>NC_035172.2:19515707-20813872 GCF_001659605.2 Manihot esculenta
TGTAGAGCGAGATTTTGCATGATTTGAGCTTGGGAGGCGAAATGTGCATAGAGGAGCTGAGTTTCTGCCCTTCGGGAGAAGCTCAGGTTCGGCCGCCGAAGTGACTTTCGGCCGCCGAACCCCCTTTGTGGAGGCAGCATTCGGCTGCCGAAGTTGCCCCCGAAAAGAGACTTTCGTCTCTGTCTGGGACTTTCGGCCGCCGAAGGTGCCGCCGAAAGTGCCCGACTTTCGGATCTGTCCAGGACTTTCGGCCGCCGAAGGTGCTGCCGAAAGTGCCCTGTTCAGCCATTTCATGCATATTTTTATGAGATGATTTTTGTAACAGCCCGCTTACCGGACCATCACCGGCACTAGGATCCAGATCGGCTTAAGGCCGCCGGGACCCGTAGTAAGCCTACTGTAAACTCTGTGTACATGATAAATCCCATACATGATCAAACTGAAGCTGAAATCTGTTACTTACTCTTTTTTTTTTTCTCTTTACTTTTCTAACTTTTCTTGGAACTTTTCTCATCAACTAAGCCTGGACTATGCATGCTCTGTCTGTATGCACTCGAAGAGTGATACCTGCTATGGTACCATACAGTAATTACAGAGATAGAAAGACTACCATGCACCAAGCCTAGCACATCATAACAACATTATCTCAATCATATATAACATAAAAGGATCATGTGCAAAGGGATAACAAGCACTAGGGCCAAGCACAATTCTATAACTCACTATATAACTTACTATTACATCATTTCTATACATTACATAAACTTTGTACTGTACATCATTAACATAATAATCATGTCCACTATTCTATACTATTACATATGCTTTTACCCTTGCTTTCTCTTTCTCTTTCTCTTCTCTGAGGCCCTGAAAGAATGGGGTTAGGGAGAGGGATGAGCTGCTAAAGCCCAGTGAGCGGAATCTATAAAAATCACATTTAAAACATGCTATCATATGATGCATCACTGCACAAACATTTCACATCTCGGATTGGACATGATCCCAAAACTCCCTCTGTCAGTGCCCGGCCCCCAAAGGAGCTCACACAGGTCTTTCACTAACTACTCATGGTGCCCGACCCTATAAGGGCTCTCACAGGACTCATCCAAGGTAAATGCCCGGCCCCAAAGGAGCTCACACAGGACATACAATAATGACAGACTTCTGGGCTATTGAGATCGCCTCGGTCCAATCCACATATACAAATAATATGCAATGCATCAACTTGGTGAATACTAATGCAAAGCATCCTACATAAACATGGCATTAATGATGCATGAATCATGCTAAAACAGTTCTTAACTTTTAAAATAAAGTTTTGTTCCACTCACCTCTGTCAACTGCTGAGCAGTCTCTGTAGCTCTAACTCTGTGGGCCTCCTTGGTCTCTCGGGTCCGCACCTACACAGGTGGACTCAAATGAGGACCAAACTTACTTAAACATAACTCTTACCATCTCCCCAAAACCCCTCTAAAACATCATAGGCATGCATGGAAAAATGGGCAAAAGAAGGCTGGACTGGCCACTTTCGGCGGCTGGTTCGGCGGCCGAAACCTCCCTCCAGAGACGAAACTCATGCATGTTCGGCGGCACCTTCGGCGGCCGAAAGCCTCGTCCAGAGACGAAACTCATGCACTTTCGGCGGCCGAACTCCCTCTTTCGGCGGCCGAAAGCTCCTTTCTCTACCGAAAGCCTAGCTTTCGGGGGCAAGGTTTGGCAGCCGAAACTGCCTCCACAAGGGGTTCGGCGGCCGAACCTTGCTTCGGCGGCCGAACCTGGATTCTCCAGAAAGGCAGAATCCGAGCACAACTCATGCTCTCAGCCTCCAAAAACCTATAAAACACCCATAACATGCATACCAACACTTCTCAACTAACATATAACATATCTCATGCAAATAGGGGCCTAAAACCTAGCTCAAACCCCAAAAACAACAACAAAACTCATCAAAGCTCATATGATCAACATATGCTCAAACTCATGGTTACACCCAAACCATGCTATAAAACGCTCTAAAAACTCTTAAAACTTGCTTTAAACATAAGGGGAGGTGAGGATCCATGCTTACCTCTTGAAGAACTTGAGGATTGATGGTCCACGCTTGGAGATGGGTGAAAACTCAATCAAAAGCTCCAAGTGCTCAACTTTGCTTCCTTTTGCTCAAATCTCTAAAACAAAGCTCAAATCAAGTTAAAACATGCAAGATTTGAGGAAAACATGAGAAATCACACCAAGGAGAGCTGGAACCTACCTTTGACCCAAAAACAGCGTGTTTAACACTCAAGTCTCGGGCAAAGGGGCTTTTGTAGTGACCAACCGACCCTTCCTTCGGCGGCCTAACGTGCATGCGAAACCATGCAACTTTCGGCGGCCGAACTTCACCTTCGGCTGCCGAACCTGGCTTTTGTCCCCTTGGCCTTTTCATTTCAAAACTCAATTTTCTTAACTCAAAACATGCAAACATGATAAAAACACTTTAAAAACATCTTAAAAACCTTTCTTATACCCTTAGGGCAAGCTCCGACATCCTCGAATCCCGACTTCCAACGGAAAATCCGCCGGAACGTAGGAATTCCGATACCGGGGTCTAGCCGGGTATTACATTCTCCCCCCCTTAAGAACATTCGTCCTCGACTGTTCCTCTCTAACTCAAACATAACATAAGGCACATAAAGAACAAAAGAAACTAGAACTAACCTCAAAAGAGATGGGGGTACTGTTGGAGCATCGACTCCCTTGTCTCCCAGGTGCACTCTTCTATATTATGGTGGTTCCAGAGGACTTTTACCATCGGGATCTCCTTGTTCCTTAGCTTTCTGATCTGGGTGTCAATGATCCGTACTGGCTGCTCTACATATGTGAGATCTCCTAGGATCTCCACATCTGGTTCACTGAGAACCTTACTCGGATCTGACACAAACTTTCTTAGCATAGAAACATGGAAGACTGGATGGATTCTTTCCATCGACATAGGTAAATCTAGCTTATACGACACATTCCCGACCTTCTGCAAAATCTCAAAAGGCCCGATGTACCGTGGAGCTAGCTTACCTTTCCTCCCAAAACGAACCACCCCTTTCATTGGAGACACCTTCAACAAGACCAGATCCCCCTCCTCAAACTCTATGTGCTTTCTGCGAACGTCTGCATAGCTCTTCTGCCGACTAATAGCAGTCTTGAGCCTCTCTCTGATAATGGGCACCACTCTATTCGTGATTTCTACTAACTCAGGCCCTGCTAGGGACCTTTCTCCAACCTCTTCCCAACAAACTGGTGACCTGCACTTCCTCCCATACAGAGCTTCATATGGAGCCATCCCTATGCTAGCATGATGGCTATTGTTGTAGGCAAACTCCACTAAGGGTAGATGCTGCCTCCAAGAACCACCAAAATCTAGCACACACATTCTGAGCATATCTTCTATGGTCTGGATGGTCCTCTCTGACTGTCCGTCAGTCTGTGGATGGAAAGCAGTGCTGAAGTCTAACCTTGTGCCCATAGCCTCTTGTAGACTTCGCCAAAACCTGGAGGTAAACTGGGGTCCTCTGTCAGACACTATAGAAACAGGAGCCCCATGCAACCTCACAACTTCCTCAACATATACCTGCGCTAGCTTGTCCACAGAGTAGCCACTCCTGACAGGAATGAAGTGAGCAGATTTAGTCAGTCTATCCACAATCACCCATATGGAGTCTAGTCTGTTGGACGTCGCCGGTAACCCCACCACAAAATCCATGGCTATATTCTCCCATTTCCATTCTGGAATCGGCAGTGGGTTAAGCATTCCAGCCGGCTTCTGATGTTCTAGCTTCACCCTTTGACATATCTCGCAGGCTGACACAAACTGTGCCACTTCTCTCTTCATCGCTGGCCACCAATATACTTTCTTCAAATCTTGATACATCTTGGTGGCTCCAGGGTGAATGCTGTATCTCGCATTATGAGCTTCCCTCATAATGTCTCCTTTCAAACTGATGTCATCTGGTACACATAGTCTATTCCCGTAGCGGAGAATCCCTTGGTCATCGAATCTATAGTCTTCACTCTTGCCTGACTGAACAGTCCGGGCAATCTTGACCAACTCTGGATCCTCATGCTGTTTCTGGGCCACCTGCTCCAGAAACACGGGGGTAACTCTCATCTGTGCAATCAAAGCACCTGCACCAGTTAACTCTAACTGTAGCCCTTCCTCAACTAATCTGTAGAAGTCCTTCACCACCGGCCTCCTCTCTGCTGTAATGTGAGATAAACTGCCTAGTGATTTCCGGCTTAAGGCATCGGCTACAACATTTGCCTTTCCCGGATGATACTGGATCCTGCAATCATAATCACTAAGCAATTCCACCCACCGTCTCTGCCTCAAGTTTAACTCTCTCTGACTCAGGATGTGCTGTAGGCTCTTATGATCTGTAAAGATCTCACATTTCACCCCATAGAGGTAATGCCTCCACATCTTGAGTGCAAAGATAACAGCTGCCATCTCAAGATCGTGTGTTGGATAGTTCAGCTCGTGCTTCTTCAGCTGTCTAGAAGCATAAGCTATTACTCTGTCATTCTGCATTAACACACAACCTAATCCCACTCGGGACGCATCACAGAACACTGTGAAGTCTTCATCACTAGTAGGCAGAGCTAACACCGGTGCTGAAGTTAATCTTCTCTTTAACTCTTCAAAGCTCTCTTCACACTGGTCAGACCATGTGAATCTCTGGTTCTTTCTGGTTAATCTGGTCATAGGAGCCGCTATCTTGGAGAAGTCCTGAACGAACCTCCTGTAGTAGCCTGCCAAACCCAAGAAACTCTTGACCTCTGTCACTGTGGTGGGTCTAGGCCAATTGGCTACAGCTTCTATCTTCTTGGGGTCCACTGCTATACCTTGATCTGACACTATATGCCCCAAGAATGAAATGCTCCTTAGCCAGAACTCACACTTGGAGAACTTGGCATATAAACCATGCTCTCTCAAGGTCTGCAGGACTATCCTCAGATGCTGGGCATGCTCCTCTGCATTCCTGGAATACACCAAGATATCATCTATGAAGACAATAACAAAGTGATCCAGGTACTCTCTGAAAACTCGGTTCATGAGATCCATGAATGCTGCAGGGGCGTTAGTCAACCCGAACGGCATCACTAAGAACTCATAATGCCCATATCTGGTCCTGAAAGCTGTCTTAGGTACATCCTCTTCCCTGATTCTCAGCTGATGATAGCCCGATCTCAGATCTATCTTAGAAAAACAACCTGCTCCTGCTAGCTGGTCGAATAGATCATCGATCCTGGGTAGAGGATACTTATTCTTGGTAGTGACTTTGTTCAACTGCCTGTAGTCGATACAAAGTCTAAGGGAGCCATCCTTCTTCTTGACAAACAACACTGGAGCACCCCAGGGTGAGGTACTTGGACGGATGAAACCCTTATCTACCAACTCCTGTAGCTGCTCTTTCAACTCTTTAAGCTCTGCTGGTGCCATCCTGTAGGGAGGAATAGAGATCGGTCTGGTACCAGGCACTAACTCTATTTCGAACTCTATTTTCCTATCAGGTGGTAGTCTTGGAAGCTCATCTGGAAACACATCTGGGAACTCTCTGACTACGGGCACTAAACTGGGGTCCCTAACCTGACTGTCTAGCTCTCTCACATGAGCTAGATACCCCTGACATCCCCTCCTGAGCAACCTACGAGCCTGTAGGGCTGATATCAGACCTCTAGGCGTGCCCCTCCTGTCTCCTCTGAAGACAAACTCAGATCCATCCTCATCTCTGAACTTAACTACCTTGTCTCTGCAGTCCAAGGTAGCACCATATGTAGACAGCCAATCCATCCCTAGAATGACGTCAAAATCTGTCAACTCTAGAACCACAAGGTCAGCTGGAAGGCATCTACCATCTATAAACACTGGACTATGTCGACAGACTGTCTCTGCCAACGATGGATCACACTTAGGGCCACTGACCCATAGGGGACACTCTAACCCAGACGTCATCAAACCCACTCTCTCTATGGCTCTGGGAGCAACAAAGGAATGCGAAGCACCAGGGTCTAACAAAGCATACACCTCAGAACACCCAATGAGAAGGTTACCTGACACCACGGTGTTAGAAGTGTTTGCCTCCTGCTGGGTCATCGTGAAAATCCACGCCGGAGCTGACGGACCTCCACCTCGGGGACCCGCAGATGAAGAGGCTGACCCTCTCCCTCTGCCTCTGCCCTGCGTCATACCTAAAACTGGTGGCTGTGGCATGCTAGCTGGAGCTGTCTGCTGGGATGGTGCCGTGAAAGCTGCCTGAGGGCACTCACGAGCCATGTGTCCCTCCTGGCCGCACCTGTAACATCCTGTAATCCCAAAGCGACAAACTCCTCTGTGCGCTTTACCGCACCTACTACACACTGGAACCTCTGAACCTGAACTCAAGCCACTGCCCAATCTCAGACCTGCTTTAATCTTGTTCCAGAACTTATTCTTCCTCGACTTCTGCGTGGAACCACTCCACTTCTTACCACTGGAAGTTGCTGCACCCTGTGAAGAGGGATTTGACTTACCCCTACCTGGGGTCTTAGAACCAGAAGACTGTGCCGGCTGCTGTTTCACTGTACCCTGTATAATGGCACTCGCCTCCATTCTCCGTGCTAAATCCACCACGGTGTGGAAACTCTCCCTCTCGGCTGCATGGATCAAGGAGGAATACCTGGAATGCAATTTCATAGCATACCTCCTGGCCTTTTTCTGTTCCGTATCATAGGCCTGTCCTGCATACCGCAGCAACTCCAGAAACCTGTCAGTAAACTCATCAATACTCATATCCTCTGTCTGCTTGAGCTGTTCAAACTCTATCAGCTTTAGCTCTTTCGAACTGTCTGGAAATGCCCATCCGGCAAACTCATTAGCAAACTCCTCCCAAGACATGTTATCCAACCTAGGGTCCACATAGACGCCAAACCATTCCTTCGCCTTCTTACATTTTAAAGTGAACCCTGCCATCTGAATGGCTCTGGTATCATCTGCCCCTAGCTCATCTGCTATCATCTTGACTGCTTTAATGTACTCAAACGGATCATCTCCTGATTGGTACTTAGGAGCATCTAACTTTAGGTAATCAGTCATCTTTACCTTGCTCCTCACAGATGGGCCAGGTTGAGGTGTTTGGATAACTGGGGCTTCTGGTTGTACCACTGGTGGTGGTGGGGGAGGTGCAGAACTTTCTGGTGTAGAGTATGCTGGACTGGGGTAAAAAGGTGAGGGTGGATACATGGGATATGGTGGATATGGGGGGTAATACGGTGGATAAGGCATATATGTGGGATATGGGTGAAAACTAGGATAATCCGATGTACCTCCCATCGAATATCCTGGGCCCTGTGGGTAGGGCTGATAGTGGGGTGGATAACCATACCCCGAGGCCTGACCGCCTCCCTGTGATGATCCCACATCCTCCTCTGTAGTGCCAACACCTAACCCTCCATCCCTTCTTGGATCCACATCCATCTCTTCCCTTGTATCACTAGATCTTCTTCTCTGTTCTGTTTCCCTCCTGCCTTCATCAAACGACCTTCTAGGGTCCCTTGATGATCTTTCTCTGCCTGCCCTTTGGGACATAGCTCGTGGCAAAGCAGGGGGACGCCCTTCCATACCCTCATTCTCGGGCGGAGCTCCAGTCAATCTAGCTGATCGACGGGTTCCTCTCATCTTAGCTTCTGAAAACAGAACATAAACTTTAGCATCATAGGATCCATGTAACAACATGAACCCTCAACTCATAACATAGCATATCATAGCATATCATTAAATGCACATGCATAAAATCATGGCATTACACATCAAGACAGGACTCAACATCCTATCCTAGTGGACATGATCTTCCTATTGTGCTTGCCCTCTAAAACAACCTCTTTCCGATGTGAGATATCTCTAATCCCTGAGCATCTTAGCTCAGCACACCGTACGCTAGAGGCCCTATGCTCTGATACCAATCTGTAACAGCCCGCTTACCGGACCATCACCGGCACTAGGATCCAGATCGGCTTAAGGCCGCCGGGACCCGTAGTAAGCCTACTGTAAACTCTGTGTACCTGATAAATCCCATACATGATCAAACTGAAGCTGAAATCTGTTACTTACTCTTTTTTTTTTCTCTTTACTTTTCTAACTTTTCTTGGAACTTTTCTCATCAACTAAGCCTCTTTTCCACCGGCACTGTTACCACTCACAGCCCGGACTGGCTCCAGCGCTGTGAGCAGCTCTTAACATCCTCTCACCCTCACGGGCTCTTGAGGCAGGATTTGTCCCTCAGGGAAGCCAGTACGGCCCACCTTAGCCCGAGTGGATTTGGCCTAATTCCCACTTTTCCAGGAATAGGTCGCCTCCCCCACTACTCGAACCCTTGACCTCCCACTTTAAGGGAATAGTCTGGCGAGAGTGAGTACCATTTGTTCCAGTAACAGCCCGGCCCTTTTCCACCGGCACTGTTACCACTCACAGCCCGGACTGGCTCCAGCGCTGTGAGCAGCTCTTAACATCCTCTCACCCTCACGGGCTCTTGAGGCAGGATTTGTCCCTCGGGGAAGCCAGTACGGCCCACCTTAGCCCGAGTGGATTTGGCCTAATTCCCACTTTTCCAGGAATAGGTCGCCTCCCCCACTACTCGAACCCTTGACCTCCCACTTTAAGGGAATAGTCTGGCGAGAGTGAGTACCATTTGTTCCAGTGGAACAAATGGTACTCACTCTCGCCAGACTATTCCCTTAAAGTGGGAGGTCAAGGGTTCGAGTAGTGGGGGAGGCGACCTATTCCTGGAAAAGTGGGAATTAGGCCAAATCCACTCGGGCTAAGGTGGGCCGTACTGGCTTCCCCGAGGGACAAATCCTGCCTCAAGAGCCCGTGAGGGTGAGAGGATGTTAAGAGCTGCTCACAGCGCTGGAGCCAGTCCGGGCTGTGAGTGGTAACAGTGCCGGTGGAAAAGGGCCGGGTTGTTACATAAAAAGGCGCATCACATTTAAAACATGCTATCATATGATGCATCACTGCACAAACATTTCACATCTCGGATTGGACATGATCCCAAAACTCCCTCTGTCAGTGCCCGGCCCCCAAAGGAGCTCACACAGGTCTTTCACTAACTACTCATGGTGCCCGACCCTATAAGGGCTCTCACAGGACTCATCCAAGGTAAATGCCCGGCCCCAAAGGAGCTCACACAGGACATACAATAATGACAGACTTCTGGGCTATTGAGATCGCCTCGGTCCAATCCACATATACAAATAATATGCAATGCATCAACTTGGTGAATACTAATGCAAAGCATCCTACATAAACATGGCATTAATGATGCATGAATCATGCTAAAACAGTTCTTAACTTTTAAAATAAAGTTTTGTTCCACTCACCTCTGTCAACTGCTGAGCAGTCTCTGTAGCTCTAACTCTGTGGGCCTCCTTGGTCTCTCGGGTCCGCACCTACACAGGTGGACTCAAATGAGGACCAAACTTACTTAAACATAACTCTTACCATCTCCCCAAAACCCCTCTAAAACATCATAGGCATGCATGGAAAAATGGGCAAAAGAAGGCTGGACTGGCCACTTTCGGCGGCTGGTTCGGCGGCCGAAACCTCCCTCCAGAGACGAAACTCATGCATGTTCGGCGGCACCTTCGGCGGCCGAAAGCCTCGTCCAGAGACGAAACTCATGCACTTTCGGCGGCCGAACTCCCTCTTTCGGCGGCCGAAAGCTCCTTTCTCTACCGAAAGCCTAGCTTTCGGGGGCAAGGTTTGGCAGCCGAAACTGCCTCCACAAGGGGTTCGGCGGCCGAACCTTGCTTCGGCGGCCGAACCTGGATTCTCCAGAAAGGCAGAATCCGAGCACAACTCATGCTCTCAGCCTCCAAAAACCTATAAAACACCCATAACATGCATACCAACACTTCTCCACTAACATAGAACATATCTCATGCAAATAGGGGCCTAAAACCTAGCTCAAACCCCAAAAACAACAACAAAACTCATCAAAGCTCATATGATCAACATATGCTCAAACTCATGGTTACACCCAAACCATGCTATAAAACGCTCTAACAACTCTTAAAACTTGCTTTAACCATAAGGGGAGGTGAGGATCCATGCTTACCTCTTGAAGAACTAGAGGATTGATGATCCAAGCTTGGAGATGGGTGAAAACTCAATCAAAAGCTCCAAGTGCTCAACTTTGCTTCCTTTTGCTCAAATCTCTAAAACAAAGCTCAAATCAAGTTAAAACATGCAAGATTTGAGGAAAACATGAGAAATCACACCAAGGAGAGCTGGAACCTACCTTTGACCCAAAAACAGCGTGTTTAACACTCAAGTCTCGGGCAAAGGGGCTTTTGTAGTGACCAACCGACCCTTCCTTCGGCGGCCTAACGTGCATGCGAAACCATGCAACTTTCGGCGGCCGAACTTCACCTTCGGCTGCCGAACCTGGCTTTTGTCCCCTTGGCCTTTTCATTTCAAAACTCAATTTTCTTAACTCAAAACATGCAAACATGAGAAAACAGTGTAAAAACATCTTAAAAACCTTTCTTATACCCTTAGGGCAAGCTCCGACATCCTCAAATCCCGACTTCCAACGGAAAATCCGCCGGAACGTAGGAATTCCGATACCGGGGTCTAGCCGGGTATTACATTCTCCCCCCTTGCAGAACATTCGTCCCCGGCCCTTTTCCACCGGCGCTGTTACCACTCACAGCCGGACTGGCTCCAGCACTTTCGGCGGCCGAACTCCCTCTTTCGGCGGCCGAAAGCTCCTTTCTCTACCGAAAGCCTAGCTTTCGGGGGCAAGGTTTGGCAGCCGAAACTGCCTCTACAAGGGGTTCGGCGGCCGAACCTTGCTTCGGCGGCCGAACCTGGATTCTCCAGAAAGGCAGAATCCGAGCACAACTCATGCTCTCAGCCTCCAAAAACCTATAAAACACCCATAACATGCATACCAACACTTCTCAACTAACATATAACATATCTCATGCAAATAGGGGCCTAAAACCTAGCTCAAACCCCAAAAACAACAACAAAACTCATCAAAGCTCATATGATCAACATATGCTCAAACTCATGGTTACACCCAAACCATGCTATAAAACGCTCTAAAAACTCTTAAAACTTGCTTTAAACATAAGGGGAGGTGAGGATCCATGCTTACCTCTTGAAGAACTTGAGGATTGATGGTCCACGCTTGGAGATGGGTGAAAACTCAATCAAAAGCTCCAAGTGCTCAACTTTGCTTCCTTTTGCTCAAATCTCTAAAACAAAGCTCAAATCAAGTTAAAACATGCAAGATTTGAGGAAAACATGAGAAATCACACCAAGGAGAGCTGGAATCTACCTTTGACCCAAAAACAGCGTGTTTAACACTCAAGTCTCGGGCAAAGGGGCTTTTGTAGTGACCAACCGACCCTTCCTTCGGCGGCCTAACGTGCATGCGAAACCATGCAACTTTCGGCGGCCGAACTTCACCTTCGGCTGCCGAACCTGGCTTTTGTCCCCTTGGCCTTTTCATTTCAAAACTCAATTTTCTTAACTCAAAACATGCAAACATGATAAAAACACTTTAAAAACATCTTAAAAATCTTTCTTATACCCTTAGGGCAAGCTCCGACATCCTCGAATCCCGACTTCCAACGGAAAATCCGCCGGAACGTAGGAATTCCGATACCGGGGTCTAGCCGGGTATTACAATTTTAGGATGTTTTAGGGGGTTTTTGGGGAGTTTATTAGAGTTATGTTTGTGTATGATTGGTCCCTCATTGGAGTCCACCTGTGTAGGTTCGGACCCGAGAAACCGAGGACCTCAGCAGTAAGATAGCTGCTTCAGAGTCTGTAGAGCTTCAGCCAGAGGTGAGTGGAATGAACCTTAAGTTTTTAAATAAATGAAATATAACTTTTTGGAGCATGTTCATGCATCATATATGCCATGTGATATTTTAGGTTGTTTGCATTAGTATTCAGGAATATGTTGCATTGCATAATATGATGTGGATGCGGATTGGCTATTGGATGATCCTCTAGTCCTCCTATGGTATGATACGATGATGATACGGTATGGATTGCCAGTGAGGCCCATTCTACGCCCCTGGACTATGTTAAGAGAAAGACCAGTGAGGCCCATTCTACGCCCCTGGCATATTGGAATGTTATGTTATGTTATGTATGTAAGAGAAAGACCAGTGAGGCCCATTCTACGCCCCTGGCACGATTGGACTATGTTGAGGACTATAGGTGACAATACCATCCTTATGTGATATGTTTGTGATGTGTTGCATTTCATGGAAGCATGAAATATTTAATATATGTTTTCTCTATTCTGCTCACTGGGCTTTATAGCTCACCCCTCTCCCCTAACCCCAGATGTGCAGGTGCAGGGTAGATCAGGAGGTTAGCCAGAGTATGGAAGATATGTTTATGTAATAGTTAGATTGTGGACATGACAATTGTATTATGATGTAATGTAAAAGTGTTTTAAGTTATGTTATGTAATTTGAATATTGAGGATAGAGTTGTGCTTGACCAATACAGATTGTTAATCCCACTTGTATGTACATGGTCTTTATGATATGAGATATGATGTTATGTTTCAACCAAGCTTATGTGTGATGAGATACCCCATTGGAGCATGTGATGAGGGCTCCAGTGGAGGTTTATGTTATGTTTATGTACAGGTTGAGCTTGGTTGTTATATGAGAATGTTTACAGGTTTACGAATATTGTTGATCATGTATGGGATTAAACAGGATTACAGGTTATGTCAGGCTTGCTACGGTTCCCGGTGGCCTTATGCCGATCTGGATCCTAGCACCGGTAGCGGTCCGGATTTCCGGGTCGTTACAAAAAAGGCTGAATGTTCTATTCATTTTATAAGGCACAGTACTATATAACTAAATTTTGACTCATTTTAAAATTTTTATTTAAATTATTATAATCATAAAAAATACAACACCAAGAAATTAAAAATATATATTTTAAAAATATACAAACATTTCAAAATTTAAAAGAAAACAAAAGTTAAGAGTAGTAAAATAAGATATGCATGTATATATATACATATAAATTAACATTGGTAGGACCTGACGCCAATCTAAGTGGCGCCAGATTCTGTTCATGGCAGAGATTCTCTGCCATGAACAAAAGTTTCTTCACGGCAAAGCCGAAGTCCTGACGCCACTTTAAGTGGTGCCAGGATCTGTTCATGGCAGAGATTCTCTGCCATGAACAGAAGAGCCGAAGTGTTGGCGCCACTTAAAGTGGCTCCAGGATGTAGTCCCGAGGCGTGTACCAGTAGACGCCTCGGGACTGCTAGAAGACAGAAACCTAAGTGGCGCCAAGATGCAATCCCGAGGCGTGTACCAATAGACGCCTCGGGACTGCTAGAAGACAGAAACCTGGCGCCACTTAAAGTGGCGCCAGGATGCAGTCCCGAGGCATGTACCAGTAGACGCCTCGGGACTGCTAGAAGACAGAAACTTGGCGCCACTTAAAGTGGCGCCAGGATGCAGTCCCGAGGCGGTCTTCGAGCTAAATAGAATCCTGGCTCCGCTTTAAGTGGCGCCAGGTTTCCATTCATAAAACCCCGCCCATCCCATCCCACTCCACCCTTACTCACATCATTTTCCAACCCTTACTCAACTCCTCACATTCACTCTCCTCCACTCTACTCAAATTCCCTCACAATTTTCATTCTCAATCTCAACACACCATCCTTTCAATCTTAAAGAATTTGTGAATGTTAATTACATTATTTAATATATTTATTTAATAATTTATATGGTGTAATATAATTATTATTATGCGCCAAATTGTATGATATAATATATTTATTTTAATGAAATTTATGTAAAAATATAATGTATTTGGTGCTAAATATAAAATTTAAATTGATATTGCAGTTTGGGGTACAATTTTTATTGTAAGGCTATTAGATCGCATTATTCAAAATAAACAGGTATGAGTAATTATATTGCACTTAATTTTTAATGTTAATTAAATACTTACTCTATCTTTGTTATGTTTGAAATGTGGACTAGATTTGACAAAAACGAGCAATTCGTTGATAGCTACTACACTCTCGAGAGGTCAATTAAATGTTACGAAGACATGTTCAGTCTATTAGGTAATTCAGACTATTGGCTTGCAGATTATGAATTACCACTAATTCCAAACAAGGACCGAGTTAGGAAAAAAGGCCGACCAAAGTCATCGAGGATTCAGAATGAAATGGATTGGAGGGGTGCAAAAGTTAATATTCCTGGAAAAAATCACTGTTCTATATGTGGCCAATCGGGACATAATAAAAAGACATGTACTGTGAATAAAAATTTACGATTTTTAAATGCACATTTTATGCAAAAATCTGTAATTTGTTATGATTCATTGATTGTTTATGATATTTAACCAGTTGACATTTTACGCATGTTACATCCAGAAAATGTCATCCTGCAAAGATCTTCGTGAGTCATCAGCATGCCAATCAAGCAGAGGAAAGAGAAAATATAATAGTCATAACACTATAATAGACAAATATATTGATCCAAACAATTGTTCGTGGTATGGTCACAAGCGAATTTTTTCAAATCAACCAATTAATGCTTGTTTGGAACAAGGTTTTGCTAACCATATATTTGTCGGATATCATTCCAAAAAAAATTCTGATTTTGGAAATGCGACAATTGCTCCTCAACATGATTGACAACGTTTGTGGGAGATTCGATGCGAATGGGAAGCTTATTGTGGCTACCATGAGTTGCCCATTTCAAAAGCTACATCGACAGACATGGCTCGCAATACATGTCAAGAAGTTAATAAACTCAAGGATCAACTACTTAAGAAAATTAGGCTTATGGAGATGAGGCTAGATAAATATCATGCTGAACAAAGTGAATTTCCAAGTGTATATGACGATAGTCAGTTATCATGTTCCAGCAATTTCAACGTACACGATGATTACCTGTCTGATTATAGTGACAATGATTGTGGCGATTTTACAAAATATTTGGCACATTGTCTACCAAAATGCTGTTGAAATATCTACATGCATTTATCGTTTTATGTAATATGTTAACATATTGACAATGATATGTCATTTATTTTATGAGCAACAGGTAGAAGATGGTTACTAGATGATCAAATTGTGTATATGTTAATAGCTCACTTCCATGTACTGTCTTTGTTATCTGAACTAATGTCCTTACCATCGAGTTTAGGGTTTAGGATATCTATTTTTTAGTTTAGGGTTTAGGGTTTACGGCTTAGGGTTTAGGGTTTATAGTTTATGGAATGGGGTTTACTAGGTAAGGTTTACGATTTATGAATTTAAGGTTTAGGATTTAGGGTTTAGGGTTGAGGTAATTGGGTTGGGTTTTAGGGTTTAGGAGGTCAGGTTTAGGAGGTAAGGTTTATGTCTTCATCACTTGTACCAAAATAAATAATTGCCTTGTAAATTCATATTATTCTTTTATTTCTGTTATGTTATCCTCATGTCTAGCAATTAAAATTATAGACATAAGGAATTGATAGTTGTAATAACCCTTTGCAGGAATGGACAGCTCAAATGATAGTGTATTATTCATTAACCCAGGACCACGTGATACTTCATTGCTATATCTCCAAGCATCTCATAGGTCCCAAGTCGTGTGGGATGATCCACAAGAGGCTAGTGTAATCACATGCCGACGATCCTCTACCGTATTACACGGTCATGATATTGATGACAGGCTTATCCCTTATCTCCGTGCTAGTGGATTTTACGGAGCTGTTCGATTAGGCTTCTTCCATTTAGATCACCATCTCATAACGGCTTTGGTTGAGAGATGGAGACCAAAAACACATACTTTAATGTTACCCCATAGAGAGTGTACTGTTACACTTCAAGATATGGGACTGATATCTAGATTGCCTATTGATGGCAATGCTGTTATTGGGACTACAGGACAACCTTGGCAATTACTATGTCAAGATTTGCTTGGGTTGGTCCCGGATCGTGAAGTTATGAAGGGAAATATTGTTGCACTCACCTGGTTGAGAGATAACTTTTACCAAATTCCAGAGTACGCTGATAATGTTACTATTCAGAGGCATGCTCGGGCTTTCCTATTACGGCTAATAGGTGGATCACTATTCGTTGACCGGTCTGCTCATAGGGTCAATCTAATGTTTTTGCCACTACTCGCTAATTTCAACACCTGTAGTCAATATAGTTGGGGTGCAACCTGCCTTGCTTGGCTTTATAAAGAGCTTTGCAGAGCAACATCACCACAAGTGCAGCAAGTTGGCGGGCCACTTTATATTTTACAGATTTGGGCATGGGACAGAATAAAAACAATAGCCCCTACCATCTCCTAGATACATCCCCTTCCAGATACACCGATTGGCAGTCGGTATGTGCTGTAAATTGTGTACTACTATACCATCAAATCCAACATCTTGTTACTAATTCCAAACTATAAATTATGTAGGTGGAGTAATGCTAGAAGTATTACCGAAGTTACAACGCATGTGCTAGTGCAACTTCGATCCAACTTGACCGCATGGAAGCCGAAGAGGTCATCATTCTATACCTTTAAATTACATGTCAATTCAAATTATATAATTTTTACCTTTGACATTATCTTATCTACACAGTTTATATGGGAGCCATACTCTGATGTTGTAGTGGAGACGCTATGCCAAATTACTGTCTACAGGTTAGACAAATATGGAGATCGGTTGTTCCACTGATTTGTTTTCATATTGTTGAGTGGCATCAACCTGACAGGGTGCTGAGATAGTTTGGATTTTCTCAACCCATTCCACAACCACCACGTCAAACAGATGATATGCATTCAATAAAATTAACTTATTCAGCTACCAACTGGATGACCGAGAACCAACATTGGATTACGCTCTGGGAATCAAAGCACCGACGGATTATCGACAGCAATACTATGACCCAGCCGTTACATTACCATTCACAGTATATGGAATGGTATAGAATGATTGCACATCGGTGGGTGTCTCAAAAGGGTGCATCAATCAGCGTTGTGGTAATGGGCGAGTCACTTTGATTTTTGCATTAATTATATAAATATTTACATTACTTAACTTTGGGGATAGATATCTTAATAAATACATTTTGCAGGAGGATGGTATGGAGAACTGCTGCTTATGGGCGAGTCAAGTTCGTCACCCAATAGTAGACAAGATTGGAAATGCGGTTAATTCAATGTTTCATGCACTTCGTTTGTTCGATCGCATTTTCCAAATACCACCTCCACAACCGGCGCCACCTTCCCAACCGCTTCTAGATGATGTACATGACGCACCCTCCTCCTCCAGGAATACTCCACGACATCGTCGCCACACTACCAGGCCATCAAGGGAGACGGAGATTCCACGGCCTACGCCAAATCCTGGTGTAATGCAGATACCATCACCAGTTGCATTCCATCCATACGGCTCATATACAGAATTGGGCCAATCTTCACAAATGCCAAGACGATTTTCATAGTCAGTATACAGGATGGATACCAGAGCCTTCTTCTATGCCTTTTCAGTCGTTTACTCCAACTCCTTCCAATTACGATCAGACTGGAGGGGAAGACATGGCTAGCATGTCGTTTGACTTCTTCTTCCCTGCGCAACCACATACTCCATCAGAGTCTATTTTTCCAACATTCCCTCGACAATCCCTGGATGATCCCTCAAGCCGACTTAGCTTGTTTTCTTCGGATTTTCCTGAGTTATTTTCTGCAACCCCTTATTCAGGAGATTTCGGCTTTGCAACTCAGGATCTAGTTGTTGGGGAGAGTTCAAGACATCGATCTCAACCTCCTGATTTAAATATATCTATGGCTGACGATGATGTTGAAAATTTTCAAGAGACTCAACAGGAGCCATCATTTGACGGGCGTCGGTACAACACAAGACGTTCTGATGAGAGGAGACCACGACATTGTGGCACGGGCGGTCATTTGCATGGTCATCATTAGACATCATTGAGAATATTAATGTGAATTTTTGTATAATTAAATTTAATTATTATTAATTTTATTCTTATTTTTTAAATTAAATTTAGTTATAAATATATTATTACAAATAATATATTTTTGAGGGTTGCCTTGGCGCTTGGGAATTGCTCTGGCGCTTCTTTGAGAGGCGCCAAGGTCTCAAAGAAGCCTTGGCGCCTCTTTGAGTGGCGCCGGGGCCATCAGGCCACGCTTGAGAGGCGCCAAGACTTTATCTGGTGCTTCTTTGAGAAGCGCCAGACGCGTTTTTCGCCTGTCACGTGGCAGGCGAACCCCAAATCGGCAAATAAGAAATTGCCGACCCCAAATCCACAAAATTATATTTTCCCGCCCCTAATTTTGCAAAAAGCCCGGTTATTCTTTTTCCAGTTGAATCTATGGATGATTGGGTTTTGAAAAAAATGGCAATTTATGCAGAAGTGTCTACAGTTGAATCTATGGATGATTGGGTTTTGGAAAAATGGCAATTTATGCAGAAGTGTCCGAGGGTTCCACAGTTGAAGCACATGTCCGGCAACCGTTCATAACGAAAAGTAACCAACCAATTGAGCCATCTAAACATTTGGAATGAAAGCCAATTATAAAAAGCTTCTCAACATTGACCATAGCTCTAATTCTCAGCTGAACACAACTAGGTTTAGGTAGGAAAGAGGAATCCAGTTCTAAAAAACCACCCACAAAATTACCTATAGTTTGAGTATTTTAGGCAGTTACTCTGTTAGGAGAGAGACCAGACACATGAATCCAGAAAGGAGAAGTCTGGAATTGAATCTCTTCAAATGCAACATTGTGAGGCTACTCATTAATAACTAAAAGGTTGCTACAGATTAACCAAGGACGTTGTTGAAGGACTTGCTTCACATCCTTTTCTTCCTCAAAGGAGAAGATGGAGATGTTATTTCTCTTCGGTGCTACTGAGAAATCTTTCTTAACTGGCCATGCTTGGGATAAAATGGATTTGAGTGTGGTGGCACTGAAAAATTTGCTAGTAATGAGTTTACCCACCAAACAACATTGTTGGAGTAGCTTACTGTTATCGTTGTCCTCTTCCATTCTCTGTAAGAACCATTAATTCGCTTAACTGTTTTTTTGAATGTGCTATTAAGAGAGTCCAGATAGAATGTGGAAAAAAATCAAGACAAGGAAAGACTAGGGTAAAGGAGAAGAAGATAATCGCATGGATACAGAGTATGAGACAAAATCCCAGAGAAGAGTCCAAGACTCATAAGCTTCAATTAACTGATATGTTCACGAAATCAATTGCCAACTTATTAATCTCCTATTGTAACCTATGGGACTCCTGAACCCCTAAAATTGAAACTCCAACAGCTACTTGTAGAAAATTATAATTACAAACAAATCTAGACAAACACATCACGCTATTACAGTCAGTAGCGGACCTGGGAAAAAGGGAGTCCTGGACCCAGTATTCAAGAATATATATATATAAATTTACTTCAATTATTATAACGTGCCCTTCAAAATTATGGGTAACATTTAGATCTTCGAAATATATTTTTAAAATATTAAAAATTCACCTATTAATGTATTTTTAAAAGTTAATAAAAATTGCACTCCGAGACTTAGTTTGGTGGAAAGTGCATCCTTGTAGCCTTGTGAGGTCAAAGTTCGACTCTCCCCACCTCTATATAAAAAAAAAAAGTTAATAAAAATTATTAATTAAAATTTTATTTAAAGAGACATTAATTAAAAACAACTAATAAAAAAAATCTAGAATGTAGAGTTCAACTGCTTACTATAAATATTTGGTCATGTTTTAAGTGTTAAATATTATTTTTTCTATTTATATTACTATTATTATTGTTATTATTAATGTGGCTGCTGGTAATCATAATAGAATACACTACAAAAAATAAATTAAATGTATAAATAGATAAATTTATTTATAAATTATGAAATTTAAATAGTAATTTATTTTACTAACCAATTGTATACGGATTTTCTATATAAACTTTTTTATAATTTTTTATAAACGAAAAATAATCTGATTCACAAATATTTATATTAATTTATAAACGAAATATCAATTTATAATATAAATAAATTTGATATTCATTTATATTTTTTATTATATATTCTCTTTTATTTATAAATAAAATTTTACATACGAAGAGACAATATTTATAATATAAATGATTAATATGTTTATAAATCATTTGTGATATAAATAGCTATTTTATTTATAAATTCATTTACGATTTAAATTATTTATCCGTTCGTAAATTTATTTGTATTCAAACGGTAAGGGTGTAGTTAAATTAAATTAATATTTTAAAATTTAAATTTATTTATTAAAAAATTATTAAATTCAAGTTCGAACAGAGCTCTCTATATAAATTTAAACTCTCTTTGTAAAATATTTAATGAATTCAATTTTGATTTCGACTTGATTTATATTCAAACTTGATGGTTAACTAGAATTTAAAAATAATTTAAAATAAAGTTAAATAAAAATATTTTAAAATTAAAATATTTAAACTTTCTCGTAACGCTCATCTTATTTGAGTACTAATATTAAGAATAGAAAAAAACAATTTCTAATTACTTATAACTTATTGATATGAAATTAAAATTAAATAAATACAAATAGATTTATAGATCGACATATAATTTATTTATAAAATTAAATAGATACAAATAAATTTATAAATAAATATGAAATATATTTATAAAATTAAATGGACATAAATAATTTCTCAAATGAATGTGTGATTCGTTTGTAAAATTAAATAGATATAAATATACATATAATTATTTAAAAAATTAAATGAATACAAATAGATTTATAAACAGATGTATAATCCGTTTATAAAATTAAATAAATATAAATTGATTTAAAAATGGATATATAATTTATTTATAAAATTAAATAGATTTAGATAACTTATCAAACCAACGTGTAATCTATTTATAAGATTAAATAGATATAAATAGAATTGTAAATGAATATATAATTTATTTATTAAATTAACTATAAAAATAGATTTACAGAGGATAAATAATCCATTTATAAAATTATGTAATTTTTATAATAAATATATAATTTATTTATAAAATTAAATAAATATAAATAAATTTATAAACTAACAAACAATTGGTTTATAAAATTAAATAAATATAAATAGATTCACAAATGGAGATATAATCTACTTATAAAATTAAATAATATAAATAAATTTATAAATAACCGTAAAATTTATTTATAAAAAATATATTTTTAATATCTATTTATAAAGTGATTACAATTACAAATGGATTTAAAACTATTTATAATATAGAGAAATAAATATAAAATTACGTAGTTTGACAGTAAGGACAAGACAAATAAAAGTTTCAATTATGATTAAAAAGAGTAATATATAATCTTTTAAACACTCAAATCTAAACCCAATATATTTCCTGAAAATATCAAAACACTGCTAAAATGAACAGAAAATACAATATTTATATTGGTTTTTGTAATTTATACTCAAACTCCATCAGCTCATATTCTCCATAGTATTGACCTTACAAAATATTAGTTCAGTTTGGTTGAATTAAAATTCGAACAAAAAAATTCAAATAATATAGATAAAAAAAAATTAGAAAGAAATGGAAAGGTTAGGGAGATAAAAGAGAAGAGATAAAATACAAGAGAATTGGTGAGTATTAAGAGAGAGATGAATGAGTAATATAGGCAATGATAATTTAAAAATTTAAATTGGGATGCAATTTTATCTTTTATAAACATTCATTTCATAAAAATTTTTGTTCATATAAATATTAAAAAGTAAAGTTCTCAAATTGAAGTAACTAGAGAAAATTAATAAATTTTGTAAGTTATATCAACTTGTCCATTTTAGAGTTTTTTTTATAATTTAAATAATTTAACCCATTAGTCATATAAATATTATTTGATTTTATTTATATTTATTTTTTAAAAAAAATAAATGATCTAATTCATAACCTGTTAAACTCATCTTTTTCTATATTTTTCTTTTTAAACCTAAATATAGTTCATGGAAGCCAATAAATAATCTAACTATTACTCATGGAACTCTTTTTTCTAAATATTTACAATTTATTTCCATATAAATAGAGGTAAAACAAACTTATAATTTACTCATTTTAAAATTATAGGTTATGTATAAATAAAGGTAAAATAAATATAAAAATAAATTAAATAATAAATGAATAATTTATTTTATAAATATTTTTAAAAAAATTTGAGTAAGATACTTAACGTTGAAATCTTGAAAATTAAAAGTGAATTTTTTAAATTGAAAAAAATAAAATAAAATGGTTACTGTATAAATAATATTTAGAATTGTGGTAAATAAAACTATTATTAAATTTTTGAATTCTATAAAATTTAATAATTCGTTTTTATATCAAAATTTTTCAAGAGTAAAACGTTCTAGTATTTTATAAAATTTAATTATCTAATATTTTGTTAAAAATTTATTAATTAATTTATTTTGTCTTTAATTATAGAAATTAATTAAATAGTGTGAATATTTAAATTTATATATATATTAAATAATTCATAAATAAATATTCGAAGTAGATTGAAGAATGTTTTGATAAAAAGATTAAAAAATTTAATTTTATAAATTAAAAATATTTTAATTATATAATTTTTAAATAGAAATTAATTAGTTAATTTTTTAAAAAATTTAAAAATTTAAAAATAATTGCTTAAAAATTTTCAAGAGGATTATGATCCCTCTGTCCAAAATTTAAATCCGCTAGAAATATACGGTATTTCTTAAAATGATTCTTCACTCGGTAAAAGCTAATCTATTTATCGCTATTCTCGTCAAAAGATAGCTGTTCAAGCCATTTGCATCTTTCCAATAAACTATTTTTCCATATCAATTGTAGAGTATATATGAATAAGACGTAAACAGAATCAAAGATTTTATTAAAATTACCATAATTTGAATAAATAGTCCAGTCTTGTCTCTGAAATTAATATGTGTATTTTATTTCTGATAATAAAAAAAGCATAAAGCCGAAATGTGAGCAGGTGTGCGTGCATAATATAACATAGGTCTTGGGTTGAGGTCATTTCGGAAGCGTATTCCATATGCTGGTCCTTCATGATCCCATATTGGTTATGAAGTGTGTGCAAGTAAGGCTTATATAGTGATAATCTGAGATTCAGAAAATAGGGTTTTACAAGGATTGTGTAAGCTTAATTTGAGAGGAGAATGCTTCTTCCATTTTATTTTTTTCCTTTGTCTGTCAGTGACGTGTAACGGTTTTACTGCCATTGGGCCACCTGTCTCTGCCATACGGATATGGACGTACGAGAATATTAGATCTCTGCTTTATGCGTAACGGCCATTTAATTCCCCCTGGTACGCATGCGGATGGACCCACAAGGTGAATGGGCTGGCCACCTTTTCTCCTCTGGACCGGGCTGGAAGGTGAGATTATTACTGAAGCCCAGGGGAGGTCTGAGCTGAGGGTCGAAAAGACTGGGCCGGCCCAATTTGAGAGGTTTAAGAAGGGGTCCGGTCTTAAGGCCGAGTGGGCTGGACCTGATTCATGCGGGGAGGCTTAAAAGCCTTCAGGTAAAGGGCTGTCGTCATGGGTCAGGCCTCAGACGGGGGTAGTGAAATCCAACGGTCATCAATTGCCCCTTTACCTTCTCATCAGTTATTGTACGAATGATGAGGGGGTAAATATCGAGGATCATTGTAATACCCGGCTTGTTCCGGCGTCGGAATTCTCACCGTCCGGTGGAATTTCGGATGTTGGCGTTGCCAGTAAGGGGGTAAGCAAAGGTTTTCAAAAGGTTTAGCAAAAGTGTTAAAAAGGGTTGTAAAGGTTTTAAGTGTTTTCATGGTATTGAAGTAAAAAGGATGTTGAGTGTTGAAGAGAAAAAGGCTAAGGAGACAAAATGCAGTTTCGGCCGCCG
Organism: Manihot esculenta; assembly: GCF_001659605.2. Classification (NCBI taxonomy): domain Eukaryota; kingdom Viridiplantae; phylum Streptophyta; class Magnoliopsida; order Malpighiales; family Euphorbiaceae; genus Manihot; species Manihot esculenta. Next base: position 19,539,658 of record NC_035172.2, read on the forward strand.
AAGGTGATGTTCGGCCGCCGAAAGTGCTTGAGGTTCGGCTTCCGAAAGAAAAGTTCGGCTTCCGAACATTGCATGGTTCGCCTGCATGTTTGGCCGCCGAACGTGCAAAGAGTAATGGAAGCGTCAAGCATAAAGAGTATGAGCAGGGAGGCCTAACCGCCCCTATTATTGAGTCAGTATAGTCAGGAGGCCTAATTGCCCTGACAAAACGTTTTCAGGAAAGCAGTTTTCAGGAAGCAGTCAGGAGGCCTAATCGCCCTGACAAAATGTTTTCAGGAAGTTAGTCAGGAGGCCTAATCGCCCTGACAAAATGTTTTCATGAGCTAGTCAGGAGGCCTAATCGCCCTGACAAAACGTTTTCAGAAATCAGTCAGGAGGCCTAATCGCCCTGACAAATCTGTTTTCAGAAAGTTAATTACAAAAGAAATTTTACAAGTGAGTCAGCTAGGAAGAGGGTTATAGGTGACAACTTCTTCCTTGATGTGTATTATTGTAATGTGAAGTATGACATAAGAGCATGCGTTTTAATGAATGGTTTTTATGGATTCCACTCACTGGGCTTTAGAAGTTCATCCCTCTCCCCTATTCCCAATTTTGCAGGGCCAGTTATAGTGATGGATGATAGGAAGGAGCTCTGGGGGAAGTTAAAGATGGTAGAAACTAACGTAATGAAGAGCTATGTTTGAGATGTAATGGAATAGATGGTTATGTAAGGGTAATATAAGTAATGATATGTTATGTTTGTATGCATGTATAGTATAGTTGTGGACATGAGAATGTATGGACATGAGATGTATGAATGTAAAGAGATAAAGTAAAGCTATGAAGAGTATACCATATGTCATGGTTTAGAGATGTGCTATGCCTAATGTATAGAGTTATGTTTTGTCTATGGTTGGCTAATCCTAGAAGTGGTACATGATCATGAGTTTTGGAAGCAATGTTTTTATGATGTATGCAATGTATTACAGAGGTTTTGATGGCCAAGCTTAATAAGTAAGAGCATGCATGAGTTAAGCTTGGAAAAAAAAAAAATGAAAGAAAAGTTTTTAGTCACAGTCCCTCGGGGTTACCCTGGGGTATTTACAGGTAAAAAATTTTATAAACCGGTGATCATGTAAAGGATTAGACCAGATGTATAGAAGGAATGTCAGGCTTACTACGGGTCTAGGCGGCCTTAAGCCGATCTGGATCCTAGTGCCGAACAGTTTGGAACCGTTACGGAAGGGTACCGGTTTCCGGGCTGTTACAATCATAATGACCGCGCCGCCTAAGGACAGTTTTCCTCAGAACACCTCTTCATCTCATTGTCATTTCAAATTTTGAATTCTCTCCGTCTTCTCCAAACTCTTGCTTTCCTCTATTCTCTGTGCGCATTGCTAGCTCCGTCTCTCTGCCCTTTTTGTTTTCAAGGTACGCTTCTCTTTCTTCCATGGAAGGCCCAAAGCTTCCTGAAGTCTTTAATCTAGAGTCTTGTATTACCCCTTCTACCTTGACAAACTTCTTTTCTCGGAAGTATTTGGACACTCCCCTCTACCATATCCGAGCTCCTTATCGGAATGAGACGATTGTTCTTCCCGATCCTCCTCCTTCCGGTTTGATAGATCCCCAGAAAGATCTCAGTTTAGTCTTTTTCATTAAACAACGAGACTACGGTCTAACTTTTCCCTTTACTCCTTTCTTCATCGAGGTCTTCCAGGGATAGCCCCCCGGATGCTGTCTCCCAACTCCATTTTGTTTATGTGTTCTTTCGAATCTATCTGCTTGAGCTAGGGATTAACGCCCACGGCGCGTCTGTTTGTAACCTTTTTCCGTCTCGTTAGAGCAAGTCAGTGCTTCTATTATTTCGCCCCTCGTGGTGGGTTATCCATTTTCACGGGTTACAAAGATTCCATAAAAGGCTGGGTTGAGGGTTTCGTGGTGGTGGAGTTGAAGAAAGACTCCGGGCTGTCTTGGGGGGTGGAGCTCTCTTGGGAGGATGTCTCTCTAGGTTGCAATGACCTGCCTCAGTTGAGTCTCTCTGAGCAGGTCGGATTCCTTTGACTGACTTCTGTTGATAAGAAGTATGATGTCGAAAAATGTATGTTTGCGTCCAATCTTCGGGATATCCAGGACGCGGGTATTGTCCCTTGTTTAACTGCTTTGCTTTTTCTTTGTGATTTTCACTTAAGGCTATTCTAATTTGTTCGGGTTTTGAATCTTTGCAGCTTCCGACGTGAAAATGTACCAAATCAAGCCCCCGAAGAACTTCACACTATCTCGGGAGAGCATGCACGCTGCTTTGGACGCCCTCCGAGCTGGGCGATCAGTGGGGGAGACTACTCAGAGGGTGGCTGAAGTCATTTTCTCCAGGTCGGGTGGCCGGCCTGCTGCCCCAGCCCTAGCTCCTTCGCAGGGTTCCAGACCGAGCTCCCGAGGTGTTAGGACCTCCAGACCTTCCAGCCATAGCAAGTCAAGCTCGGCTCCTCAGTCTTCTCAAGCCCCCAGGTCCCAACGGGCTTCTACTGAGGGGGCGAAAAAGGCTCCCAGGGTCACCGCCAGGCCGGTTGAAGGCATCGAGCTAGTGGGGACGGACGTTCCTGAGGAGAGATTTGAGACCTCTGCAACTGAGGAGAGGGCTCCTGAAGGGGGGATGGAGATTATCCCTGTTGGTGAAAGTGCCCAGGGAGCTTCTGTTGAGGTCACCCCTGTTACCGAGGAGGGAGAGCCCGGGCCAGTTGATGATGCCGTCTCTGAGGGCGCTGTGAAGGGGGCCGGGAGCAAGCGTCTTCCTCCTTCTAAAGTTCCTACCCCGGCTCTTGCTTCTAAGAAGTCCCGGACCTCCAAGAGACCAGCTTCAGCTCTGCTTCCTCTCGAGAAGAAGAAGGAGACTTTTGTGGTGCCTCTGCTGTCTGCTCCCGACAATGACATTTTGAACGCGGAGGATATCACTCATCAATCTCCGGCGAGCGTTGTTGCAGAAATCTTACGGGAGTAGATGTTTGGCGGGGTCATGGAAGCTTCGGATCCTCGTCTGCTTGCTCTCACTGGCCTTTTGGCGAGTTCTACACGACAGCAAGCAGCATTCCGATCTCGGACTCGAGAGGAGCTCGGAGGCACAATTAGGGAGATGCTCCTGATGGTAAGTTGTTCTTCTTATTTTCAAATTCTTTCATTTGGTTTCTATTGTCTGTCATTCTAATATTTCTTCTCTCTGTGTTAGCTGATGTGCCTCTTCATGGAGGTAGACGCCCAGGACGAGTCCATTCGGAGCACTGTGGACCGCCAAGTTGAAGAGGCGCGTCTTGAAGAAAATTTGATCGCAACCAGCGACGCCCGGGGTCACCTTGCTGCTGCTCAGGGGCATCTGAAGACCCTTAGGGAGGAACTGGCCCATACCAAGGAGGCTCTGGAGGGGGCTGATAAGAGGGCAGCTGTTGCGGAGAGTTGCCGTGACGAAGCTTTAAAACAGCTGTCCTCTTTGGAAAAGGTTCGAAGGGAGAGGGATGAGGCCGTGAGCCAGAAGGACGAGGTCTGGCATCAATACGAGGCCCCAAAGGCAGATTTCGAAGCCGCCCAGGCTCGTTGTGGCATTGTGATGGCCCAGAGGGAGGAATCCCTAGCTCGGACGGTAGTTCTCGAGCAGGAGCTAGCCAAGCGGGCTGATAGCTTTAAAGACTTGACTTTGGAAGCTGAAGCGTCTAAACTCCAAAATCAGCACCTCAGCCAAGAAGTCGAGGCTTTGAAGAAGAGGTGCGCAGCCCTGCTCGAGGATGCTAAGCTTGCTGAGGACAGGATTCAGCTGGAGTGTGAGGAGTGCCTGAGGGAGTACAAGGAGTCGGCCGAACTGAAAGAGAAGATCGAGCAGACCTGTGAAGCTCGTCTCCAAGATTACAAAGACTCTTCTGAGTTAAAGGCAAAGATAGCTGAGGCCTGCGAGGAGTGACTTGCGGAATATAAAGCCTCTGACGAGATGAAGAACGTGATATGGCACAAGAGCTTCTGCATGTTCATCTCCGGCTTTAATCGAGGCTTGAGGGAAGCCAGACATGCCCCATCCACCCCGCTAGCTGAACTCCTAGCCGCTGAGGTAGACTCCGATGGCGAGGATGTGCTTTACGGGGAGGATGAAAGACCCTTGCCCAAGGGAGCTCCTCACACTACAACTGGGTCTCCTGAAGAAAACGCCAAGCTAGGGGAAGAAGATGAGCCCGAGGGGAGTGATGCCAGATGATAGAGCATATTTTAGTCCATATTTTCATGATCTTATTGATGTTTATTTGCACCTATTCTACCTAATTTTGTGGTTTTAATCATGTTTTGCAAATATTAGGTGTGAAGAAACAAATTGGAGAAAATGCTCTTAAAAAGGCCAAAAAGTACCCAAATTCAGCAACCTTCGGAAGCACTTTCGGAAGCCAAAAACCAGTCACCTTCGGCAGCACTTTCGGCGGCCGAAAGAGGACTCCAGAGATGAAAGTCGACCACCTTCGGCGGCACCTTCGGCCGCCGAATCCTGCGTCCAGAGCCGAAATTTCAGCCTCCGAAACTCATTTTAGGCAGCCGAAAATGCCTCCCAATGCACACTTTCCTTATTCAAGAAGCCATATCCCAAGTTGCCATATTTGAGGAGCCAAACAAGGAAAGTATTTTGAGATCCAAATCTTCAAGATTCACATTCAAATATTGAATTTCAAGATCAAGCTTATTAAGGAAGTCAAATCCAAAGATCACATGTTTCCCACTTAGTATCATGCACATTCAAAATTCAAAAGGAGGCTCCACCTTCCTTATTAGTGCATGGGCAGCCTCTTAACTCTTTAGGCAATATCTTGAAGACCTTGGGCAGCAATTAAAAAGACCAAAGAGCCCCCACTTGCCCCCCATCACATGCATCTCGTTTTTGCCTTCACCTATGCACAAAGAAGGCAAATATGGGACCAAGAGCACTTTGGGCAGCCTCTAAAAGACTCATCGACTGCCACCAAACCCTAAGGAGCCTCTCAAGATCTATTTAAAGGCTTCAAGAAGACAAGAAAGGCAGATTTGGTTCCACCACTTCTCCAAGAAATCGTCCAAGGCTCTTCTTCCCTTAGTTCTTCATCTTCTTCTTCTTTTCTTTTATTTTCTGTTTTGGTTCAGCCATGAGTGGCTGAAACCCTTCTTTCTAGTTGAAGTTTGGTTGAAACTAAGGTTGTTTAAAAGGTTGTGAGATCTGAACATAAAGTGTTTGATTTTGGTTTATTCAATATTCATGCAATTGTGCTTAATTCTAAAGATTGCTTTGTTGTTTTGATCAAATTGGCCACTTGATTCTTGATTGCAAAGTTAATTAATTGTTGGATCTTTCTTGTTCTTCATGCAATTGGCAATTGTTTTGATGCCTTTGGCCCAAGAACGTTCCTTGGCAATTTGTTGATTAGTAATTGGTTAGAGGACGTTCCCTAATCAGTTTGTTCATAAGGAAAGACATGGTGGTGAGAAGCGTCTTCCACCCCCATAACCAACGTATTGATTCAATCAAGATAACCATGTTTTAATGATCAACCCAAATAATCAAAGTGGATCCATATCTTCAACTAGACTTTTCTCATATTGATTTCTTCTTTTATTTTAATTACTTGATGTTTTATTTGCTTTCAATAGTTGTTAGTAAAATCATCTCAAAACCCCCCTTTTTACTTTATTGCACTTTACTTTTATTCTACTTTCAATTACTTGCTTTCAATTGTGTTCCCAATTAGTTCTCTTGGTCTTGATTGAGAAAAATAAATAGGTAATCAATTCTCTGTGGATTCGATCCTTCACCACTATCTGCAGTTGTAATTGTAGGTAACCAAGAAGGTTATTTTTGACCGGCTTCGACAATCGCACTGTCACCAGACCCCGAGGAGAGGGTGTAGGGCCCCAAGGAGGGGAAATTGTACCATTTGTAGATAGTAGTGTAGGTAATAATGTAAATAGTGAAGCTCCTAGGCATGTAAGTCCTTTAAGGACAATTTTTCCTCCCGTAGTTGTAGATGATTGAACAAGTTATAATTTTATTTTCCTTTTAATGAAATCCAGCTTTCATTTATATTTGAGCTATTCCTGTCTTTGTTTATTTTTCTGGCCTTGTCAAATTACTTAATCTGTTAAAAGCCAAATTGACTTAATCCATTGAAGGCCCACCTGGCTTAATCTGTCAATATGTTAAGGATAAAACTCTTAAACCATGTGCTCAATAATTTTTCTAAGGAATCAACTATACTGTTTGTCATTTCTTGCCCTTGAGCCAATCAGAGCTAAAATTATAGCAATTGACTAGACTTCTAACTTTTGAATTTTTCCAACCTCGCAGAGGCATTCGTATTGATTGATCCATGATTTAAGATCGAATATATAATTTTTTCATGTAATCAAAGTGAAATGACCATGTACCTTTTAAAATGATGAGCTGGGCTGGCCTCTTTGTTTTTAGCTCTGTGCAGAGAAGAATTGAGTCTGGTGGTCTTTTCTACTCATGCCTTAGATCGGCCTCTTGGGTCAGAGGAAATTTGTTACTCTCAGTTTGCCTTTGAGATTCCCGAACTCGGCTCTCTTTTCACTTGGTCTTTCCGAGCTCAGATTTGTGTACCTTAGGTCGGCTCTTTTGGCCTTATGTTGTTTCGTCATCTCAGTAGGTTTTGTGGTGCCGAGGACATTCGGGGAGCTCGATCACCTACCTTACTGAGGTCTTGCGCAAGATTCGGGCACTGTGGCCTTACTGTCGCTTCGTCATCTCAGCCGGTTTGTGGTGCCGAGGGCACTTGGGGAGCCCGGTCACCTACCTCACTGAGGTCTTGCGCAAGATTCGGGCACTGTGGCCTTACTGTCGCTTCGTCATCTCAGCCGGTTTGTGGTGCCGGGGGCACTTGGGGAGCCCGGTCACCTACCTTTCTGAGGTCTTGCGCAAGATTCGAGCACTGTGGCCTTACTGTCGCTTCGTCATCTCAACCGGTTTGTGGTGCCGGGGGCACTTGGGGAGCCCGGTCACCTACCTCACTGAGGTCTTGTGCAAGATTCGGGCACTGTGGCCTTACTGTCGCTTCATCATCTCAGCCGGTTTGTGGTGCATGGGGCACTTGGGGAGCCCGGTCACCTACCTCACTGAGGTCTTGCGCAAGATTCAGGCACTGTGGCCTTACTGTCGCTTCGTCATCTCAATCGGTTTGTGGTGTCGGGGGCACTTGGGGAGCCCGGTCACCTACCTCACTGAGGTCTTCTAGCAACTGTTCTTTCTTTTTGAAAGAAAATTAGGACGTATAGTAATAGAAACAACATTGCTTGCTAAAAGTGGTGTTATTCAATTCATTCATATTTTCAGAGTACAAGAGTTTTCTTCATGTTACAAATATTTAAAGGGAAGTACCTCTTCAGATGCTGGATATTCCAAGCATGGGGTTCCAAGTTTCCCTGTAGGTCTTCTATTTGATATACCCCTGGTTTGACCACTTTGACTATTCTGAACGGGCCCTCCCAGGTCGGTGTCAGCTTTCCTACTGTTGCTCTCTTTCCAGTGGCTTCTAGATTTCTCAGGGCTAGATCTCCTACTTTCAGGCTTCTTTCTCTGACCCTTTGATTGAAATAACGAGCCGCTCGTTGCTGATAATCGGCTGTACGGACTTGAGCTTCTTCCCTGATTTCTTCCAAGGCATCCAGATTACTTCTCAGCTTATCAATGTTGGCGTTCTCGTCGTTGAACTGGACTCGATGTGTAAGGACTTGTAGCTCGATTGGAACCACGGCCTCAATGCCAAATGCAAGTGCAAAGGGCGTCTCTTTGGTGGACGTCCTGGGGGTAGTTCGGAGTGCCCACAGGATGCTATTGAGTTCATCAGCCCAATTTGCCTTAGCTCCATCGAGTCGCTTTTTCAGTCCCTGGAGGATAGCTCTGTTGGCGACCTCGGTTTGGCCTTTGGTCTGAGGGTGTGCCACCGAGGAGAATTTGTGCCATATGCCCATGTTCGTTGTGAATTCCTTGAAGGTCTTGCAGTCGAACTGTTTGCCATTATCCGATATGAGTACTCTCGGTATCCCAAACCTACATATGATGTTGCCCCAGACAAAGTCTATCATCTTTCGGGCTGTAATTGTGGGGATTGCCTCCGCCTCTGGCCATTTCGAGAAGTACTCCACTGCCACCACCACAAACTTCTTCTGCCCCATGGTTTTAGGAAAAGGTCCCAAGATATCTATGCCCCACTGCGAGAACGGCCATGGGCTAGATATGCTGGACTGAGGGGTGGCTGGTACGTTGATGGCGTTAGCGAACCGTTGGCATATGTCACACCTTCGGACGAACTCCTCAGCTTATTTCTTAATAGTGGGCCAGTAATAGCCTTATCTAAAAATTTTGTTCGCCAACGTTCCTGCTCCTTCATGAGCTCCACACATTCCCCGGTGTATTTCTTCCAGCACCTTGACTGCTTCGTCTGGGCCTACACATCGGAGCCATGGAGTGGATTTTCCTCTTCTGTATAGGGTCCCTCTTATTGCTTGGTAATTGGCAGCTCGAGCCGCTATTTTCTTTGCTTCATCTTTGTCTTCAGGAAGCTTTCCCTTCTCAAGGTATTCCAAGTATGGGGTCATCCAGCTTTGGCCCTGTTCAACCTGCATTACAGTGGCCGTTTTGTCAAAAGCAAGTGTGCTAATATGTTGGATGTATACTTCATTAGGGAGTTGTTCCAACTCCTCTTTAGACAATTGGCTAAGCAGGTCTGCCTCCTCATTGTCCTCCCGGGGTATCCTCTGGTACTGTACCATGATCCCCTGTTTGACGAGCTCGGCCTCTATGGCTTTTACTTTCGCCAAGTACCTCTGCATGGTTTGGTCCCTTGCCTGATATGCTCCTGTTATTTGGTTGATCACTAGCTGGAAGTCTCTATTTATTTCAAGATCAGTTACCCCTACCTCCATTGCGATTAGCATCCCATTTATTAGGGCTTCATATTCCGCTACATTGTTAGAGGCTTTGAATTCCAGGCGCAGAGCATAACAGACTTTGAAATCCTCAGGTCCTTTCAGCATTATTCCTGCGCCACTGCCCCTAGCGCCAGATGTCCCGTCTACATACAACTTCTAACCGAATTCTTGAGAGGACTGCCCCTCTCTCTCATTTCCCAACGCTCCCGAAGATGACTCACCCGGCTCTGTCTGCTCTTCATTGAAAGAGCACTCTGCTATGAAGTCAGTAAGGGCTTGAGATTTTATGGTGGTCCGAGGTCGGTACTCTAAGCAGTAGGGGCTAATCTCAATGGACCAGGCAAGCATCCGACCTGACGTTTCCGGCCTGTGGAGAATCCTTTTCAATGGTTGATCTGTCATCACTACTCCCTGATGGCTTTCTAAGTAGACTCTGAATTTTCTGATGGCCAGCAACAGAGCATAGGCCATTTTCTCGATGTTCAGGTATCTGATCTCGACATCTTTGAGCACCTTGCTGACGTAAAACACTGGCTTCTGTTCTCCTCCTTCTACCCTTACCAACACAGCACTGACAGCTTGTTCTGAGGCTGACAAGTAGATCAGGAGCTCTTCCCCTTCCAGCGGACTGCTGAGCACATGTGGCGATCTAAGATAGCTTTTAAGCTCTTTGAAAGCTTCCCGACAGTCCTCGGTCCATTCGAAGTTCGGAACTTTCCTCAGCTTTTTAAAGAACGGCAAGCATCTTTCGGCCGACCTAGACATGAAGCGATTGAGCGCTACTACCCTTCTAGTAAGCCTTTGGACATCCCTCACGCAGGTCGGCTCGGGCATTTTCAAGATAGCTTCCACCTTCTCAGGATTTGGCTCTATGCCTTTTCCACTCACCATGTATCCCAAGAATTTTCCTCCCCTGATGAAGAAGGCACACTTTGCTAGGTTCAGCCTCATTCTGTACTATTCTAACACCTCGAACACCTCCTTTAGGTCTATCAAGTGCTGCCGAAAAGTGGGGCTTGTTACCACCATGTCGTCCACGTATACTTCTACATTTCTGCAGATCTGGTCTTTGAAGATTTTATTCATTAGCCTCTAGTATGTTGCCCCAGCATTTTTCAGCATGAAAGGCATGGCCTTATAGCAGTAGGTCCCATCCTCTGTTATGAACGAAGTCTTCTCATCATCCAACCTGTCCATTGGGATTTGGTGATAGCCAGACATTGCATCCAGAGACGACATATAATCAAAACCGGCCGTGGAATCGACAATTTAATTAATATCAGGGAGGGGATAACAATCTTTGGGACATGCCTGGTTGAGGTCGGTAAAATCTATACACATCCTATATTTGCCATTGGCCTTTTTGACTAATACAGGATTTGCTAGCCATTGTGGGTACATGACCTCTCTAATAAACCTGGCCTCCTCTAGCTTTTGCACTTCCTCCCTGGTGGCCTGTTGCTTCTCTCTTCCTACCACCCTCTTCTTTTGCTTCACCGGCCTGGCCTCTGGAAGGACGTTCAGCTTGTGAGTCATCACTTTAGGGTCTATCCTAGGCATGTCAGAAGGCTTCCAGGCGAAGCTTGATGCGTGACCTCGAATCAGGGCCATGACTTCAGTTTTTTGCTCCTCAGTCAGGCCGTCGTTAAGGCTGAAAACCTTGTCTGCCTCTGCTTCTGATAAGGGGAAGCTTTCCAGCTCTCCGACTGGCTCTGTTCTGGCCTCTTTTTTCTCGTCCTGTACCTCCAGAACTTCTAAGTCAAACCTTTCCTCTGCCGAGCTCGGCTCTGATACCGTGGCGAGGTACATTGCTCTCGCCTCTTCCTGGCTTCCTCTGACTACTCCCACTCCTGCTTCTTTTGGGAATTTCATTGCCAGATATCTGATGCTGGTTACGACCTCAAAATCAAACAGCACAGGTCTTCCCAATATTGCGTTGTAGTTCAGGGGGAGCTTCACCACTAGAAACACCGCGTAGTGCGTCCGAGCCAGAGGTGCTTCTCAGAGAGTGAGGGCTAGCTTCACCTTTCCCTCCATAGGTACTGGGGTTCCTTCGATCCCTTTGACTGGGGCTTGGTCCCGAACCAACTGTTCCTCAGGGATTCTCATTTGCTGGAAAACTCTATATGGCAATAGATTCACCTTACTTCCGTCATCCACCAAGATCTTCTTAACTCGGTAGTTATGAATGACGGCCTCAACGACAAGTGCGTCATCATGAGGCATTTGAATGCCTTGGGCATCCTCCGGAGAGAAGGATATGGTCATTGGTGAATGGTCAACTATCTGCATGACCTCGGCACTGCTACCTTCCCCATCTCGGCCTCTTTTTCTTCCTCTCCTGCTCATCCGACCTCCGGTCCCTCCCACAATCATGTTGATGGTCCCACTGGAACCATCGTTCACTGGCCCTGCTCCTATCCTCCTGGGTCTCTCTGCTGTAGGGTTCGGCTGAGGCCTTTCTCCCTCTGGCTTCTTCACAAAGTTCCGCAAGTGACCCCTTTTGATCAGCCTCTCAATCTCACTGATCAGCTGGTAGCAGTTGTTGGTGTCATGGCCGTGGGTACGATGATACTGACAATATTTATCAGGATCTCGCTGATTTGCTTATGCTCTCATAGGCTTGGGCCATTGAGGAACTCCTTGTCCTGAACCACCATGAGCACCTCGGCTCTAGAGGCGTTGAGTGGCGTCAAGTTCTCAGGAACCTGCGGGGGGAGTGGTCTCTGTTCTGGAATCTGAGGAGGGAACGGTCTCTGGTCCTGCCGATCCCAAGGCTGTCTGTACTGCTCAGGCCTCTTGCCTTGCTTTTTCTCCTGCCTTTCCGGCCTCCTTTCTTCTGGGGCTTTTCCCCTGTCTGCCACCTCTTTGGCGAATCTGCTTGTTACTAAGGCATCGTCCTGCCTTATGTATTTCTCCGCCCTCTTCATCAGCTCTGCCAACGAGGTCGGCGGTTTCCTGCTTAACGAGCCAAAGAACTCTGGGGAGGTCGTCCCTTTTTGCATCACTTCCACAGCTCGGTTTTCATCCAGCTCAAGGATCTGTAGGGCCTCCGTGTTGACATACTCCCTTAAAGTCTCATTCCTCTTCTGACGGACTGTCTCCAGGTAGCTAGTCTTTCTGTCCGCAGGTACTCCGGCAATGAACCGGCTGATGAAGATAGTGGCCAAATCTCCGAAATTCTGATGCTTCCAGCCTTCAGACTGTTAAACCACGCCCGTGCCGGCTCTGTGAGCGTCGTGGGGAATACCTTGCACATCAAGGCATCCGATAAAGTCTGCAGCTCCATGAAGGTCTTATAATTGAGGACGTGCTCTCTTGGGTTTTCCGTTCCGTCATAGGCCGCCATGGGTGGCATCATAAACTTTTTTGGGATGGTCTCCTGTTGCACCCATTTTGAGAAAGGCGAGGATGTAGGTAAGAGGGTTTGGTTGTGGTCCTTCGCCCCCAACTCAGCTAGGAGCTGTTCTCTCAGCTTCTGCAATTTCTGATCCACATTCTCTTCTTCTTGTTTGGGCCTCTTCTCCAGACGATACTCCTCTTCTTGCACTTCACTCTCCGTCTTCCTGGTTATTCTGGCAGAATAACTGTCTGCCTCGTTGTTCTCTATCAACTCCCTCACCCTTCTTCCATGAATTCTAGCTTCTGGTTCTTCTTCTCTCCCGGCTCTTCTCTCCCTTTCTCTGGTTTCTCTGCTGTTTGTTTAAGGATGGTTAAAGGTGGGTTGAGGTTTGTTGGTTCGGGGTTCCTCTACTACCGGCAACACGTTCATTGGGGTATTGAGGCCCCTCAGTTGCATCTTCTGCCCCAACCAGTGGGCGGTGTGTTGTAGTTGAAGGGCCATGGCTTGGAGGTCCTGGTTGGATAAGGCAGCTCCGGGCATGTTTCCTGCCGAGTTCAGTGAGGGGTTGAAGGGGATTGGTGGTTGGTTGTTTAGGGTTGTGGTACTGGAAAAAGAGAACTGTTGTCCCTCTTGAGCAAAGCTCAGGTCATTTGGGGTATTAACGAGGTTGTTTTCATTATGGTTGGCCGTCGTGGATCTCAGTGGGTATTGTAAGAGTGGAACTCCAGCGATGAAAAGATCTCCTTCGTCCCCACAGACGGTGCTAATTGATGATCTAAGAGGAGAATGCTTCTCCCCTTTTATTCTTTTCCTTTGTCTGTCAGTAACGTGTAACGGCCTCACTGCCATTGGGCCACCTGTCTCTGCCATACGGATCCGTCAAGTCTAGAACCACAAGGTCGGCTGGAAGGCATCTACTCTCCACAAACACTGGACTATACCGGCAGACTGACTCTGCCACTGATGGATCACACTTGGGTCCACTGACCAAGAGGGGACACTCTAACCCAAAGACTATTAAACCCAACCTCTCAATGGCTCTCAGAGCAATAAAAGAATGAGAAGCACCAGGGTCCATTAAAGCATACACATCTGAACAACCAATGATGAGATTACCTGACACCACGATATTGGATGTGTTCGCCTCCTACTGTGTCATAGTGAAGATCCGAGCTGGAGCTGATGGACCTTCACCTCGGGAATCTACTGAAGAAGAGGCTGCCCCTCTCCCTCGGCCTCTGCCACTGCCCTGAGTCATGGTTGGAGCCACTGGCCGTGCCACACTGCCAGAAGTTATCTGCTAGGACTGTGCCATAAAAGGTGCCCTAGGACACTCCCGTGCCATGTGTCCCTGAAAATTAAGTATGAAATTGCATGAATATTGAACTCCCAAAAGTTAAACAATATTTGATCAAGTCTCACAACCCATTAAACAACTAAAGCTTCAACCAATATTCAACTAGATTAAAAGAACTCAGCCACTCATGGCTGAATTAAAAACAGAAAATAAAAAGGAAAAAGAAAGAAGGAAGAACCGAAGAGATTGAGTTCTTCACTTCTGCCTTGCGCCGAACTTGCGGAAATTGCCCAGTGATTGATTTCCCCCGCTGGTCGGCCACTTAAGAGTCATTAAATAGGATGAGAGGAGTGCATGCCCTAGCTCCCAATTGCGGTCCACGTGCGCGTGAATGGTGAAGTGCTGGCCATGTGCGCGTGAACGGTGAAGACCATGTGCTGGTGAATGTTGAAGTGCTTTGGTGGGTCCATGTGCGGGTGCTTGGTCCTTAATTGCAAGAATGGGCTGTCTATGTGTGCGTGAATGTACGGGTCCATGGTGAAGTGCTTGGTACATGGTGAAGTGGATCAAGTGTCCTTAGCAGCCCATACACCTTTATGAGGCTGACCAAGTGCTTCCAAAGGGCTGCCCAACTGCCAAGTTGCTGCCCATGCACAAATAAGGAAGGTGTAGACTTTCCTTGCACATGCTTGCTCTCTTTTGCTCCAAATAAGGCAGTTTTAGGGGAATTTTCTCCAAATTGTCCTTTTACACCATTTTCTGCAAAATAATATCAAGAGCACTAAATTAAGCAGAAATCATGTAAATATTCATCAATAATATTAATATAAAATGGACTAAATTATGCTCTATCAGTCCCTCTTGCCCACATCTGAAGCAGGCTGTAGTCCCAAACCGACACACTCCCTTGTGTAGCTTACCACACCTCAAACATTCTGCACCATCTGAACCCGAGCTCGAGCCACCACCGAGTCTCAGACTTGATTTCAAGCGGTTCCAGAACTTATTCTTCTTGGCTTTGGCTTTACCCCATTTCTTACTGCCTGAAGCTGCTGTACTCAGAGAAGAGGGATCTAACCTTCCCCCGTCTGGGGTCTTTGAACCCGAAGACTATGCCACAGACTGCTTAACTGTCCCCTGAATGATGGCACTAGCCTCCATCTTCCGTGCTGCATCCACTATAGTATGGAAGCTCTCCCTCTTCGCTGCAAGAATCAAGGAAGAATACCTAGAGTGGAGCCTCATGGTATACCTCTTTGCTTTCTTCTGATCCGTATCATAAGTTTGCTCCATAAACGGCAACAGCTCTAAGAACATATCCGTAAATTCATCCACACTCATCTCTTCAGTCTGCCTTAATTGTTCCAACTCAATTATCTTCAATTCCCTTGAGCTATCAGGGAAAGCCCATCCTGCAAATTCATTAGCAAACTCCTCCCAGGTTAAACTGTCCAATCTCGGGTCCACATAGTTTTTAAACCACTCACGGGCCTTTTTGCATTTAAGTGTGAACCCCGCCATCTGAATGGCTCTACTGTCATCTGCTCCTAACTCATCTATAATCATCTTTACTATCTTCAGGTACTCAAATGGATCATCTCCCGTCTTGAACTTGGGAGCATCCAGCTTCAAGTAATCCATCATCTTAACTCTGCTCCCTCCAGATGAGCTAGGTTTAGGTACTTGGACTTCAGGAGCTACAGGTTCAGGGGGTGGTGGAGGAGGTGCAACATTCCCTTGATCAGGGTTTGTTACATTTGGATAGAAAGGTGAGGGTGGATACATTGGGTACTGGGGTAAGGTGGATAGAAAGGAGGGTAAGGCATGTAAGAGGGGTAAGGGTTAAAGCTGGGGTAATCCGATGTACCTCCCATCGAATACCCAGGGTGTAATACCCGGCTAGACTCCGGTATCGGAATCCCTACCGTCCGGTGGGATCTCGAACGTCGGAAACCTCTAGAAGGGTAAGAACATGTTTTATAAAATGTTTTCATGTATTTTAATGTTTTAAGTATGAAAGAAAATGAGTTTTTACATGAAAATAGTCTTAGGAGGAAAACCCAGGTTCGGCCGCCGAAAGCCAAGTTCGGCCGCCGAACATGCATGCGTTTTGGAGGCACGTTAGGCCCCCGAAAGCATGAGTTAGGGAAGTCCAGGTTCGGCCGCCGAAAGTCAAGTTCAGCCGCCGAACATTGCATGGATGCGGAGGCACATTCGGCCCCCGAACGTGGCCTGGCCAGCCACCTATAAAAGGGGCACTTAGCCGAAATGGGTGAGCTTTCTCCCATTTTCGGCCACAGCAAGCTTCCGACCTTCCCTTTACAAATCTTGTGTTCTTCCTCCAAATCTCTTCCATTTTTCTTGAGTTTTAAACTCACATTGCAAGTTTTGAGCATTTAAACCAAGTTTTGGAGCTTTGGGAACTCAGGAGCTCATTTTTGTGGATCTCCAAGTTTAGGTCGTCTCTCTCTCGATCTTCAAGAGGTAAGAGCCGATCTTAAGCTCCTTATGTGTTTTAACTAAGTTTTATGCAAGATCTATGGGTAGAAATGCATGTTAGGGTATATGTTGAGTTTATGGGTTTTGATGCTTTGATGAACAATGTAGCTTGTTTATGTGTTGTTGGAAGTGTTGTAGATGGGGTATATGTTAGTTTGAGACCCCTAGGTGTGATGTATGTGAAGTATGCATGTTTTAGAACTAGTTTTTGCATGATTTGAGCTTGGGAGGCGAAATGGGCATAGAAGAGCTGAGTTTCTGCCCTTCTGGAGAAGCTCAGGTTCGGCCGCCGAAGTGACTTTCGGCCGCCGAACCCCCTTTGTGGAGGCAGCATTCGGCTGCCGAAGTTGCCCCCAAAAAGAGACTTTCGTCTCTGTCTGGGACTTTCGGCCGCCGAAGGTGCCGCCGAAAGTGCCTGACTTTCGGATCTGTCCAGGACTTTCGGCCGCCGAAGGTGCCGCCGAAAGTGCCCTGTTCAGCCATTTCATGCATATTTCCATGTGATGTTTCAGGATGTTTTAGGGGGTTTTAGGGGGAGATTATTAGAGTTATGTTTATGTATGATTGGTCCCTCATTGGAGTCCACCTGTGTAGGTTCGGACCCGAGGAACCGAGGACCTCAGCAGTAAGATAGCTGCTTCAGAGTCTGTAGAGCTTCAGCCAGAGGTGAGTGGAATGAACCTTAAGTTTTTAAATAAATGAAATATAACTTTTTGGAGCATGTTCATGCATCATATATGCCATGTGATATTTTAGGTTGTTTGCATTAGTATTCACAAATATGTTGCATTGCATAATATGATGTGGATGCGGATTGGCTATTGAATGATCCTCTAGTCCTCTTATGGTATGATATGATGATGATACGGTATGGATTGCCAGTGAGGCCCATTCTACGCCCCTGGACTATGTTAAGAGAAAGACCAGTGAGGCCCATTCTACGCCCCTGGCATACTGGAATGTTATGTTATGTTATGTATGTAAGAGAAAGACCAGTGAGGCCCATTCTACGCCCCTGGCACGATTGGACTATGTTGAGGACTATAGGTGACAATACCATCCTTATGTGATATGTTTGTGATGTGTTGCATCTCATGGAAGCATGAAATATTTAATATATGTTTTCTCTATTCTGCTCACTGGGCTTTATAGCTCACCCCTCTCCCCTAACCCCAGATGTGCAGGTACAGGGTAGACCAGGAGGTTAGCCAGAGTATGGAAGATATGTTAATGTAATAGTTAGATTGTGGACATGACAATTGTATTATGATGTAATGTAAAAGAGTTTTAAGTTATGTTATGTAATTTGTATATTGAGGATAGAGTTGTGCTTGACCAATACAGATTGTTAATCCCACTTGTATGTACATGGTCTTTATGATATGAGATATGAGGTTATGTTTCAACCAAGCTTATGTATGATGAGATACCCCATTGGAGCATTTGATGAGGGCTCCAGTGGAGGCTATGATTATGTTTATGTTTATGTTTATGTACAGGTTGAGCTTGGTTGTTATATGAGAATGTTTACAGGTTTATGAGTATTGTTGATCATGTATGGGATTAAACAGGATTACAGGTTATGTTAGGCTTGCTACGGGTCCCGGCGGCCTTACGCCGATCTGGATCCTAGCGCCGGTAGCGGTCCGGATTTTCGGGCTGTTACAGAGTGGTATCAGAGCCCTAGGTTCATATGATCGGACCTAGAGTGTCGGGCTCATAGATGTATAGAAGGTCAAGCACAATAGGAAAGGTCATGTCCACTAGGATAGGATGTGGAGTCCTGTCTTGAATGATGATGTGATATGCCATGATTATATACATGTGCATAAATGATATGCTATGCTATGTGATGTATGTGATGAGGGTTCATGTGTGCCCACATGAACCATATGATGCTGATGTTTGTGCTATGTGTACTGTTTACAGAAAACAGGATGAGAGGAACTCGTCGATCAGCAAGATTGACTAGAGTGCCACCTGAGGATGAGGGCATGAGCGCCCGTCCTCCAGCATTGCCTAGGGCAATGTCTAGCAGGTCCAACAGGGAAAGAGCAATGAGAGACCCTAGAAGGTCTTTGGATTTGGACAGAAGCAGATCTGTGAGGGGAACTGTACAAGGGAGAATGTCAGTGGATGTGGAGGACAGTATGGACGTAGAGCAGAGGAGGGATGGCAGTTTGGGAGTTAATATGTCAGAAGAGGGTATGGGAGAGTCCCAAGGAGGCACTCAGGCCTCGGGATTTGTTCAGCCATCTCATTACCCACCTTTCTCACAACATCCCGGGTATTCGATGGGAGGTACGTCGGATTACCCTAGTTTTAGCCCTTACCCCACACAGATGCCATACCCACCATACTACCCACCATACCCACAGTATCCTATGTATCCACCCCCACCTTACCATCCAAATCCAGAAAACCCTACCACATAAAATGTTGCACCTCCTCCACCACCAGCAGCACCTACTGTCCCAGAAGCCCAAATACCTCAACCTAGCTCATCTGGAGGGAGCAAGGTCAGAATGACTGATTATATGAAGTTGGGTGCTCCCCAGTTTGAAACCGGTGATGACCCGTTTGTGTACCTTGAGAGGGTCAAGGCGATAACAGATGAGATAGGGGCGGATGACAGTAGAGCCATTCAGATGGCTGGGTTCACCCTAAAATGCAAGAAGGCCCGTGAGTGGTTCAAGAGCTATGTGAAACCGAGGGTGGATAGTCTATCATGGGAAGAGTTTGCAAATGAGTTTGCAGGATGGGCTTTCCCTGATAGTTCAAGGGAATTGAAGATAATAGAATTCGAGCAGTTGAGGCAGACTGATGACATGAGTGTAGACGAATATACTGACAGGTTTATGGAGTTGCTGCCATTTGCTGGGCAGGACCTTAGCACAGACCAGAAGAAGTCGAGGAGGTATATCATGAAGCTCCATCCCAGGTATTCCTCCTTGGTACAGTCAGCAGATAGAGAGAGTTTTCACACCATAGTCGATATGGCTAGGAGGATGGAGGCTAGTGCTATCATCAAGGGAGATGTCAAGCAGTCAGTGGCACAGCCTTCTGGTTCCAAGACCCCAGGAGGGGGAAAAGTGGATCCTTCTTCCTTAAGTTCAGGCAGTAAGAGGTGGAGCAGTACCACCAAGAAGCAGAAGAAGAACAAGTTCTGGAGCAAGATCAAGTCAGGTCTGGGTTTTGGAGGTGGCTCGAGCTCAGGTGCAGACAATGTAGCATGTGTGAAGTGTGGTAAGCCACACAGGGGAGTGTGCCTCTATGGGTCCAGAGCCTGCTTCAGATGTGGGCAAGAGGGACACATGGCTCGGGATTGTCCTAGAGCAGCTGTTATGGCACAGTCCCAGCAGACAGGTTCAGGCAGTGTAGCTCAGCCAGTAGCTCCAGCACCAACTCAAGCCAGTGGCAGAGGTAGAGGGAGAGGGGCAGCCTCTTCTTCAGCGGGTTTCAGAGGTGAAGGTCCGTCAGCTCCAGCGAGGATCTTCACAATGACACAGCAAGAGGCGAACACATCCAACACAGTGGTGGCAGGTAATCTCATCATTGGTTGTTCTGATGTGTATGCATTGATGGACCCTGGTGCATCTCATTCTTTTATCGCTCCGAGAGCCGTGCAGAGGTTAGGGTTGATGGTCTCTGAGTTAGAGTGTCCCCTATGGGTCAGTGGACCCAAGTGTGACCCGTCAGTGGCAGAGTCAGTCTGCCAATGTAGTCCAGTTTTTGTGGAGGGAAGATGCATGTCCGCCGACCTTGTGGTTCTAGAGTTGACTGACTTTGACGTCATTCTAGGGATGGACTGGTTATCTACCCATGGTGCTACCTTGGACTGCAGGGACAAGGTAGTTAAGTTCAGATGTCGGGATGGGTCAGAAGTCGTCTTCAGAGGAGACAAAAGGGGTACACCTAGAGGTATGATATCGGCCCTACAGGCTCGTAGGCTGCTCAGGAGGGGTTGTCAGGGTTTTCTAGCTCACGTGAGAGAGCTAGACAGTCAGGTTAGAGAGCCCGCCTCAGTGCCAATGGTCAGAGAGTTCTTAGACGTGTTCCCAGACGAGCTTCCAGGTTTACCACCTGCTAGGGAGATAGAGTTCGAGATAGAGTTAATGCCTGGAACGAGACCGATCTCTATCCCTCCCTACAGGATGGCCCCAGCTGAGTTGAAAGAGTTGAAAGAACAGTTGCAAGATCTAGTAGATAAGGGCTTCATCCGACCGAGTACCTCACCTTGGGGTGCTCCAGTGCTCTTTGTAAAGAAGAAGGATGGATCCCTCAGACTTTGTATCGACTACAGACAGTTGAACAAAGTCACTACCAAGAATAAGTACCCATTGCCAAGAATCGACGATCTATTCGACCAGCTAGCAGGAGCGGGTTGTTTCTCCAAAATAGATCTGAGATCGGGGTACCATTAGCTGAGAATAAGGGAAGAAGACACACCAAAGACGGCTTTCAGGACCAGATATGGGCACTATGAGTTCCTTGTGATGCCGTTCGGGTTAACCAACGCCCCTGCAGCATTCATGGACCTCATGAACAGAGTGTTTAGACAGTACCTGGACCACTTTGTTATTGTCTTCATAGATGATATCTTAGTGTATTCCAGGAATGCAGAGGAGCATGCCCATCATCTGAGGATAGTTCTGCAGACCTTGAGGGAACATGGCTTGTATGCCAAGTTCTCCAAGTGTGAATTCTGGTTGAGGAGCATCTCGTTCTTGGGGCATGTAGTGTCAGAGAATGGAATTGAAGTAGACCCCAAGAAGATAGAAGCTGTGACTAACTGGCCTAGACCCACCACAGTGACTGAGATCAGAAGTTTCTTGGGTTTGGCTGGTTATTACAGGAGGTTCGTTCAGGACTTCTCAAAGATTGCAGCTCCTCTAACCAGATTGACCAGGAAGAATCAGAAGTTTCTGTGGACCGATCAGTGTGAAGAGAGTTTCGAGGAGCTTAAGAAGAGGTTGACTTCAGCACCAGTGTTAGCTCTGCCAACTAGCAATGAGGACTTCACAGTGTTCTGTGATGCATCCAGAGTAGGCTTGGGTTGTGTGTTGATGCAGAATGGCAAGGTGATCGCTTATGCTTCTAGACAGCTGAAGAGGCATGAGTTGAATTACCCCACACACGATCTTGAAATGGCAGCGGTCATCTTTGCACTCAAGATGTGGAGGCACTACCTCTATGGGGTAAAATGTGAGATCTTTACTGATCATAAGAGCCTGCAGCACATCTTGAGCCAGAGAGAACTGAACTTGAGACAGAGGAGGTGGGTAGAGCTGCTCAGTGACTATGATTGCAGAATCCAGTATCATCCGGGTAAGGCTAATGTAGTAGCTGACGCCTTAAGCCGGAAATCACTTGGCAGTCTATCCCACATTTCGGCAGAGAGGAGACCGGTGGTGAAGGAGTTTTACAAGCTCAGTAATGAGGGTCTACAGTTGGAGTTGTCTGGTACAGGTACTTTGATTGCACAGATGAAGGTGACACCCGTGTTTCTGGAGCAGGTGGCTCAGAAACAGCATGAGGACCCAGAGTTAGTGAAGATTGCCAGGACTGTTCAGTCAGGCAAGAATGAAGAGTTTAGGTTTGACAGTAAGGGGATCCTCCGCTATGGGAACAGATTATGTGTACCAGATGACATAAGGCTTAAGGGAGACATTATGAGAGAGGCTCATAATGCAAGATACAGCGTTCACCCCGGAGCCACCAAGATGTATCAGGATTTGAAGAAGGTTTATTGGTGGCCAGCGATGAAGAAAGAAGTGGCACAGTTTGTGTCCGCCTGCGAAGTATGTCAGAGGGTGAAGCTGGAACATCAGAAGCCGGCTGGAATGCTGAACCCGCTACCTATTCCAGAGTGGAAATGGGAGAATATAGCTATGGACTTCGTAGTGGGGTTACCGGCGACGTCCAACAGATTGGACTCCATATGGGTGATTGTGGACAGACTCACCAAATCTGCTCACTTCATCCCTGTCAGGAGTGGCTATTCTGTGGACAAGTTGGCGCAGGTATATGTAGATGAGATAGTCAGACTGCATGGGGTTCCCGTTTCAATAGTGTCAGATAGAGGGCCCCAGTTCACCTCCAGGTTTTGGCGGAGTCTGCAGGATGCCATGGGTACCAGGTTGGATTTCAGTACTGCCTTCCATCCACAGACGGACGGACAGTCAGAAAGGACCATCCAGACCATAGAGGATATGCTCAGAATGTGTGTGCTGGACTTTGGCGGTTCTTGGAGGCAGCATCTACCTTTGGTAGAGTTTGCCTACAATAACAGCCATCATGCTAGCATCGGGATGGCTCCATATGAAGCTTTGTATGGAAGGAAGTGCAGGTCCCCTGTTTGCTGGGAGGAAGTTGGAGAGAAGGCCTTAGCAGGGCCTGAGTTAGTTGAGATCACCAGCAGGGTGGTACCCATCATCAGAGAGAGAATCAAGACTGCTGCAAGCAGACAGAAGAGTTATGCAGACGTCCGCAGGAGACAGTTAGAGTTTCAGGAGGGGGATCTGGTATTGCTTAAGGTGTCTCCAATGAAAGGAGTGGTTCGGTTCGGGAAGACAGGTAAGCTGGCCCCACGGTACATCGGACCCTTTGAAATCTTGCAAAAGATTGGGAATGTGTCGTACAAGCTGGACTTACCTGCTACTATGGAAAGAATCCATCCGGTTTTCCATGTTTCTATGTTGAGGAAGTTTGTGTCAGATCCGAGCAAGGTTCTTAGTGAGCCTGATGTAGAGATCCAAAAGGATCTCACCTATGTTGAACAGCCAGTACGGATCTTGGACACCCAGATCAGGAAGCTAAGGAACAAGGAAATCCCGATGGTGAAAATCCTTTGGAACCACCACAATATTGAGGATTGTACCTGGGAGACACGGGAGTCCATGCTCCAGCAATATCCCCACCTCTTTTAAGGTTTGTCCCTATGTGTTTTATATGTATGTATGTATGTTATGTTGTTTGTTATGCATGTACTAGTTGAGGAACATTCGGGGACGAATGTTCTTAAGGGGGGGAGAATGTAATACCCGGCTAGACTCCGGTATCGGAATCCCTACCGTCCGGTGGGATCTCGAACGTCGGAAACCTCTAGAAGGGTAAGAACATGTTTTATAAAATGTTTTCATGTATTTTAATGTTTTAAGTATGAAAGAAAATGAGTTTTTACATGAAAATAGTCTTAGGAGGAAAACCCAGGTTCGGCCGCCGAAAGCCAAGTTCGGCCGCCGAACATGCATGCGTTTTGGAGGCACGTTAGGCCCCCGAAAGCATGAGTTAGGGAAGTCCAGGTTCGGCCGCCGAAAGTCAAGTTCGGCCGCCGAACATTTCATGGATGCGGAGGCACATTCGGCCCCCGAACGTGGCCTGGCCAGCCACCTATAAAAGGGGCACTTAGCCGAAATGGGTGAGCTTTCTCCCATTTTCGGCCACAGCAAGCTTCCGACCTTCCCTTTACAAATCTTGTGTTCTTCCTCCAAATCTCTTCCATTTTTCTTGAGTTTTAAACTCACATTGCAAGTTTTGAGCATTTAAACCAAGTTTTGGAGCTTTGGGAACTCAGGAGCTCATTTTTGTGGATCTCCAAGTTTAGGTCGTCTCTCTCTCGATCTTCAAGAGGTAAGAGCCGATCTTAAGCTCCTTATGTGTTTTAACTAAGTTTTATGCAAGATCTATGGGTAGAAATGCATGTTAGGGTATATGTTGAGTTTATGGGTTTTGATGCTTTGATGAACAATGTAGCTTGTTTATGTGTTGTTGGAAGTGTTGTAGATGGGGTATATGTTAGTTTGAGACCCCTAGGTGTGATGTATGTGAAGTATGCATGTTTTAGAACTAGTTTTTGCATGATTTGAGCTTGGGAGGCGAAATGGGCATAGAAGAGCTGAGTTTCTGCCCTTCTGGAGAAGCTCAGGTTCGGCCGCCGAAGTGACTTTCGGCCGCCGAACCCCCTTTGTGGAGGCAGCATTCGGCTGCCGAAGTTGCCCCCGAAAAGAGACTTTCGTCTCTGTCTGGGACTTTCGGCCGCCGAAGGTGCCGCCGAAAGTGCCTGACTTTCGGATCTGTCCAGGACTTTCGGCCGCCGAAGGTGCCGCCGAAAGTGCCCTGTTCAGCCATTTCATGCATATTTCCATGTGATGTTTCAGGATGTTTTAGGGGGTTTTAGGGGGAGATTATTAGAGTTATGTTTATGTATGATTGGTCCCTCATTGGAGTCCACCTGTGTAGGTTCGGACCCGAGGAACCGAGGACCTCAGCAGTAAGATAGCTGCTTCAGAGTCTGTAGAGCTTCAGCCAGAGGTGAGTGGAATGAACCTTAAGTTTTTAAATAAATGAAATATAACTTTTTGGAGCATGTTCATGCATCATATATGCCATGTGATATTTTAGGTTGTTTGCATTAGTATTCACAAATATGTTGCATTGCATAATATGATGTGGATGCGGATTGGCTATTGAATGATCCTCTAGTCCTCTTATGGTATGATATGATGATGATACGGTATGGATTGCCAGTGAGGCCCATTCTACGCCCCTGGACTATGTTAAGAGAAAGACCAGTGAGGCCCATTCTACGCCCCTGGCATACTGGAATGTTATGTTATGTTATGTATGTAAGAGAAAGACCAGTGAGGCCCATTCTACGCCCCTGGCACGATTGGACTATGTTGAGGACTATAGGTGACAATACCATCCTTATGTGATATGTTTGTGATGTGTTGCATCTCATGGAAGCATGAAATATTTAATATATGTTTTTTCTATTCTGCTCACTGGACTTTATAGCT
This sequence comes from Manihot esculenta, assembly GCF_001659605.2. Taxonomy (NCBI): domain Eukaryota; kingdom Viridiplantae; phylum Streptophyta; class Magnoliopsida; order Malpighiales; family Euphorbiaceae; genus Manihot; species Manihot esculenta. The sequence continues at coordinate 19,564,520 of NC_035172.2, forward strand.
CACCCCTCTCTCCTAACCCCAGATGTGCAGGTACAGGGTAGACCAGGAGGTTAGCCAGAGTATGGAAGATATGTTAATGTAATAGTTAGATTGTGGACATGACAATTGTATTATGATGTAATGTAAAAGAGTTTTAAGTTATGTTATGTAATTTGTATATTGAGGATAGAGTTGTGCTTGACCAATACAGATTGTTAATCCCACTTGTATGTACATGGTCTTTATGATATGAGATATGAGGTTATGTTTCAACCAAGCTTATGTATGATGAGATACCCCATTGGAGCATTTGATGAGGGCTCCAGTGGAGGCTATGATTATGTTTATGTTTATGTTTATGTACAGGTTGAGCTTGGTTGTTATATGAGAATGTTTACAGGTTTATGAGTATTGTTGATCATGTATGGGATTAAACAGGATTACAGGTTATGTTAGGCTTGCTACGGGTCCCGGCGGCCTTACGCCGATCTGGATCCTAGCGCCGGTAGCGGTCCGGATTTTCGGGCTGTTACACAGGGCCCTGTGGAAAGGGTTGGTATTGGGGTGGTTGAGCAAACCCCGAGGCCTGAGTGCCTCCTTGAGATTCTCCAATGCCCTCTTCAGACATGCTTATACCCAGACTTCCATCCCTTCTCTGGTCAACATCCATATCATCCCCCTCAGCTGAGACTCCTCCCTGAACTGCTCCCCTTCTGCTTGTATCAAAAGACCTTCTAGGGTCCCTTGACACTCTCTCCCTACTAGATCCACAACACATTGCCCTTGGCAATGCAGGGGGACGGGCATCCATGCCCTCACTTTCTGGTGGGACTCCAGTCAATCGTGAAGATCGACGAGTACCTCGCATTCTGATTACTGAAAAACAATACATACACAAAACATCAGCATCAAATGGTTCATGTGGAAACACATGAACCCGCATCACATACATCACATATCATTAATGCACATGCATAAAATCATGGCATTTCACATCATTATTCATGACAGGACTCCACATCCTATCCTAGTGGACATGATTCTCCTATCCTAGTGGACATGATTCTCCTATTGTGCTTGCCTTTCTAGAACATCTATGATCCCAACACTCTCTAGGTCCGACCATATGAACCTAGGGCTCTGATATCAATCTGTAACGACCTGAAATTGGACTGCTACCGGCGCTAGGATCCAGATCGACTTAAGGTCACCGGGACCCGTAGCAAGCCCAACATACAACCTGTCATACCTGATAATCCCATACATGATCATACATTTACATAAAAATTTTAAACTTTTTCATTCACCAAGCTTAACCTGTGCATGCATCATAACCATAACATAAACCCCACACAAGAGCCCTCATCAAATGCTCTAGTGGGACATCATATCCTACATCAAGCTTGGTTTATCATTTCTTAACATTAAAACATTTTATTACGATCATGTACAAAAGGGGATCAACATAACATTAGGGCCAAGCACAATACTAAATCTCATAACATTATTACACAATACATTACATTACAATGTCTTTCATTATTTTCTCATGTCCACATCTAACTATTACATTCATCAGACTTTTTACTCTTGCAGACTTCCTGATCTATTCCGAACTTGCAAACCTGGGGGTTAAGGGAAAGGGGTGAGCTACTAGAGCCCAGTGAGAAGAATAGTAAAACAATATATTAAAATCCAAGCTTTCATGAAATGCATCACATCACAAACAAATCATATCAAGGATGGACTTGTCACCAATAGCCCTCTACATATCCAATAGTGCCAGGGGCGTAGAATGGGCCTCGACCTGGACTTTCTCTTAACATAACATAACATAACATAACATAACATAACATTCCAATGTGCCAGGGGCGTAGAATGGGCCTCGACCTGGACTTTCTCTTACTCTGTGCCAGAAGCATAGAATGGGCCTCGACCTAGACTTCTGTACCATACCATATCATATCATACTATATCGAGGACTAATGGATCATCCAACATCCATCCATATCAACATCATAGTATGCAATGCAACATATTCGTGAATTCTAATGCAAACAACCTAGTATATATCATGGCATTCGTGATGCATGAACATGCTCGAAATTTATTTATTTTGAAACATAAAGATCCATTCTACTCACCTCAGGCTGACCCTGCAAAGACTCTGAAGTAGCTACCTCACTGCTGGGGTCCTCGGTTCCTCGGGTCCGAACCTACACAGGTGGACTCAAATGAGGGACCAAACATACACTAACATGACTCTAAACAACTCCTCAAAAACCCCTTAAAACACCTTAAAACACCTTAAAACAATCATAGAAAACATGCAAAGGAAGGCTGAACAGTGCACTTTCGGCGGCAGGTTCGGCGGCCGAAATTCCCTCCAGAGCCGAAACTCAGCCACTTTCGGCAGCAGGTTCAGCGGCCGAAAGTGGTTTCAGAGCCGAAACTCACCAACCTTCGGGGGCAGGTTTGGCGGCCGAAACTCCCCCCAGAGCCGAAAGTTCAAACTTTCGGGGGCAGGGTTCGGCAGCCAAACTGCCTCTCCCAGGCAGATTCGGCGGCCGAACATGGCTTCGACTGCCGAACCTGAGTTCTTCCAGAATGGCAGAACTCAAGCATCTTATGCACATTGCCTCCCAAACTCTCCAAACTCAAACCGTTTCAAGCAAAAACATGCATAAACACATTCTTAAGCATTTAGGGGCCTAAAACTAGCCTATACCCCTACCACATTCACATAGCAACACATTTAACATACATTTCCTCCTAAAACCCACATAAACCCTAACATTTACAACTACTCAAATCATGCATCAAACACCCTTCAAACCCCCTCAAAACTTACTAAAAACATGAAAGAAAGGTAGGATCTACTCTTACCTCTTGAAACTCGAGAGGAGAGGCGATCCAAACTCGGAGATGGGGAAAATCGAGCTCCGGGATCTCCAAGCTTCAAAACTTCGTTCTTTGCTCAAAAATCTTCAAAACCAAGTTAAAACTTGTCAAAACTTGAAGGATTTGAGGAGAAAACACAAGATCGACAGAAGGGGTGGCAGAGACTCACCTTTCCCAAAAATAGAGAGAAAAACTCGCCCATTTTCGGACAGGGGGCCCTTTATAGATGGCTGGCCAGACGACCTTCGGAAGCCAAAAGTGCCTCCGCAACTCCACCATGTTCGGCGGCCGAACATGAGGTTCAGCGGCCGAACCTGAGTTTCTCCTCCAAAAATATTTTCTTTCAAAACTCAATTTCTTTCTTCATTAAAACCATAAAAACATGTTAAAACATTTATAAAAATATGATTTTACCCTTCTAGAGGGTTCCGACATTCGAGATTCTACCAGAAAGCAGGAATTTTGATGCTGGGGTCTAGCCGGGTATTACATTCTCCCCCCCTTAAGAACATTCATCCCCGAATGTTCACCAAACAAGCATAGCAAGGCATAACACACAAAAAACACATAGATGCTAACCTTAAAAGAGATGAGGGTATTGCTGAAGCATAGACTCCCGTGTCTCCCAAGTACATTCTTCTATGTTGTGGTGATTCCAAAGGACTTTCACCATCGGGATTTTCTTGTTCCTCAGCTTTCTAATCTGTGTGTCTAGGATCCGCACTGGCTCCTCAACATAAATGAGATCTCCTAGGATCTCCACATCAGGCTCACTAAGAACCTTGCCCGGATCTGACACGAACTTTCGTAACATGGAAACATGGAAAACCGGATGGATTCTTTCCATTGATGCAGGTAAGTCCAACTTGTACGATACATTCCCGATCTTTTGCAAGGTTTCAAAGGGTCCGATGTACCGTGGAGCTAGCTTACCCTTCTTCCTAAAACGAATCACCCCTTTCATAGGAGACACCTTGAGTAACACCAAATCTCCCTCCTGAAACTCTACAAGCTTCCTGCGGACATCTGCATAGCTTTTCTGCCGACTTACAGCAGTCTTGATCCTTTCTCTGATGATGGGCACTACTCTGCTGGTGATCTCTACTAGCTCAGGCCCTGCTAAGGACCATTCTCCCACTTCTTCCCAGCAGACAGGCGACCTGCACTTCCTTCCATACAAAACTTCATATGGGGCCATCCCTATGCTAGCATGATAGCTGTTATTGTAGGCAAACTCCACTAAGGGTAGATGCTGCCTTCAAGAACAGCCAAAATCTAGCACGTACATTCTGAGCATATCTTCAATTGTCTGGATGGTCCTCTCTGACTGTCCATCAGTCTGAGGATGGAAAGCAGTGCTAAAATTTAACCTGGTACCCATAGCATTCTGCAGACTCCGCCAAAACCTGGAGGTGAACTGGGGTCCCCTATCAGACACTATTGAAACAGGAGCCCCATGCAGCCTGACCACTTCATCAACAAACACCTGTGCCAATTTGTCCACAGAATAGCTACTCCTGACAGGGATGAAGTGAGCAGATTTGGTCAGTCTGTCCATAATCACCCATATGGAGTCTAATCTGTTGGACGTTGCCGGTAACCCCACCACGAAGTCCATAGCTATATTCTCCCATTTCCACTCTAGAATCGGCAGTGGGTTAAGCATTCCAGCCGGCTTCTGATGTTCCAGCTTCACCCTCTGATATACTTCGCAAGCGGACACAAACTGTGCCACTTCTCTCTTCATAGCTGGCCATCAATAAACTCTCTTCAGATCTTGATACATCTTGGTGGCTCCAGGGTGAACACTGTATCTGGCATTATGAGCTTCCCTCATAATGTCACCTTTCAGACTCACGTCATCTGGCACATATAGTCTACTCCCATAGCGGAGGATCCCCTTGCTGTCAAATCTGAACTCTTCATTCTTGCCTGACTAAATAGTCCTGGCAATTTTTACTAACTCTGGGTCCTCATGCTGTTTCTGAGCCACTTGCTCCAGAAACACGGGTGTTACTCTCATCTGAGCTATCAAAGCACCTGTACCAGACAACTCCAACTGTAGCCCTTCGTCAATGAGCTTGTAGAACTCCCTCACCACCGGTCTTCTCTCTGCTGTAATATGGGATAGATTGCCAAGTGATTTCCGGCTTAGGGCATCTGCCACAATATTTGCCTTACCCGGATGGTACTGAATTTTACAATCATAGTCACTGAGTAGTTCTACCCATCTTCTCTGCCTTAGGTTCAACTCTATCTGACTCAAGATGTACTGCAAGCTCTTATGATCTGTGAAGATCTCATACTTTACCCCATAAAGGTAATGTCTCCACATCTTGAGTGCAAAGATCATAGCCGCCATCTCTAGGTCATGTGTAGGGTAATTCAACTCGTGCTTCTTCAGCTGCCTAGAAGCATAAGCAATTACCCTCTCATTTTGCATTAACACACAACCCAGTCTCACTCGGGACGCATCACAAAACACAGTGAAGTCTTCATTACTGGTAGGCAGAGCTAACATCGATGCTAACGTCAACCTTTTCTTCAGCTCTTCAAAACTTTCTTCACACTGTTCAGACCACACAAACTTCTGGTTCTTCTTAGTTAGTCTGGTCATAGGAGCGGCAATTTTGGAGAAGTCCTGTACAAACCTCCTGTAGTAACCTGCCAAATCCAGAAAGCTCTTAATCTCTGTAACTGTAGTGGGTCTAGGCCAGTTAGCTACAACTTCCACCTTCTTGGGGTCCACCTCAATTCCCTGTTCTGTCACAACATGCCCCAAGAACGAGATGCTCCTTAACCAGAACTCACACTTGGAGAACTTGGCATACAAGCCATGCTCTCTCAGGGTCTGCAAAACCATCCTCAGATGATGGGCATGCTCCTCTGCATTTCTGGAATACACTAAGATATCATCAATGAAGACGATAACAAAGTGATCCAGATACTAGCTAAACACTCTGTTCATAAGATCCATGAATACTGCAGGGGCATTGGTCAGCCCAAATGGCATTACTAGGAACTCATAATGCCCATATCTGGTCCTAAAAGCCGTCTTCAGCACATCCTCTTCTCTGATCCTTAATTGATGGTACCCGGATCTCAGATCTATCTTGGAGAAACAACCTGCTCCTGCTAGCTGGTCAAATAGATCGTCGATCCTAGGTAACGGATACTTGTTCTTAGTAGTGACTTTGTTCAACTGCCTGTAGTCGATACAAAGTCTTAAGGATCCATCCTTCTTCTTTACAAACAGCACTGGAGCACCCCAAGGTGAGGTACTCGGTCGGATGAAACCCTTGTCTACCAACTCTTGCAACTGCTCCTTTAGCTCCTTCAACTCTGCTGGTGCCATCCTGTAGGGAGGGATAGAGATTGGTCTGGTTCCAGACATTAATTCTATTTCAAACTCTATCTCCTTAGCAGGTGGTAGTCCTGGAAGCTCATCTCGGAAGACATCTGGAAACTCTCTGACCACAGGCACTGAGGCGGGCTCCCTAACCTGTAATACCCGGCTAGACTCCGGCATCAGAATTCCAACTCTCAGGCGGAATCTCCGTTGGAACTCGGAAATCTCGGATATCGGAGCCTTCTAGAAGGGTAAAATAAAGGTTTTCTAAAATGTTTTTAAGTGTTTTAAGGTTTTGAATGAGAAAGAAATTGAGTTTTGAAAGAAAAGACAAAGGAAGTGATAGAGCATAATTTAGTCCATTTTATATTAATATTATTAATGAATATTTATATGATTTCTGCTTAATTTATAGCTTTTAATATTATTTTGCAGAAAATGGTATAAAAGGACAATTTGGAGAAAATCCCCCTAAAACTGCCTTATTTGGAGCCAAGAAATAATTGGGCAGCAAAAGGACACTTGGACCCGCACATGGATGGCACGTGGGCCCGCCAAAGCACATTCACGCCCACCTCACCATTCCCGCAGCACTCCAATTCACTCACACATGGGCCATGCACACGGACAGCCCGTGGACCGCGCCTTCTCCACATCTCCGCATGGACCCGCCGAAGCTCCTCTCTGTACGTGGACCGCTTCGTCCACTCACGCACAACAACGTCCAAATGGCCCAACCTTGCACCATGCAACCTCCAGCGCATGGGCCAAGATCACAAATGCATGGACCCCACCAAAGCTCCTCATCACTTCACATGCACGTGGACCAATTCTCCCGCATTTGGGCCCACCCCGTCTTGCACATGACCAAGCTCAATTTACGCACGTCACAGCCCACTCACGCACACGGGCCCGCGCTTCATCACCGCACCATGGACCAGCGCGCACACCAAACACGCACAACTCTCGCACATGGGCATGTGCATGCGTGGACAGCGTTTAGGGCATCTCTCCAGCTCTATTTAAAGAGCTCTTCAGTGGACGGACAGAAAGACAATTCAGAATTCCAATCTCTCGGCAATTCGGCAAGTTCGGCGCACAGGGCAGATTCCTCTCAATTTTCGGTTCTTTTCTTTTCCTTTTAATTTTTTGTTTTTAATTCAGCCAATGAGTGGCTGATTTCTTTAATTCTAATTGAGGATTGGTTGAAACTAAGGTTGTTTAATGGGTTGTGAGATCTGAATATAAATTATTGTCTTTGGTTTTGTTCAATATTTATGCAATTGATGGTTTAATTACATGATTACTTTGTTGTTTTGATCAAATTGACCACTTGATTTTAATTGCAAAGTTAATTGATTGTTAGTTGGGATTATTTTTAGTCCGTAATTGCTGGAAATATTCTGACCTTAGAACACTTGGCGTAAAAACCAAGGAATTGCATGATCTAGCGTTATCTCCATACGTTTGGGTAGCTAGGATTGGATCTCTCTATTTCTTTATGCAATTGACAATTGTTTTGATGCCTATGGCCCAAGGACGTTCCTTGGCAATTTGTTAATTAGTAATTAATTAGAGGACGTTCCCTAATTAATTTAATCATAAGGAGAGACATGGTGGTGAGAAGCGTCTTCCACCCCTATAACTAATCTATTGAACAATCAAGATAATCTAAGTTTCAATGATCAACCCAAACAACCAAAGTGGATCCATATCTTCAACTAGGCTTTTCTCATATTGATTTATCCTTTTATTTTAATTATTTTCTTTCTATTATTACTCTCATTATTAGTTACTACAATCAATCTCAAACCCCCCCCATTTTACTTTTATTGCAATTTATTTTTATTTTGCTTCCAGTTTATCTCATTTGATCCCACTTTTAGTCTTTTATCTCATCTTTAATTTATTATTGTTTCAGTTTATTTTATTGGTCTTGTTGAGAAAAATAAATAGGTAATCAATTCTCTGTGGATTCGATCCTTTCACCACTATCTGCAGTTGTAAAATTGTTGATAACCATAAAGATTATTTTTGACCGGACTCGACAACCGCGAGTCAAAAATTGGCGCCGTTGCCGGGGAGTTGATTTCACTTGTTTGTTTCTTTTTTTTCATGACCAGATCTGAAAGTAGGGACACACTGCCCTTTGACCCAGAAATTGAACGCACTCTCAGAAGACTTAGAAAGCAAGCCGCAGAAGCTTCATCTGAAGCAACCGAATTTTACCAACAAGCTGCACCAATGGCTGAACATAATCCACAAGATGCTGCCCCAAATGGACTTGCTGTCCAGAACCAAATAGTTCAAGAAAATCCAGCAAATAGGCCACAAGTACAAAGGGAAAGAACCATGAGGGAGTTAGCAACTCCCATAGGTGATTATGCTCCACTTTGCATCACCTATCCACCTCTTACAGTTCCCTTTGAACTGAAATCAGGTTTGATTCATCATCTCCCAAAATTTAGAGGTTTGCAAAATGAAAATCCACATAAGCACTTAAAAGAATTTAAAATTATTTGCTCATCCATGAGACCTCAAGGGATCTCTGAAGATCATGTTAAACTAAGAGCCTTCCCTTTTTCATTAGATGACCATACTAAGGATTGGTTATTTTATTTGCCACCTGGATCTATAACTTCTTGGGATGATATGGTCCAAGCCTTTTTGGACAAATACTTCCCACCATCTAAATCAATTGGCATAATAAGAGAAATCACTAGCATAAGGCAAAAACCAACTGAGGACTTAAATGATTATTGGGAAAGGTTTGAAAGACTATGTACAGGTTGTCCACAACATGATATGTCAGACAAAGCCCTCATTCAGTTCTTCTATGGAGGATTGATTCCATCAGAAAGGAAACTCATAAATGTAGCCTGTGGAGGATCTATCTTAGACAAGACACCAAGGGAGATGAAGGAACTAATATCCAATCTTGCAGCTTCATCTAAGCAATATGAAGAAGAGGGGCAAACGCAAAGAGGAATCTATGAGGTAAGAACATCCTCTGTTGAATCTCAAATTTCAAAACTAACATCTCTTGTGGAAAAGATCGCCCTTGGCCAAGTGCAACAGATTCAAGCACCCCAGCCTCCTAGGCCATGTGAGATCTGCTTACATGTAGGACACCCCACTGATCAATGTCCTACTCTCCAAGAAGATCATCACCAAGTCAATGCTATTGGGAGGTACAACAACCAACCTAGATATGATCCATACTCCAATACATACAATCCAGGTTGGAAAGATCACCCCAATTTTAGCTATGGAAAGAGCAACAGTGATCAGAACTACCAAAGTTACCAAAGAAATCAAGCCCAACCAGCACCTTCAACTCCAAATCAGAACCTTGAGAAGATCATGCAAACAATGATGGAAACAATGGTGAGCACCATGCAAGGCGTGCGACAAGACCTAGGCCAAATGACCACATCTATGCAAGGCGTGCGACAGGACCTAAGCCAAATGGCCACCTCTATAGGCCAACTGCAATCCCAAGGTAAGCTCCCTTCTCAAACTGAAACCAACCCCAGACAGAATGTTAGTGCTATTACTTTGAGAAGTGGCAAAGAGCTTCGAGATACTAATCATGAGCAAGAAAAAGAACCAAAGCCACCTGAAGCCTCTCCATCGCAATCCGTAGCTCCTCCTGCGCAAAAGACTGACCTAAAGGTAAGCTTTCACATTCCACCTCCTTTTCCCAAGAGATTTGAAAGAACACAAAAAGAAAAGGAAGAAAAGGAGATCCTTGACACTTTCAGAAAAGTACAAATCAATATACCTCTGCTAGATGCTGTTAAGCAAATTCCCAGGTACGCTAAATTTCTGAAAGAACTTTGCACTAATAGGAGAAAGCTTGCAGAGAGAGAAAAAGTAAGTGTAGGTGAGGTTGTGACTGCTGTTATTAAAAGAGAACTCCCTACTAAATGCAAAGACAAAGGTATGTTTGCTATCTCTTGCAAGATAGGGAATGTTGGTATAAGGAAAGCCATGTGTGATCTTGGTGCATCCATAAATGTCATGCCTCTCTCCATCTATAAATCTCTCAATGCATGTGCACTCAAAGAAACAAGAGTTGTGATTCAACTAGCTGATAGATCTGTGGTATATCCCATAGGTGTTCTAGAAGATGTGTTAGTTCAAGTAAATGAACTAGTCTTTCCTGCTGATTTTTATGTGATTGATACTAAGGAAGATAGTTATAATACTAGTTCTGATATCCTTCTTGGACGTCCTTTCTTGAGTACTGCTAGAACTAAGATTGATGTGCATGATGGTACTCTCACCATGGAGTTTGAGGGGGAAGTCATTAAATATAATGTCTATGATTCCATGAAATATCCACATGATATATCCCCTATTTATGGTCTTGATATTGTTGACTGCTTAAGCCAGGAAATTTTTAATGAAAATCAAGATGATATTCTTAACAGTGATTTCTGTAGAGATACTGATCAGGTACAGATTAAGAAAGAGCCAAAACCTAAGGAAACGGTTTGTAGCATCCAACAGATAGTTTGCAGTCAAGCGCAGATTGGAGAAAACTCAGTTGCACCACTTTAGAATGGTGTGCAGACCCTTCTTGCGCAAAAAGAGGCACCTGAAGACCTCTTAGGCGCATCCTTTCAGCCTCCCATGCAAAACAGCTCCATTCCGCCTCCCTTTCAGTATACTCCTGCACAAGAAGAAGCACCTGAAAGCCTTTCAAGCACATCATCTCAGTCCCAATCTCAAATCTCTCCCACTCTCTATCCAACGCAGACAAGCCAAGCATGAATGGAAAAAGGAGAGCCTAATTCAGTCAGAAATCCATCTAAGAAAATCTCAGAATCAGATCTGAAGCCTCTTCCAGGCCATCTGAAATACATATACTTAGGAGCTGACAAGACACTACCAGTAATAGTGTCCAATGAATTGAACCAACATGAAGAAGCAAGCCTCCTGAAAGTACTGCAGAAACACAAAGGAGCCATAGGATGGACCATTGATGATACAAAAGGTATTTCTCCTTCCACATGCATGCATAGAATTCACATGGAAGATGAATGCAAGCCAGTTCGAGATGCTCAAAGAAGACTGAATCCACCCATGATGGAAGTAGTAAAAAAAGAAATAGTCAAGCTCCTTGATGCAGGTATCATCTACCCAATCTCTGATAGCAAATGGGTGAGTCCTGTGCATGTAGTCCCAAAGAAAACTGGGATCACCATTGTTCCAAATGCTGAAGGAGAACTTGTTCCCACTAGAGTTCAAAATGGATGGAGAGTATGCATGGACTATAGGAAGCTCAATGCTGCAACAAGGAAGGACCACTTCCCATTGCCTTTCATTGATCAGATGCTAGAAAGGCTTGCAGGTAAAACTCACTATTGTTGTCTTGATGGTTATTCAGGTTTCTATCAAATTCCAGTTGCCCCAGAGGACCAAGAGAAAACCACCTTCACTTGTCCCTTTGGCACTTTTGCCTTTAGAAGAATGCCATTTGGACTATGCAATGCACCTGCCACTTTTCAACGGTGCATGATGAGCATATTTTCTGACTATGTGGGTAAGACAATTGAGGTATTTATGGATGACTTCACAGTTCATGGAAATTCTTTTGATGAATGCCTTACCAATTTAGAAAAGATCTTGCAAAGATGCATTGAGACTAACCTTGTGCTTAATTATGAAAAATGCCATTTTATGGTTAATCAAGGTATGGTCTTAGGTCATGTTGTTTCAGCTAAAGGCATTGAAGTGGACAAAGCAAAGGTGGATACCATCAAAAATCTGCCTTATCCCACAACTGTTAAAGACATCCGATCATTCCTTGGCCATGATGTACAGGATGTATGTTAGGCTTGCTACGGGTCCTGGCGGCCTTAAGCCGATCTGGATCCTAGCGCCGGTAGCGGTCCGGACTTTCGGGTCGTTACAGAATGGTATCAGAGCCCTAGGTTCATATGGTCGGACCTAGAGTGTCGGGCTCATAGATGTTATATAAGGGCAAGCACAGTAGGAGAGATCATGTCCACTAGGAGAGGATGTGGAGTCCTGTCTTGTATGATGATGTGAAATGCCATGATTTTATGCATGTGCATTAATGATATGCTATGTATGTGATGCGGGTTCATGTGTTTGCACATGAACCATTTGATGTTAATGTTTATGCGTTATGTTGTGCTTTCAGAAGTCAAGATGAGAGGAACTCGTCGATCTGTAAGGTTGACTGGAGCTCCGCCAGAGAATGAGGGCATGGATGCCCATTCCCCTGCTCTGCAGAGGGCAAGATCTTGTAGAACAAGCAGAGAAGGTACATCAAGGGACCCTAGAAGGTCTTTTGATGCAGATCGGAGGAGATCAGTTCAGGGTGGTATGTCAGCAGATGTGATGGGAACTGAGGAGGGTAATCAGAGAAGAGATAGCAGTTTGGGCAGGAGTATGTCAGAAGAGGATATGGGAGAGTCCCAAGGAGGCACTCAGGCCTCGGGCTTTGTTCCACCACAGTATCCACCCTACCCGCAAGGGCCAGGGTATCCGATGGGAGGTACATCAGATTTCTTTCATTGCAGCCCATATCCCGCCTTTATGCCCAATCCACCCTTTTACCCACCTTACCCACAGTACCCCATGTTTCCACCCTCATCCTTCTACCCAGGTCCAGCAAACTCTAATCCAGGGAATACTGCACCTCCTCCTCCACCAGCAGAGCCGATAGTCCCTGATGTCCAGATACCCAAACCTGGTTCATCCGTTGGGGGTAAAGTAAAGATGACAGATTACTTAAAGTTGGGTGCCCCCAAGTTTGAATCAGGTGATGACCCTTTTGAGTACCTCAGAACGGTGAAGATGATAACTGATGAGTTGGGAGCAAGTGACAGTAGAGCCATTCAGATGGCAGGGTTCACATTGAAATGTAAGAAGGCAAGAGAATGGTTCAAAAACTATGTGGACCCAAGATTGGAAGGCTTATCCTGGGAGCAGTTTGCCAATGAGTTTGCAGGATGGGCTTTTCCAGATAGTTCCAGAGAACTGAAGATGATTGAATTCGAACAGCTAAGGCAGACAGAAGAGATGAGTGTAGATGAGTTTACAGACAGGTTCCTGGAGCTGTTGCCGTTTGCAGGACAAGGCCTTGACACAGACCTGAAGAAGTCTAGGAGATATGTTATGAAGCTTCACTCCAGGTATTCCTCGTTGATTCAATCAGCAGAAAGGGAGAGTTTCCATGCTATAGTGGATATGGCACGGAGAATGGAGGCTAGTGCCATCAGCCGAGGGACAGTTAAGCAGTCTGTGGCACAGTCTTCGGGTCTCCAAGTCCCGGGGACAAGTGATGTTAATCTCTCCCCTCTGAGCGAGGCCGTCACAAAGAGTAAGAAGGGAGGCAGAGGCCTCAAAAGATCGAAGAAGAGCAAGTTCTGGGATCAGATAAAGTCTGGTCTGGGTTTTGGTGATGGTTCGAGCTCTGGTTCGGGTAACTCCAGATGTATGCGGTGCGGTAGGCCGCACAAGGGAGTCTGTTTGATTGGGACTACGGCATGCTTCAGGTGTGGACAGGAGGGGCACATGGCACGTGAGTGTCCCACTGCAACCTTGTTGGCACAGTCCCAGCAAATAGTTTCAGGCAGTGTAGCTCACCCAGTAGCTCCATCCATGGCGCAGGGCAGAGGCAGAGGAAGAGGGATAACTCCTTCTTCAGCAGGTTTCCCGAGTGAAGGTCCATCAGCTCCAGCACGGATCTTCACTATGACCCAGCAGGAGGCTAACACATCGAACCCGATGGGATCAGGTAATCTCACTCTAGTATGTTCTGATGTGTATGTTTTATGAACCCTGATGTTTCTCTTTCTTTGTTTGCTTGCGAGTCATTGTGAGGTTGGGCATGATAGGTTAAAGGTTAGAGTATCCCCTTTGGGTCGGTGGACCCAAGTGTGATCCATCAGTGGCAGAGTCAGTCTGCCGGTATAGTTCAGAGTATGTTGTGAGTAGATGCCTTCTAGCTGGCCTAGCGGTTCTAGATTTGACTGTTTGACGTCATTCTAGGGTTGGATTGGTTCTTCTACTAGTGGTGCTACCTAAGTCTGCAAAGATAAGGTAGTCTAGTCCAGAGGTCAGGATGGATCAGAGGTAGTCCTTTGAGGGGACGGAGTAGGGATACCTAGAGGTTTGTTATCAGCCTTATAGGCTCGTATGTTGCTCAGGAGAGGTTGTCAGGGGTTTCTAGTTTATGTGAGAATGTATAGCAGTCAGGTCAGGGAGCCGCCTCAGTGCCCGTAATCAGAAAAGTTCATAGATGTTTCCCAGATGAGTTCCCAGGACTACCGCCTGTCAAGGAGATAGAGTTCAAAATAAAAGTAATGCATGGAATTGGACCAATCTCTATCTCTCCCCACAGGATGGTATCAACAGAGTTGAAAAAGTTGTAAGGATCAATTGCAAGAGTTGGTAGACAAGGGTTCCCATCTAATTGAGCACCTCACTTTGGGGTGTTCCAGTGTTGTTGCGAGGTTGAAAGATGGATCCCAAGGACTTTGTATCGACTACAAGTCGTTGAACAAAGTCACTACCCAGAGTAAGTATTTGTTACCTTGGATCGACGATCTATTTAAGCTAGCTAGCAGGAGCTGGTTGCCTTTCCAAGATAGATCTGAAGTCCAGGTACTATCAGTTAAGATCAAGGAAGAAGATGTTCAGAGAGCAGTGTTTAGAGCCAGATATGGGCACTATGAGTTTCTAGGAATGTCGTTCGGGTTAATGAACACCCCTACAGCATTCATGGATCTCATAAGCAAAGTTTCAGTTGGTTTCTGGACCACTCCGTTATTGTCTTCATCGATGGTACCTCGGTGAGTTCCAAAAATACAGAGGAGTATGCCCATTATCTGAAATCAGGATTGCAGATCCTGAGAGAACATGGCTTGGATGCCCAGTTCTCCAAATGTGAGTTTCGGTCGAGGAGCATACCTTTCTTGGGTCATGATATGTCGGGAAAGAAGAGAAAAGTGAGGTAGACCCGAGAAAGTTAAAGTTGTAGCTGACTAGCCCAGGCCCATTATCGTGTCAAAGATCAAGAGCTCCTTGGGGTGGGCCGGTTACCTACTGGAAAGTTCATCCAGAACTTCCCTAGAGTTGTCGCTCCTATGACCAGATGGATCAAGAAGAACTAGAGGGTTGTGTGGTCTTCTCAGTGTGAAGAGAGCGTTGAAGAGCCGAAGGAAATGTTGATGACAGCATCAGTGGTGGCTCTGTCCGCCAGTAATGAAGATGTCACAGTGTCCGGTGATGCGTCCCGGGTGGAACTAGATTGTGTGTTAATGTAAAATGGCAGGATGATTGCTTATGCTTCTAAATAGCTGAAGAAGCATGAGTTGAGTCATCCTACACATGATCTACAGATGGAAATGGTAATCCTTGCACTCAAGATGTGGAGGCGGTACCTGTATAAGGTATGAGGACGGATCCTTACAGATCGAAAGAACTTGCAATACATCTTGAGTCAAGGGAGAAAAACCGAAGGCAGAGGAGATGGGTAAAAACTGCGTGGTGTTTATGACTCCAGGGTTCAGTATTTTCGGCTGAGGCAGATATTTCAATAGATGCCCTCAACCGGAAACCACTTGGCAGCTATCCCATCCCTTAGTGCAGTAAGAAGAAGATCAGTAACCAAAGAATGAGAAGAATCAGAACTGCTGTGAGTCAGCAGGAGAGTTATGAAGTTGTCCGCAAGAGGCATGTAATGTTTCAGAAGCGAGAAGAGTTTTGTCAGAGTGCGCCGCAGAAGCATGTTGAGGTTGCTGGAGGTGTCTCCTAAAGAGAGGATGATTCGTTATGGGCAAAAAGGTAAATTAGCTCTCAAATACATTGGACCCTTGAAATCCTGCAAAGGATTGGGAATGTATTCCACGAGTTAGATTTACCTACTTCAAAGGAAGAGCTCCATCCGTTTTTCCATGTTTCCACGGTATATGAGTTCGTGTCGGGTCCGAGTGAGGTTCTGGAAAGAACCAGAGGTGGAGATCATAAAGGATCTCACCTATGTTGAGCAGTTAGTACGGACCGCAGACACACAAGTTAGAAAGTGTGGAAACAAGGAAATCCCGATGGTGCAAGTCCCTTAGAATCACCTTAAGATGAAAAGTGCACCAGGGAGACCGAGAGTTCCTACTCCAGTGATACCGTGTTTCTTTATAGACTAGAGTTTGTGTGTTGTTATGATTGTGCTTATGTTGTGTATATGCATGCGCCTGTTTGTTTGAACATTCGGGGACGAATGTTCTTAAAGGGGGGAAGAATGTAATACCCGGCTAGATTCCGGCATCGGAATCCCTACCTTCTGGCGGAATCTCCGTTGGAATCTGGAATTTTGATGAAGCCAGAGTCTTCTTGAGGGGTAAAATGTGTTTCTAAAATGTTTTTATTGATTTCATGATTTTAAATGAAAAAGAATTGAGTTTTTAAAAGAAAAGACCAAGGAGGCATTTGCCAGGTTCGGCCGCCGAAAGTAAAGTTCGGCCGCCGAACATGGGAAGGTTTCGGGAGTGCCTTTGGCCTCCGAAAGCCTTGTTTGAATGAACCAGGTTTGGCCGCCGAACCTCAAGTTCGGCCGCCGAACATGCATGAGTTTAGGGGGCACGTTAGGCTGCCGAAGGTGGTTCAGCAGGCCACCTATAAAGAGCCCTCAGATCGAAAATGGGCGAGTTTTCTCTCCATTCTCGAGCTCAGGTGAGTCTTGGTCCTCCTTTGGTCATTTTCTTGTTTTCTCTACCCATCCTTCAAGTTTTCATGAGATCTACCCTTGTTTTGAAGATTTGAAACCCAAATAGAAGTTTTGGAGCTTGGAGGCTTTTGGAGCTTGGATCCTCCACACCTCCGAGTTAGGGATCGCACCACCCCTCGATCTTCAAGAGGTAAGTGTAGATCCTTGCTTCCCTACTGTTTTAATGAAGTTTTCGCAAGTTTAATGATGTTTTGATGATTGAGTATGGGTAGATATGCATGCTAGGGTTTATGTGGGTTTTGTGCCCAAAGTGTGTTTATGTGATGCTATGTTGAAGGTTTGAGCTGGTTTATGCATGTGGGAGAGTGTATGCATGATTGGGAAAGAGCAAGTGAGATTATGGGTTGTTTTGATGGTTTTAGCCTATGTGGGTCATAAACTATCTATGTATGCTTTTGATGTGTTTTTGGGGTTAAATCTAGTTGTTAAGCTCCTTTATGCATGACTAAGGGTTTATGCATGGTTTTGAGAAGTTTATGCATGTTTTAAAAGGTTGGATGCTTGTTTTGGGGGTTTGGAAGGCTTGTATGCATAAGGGCTGAGTTCTAAAAGAACTCAGGTTCGGCCGCCGAAGGTGGTTTCGGCCGCCGAACATGCCTATGGATGCATGAATTGGCCGCCAAACCTTGCCCCCGAAAGTTGTATTTCAAAGCTGAAGCAGACTTTCGGCCGCTGAAGGTGATGTTCGGCCGCCGAAAGTGCATGACTTTCATCTCTGGAGAAAGGGTTCGGCCGCCGAAGGCGCCCCCGAACCTGCATGACTTTCGTCTCTGGAAGGGACCTTCGGTCGCCGAAAGTGCCCTGTCCAGCCTTTTCATGAGTGTTCTGTATGCATGTTTCCTTGATGCTTTAAAGGGTTTTTGGGGAGTTGTTTATAAGTTGTTTAGGGTGTGTTTGGCACCTCACTGGAGTCCACCTGTGTAGGATCGGACCCGAGGAACCGAGGTGTTTAGCAGAGTCAGCTATTTCAGAGTCGGCCCAGAGCTAGTCAGAGGTGAGTGGAACTAAGCCTAATGCTTTAACTTAAGAAATTAAATGTTTTTAGAGCATGAACCATGCATCATGAAATGCCATGATATGTATTAGGTTGTTTTGCATTAGAATCCATGAATATGATGCATTGCATAATATGTTGTTGATGTGGATGGATATTGGATGATCCTTAGCCCTCAGTATGAGATGAGATAATATGATATGAGATGACATGGTATGATATAGAAAGCCCAGGTGTGGCCTAATCGCCCCTGGCATCATGTATATGTAAGGAAAGACCAGGTGTGGCCTAATCGCCCCTAGCATAGTTGGACATGTTATGATATGAGTTATGTAAGCGAATACTAGGTGTGGCCTCATCGCCCCTAGTATAGTTGGACATATTTCGATATGTAGGGAGCTAATGGTGACAAGTTCATCCTTGATGTGGTATGTTTGTGATGTGATGCATTCCATGATGGCATACTTGTAAATAAACTGTTCTGCTAGTGTGGTTTCCGCTCACTGGGCTTTATAGCTCACCCCTCTCCCCTAACCCCAGGTTTGCAGGGTCAGAGATAGTCAGAAGATCAGCAGGTTATGTCTATGGTCAGATTCATGTAATAGATTAGTAGTGGACATGATGTAAGGTAAAGATATGTAATGAAATGTAAAATGTTATGATGTAAATCAATGTAATGTAATAGATAGAGTTGTGCTTTGCCCTAGAAGTGTGGTTAATCCCTTGCATATGGTCCTTATGTATGTCTTTAATGAGACAGGAAAACCAAGTTTATTTTATGTTGCCCCATTAGAGTTGATGATGAGAACTCTAGTGTTGGGGTTTATGATTATGAGTTTGTGCTTGCACGGGTTAAGCTTGGTGTATGAAAGAAAGAAAAAGTTTACAAATTTTATGTTTTATAGCTTTTATGTTTATGTTTGATCATGTTTGGGATTATACCAGATGTACAGGATGTATGTTAGGCTTGCTACGGGTCCTGGCGGCTTTAAGCTGATCTGGATCCTAGCGCCGGTAGCGGTCTGGACTTCTGGGTCGTTACACGGATGGTACTGGATCTTGCAATCATAGTCACTGAGCAGTTCTACCCATCTTCTCTGCCTCAAATTCAGCTCTCTCTGACTCAGGATGTACTGCAGGCTTTTATGATATGTGAAGATCTGACATTTTACCCCATAAAGGTAATGCCTCCACATCTTGAGTGCAAAGATTACCGCTGCCATCTCAAGGTCATGTGTAGGGTAATTCAACTCGTGCTTCTTCAGCTGCCTAGAAGCATAAGCAATCACCCTTTCATTCTACATTAGCACACAACCCAGTCCCACACGGGACGCATCACAATACACTGAGAAGTTTTCATTACTAGTTGGCAGAGCTAACACTGGTGCTGAAGTCAACCTCTTCTTGAGCTCCTCAAAGCTTTCTTCACACTGGTCGGTCCACACGAACCTCTGGTTCTTCTTAGTCAGTCTGGTCATAGGAGCTGCAATCTTAGAGAAGTCCTGGACGAACCTCCTGTAGTAACCTGCCAAACCCAAGAAGCTCTTGATCTCTGTTACTGTAGTGGGTCTAGGCCAGTTAGATACAGCTTCCACTTTCTTGGGGTCTACCTCGATTCCATTTTCTGACACAACGTGCCCCAAGAATGAAATGCTCCTCAACTAGAACTCACACTTGGAGAACTTGGCATACAAGCCGTGTTCCCTCAAGGTTTGCAGAACTAACCTCAGATGATGGGCATGCTCCTCTGCATTCCTGGAATACACTAAGATATCATCTATGAAGACAATAACAAAGTGATCCAGGTACTGGCTAAATACTCTGTTCATGAGATCCATGAATGCTGCAGGGGCATTGGTTAACCCGAACGGCATCACAAGGAACTCATAGTGCCCATATCTGGTCCTGAATGCTGTCCTTGGTACATCCTCTTCTCTTATCCTCAGCTGATGATACCCCGATCTCATATCTATTTTGGAGAAACAACCTGCTCCTGCTAGCTGGTCGAATAGATCGTCGATCCTTGGCAACGGGTACCTATTCTTGGTAGTGACCTTATTCAACTGCCTGTAGTCGATACAAAGTATGAGAGATCCATCCTTCTTTTTCACAAATAGCACTGGAGCACCCCAAGGCGAGGTACTCGGTCGGATGAATCCTCTATCTACCAACTCTTGCAACTGCTCCTTAAGCTCCTTCAATTCTGCTGATGCCATCCTGTAGATAGGGATAGAGATCGGTCTAGTTCCAGGCATCAACTCAATTTCGAACTCTATCTCCCTAGCAGGTGGTAAACCTGGCAGCTCGTCTGGGAAAACGTCTGAAAACTCACTGACTACGGGCACTGAGGCGGGCTCTCTAACATGACTATCTAGCTCTCTCACATGAGCTAGAAAACCCTAACAACCCCTCCTGAGTAGCCTATGAGCCTGAAGGGCTGATGTCAAACCTCTAGGTGTACTCTCCTTGTCTCCTCTGAAGACAACCTCTGACCCATCCTGACATCTGAACTTGACTACCTTGTCTCTGCAGTCCAAGGTAGCACCATGGGTAGATAGCCAATCCATCCCTAGAATGACGTCAAAATCTGTCAAATCTAGAACCACAAGGTCGGCAGAAAGGCATCTTCCCTCCACAAAGACTGAACTATACTGGCAGATTGACTTTGCCACTGACGGGTCACACTTGGGTCCACTCACCCATAGGGGATACTCTAACCCAGAGACCATCAATCCCAACCTCTCGACGGCCCTCGGAGCAATGAAAGAATGAGATGCACCAGGGTCCATTAAGGCATAAACATCTGAGCAACCAATGATGAGATTACCTGCCACCACGGTGTTCGATGCATTTGCCTCCTGCTGTGTCATGGTGAAGGTCCGTGCTGGGGCTAATGGACCTTCACCTTTGAAACCCGCTGAAGAAGAGGCTGTCCCTCTCCCTCTGCCTCTGCCACTAGCCTGAGTCGCGGCTGGAGCCACTGGTTGAGCCACACTACCAGAGGCTGTCTGCTGAGACTGTGCCATAAAAGCTGCTCTAGGACTCCCGAGCCATGTGTCCCTCCTGCCCACATCTGAAGCAGGCTGTCGTCCCAACCAGACATACTCCCTTGTGGGGCTTCCCACACATCCTACATACTGCATTATCTGCACCTGAGCTCGAGCCACTTCCTAATCCCAGACCTGACTTGATCTTGCTCCAGAACTTGTTCTTCTTTGACTTCTTGGTGGTACTGCTCCACCTTTTACTGCCTGAACTCAGAGAAGAAGGGTCTAACCTTCCCCCACTTGGGGTCTTGGAACCAGAAGGCTGTGCCACTGACTGTTTAACTTTCCCTTCGATGATTGCACTAGCCTCCATCCTCCGAGCCATATCCACTATGGCATGGAAACTCTCCCTCTCTGCTGACTGGATCAAGGAGGAATACCTGGAATGGAGCCTCATGATATATCTCCTTGACTTCTTTTGATCTGTATCCAGATTCTGCCCAGCAAACGGTAACAACTCCAAGAATCTGTCTGTATACTCATCCACACTCATCTCATCTGACTGCCTTAACTGCTCAAATTCAATCATCTTCAACTCCCTTGAACTGTCAGGAAAAGCCCATCCTGCAAACTCATTTGCAAACTCCTCCCATGATAGGCTGTCCAACCTCGGGTTCACATAGTTTTTAAACCACTCTCGGGCCTTCTTGTATTTTAGTGTGAACCCAGCCATCTGAATGGCTCTACTGTCATCAGCTCCTATCTCATCTGTAATCGTTCTGACCATCTCAAGATACACAAACGGGTCATCACCGGTTTCATACTGGGGAGCACCCAACTTCATGTAGTCGGTCATCTTGACCTTGCTCCCTCCAGATGAGCTAGGTTTAGGCATTTGGGTTTCTGGGACAGTAGGTGCTGGTGGTGGTGGAGGAGGTGCAGCATCCCCTGGGGTAGGGTTTGTTGTACCTGGGTAGAAGGACGGGGGTGGGTACATAGGGTACTGTGGGTATGGTGGGTAGAAAGGTGGGTATGGCATGTGGGAGTGGTAAGGGCTAAAGCTGGGGTAATCCGATGTACCTCCCATCGAATACCCGGGATTCTGAGAAAAGGGTGGGTACTGGGGTGGCTGAACAAATCCCGAGGCCTGAGTGCCTCCTTGGGACTCTCCCATACCCTCCTCCGACATACTCACTCCAAGACTGTCATCCCTCCTCTGATCCACATCCATATCATCCCCCACATCCTCTGACATTCCTCCTTGCACTGTTCCCCTTACTGATCTGCTTCTGTTCATATCCAAAGACCTCCTAGGGTCTCTCACTGCTCTTTCACTGCTAGACCTGCTAGACATTGCCCTTGGCAATGCAGGGGGACGGGCACTCATGCCCTCATCCTCCGGTGGTACTCCAGTCAATTGTGCAGATCGACGAGTTCCTCTCATCCTGCTTACTGGAAAACAACACACATCACATAAACATTAGCATCAAATGGTTCATGTGCAAATACATGAACCCGCATCACATATATCACATACATAACATATCATTAATGCACATGCATATAATCATGGCATTTCACATCATCATTCAAGACCGGACTCTACATCCTATCCTAGTGGACATGATTTCTCCTATTGTGCTTGACCTTCTAGAACATCTATGAGCCCGACACTCTAGGTCCGACCATATGAACCTAGGGCTCTGATACCAATCTGTAACGACCCGGAAACCGGACCGCTACCGGCGCTAGGATCCAGGTCGGCTTAAGGCCGCCGGAACCCGTAGCAAGCTAAACATTCATCCTGTAAACTTGTTTAATCCCATACATGATCAACAATTACATAAAAATTTTAAAACTTTCTCATTGGTCATTCATTCATTCTTTCATTCATTCTATCATTCTTTCATTCATTCTTTCCTTCACCAAGCTTAACCTGTGCATGCACAAATCATAACATAAAACCCCCACTGGAGTCCTCATCAAATACTCCAATGGGGTAACATAACGTATATTAAGCTTGGTTTACAATAATCATCATTTAACATTTTAGATCATGTACCACAAGGGGATTAACAATCATACTATGGTCAAGCACAACTCTAAACTTCCATAAGCAATATTACATTGCATTTCTATACTACACTTTTACATTACATCATATTCATGTCCACATCTAGCTATTACAATAACATAACTCTACTCCTGCTGACCTCCTGGTCTACCCTGTACCTGCAAACCTGGGGGTTAAGGGAGAGGGGTGAGCTATAAAGCCCAGAGAGCAGAATAGTAAAACATTCAATTTATCTTTCATGCTTTTATGAAATGCAACACAGCACAAACAAATCACATCAAGGATGGACTTGTCACCAATAGTCCTCTACATAGTCCAATAGTGCCAGGGGCGTAGACTGGGCCTCACTGGTCTTTCTCTTAACATAACATAACATAACATAACATTCCATAGTGCCAGGGGCGTAGAATGGGCCTCACTGGTCTTCCGTACTGTATCATCATCATACCATAACATATGAGGACTAAAGGATCATTCAACATCCATCCACATCATCATCAAGTTATGCAATGCAACATATTCGTGAATTCTAATGCAAACAACCTAGTATATCTCATGGCATACGTGATGCATGTATCATGCTCAAAATTTATTTACTTATTTGCTTTGAAACGTAAGTGTTTATTCTACTCACCTCTGGCTGAAGCTCTAATGACTCTGAAGCAGCTATCTCACTGTTGAGGTCCTCGGTTCCTCGGGTCCGAACCTACACAGGTGGACTCAAATGAGGGACCAAACATCCATGAACATGACTCTAAAATACTCCTCAAAAACCCCTTAAAACACCTTAAAACAATCATAGAAATCATGCAAAGGAAGGCTGAACAGGGCACTTTCGGCGGCAGGTTCGGAGGCCGAAAGGCCCTCTAGAGCCGAAAGCCATGCACCTTCGGCGGCACTTTCGGCGGTCGAAGGTTCCCTCCAGAGACGAAACTCATGCATGTTCGGCGGCACCTGCGGCACCTTCGGCGATCGAAACTCCCTTCCAGAGCCGAAAGTCCTCTTTCGGGGGCAGGGTTCGGCAGCCGATACATGCTACCATAGGCAGGTTCGGCGGCCGAAAGAGCCTTCGGCTGCCGAACCTGAGTTCTTCCCAAAGTGCAGAAACTCAGCTCCAACATGCAGAAAAGCCTCCCAACTCATTCACACATGCATTTTCCTATTCTACAACATGCATACTCAAGCATATAAGCTCCTAGGGGCTTCAACTATCTTAAACCCCAACTACAACACATCAAACATGCATATTCAACATACATTGTTCATAAACACACATTTAACCAAAAACTCATCATAAACCTACACATGCATTTCTACCCCAAGAAACTTCATAAAACTTGCTTAAAACATGAAATGAACTATGGATCTACTCTTACCTCTTGAAGAACGAGAGGAGAGACGATCCTAGCTCAGAGATGGGGAGAAATCAACTCTTTGGTCTCAAAGCTTCAAAACTTGCTCTTTTGTTCAAATATCTTCAAATCAACATAAAGCTTGTTAAAACGTGAAAGATCGGAGGAAAAACATCAAAAACGAACCATGGGAGAGCAAGAACTCATCGTGGCCGAAAATGGGGAGAAAACTCGCCCGTTTCGGCCATGGAGCTCTTATATAGGGGCTGCTAGACTACCTTTCGGCAGCCTAAAGTGCCTCCAAAACTCATGCAAGTTCGGCGGCCGAACATGAGGTTCGGCGGCCGAACCTTTGAAACTTTCGGAAGCCTAACTTGCCCCCCTAAACCATCCAATGTTCGGCGGCCGAACTTGAGGTTCGGCGGCCGAACCTGGAAATGCCTCCTTGGTCTTTTTCATTCAAAACTCAATTTCCTTTCTTGCTTAAAACAGTAAAATACATTAAAATATTTTATGAAAACATGGTTTTACCCTTCTAGAGGTTTTCGACATCCGAGATTCCACCGGACGGTAGGAATTCCAATACCGGAGTCTAGCCGGGTATTACAATGTCGCATTGCATAGTTTGATGATGATGATGTGGATGGATATTGGATGATCCTCTAGCCCTCAATATGATACCATATGACATGAGATGATACGATATGATATGAAATGAGATGAAAAGACCAGTGTGGCCTAATCGCCCCTGGCACAAAGTAAGAGAAGACCAGGTGTGGCCTAATAGCCCCTGGCACAGTTAGACTAGATATGATATGTTATATGTAAGAGAAGACCAGGTGTGTCCGTATCACCCCTGGTACAGTTGGACATATTATGTTATGTTAAGAGGAAGTCCTGAGGAGCTCCGTCGAGGGCCGGGCATTTATTGGATATATAGAGGGCTAGTGGTGACAATACCATCTTAAGGTGATTTACTTGTGATGTGATGCATTTCATGATGGAATATTTTTATAAATTGTTTTTATTGTTCTGCTCACTGGGCTTTTTAGCTCACCCCTTTTTCCTTAACCCCCCCAGGTTTGCAAGGTCAGAGATAGTTCAGGAGGTCAGCAGGTCATGGCTATGGTTATATTTATGTAGTAGAATAGTAGTGGACAGGATGTAATGTAAAAAGATGTGTAATAAATTGTAAAATGATATAATGTAATGAAATGGATAGAGTTGTGCTTGGCCCGAAGGTATGGTTAATCCCTTTGATACATGATTTTATGTTAATGTTTAAATGATGATGTTTAAGTAAACCAAGCTTAATGTATGATATGTTACCCCATTGGAGCATTTGATGAGGGCTCCAGTGTGGGGTTCTATGATTTTGAGTATGTGCATGCATGGATTAAGTTTGGTGAATGAAAGAAAAGTTTAAAGTTTTTATGTATACGTATGATCATGTATGGGATTAACAGGTATACAGGATGTATGTTTGGCTTGCTACGGGTCCCGGTGACCTTAAGTCGATCTAGATCCTAGTGCCGGTAGCGGTCCGGTTCCCGAATCGTTACATAACCTGACTATGCAGCTCTCTCACATGAGCTAGAAACCCCCGACAACCTCTCCTGAGCAACCTACGAGCCTGTAGGGCTGATATCAGACCTCTAGGCGTACCCCTCCTGTCTCCTCTGAAGACAACCTCTAATCCATCCTGATCTCTGAACCTGACTACCTTGTCTCTGCTGTCTAAGGTAGCACCATGAGCAGATAGCCAATCCATCCCTAGAATGACATCAAAATCCGTCAAGTCTAGAACCACAAGGTCAGCTGGAAGGCATCTACTCTCCACAAACACTGGACTATATCGGCAGACTGACTTTGCCACTGATGGATCACATTTGGGTCCACTGACCAAGAGGGGACACTCTAACCCAGAGACTATCAAACCCAACCTCTCAACGGCTCTCAGAGCAATAAAAGAATGAGAAGCACCAGGGTCCATTACAGCATACACATCTGAACAACCAATGATGAGATTACCTGACACCACGGTGTTGGATGTGTTCGCCTCCTGCTGTGTCATAGTGAAGATCCGAGCTAGAGCTGATGGACCTTCACCTCGGGAACCTACTGAAGAAGAGGCTGCCCCTCTCCCTCGGCCTCTGCCACTGCCCTGAGTCATGGCTGGAGCCACTGGCCGTGCCACACTGCCAGAAGTTGTCTGCTGGGATTGTGCCATAAAAGGTGCCCTAGGACTCTCCCGTGCCATGTGTCCCTCTTGCCCACATCTGAAGCAGGCTATAGTCCCAAATCGACACACTCTCTTGTGTAGCTTACCACACCTCAAACATTCTGCACCATCTGAACCCGAGCTCGAGCCACCACCGAGTCCCAGACCTGATTTCAAGCGGTTCCAGAACTTATTCTTTTTGGCTTTGGCTTTACCCCATTTCTTACTGCCTGAAGCTGCTTGTAATACCCGGCTAGACTCCGGTATCGGAATTCCTACCGTCCGGTGGAATCTCGAATGTCAAAAACCTATAGAAGGGTAAAACCATGTTTTCATAAATTGTTTTAATGTATTTTATGGTTTTAAGCAAGAAAAGAAATTAAGTTTTGAATGAAAAAGACCAAGGAGGCATTTCCAGGTTCGGCCGCTGAACCTCAAGTTCGGCCGCCGAACATTGGATAGTTTAGGAGGGCAAGTTAGGCTTCTGAAAGTTTCAAAGGTTCGGCCGCCGAACCTCATGTTAGGCCGCCGAACTTGCATGAGTTTTGGAGGCACTTTAGGCTGCCGAAAGTTGGTCTGGCAGCCCCTATAAAAGGGCTCCATGGCCGAAATGGGCGAGCTTTCTCCCCATTTTTGGCCAACGGTGAGTCCATGCTCTCCCATGGTTGATCTTTGATGTTTTTCCTCCGATCTTTCATGTTTTAACAAGCTTTATGTTGATTTGAAGATATTTGAACAAAAAGAGCAAGTTTTGAAGCTTGGAGACCAAAGAGTTGATTTCTCTCCATCTCCGAGCTAGGATCGTCTCTCCTCTCGTTCTTCAAGAGGTAAGAGTAGATCCATAGTTCATTTCATGTTTTAAGCAAGTTTTATGAAGTTTCTTGGGGTAGAAATGCATGTGTAGGTTTATGATGAGTTTTTGGTTAAATGTGTGTTTATGAACAATGTATGTTGAATATGCATGTTTGATGTGTTTTGGTTGGGGTTTAACTTAGTTTGAGACCCCTATGTGCTTGTTGGCTTGAGTTTGCTTGTTGTAGAATAGGTAAATGCATGTTGAATGAGTTGGGAGGCTTTTGTGCATGTTGGAGCTGATATTCTACCCTTTGGGAAGAACTCAGGTTCGGCAGCCAAAAGCTCTTTCGGCCGCCGAACCTGCTTGTGGTAGCATGTATCGGCTGCCGAACCCTGCCCCCAAAAGAGGACATTCGGCTCTGGAAGGGAGTTTCGGCCGCCGAAGGTGCCGCCGAACATGCATGAGTTTCGTCTCTGGAGGGAACCTTCGGCCGCCAAAAGTACCGCCGAAGGTGCATGACTTTCGGCTCTGGAGGGACTTTCGGCCGCCGAACCTGCCGCTGAAAGTGCCCTATTCAGCCTTCCTTTGCATGATTTCTATGATTTTTTTAAGGTGTTTTAGGGGGTTTTTGGGGAATATTTTAGAGTTATGTTCTAGTA
This sequence comes from Manihot esculenta, assembly GCF_001659605.2. Taxonomy (NCBI): domain Eukaryota; kingdom Viridiplantae; phylum Streptophyta; class Magnoliopsida; order Malpighiales; family Euphorbiaceae; genus Manihot; species Manihot esculenta. The sequence goes on from NC_035172.2 coordinate 19,592,597, forward strand.
TATTTGGTCCCTCATTTGAGTCCACCTGTGTAGGTTTGGACCCGAGGAACCGAGGACCTCAGCAGTGAGATAGCTGCTTCAGAGTCATTAGAGCTTCAGCCAGAGGTGAGTGGAATAACTCATTACGTTTCAAAGCAAATAAATAAATTTTGAGCATGATACATGCATCATGAATGCCATGAGATATACTAGGATGCTCGCATTAGAATTCACGAATATGTTGCATTGCATAATATGTTGTTGATGCGGATGAATGTTGGATGATCCATAGCCCTCGATCTATGATGTGATGATATGATATGTACGGTACGGAATGAAAGACCAGTGGGACCCATTCTACGTTCGCTGGCACCATGTAAGAGAAAGACCAGGACCCATTCTACGTTTTGGCACTTTGGAATGTTATGTTTAAGTGAAAGACCAGGACCCATTCTACGTTCTGGCACTATGGAATTATGTAGAGGGCTATTGGTGACAAGTTCATCCTTTATGTGATATGTTTGTGGTGTGATGCATTTCATGGAAGCATGGACTTTAAATTTAATGTTTTACTATTATGCTCACTGGGCTTTATAGCTCACCCCTCTCCCTTAACCCCCAGATTTGCAGGTACAGGGTAGACCAGGAGGTCAGCAGGAGTAGAGTTATGTTATTGTAATAGTTAGATGTGGACATGAGTATGATATAATGTAAAAGTATAGTATAGAAATGTAATGTATTGATGCTTATGGAAGTTTAGAGTAGTGCTTGACCATAGTATGATTGTTAATCCCCTTGTGGTACATGATCTTAAATGTTGAATGATGATTATTGTAAACCAAGCTTAATGTATGTTATGTTACCCTATTGGAGTATTTGATGAGGACTCCAGTAAGGGGTTTTATATTATGATTTGTGCATGCACAAGTTAAGCTTGGTGAAGGAATGAAAGAATGAAAGAATGAATGAATGAGTGAATGAATGACCATGAGAAAGTTTTAAAATTTTTATGTAATTGTTGATCATATATGGGATTAAACAGGTTTACAGGATGAATGTCAGGCTTGCTACGGGTCCCGGCGGCCTTAAGCCGATCTGGATCCTAGCGCCGGTAGCGGTCCGGCTTCCGGGTCGTTACACTGCTGTACTGAGAGAAGAGGGATCTAACCTTCCCCCGCCTGGGGTCTTGGAACCCGAAGGCTGTGTCACAGACTACTTAACTGTCCCCTGAATGATGGCACTAGCCTCCATCTTCCGTGCTGCATCCACTATAGTGTGGAAGCTCTCCCTCTCCGCTGCAAGAATCAAGGAAGAATACCTAGAGTGGAGCCTCATGGTATACCTCTTTGCTTTCTTCTGATCCGTATCATAAGTTTGCTCCACAAACGGCAACAGCTCCAAGAATTTATCTGTAAATTCATCCACACTCATCTCCTCAGTCTGCCTTAACTGTTCAAACTCAATTATCTTCAATTCCCTTGAGCTATCAGAGAAAGCCCATCCTGCAAATTCATTAGCAAACTCCTCCCATGTTAAACTGTCCAATCTCAGGTCCACATAGTTTTTAAACTACTCACGGGCCTTTTTGCATTTAAGTGTGAACCCCGCCATCTGAATGGCTCTACTATCATCTGCCCTTAACTCATCTGTAATCATCTTTACTGTCTTCAGGTTCTCAAATGGATCATCTCCCGTCTTGAACTTGGAAGCATCCAACTTCAAGTAATTCGTTATCTTAACTCTGCTCCTTCCAGATGAGCTAGGTTTAGATACTTGGACTTCAGGAGCTACAGGTTCAGAGGGTGGTGGAGGAAGTGCAACGTTCCCTTGATCAGGGTTTGTTACATTTGGATAGAAAGGTGAGGGTGGATACATTGGGTACTGGGGGTAAGGTGGATAGAAAGGAGGGTAAGGCATGTAAGAGGGGTAAGGGTTAAAGCTGAGCTAATCCGATGTACCTCCCATCGAATACCCGGGGCCCTGTGGAAAGGGTTGGTATTGGGGTGGTTGAGCAAACCCCGAGGCTTGAGTGCCTCCTTGAGATTCTCCAATGCCCTCTTCAGACATGCTTATACCCAGACTTCCATCCCTTCTCTGGTCAACATCCATATCATCCCCCTCAGCTGACACTCCTCCCTGAACTGCTCCCCTTCTGCTTGTATCAAAAGACCTTATAGGGTCCCTTGACACTCTCTCCCTACTAGATCTACAGGACATTTCCCTTGGCAATGCAGGGGGACGGGCATCCATGCCCTCACTTTTTGGTGGGACTCCAGTCAATCGTGCAGATCGACGAGTACCTCGCATTCTGATTACTGAAAAACAATACATACACAAAACATCAGCATCAAATGGTTCATGTGGAAACACATGAACCTGCATCACATACATCACATATCATTAATGCACATGCATAAAATCATGGCATTTCACATCATTATTCATGACAGGACTCCACATCCTATCCTAGTGGACATGATTCTCCTATTGTGCTTGCCCTTCTAGAACATCTATGAGCCCAACACTCTCTAGGTCCGACCATATGAACCTAGGGCTCTGATATCAATCTGTAACGATCCGAAATTGGACCGCTACCGGCGCTAGGATCCAGATCGACTTAAGGTCACCGGGACCCGTAGCAAGCCCAACATACAACCTGTCATACCTGATAATCCCATACATGATCATACATTTACATAAAAATTTTAAACTTTTTCATTCACCAAGCTTAACCTGTGCATGCATCATAACCATAACATAAACCCCACACAAGAGCACTCATCAAATGCTCTAGTGGGACATCATATCATACATCAAGCTTGGTTTATCATTTCTTAACATTAAAACATTTTATTACGATCATGTACAAAAGGGGATCAACATAACATTAGGGCCAAGCACAATACTAAATCTCATAACATTATTACATAATACATTACATTACAATGTCTTTCATTATTTTCTCATGTCCACATCTAACTATTACATTCATCAGACTTTTTACTCTTGCAGACTTCCTGATCTATCCCGAACCTGTAAATCTGGGGGTTAAGGGAAAGGGGTGAGCTACTAGAGCCCAGTGAGTAGAATAGTAAAACAATATATTAAAATCCATGCTTTCATGAAATGCATCACATCACAAACAAATCATATCAAGGATGGACTTGTCACCAATAGCCCTCTACATATCCAATAGTGCCAGGGGCGTAGAATGGGCCTCGACTTGGACTTTCTCTTAACATAACATAACATAACATAACATAACATAATATAACATAACATAACATAACATTCCAATGTGCCAGGGGCGTAGAATGGGTCTCGACCTGGACTTCTGTACCATACCATATCATATCATACCATATCGAGGACTAATGGATCGTCCAACATCCATCCATATCAATATCATAGTATGCAATGCAACATATTCGTAAATTCTAATGCAAACAACCTAGTACATATCATGGCATTCGTGATGCATGAACATGCTCGAAATTTATTTATTTTGAAACATAAAGATCCATTCTACTCACCTCAGGCTGACTCTGTAAAGACTCTGAAGTAGATACCTTACTGCTGGGGTCCTCGGTTCTTCGGGTCCGAACCTACACAGGTGGACTCAAATGAGGGACCAAACATACACTAACATGACTCTAAACAACTCCCCAAAAACTCCTTAAAACACCTTAAAACAATCATAGAAAACATGCAAAGGAAGGCTGAACAGGGCACTTTCGGCGGCAAGTTCGGCGGCCGAAAGTCCCTCCAGAGCCGAAACTCAGCCACTTTCGGCGGCAGGTTCGGCGGCCAAAAGTGGTTCCAGAGCCGAAACTCACCAACCTTTAGGGGCAAGTTCGGCGGCCGAAACTCCCTCCAGAGCCGAAAGTCCAAACTTTCGGGGGTAGGGTTCGGCAGCCAAACTGCCTCTCCCAGGCAAGTTCGGCGGCCGAACATGGCTTCGGCTGCCGAACCTGAGTTCTTCCAGAATGACAGAACTCAAGCCTCTTATACACATTGCCTCCCAAACTCTCCAAACTCAAACCATTTCAAGCAAAAACATGCATAAACACATTCTTAAGCATGTAGGGGCATAAAACTAGGCTATACCCCAACCACATTCACATAGCAACACATTTAACATGCATTTCCTCCTAAAACCCACATAAACCCTAACATTTACAACTACTCAAATAATGCATCAAACACCCTTCAAACCCCCTCAAAACTTACTAAAAACATGAAAGAAAGGTAGAATATACTCTTACCTCTTGAAACTCGAGAGGAGAGGCGATCCAAACTCGGAGATGGGGAAAATCGAGCTCCGGGATCTCCAAGCTTCAAAACTTCATTCTTTGCTCAAAAATCTTCAAAACCAAGTTAAAACTTGTCAAAACTTGAGGGATTTGAGGAGAAAACACAAGATCGACAAAAGGGGTGGCGGAGACTCACCTTGCCCGAAAATAGAGAGAAAAACTCGCCCATTTTCGGACATGGAGCCTTTTATAGGTGGCTGGCCAGACCACCTTCGGAAGCCAAAAGTGCCTCCGCAACTCCACCATGTTCGGCGGCCGAACCTGGGTTTCTCCTCCAAAAATATTTTCTTTCAAAACTCAATTTCTTTCTTCATTAAAACCATAAAAACATGTTAAAACATTTATAAAAACATGATTTTACCCTTCTAGAGGGTTCCAACATCCGAGATTCCACCGGAAAGCAGGAATTCCGATGTCGGGGTCTAGCCGGGTATTACAGTGAGATTAGGACTGAAGCCCAGGGGAGGTCTGAGCTGAGGGCCGAAAAGACTGAGCCAGCTCGATTTGAGAGGTTTAAGAAGGGGTCCGGTCTTAAGGCCGAGTTGGCTGGACCTGATTCATGCGGGGGGCTTAAAAGCCTTCAGGTAAAGGGCTGTCGTCATGGGTCAGGTCTCAGACCGGGGTAGTGAAATCCAGCGGTCATCATATAGGTCAAAGACCTTGTTAAAATTATCATAGTTTTGGCACCAGTCCATTTTTATTCATGAACCTAATAAGTATTTTATCTCTGATGAAAAAAAAAACTTCAGCAGCTTATACTTAATTACCCTACTATTCCTTTATTACAATTTCATCCCAAAACTACTTTTTTCTATATCTTATCCCTACTATTCCTTTATTACAATTTCACCCCAAAACTACTTTTTTCTATATGTTATTCTACTGGAGGTCATATATTGATGCTACATGAGACTCGCCCAAAGTAGGAGGTGAGCTGTCACTGCAAGACAGGTCTATATAGTAGGGATCTGATAAATGGATAACCATACACCATAACCGTCGATTCATCACCAAGACTCGCCTCCTCTGATTAGGTTGAGTCACAACACAAAGTAACCATTATCAAGTATAGTCCAATATATCTCATTATACCTATAATTATAGAATCACTGACGTGGCAAGGATTTGATAAGTGGGTAATCGGACAATATAACACCCTGTTTATTATCAAAACTCGTCATTTCCTGAATAAATCGAGTCTCGATACAAAATAATCATTATTAAGTACAATCCAGTATATCTCGTTACCTCTATAATCACGGAATCACTCATTTATCTGCCGGCGATATCTTTTATTACCACTTCACCTTTTGTTTTTGCTAATTTAACCAATTATAGCTTGAAACTGTCTCAATTTAGTTTCAGAATATCACATATGTTGTTTAATTAATTAAATTAGTGTTTAATTTGGACGAAAATCATTTGCATTCACGAAAACTTCTCGTAAACACACTAAGGTGGTTGACCACCATTTATACAAGGATGGCCTTAATTTGACAGATAATTCCTGACAAGTTGTGAATAATTTAATCTTGTGAATCTCAAATCTAGAGAATACCATTCTGCTTCCATAACTTTGAGGCAAACAAAATTATACATTATTAAAAAATTGGTTGCTTGGTATTTAATAAAAACAAAATAAAAGCTTTAATCAGTACATTTAATTCTCTCAATGGTCAACTAGCTAGCTAATATTGGTGAGCAAGTCTTCATATACTCATTTCATAACAAATCCGTAAATCCCTATAAGCTAAAAGATTAAGTTTTTTTTTAAAAAAAAAAACTTTAGTATATACACTTAATCAATTTAATATTATATGCTAAAATTATATACACTTAAATTTATTATTGAATTATTATTAAAAGATCAAATAAATTTAAAGAAAACTAAATAAATGGAGTGTAGTTTATATTTTAAAATTATACTCTGGACAGAGTAGAATGTTGTTCACCATTTTAAAATCTCAATAAATAATATTTTTATTTAATTTTTTAATAATATTTCAAAAATTAATTTTATTTAAAAGATAAAATTTGATATTTTTAGTACACAATGATGTGTCAGAATTTTTCAAATAATACAAAGCATGCAGTAATAAGAAGAGTTATGAGGGGCAAAACAACCATAGATGCAAGTAAATTCCCGAAGCTCCAGATGAAAAAGGACAGATTTATTCTCCTGGTCTAGTGTTCTTTGCATCTCAAATCATGTGACATTAACATCTAAAGAATCATAAATGTGCACTTATTAATTACTATAAATTCTACGCGTTACTTTGAGAATTAACTTTGCTAGCTATGTGTAGATGAAGCACTGGCATTAATGTCGATCCGCCCTCGGCTGCGCCGCTCTCGCTTCTTAGATCTTTCCTTCCCACCACCACCGACTCATCCAAAATTTTTTGCCTTAAAAGAAATGAACCTGGTTTAAGTACTATGGTATTATTATATTTCCATTTTTTCTGGAAATTAAATTCTAGTCAACTAATATTTTTTTTAATTTCAGCCTGATCTGAAAATGAGCTGTGAAAGATCTGCATGAAGTACGCCGCAAATGAATTTGCATTTCTTGGCTTCCGTGTGGCCATTTGCTTAAGTTCATGCATGTATATATATAAATATAACTTAAACCTCTGCTTTTTCTATGCCCACTCTTCTCTTCTTTCCTCCTTGCTCCTCATTGAATTCATTTTGCATTTCAATTTTTTAGGTAAAATTTCTCTTCCTAGTCTTTTTATGCAAAGGAATTGGAGTTATTTATTTTGCTTATATATGATTATTTATTTATTTTTGTGTCTGTGGCAGATATCTACTGAAAATTGGAGGAGAATTTGGCATTAAAATGAAGCCTGCCAGTTTCCTGTATTGTTGTCTTGGACTATTGGCTTTGCTCAGTGGAGTTTTGGTCAAAGCAGAAGACCCCTATAGGTTTTATACATGGACAGTTACATATGGAACAATTTCTCCTCTTCGTGTTCCTCAAAGGGTAGGATTTTAGTCCTTAAAATACATATGTATTTTTCATAATGTAATATGTAATCTTTCTAACCTGTTTTTTCTTACATAATTTCTGTAGGGTATCCTTATCAACGGACAATTTCCAGGCCCTCTTGTTGATTGTGTTACTAATGACAATATAATCGTTAACGTCATCAACAAGTTGGATCAACCTTTCCTTATTACATGGTTAGTGATCCAATGACGTAATTTACTATTTTATTTTTTTTATATAATTTTTATTTTAACATATCTATATTTTATTATAATCGAAACATAAATATTTACATATATTCAAAATACATACAAATGAGTCTTATTATTATTTTTTTTATAGTGATTCACTTTAATAAAACACTGAATTTATATAAATATTTTTCTATAATTAAGAAACTAACCAGAAATTATTTTTGTGGGAAATTAGGAATGGAATTAAACAAAGGAAGACCACATGGCAAGATGGAGTTCAGGGGACCAATTGTCCAATCCCTCCAAACGCTAACTGGACCTACAAGTTCCAAACCAAAGATCAGGTTGGAACTTTCAATTACTTCCCTTCAATTGGAATGCAAAGAGTTGCTGGTGGATATGGGGGTTTCAATGTTCAATCTAGGTCAGTGATTCCAATTCCATACCCAATACCAGATGAAGAATTTACCCTGCTTATTGGTGAGTGGTACAAGACTGATTACAAGGTTTGCATCCCATTTCCTTGGTTATAAGATTGCTCAATTGACTTTATAATAATTAATACTCAATTAATTAATATTTATCTTTATTTGATTTACAGGTATTGCAGCAAAATTTGGACCAAGGCATATCTCTTCCTCTTCCTGATGCTCTTCTTATTAATGGTCTTCCTAAAGGTGCTACCTTCACTGGTGAAAAAGGTAACCACGGGGTAAAACACATCAAGAATTTTTCACTCTAATCTTTTTGTTTTATTTATATTTAATAGAATTTTTTATTTGTTATAGAAAAATAAATAAAATATTATTTTATACTATATCAGCAGAAGCAAAATATATATAGTGATTTTTAAAAGTATTGCTATTGATTTATATCTATAGTTTAACCATATAAAATAACAATTTACCGTTGTCTTAAATTTATTATTATAGTAATGACACTTTAGAATTGAAATCCCAGTCTCCATTGTTGAGTTGAAATCCCGTCTCCATTTTTCCAGGGAAAAGATACAAGTTCAGGGTTTCAAATGTGGGGATTGCAACTTCAATCAACTTCAGAATCCAGGGCCACACAATGACCCTTGTTGAAGTTGAAGGAGCTCACACCTTGCAAGAGGCTTATGAATCACTTGATGTTCATCCTGGTCAATCTGTAGCTGTTTTAGTTACATTAAACGGTTCATCTAAGGACTACTACATTGTGGCCTCTACTCGTTTCACTAAGCCAATTCTCACCACCACAGGAATTCTACGCTACGCCGGTGCCAACACTCCACCATCTTTGCCATTGCCTATTGGCCCAACTTATCACATTCACTGGTCTATGAAGCAAGCTAGGACCATCAGGTATTGATCTTCTTCCTAAAACCTTTCTTAATTATATTCATAAATACATTTTAGAGTTTATACAAAGATATCATACCGGCAGTTATAAAATTATTATTTAATACTATTAAAACAACAATTTAATATAAATATAAAATTATTATAAAAAAATTAAAATTTTCACAATATATAAATAATTTATTTATATTTAATAAAATTATAATTTTAATTATTTTTTTAATCGTGAAAAAATAAATAAATCACTATTTTAGAATAGTAGAATTAAACTTACTGATTTTGATTATAGTTGACATATATGAAAAAACAATCATTCCGCCATTACTTTTGACCCATTTTTGTAGTAGTAATTGATTACCTAATTTTAATCTTTTTACAACTTTGCTTTCGGGGCCGCAGGTTGAATTTGACGGCAAACGCAGCCAGGCCAAACCCACAAGGTTCGTTCCATTATGGGACCATTCAAGTTGTGAGGACACTGATTTTAGCGAATACAGAAGCTAAGATTGGTGGAAAGTTACGATATGCAGTTAACAGCATCTCTTATGTGGATCCAGCAACCCCATTGAAGCTTGCTGATTGGTTTAACATTCCTGGTGTCTTTACCTTGAACTCCATCAAGGATTCACCCACCAATGCCGCAGCAACCCTCGGGACATCGGTTGTTGGAGCTACACTTCATGATTTTTATGAAATTGTGTTCCAGAACACAGAGAACACCGTCCAGTCTTGGCACCTTGATGGATATAGTTTCTACGTTGTCGGGTATGTCCTTTGTAATAAATCTTGGCAGTCTTTTCCAAAGTTTTCTTTCCAGGCTGAACAAAATATGACATTTTCGGCGTTTAATTTGGTGTCTAAATATTACAGATACGGCAAAGGTGTATGGAACCCTGATGTGAGGAAGCGTAGGAAGCTTTACAATTTGAATGATGCTGTTCCAAGACACACTGTTCAGGTGAGTGAAAGATATTTTCACCAACGCTCAATTTGTTTCACGGAAACGGAAAATATTTTATTGTAAAATTTTTTTATATTTTCTAGTACTTAAAAATTTTGGTTAAATGGGAAATATTTTTCCTGATAAAAGAAAAATTACTATAAAATATTTTTTTTCATGAGGGAGTTATTTATAACCCTTTTGACAATCTTATTAAATAACTCTATATAAATTTGTTAATACTTTTTATTTTTTAAACTATTAAAAATGAAAAATGAGTTATTTTGTGGAAAATATTTTTTATATATAAGTTATTTTAGGTAAATAAATAAAATTAAAAATCTTACAAAATTAACCCAATAAATAAGATAGGATGGCACAAATTTATTTTCTTTAATTAGAACTCTTGAGTTTAAACCTAATTATGGAAATAGAATTTTGTTTCTTAATGGGTTTGTTCAGCGCCGATTTCAGATACCAAATGATTCATAAAAATAAAAAGAAATCTTACAAAATCTGAAAATTTCCTGCTTACTTAAGAACACAAACCCAATTTTTTATTTGCAGGTATATCCCAATTCTTGGAGTGTAGTGTTGGTGTCATTGGACAATAAAGGAATGTGGAATCTGAGGTCTGCAATTTGGTCAAGGCGATATCTAGGGCAACAGTTGTACCTTAGGGTTTGGAACAATGAACGCAGCCTCTTTACTGAGAATGATATCCCTGCTAATGCATTGTTATGTGGGTTGGCTAAACGACCATAGAAATGTGTGTTTTGTGTCTCTGTAGCTTCTAAGGTTGATCTAAATTTTATTTTTCCTTTCTTGTTGAATCAGTTACGAGAGTGTAACTGTTAAGAGGAAATTAAAATTGGGAAATAGGGTTGGAAGATGAGGGGAAAGGAGAGATTTTCCATTAATTTGTGTCAAGTTTGTAATAATAAACTTGTTTCCCTATAGTATTTCATTTATCTGGTGTTTAGCTAATGCTTATCTTCCTCTATGCTGCTGCTATGAGTTGTTATATTGGTCCTTCTAAGACAATGATTACTTTAAGGATTTTTTAGCATATAAATATCTTAGTACCCTAAATGTCTTAATAACCTAAAATTATAAATCAAAGTTATTTCTAATTGCTGTACAGAATTTAGACAAAAAAAAAAATAAATAAACAAGAAAATTCGTTGTGGCCATCAATGTGTAATATGACAATTTTATCTACTTTGCTACTTATTTTTGCAATGTTTTTGTTGTGCTAATATTTTTTTTTATAAACAAAATATTATTAATAAACCATGAAAATTTAGTATGAGAAATTCATCATCAAACCTCAAAAAAACTCAATCTATGATACCTCATACTAAAAAGAAAAAATCTAACATGTGCAATACATCAACAAAATAAATATAAGGGATAAAAATTTCATAACGTAGAAAAAACTAATCAAAACCAAACAATAAAATCCTCAATCCTATATAAATTTCTTATTTTATAAAAGCATTTGCAATTTAAATGACTTTTCATTTTCGAATATAATTACTAAATTAAAATCGAGTAATTGTATTATAATTTTCGAACACATAAATGACTTTTTCTTTTTTAGTTATAAATAATTATTTATTTTATAAATCAATAATCATATACAATTTTCTAAATCAAAAGAGATTTTAATATTAATTATTATATAATTAGTTCAACTAATTCAAATAACTTTTTAAGCACATAATAAATTGATTAATCAATATTATTTTAAATAATTGTTATGTGTCCCTTATAAAGAGTTTAGGTATTTCTACCTAATTTGAACTAGATTTTGGAATGTGTTATATCTAGTCTAAATTTAATATAGTATTAGAGCTCACCCATCGTTAATCCTTCTTTAAATATTTTTACACTTTAGTTTATTGTTGGGGATAACAGATTTGTATTGAATCTTATATCGAATCGAAATAGAGATTATGTGTTTTTTATAAAAATTTTAGACGCTTTTTCCTTTTGAACTAATTTTTAAAGTAAATTAGGTCTTTATAAATTATTTTTTCATATTCCACTTGCTACGAATACACCATGAAATGAAGAAAAAAAAAATCAAAATTTCTATGCCTAACATTTGAGATTTAGGGATTTGTGTGAGTTAGCGGGATTGTTTTGAGCTATGATAAATATAGGCCTTAAACAAAGGGAGAAAGGGGAAAAATTTCCCAAACTCTAAAACCATTATTGCATACAAACTTTTTCATGTGAGTAACATATTTCCTATAGAGTGTAATTTGCTGAAAAGGGAGAAAACATAAAATATTATGAAATTAAACCTCTGTTTATTTTATGAAAAATATTTTTTTTAAAAATATTTCATATTTTTTAATATTTAAGACACTTAAAAAATTAATTAATTAAAAATATTTTTCTGATTAAAGAAAACATTAAATCATAAAATGATATTCTCTTTTTTAAAAAATAAGTTGAAATTATTCTCTGCGCTTTAAAAATCTTTAAAAATCGTTTGAATATTTCTATATATAAATCTATAATATATTTAATTTTTTAAATTAAAATTTAAATAAAAATAAAATATTTTATTGAAAAATATTTTCTATGAATATATTCATATTTTTTTATAAAAAATATTTTGAAAATACAAATTATTTTTTAAAAAATGGAGTCTAAAATCTTTATTTTGATGTCTTTGCACTAATAATTAGATACATATAAGGGTAGATTCTCATCAAATTGAACTATTTAAAGTACATATTTGAGTGTAGAAAACATTTTAGTATTAACAAATTGATTATGATTTTACTGAAAACAGTAATTTATTTATTATTTCATAAGAGTCTACTATAGATTCAACCTGAAAAAAAATTCTAATATTTTCTTTTAAAGCTACAATGGCTATTGAGAAAAAAAAATCCTTAAAATTATATAAATTTTACGTTGAAATTATTTATTACATTTACTTAATTGTTTGTTTTAAAGCTTGCAAAAAAATTTGCAACTCTCACTATTTGTAGGATAGGATACAGATAGGAATCCAATAATTTTTTTTTTAATTAAAAGTTGGGAATTAGGAAAATAGAATCTAAGACTTTTAAGATTTACTCAGATACACTTACTGCAGATTTAGATGAATTATCTTGGATTAAAACTCACAATTTTATATGATAGTTATGAAATTTGAGCTGGATGGGTGAAGATTTTTATAAAATCAATTTTGAATAATCTATGTTGTCAGGCTCTTCTCCTAGTCTCCCACCGTCCAAAACATAACATGCTTCCATTGTAGGACTCCTGGTGTCTACATATGCATCTTCTTGATTAAGGGTTAATTTCTTTTGTTCTTTTGAATCATTTTTTACCATTGATCTTAAAGGTCAACATATACCCGATCGAGATCGCACATTGCTATTTTTAATTCCACCAATTACCATTTGCCAAGAAACCCTAAAAAAATTTGGAAGGAGTACTTCAACAATTGAAATCAAATAAAATTCAGGACTAGCTATACTCTTTCATGCTCAAACTCCCAAAACTATATATATATATAAAGAATACTTGAAGTGATTAAATCTAAGCACAATCCTTAGGAGAAGTGGTCAGACACAAGGCTGCAGATGGAATCCTTGGCCAACTTTGAGAATTAAATTGCTGTTTGAGGGAGAGCACTCTTTCCCAAAAGGCAGCTTTTAGTACTCTTATTCATCACTTTCTCGTAAAAAAATAATAATAGTAAACGAATCTTTATATGCCACCCAACAGATCACCACCACCCTCTTACTACATATGAAAAGGAACACTAAAGCTTTTTAACATGTGAGGGTTCATTCTTTCTAGTATTTTATTCTCGTAGAATACAAGAAGAGATTGGACCATTAAGTTCCCAGAAATCTTTCCTCCGGGAAACTTCAGGTCTCAGTAAATTTTGAGTTTAGGAGAGAATGTTTGAACGTTTGAATAGAAATTGATACACTCTGCAACAGCAGGAGGCACTTAAAGCAGCTAATATTTTCCATTTCTACTGATTCTTGGTACTTGATACATTGTCACAAGTTAACCACACAATAATTAAGAAATCAGAAGGAAATGAAAAGGAAAGTCTGTTCTACGACCATATCCATATACCCACAACCACCCTAACATATGAAGGAAACCTAAGAAAGCAATCAAAATTAAAAAAAAAAACATGAAAATAAAGAAAGGGTTCTCAAGGATATGCACCGTTGGTTGTTGGCAGATCAGACCATGAAAACGTTGGATTCCAGTAACCCAATTCGCCTCCAGCAACAGGAGAAGACTCCAAAATAGTTGAAGCTGCAGTTGAAGAAGAAGCCAAATTGCCTAGAGGTACAGTTGAGCTATCGCAATAGTAATTAGTTGATGATCTGAGTCTTTGATACAATTCTTGAATCCCTGAGTTTTGGGCTTCACAAGCAATGAAGCCAGTCTGTTGTTGCTGTTGAGCTTGGTGTTGGCTGTTTTTCCAAAAAGGACTGCAGAGACCCAGAGAAGGGACTTGAGCCAGAGGGTCCAAGCCCAAGGTTCGAGCATTTAGTGCACCGGTTGCAACTGTAGGCTCACCTATCAAGTAGGTTCCGATCATACACCCTTCCTCCTTCACAGCAAGAGAATTAGACAGGGTACTGGAGTTAGGGTTAGAGTTATGGGTAGCTCTAAGTAAGGTTAAAATATGAGAATTCTGAGGTGAAGCCCACATAATTGGACTTGATGGAAGTTCATGATCAAACCCATTTCCAAATCCCGATCTTCCAATCTCAGACGCCACTGTTTTCATCTTCCCGGTGCTTGATTTTCCAACAGATGTAGACACAGTAGTGCTCTTGTTCTTCCTGCATCCACCGCCGATTGGAACATTCCTAAGTGCACCTCCTTTAGTCCAATATCGGCGACAGGTTTTGCAGAAATGACGAGGCTGAGTGAGATTATAGTTATTATAGTAACAGAACTTAGTGTTTGAAGAATCACATCTAGGGCATCTCAGGTTCTCTGAAGATGAATTAGCAGCAGTTGCAGTAGCAGTAGTGTTTGTGGTTGATGCAGATGTGGTTGAAGAAGAAGGAGACAATGAAGGAGAAGGAGAAGTTGTTCCTTCTAAAATTGTTCCATTGATGGAAAATTTCCTCTCTCCTCCAATAAGGCCAGCTCCTCCTAGGAGTTCATGAATCATTTTTTCTTCTTTGTAGATCTACAACAATCCAAAACAATAAAAGCAAAGGCAAGATAAGTCTTTTTGAGTTAGTGGAAAAGCTAAAAGAAAGAAAGAAAGAAAGTAGGTTTTGTAGTGTAATTAGCTGGTGTATGTATACAAGATGAATGTGAGAGAAAGAATGGATATAGGAGGAAACATGGCTTGCCTTTGTAAGTTTAATTGAATGGCCTTTGTTTGGCTAGTATTTTTTTTTTTTTTCTTTTCCCTTTTATGTGGGTGGTTGTAAAGGATAAAGAATTGAGGATGTGGAGCCTTATATATACACAATGTGAAAGCATCCACTTATTGTAATCACATAATAACAAGTGGGTCTTGGATTTGGAATTTTGCTGTAGGTGGTTTTGTTAAGATGTAAGCAAATGGGTTTGTCTTCATTTCCTAGTTTACCCCCTTTGAACCTCATACCTTTCACAAGATTTACTACACCGACCGTGGAAAAAAAAACTTATTTACATATGGTGCATTTATGGATTAAATTAAAGAGCAAGTGAATTTTTTCATAAAAGAAAATAAATAAAATTTATTTACTTATATTTTGAATTCGCAATAAATTAAAATTTCTATTGATGATTAGAATCAGTCAAAACAAGTAGTAACACCTTTCTTTTGTATTTTTTCTCTCAATTTTTTCATCCGAAAATAAAAAACTTAGTTAAGCTAATTAAGTTTCAATTTGAGGATAAATTTTATGCATTTCTTCCCATCTAAGAAAGAAGATTGTCTCCAATCTATCATTAGCTTTATAGGTTTCCAAAATGAGATAAAGCCATAGTTGAGTCCATTATTCAACCAAAGCAAAATAATTTCATAATATACAAAATAAAATAAAAATGGAAGAAATTTGGATATGATTAATTTATGTAAAAATGACTGTTTGGTCCTTATAATATAGAAAAATTTATTAATTAATTCATCAATTTTAAAAAATATATTAAAACATTTCTAAAATCTAAAAAATCTACTAATTAAAATTTTAAGTATTAGAGTTAACACAAAATTTAGCATGATAAAAGCGATTAGTCCGGTGATCAGACTCAAAAAAAAACTCAAACTAAGGTAATCATGCAAAGAAAGATGTGTGGATGTTTCGTTAATTAGAATGTCTTCTGATGACTGTTAGAAATACAGGCTCTTCTAGTGCAGTCACATTGTGTATTGATACAATTTACTTGGCACTACATATAAAAATCATACCCCTAAAAGTGGAAGGTGACTAAACAAGTTAATTTATATAATATATTATTATAGTAATAAAAATTTCTAAAAGCATAATCTTTGTAGGGAGCTCTGTGTGTTTTCTTCCCGAAGATGCTGTTCAAAAACCATCATTACAAGTTCAAGGAGAGGACTAATCAAATTGAAATACGTGTAAAGCTGATGTCCCCACCCCCAACTACAAAGCCACTGGCCGAGACTTATGGCTTGAATTTAGCTATCCCCCACAGTCCACACAGAAACTAGCAGCAGCAGAAAACAAGATATGATAGCCATCGTGTGCTACACATTGAGTTATTTTAAATCCAAAACCTAATGATTCGCTCCTGCATGATTATTCACATGTTGGTATATGTAGATTGAACCTAGAGAATTCTTTAAACACTGTTGTATCACGTCGTATAGTAAACTATATGACCAAAAGGTGGTGGCGGCGGCTAGGCTTAGAAACATGATTTTGTGCTCAAAATCGTTTTGGGTTGGTGCTGTGAAATCATCATATACTTGCATACATATGTATTTTGTACCTAACATGAACCTCACAACTTAAAACTGAGAAAGAAAAAAATCGAGAAGTTTTTAATTATTTCTAAACGCGTATTTTTTAAAATTTTAAATTAATCGAGAAATATTTACCTGAATCTAATATATTATTGTAACGACCCGAAAATCGGACCGCTACCGGCGCTAGGATCCAGATCGGCTTAAGGCCGTCGGGACCCGTAGCAAGCCTGACATGAAACCTGTAAACCTGTTCAATCCCATACATGATCAACCATCATACATAAAAATTAAAACTTTTCTTTTCTTCATACACCAAACTCAACCTGTGCATGCACTATACATAGCATAAATATAAACTTGACCCCTCTGTGGAATCTCATCAATGCCCCAATGGGCGATGCATTATAAGTTGAGTTGGTTAAACATAAACATCAATAGACATTAGGATCATGTATGAACAAGGGAGTACAACAGACTATGGTCAAGCACACTTCTAAACCTCAATATCATCATTACATAACATAGCTAATTATAACATTACATCATTACATAATTTGTCATGTCCACTTTCTATCTATTATGAAACCATGACTTCATTACTCTTGCTGACCTCCTGGACTACCCTGTACCTGCAAGCCTGGGGGTTAAGGGAGAGGGGTGAGCTACACGAGCCCGGTGAGCAGAATAGTAAAACATTTTAAAACATATGATAACATGAAATGCATCACACCACAGCTAATCACATCAATGATGAATTTGTCACCAATAGTCCCCTACATGGTCCAACTGTGCCAGGGGCGTAGAATGGGCCTCACTGGTCTTTCTCTTACATAACATAACATAACATAATCCAACTGTGCCAGGGGCGTAGAATGGGCCTCACTGGTCTTTCTCTTACATGGTGCCAGGGGCGTAGAATGGGCCTCACTGGTCTTCCATACCGTATCATCATCATCATAGCATAGGGGGACTAAAGGATCATTCAACATTCATCCACATCATCAAACATATTATGCAATGCAACATATTCGTGAGTCTAATGCAAACACCCTATTATATTTCATGGCATTCATGATGCGTGAATCATGCTAAAACCGATTTATTTATTTAAAAGCATAAGAGTTATTCCACTCACCTCTGGCAGAAGCTCTACTGACTCTGAAGTGACTGACTCACTGCTGGGGTCCTCGGTTCCTCGGGTCCGAACCTACACAGGTGGACTCAAATGAGGGACCAAACATACATGAACATAACTCTAAAACATCCTCCAAAAACCCCCTAAAACACCTCAAAACAATCATGCAAAAACATGCAAAGGAAGGCTGGACAGGGCACTTTCGGCGGCCGAAAGTCCCTCCAGAGCCGAAACCCAGGCAGGTTCGGCGGCACCTTCGGCAGCCGAAAGTCCCAGACAGAGACGAAAGTCTCTTTTCGGGGGCAACTTCGGCAGCCGAAAGGCCTGCCTCCCAAGCCATGTTCGGCGGCCGAAAGTTCCTTCGGCTGCCGAACCTGGTTTCTGCCAAAGGGCAGAAACTTGGCTCCCTTTGCACAAAATTTTCTCCCATCCAATCCAACATGCATATAACTCACCAAATCATGCAAATATACATACATTGGCTCCTAGGGGTTTCAAACTACCCAAAACCCCAACTACAACACACAACAACAACACAATCCAAGCCACATTGCTCAAGACATAACATTAACTCAAAAACCTAACTATGAGCTAAACATGCATTCTACCCCATAGATCTTGCATAAAACTTACTTTAAACATAAAATGAGCTTAAGATCGGCTCATACCTCTTGAAGATCGAGAGAGAGACGTCCTAAACTCGGAGGTGGGAGATTTTGAGTTCTTGAACCTCAAAGCTCCAAAACTTGCTAAAATCTCTTCAAAACGACATAAACCTTGTTAAAACATGAAGGATTGAAGGAAAATCATCAAAAATGACCCATGGAGGAGCAAGAACTCACCGTGGCCGAAAATGGGGAGGAAACTCGCCCGTTTCGGCCATGGAGCTCTTATATAGGGGCTGGCCAGTTCACGTTCGGGGGCCGAACGTGCCCCCACATCTCATGCATGTTCGGCGGCCGAACATGAGGTTCGGCGGTCGAACCTGGTTTCTTTCAAACAAAACTTTCGGAGGCCAAAAGTGCTCCCAAAACCTATCCACGTTCGGCGGCCGAACATGACTTTCGGCGGCCGAACCTGGTAAAGGTTCCATGGTCTTTTTCATTTAAAAACTCAAATTCATTCTTATTTAAAAATCATTAAAACATGAAAACATTTGTGAAAATATGATTTTACCCTTCTAGAGGTCTCCGACATCCGAGATTCCACCGGACGGTTGGAATTCCGATACCGGAGTCTAGCCGGGTATTACAATTATAAATTAAAATACTTTCAAATTATAAATAAGTGAGTCATAATATAAAAAAAAACAGATAAAACTCAATTCAATATCTCTTAAAAGAATTCACTTAAAGAATTTTCCTAATTGATCTAAGAAAATAATTACAAATTGTAGCAATATATACTTACATTGCAGTTATAACTTAAGCATATTAATTTCATACCATATCTATTTTCATTGTTATTACATTGAGCAATAATTTCTTTACATTTAATCACAAAAAAAGCTTCTAAATCTTAAAATTTAGTTTAATCACAAAAAGAAGTTATTAATTAAAATAAATTAATATATATAATAAAAAATTAATTTTTTAAATACAATTTTAACTGTTGCTATATTATTGTTTTATCAGTATTAAAGTAATAATTTCACACTCAGTGAGGAGATTTTAGAAAGTTGTCCAAGGAAGATACTAAGAGTTTATATTCATTTGACTACTTTATATAACAAATTTCACAGGGAAACTTCATAACAAAGTAAGCTAGGAGATTTGGCACAAGGACATGAGATTGAAAGGTGTGATTAAATTAATTGGTTTAGGTAGCATCTAAATTAACCCTGTTTCACCTAATAACAGGAAGATAAGACAAATAGCAAAATGATTAAATTCAATTCCTTATCCGTTTGATACTATTAAAATTACTGCTCAAAGCATGATATTGACAAAGAAATGTGTTCAACCACAGAGATAACAACATACAATGATTTGTGTGAACCAGATACCTTCTGTGAAGGTGTGGTTGGAGCATGTAAACTTTTTGAATGGTGTAAAAGGAAATAAAGACAGAAGAATAATATATGAGGGAAAATGAAAGAGAAGATGGTAAGAGGATAGAAAAAGGAGGGGCCTACATGTTTGATATTCGTGGAACCATTTGTCAATCACTATCTGGTTTTAGAAATTTGTGATCATAGAGATGTAAATCTTATCACTTGCATTACAAGATTAATATATGGTGGCCAATGTTTACTTAAATCTTAAAATTATCTAACCCTTATTATCATTAATAATTGTAAACATGTCCACATCACCCCCACAAGACTCATTGACTCAATGAATGCCTGAATAAACTAATTAACCTTGTTGGCCTACATACAGGTTAATTGTAATTTAAATTACGGATTGATACGAGTTTGATTAATTTTATTTTTTGGGTAAAGTCAAGAGTTAAACTCTTATAAATAAAATATATATTCATTTAAAAATATTTTTTATATTAATAAGTTGATCCGATATAAATAAAAATCCGATACAAACAAAAATAAAATTAATTATTGTTAGGATTACTTTTCATATTAATAAGCTAATCCAATACTATGTTTTTTTTTTATTTCTTTTACTCTAATTTACTATTTACGGTGTTTAACATTCCCTTCTTTTTATCTCTATCAAGGAAAGGAAACTGTCCCTTCAAACAATCAAATTTATGAAGATGCCCGTGAAACGTACTTCAATAATTTTTTTTTTTGTTTTGTTTGAGATGAATGCAAGGGGCTAGACTGGTTGTTGGATGAGTATCTTAGAATCAAAGCAACAAGCAAATCTCTCCCAGTTGAAATAAATAGCTAGCTTGCTAGCATGAGAGTCAGATATAACCATATTGTCTATATGGTCCGGTTAAAACTGCTCTAAGTAAATTTTATAGTCAATTTTCACTTGACCTAAAAGTGATTAATTTAAATTATGTAATAATTATCAGTTAACTATTAAAGATGCTTTTTGGATGTGGGGTTTTTGGTGATGTCTCTATAGTGGATGTAGCTTTCAAACCAATGTACTAACTGAGCTGCATTGGAGAGATAGATCATAGCCTGAGAGATAGAGGTCCATCACATGGCATCAGTAGAATAGAAAAGAAATTTGAAACCAAAGTGTGAGCGCAGAAGAAAATTCCAAAAGGCAAAAGGTGTAAAAGAATTAAAGAAACCCCATCTTCTGTTTTGGACTCTGCCAACATTTTCTCTTTATTTTTGTGTTTTCTTTGAAAGAAAACAATTGTTCGCTGTCTATTGTAGTAAAAAAGAAAATGTACGAAAGCTGAGCAGAACCAGATACGTGACTGACCGCGCGTGCCGTCCGGAACGCGAGACTTGTCCGAAGACCAAACAAGAGACGAGGGTGTCTGCCCGAATTATTTTCTGATTCGGCCGGGCAGCAGAAAACGACAGAAGCTTAGGCAGCCCAATCTTGTCGCCGTCAAACCTCAGTGCGAAAGAGGAACTGCCCCTGCCCGTCCCTCCTTCCCTCGATCCACGGGCTCTCTACTTTGGTACGTCACTGTCGATTGCTTTCTCTTTTACGTGAGTCATTTCCCGCTTAATTTTCCACAAATCTAACGGTTCAATAATTATTATGCGCAACAATTGAGTACAGGCGTCAAAAGGTGATGAATAAATTTTTACTACTAATAATAATAATGAATATTGACCACCTTTGATTACTCCATGCATGATGGTCTGCATACCACTTGAAACAAGGAAATTGAAATTGGGATTTTATTTTATTTTTTATTTTTACATCGAGGGAATTTTGTTAGGGTATGTGGATTTTCTTTTTCTTTCCTCATGTGGATTTGAATGGAATGATATGACATGACAACCATGCATGACAATTGATACACTTCCACATTCTATCTGGAGCCCGCTTCATGTTTCCCCTTATGCGGCAATATTGCTTTCCTAGGGTTTCTCACCGCTCTCTTCCTTCTTCTTTTTGGTTAGTGGGATGGGTACCTTCCTTGCTTCTGAATTATTTTCAATAATGTAGTTTGTAAGATTTTTGTTTCCTTTTCTTCTCTCTCCTCGGTTCATATAACGTAGAAAGAATTATTATTAAATTTCTAAAATTTCAAAAAATTAATTATTTAGCTTCCATTTTAAATCACTTAATTAAATTATCTCTTAATTTTATAAGATTGAACTACTTAATTTTCCTTCTAAAAAATATTAATTAACTTGTTTCAATTTTAATAAAAAATTAAATAATATAAATATTTAAATTTATAAAAATTAAATGATACTTATAATTAAAAATTATAAAAATAAAATGATATAAATATTTTAAACGATTAACAATTGTTTTTAACAATAATATTAAAGAGTTAGATTTTTTAAAATATATAGAATATTTTAATTAAATAATTTTAAAATAAAAATAAATTAAATTTTTTTAAAAATTTAAAAACCTAATAGTAATTCATCCTATGTACCCCTCAAGTTTCCTTTTTTCCTTTTGACGTGTACACCCTAATAGTACACTCTGCCAATGGAAAAGAACCAAAACAAGAATTTTGGTAGTAAATATAATAATATTCCCTTTTTGTATCCACTCTTCCTACGCTACCACGTGGATGATAGACGAAGTTATGATGATACGCAATTGATTTGAATCAATGTTATCAAATTTTGTTAGAATTATTGAATCAATAAAGCTAAAGAATTAAGAATTTAAAATTCAATAAAGATTGAGTTGATATTTAATTAATGTATTATTACATAAAGATTAATTATATTTATAAGATTAATATTATTTCAAATAATAATAATAATATTTTATTATGTTATAAATAATAATTTGATATATTCTATAAATGATTTTCAAAATAAGATTTTTTAATATATAAATTTATAATAAAATTTTTAATTGAATTTTTCATTTTTTATATAATAATACTTTATAAAAAAGAACTAAAGAAAAATTTCATAATAATTAATTTATATATAATGAAAAATAAATTTTGAGATATTATAATTATACGGTAAATAATATTTATAATATAAAAATAATAAAATAAAAATAATTCATAAAAAATTATTTAAATTTCGTCAGGAGTTTTAATAATATCGTTTGGTTAA
Source organism: Manihot esculenta (assembly GCF_001659605.2). Lineage (NCBI taxonomy): Eukaryota > Viridiplantae > Streptophyta > Magnoliopsida > Malpighiales > Euphorbiaceae > Manihot > Manihot esculenta. The sequence goes on from NC_035172.2 coordinate 19,615,573, forward strand.
AGACGAAATGAGAGAATTATATAGACTAAAAGACGAAAAATAAAATTTCTCAAAAATTGAAAAGTGAGTTTCTAATAGTTAAGGGAGACTATTTATAATGAAAATAAAACCCTAATATACAAAATTACAAAAATACTCAAAATATCTAAAAAATAATTAAAATGTAAAATTGATCCCTAAACAATAGTATTTTCATATTGAATTTGTGACAAACCTGCGGCTCTCGTCACACTTTTGAAGGTCGTGCGTCTCGAAATTCTCTTTTCGAAAAGCTATCGTGAGTCTCTATTGGACGTCGACAGCAAAAGTTAGACCCGATTTAAATTTGTCATAAAATTCAAAACTGATTGTTCCATGTCAATAATTATATAATTCAAGTCTAACAATAAGAAAATAAATTATCTAAATAATTTGTTATAAATCATGTAGGTTGGCAAGTTGATAAAAACTCATTTTTGATCTTCTTTGCTCACGGGTTAAACATCCTTTCGGACAAGTTTCACTATAAAAAAGAGTATTTATAACGACTTAGCGATAAATTTTATTTTTATTAAAAAAAATCAGCGGCGACATCAGCAACAGATAATAAAATAGCATATTTTTATTAATTTTTGACCAATTAGTGACGATTAGCAATGAATTTTTATTTGTGCTAATCCATCAAAAAGTTTAAAAAACCACTTAAAAAAACCTAACATCTTTTTATCTAATAAGAATTTTCCGTCGCCTGCATCCTCTCCCTCTCCCCCACACAATAGCTGGTGCTCTCAATTGCTCCCCCACTCAGACGTCGACAACGCCAATGCTTCCAAGAGCTTCCGCAACGGTGCTGATGGCCTGCAGCGAGCGTCTCCCTCTCTCCAGCAACGCTAGCGTCTCCCTCTCTCCAGCAACGCTAGCGTCTCCCTGCAACTCAACTCCTCCAATGCTCGACTGTAGCTCCACTCCTCCGACGTTTGACTCCTCACATTGCCGCTCACCGCCACCACCTCTTTTATTATCCGCGTCTCCCTTTCAAATTTAATTAAAAGAGTTTAAGATTAGTTTTTATTTTTGTAAAAAATTGAAGTTTAAATATATTTTTTTATGAATGATTTGTGAAAAAATATTACTTTATCAGATTTATGTTTATTATTGTTGAATTTTTTGCTTTATTAATGTTAAATATATTAAATTGATAGATAAGTAGTATTGGATTTGTCAAATTAATGAGTTTGTGGTGTATAATTAGAGTTGAATTTGGTTAATTAGAATTGAATTAGTGTAGGAATTGTTAGATTGATGTTGAATGAGTGTAAAATTTATTATGAATTTGATGGAATAAGTTGAAATTAATTAATACAAGCTGATGATGGAATGAATTGACATTGATATATATGAATCATCAGGAATGAATCGGAATTAATTTATATGAATTATTTATTATGAGTTGATGATGGATTGAATTGAAATTGATTTACACTAGGCTTACATACATTGATTTTAAAATTGATTATTGTTGTATTTATGAGTTTTTGGATTATGTGTATTGATTAATGTTGTGATAATATGCACAATTATGTAGTTTTAATATTCTAAAATACTTAAATATTGAGTTTTATTTTGTTTAAAACAAGTTGATTCATTTAAATTTTGTTATCTTAGAAGGACTGGAGAATAATAATAGAAAAATCCAATTTGGACTCTATATTCTGATATCAAATGTGATTACAACCAAATTTATAGAAAGATAAGAAATAAAGTAATACTTAAACTCTAATTTTCAGACGAACTGTGTTATGGACTACGTTATAGGCATAACATACTTGATGAACAGAGTTTAGTTTCAAATCCGAGAAATAAACAGATAACTCTACAATATTGTACTCGACTTTGATTTTAGCTACTTGTATTTAGATTAAATTATGACTCTTAGCACTATAAAAAGAGGACTTCTTAGCCATGAACATGTGTGGCTAAATTTTTTTCTTTTCAGTTAAAGGATAATTAAAGTTTCAGTTCAATTGGTTGTGAAATTTATGTGATTTTATTATTTCCTCAATTATTCTTGGTATTTATATTATTACTGTATTTATTGTTTACGATTACTCGATTGGTTATTGCATTAAGATGCCATAGCTCAATTGATAGAATGATATATTGTTATTCAGAATTGTTTAGCTAAACTGAAATAAGTAGTGAATTAGGTTGCGTAAGACCTTTTTAAGGAATAGTATAATCTAAATTAAATGAACCGAGCGTCTCACCTTTGTTAGTTAGAATTAGGTCCTTTTAATTCTTAATGCAATAATTAGATTAAATCCTAGGAGCATCTCATATGGTTATCCAAGAGTTAGAACTAGTTAACGAGCGTCTCTTAACTAGTTTAAAATCTAAAAAAGAATTGGATATTAGAAGCGTCTTCGATGTCTATAACTAGTTTATCAATAATTAAATTGAGATTATTTTATATCTGTGATCAACTAACAAAAATTGAAACTAAAATTATTCATTTAACTGAATGTTTCTCATTTCGATTCTTTCTCTTTAATTTAATTATTTTTTTCTCAAAATTAATTTTATTTATTTTTCTACATTCAAAAACTCTCTTATTTTTTTTAATTTTATTTTATTTGTTGTTCATTCAATAGAATTAATTTACTTACGAGTCTCTATGGGATCGACCTTATCATTATCATAAATTTTGTTTTAAAGTAAGGAATTTATTTTTGGTGATTTCAATGTAATGTTGGTTATGTACGTTTTATTGGGATATTGTATTTGTTTTATTTTGTATAAATTAATATTGAGTTTGAGTTTTTTGTTAAATTTATTATAATTAATATTGAATTAGTGCTGGGTTATGTATACTAAATTTGTTATTAGTTATGTACTTTTATTAGTGTTGGATTTTTTTATATTGATTCTAAAGTTAATTAGTGTTGAGTTATTGATGAATTATTGGATTCTTATGCTTATTTTGGAGAATTAAAATTGATGTTAGATTTATTATTGGTCTTATTAAAATTAGTGTTGTGTTATTGTGAAATATTGAATTAGTATTATATTATTTTGATTTATATAAATGGATTGATTTCTCTAAATTATTTTAAAATTATTTATATAAATAGATTGATTTATATGGATGTATTTATTAATTGTGTTAGATTAGTTGACTATAAAAAATATTATACTTTAAGAACATCAAACTAAGTTTAGTTTAGATTAAGTGGCATAGAGTTGATATTTGATAGCTAATTTGAAATTTTTTATTTTTATTATAAAAAAAGTTATATGTTATAAAAGTAGTTGTTCCTTTGATTCAAAAAAAAAAAATAGTTGTTCCTTTTATTAATATGTATATTTTATATGTTTGTATTTTCTTTTTATTTATATTCAAATTGTTAGTGATATATTTATTATCATTAATTTGGTGATTTTTTTTACTTTATTAAAAATTTTACTTATTTATTTATTTAAGTTTTTTTACTAAAAATTTCATATTATCTTTAATTTACAAGTCAACTTAAATCAAACAAAGACATTATTTCCTTAATTTAGTGATACGTCCACTTAAATCAAATAAAGACATTATTTCCTTAATTTAGTGATAGAACTTTTAAGTGATGAATCGTGATCTATTGGAAATCCATCATCGATATTTTAGCGACGAATTTTGCACTATTAGTGATAAAATTTTCATAGCTGGTAGTTCATTTTTTTTTGTGTTTATCTTTTACTTAAATGAATAAAATGTTCTTTAATTTAGTAAGATTTATTTATTTAGACCTCTATTAATTCAGTTTGTTGCAATTATTTTACAAATTATGATTTAATATAAAATCGATCAATTAGTTTTCAAATTTGAGAAATTATGATTTGAATATCAATGTTACTTCCAAATCTTTTCACAATCTGGCTAACAATGTTATCTACAAAATCAACAAGAGCGTGGTTGGTGTATTTTGACAACCACTCTGACAATACCACTATGAAAAAAAAATTTATAAATGAATAAATTTATTTATAAATTATGAACTTTTATTTGTAATTTAATTTACAAACGGATCATAAAAAGACTTTTTCTGTTTGTGTAAATATTATTTGTAATTTTTTCGAATAAAAAATAATCCCTTTATATTACAATCAGATTCACAAATGGATAATAGATATGGTATTCATTAATATTTTTTATTTGCATATTCTCTCTTATTTACAAACTAAATTTTACATACAAAAGATCAATTTGTTTATAAATCTGTTTGTAAATTCATTTGTGATACAAATAGATAGTCTGTTTATAAATCCGTTTATAATTCAAATAACTTATCTGTTTGTAAATTTATTTGTAATTCAAATGGCTACAGGTGCAATCCAATGAACTTTTTCAAAGTTCAAACTTGTTTATTAACAAAAATTAACAAGTCCGTGCTCAAATCCATTCCTATATATAAGCTCGAGTTTGGTTCGTGAAATACTTAATGAACCCAAACTTGATTTGAGCTCGGCTCATGGTGAGCTTATATTTAAACTCGATTGTTAGCTAAAACTCAAAAATAATTTAAAAATAAAATTAAATAAAATATTTTAAATTTGAAATGTTTAAACTTTCTTATGGACTCCATATAAAAATTTCATATTATGATAAAAACCATACACTAATATTAAAGGGAGGAGGGACCTTTCCTTTTTATAGGGGAGGAGAACCCTCATCCCTTATAATTTAATAATGTTAATTAAAATTAAATGAATACAAATTGATTTGTAAATAAACCTATAATTTGTTTGTAAAATTAAATTGATATAAACAGATTTATAACCATTTATAAAATTAAATGGACATAAATGACTTCTCAAACGGACGTGTAATCCATTTGTAAAATTGAACAAACACAAATAGATTTATAAAAGGACATATAATCCATATATAAGATTAAATAGATGCAACTTGATTCACAAATGGACGTGTAATCTATTTGTAAAATCAAATGGACATAGATGACTTCTCAAACTGATATGTAATCCATTTGTAAATTTAACCCAAAAAAAAACGTGTAATCCATTTGTAAAATTAACGGATTTACAAATGAATGTATAAACCAGTTTATAAAATTAAATAGTTCTTAAATGGATATGTAATCCGTTTGTAAAATTAGATGGATACAAACGGATTTATAAACAGACGTATAATCTATTTATAAAATTAGATGGATACAAATAGATGTATAATTCATTTGGACATTTAAATGGCTACAAACGGACATATAATCTGTCACACCCATTTTCTAATTTGTAGAGACGGATATGACTCGAAAATCTGACAGAATTTCCCCTGATATGTATATATATAATACGTATAACCTGCCATAATTTTAAAATATTAAACATAGAAGAGAAGACTGATGGTTGGTTTAGTTAATTCATAATATATTTACACTAAACAAAATATATCTAGCACTTGAATATACAATTTATACATTATCTTCCAAAATTACAAAAAAAATTACAAAGACTTAAGATTGGCCCGACCTCCACTAGACTCTGAGCGGACGGAGTGGAAGAAAGGACAAAACTAGGAGATGTAGACTGCTAGGAGTGGATCACCAAAAATGATATATAATATTAAAAGTATAGGGGTGAATACAATCTACTCAGTGAGTGGATAAATAAATAATAAAGGGGAAAAGATAAAGTTTGGGTACTTAATAGTACCAAATATTTAGCTAAAATAAGTCAGCTGAATAAATACAATTTAAGTCCATTAATATAAAATAAGCTGAATATAAAATGCTAAGATTTCACTGCTGGATAATGAATCCAAAAATTATAAATGTGAAAAATAAAATCCGCATACACTCATAACATGCTCCATGTGGATAATGTTGGCATCTCAGGTGTGATAATATAAAATAATGACAGCTTGAAAGTAATGCTGGCATCTTAGGCTCTGTGATGACAATTTTGGTCCAAGAGCTAATAAAATACTGGTCATACACATGTGGAGAGCTACTCTCAAAGGATAACCACCTGACATACGTCCCAAAGGCTGTGTATATATCAAGCGCTATCTTAAAGACAATATAAATATATGCAAAGTTGAAAATAAATCATCTGTCATCAAAGTATTATTTATTCGGTGCATGTACAGAGTATGTTCAGCTATTTATTCAGCTGTGCTTTAAATTCAATTTTCATTCATTTTATCATTTCTCATTTTAAATAAATAAAATAGCATATACATATATAAATATATTTAAGAAAAGTATCAATGTTATATATTTATCCGCTCACTAGTATTGGGGACAAAATAACATTAGATTGCAGAAGCATCCCTATTATCTATACTAAAAACTAGGTCCTCCCCTAGAATTAAGAAGAAAAATAAAATGTAAAATGCAAAATTTTAAATATATTTATATATATATTTTAAGAAAAATTCGGTAATATTTTGGCATAGTTAGACCTTCCAAAATTATACAAACTCAACAAAAATACACAATAAACTATAAATATTATTTGGATCAATAAAATCATCAATTCAAAAAAAATATATAATCTCATTAATTGGGTCTAACTAAATATCCCCTTTAATTCTCAAATCACTATTTAATGGTAGAGAAAATAAATTATATCATAATAATTCGAATAAAAGGGATAAAACTCACCTATCCAATTATTGGAGCCTCTGAAAGAAATTATTGAATTTCTGATCAGGATATTGGCTTAAAAAAGGATCTAACTGAGGATTTTGAAAGTTTATGGATTGATTGGGTTGAGGAGGAAAAGATTTGGATTTAAAAAGGAATTTTTTTTTAAATTAATAGAGCAAATGCTCTGTTTTTCTTCACCTGAGGAAGATGGAGACACTGAATTGCTCTAGTTTCGGGAAGGGTCCCGAAACCAGAGCTTTTAATGTTTTCTTTTAATTTTCAAATTATTTTTTTATTTTTATTTATTTATTTATTATTATTTTTTAATTTTATTTTAATAATAATAAATTTTTTTATATATAAGTTTATGGGCTTTTTTTTCTTAATGGGCCGACATAATAATTCTCTCCTCCTAAAAGAAATTTCATCCTCGAAATTTTACATGCCTGGATAAGGGAATAAATGTGGGAATTGAATTCGCATATTCTCTTCTTTTTCCCAATTAGCTTCTTTAGCAGAGTGGTTACTCCATCGAACTTTAACTAGGGGTATTATCTTGCTTCTTAGAACCTTCTCTCCTTTGGCAATGATCTCTACTAGCTCTTCTTTATATGTTAAATCTTCTCTCAACTCAATAGGTTGTTTATGGAGGATATGGGAAGGATCACTTCTGTATCTCCTTAACATGGATAGATGAAAGACATCATGAATTTGTGATAGCTCGAGATAGTGCTAAACGATAAGCAACTGGTCCAATTCTCTCCAAAATCTCATATGGTCCTATGAATCGTGGACTCAATTTTCCACGTTGACCAAAACGTACAACCCCTTTCCAAGGAGAGATATTTAGAAATACCTTGTCACCAACATTATATTCAATATCCCTTCTCTTCAGATCTGCATAACTCTTCTGTTTGTCTTGCGCTGCGTTTAATCTACTTCTAATCATCTGAATTTTATCTGTAGTGTGTTGTACTAATTCTGGATCTTCTAATTGTCTTTCTCCTACCTCATTCCAACACAATGGTGTTCTGCATCTCCTCCCATACAAAACTTCATAAGGAGCCATGCCAATACTAGAATGATAACTATTATTATAAGAAAACTCCATTAAATGCACATACCTATCCCAACTTCCTCTAAACTCCATCACACAAGCCCTCGGCATATCCTACAAGGTTTGAATAGTTCTTTCTAATTGACCATCTATTTGAGGGTGAAAGAAAGTGCTAAACTTCAACTTGGTGCCTAAAGCATTTTGCAAGCTAGGCCAAAATCGAGAAGTGAATCTTGGATCTCTATCTGAAACAATAGAAACTGGAGCACCATGAAGTCTTACAATCTCATTGACATAGATGTATGCTAATTTGTCTAAAGAATAATCTATCCTGACAGGCAATAAGTGTGTTGATTTAGTTAATCTATCAACTATCAACCGTACTGCATTATGTCCACGCGAAGTACGAAGTAATCCAGAAATAAAATCCATAGTAATGTGTTCCCACTTCCATTCCGGAATAAAGAGCGGTTGCAGCTTTCCTGTTGGATGTTGATGTGGATGTTGATGTTCTGATTTAATCTGTTGGCATACTAAGCATGTGGACACAAAGTCAACTATTTTTTTCTTCATGCCTGGCCACAATAATTTTTCTTAAGATCTCTATACATTTTTATACTACCTGTATGCATAGAGTAAGCAGAACAATGGGCTTCCTCCATAATTTTAAATATATTTTTTTAAAAAAATTCGGCAATATTTCGGTATGGTTAGACCTTCCAAAATTACACAAACTCAATAAAAATATACAATAAACTATAAATATTATTTGATCAATAAAATTATCAATCCAAAAGAAAATATAGAATCTCATTAATTGGATCTAACTAAAACATATCCCCTTTTAATTCTCAAATCACTATTTAATGGTAGAAAAATAAATTATATCGTAATAATTTGAATAAAAGGGACAAAACTTACCTATCCAATTATTGGAATCTCTGAAAGAAATTATTGAATTTCTAATCAAGATATTGATTTAAATAAGGATCTAGTTGAGGATTTTGGAAGTTTATGGATTGATTGGGTTGAGGGAGAGAAGATTTGGATTTAAAAAGGAATTTTTTTTTCAAATTAACAGACAAATGCTCTGTTTTTCTTCACCCGAGGAAGACGGAGACACCGAATTGCTCTGGTTTCGGAAAGGATCCTAAAACTAGAGCTTTTAATGTTTTCTTTTAATTTTTAATTTTTAATTTTTAATTTTTAATTTATTTTTTTAATTTTTATTTATTTATTTATGATTATTATTTTAATTTTATTTTAATAATAATAAATTTTTTATATATAAGTTTAGGGGCTTTATTTTTTTTTTCTTAATGGGTCGAGCATAATATAATTTGTTTGTAATATTAAACGAACATCAATGGACTTATAAATGAACGTGTAATCCGTTTATAAAATTAAATGAATATATATAAATTCACTGAACATATAATCCTTTTATAAATTTAAATGAATACAAATAGACTTACAAACAAAACGAACGTGTAATCTATTTGTAAAATTAGACGGATACCATTAGATTTATAACGGGACGTGTAACCCCTTTTTAAAATTAAATTAAATGATCCTTGAATAAACGTGTAATTTATTTGAAAAATTAAAAGGATATTTATAATCGAATTTATAATCCATTTATAAAATTAAATGGATATATATCAATTCACAAATGAACATATAATCGGTTTGCAAATTTAAATGGACATATCAATTCACACATGCGATTCATTTGTAAAATTAAATGGATACAAACGATTTTACAAACGAATATGTAATATGTTTGTAAAATTAAATGGATACAGACATGCTCACAAACGAGCATATAATATATTTATGAAATTAAATAAATACAAATGAATTCACAAACAAATATGTAATCGGTTTGTAAAATTAAATAATATAAATGGATTTGCAAATAGATGTAAAATCCATTTTTTAAAGAAAGTATTTTCTTTTAAAAAATTTGTTTGTAAAGCTGTTACAATTATAAACATATTTGTATATGCTTACGAATTCCATTTGTATTTTGTTAAATTTTTGTAGCGTAAGTTATCAATGTGAATATGAAAACTGAATAAAAACTATTGAGTGCTTAGAGAATTTGATATGGAGCAATTAGCCTTGGACTTTAGGGCAAACTTGGACCGGCCCTAACTTTTGATGTCGACGTCCGATAGAGACCCATGATAGCTTTTTGGAAAGGAAATTTCGAGACACACAACTTTCAACAAATTCCATCGTTTAGGGGGTCAATTTTACATTTTAATTATTTTTTTGAATTTTTTGGGTATTTTCATAATTTTGCATATTAGGGTTTTATTTCTATTATAAATAGCCTCCCTTGACTATTAGAAACTCACTTTTCAATCTTTGAGGAATTTCAATAAGACTTTTAGTCTTCTAGCCTATCTTTTCTCTTATTTCGTCTTAGCCAAACGATATTGATTAAAACTCCTGACGGAGTTTAAATAGTCTTTTATCATATTGGTATCAGAGCAAAGTTCGATCATGGTAGATAACTAAGAGGTGCGACTTGCTGCGATTGAGGCATCTTTGGGAGAATTGAGGGAGATGATCGGATAACTGACCCTGCAGTAGGAAATCCACCAACCCGCCGCCGCCGCACACCCCCAACCAGTCACCAATCTTGTGGCCGCCAATCCTATAGTCGCCAATCCTGTGCCTGCAAATCCCCAACATAATTATCAGGAAGGTTACAAGATCAAGGTAGACCTTCAAAACTTTTCTAGTTCGTTAGATGTTGAATCTGTTCTTGATTGGCTGGCAGAGGTTGAACGTTTCTTTGAAGTTATGAATGTGGAAGAGGAGCGCAAGGTTCCAATTGTGGCCTATAAGTTAAAAGGGGGTGCAACAGCCTGGTGGATTTCGATTCAAAACGAATGCTATCGGAGGAGGCTGGAGCCCATACGAAATTGGGTGTTGATGAAGCAGATGTTTGAACAACGGTTCTTGCCTAGCGATCACGCTCAGGTTTTATATAACAGATATCATGATTGTGTACAGGGGAACCGAAGGGTGGATGAATATACCGAGGAGTTTTTAAGGTTGCTGGCAAGGTGTGAAAACTGTGAGAACAAAGTCCAACAGGTTGCTCATTATTAGAGGGGCCTGAATCACGAAATTCGTTGTATGATGGGAGTAGTTGCGATTTTTACCTTGGCAGACGCTATTGAGATGGCAAAAAGGGCAGAAGAGCGTATTGATTGGCAGCCACAACAGCAGTACAACCAGAATTTCAATTATACAAATTCTGGTTCAGCAAGGACGCAGCAGTATAGAGGCAATTACAGTGGACACCCTTCTAAGGTTGTAAATTCTGGCAACACTCAGAATCCCATGTAAGAAAGGAGAGACAATAAGGGAAAGGCAGTCACCACTACAACAGACAAAGGAGGCAGAACCAATCCTTATCAGAAGCCAACGGGAGACATATGTTACCGCTGCAGGCAATCTGGTCATTGATCAAATAATTGTCCAGAACGTAGAGGAGTTAATACTAACCGCCGACAGGTTAATATAGTTGAGCAGGTGGCTGAAACTGACGAGGAAGTAGATGACGATGACGGATCTATGGCTGGTTCTGAAGATAGAGAGGTCACCTATATGGTGAAGAAAATCTTATGCTCAACAAAACAGGAGGATGGGACATAAAGGAGGAAGATTTTCCAGGCAAAGTGTCGAGTAGGAGAGGCAATTTGCAGGCTAATTATAGATAGCTGCAGTTGTGAGAATATGATAGCTAAGCAATTGGTAGAGAAATTGCAGTTGCCTACATAGCCTCACTCTTCGCCATACAAAGTCGGATGGATTAAGGAAGGTCTGACAATTGAGGTCAACAGAATCTGCAGCGTGCCTATCTCGATCAGTAAATCTTATACTTAACCTGTTAATTGTGATGTTTTGGATATGGATTGCTGTGGCATTTTGCTAGGTCGCCCTTGGCAATTCGACATTGATGCTTTGCATAAGGGGAAGGAGAATTCATACATGTTCACGTGAAATCAAAAGAAGATTACTATCTTGCCTTTCGGTTCTGCAAAACATTCTAAAGTGGAAGGGAAGCATGCCATTGCTATTTCTACGGGAGTGCAGAAGCTATCAGGCGCAGTTGAGAAATCTGGAGGCACATTGGCTTTATTGGTGAGAGCAAAAAGTACAATGGAGGATGCACCATCTTTACCACCACCCGTCAAAGAGTTGTTGAAGGAGTTTCCTAAGATAGTGGAGGAATCATCCAAGCTTCCACCTCTGCGGGATATCCAACATCAGATTGATCTCATTCCTGGATCAAAATTACCGAATCTGCCTCATTACAAGATGAGTCCAAATGAGAGTGAAATCCTCCAAGAACAGGTGGAAGAATTATTTAAGAAGGGGCATATTCGGGAGAGCATTAGCCCCTATGGATTACCTGCCTTATTAGTTTCAAAGAAAGATGGGACTTGGAGAATGTGCGTGGATAGCAAGGCCATCAGCATCAGCAAAATTACAGTTTAATATCAATTTTCTATTCCACGATTGGATGACATGCTAGATCAGCTATCCGGGTCTAAAATCTTTTCTAAAATCGACCTTAAAAGTGGCTATCACCAAGTTCGGATCAAGGAGGGAGATGAATGGAAGATTGCCTTCAAGACTAAGGAAGGCTTGTATGAGTGGCTAGTTATGCTGACTGTGCGGTTGTCGAAACAGGTTAAAATTAACATTTTTTATTATCAACAATTTTACAACTGTAGATAGTGGCAAAAGAATTGAATCCACAGGGAATTGATACTTACCTATTTACCTTATCAAGACTAAGTAAATAAACTGAAAGTAAATAGACTGAAAGTAAAATAAAAGGGGGGTTTTGAGATTGATTGAATTAAACTAATACTGAAAGCAATAAAGTAAAGCATATAATAAAAGTAAAGAAGATTCAAATATGAGAAAAGCTCTAGTTGAAGAATTGGATCCACTTCAGTTGTTAGGATTGATCATTGAAACTTAGGTTCCTTTGTTTGATTCAATAAATTAGTTATGGAGATGGAAGACGCTTCTCACCACCATATCCCTCCTTAAACATAAATCAATTAGGAAACGTCCTCTAATTAAGTACTAATCAACAAGTTGCCAAGGAACGTCCTTGGGCCTTTGGCATCTAACAACTGTCAATTGCATTAAGAAATAGAGAGACCTAATTCTAACTACCCAAACGCATGGTGATATTGCTAGATCATGCAATTTCCTTAGTTTTTACACTAAGAGTTACTTGTGTTTGAATAATCCAAGCAATTACGGATTTAAAACTATCCAAACTAACAAATTATTACTTTGCAATCAAGAATCCATGGGCCCCATTGATCTAAACCACAAAGCAACAATGGAATTAAGCATGAAATTGCATAAATATTGAAAAATAAAAGATAAACAATGTATGTTCAGATCTCCCAATCCATAAAACAACCAAAGTTTCACCTAATTTTCAACTAGAAAAAAGGGTTTTAGCTACTCATGGCTGAAACAAAACTAAAAATAAAGAAAGAGATGAAGAAGAGATGTGGCCACTTGCAATCCCGTATGTGTGTCCAAGGGAGAGTAGAAAAAGCATGGGGAGGCTCCTTATGTGTCTTTTTATAGTTGAAAGTGTTGCCCTAGGTCTCCTTGATGAGGTGGAGCCTTCTTTTGAATTTTGAATTTTGAATCTTAATTACTTGGGAGGCAAGTATGTCTTGATTACTTGGAGGGCAAGTATGTCTTCTTGAGATTTGGCTTTCTAAACAAGCTGAATTTTGAATTCTGAATTTTGAATGTGCATCTTCTTGAGATTTGGCTTCTTGAATAAGAGAAAAATTTCTTGAAAATTTGAATTTTGAATTTCAAATTACTCTACTGAATGTACTTTCCTTATTTAGCACTTTCCTTATTTTTCTTCACTTTAGCTGCAACTTGACTTGGGCAACAAGCTTATTCTCCTTTGTCCATTTTTAGGCAGTTTTAAGAGCATTTTCACCAAATTACCTCTTTACACCATTTTCTGCAAAATAAGATCAAAACCATAGAATTAAGCAGAAAAAGTGTAAATTAACATTAATAACAACATGATAAAATGGTCTAAATTTGGTTCTATCATATGCCCTTTGGTTTAACGAATGCACCTATCACTTTTATGCGACTCATGAACCAGGTTTTGCGTCCTTTCTTACACAAATTTGTGGTTGTTTATTTTGATGACATCTTGATATTTAGTCGCAGTGACGAAGAACATCTACAGCATCTCCATCAAGTCATGACAGCATTGCAAGAAAGTGAGCTGATTATTAATCTTAAGAAGTGCATCTATATGACAGAGCGCGTTCTGTTCCTGGGATTCGTTGTTAGTGCAGAAGGGATACATGTTGATGAGAAGAAGGTAGAAGCAATACGGAATTGGCCCATCCCTAAAACTATTTATGAAGTTCGCAGCTTTCATGGCCTTATTACTTTCTATCGACGGTTTATCAGAAATTTCAGCAGCATCATTGCCCCTATCACAGATTGCTTGAAAAAAGAGAGAGTGCAGAAATTTGCATGGACTGAAGCTGCCAACAAGAGCTTTGAAGAGATTAAAGATAAGCTTACTTCTGCCCCTATTCTTGCTCTACCCGATTTTGATAAACTGTTTGAGGTTGAATGTGATGCTTGTGGAGTTAGAATTGGTGGAGTGTTGTCACAATCTAAAAGACCTATTGCCTTCTTTAGTGAGAAACTGAATGAAGCTAGAACGAAGTGGTCTACTTATGAGCAGGAGCTATATGCAGTATTCCGGGCTTTTAAAACTTGGGAGCAGTATTTGATGGGGCGAGAGTTTATTATTCACACAGATCATCAATCTTTGATCCATTTTAAAACTCAAAAACATGTGAATAAAATGCATGCTCGATGGGCAGCTTACTTTGGAGCCTTTCATTATGTCATCAAACATAAGACTGGCCATAGTAATAAGGTGGCAGATGCTTTAAGTAGGAGGGTTGCTCTGTTGATTACAGTCAATCAGGAGGTTGTAAGTTTTGAATTCCTGAAGGATTTGTATGCTACAGATGATGATTTTGCTGATATATGGGCTAGAGTCCAAACTCACCAGCCTACTGATGGGTTCTTGATACATGATGGCTTTCTTTTTAAGGAGAACAGGTTATGCATTCCTCGATCTTCTTTGCGAGAAAAGCTGATTTGCGAGATCCATGGAGGAGGTTTGAGTGATCATTTGGGGCGTGACAAGACTATTGCTAGGTTAGAGGAGCATTTTTACTGGCCACAATTAAAAAGGGATACAGGTCGAATGGTTCAGAAGTGCCTAGTGTGTCAAATTCAGAAGGGACATTCGCAGAATACAGGCTTATACACTTCACTGCCTATTCCAGCCCATCCTTGGGAGGACTTATCTATGGATTTTGTTCTTGGTCTTCCACGTACTCAACGTGGATCTGATTTCATTTTTGTTGTTGTTGACAGGTTCTCCAAAATGGCGCATTTCATTCCTTGCAAGAAACTAATGATGCTTCTCATGTGGCAAAACTGTTTTTCTAGGAGATTGTTCGCTTACATGGTGTCCCCAAGACCATTACTTCTGACAGAGATGTGAAGTTTCTAGCTCACTTCTGGGTGACTTTATGGAAACGTTTTGGAACTGAACTTCGATACAGTAGTGCTGTCCATCCCCAAACTGATGGACAAACTGAAGTGGTAAACCGCACGCTTGGCAATCTTCTGCGCTGCATCTGCAGTAACAAGAAAACTGCTTGGGATCTTGCTCTTGCCCAAGCAAAATTCGCTTATAACAATGCTGTTCACAGCTCCATAAAGATGTCACCGTTTGCTGTGGTGTACAGAAAAGTCTCAGCGCATACAGTTGATCTTATTGCACTTCCCATAGATTCTCACAACAGTAGTGCAACAAGCAACTTGGCAAAGCAACATGTGAATGTTTTCAAACAAGTACAACAATGCCTTACAGAAGCCAATGATAAATATAAAGGTACAACTGATAAACATAGGCGTTTCAAATCCTTCAATGTCAGTGATCAAGTTATGGTATATTTACGCAAGGAGCATGGTGGAGGACAGAAAAAGCTTGACGCCAAGAAGATTGGTCCATTCCGGATCATTCAGAAGATTAATGATAATGCCTATGTTCTTGACCTCCCACATGAGATAAAAATTTCCAAGACGTTTAACGTGGCAGATCTATTTCAGCACTACCCTGCTGATGATAACTCAAGGTCGAGTTCTTTATAAGTGAAAGGGAATAATATGGAGCAATTAGCCTTGGACTTTACGGCAGACTTGGACCGGACTTAACTTTTGCTGCCGACGTTCGATAGAGACCCACGATAGCTTTTCGGAAAGGAAATTTTGAGACGCATGACTTTCAAATGTGTGACAAGAACCATAGACCTATCACAAAGTTTGATATGGAAATTCTATCGTTTAGGGGATCAATTTTGCATTTTAATTATTTTTTTAGATATTTTGGGTATTTTTATAATTTTGCATATTAGGGTTTTATTTCTATTATAAATAGCCTCCCTTGACTATTAGAAACTCACTTTTCGATCTTTGAGAAATTTCAATAAGATTTTTGGTTTTCTAACCTATCTTTTCTCTTATTTCGTCTTAGCCAAATGATATTGGTTAAAATTCTTGATGGAGTCTAAATAGTCTTTTATCAGAATTGCATGTCTTGAATGTTGATATAATATAAGAAGATAAGGTTAGTCATCTATAATGTGTAGAATTCAAAGCAACTGTCTAGTATATCCTACTTTTACAGAGATCTTATTGATTTTGTGTTGATTGTTAGCAATAAAGTAATGAAGCCTTAGCTAGTTTTGTTGAGACGAATTTTCTTAATAATTACATCCTGAATCTTAAGAGAAGGTGTTTTTGACCTTGTCAAAAGCAGTGACTAATTTATTGCCATATCATCATCTTGACTTGGTCAAAGAATGATCCTAAGTCATTAGTAACGAACCAAAATTTAATCAAAGAGTTTTCTCTTTATGGACGAGACACAACCCGGACAAAGTCTAGGACTTTAATTGAAACTATAAGTATAAAAATAGAATCGTTCAATCAAGCACATGCATAACAAAATTTAAAGATTTTAAGAAATATAGTATTCAAAAAATTCTCAACAGGTGTGGATGCTAAGCATTCTCAGTGGGTTGCACTATTTAATCTTATTACTAGTCGCCCGTCCAGATGCTGTAGACCACCATGATTGTCCAAAACAATCATTCAAACAGTAGAGGTATGTCCCTTTTGTTCATATTCAAATTTCGAATAAGGCACCTAAAGTATAACATCCAGGAGGCTTCAATTGTTTGGGTCTTTGTATATGCTCTCTCTGTAGGACTAGGGATCCTCGGATCTCATTTTCAAATCCCATAGGTCTCATGCATAGGACATTTTTGTATTTTGCAAGTAAAGCTTTCAAACTCAATTGAAGAAATGGATGATTCCTTCTTAATACACTTAACATTCTCTAGCAAAGGAGTCCCCACCTAGAGCAATTCAAAAGGACAAGTCACCCACAAAGCGAATTCCAATGAAGAGTTTCAGCCTGACAAAAGCTAACATGGACAAGATCCTTCCTGCCGGAGAATGCAGATTATGTCTCTTGAACAAAGTTGGCATGTGGGTTGTTTCTTATTGGAGCAGATGAAATTTACAAAAGGTAGAATGATGATAATAAACTTGTTGGCACAGAGAATTTTCTTACTAACATGTGAGGAACACTCCCTTGCTAATCCAAAGTTTCCGTCACCAAGACTAGATTTAGACCTATCTATGAAAGTTTGCATTTTGACGCAGCCTTCAGCAATAAAGTAATCCATTTGTGTGTTACATTTTAGAAAAGATTCAAAGTTCAGCTTCCATGTGATTAACCCATTTTAGTGAAACAGTGATCTAAATTGAAGATCCAAACATTATGGGAAATTGTAACCTGGAATGTGATTTATTAATGAAATTTAAGTATTAAAAGCAGTAAAACTATAGTATTAGAAAGTGGACATGTGATATGACTCATATTTCACTCGTAGTTAAAACTTTTTGATCTAAGTTTCATTGGTTCATCACTGATAATATGACTATAATTCAAGATATGACCATAATTTAATCGAGAATTTTGACTTGGCAAATTACTAAGATATAGACTCACCTAGTCCAAGGAAGCTAAGACTTTCAATACATGGCAATTACCATCTATCAATAAAGAATAACATAATTTTTATATACATGGGATCTAATATCTACTAGCTGGTAATTTCGAATTCCATGAATTATAAACGGCTAATCTTTTCTTCTTATAATGTAAAAACAATGACATATTAATGTTCAAGGTATGCAACTCCTCAACACAAAACAACTTTCAATTATACTCTAAATTCGTTCAATTCTATATTTATCAATTTAAACATAAAAATGATTGACATTAGACACTAACCATCTCATTTGTAATTTTTTTTAAGTAATTCTCTTAATTAAGAAATGAAAGAACAACCAAAAGAATTTTTTTTAAAGATATTTGAAGTTTATGTTATGATTGTTTGAATGGTAACTTAAGAAGAATGAAACTCCAATTATTTGGGGAGCATGGTGTGATGCCACATATGTTTTCGTGTAGGGTATATATGGTTGCTTCTCTCAGATACAGCCAAAGAAGCATCTCACTGAAATCCCTAAAATCCAAAACCTGAGAACAAAATGTTTCTCGTGGTCTGAAAATTGAAGTAGCAAAAGAACAAAAAATTGCTGAAAATTAACAATTGATAAAAAAAAAAAAAAAAAAAAGAAGGAAGAAAGAAGAAGAGCACTACCTCAAAGATAGCCATACTCTGTCTGCCCAGAAAAAGAGGAAGACAAGGAAAGATCAATAATCACCTAGAGATTCTACAACACGCATACAGAAGCAAAGATTTATATTTCAGTGCCTAATTTCAGATTTCTACTATCCATTTTCTGAGATAATATGAAACAAAGTTAATAGAAATAATTCACCAACCAATAATTAGGCATACCACACAATGCATATATATTTAAATTGGTTTAAAACTTTTTTTAATCATATTCCATTTTCAACTTTTTATCCATATTAACTCATAAATTTCAATTCAATCTCAATTTAACAAGAAAATTATATAAATCAATAAATTAAGAATAAGTTGAAAATTATATAAATCAATAAATTATGAAATTTAGCCTATAAATTTAATTTTTAGGCTAGTTTATGATTAAATTTAAAAAAATATATAAAAAGTATTATATAATTTTATCAATTTTTCATTTTAGAATTTATAATTTAATTTGTGTTAAAATAGTATTTATGATATGATAACATTTGCAAATAACGATAATTTTTATACGCCGTCAAGAATGATGATATGCAATTTATATTACGAAATACAAATTTAACACAAATTGAATCACAGACCTTAAAATTAAGATAAGTGAAGTTACATAATACTTTTTTATACTTTTTCTTTATAATTAATAATTATATTTTATTTGTCAGGCAAGTATTTTTTGATGGCATCAGAAAATTACCGCTATTCGCTAATGGCATGATAACACAGATACTATTTTAATACAAATTGAAATACAGATCCTGAAATAAAAATGAGTGAAATTGCATGATACTTTTTTATATTTTACTTTTAATTTAAATTTCTAAGAAAAAGTTAAAAATGGGCTAAATTGGACATATCCAAAAAGTTTGACCGGTATCGACTTTGTCAATTAAACTGATTTCTATTTTAATTTAATAATCTTTGTAAATAGAGTAAATGATTGTTGATCCGGTAAAAATCTTAAAATTGTTTAATTTTTATTATAAATAAGAAAAAGAGAAACAGTTTAAAATAAAAGTGAGAAAATTTCTATTGAAGAAATTGTTTTTAAAAAAGATTAAAGAAAAAATAATGAGATTGAATAATAAAATAAATAAGCTTTAAAGAACAATCCTTGCTGTTAATAACATAATTTATATAGTATCAAATTATTTAAGCTATTACTCCAGGACTTAATCCGACAATAAAGTGTATATAGTTAAAACTCGAGTGATTTCAGATTTCATTCACTAATCTCCAAAACTTGTTTAGGCTAGTAATTGATCATTTTCCATCTGCATCTTCCCAAAGAAAAGCATAAAAAAAGTGTACTAGGAATAGGGACATATAATAGAAATGTTAATCTACAAGTAAACAAGTACCAAAGATAAAATGGGATAATAAATATAGTATTACCTAATATTACCTAAAAGTATGTGAAGGTCACTTTCATTTGCCATGACATGAACATGAGGATAAGGATGACAAGTTTTGAGAGATTGTAAGAGCACAGTAAATAAATATGCAAATGTCATATTAACACAGTAAATTTCAAAGTTTAAAATATATAATAAATATAGAAACCTAAGTGGTGGTAAACTTTCTAGGAAAACAAAAAAAATCTCTCATGGAACCCACATTGATTTTTGTTGCAACATGAAGACATAATCTAGTGGAGGACCCATAGCCTTCCACATAAACAAATAAGAATCCATGTGATTAACAGCTAAATAATAAGCAAGATATATCAATGATCAACCAGAAGGGACTTTTCTTTAACATGCAAAGTGGATCCATTCTTGAAGAATCCTTGTATGCCTGAATTTCTGGTTTGGGACTATGTGACATGGCATTGTGATGGATCATGGATGATGTGGAACCTAAGTATTTTTTATCCAATAAACAATCATAACTCTCAACTCTAGGGCATTCACTTTTTCGTTAACCAGTGCTCTATTATCACTGTCATAGATAAAATATTATCTTAATATTATTAAAATAATTAATAATAGTATATACTGTATATAATAATATTTTAATAAAAAATTTTATTATGTTTAATAAAATTATAATTTTAGCTTCATTGTGAAAAGATAAAGCAAATCACTATCTTATACTTGGTATTATAGGTAAATATAATAATTTTTAAATTATTACAATTAAAATAATTTATGGCCACCACTTTGTATTTATTTTTATATTAATGTTTTGAGTTTGAGTTTTGTATAAAAAACATCTTTAAAATTTAGAAAAAAATATTTTATTCCGAGATTTTAATATCAGATTATTTAGATGAAAAAAATAATGATGATACTGAAGGATTGAAATATTGTGAAAATTAATTTGACTTTATTGTACTTATAAGAAAAAAAAATTCTAACAGTTCATTACCTAATGAATGGATACAGTAAAGGAGGTATCTCCATCCATCAATCGTAATCATTGCACAAATGGATCATGCAATTATAGGAGTTCATTTGACTTTTTTGCACAGCTGACCTAATTTAGTCCAACAATCTAATTCAGAAATAGTAAGACATTCGTATTCATATTATGGCATTTCTTAATCAAATCTACCATTGGATCTTCTGGACCATTTGCAGCCAATGCCAAGCTAAAAACTAAAAACAACTAAGAAACTAAGAAAACATGGCTTACTTAAGTGGTATATGTCTTCCTCACATTTAACTAGTTCATAAATAATAGAGAAATTTATTATTTAGTTTTTATTTTATAAAAAAATTATTAATTTATTTAATTTTTAAAATTATATTAAAATATTTTTAAAATTTTTAAAAAATTAATTAATTAATATTTTTTATCGGTTAATTTTAACGGTGAAGAGTTTTATTATTTAGTTATTATATTTTAGAAAAATGAATTAGTTAATCTTTCAATTTTATAAAATATTTACTAATTACTTCTTTTAAGAATTGAGAATATTGTAAATTTTTTTATAATATTTAACGATTAAAAATTAATGAATGGATTAATTATTATATTTTTTAAAATGTTAAAAATATTTTAATATATTTTTTTAAATTAATAATTAATGAATTTTCCTAATCATTGAAATCAAATATTTTTTTTTAATTTATATATATGGTTATAGGAGAACTTTCCTACTTAGTTAATACATACGCAAATTCAATGATTGAATTTTATTAAATATAAATCAGATTGAAACCAAATTAAATGAAATCAAAAATAAGAGAACTCCTAAAACCTTAAATAGAAACCATCCTGACCAGCCTGATTCCATCCATTTATACAACATCTTCAACCTAGACAATCAAATCTTTTTTTAATTACAAGTATTTTTTAATTTTTTAATTAAAACTAAATTATATTAATAGCAGATCAATCCATTAAAAAATAAAATTTTATCGATAAGTATTTATATATTTAAAATTATCATTCTTAAAAAAAAAAAAGAAGAAATTTGTTAATAAATAAATTAAATTACTAAAGCCAATGTCCAATTATGATTGAGATGTGTGCACAGTGTGTGTGCGTGTGCATAAAATATTCTGTCATAGCATAGCTGGTGGCTACATCAAATAAAAAATCACAAGAATCTGAAGAGGGCCCATGTCAGTAAATGAATGCGAAAATTGATCGCTATCATCAATAATATTAATGCATTGTCGTATTAGGAAACTTATTATGTGAAGAAAGTGGAGTGGTGTCAATGTGGTTGTAGTTGTTGATGTAAAATTTCGTCTCTTTCTCCATATGAAGTGGGGAAGAGATGGAACTTGAAATGATAATTTTTCATTTTATGTTCTTCTTCTTTCCTAGAAAACTATTTATTTTGAGTAATTGCATGCGTTGAAATTCTCTTTCATATGAACATGAATGTAACACGTGAAATTATAAATTATGTATACAATAGTAATGCACGGGAATTAGATAGATAAGTTGGTAAGTATTGATTAGTAGAATTAGTTAGATTTTCTGTATATAAATCGGTTCACGCGAGATATTAATATACACTTTCTTTTTTACTTATTTCTTATGCATGCTTCCTTCTTTGATATACAACATGGTATTAGAGCAAATCTACACCTATGTGACTTAGCCGGAGAATCACTTGAGATCCGGTACCACCAATCCGCTCCCAAAATAAATCTCACTAGAGTACACTATACTTTTTTTTCTCTTCTCTCAAGTTTTTTTTTTTTTTTTTTGAGCTTCTCATCATAAACTAGTAGATCAAGAAATGACAGAAACAGTTACAGCAGCGACAAAGGATCCAACGATCGGGAGTGGAACCAGAGCCATGAACCTTCTTAACTCTCACAATCCGAGAATGATCTTGGTAAGTGCTCCCCTGAATGGATCTAATTGCCTGTCTTGGAGTAGATCGATGGTTCTAACTTTACGTGCAAAAGATAAGTTAGGATTTATAAATGGCAAGATTAAACAAGCAGATCTAGATTCAGAAGAGTATGAACAATGGCGCAAAGTAGATAGTATGGTCATTTTTTGGATCTTAAATGCTATTTCGAAAGATCTAGTGGAGGCATTTTTGTATGTCACCAATTCTAGAGAATTGTGGACCGATTAGTGAATGATTTGGGGAGACCAATAGACCAATGCTCTACCAAATTAAACGAGAAATAAGCATGTTTTCTCAAGGGAATATGCCTGTTTCGTTGTATTTCACCAAGCTTAAAAAGCTTTGGGATGAATTAGCATGTTTAATGCCAATATTTAAATGCACTGTGGAGCTGCTAAACTAGTAACAGAAAGAGAGAATAACAATCATGTCATATAGTTTCTAATGGGACTAGGAGATCGTTATGACAATGTGAAAAACTAGATTCTCTTGATTGATCCTTTACCTAGCATAAGCATACTCTTCTCAATAGTGCAACGAGTTGAGAAACAGAGAGAAGTGTATGGATCGTTCAATGAACAAACAACTATGTTAGTAAAGAATCCTAATCTAAAAAAGGAGTATGGAGGGGGAAGACCACAGAGGAGAGGCAAAGGGAAGAAGGAAGAATGCCATTGTACTTACTGCAACAAGCTTGGAGATGTAAGGATGATTTGCTTCAAACTTAATGGCTTTCCAGACTAGTACTAGGAACTTAAGCAAAAAAGGGGGAAGAACGAAGCAAATATCACTGCTCACATGAGTGAGAACCCTCTGGTAGGAGATACACATGTAGAAAATGCCAAGATAGAGGATTGGAATTTAAGCATTAGCATTGTGGTACAGTAAGAAATAGCTAAATACCTGAAAGCCAAGTCCATCTCAGACGCAAGTTGCTCAAACTTCTCTAGATTTGCAGATAATGCATACTGTTCCCCTGGTAGTCATTCATCGATCCAAGGTATTTGGATAATTGACTCAAGTGCCACTTCTCACATGACATATGACTTAAACCTATTTAAAATCAAAACCAAACCAAATTATGATATGCATGTGTATTTACCTTATGGATCTGTAAATGTTGTGCATAACATAGGAAATATCAACCTGACTTTCAAATTTAGATTAGTTGACTCTTTACACTTACCCACTTTTAGACATAACCTCATTTCTGTTAGTAAACTTACTAATTCCTCAAACATAACTGTCCATTTCTATCCCAAATATTGTGTATTGCAATACCTA
Organism: Manihot esculenta; assembly: GCF_001659605.2. Lineage (NCBI taxonomy): Eukaryota > Viridiplantae > Streptophyta > Magnoliopsida > Malpighiales > Euphorbiaceae > Manihot > Manihot esculenta. The sequence goes on from NC_035172.2 coordinate 19,639,759, forward strand.
TTGACTAAGGATGTGATTGCTTATGGAAGGATTCACAATGGACTATACAAATTGGACACAAACTTCTATCCTACTTCAGTGTCTACCTTAAAAATAAATCAAGCTCATACATGCAGAATTAGAAATAAGTCAGATTCAAGTTCATATTTGTGGCATTATAGATTGGGACATATCTCTAAGAAAGTTGTAAGCCATATGCAAGAAGTTAGGGAGCACAATTGTATTTTTTAGTGTGATATTTGCAATGTATCTAAACAACGGGATAGAGTTCATCAACTTTCAATGTGTGAACATTCTCTTTGCCGGAGGTATTACTCACCAAAGATCATGCAACTACTCACCTCAACAGAATGGCAGAGTAGAAAGAAGATACAAGCAATTATTACAGATAGCACGATCCCTCATGTTCCAATTCAAGTTACCAATGAAGTTTTGGAGTGACTTATTACTCACTGCCACCTACATCTACAACAGACTGCCTATAAAATTATTGAATAAAAAAAGCCCTTATGAAATATTGAATGGAAGAAAGCTTGATTATTCCAAAATGAAGGTGTTTGGATCATTATGCTATACAACTAATATTCAGCCACAAAAATCCAAGTTCGATCAAAGAGCCTACAGATGTGTGTTACTAGGCTATCTAATTGGTTTTAAAGCCTACAAGTTATACATTCTGGACACAAAAGGCATTTGAATCTTAAGAGACATGGTGTTTAGAGAACATATTTTCCCTTTCCATAAACCCTCAGATGTAGATCCAGATATAGACCTCCCCTATGTACCAGTATCATAACCCTCTCATAAAGATACTAATGATACTGTTGAAGTGATCATAGAACCTCACATGCCAGATGCAAACCCTTCAAATTCAAATCACCCAAATTTCACACAAAGAACTGATGCAACTCCTTCATAGACTCCAACACAACTAAGAAGGAGCACCAGATAGATCACCAAACCCACATGGCTAAATGACTTTATTGCTTCTGTCCAATCTGCTAGTCCTAACAGCCTTCCTTCTGTAATTATTCCTGCCAGTCACTTATCTCCTAAACCAGGTATGGATCTGGCACTATGACTGTGCAATTGTGGAGGCTGGTAAAAAATAATGTTTTTGGTTATCCACAATTTTACAACTGTAGATAGTGGTAAAAGGATCGAATCCACTAGGAATTGATACTTATCTATTTTTCTATTAATAACCAAGTAAAGAAATTGCAAATAAAATTAAAATGGGGGTTTTAAAGTTTGATGACTAAACTAGATTTAAAAGCAATAAAGTAAGCAATTAACAAAGTAAAGGAGATTTAATAATGAGAAATGCCTAGTTGAAGCATTGGATCTACTTCAGTTGTTCGGATTGAAAATTGACACTTACGTTTTTTTATTTGACTCAATAAATTAGTTATGGGAGTGGAAGACGCTTCTCACCACCATATCTGTAATACCCTACTAGACTCCGGTATCGGAATTCCTATCGTCCGGTGGAATCTCGGATGTCGAAAACCTCTAGAAGGGTGAAACCATGTTCTCATAAAATGTTTTAATGTATTTTATGGTTTTAATCAAGTAAGAAATGAGTTTTTGCATGAAAATAATCTTGGAGGAAGACCCAGGTTCAGCCGCCGAACCTCAAGTTCGGCCGCCGAACATGCATGCGTTTCAGGAGTGCTTTAGGCCCCCGAAGGCATAAGTGAGGGAAGTTCAGGTTCGGCCGCCGAATATGGCATGCATGCAGAGGCACGTTCGGTCCCCGAATGTGGCCTGGCCAGCCACCTATAAAAGGGTCCCTTAGCCGAAACGGGTGAGCTTTTCTCCCCATTTTTTGCCAAGGTGAGCTCTCCGTCGTCCCTCGCCGATTCTGAGTTTCTTCCTTCCATTCTTCATGATTTTTATGAGTTTGCAACCTTGTTTTAAAGATTTTTTTAGCATAAAGCAAGTTTTGAAGCTTGGAAGACTCAGGAGCTCTCTCCCTCCGTTCTCCAAGTTTAGGTGGCCTCCCCTCTCGATCTTCAAGAGGTAAGGGTTGATCTTGAACTCTTTTTATGTTTTAAACAAGTTTTAAGTTGATTCTTGGGGAAGGATGCATGTGTTAGAGTTTATGCATGTTGATAGGGTTTTTGTGAGTTTATGACAATGTAGGTTGCTGAGTTGCTTTTAATGTGTTGTAGTTGGGGTTTAGGATAGTTTGTAGCCCCTAGGAGCTTATGTATGTGTTTATGAATGTTTTGGTTGAGTGGTATGCATGATTGAATGTTTGGGAGGCGTTTGCGCATGTGTGAGCCGAGTTTCTGCCCTTTTGGCAGAAACCAGGTTAGGCAACCGAAGGAGTTTCGGCCGCCGAACTTGCCTGGGAGGCAAGCCTTTCGGCTGCCGAAGCATGCCCCCGAAAATGGACTTTCGTCTCTAGAGGGCACTTTCGGCCGCCGAAAGTGCCGCCGAACCTGCCTGACTTTCGGCTCTGGAGGGACTTTCGGCCGCCGAACCTGCCGCCGAAAGTGCCCTGTTCAGCCTTCCTTTGCATGTTTTGCATGATTGTTTTGAGGTGTTTTAGGGGGTTTTTGGGGGATGTTTTTAGAGTCATGTTCTAGTATGTTTGGTCCCTCATTTGAGTCCACCTGTGTAGGTTCGGACCCGAGGAACCGAGGACCCCAGCAGTGAGTCAGCTGCTCCAGATTATTTTCAAAGCTAGCCAGAGGTGAGTAGAATAAACCTTTATGTTTTAAAGCAAATAAATTATAAAGTTTGAGCATGTTCATGCATCATGAATGCCATGTGATATACTAGGTTGTTTGCATTAGAATTCACGAATATGCTGCTGATAGAGCATATTTTAGCCCATATTTTCATGATCTTATTGATGTTTATTTGCACCTATTCTACCTAATTTTGTGGTTTTAATCATGTTTTACAAGTATTATGTGTGAAGAAACAATTTGGAGAAAATACTCTTAAAAATGCCAAAAGAAGCCAAAACTAGAGAAGCAACCTTCGGAGGCAACTTTCGGAAGCCACAAATCAGTCACCTTCGGCGGCCGAAAGAGGACTCCAGAGACGAAAGTCGACCACCTTCGGCGGCACCTTCGGCCGCCGAACCTTGTGTCCAGAGCCGAAAGTCCAGCCTCCGAAACTTAACTTAGGCAGCCGAAAATGCACTCCAATGCACACTTTCGTTATTCAAGAAGCCATATCCCAAGTTGCCATATTTGAGGAGCCAAACAAGGGAAGTATTTTGAGATCCAAATCTTCAAGATTCACATTCAAATATTGGATTTCAAGATCAAGCTTATTAAGGAAGCCAAATCCAAAGATCACATGTTTCCCACTTAGTATCATGCACATTCAAAATTCAAAAGGAGGCTCCACCTTCCTCATTACTGCATGGGCAATCTCTTGGACTTAATGTACAGCATCTTGAGGATCTTGGACAGCTATGAAAAGACCAAAGTGCCCCCACTTGCCTTCTATCACATGTGACTCGTTTTTGCCTTCACTCATGCACAAACAAGGCACATGCAACACCAAGGACACTTTGGACAGCCTCTAACAGTCTCCTGGACTTCCATGAAACCCTAGGCAGCCTCTTAAGACATATCTAAAGGCTTCAAGAAGACAAGAAGACAGATTTGGTACCACCACTTCTCCAAGAATTCGGCAAGCCTCCCCTAGGCTCTCTCTTCATCTAGTTCTTCATCTTTTCTTCTTCTTTTCTTTTATTTTCTGTTTTGGTTCAGCCATGAGTGGCTGAAACCCTTCTTTCTAGTTGAAGTTTGGTTGAAACTAAGGTTGTTTAAAGGGTTGTGAGATCTGAATAGAAACTCTTGTCTTTGATTTTATTCAATATTCATGCAATTGTGCTTTGATTCCAAGATTGCTTTGTTGTTTTGATCAAATTGGCCACTTGATTCTTGATTGCAAAGTTAATTGATTGTTGATTAGGATATTTGTTAGTCCGTAATTGCTGGAAATATTCTGATCTAAGAACACTTGGTGTAAAAACGCAAGAAATTGCATGATCTAACATCATCTCATGCGTTTGAGTAGTTAGGGTTTGGATCTTTCTTGTTCTTCATGCAATTGGCAATTGTTTTGATGCCTAAGGCCCAAGGACGTTCCTTGGCAATTTGTTGATTAGTAATTGGTTAGAGGACGTTCCCTAATCAGTTTATTCATAAGGAAAGACATGGTGGTGAGAAGCGTCTTCCACCCCCATAACCAACCTATTGAATCAATCAAGATAACCATGTTTCAATGATCAACCCAAACAACCAAAGTGGATCCATATCTTCAACTAGACTTTTCTCATATTGATTTCCTCTTTTATTTTAGTTACTTACTGTTTTAATTGTTTTCATTAGTTGTTAATCAAATCATCTCAAAATCCCCCTTTTTCCTTTTATTGCACTTTACTTTAATTCAGCTTTCAATCACTTGCTTTCACTTGTGCTTTCAACTAGTTCTATTGGTCTTAATTGAGATAAATAAATAGGTAATCAATTCTCTGTGGATACGATCCTTCACCACTGTCTGCAGTTGTAAATTGTAGGTAACCAAGAAGGTTATTTTTGACCGGCTTCGACAACCGCTCCTGTCAGCTGCATTGCATAATTCTATGATGGATGTGGATGGATGTTGGATGATCCTTAGTCCTCGATATGATGCGATGTGATATGATACGGTATGGTATGGTATGGAAGTCCGGTTGACCCATTCTACGTCCCGGCACTATGTAAGAGAAAGACCGGTTGACCCATTCTACGTCCCGGCATCTTGGAATGTTATGTTATGTTATATTTAAGAGAAAGACCGGTTGACCCATTCTACGTCCCGACACTTTGGAATGCAGAGGACTATAGGTGACAACACCATCCTTGATGTGATTTGTTTGTGATGTGTTGCATTCCATGAAAGCATGAAAATTTAAATGTATTACTATTCTGCTCACTGGGCTCTAGTAGCTCACCTCTTTCCCTAATTCCCCAGGTATGCAGGTACGGGATAGACCAGGAGGTCAGCTAGAATAAAGTCTTGTTTATGTAATAGCTAGTGGTGGACGTGATGGATATTGAAATGTATTGTATTGAATAGTTATGTAATGAAATGATGTTATTGAGGATTAGAATGTGCTTGACCCTAGTTTGTATGGTTATCCCTTTTGATACATGATCTCTCCAAAGTAATGATTTATGAATGTTTTATGTAAACCAAACTTAATGTATGAATGTTACCCCATTGGAGCATTGATGAGGACTCCAATGCGGGGTTGATGATTATAGTTATGATTTATGCATGCATATGTTGAGTTTGGTAATTGAATGAGAAAAGTTCAAATTTTTATGTATATGTTGATCATGTATGGGATTAAACAGGTTTACAGGTTGTATGTCAGGCTTGCTACGGGTCCCGGCGGCCTTAAGCCGATCCGGATCCTAGCGCCGGTAGCGGTCCGATTTTTTTGGGTCGTTACAAAATGGTATCAGAGCCCTAGGTTCATATGGTCGGACCTATAGTGTGTCGGGCTCATAGATGTCATAGAAGGTCAAGCACAACAGGAAAGGTCATGTCCACTAGGATAGGATGTGGAGTCCTGTCTTGTATAATGATGTGAAATGCCATGATTATATACATGTGCATTAATGCTATGATATGAATTATATGTATGTGATGCGGGTTCATGTGTTCTCACATGAACCATATGATGCTAATGTTCATGTGATGTGTGCTGTTTTTCAGAAAACAGGATGAGAGGAACTCGTCGATCTGTACGATTGACTGGAGTACCACCTCAGGACGAGGGCACTGATGCCCGTCCTCCAACATTGCCTAGGGCAATGTCAAGTAGGTCCAGCAGAGAAAGAGCAGTAAGAGACCCTAGAAGGTCTTTGGATCTGGGTAGAAGCAGATCAGTGAGGGGAACAGTTCAGGGAGGAATGTCAATTGATTTGGGGGATGAGATGGATATGGATCAGAGGAGGGATGGCAGTTTAGGAGTGAGCATATCGGAAGAGGGAATGGGAGAGTCCCAAGGAGGCACCCAGGCCTCGGGATTTATTCAGCCACCTCACTACCCACCCTTTTCACAAAATCTCGGGTATTTGATGGGAGGTACATCGGATTACCCCAGCTTTAATCCTTACCCTTCTCACATGCCATACCCATCTTACTACCCGCCATACCCACAGTACCCCATGTACCCACCTCCACCTTACTATCCGGGTACAACAAACCCTACCCTAGAGGATGCTGCACCTCCTCCTCCACCAGCAGAATCCACAGTTCCAGAAACCCCAGTACCTAAACCTAGCTCATCTGGAGGGGGCAAGGTCAAGATGACCGACTACATGAAGCTTGGTGCCCCTCAGTATGAAAAAGGGGATGACCCGTTTGTGTACCTTGAGAGGGTCAAGGTGATTACTGATGAGATAGGAGCTGATGATAGCAGAGCCATTCAGATGGCTGGGTTCACACTCAAATGCAAAAAGGCCCGTGAGTGGTTTAAGAATTATGTGAACCCGAGGGTGGACAGCATGTCTTGGGAAGAGTTTGCAAACAAGTTTGCAGGATGGGCTTTCCCTGATAGTTCAAGGGAGCTGAAGATGATCGAGTTTGAGCAGTTAAGGCAGACAGAAGAGATGTGTAACGACCCGGAAACCGGTACCCCTCAGTAATGGTCTGAACCATCACTGGCACTAGGATCCAGATCGGCTTAAGGCCGCCGGGACCCGTAGTCAGCCAACTATACTCTCTGTGTACCTGATAAATCCCATACATGATACAAAACGACTCAACAATCCTGTAAAACTCTGTAGGCTTAACTGCTGCTACTCAGATATGTCAATCTGAAATGGCCCTCAGGGCCTATACCAGGGACTACTATCTGCTGTGGGTCAAGGGATTGAAACCCTTTTAATCTGTAACACATCCCATTGGTATCTCATCAACGCCATACGTTAAGCCCAACTCACACATTTCTCATCAAGAAATGTAAAACAGGATGCATGTACAAAGGGATTAATCATACATCACACTATAGCAATGACACTAGGGAAAGCACTAGTCTATCCAGTATATGATAGTACAAATCGATACATTACATGACAACTAATCTATTAATTACAGCATGTCCACTATGCTATTACAAACATACATTCATGCATCACTTTCCTCTGTACTCTTGCTGACTTTGACTTCCCATAGCTATCTCAGAACCTGCAAAACTGGGGTTAAAGGGAGTGGGATGAGCTACTACAGCCCAGTGAGAAGGAACAGTAAACAGTTCATTAATTACATGCTTTCATGAAATGTATCACATCACAAACATATCACCTCAAGGATGAACTTGTCACCAATAGCCCTTTACTGTATACATATAACCATATGTCCAACTTGCCAGGGGCGATTAGGCCTCACCTGGACTTCTCTTTCCTGACTTTATCACAAGGCCAACTGTGCCAGGGGCGATTAGGCCTCACCTGGACTTCTCTATCTGAGTCAGGTCAAACTGTCTATCTCATAGTACCAGGAGCGACCTGGACTATCCAGGGGCGACCTGGTATGGCTACCTCATGCCATAACTCTGTGTCTGTACTCTGTGCTCTATCAAGGGCTAAGGATCATTCAACATTCATCCATACACATATCATCTTATGCAATGCATCATATTCGTGAATCGAATGCAATACAACCTAATACAAAACATGGCATTTTATGATGCATGGATCATGCTAGAAGTGTATCATTTCTCAAAACAAATATTAAGTTTAGTTCCACTCACCTGTAGCCTCTGCTTGGCTAACTCTGGGCTAACTAGCTCTGTACCAACTCTAACTCTGAAGCAGCTACTACTGCCAAACACCTGGTTTTCTCAAGTCCAATCCTACAATGGAGGACTTAAATGAGGTACCAAACATACTCTATACAACAGATAAACATCTCTTATACAACTTCCCAAAACCCCTCTAAAACATCTCAAAACATGCATGCAAAACAAGCAAAGGAAGGCTGGACAGGGCACCTTCGGCAGCACCTTCGGCGGCCGAATGTCTCCTCCAGAGACGAAAGTCAGGCATGTTCGGCGGCCTAACTTGGACTTTCGGCGGCCGAACCTGAGTTCATCCAGAACTCAGTTTCGTGCACAAGGACGCCTGCCAGTCCCTCTATCACCTGCTCAGCCCTCAATACATACATGTAACCCCTCTAACACATGCATAAACACTTTAACAAGCATAAAGGAGCTTAAAACAACTTAAACTCCAACAAAACAAGCTCACAAGGCACACATCAAACATAAAGGATTCATAAACCCTCTTATGCCCATCTCATGCAAACTCATGCCTAGCTCCCGTTTCCCTTTCCAAAACTCATATAAAACATCATAAAAACCATGGATCAACACTTACCTTTTGAAGAACAAAGGCTAGTATGATTCATACGCAAAGATATGGAGAAACCAAGCTTCAAAAGCATCAAACTCCAAAACCTTGTTTCACGCTCATACCTTTTCAAAACAAGGGTCAAACTCATTAAAACCTTGAAAGAGTTGAAGAAAAAACCATGAAAACACTTCAAGGAGATCAAGAACTTACCTAGGCCAGAAGGAGAGAAGAAGTCTTCCCCTTTTTCTGCCACTCGGTGCCTCTTATAGATGAGCAACCGCCTCAGGTTCGGCGGCCAAACCTGCATGCGAAACCATGCAACGTTCGGCGGCCAAACATTGCCTTCGGGGGCCAAAACTAGGGGACTTTCGGCGGCCGAACTTTAACTTTCGGGGGCCGAACCTGCATTCTGCCTCCTTGGCCTTTTCTCTTCAAAACTCAATCATTTTCACTCTAAACCTTTAAGATACTTGAAAATCTTTTAGAAAACCTTTCTCTTACCCTTCTAGAAAGCTCTGACATCCTGAATTCCACCGGACGGTAGAAATTCCGATGTCTGAATCTGCCGGGTATTACATTCTTCCCCCCTTACAAAACATTCGTCCTCGAATGTTAAAAACAAACACAGATGCAAATAAGCAATTAAGGAAAGCCTAACACTTTCCTCTGCGAAGAGACACAGATATTACTGGAGTCAAACTCCCGGGTTATCTACACTTCCTGACTCTGCTGACTCTTAACTGCTGAATCTGTGTCTATACTCTACACTGATTGCTTCTCACTGTTTCCAGTACCCAACTGACTTGGTTCTTTCATCTGATTACTGACTTTTCTCTTTCTTTGACTCTTCTCATCTTTAGTCACACTAGTCTGGTTACACTATCCGTTACTTCGCTTTACTCAACCCAGTCAGAGGAGCCATACCTCAAAGGTAATGCTAGATGCCTTGCCTATAGCTTCAATGCTCTATTGACTTTAGAAATCGTATTGTGACACCTCACAATTTATACCGACATGCCCCGAAACTGAACTTATATTATAGAACTTGGTCTCTATGCCATGTTCTCTTAGAATCTACACCACTTAGTAGATAATGGGCATGCTTCTCTATTTTTTTTGAACTATACTACGCTTTTACTGCGCACTCTGATCCTTGCCCGTCTTTCTTCTTCTTTACTATACTGGTTTTTGTTTTCTTTAACTCTTTTTCTAACTCTCAACATCTAGTTCCCAACTCTAAGATCTATCGTGGAGGATACATAGCTCCTACTCGCTGTCTCCACAGAGCATCAATCCTGTGTGGGAACACCTGTCCTTGGTAGTGATTTTGTTCAACTGCTTACAGTCGTTACAAAATCTCAAGGTTTCATCCGTCGTTTCTCACACCGACACTGGAACATTCCAGGGTGAGGTACTAAGTCGGATATAACCTTTCTCTCTCTCTCTCTGCAGGTGCCATCCTGTAGGGTAGAAGGAAAGAAATGGTTCCGCGTCCAGACACCACTTCTACTCCATACTCTGACTCCCTGACAAATGGTAAACCTGACAGCTCATCTGGGAAACCATATAGAATTCACTAACTACAGGCATTGAGGCGAATTCTCTGATCTGACTACTAAACTTGCTCATAAGAGCTAGAACCCTCTGATAACCTTTCCTGTGTACCTATGAGCCTGCTGGGCTGACCTCAAACCTCTAGGCACCTATACTCTGTCCCTTCCAAGGACTCTCTCTGATCCATCCTAGCCTCTGAACTCTCCTACCTTGTCTCTACAGACACAGGTAGTACAATGAGTAAGTAGCCAATCCGCCCTAGAATGACATCAAATAGTCAACTCTAGAACCATAAGGTCAGCTGGATAGTATCTACTCACTACAAACTCTAACTGATCTGACTAACTGACTCTGCTTCAGATGGATCATACCCGGGTCTACTAACCCAGAGAAAACACTCTAAGCCCAGAAGTCATCAAACCCCCCTCTATCTACGGCTCTCAAGACAACAGGGAAAGAAACATCAGGGTCCACGACAACCTACACATCTGAACACCCTCAAGTGAACGTATCTGACGTCACCGTGTTCAATGTGTGAGCCTCCTATTGAGTCAGGATGAAGATCCAAGCGAAAGCTAACGAATCTTCCCTCAGGACGCTACTGAAGAAAAGACTGACTCTTTTCTCTGCCTCAACTACTACCTAATCTCCGATTAAACTGAAAGCTCCTCCTAAGCTTACACTTATTCTTCCTCTTTTCTTTTTCTGTTCTCTTCTAGTTTACTTACTCTTCTCTTTCTTATTTTGTTCTCTGACTTATTGATTATCCTTGAGGGCTGCACTCGGAGATGAGAGATCATTCTCTCTATACCTGGATAAAATCCAAGGCCATAGCATCTCATAGCAACACTCTCAAGCATCTTTCCAGGCTTACTAACTCTAGTTACTTACTCGTTTGGCTTTTTCTATCTCTCTCACTCTACTGGTGTCATCCTGCAGAGAAGACGAAGAATGGTTCTGGATTTAAACATCAGTCCTATATCCCATTCTAGTCTCTTAGCAGGTGGTAAACCTGACGGCTTGTTTGGAACAACATCTAAAACTTTTCTCTGGCTGTGGGCACTCAACCTGGTTCCCCTCCTAATCTGACGAACTGCTATACTCTCTGACATAAGCACGAAACCTCTGATAACCTCTCCTAACCAGTTTACGAGCCTAGAGGGCTGATATTACATTTTAGACATCTCTACACTGTCCCCTCAACAAACCACTTGTGAGCCACCCTGATCTCTAAGCCTGACGACTCTGTCTCTGCTATCTCAAGCAAGACTATGAGTAGCTAGCCCATCCACCCCTAGAATGATGTCAATCAATCACTCTAGAACCATTAGGTCAGTTGGAAGGCACCTACTCACAACTAGCACTGAACTAGCACTGAACTCAACTGGCAGACTAACTCTACCGCTGATGGATCACACTTGGGTCTATTGACCTAATGAGGACATTCTAATCCCTCAAGCACGAAGGAAAACGAAGCATCAGAGTCTCTAAGAGTAGACACATCAATACATGGAAATGAAAAGTACCTGTGACCGCCATGTCCGATGTGTCAGCCTCCTGCTGCGTCAAAGCGAAGATCTGTGCTGGTACTGATGGACCTTCATCTGGGGAACCTGTGGAAGAAGGAGTGATCTCGCTCCCTCTGCCGCTGCCTAAAGTCATAACTAGAGCTCCTGGTTGCGTCACTCTGTTTGAGGCTGTCTGCTGGGACTGTGTTTCTCAAAGTCGCAGTGGAACACTCACGTGCTATGTGCCCCTCCTGTCCGCACCTGAAACATGCTGTTGTCCCTACTAAACAGACTCCCTTGTGCGGCCTACCGCACCTCGGACATTTGGAGTTGTTCAAACCAGAGCTCGATCCCTCACCTATTCCTAGGCCAGACTTTATCTGCTTCCAGAACTTGTTCTTCTTTGATCGTCTGAGGCCTCTACCTCCCTTCTTCTTTTCTATACCAGCCTCGTGCAGAGGGGAGAGATTCTCATCACTTGTCCCTGCAAGTTTGGCACTAGCTTCTCTCTTCTGTGCCATATCTACTATCTCAGGGAACCTCTTCCTTGCTCTATCTGGAAAAGCCCCTTCGGCAAACTCTGTTGCAAACTGCTCCCAGGATAAGCTTTCTACCCTCGGGTTCACATACTGGTTGAACCATTCCCTTGCCTTTTCACATTTCAATGTGACCCCTGCCATCTGAATGGCTCTACGCTCACTGGCTCCCAACTCATCAGTTATCGTCTTGACCGTTCTGAGATACTCAAAAGGGTCATCACCAGTCTCAAACTTGGGAACATCTAACCGCAAATAGTCTATCATCTGTACCCTACTTCCTCCAGGTGAACTAGGCTTAGGTATGTGGACAACTGGGGCTACTGGTTCTATTGGTGGAGGAGGAGGTGCAACACTCCCTGGGGTAGGGTTTGCTGAATTGGGATAACCAAAGAAGGGTGGAAACATGGTATACTGTGGATGTGGCGGATAAAAGGAAGGATAGGGCATAAAGGTGGGATATGGGTGATAACTAGGAAACTCTGATGTACCTCTCATCTGGTACTCTGCCCCCCACTGGTAGGGCGGATACTGAGGTGGAACACATCTCGAGGCCTGAGTGCCTCCTTGAGACTCACCCATATCTCCTCCTAACCTACTCATGCCAAAGCTACCATCTCTGCTCTGCACATCCTCCTCTACACCTCTCATAAACCCTGACATACCACTCTGCACAACTCCCCTTCTACTCTCATCACTAGACCTTCTAGGGTCCCTTGATGTACCTTCTCTGCTTAAACTATCTGATGTTGCCTTTTGCAGAACAGGGAGTTGGGCATCCATGCCCTCATTCTCCGGCGGAGCTCCAGTCAATCGAGCAGATCGACGAGTTCCTCTCATTCTGCCTCTGACAAACACAACATCACACAAAAATATCATCAAATGATCCATGTGAGAACACATGAATCCGCAGCACATATCAAACATATCAATAATGCACATGCAGCTCATCATGGCATTTCACATCATCATGCAAGACAGGACTCCACATCCTATCCTTGTGGACATGATTTTACCTATTGTGCTTCCCTTCCTATACCAGACAACACCTCTTTCCGATGTGGGATATCTCTAGTCCTTGAGCAAAGATGCTCAGCACACCGTACTCTTGAGGCCCTAAGCTCTGATACCAATCTGTAACGACCCGGAAACCGGTACCCCTCAGTAATGGTCCGAACCATCACTGGCACTAGGATCCAGATCGGCTTAAGGCCGCCGGGACCCGTAGTCAGCCAACTATACTCTCTGTGTACCTGATAAATCCCATACATGATACAAAACGACTCAACAATCCTGTAAAACTCTGTAGGCTTAACTGCTGCTACTCAGATATGTCAATCTGAAATGGCCCTCAGGGCCTATACCAGGGACTACTATCTGCTGTGGGTCAAGGGATTGAAACCCTTTTAATCTGTAACACATCCCATTGGTATCTCATCAAAGCCATACGTTAAGCCCAACTCACACATTTCTCATCAAGAAATGTAAAACAGGATGCATGTACAAAGGGATTAATCATACATCACACTATAGCAATGACACTAGGGAAAGCACTAGTCTATCCAGTATATGACAGTACAAATCGATACATTACATGACAACTAATCTATTAATTACAGCATGTCCACTATGCTATTACAAACATACATTCATGCATCACTTTCCTCTGTACTCTTGCTGACTTTGACTTCCCATAGCTATCTCAGAACCTGCAAAACTGGGGTTAAAGGGAGTGGGATGAGCTACTACAGCCCAGTGAGAAGGAACAGTAAACAGTTCATTAATTACATGCTTTCATGAAATGTATCACATCACAAACATATCACCTCAAGGATGAACTTGTCACCAATAGCCCTTTACTGTATACATATAACCATATGTCCAACTTGCCAGGGGCGATTAGGCCTCACCTGGACTTCTCTTTCCTGACTTTATCACAAGGCCAACTGTGCCAGGGGCGATTAGGCCTCACCTGGACTTCTCTATCTGAGTCAGGTCAAACTGTCTATCTCATAGTACCAGGAGCGACCTGGACTATCCAGGGGCGACCTGGTATGGCTACCTCATGCCATAACTCTGTGTCTGTACTCTGTGCTCTATCAAGGGCTAAGGATCATTCAACATTCATCCATACACATATCATCTTATGCAATGCATCATATTCGTGAATCGAATGCAATACAACCTAATACAAAACATGGCATTTTATGATGCATGGATCATGCTAGAAGTGTATCATTTCTCAAAACAAATATTAAGTTTAGTTCCACTCACCTGTAGCCTCTGCTTGGCTAACTCTGGGCTAACTAGCTCTGTACCAACTCTAACTCTGAAGCAGCTACTACTGCCAAACACCTGGTTTTCTCAAGTCCAATCCTACAATGGAGGACTTAAATGAGGTACCAAACATACTCTATACAACAGATAAACATCTCTTATACAACTTCCCAAAACCCCTCTAAAACATCTCAAAACATGCATGCAAAACAAGCAAAGGAAGGCTGGACAGGGCACCTTCGGCAGCACCTTCGGCGGCCGAATGTCTCCTCCAGAGACGAAAGTCAGGCATGTTCGGCGGCCTAACTTGGACTTTCGGCGGCCGAACCTGAGTTCATCCAGAACTCAGTTTCGTGCACAAGGACGCCTGCCAGTCCCTCTATCACCTGCTCAGCCCTCAATACATACATGTAACCCCTCTAACACATGCATAAACACTTTAACAAGCATAAAGGAGCTTAAAACAACTTAAACTCCAACAAAACAAGCTCACAAGGCACACATCAAACATAAAGGATTCATAAACCCTCTTATGCCCATCTCATGCAAACTCATGCCTAGCTCCCGTTTCCCTTTCCAAAACTCATATAAAACATCATAAAAACCATGGATCAACACTTACCTTTTGAAGAACAAAGGCTAGTATGATTCATACGCAAAGATATGGAGAAACCAAGCTTCAAAAGCATCAAACTCCAAAACCTTGTTTCACGCTCATACCTTTTCAAAACAAGGGTCAAACTCATTAAAACCTTGAAAGAGTTGAAGAAAAAACCATGAAAACACTTCAAGGAGATCAAGAACTTACCTAGGCCAGAAGGAGAGAAGAAGTCTTCCCCTTTTTCTGCCACTCGGTGCCCCTTATAGATGAGCAACCGCCTCAGGTTCGGCGGCCAAACCTGCATGCGAAACCATGCAACGTTCGGCGGCCAAACATTGCCTTCGGGGGCCGAAACTAGGGGACTTTCGGCGGCCGAACTTTAACTTTCGGGGGCCGAACCTGCTGTAACGACCCTAAAATGGACCGTCACCGGCGCTAGGATTCAGGTCGGCTTAAGGCCGCCAGAACCCGTAGCAAGCCTGCTATACTCTCTGTGTACCTGTAAACCTCATACATGATCATACATTTTATGTGAAAATAAAACTCTTTTCTGAACCAAGGCTCAACCTGTGCATGCACTATCTCTGTACTCTGTACTCATGTACTCTGTACTCTGTATCCCTGACTAGAGCTTGCTCTAGATGGGTTAACTCATACCTGTTAAGCCTGGTTTTCACATACAGGAAAACATATATACATATACAGATCATGTACAAAACATACATCACTAGGTCAAGCAACAACTATTACATCTCTTTAATATTACATGTCCACTCTAAGCTATTACAGATCTCTTTACTTTTCTTGTACTCTGCTGAACTGTCCCTGTACACTGTACACTGAACCTGCAAAACTGGGGTTAAGGGAGTGGGATGAGCTCTATAGCCCAGTGAGTAGAACAGTAAAACATCTCAGTAAAATATGATCTCATGGAATGCACCATATCACAGACAAGCCACATCAAGAGTAAACCTGTCACCACATAGTCCCAGTAACTCTGTGCCAGGGCGTAGAATCGAGCACCTGGTCTTCCTGTCATATATGTATATGTGTATATAACACCTCTGTACTTACCATTGCCAGGGCGTAGTCAAAGGCTCCTGGACTTTGCTATACCTGCCAGGGCGTAGTCAAAGGCTCCTGGACTTCTCTATACCTGCCAGGGCGTAGTCAAAGGCTCCTGGACTTCCTGTCTGAGACTATTGGATCATTCAGCATTCACTCACATCACCAAATAACAATGCAATGCAACATATTCGTGAATACTAATGCAATCAACCTAAGGCATAAACATGATGCATGAGATATGCTAAAAGCAGTTTGTGGTTCAATTAAAAGGCATAAGTTTAGTTCCACTCACCTCTGGCTATCTGGACTGACTGACTCTGCAGGCTCTGAACCTCTGGAGCAGTACTCACTGCTGCTCTCTCTGGTTCCTCTGGTCTGTACCTATACAGATGGACTCAAATGAGGGACCAAACAAGCTTATGACTACCTCTATTTAAACTCCCCAAGAATCCCCTAAAACGCTCTCTAATAGTCATGCAAAGCAAGCAAAAAAAGCTGGACAGGACACTTTCGGCGGCAGGTTCGGCGGCCGAATGTCCTCTCCAGAGACGAAACTCAAGCACCTTCGGCGGCACCTTCGGCGGCCGAATCCCCCATACAGAGCCGAACATGCAAAACTCGCGGGGGCAAACTGTGGCAGCCTAAGCCACCATGCAAGAGGTTCGGCGGCCGAATGAACCTTCGGCTGCCGAACCTGAGTTCATCCAGAACTCAGCTTCAACGGCAAACCATCTCCTCCTTCCCTTCAAGCTCTCCAAACATGCCTACCTCCTCTACTCAACTCACATATACTCATGTATATGTCCACAGGGGTCCAAAACTATCTAATAACCCCAAACAACAAAACAAACATAACACATAAACATGTATACATGCATAAATCATCAAAACTATCATTTATAACCTAAGCATGCATCTCCTTCCATAACTCCCATAAAACCTTCAGAAAACATAAAAACATGTTCAAGAGCATCACTTACCTCCTGTTATAAGAAGATAAACACTCTGATCAAAGGAAACGAACCACCTCTCTTCACACTCTCAAACTCTCAAAAACTTAGTTTTTGTTTTCTTCAACACTTTCAAAAACTCTTGCACACTAGCTAACTCTTGCATGAGCTGCTCAAACTCAGCAAATAAAGCATAGGAGACGTGGCCAATGTCTGGACATGAGCTGGTGATAACACCTGTCCAAAATGCTGACTAAGGGATACAAAACTGCTGGCTAAGCAACTCAGCTTCGGCTGCCGAATCGCATGCAAAACCATGCAACATTCGGGGGCCGAACTTGACCTTCGGAAGCCGAACATTGAGCACTTTCGGCGGCCGAACTTATCTTCGGCGGCCGAACTTGGCTGAAGTCTCCATGAACTATTTTCTCTTCAAAACTCAAAATTGTCGTACTAAAAAAACTATAAAACACATCATCACACTTAGAAACCATAACTCCTACCCTTATATAGAATCCCAACACCCCGGATTCCACCAGACAAGAGAAATTCTGGTGCCGGATTCTAGCCGGGTATTACATTCTCCCCTCCTTAAGAACATTCGTCCTCGAATGTTCCTAAAACAACAAAAACAAAACACAAGGAGGAAACTAACCTCAAAACAAATGTGGATACTGCTGGAGCATAGACTCCCGCGTCTCCCAGGTGCACTCTTCTAGATTATGGTGGTTCCATAGAACTTTTACCATCGGAATCTCCTTGTTCCTTAGCTGTCTGATCTGCGTGTCCAGAATCCGCACTGGCTGCTCTATATAGGTGAGATCTGTATGAATCTCCACCTCAGGCTCACTCAGAACCTGATTCGGATCTGACACAAACTGTCGTAGCATAGAAACATGAAATACCGGGTGAATTCTCTCCATAGAAGCAGGTAAATCCAGCTTATACGACACATTTCCGATCCTCTGCAACACCTCAAAGGGTCCAATGTACCGTGGAGCCAATTTACCTTTCTTTCCAAAACGAACCACGCCTTTCATTGGAGACACTTTCAGCAATACCCAATTACCCTCTTGAAACTCTAACTGCTTTCTACGAACGTCTGCATAACTTTTCTGTCTACTCTGAGCTGTTCTGATTCTCTCTCTGATCATGGGCACCATTCTACTAGTAATGTCTACTAACTCTGGCCCTGCAAGAGCCTTCTCTCCTACCTCTTCCCAGCAAACAGGGGATCTGCACTTCCTCCCATACAAAGCTTCATAAGGAGCCATCCCGATGCTCGCATGATGGCTGTTATTGTAGGCAAACTCCACCAAAGGTAGATGCTGCCTCCAAGAACCGCCAAAGTCTAACACACATAGGCGAAGCATATCCTCTATGGTCTGGATGGTCCTTTCTGATTGTCCATCAGTCTGTGGGTGGAAAGCAGTACTAAAATCTAACCTTGTGCCCATTGCACTTTGCAGACTCCGCCAAAAGCGGGAGGTAAACTGAGGTCCTCTGTCTGAAACTATAGACACTGGAACTCCATGTAATCTCACTATCTCATCCAGATAGACCTGTGCCAACTTATCCACAGAATAGTTACTCCGTACTGGAAGAAAATGAGCAGATTTCGTGAGTCTGTCCACAATCACCCATATCGAGTCTATCCTGTTGGACGCTACTGGTAAACCCACTACAAAATCCATGGCTATGTTCTCCCATTTCCACTATGGAATCGGTAATGGGTTAAGCATTCCGGCTGGTTTCTGATGCTCTAATTTCACCCTCTGGCAAACCTCACAGGCTGTCACGAACTGCGCCACTTCTTTCTTCATGGCTGGCCACCAATAGACCCTTTTCAGATCCTGATACATCTTGGTGGCTCCTGGGTGAACACTATACCTCGCATTATGAGCTTCCCTCATAATGTCTTCCTTCACACTGCCCCTATCTGGTACACAAAGTCGACTCCCATAGCGAAGGATCCCTTTGCTGTCAAATCTAAACTCTGCATTGTTGCCTGACTGAACAGTCCTGGCAATTTTCATCAACTCAGGGTCCTCGTGCTGTCTCTGAGCTATCTGCTCCAGAAACACAGGTGTCACTCTCATCTGTGCTATCAACGCACTTGTACCAGACAACTCTAACTGTAATCCCTCGTCAAAGAGCTTATAAAGCTCCATCACAACCGGTCTCCGCTCTGCTGCTATATGGGATAAACTGCCTAGTGACTTCCGGCTTAGGGCGTCTGCGACAACATTCGCCTTACCCGAATGATACTGGATCTTACAATCATAATCACTGAGTAATTCGACCCATCTTCTTTGCCGCAAATTCAGCTCTCTCTGACTTAAGATGTACTGTAAACTCTTGTGATCGGTGAAGATCTCGCATTTCACTCCGTAGAGGTAATGCCGCCACATCTTAAGTGCAAAGATAACTGCTGCCATCTCTAGGTCATGGGTAGGGTAATTCAACTCGTGCTTCTTCAATTGTCTAGAAGCATAAGCTATTACTCTATCACTCTGCATCAATACACAACCTAATCCCACTCGAGATGCATCACAGAACACTGTGAACTCTTCATTACTGACAGGCAGAGCTAACACTGGTGCTGTTGTCAGTCTCCTCTTGAGCTCCTCAAAGCTCTCTTCACACTGGTCTGACCAGATAAACTTCTGGTTCTTCTGAGTCAATTTGGTCATAGGAGCTGCTATCTTTGAGAAGTTCTGAACGAACCTCCTGTAGTAACCTGCCAGTCCCAAAAAGCTTTTAATCTCAGTCACTGTCGTGGGTCTGGGCCAGTTAGCTACAGCCTCTATCTTCTTGGGGTCTACCTCAATACCCTCTGCTGATACCACATGTCCCAAGAAGGCAATGCTCCGTAACCAAAACTCACACTTCGAGAACTTGGCATATAAACCATGCTCTCTCAGTGTCTGCAGAACAATCCTCAGATGCTGGGCATGCTCCTCTGCATCTCTGGAATACACTAAGATATCATCGATAAACACAATGACAAAGTGATCCAGAAACTCACTGAATACCCTGTTCATGAGATCCATAAATGCTGCAGGGGCGTTTGTCAACCCGAACGGTATCACTAAGAACTCATAATGCCCATATCTCGTCCGGAAAGCTGTCTTAGGCACATCTGCCTCTCTGACTCTCAACTGATGATACCCAGATCTCAGATCTATTTTCGAGAAACAACCTGCTCCAGCTAGCTGGTCAAATAGATCATCAATTCGAGGTAAGGGATACCTATTCTTGATAGTGACCTTGTTCAACTGTCTGTAGTCGATACAAAGTCTAAGGGATCCATCCTTCTTTCTGACAAAGAGCACTGGAGCACCCCAAGGTGAGGTACTAGGGCGGATGAAACCCTTATCTACCAAGTCCTGCAACTGTTCTTTCAACTCTATTAACTCAGCTGGCGCCATCCTGTAGGGAGGAATAGAGATAGGTCTGATACCTGGCAGTAATTCAATTTCAAACCCTATCTCCCTATCAGGTGGTAGTCCTGGCAAATCGTCTGGGAAAACATCGAGAAACTCTCGGACTACTGGTACTGTGGCTGGTTCCCTCACCTGACTGTCTAGCTCTCTCACATGAGCTAGAAACCCCTGACAACCCCTCCTAAGCAAACGACGAGCCTGAAGGGCTGAAATCATACCTCTGGGTGTACCTCTCCTGTCTCCTCTGAAGACACACTCTGACCCATCCTGGTCTCTGAGACTCACTAGCTTCTCTCGACAGTCCAACGTAGCACTATATGCAGATAGCCAATCCATCCCTAGAATGACATCAAAATCTGTCAAGTCTAGAACCACAAGGTCAGCTGGAAGGCATCTACCCTCTATGAAAACTGGACTGAAACGACAGACTGACACTGCCACTGATGGGTCACATCTAGGTCCACTGACCCAGAGAGGATACTCTAACTCAGAACTGATCAAACCCAATCGCTCTATGGCTCTCGAAGCAATAAAGGAATGAGAAGCACCGGGGTCCATTAAAGCATACACATCTGAACACCCAATGATGAGATTACCTGACACCACTGTGTTCGACGTGTTAGCCTCCTCCTGTGTCACTGTGAAAATCCGTGCTGGGGCTACCGGATTTCCACCTCGGGAACCTGCTGCTGAAGTAGAGGCTACCCCTCTCCCTCTACCTCTGCCACTAGTCTGAGGCATGACTGGAGCTGCTGGCCGTACAACTGGCTGTACCACACTGCCTGAACTCATCTGCTGGGATGGTGCAAAAGTCATCTGCGGACAATCCCGAGCAATATGCCCTTCCTGTCCACATCGAAAACAAGCTGTAGATCCCAACCGACAAACTCCTCCATGTGGTTTTCCGCATCGTCTGCAGACTGGAGCTGTGCCAGAGCTTGAGCCACTACCTATTCCCAGACCTGACTTAACTTTACTCCAGAACTTACTCTTTGTTCCTTTTGCTCTATCCCATCTTTTACTGCTTGGTGTGGGGGCTTTAGAACCCGAAGCCTGTGCCTTTGACTGTTTCTGAATATTGGCACTAGCTTCCATCTTCCTGGCTGCATCTATAATAGCGTGAAAACTCTCCTTTTCTGCTGGAAGGATCAAAGAAGAATACCTGGGATGAAGTCTCATGGTATATCTCCTCGCCTTCTTCTGATCAGTATCATAGGCTTGACCCACGTACTGAAGCAGATCTAAGAACTTATCTGTGAACTCATCAACAGTCATCTCATCTGTTTGTCTCAACTGTTCAAACTCAATTATCTTCATCTCTCTGGAACTATCAGGAAAAGCCCACCCTGCAAACTCATTAGCGAACTCTCCCCATGACATGCTGTCCATTCTAGGCTCCACATAATGCTTAAACCATTCTCTGGCTTTCCTGCATTTGAGTGTGAAACCTGCCATCTCAATGGCTCTCCGATCATCTGCTCCCAATTCACTGGTTATCATCCTAACTGCTCTGAGGTAATCAAGTGGATCATCTCCCGTATTGTATTTAGGAGCATCCAATTTCAAGTACTCCGTCATTTGGACTTTACCTCCAGATGAGCTAGGTTCATGTCTGTCAACAACAGGGGCTACTGGTTCTGGTGGTGGTACTGGGTCATTTGGCTCTAGATGTGCTGCACTTGGATGGGTAGGGGAAGATGGATACATCGGATATGGTGGGTAATAGTGAGGATATGGCATATATGGCATGTATGTAGGATATGGGTCAAAACGAGAGTATTCCGACATACCCTCCATCGGATACTCTGGATCCTGAAACAAGGATGGATAGCCATAACCTGAGGCCTGAACGCCTCCCTCGGATTCTCCCATACCTTCATCCATAGACGGATCAGTCTCCATAGCCTCCCTTTCTTCCTCTGATCTTCCTCCCCTAGCTATTCCTCTTCTGCTCTCGTCGACAGACCTTCTAGGGTCTATTGACATACCTTCCCTGCTAGATCTCTGAGACCTTGCCCTTGGCAATGCAGGAGGACGAGCAGCTGGTCTCTCATTCTCTGGTGGGACTCCAGTCAATCGAGCTGATCGACGAGTTCCTCGCATCTTTATTCTGGAAACACAACATATAACATACCACTTAGCACATAAACATCACATATCAATCATACACATACAATACTCATGGCATATCATAGCAGATAGGACTCAAGACCCTATCCTAGTGGACATGATTTCCTATTGTGCTTGACCACTTCTAACCTATCTGCGCCCAACACTGTCTCTATAGGTCCGATCATGTGAACCTAGGGCTCTGATACCAATCTGTAACGACCCTAAAATGGACCGTCACCGGCGCTAGGATTCAGGTCGGCTTAAGGCCGCCAGAACCCGTAGCAAGCCTGCTATACTCTCTGTGTACCTGTAAACCTCATACATGATCATACATTTTATGTGAAAATAAAACTCTTTTCTGAACCAAGGCTCAACCTGTGCATGCACTATCTCTGTACTCTGTACTCATGTACTCTGTACTCTGTATCCCTGACTAGAGCTTGCTCTAGATGGGTTAACTCATACCTGTTAAGCCTGGTTTTCACATACAGGAAAACATATATACATATACAGATCATGTACAAAACATACATCACTAGGTCAAGCAACAACTATTACATCTCTTTAATATTACATGTCCACTCTAAGCTATTACAGATCTCTTTACTTTTCTTGTACTCTGCTGAACTGTCCCTGTACACTGTACACTGAACCTGCAAAACTGGGGTTAAGGGAGTGGGATGAGCTCTATAGCCCAGTGAGTAGAACAGTAAAACATCTCAGTAAAATATGATCTCATGGAATGCACCATATCACAGACAAGCCACATCAAGAGTAAACCTGTCACCACATAGTCCCAGTAACTCTGTGCCAGGGCGTAGAATCGAGCACCTGGTCTTCCTGTCATATATGTATATGTGTATATAACACCTCTGTACTTACCATTGCCAGGGCGTAGTCAAAGGCTCCTGGACTTTGCTATACCTGCCAGGGCGTAGTCAAAGGCTCCTGGACTTCTCTATACCTGCCAGGGCGTAGTCAAAGGCTCCTGGACTTCCTGTCTGAGACTATTGGATCATTCAGCATTCACTCACATCACCAAATAACAATGCAATGCAACATATTCGTGAATACTAATGCAATCAACCTATGGCATAAACATGATGCATGAGATATGCTAAAAGCAGTTTGTGGTTCAATTAAAAGGCATAAGTTTAGTTCCACTCACCTCTGGCTATCTGGACTGACTGACTCTGCAGGCTCTGAACCTCTGGAGCAGTACTCACTGCTGCTCTCTCTGGTTCCTCTGGTCTGTACCTATACAGATGGACTCAAATGAGGGACCAAACAAGCTTATGACTACCTCTATTTAAACTCCCCAAGAATCCCCTAAAACGCTCTCTAATAGTCATGCAAAGCAAGCAAAAAAAGCTGGACAGGACACTTTCGGCGGCAGGTTCGGCGGCCGAATGTCCTCTCCAGAGACGAAACTCAAGCACCTTCGGCGGCACCTTCGGCGACCGAATCCCCCATACAGAGCCGAACATGCAAAACTCGCGGGGGCAAACTGTGGCAGCCTAAGCCACCATGCAAGAGGTTCGGCGGCCGAATGAACCTTCGGCTGCCGAACCTGAGTTCATCCAGAACTCAGCTTCAACGGCAAACCATCTCCTCCTTCCCTTCAAGCTCTCCAAACATGCCTACCTCCTCTACTCAACTCACATATACTCATGTATATGTCCACAGGGGTCCAAAACTATCTAATAACCCCAAACAACAAAACAAACATAACACATAAACATGTATACATGCATAAATCATCAAAACTATCATTTATAACCTAAGCATGCATCTCCTTCCATAACTCCCATAAAACCTTCAGAAAACATAAAAACATGTTCAAGAGCATCACTTACCTCCTGTTATAAGAAGATAAACACTCTGATCAAAGGAAACGAACCACCTCTCTTCACACTCTCAAACTCTCAAAAACTTAGTTTTTGTTTTCTTCAACACTTTCAAAAACTCTTGCACACTAGCTAACTCTTGCATGAGCTGCTCAAACTCAGCAAATAAAGCATAGGAGACGTGGCCAACGTCTGGACATGAGCTGGTGATAACACCTGTCCAAAATGCTGACTAAGGGATACAAAACTGCTGGCTAAGCAACTCAGCTTCGGCTGCCGAATCGCATGCAAAACCATGCAACATTCGGGGCCCGAACTTGACCTTCGGAAGCCGAACATTGAGCACTTTCGGCGGCCGAACTTATCTTCGGCGGCCGAACTTGGCTGAAGTCTCCATGAACTATTTTCTCTTCAAAACTCAAAATTGTCGTACTAAAAAAACTATAAAACACATCATCACACTTAGAAACCATAACTCCTACCCTTATATAGAATCCCAACACCCCGGATTCCACCAGACAAGAGAAATTCCGGTGCCGGATTCTAGCCGGGTATTACACCTGCATTCTGCCTCCTTGGCCTTTTCTCTTCAAAACTCAATCATTTTCACTCTAAACCTTTAAGATACTTGAAAATCTTTTAGAAAACCTTTCTCTTACCCTTCTAGAAAGCTCTGACATCCTGAATTCCACCGGACGGTAGAAATTCCGATGTCTGAATCTGCCGGGTATTACAAGATGAGTGTAGATGAGTTCACAGACAGATTCTTGGAGCTGTTGCCATTTGCAGGGAAAAATCTTGACTCAAACCAGAAGAAGTCAAGCAGGTATATCATGAAACTCCATTCCAGGTATTCCTCCTTGATCCAGTCAGTAGATAGGGAGAGCTTCCATGCCATAGTGGATATGGCCCGGAAAATGGAGGCCAGTGCCATCATTCAGGGGACAGTTAAACAGTCAGTGGCACAGTCTTCTGGTTCCAAGACCCCGGGTGGGGGAAGGCTAGATCCCTCATCCTTGAGCGTAGCAGCTTTGGGTAGCACCACTAGGAAGCCGAAGAAGAACAAGTTCTGGAACAAGATCAAATCAGGTCTGGGAATAGGAAGTGGCTCAAGCTCTGGTGCGGATAATGCAGTTTGTGCAAGGTGTGGTAAACCACACAAGGGAGTCTACCGGGCTGGGACGGCAGCCTGCTTCAGATGTGGACAAGAGGGACACATGGTTCGGGAGTGTCCTAGATCAGTATCTATGACACAGTCCCAGCAGACGGCTTCAGGTAGTGTAGCGCAGCCAGCAGCTCCAGCCACGACGCAGGCCAGTGGCAGAGGCAGAGGGAGAGGAGCAGCCTCTTCTTCAGCGGGTTTCAGAGGTGAAGGTCCATCAGCTCCAGCGCGGATCTTCACGATGACTCAGCAGGAGGCAGATGCATCTAACACCGTGGTGGCAGGTAATCTCATCATTGGTTGTTCAGATGTGTATGCCTTGATGGACCCTGGGGCATCTCATTCTTTTATTGCTCCGAGAGCCGTCGAGAGGTTGGGTCTGATGATATCTGGGTTAGAGTGTCCTCTCTGGGTCAGTAGACCCAAGTGTGATCCATCAGTGGCAGAGTCAGTCTGCCAGTGCAGTCCAGTTTTTATTGAGGGGAGATGCCTTTCCGCCGACCTTGTGGTTCTAGACTTGACAGATTTTGACGTCATTCTAGGGATGGACTGGTTATCTACCCATGGTGCTACCTTGGACTGCAGGGATAAGGTAGTCAGGTTCAGAGGTCAGGATGGGTCAGAGGTTGTCTTCAGGGGAGATAGGAGGGGTACACCTAGAGGTCTGATATCAACTCTTCAGGCTCGTAGGTTGCTTAGGAAGGGATGTCAGGGGTATTTGGCTCATGTGAGAGAGCTTAGCAGTTAGGTTAGAGAGCCCACCTCGGTGCCAGTGGTCAGAGAGTTCTTAGATGTCTTCCCAGACGAGCTGCCAGGTTTACCACCTGCTAGGGAGATAGAGTTCGAGATAGAACTGATGCCTGGAACCAGACCGATCTCTATCCCTCCCTACAGGATGGCTCCAGCTGAGTTGAAGGAATTGAAAGAGCAGTTGCAAGAACTGGTAGACAAGGGTTTCATCCGACCAAGTACCTCACCTTGGGGTGCTCCAGTGCTGTTTGTGAGGAAGAAGGATGGATCCCTCAGACTTTGTATCGACTACAGGCAGTTGAACAAAGTCACTATCAAGAATAAGTACCCATTGCCAAGGATCGATGATCTATTCGACCAGCTAGAAGGAGCGGGTTGTTTCTCCAAAATAGATCTGAGATCTGGGTACCATCAGCTGAGGATAAGAGAAGAGGATGTGCCAAAGACAGCTTTCAGGACCAGATATGGGCATTTTGAGTTCCTTGTTATGCCGTTCGGGTTAACCAATGCCCCTGCAGCATTCATGGATCTCATGAACAGAGTGTTTAGCCAATACCTGGATCACTTCGTTATTGTCTTCATAGATGATATCTTAGTGTATTCCAGGAATGCAGAGAGCATGCCCATCATCTGAGGTTAGTTCTGCAGACCTTGAGGGAACATGGCTTGTATGCCAAGTTCTCCAAGTGTGAGTTCTGGCTGAGGAGCATTTCATTCTTGGGGCATGTGGTGTCGGAAAATGGAATAGAGGTGGACCCCAAGAAGGTAGAAGTTGTGGCTAACTGGCCTAGACCCACTTCAGTGACAGAGATCAGGAGTTTCTTGGGTTTGGCAGGTTACTACAGGAGATTTGTCCAGGATTTCTCCAAGATTGTAGCTCCTCTGACTAGGTTAACCAGGAAGAATAAGAAGTTTGTGTGGACCGACCAATGCGAAGAGAGTTTTGAAGAACTTAAGAAGAGGTTAACGTCAGCACCAGTGTTAGCTCTGCCAGCTAGCAATGAAGATTTCACAGTGTTCTGTGATGCATCCCGAGTGGGATTGGGTTGTGTGCTAATGCAGAATGAAAGGGTGATTGCTTATGCTTCTAGACAGCTGAAGAAGCATGAGTTGAATTACCCTACACATGACCTGGAAATGGCAGCAGTGATCTTTGCACTCAAGATGTGGAGGCATTACCTTTATGGGATAAAATGTGAAATCTTCACAGATCATAAGAGCCTGCAGTACATCCTGAGTCAAAGAGATTTGAATTTGAGGCAAAGGAGATGGGTAGAGCTGCTAAGTGATTATGATTGCAAGATTCAGTACCATCCGGGTAAGGCGAATGTTGTGGCAGACGCCTTAAGCCGGAAATCACTCTGCAGTTTATCCCATATATCGGCAGAGAGGAGACCGGTGGTGAAGGAGTTTTACAAGCTCATTGATGAAGGTCTACAGTTTGAGTTGTCTGGTACAGGTGCTCTGATAGCCCAGTTGAGAGTGACACCTGTGTTTCTAGAGCAGGTGGCTCAGAAACAGCACGAGGACCCAGATTTAGTGAAGATTGCCAGGACTGTTCAGTCAGGCAAAGATAATGAATTCAGATTTGACAGCAAGGGGATCCTCCGCTATGGGAGCAGATTATGTGTACCAGATGACATCAGTCTAAAGGGAGACATTATGAGGGAAGATCATAATGCCAGGTACAGTGTTCACCCAGGAGCCACCAAGATGTATCAAGATTTGAAGAAAGTTTATTGGTGGCCAGCTATGAAGAGGGAAGTGGCACAGTTTGTGTCAGCCTGCGAAGTATGTTAGAGGGTGAAGCTGGAACATCAGAAGCCGGCTGGAATGCTTGACCCACTACCTATTCCAGAGTGGAAATGGGAAAATATAGCTATGGACTTTGTGGTGGGGTTACCGGCAACATCCAACAGATTAGACTCCATATGGGTGATTGTGGACAGACTCACCAAATCTGCTCACTTCATCCCTGTCAGGAGCAACTACTCTGTGGATAAATTAGCGCAGGTGTATGTTGATGAAGTGGTAAGGCTGCATGGGATTCCTGTTTCGATAGTGTCTGATAGAGGGCCCCAGTTCACCTCCAGGTTTTGGCGAAGTCTGCAGAATGCTATGGGTACCAGGTTGGATTTTAGTACTGCCTTCCACCCTCAGACTGACGGACAGTCAGAAAGGACCATCCAGACCATCGAAGATATGCTCAGAATGTGTGTGCTAGATTTTGGAGGTTCTTGGAGGCAGCATCTACCCTTGGTGGAGTTTGCCTACAATAACAGCTATCATGCTAGCATAGGGATGGCTCCGTATGAAGCTTTGTATGGAAGGAAGTGCAGGTCACCTGTCTGTTGGGAAGAAGTTGGAGAGAGGTCCTTAGCAGGGCCAGAGTTAGTTGAGATCACCAGCAGGGTGGTGCCCATGATCAGAGAGAGGATCAAGACTGCTGCAAGCAGGCAGAAGAGTTATGCAGACATCCGCAGAAGGCAGGTAGAGTTTCAGGAGGGAGATCTGGTATTGCTCAAGGTGTCTCCAATGAAAGGAGTGGTTCGTTTTGGAAAGAAAGGTAAGCTAGCCCCACGATACATCAGACCCTTTGAAATCTTGCAGAAGATTGGGAATGTGTCGTACAAGCTGGATTTACCTGCCTCAATAGAAAGAATCCATCCGGTTTTCCATGTTTCCATGTTGAGGAAGTTCGTGTCAGATCCGGGCAAGGTTCTTAGTGAGCCTGATGTGGAGATCCAAGAAGATCTCACCTATGTTGAGCAGCCAGTGCGGATCATAGACACCCAGATCAGAAAGTTGAGGAACAAGGAAATCCCGATGGTGAAAGTCCTTTGGAACCACCACAATTTAAAAGAATGCACTTGGGAGACACGGGAGTCCATGTTCCAGCAATACCCTCAACTTTTCTAAGGTTAGTTTCTTGTGTGTTTCTTGTGTTCTATGTGTATGATATGTACTATGTCTTGCTTGTGCTAGTTGAGGAACATTCGGGGACGAATGTTCTTAAGGGGGGAGAATGTAATACCCTGCTAGACTCCGGTATCGGAATTCCTACCGTCCGGTGGAATCTCGGATGTCGGAAACCTCTAGAAGGGTGAAACCATGTTCTCATAAAATGTTTTAATGTATTTTATGGTTTTAATCAAGTAAGAAATGAGTTTTTGCATGAAAATAATCTTGGAGGAAGACCCAGGTTCGGCCGCCGAACATGCATGCGCTTCGGGAGTGCTTTAGGCCCCCGAAGGCATAAGTGAGGGAAGTCCAGGTTCGGCCGCCGAACCTTATGTTCGGCCGCCGAAGATGGCATGCATGCGGAGGCACGTTCGGCCCCCGAATGTGGCCTGGCCAGCCACCTATAAAAGGGTCCCTTAGCCGAAACGGGTGAGCTTTTCTCCCCATTTTCGGCCAAGGTGAGCTCGCCGCCGTCCCTCGCCAATTCTGAGTTTCTTCCTTCCATTCTTCATGATTTTTATGAGTTTGCAACCTTGTTTTGAAGATTTTTGAGCATAAAGCAAGTTTTGAAGCTTGGAAGACTCAGGAGCTCTCTCCCTCCGTTCTCCAAGTTTAGGTCGCCTCCCCTCTCGATCTTCAAGAGGTAACGGTCGATCTTGAACTCTTTTTATGTTTTAAACAAGTTTTAAGTTGATTCTTGGGGAAGGATGCATGTGTTAGAGTTTATGCATGTTGATAGGGTTTTTGTGAGTTTATGACAATGTAGGTTGCTGAGTTGCTTTTGATGTGTTGTAGTTGGGGTTTAGGATAGTTTGTAGCCCCTAAGAGCTTATGTATGTGTTTATGAATGTTTTGGTTCAGTGGTATGCATGATTGAATGTTTGGGAGGCGTTTGTGCATGTGTCAGCCGAGTTTCTGCCCTTTTGGCAGAAACCAGGTTCGGCAGCCGAAGGAGTTTCGGCCGCCGAACCTGCCTGGGAGGCAAGCCTTTCGGCTGCTGAAGCATGCCCCCAAAAATGGACTTTCGTCTCTGGAGGGCACTTTCGGCCGCCGAAAGTGCCGCCGAACCTGCCTGACTTTCGGCTCTGGAGGGACTTTCGGCCGCCGAACCTGCCGCCGAAAGTGCCCTGTTCAGCCTTCCTTTGCATGTTTTACATGATTGTTTTGAGGTGTTTTAGGGGGTTTTTGGGGGATGTTTTTAGAGTCATGTTCTAGTATGTTTGGTCCCTCATTTGAGTCCACCTGTGTAGGTTCGGACCCGAGGAACCGAGGACCCCAGCAGTGAGTCAGCTGCTCCAGGTTATTTTCAGAGCTAGCCAGAGGTGAGTAGAATAAACCTTTATATTTTAAAGCAAATAAATTATAAAGTTTGAGCATGTTCATGCATCATGAATGCCATGTGATATACTAGGTTGTTTGCATTAGAATTCACGAATATGCTGCATTGCATAATTCTATGATGGATGTGGATGGATGTTGGATGATCCTTAGTCCTCGATATGATGCGATGTGATATGATACGGTATGGTATGGTATGGAAGTCCGGTTGACCCATTCTACGTCCCGGCACTATGTAAGAGAAAGACCGGTTGACCCGTTCTACGTCCCGACATCTTGGAATGTTATGTTATGTTATGTTTAAGAGAAAGACCGGTTGACCCATTCTACGTCCCGGCACTTTGGAATGTAGAGGACTATAGGTGACAACACCATCATTGATGTGATTTGTTTGTGATGTGTTGCATTCCATGAAAGCATGAAAATTTAAATGTATTACTATTCTGCTCACTAGGCTCTAGTAGCTCACCCCTTTCCCTAATTCCCTAGGTATGCAGGTACGGGATAGACCAGGAGGTCAGCTAGAGTAAAGTCTTATTTATGTAATAGCTAGTGGTGAACATGACGGATATTGAAATGTATTGTATTGAATAGTTAATGAAATGATGTTATTGAGGATTAGAATGTGCTTGACCCTAGTTTGTATGGTTATCCCTTTTGATACATGATCTCTCCAAAGTAATGATTTATTGTTTTATGTAAACCAAACTTAATGTATGAATGTTACCCCATTGGAGCATTGATGAGGACTCCAATGCGGGGTTGATGATTATAGTTATGATTTATGCATGCACAGGTTGAGTTTGGTAATTGAATGAGAAAAGTTCAAATTTTTATGTATATGTTGATCATGTATGGGATTAAACAGGTTTACAGGTTGTATGTCAGGCTTGCTACGGGTCCCGGCGGCCTTAAGCCGATCTGGATCCTAGCGCCGGTAGCGGTCCGATTTTTTTGGGTCGTTACAATATCCCTCCTTAAGTATAGATTAACTAGGAAACATTCTCTAATTAATCACTAATCAACAAGTTGCCAAGGAACGTCCTTGGGGCTTTAGATTCATACAACTGTTAATTGTATTAAGAAATAGAGAGACCTAATTATAGCTACCCAAATGTATGGTGATATTGCTAGATTATGCAATCTCCTTGGTTTTTATGCCAAGAGTTGCTTGTGTTTGAATAATTCCAGCAATTACGGACTTCAAACTACTCAAACTAACAAATTATCACTTTGCAATCAAGAATCAATGGGCCCTATTAACAAATAGAAGTTTCACCTAATCTTCAACTAGAAAAAGGGGTTTCAGCCACTCATGTTAGAAACTAACATCAAAAGCAAGAAATAAAACAAGAGGAAGCAAGCAGGCCGGCTGGGCGGCTGCTGAGGTGTGCGGCGCTAGTATGGTGATTCCTGAAATTCTAATCTTTTTGGTTGCTAGATAACTCTCTATTTATATCTGAATGTGAAGCCTTAGGTTCCCTTGATTTG
The DNA here is from genome assembly GCF_001659605.2 of Manihot esculenta. NCBI lineage: Eukaryota > Viridiplantae > Streptophyta > Magnoliopsida > Malpighiales > Euphorbiaceae > Manihot > Manihot esculenta. The sequence goes on from NC_035172.2 coordinate 19,671,738, forward strand.
ATGTAGTTATTTTCCAATTTGGATTTGGATTCCTTTTGGTAATTGAATTTCCTTATGATTTGGACTCCTTGATGGGCGGGATTTGGTTGCTGAGCTGTCCTTGTGAGTTGCTGAGGTGTCTTTAAGTGTTTGGGGTAGGATGAACTTCTTGAAAGTTTGAATTTCCACTTTTCCACTTTTTTGCTGTTTTCTGCTGCAAAATCTGTTTGTCCGACTGTTTGGGCAAACAGCTAGTTCTGTATCGTCTGTCATTCTGCCTCTCTTCTGCGGGATTTATTTATCCAATTGTTTGGACAAACAGCTGGTCAAACAGCAGGTATGTGCTACTTCATCCTTCTCCCGTTTGTGTTGCTTCTTGGTTTTGGCTTTTGTTTGGGCAAACTGAGCTTGGTATGCCAAACTTGTTTTCTTCCATTCTCTTTGGACAGTTTTTAGGCCATTTTTCATCTAATCACCATTTTATACCATTTTCTGCAAAATAATATCAAAACCATAAAATTAGATAGAAAATGTGTAATTTAATAACAATAACAACATGAGAAATGGGCCTAATTTTGGTTTGATCACACTACATAATATTTCTTTTGAGCCTAACTATCTTTCTTTTGCTGCAAACATCTCTCATATTCATGAACCCAATACTTTTAACCAAGCCAAGCATGATCCTAGATGGGTTGAAGCAATGCATAAGAAATTAAATGCACTAGAATCCAATGGCATATGGGAACTTACCACCTTACCCAGAGGAAAGAAGGCCATAAGGTCAAAATGGATCTATATAGTAAAGTTCAATGTAGATGGCACTGTCAATAGATTTAAGGCTAAGTTAGTGGCCAAAGGGTACAATCAAGTACCAGGATTGGATTTCATAGAAAGTTTTTCACTTGTAGCCAAGATTATTACAGTAAAAGTCTTCTTGGCTTTGGCAGCTACAAAATCTTAGGCCATTCACCAAGTTGATGTGAATAATGCTTAGTTGCATGGCACTATTGATGAAGAGTTGTTCATGCACCCTCCAGAAGGATATTATAAGGCCACACTAGGGCAAGTTTGTAGGATAATAAAGCCCTTGTATGGACTTGAACAAGTTGGATGATAGTGGAATAAGGAGTTGTCTCACAAGCTCATTTCTTTCGGTTTCATACAATCACTCAATGGTACTTACCTTTTTACAAGAGCTGTACATGGGACTTTTATCATGTTACTAGTTTATGAAGATGATCTGCTCATATCTGCCTCTGATGAAGCTAGTATATCTAAGGCCAAAACTTTTCTTCATGATGCTTTCATAATCAAAGATATGGGATGTGCAAGATATTTCCTCGGAATTGAGCTAGTAAGATCTAACAAAGGCCTCTTCCTTAATTAGAGAAAATATACCATGGACATATTCCAAGATGCAAGGTTACTAGATGCCAAAACCACTACTCATCCTATGGTAAAAAATCTCAAATTAAATGTTGATATTGACCCTTCACTTTTAGGACAAGAGAAGTATAGAAGCTTAGTAGGAAGACTTCTCTATCTCAACTTAACTAGACTAGACATCACACATGCCGTTCAAGTTTTAAGTCAATTTCTTCAACAACCTCGAGCCCTACACTGGAATGTTGTTGTCCATTTGCTCAAATACCTCAAGGGTACCCCTGCCAAGGGATTGTTTTTCTCTAGTCACAATGATTGTGCATTGAGGGTTTATTTAGATGCTGATTGGGCAAATTGTCCTATGACTAAAAAATCCTTAACTGGATACTGTGTCTTTCTTGGTCCAACTATTGTATCAAAAGCAAAATACCATTAGTAGGTCATCAACTGAGGCAGAAAATCAAAGTATAGCATCCATAGTTTGTCAGCTTTAGTGGATTTCATATTTGTTGAAAGATTTACACGTCCTAATTCCCTTGCCCATTCCTCTTTACTGCGATAATAAAGCTACTGTTCACATATCTAAAAATTCAGTTTTCTATGAATGCACAAAATAGATCGAAATTGACTGTCATGTCTTTAGACAAAAAGTGCAAGATGGATTCATCACCACCACACATGTGTCTGCTAAACTTCAATTGGTAAATTTGTTTACCAAGCCTTTAGTCTCCCCCTTATTCTTCACTCTCTTGTTTAAGATGGGATTTGTCAACCTTGACCTATTTCCATCTTGAGGGAGGCTGTAATACGTGAAATTATAAATTATGTATACAGTAGTAATGGCAGGAAAACTTATTGTAAAGTTTGTTAGATGGATGAGCTGGCAAGTGCTGATTGGTAGAATTAGCTAGACTTTATGGATATAAACCCGCTCACGCAAGATATCAATATACACTTTCTTTCTACTCATTTCTTTTGCATGGTTCCTTCTCTGATATACAACAATAAACCAATAATTGAGAGATATAAAGAACTAAAGTTGCATTAGAATCAATTCTCCTTTCACATTTGTTCACTTAGATTTGTTGCTTTTTTATCCTCCAATTGTCATTAAAAAATACAGATTAAGACTTTTAAGGGTGTAAATAATCTTAGCTAAGTTGAGATTTGAAAATTTTAAATTTGGTTTATCAAAATTGTTCTAAAATCAAACTAAATTTGAACTTGACTCATTTTGAAATTGAATTAAATATCAATAGGGTCAAGCTTATATCGTTGAGCAAATGAGTCAAGACAATTTGAGTTTTTATCAAGATAAACCTTGAATTGCTCAAGCATAACTCAATCCTTATAGGTTTTGATGTCTTCATTTAACAAGTAGTTGCATATATAGGATTTCTCATTTGTCGGGGTCCTACCTTAATGATCGGATCTTCGTACTATCCTATGTCGAATGAGTTCCTATTGTCTAAGACATGCTTTAAATATGTAACGGGAAAGGCTTGTGAAACCTTAACTGAAATCATATTTGGGTCTTTATATGGGATTCAAACCAAGTGTGGGATTATTAATGTGAGATCCAGACACTATTTTTGGATCTGGAGTGGTGGATCTAGCTCAGTACCCTTGATTGAAAGCATAATTTGGTACCATATGTATCATTAATCTCCATTTGAGTTTTTTGAATCTTTAGGTTCTTTTTATAGAATATTTTGTGTGATCGCTTCTGGTTAAACTCTCAAAGCACTTTATCATATATTCTCTTTTTATTTGTCATAAGAAGGATTTAGGTTTGACTATCGAAGCATGTAGTCACATCGGGTTCCACCAAAGCACTTCACTTTACTTATTTGGATACCGAAGCGTGCATTTCGGGTTGAACCACTAAAGCGCTTCACTTTTACCTTCTCTTTTATTATAAGAAGGTTCAGCTTTAAATGTCTAAGCATATAGTCACTTTGGATTGAACAATCGAGCGCTTCACTTCACCATCTCTCTCTCTCTCTCTCTTTTTTTTTTTATCATAACAAGGATTCAACTTTGATTGTTTAAGCATATAGTTGCTTTGAGTTGAACCACTGAAGTGATTTACTTGACTTTTTTCCTTGTAAGAAGGGTTTGACTTTGACTATTGAAGCATGTAGCTACTTTGGTTGAACCACCAAAATACTTTGCTTTAGCTATTTTTTTTTTTTTTGTCGTAAGGAGTGTTTGCCTTTAACTATCGAAGTGCTTCACTTAACCTTCTTTTTTTTTTTTCTCGTAAGTAGGGTGTAGCATTGAATGCCAAAGCATATAGTCTTCTCGGGTTAAACCACCAAAGTGCATCACTTTACTTCTTTTTATGCATAAGAAAGGGTTTGACTTTGACTGTTGATGCATGTAATTTCTTTGGGTTGAACCACTAAAGTTTTTTTTTTTTTTTTACTTGATGAAGTTTATCAAATCCTAATATCTCTCCTTGATGAATTATTTTCTCATTGAGTTTTCTAGTGATAGATCACTTTAGTTTTAATGAAAATTTTCACCTTACGTGATTTTTAGCGACGGATCACCTTAGTGGTTATCTTAATAATTTTTTTGTTTTATGGGATTGATAGCGGTTGTCAAAACCGTAAAAAATAAATCTATTATCAATCAACAAAATAATTTGTAGATAGTGGCAATAGGGTCAATATTACTTGTTTAACATATTCTGATAAAAATTGAGCATCTTTAATATTTATAAAATATTATATTTTTATGAAATTTATATATTTATCTTAACATTCATAAATTTATAATATATTAAAATATAAAACGTAATTATTTAATATTAAAAAAATGAAATTTCAATATTTAATAAATTAATATTTTTAACAAAAAATTTACAACACAATACAATATTTAATTTATTATATAAACACAGAAAATTAAATAAATTGTAACAAACAAATTAAATAGAAAATCAACTATAAGCAAATAAATATTTATATTATAAAAAATATTTTTTAATAATACAATTATGAATTAATGGATCAATATGGATTAATGGTCACAGGTTAATACATAATACGAATAATAAACTGTACCATAATCTTCTTAAATTAAATTGGCAAGTCAATTTGTGCCACAATATGATTATTAGAATGTCATAAATAGGTCAATGTGATTTTAATACAAACGCAAATAAACTCAATTCTAACTCTTTATTTTTGTGTTATTTTCGTATTATGTTCATGAATTGTATCAATAATTGTCACTTTTATTTTTTTTATCTCTTTCACCGAACTCCTTATACAGAAAGTTGCATAAGCAGCAATACAGTTATGTCACAGCTTATATCAGTCAAGTTCCAGCTCATTATATCCGCAAAAAAATAGTAATTAATTTAGGGCATATAAATAGTTGTTTTCTTATTTTTAGAAAGGAGAGTATACTCTAGAATAAAAAAGTACCAACCACCTATCTTTCTCTTTCCATTTTCCACCATTTTCACCTTCTTCTTCCTCATTTCACATGGAGAACAAAAGAGAGAAGCTGCAACTTCACCAATGGAGACTCTTTGGGCATGGATTTTCAATATTTGAAGAGTTCTTCATTTGGGTTTTCGTTCTTCTTTATTAATTTCACGTGTTTTTTGTTTTATTTTGAGATTTTCCTTATAAATACTATGAATAATGAGTAGATTTTTAGATTTTAAAAATTGAGTATATAATACTATATTTTAACCTTGGATTTGAATAAATTTCCATTAATGAGTTTAAGCTAATTTCTAATTTTGAGTTGGGTATTTGATTATTGATTATTTTCCTTGTGATTTAATCTCTTGCTTTGTGTTTGGCCAACCAAAGTATTATTTTTAATCATTAATTGATGTATTGAGAGATGGAAATTAATGGTGGAAAACCTAGAATTACAACTTATATAAATTAAAGAAACTGACCAAGGGTGTGAGATGATTTCAAAAATTAATTAAAGAACATAATGGATTTTATTAAATCAAGAGTTACAAAAGTATGAATTGATTTAATTATGATACATCTTTGATATCTTGAAAGAGAATTAAAGTGATTTTAGAATTAATTTCTTCACATGAGAATTGATAGAAATTGGAAAAAATCCGGATTAATTAGAGTATGAACCCAAATATCTAAAACTAAATTTCCATATTTAATCTTTAGTCTTAATTAATTGCTAATTTTAGTTAATTGTGGGTTAATTTTCCATTGCTTAATTTAATTGCTTTTAATTGATAGTTAATTTCTCTTACTAGTATAGAATTAATTAGCTTAATTGCATTATCTTAGTTAATTTTAATTAAATTGCTGCACAATTTATCTTTATTAGTCAATTTCAGTATAAATTTGATTAGTCCAAATAATTGTTTTAACTATAGCCTAGTATTTAAACACTAATTCTCTGTAAAAATGATACTCTACTCTATCCTATTATTATATTACTTGTGTGACTCGTATATTTGTGGTATCACAACACATCTCCCCACATCTTGGACTCAAAGAAATTTTTTTCGAGTAGTAAGGGTGTAAATGAATCAAACCAAACTGAGTTTTAAAGAGTTCAACTTTAGTTTGTTAAAATTTTTTGAATATGAGTTTTACTTATTTTGAACTCGAGCCAAGTATTAATAGTTCAAATTGAGTATTAATAAGTTCAAACTTGGTTCGTTTAGCAAACGAGTTTAGATGAGTCGAGTTTTTATCAAGTTTAGTCTCAAATAATTTACGAACAGATTAATTATTTATAAGTACAATGAAATTTATTATATATATACAAGTTAACTCGTAAATTTATAAAAAGCAAGCTCTTAAATCTGATAAATGACTATTTAAACCAATATCGTTTGGTTAAGACGAAATAAGAGAAAAGATAGGCTAAAAAACTAAAAGTCCTATTGAAATTCCTCAAATATTGAAAAGTGAGTTTCTAATAGTCAAGGGAGACTATTTACAATAGAAATAAAACTTTAATATGTAAAATTATGAAAATACCCAAAATATTCAAAAAAATAATTAAAATGCAAAATTGACCCCCTAAACGATGGCATGTCCATATCGAGCTTTGTGATAAACCTATGGCTTTTGTCACATTTTTGAAAGTCATGCGTATTAAAATTTCCTTTCCGAAAAACTATCGTGGGTCTCTATCGGACGTCGGCAGCAAAAGTTAGGTCCGGTCCAAATCTGCCGTAAAGTCCAAGTCTGCCGTAAAGTCCAAGACAAATTGCTCCATATCATTCCCTTCCACTTGTAAAGAACTCAACCTCGAGTTGTCATCAGCAGGGTAGTACTGAAATAGATCCACCACGTTAAACGTCTTGGAAATTTTCATCTCATGTCAAGAACATAGGCATTGTCATTAATCTTCTGAATGATCCGAAATGGACCAATCTTCTTGGCGTCAAGCTTTTTCTGTCCTCTACCACACTCCTTGCATAAATACACCATAACTTGATCACCGACATTGAAGGATTTGAAACGCCTAAGTTTATCAACTGTAGCTTTATATTTATCATTGGCTTCTATAAGGCATTGTTGTACTTGCTTGAAAACATCCACGTGCTGCTTTGCCAAGTTGCTTGCTGCAATACTGTAATAAGATCAACTGTATGCGCTGGGACTTTCCTGTACACAACAGCAAACGGTGACATCTTTGTGGAGCTGTGAACAGCACTGTTGTAAGCAAATTCTGCTTGGGCAAGAGCAAGATCCTAAGCAGTTTTCTTATTATTGCAGATGCAGCGTAGAAGATTGCCAAGCGTGCGGTTTACTACTTCAATTTGTCCATCAGTTTGGGGATGGGCAACACTGCTGTATCAAAGTTCAGTTCCAAAATGTTTCCATAAAGTCACCCAGAAGTGAGCTAGAAACTTCACATCTCTATCAGAAGTAATGGTCTTGGGGACACCATATAAGTAAACAATCTCCTGGAAAAACAGTTTTGCCACATGAGAAGTATCATTAGTTTTCTTGCAAGGAATGAAATGCGCCATTTTGGAGAACCTGTCAACGACAAAAAAAATAGAATCAGATCCACGTTGAGTACATGGAAGACCAAGAACAAAATCCATAGACAAGTCCTCCCAAGGATGGGCTGGAATAGGCAGTGGAGTGTATAAGCCTGTATTCTGCGAATGTCCCTTCTGAGTTTGACACACTGGGCACTTCTGAACCATCCGACCTGTATTCCTTTTTAATTGTGGTCAGTAAAAACGCTCCTCCAATCCAGTAATAGTCTTGTCACGCCCTAAATGACCACTCAAACCTCCTCCATGGATCTCACGAATTATTTTTTCCCGCAAAGAAGATTGAGGAATGCATAACCTGTTCTCCTTAAAAAGAAAGCCATCATGTATCAAGAACCCATCAGTAGGTTGGTGAGTCTGGACTCTAGCCCATATATCAGTAAAATCACTATCTGTAGCATACAAATCCTTCAGGAATTCAAAACCTACAACCTCCTGATTGACTGTAATCAACAGAGCAGCCCTCCTACTCAAAGCATCTGCCACCTTATTACTATGGCCAGCCTTATGTTTGATGACATAATGAAAGGCTCCAAAGTAAGCTGCCCATCGAGCATGCATCTTATTCACATGTTTTTTAGTTTTAAAATGGATCAAAGATTGATGATCTGTGTGAATAATAAACTCTCGCCCCATCAAATACTACTCCCAAGTTTTAAAAGCCCGGAATACTGCATATAGCTCTTGCTCATAAGTAGACCACTTCTTTCTAGCTTCATTCAGTTTTTCACTAAAGAAGGCAATAGGCCTTTTAGACTGTGACAACACTCCACCAATTCCAACTTCATAAGCATCAGATTCAACCTCAAACAGTTTATCAAAATCGGGTAGAGCAAGAATAGGGATAGAAGTAAGCTTATCTTTAATCTCTTCAAAGCTCTTGTTGGCGGCTTCAGTCCATGCAAATTTTTGCACTCTCTCTTTCTTCAAGCAATTTGTGATAGGGACAACGATGCTGCTGAAATTTCTGATAAACCGTCGATAGAAAGTAGCAAGGCTATGAATGCTGCAAACTTCAGAAATAGTTTTGGGGATGGGCCAATTTCGTATTGCTTCTACCTTCTTCTCATCAACATGTATCCCTTCTGCACTAACAATAAATCCTAGGAACAGAATGCGCTCTGTCATATAGATGCACTTCTTAAGATTAATAATCAGCTCACTTTCTTGCAAGGCTGTCATGACTTGACGGAGATGCTGTAGATGTTCTTCCTTACTGCGACTAAATATCAAGATGTCATCAAAATAAACAACAACAAATTTGTGTAAGAAAGGACACAAAACCTGGTTCATGAGTCGCATAAAAGTGCTAGGTGCATTCGTTAAACCAAAGGGCATAACCAACTATTCATACAAGCTTTCCTTAGTCTTGAAGGCAGTCTTCCATTGATCTCCCTCCTTGATCCGAACTTGGTGATAGCCACTTTAGATTGTTTCGCAGAACCGAAAGGTAAGATAATAATCTTCTTTTAATTCTACATGAACATATATGAATTCTCCTTCCCCTTATACAAAGTATCAACATCGAATTGCCAAGGGTGACCTAGCAAAATGCCACAGCAATCCATATCCACAACATCACAATTAACAGGTTCAGTATAAGATTTACCGATCGAGATAGGCACGCTGCAGATTCTGTTGACCTCAATTGTCGGACCTTCCTTAATCCATCCGACTTTGTATGGCGAAGGCTGAGGCTGTATAGGCAACTACAATTTCTCTACCAATTGCTTAGCTATCAGATTCTCACAACTACAGCTATCTATAATTAGCCTGCAAATTGCCTCTCCTACTCGACACTTTGCCTGGAAAATCTTCCTCCTTTGTGTCTCATCCTCCTATTTTGTTGAGCATAATATTTTCTTCACCATATAGGTGACCTCTCCATCTTCAGAACCAGCAATAGATCCATCATCGTCATCCACTTTCTCGTCAGTTTCAACCACTTGCTCAACTATATTAACCTGTTGGCGGTCAGTATTAACTCCTTTACGTTCTGGATAATTATTTGATTGATGACAGGATTGCCTGCAGTGGTAATATATGTCTCCCAATGGCTTCTGATAAGGATTGATTCTGCCTCCTTTGTCTGTTGTAGCGGTGACTGCCTTTCCCTTATTATCTCTCCTTTCTTCCATGGTATTCTGAGGGTTGCCAGAATTTACAACCTTAGAAGGTTGCCCGCTGTAATTGTAATACCCGGCTAGACTCCGGTATCGGAATTCCTACCGTCCGGTGGAATCTCGGATGTCGAAAACCTCTAGAAGGGTAAAACTATGTTTTCATAAAACGTTTTAATGTATTTTATGGTTTTAAGCAAGAAAGGAAATGAGTTTTATATGAAAATAACCTTGGAGGAAGACCCAGGTTCGGCCACCGAATCTCAAGTTCGGCTACCGAACATGCATGCATTTTGGGAGTGCTTTAGGCCCCCGAAGACATGAGAGAGGGAAGTCCAGGTTCGGCCGCCAAACCTTATGTTCGGCCGCCGAACATGGCATGCATGCGGAGGCACGTTAGGCCCCCGAAAGTGGCCTGGCCAGCCACCTATAAAGGGGTCCCCATGTCCGAACGGGTGAGCTTTTCTTCCCGTTTTCGGCCAAGGTGAGTTCTCCACCGTCCCTCATCGATTTTGAGCTTCTTCCTTCGAATCTTCATGATTTTCTTATGAGTTTTCACTTGGTTTGAAGATATTTGAGCAAAAGAACAAGTTTTGAAGCGTGGAGACCAAAGAGTTGATTTCTCCCCATCTCCAAGCTAGGATCGTCTTTCCTCTCGATCTTCAAGAGGTAAGCTTAGATCCACCCTTCCTTGTATGTTTTAAATAAGTTTTATGAAGATCTATGGGGTAGAAATGCATGGTTAGGTTATTGTTGAAGTTTATGGGTTTAGGTTATGTTTTTGAGCAATGTGGGTTATTTGATGTGTTTTGGTTGGGGTTTAAGTTAGTTTGAGACCCCTATGTGCTTGTTGGCTTGATTTTGCATGTTGTAGACTAAGTAAATGCATGATGAAATGGATTGGGAAGCATTTGTGCATGAAAGAGGTTGAGTTCTGCCATTTGGAAGAACTCAGGTTCGGCAGCCGAAGGAACTTTCGGCCGCCGAACCTGCCTGTGGAGGCAAGCCTTTGGCTGCCGAACCCTGTCCCCGAAAGTGGACTTTCGGCTCTAGAAGGGAGTTTCGGCCGCCGAAGGTGCCGCCGAACATGCATGAGTTTCGTCTCTGGAGGGAACCTTCGGCCGCCGAAAGTGCCGCCGAAGGTGCATGACTTTCGGCTCTGGAGGGACTTTCGGCCGCCGAACCTGCCGCCGAAAGTGCCCTGTTCAGCCTCCTTTTGCATGATTTATGTGATTGTTTTATGGTGTTTTAGGGGGTTTTTGGGGAGTATTTTAGAGTCATGTTCATGGATGTTTGGTCCCTCATTTGAGTCCACCTGTGTAGGTTCGGACCCGAGGAACCGAGGACCTCAACAGTGAGATAACTGCTTAAGAGTCATTAGAGCTTCAGCCAGAGGTGAGTGGAATAACTCTTTACGTTTCAAAGCAAATAAATAAATTTTGAGCATGATACATGCATCACGTATGCCATGAGATATACTAGGTTGTTTGCATTAGAATTCACAAATATGTTGCATTGCATAACTTGATGATGATGTGTATGGATGTTGAATGATCCTTTAGTCCTCATATGTTATGGAATGATGATGATATGGTATGGAAGACCAGTGAGGCCCATTCTACGCCCCTGGCACTATGGAATGTTATGCTATGTTATGTTATGTTAAGAGAAAGACTAGTGAGGCCCATTCTACGCCCCTAGCACGATTGGACTATGTAGAGGACTATTGGTGACAAGTTCATCCTTGATGTGATTTGTTTGTGCTGTGTTGCATTCCATGAAAGCATGAAATTTAAATTGAATGATTGTTTATTCTGCTCACTGGGCTTTATAGTTCACCCCTCTCCCTTAAACCCCAGGTTTGCAGGTACAGGGTAGACCAGGAGGTCAGCAGGAGTAGAGTCATGTTATATGTAATAGCTAGTGTGGACATGAATATGATGTAATGTAAAAAGTATAGTATAGTAATGTAATGTAATGATGCTTATGGAAGTTTAGAGTTGTGCTTGATCATAGTATATTGTTAATCCCTTTGTTTACATGATCTTTCAAATGTAATGGTGTAATGATGTTTTAAGTAAGCCAAACTCACTATATGATATGTTACCCCATTGGGGCATCATGGAGGACTCCAATGTGGGGTTAATGATTATGTATATGATTAGTGCATGCACAGGTTGAGTTTGGTGAATGAATGAAAAGAAAAGTTCAAAATTTTTATGTATGTGTTGATCATGTATGGGATTAAACAGGTTTACAGGATGAATGTCAGGCTTGCTACAGGTCCCGGCGGCCTTAAGCCGATCTGGATCCTATCTCCGGTAGCGGTCCGGTTTCCGGGTCATTACAGTAATTGCCTCTATACTGCTGCGTTCCTGTTGAACCATAATTTCTATAATTGAAATTCTGGTTGTACTGCTGTCGTGGCTGCCAATCAACACGCTCTTCTGCCCCTTTTGCCATCTCAATAGCGTCTGCCAAGGTGAAAATCGCAGCTACTCCCATCATACAACGAATTTCGTGATTCAGGCCCCTCTGATAATGAGCAACCTGTTGGGCTTCATTCTCACAGTTTTCACACCTTGCCTGCAACCTTAAAAGCTCCTCAGTATATTCATCCACCCTTTGGTTCCCCTGTACACAATCATGATATCGATTATACAAAACCTGAGCGTGATCGTTAGGCAAGAACTGTTGTTCAAATATCTGCTTCATTAATACCCAGTTTCGTATGAGCTCCAGCCTCCTCCGATAGCGTTTATTTTGAATCAAATTCCACCAGGCTGCTGCACCCCCTTTTAACTTATAGGTCACAATTGGAACCTTGCGCCCTCTTCCACATTCATAACTTCAAAGAAACGTTCAACATCTGCCAGCCAATCAAGAACAGATTCAATATCTAACGAACTAGAAAAGTTTTGAAGGTCTACCTTGATCTTGTAACCTTCCTTATAATTCTGTTAGAGATTGTAGGCACAGGATTGGCGACCATAGGATTGGCGACTGGTTAGGGGTGTGCGGCGGCGGCGGCAGGTTGGTGGATTCCCTGTTGCAGGGTCAGTTGTCCGATCATCTCCCTCAATTCTGCCAAAGATGCCTCAATCGCTGCAAGTCGCGCCTCTTGGTTATCTGCCATGGTCGAACTTTGCTCTAATACCAATATAATAAAGGACTATTCAGACTCCGTCAGGAGTTTTAACCAATATCGTTTGGCTAAGATGAAATAAGAGAAAAAATAGGTTAGAAGACTAAAAGTCTTATTGAAATTCCTCAAAGATTGAAAAGTGAGTTTCTAATAGTCAAGGGAGGCTATTTATAATAGAAATAAAACCCTAATATGCAAAATTATGAAAATACCCAAAATATCCAAAAAAATAATTAAAATGCAAAATTGACCTCCTAAACGATAGAATTTTCATATTGAACTTTGTGACAGGCCAACGGCCCTCATCACAGTTTTGAAAGTCGTGCGTCTCGAAATTCTCTTTTCAAAAAGCTATCGTGGGTCTCTATCGAATGTCAGCAGCAAAAATTAGGTCTGGTCCAAGTCTGCCGTAAAATCCAAGGCTAATTGCTCAATATCAAAATCTTAACGATCTAAATATTTATAAGCTCTAAGAGTGTTCACGAGACTACTCATGAACTCAGATACGAGCTGAGCTCTCAAATCTTAATAAATTGAACATTATGGAGCTCAAATTTAGCTTGTTTACTAAACCAGTCTAAAGTTTAAGTTTGAAATTGACTCATTTAAAAATCAAGTCGAGCTCGGTCGAGTTTTTATCTAGACAAATTTCGAATAACTCACGAACAAATTGATTTATTTGCACTCATACCGAATAAGAAAGGATTTCGCCTCCCTTTGCTCCACGTCTTTGCCCATTGACGTGTGAAGATGGCTCCATCCCTTGTCTATTTACAGGGAAGGAGCTCTTCCTTTCTCAATGGCTATAAATGAATCATTAAATAACTCCATTCATTACTCGTTAACATCGTAGCTACCTCTCTCTCTCTTTTTTTTTTTTTTTTTTTTAACAAATCATAAATATTTCATCATAAATTTTATGGGACTTACATATTGGAGGGACCTGCTTAACAAGTTTAAAGGGCCTTAGAGATTCTATGTTCTTGACCGAAGTACGTTTATGAAAACTAAAGAGAGAGAACTCTCTCTCTTAGAAAAAAAAAAAAAAAAAAAACTAAAAAGAGAATATGGCTTTCTATGTATATATTTAATTTGATGGTGCAAATGTGAAGAACAATAGATAGAAAGGTAATTTACATGGCGTCCCTAGGATTTCTTAGAATCACAGTTTAGTGCTTGCTTTTCAATAGTAAATAATTCAATCCCTAAGTTTTTACTCTATTAAATATTAAAATTATAAGATTGAAAATGATTATAAATATTAAAATTATAAGGAATAAATTAAAAAATTAAAATTTAAGTAACGAAATTGTTATATGTAATTGAAAATCTTATTAAGATTATTTTATAAAAAAGACAAATGACCTCTTTAAATTTTTAAAAATTTTATCAAAAGTGATTTAACACTCCATCAAATAAAATGGTCCATTTAATTCTTTAAACTATTAAAAATAACACAAAAAAAAATCTAAATTTAATACCATTAAATTTTTATAAAAAAATAATAAAACTCTTAATAAATATTATGATAATAATTTAAACTCTTGAATAAATAATTTTAATATTATATTTTAATAATTTAGTTTATAAATAGTTTATGTTAAGAATAATTTTATAAAATTTTTAAAATAAATAAAGTATTATTTAAAAGTTTTAAAATAATTAAAATTAAAATTTAATAAACAATAAATTAAAAGATCCTTTATATCAATTAAAATCATAAATATTTTTATATTTTTTTTCTTAATAATTAAAGGTCAAACTTTAATATTAAAAAATTTTTAATATATTTTTAAGAATATACAACTATTACAATATTTTATATGTAATAAAAAAAATAATAATAAAATATATTTTTTTGAACTAAAAATTGAGAATTAGAGGAGTAAAATCTGAAATGTCTGTGTGAGTCCAATAATAATTTTAAAAATTTTTTTATATAAATATAGAATATAAATAATAGTGTAAATTAATTGATAAAATATCTTATAATTTTTTATTAGCATTGAATGAGTTTTAGTAATTTTTATATTTTTATAATTTCTATAGTTAAATTTTATTATGGAAATATTAATTAATTTTTTACAAATTAATTTTTAATATATTTTTATGGTTTATATTATTTATCTTATATACGTAATATTATCTATAATTATAATAGTATTTACATATTTTAATAACACATATAAATTTTTAAATGAGATATTAATATTAAAATTAGTGTTTAATTAAAAGATATATAAAAGGTAATTTAATTTTTTTAAGTGAATTACTCTTTTATATTTTATAATAATTTTAAATTTGCACTCACGTATTTAAATATATATAAAATAGGTGGATTTTCCTTTGGTATTAACAATATAACATTTTATTTGAATATAATGTTGTCATGTCTTACGGAGTTTTTTTTTTAAATTATTATTTTTAATAACTAATTCTCAAAATTATAAGGTTTTCTTATTAATTTTTCAATTTAAAACTATTGTCTTCTTTGTTTCACAAAATATAAAAATTTAAATATACTTTTTCCTTTAATATTTTTCCTTTTTCTATGGTTTTACTATTAAAAACATACATGTTTTCCTATGGTTTTACTATTAAAAAAAATTAATTGAATTAAAATAATAATATATTTCATACTTATTTTTTAAATAATAAGAATAATAATGTAAGGTCTAATTAATAACACAAAAGTTTATATACAATAAAAATATTTGGTCTTACAATTTATTCAAAAATCACTATTAAAAATATTAAATAAAATTTAAAAAGTCTTATTTCATGTTGCATATTAAAATTTTAAATAATAACTCGTAAAAAGAAAAAAACACAAATTGCAAAATTCCAAATGAAAATAGAGAAAACTGAATTATTGAAATGAATTGTTTATAAATATTTAATTCAATTTAATTTGGGTTTTTAATTGAAAATGATTCAGCTTGATTTTTTTTAATATTTAATAAATTAGATTTTTTAAAAACGACTTGCCAGGTGATTTTCTTTGAATTGGAGTCGGATTACCATTTCCTGCCCAAGTCTGGGCTTTTTCATTAACCAAGTTGGTCCATGGGCCTATTAACTGATCTGAATAAGTCTCAATAAATTTGAATCTTTTACCATTTTAAACTAAATTTTACATAAAAATATAGTCTCTTTGTTTTAATTATTTTATTATAAGGAAATAAATAGCACTTTAGCTAAATTTATAATATAAAATATATAATTTTATAAAGTTTAATTTATTTTATAATAAAGAAACTGACTTTATTTTAAATCAAATAATAGTATAAACTCTCTAAAAATAAATATAAATAAATTTTGCAGAAAATAGTTTAAATACAATTTATATATTTATTATTTATTCATGTACATACTAAACTCACAATTATATAAAATTAAATTTATATTAAATACAAAATATTCCACATTTATTTCTGTAATTTTCTGAGCAAATAATCACCATGAACTGCAAAGTCTGCCAAATCAAAAGAAGTGGTAACTAAATCCCATGAAAAAATAAGAAGAAATTTTAGCTGTTGGTCTTTATGTGACTGCCATTGACTGGGGCTTTCATTTTCATAGGCCACTTACCTTAATAAGGCGCGCCCTATGTCCAATGCTGAAATTATTTTATAGAAATTCGAATTTGTTTGATATATTTAATATTTAAAATCACTTTAAATTATATTAAAATTTACTTTAAATTACCTTAAAGGACACCCAATCCATTTAAATTTATAAATTTTAGTTTAATAATTTACATTAAATGCAATTTAAAAGATTAGTTTACATCTTAAAATTTTAGTAATTAAATAAAGTACTAAATTATAGCTATTTAATATGAGTAAAAATTACAAACTTAATAAAATATTAATGGTGTATATACTATTTTATTATTTTAATATTTAATATTTAAATTAAATTATTTATATAATTTAAATTTGACTCTCTCTTAATTATTAAATAATTACTAATAATATTATAAAATAATTATATAATTTAATTAATTATTAAAAATTTCTAACAATATCATTTAATTAGTTATTTATTCTATTTATATATATATATATATATATATATATATATTAACTATAAATATATTAGTCACTTTATAATTTTTAATTATAGTAAATTATATATTATTAATATAATATATTTTTATATATTAATCATATATATTCATTAAAAATATATAATTAATAATTATATATAAAATAATATAATATTTTTACTCAGAATTATGTAGAAAATATATTAATATTGATATTATTATTGTTTAAATGTTAATATTATTATTTTGATATTAGTTGTTTAGTATTTTAAAATAAGTGTAAAAATATTATAATTTTATTTATAAAAATTAAATTTAAATTGAAATTAAAATTAAAATTAAAATTAATATTAAAAAGAATCAAAATAAGAATTGAAATCAAACTTGAAATTGTACTTAAATTATTTAAAATCGTACTAAAATTTAGTTTTAAATATAATTTTTAAAAATTAAAAATTAGAGATTTTATTTCGATTTTAATTTTTAGCGAGAATCGCATCAAAACCGGCATCAATCAATACAAATATAGACATACAAGTAAGCCAATTACAAGACATAGAATGAGCAAAAGCCAGTTTCGCCAAACAATGCGTTGCAGCTTTAAAATGTCTCCTTATGTGGACAAACTTTGACTGTTGTAAACTTTGTATCTTAACTTTGATAGTTTCGTCAAGACACGTTTGTTCCAAGGTACTTCTTTATATTGAGATGGGGTTGAAAGCAGACCTTTTATGGCTTTGCTAAGAATCTCTGAATTTGACTCAAAGATGATATTTTCCAACCTTCTATCTTTTGCTAAAGATACCGGTTGCCAAGGAACGTTCTTAGAATTTTTTATTCATACAACTGTTAATTGCATTAAGAAATAAAAAGATCTAATTCTAGCTAACAAAATATATAGTGATCTTGAACTAGATTATGCAATTTCCTTAGTTTTTATACCAAGAGTTACTTGTGTTTGAATAATTCAAGCAATTACGGACTTAAACTATCCAAACTAACAAATTATCACTTTACAATCAAGAATCAATGGGCCCTATTGATCTAAACAGCAAGGTAACAATAGAATTAAGCATGAAGTTACATAAATATTAGTAAATAAAAGATGAACATATTAGATTTAGATTTAGATTTCCCAATCCATTTAACAAACTGAAATTTCACCAATCCTTCAGCTAGAAATTAGAGTTTTAGCCACTTATGACTGAAACTAACATTGAATTAAAGAAAGAAAATAAAGAAAAGTAAACTTGGACTGCTAGGGCAGCTTCGGCTAGCTGCTGTGATTGCTGTCCCTCTTCGGTTTCTCCTTTCTCTAATGTCTCCTTTGACTATTGGAAGGCTATGTATTTATAGCTAAATGGAAACCATAGGTCAGCCCTTGATTGGATGGAATTCTTCTCCAATTGGGACTTTCATTCCTTTTGAAATTGTGTTTCTGTGCACTTAGGGGGATGTCGGCGACTAGGGTTGCTATTGAGGGGTGTTTGATAAGTTGCTGATGTGTCTTGATGTGATTGAGATAGGTTAGAACTCTGAAAATTTGAATTTTTTGCTTTTCCCGTGTTTCTGCTGCTTTCTACTGAAAAACTATTTGACTAACTGTTTGATCAAACAGCCAGTTTTGGGCTATTTCTGCACTGTTGAAAAACTGTTTGATCTGTTGTTTGATCAAACAGTCGGGCAAACAACAACTCTACACTATTCTTTTCCTTCTCATTTCCTGCTATGAAGTCTGTTTGACCAGCTGTTTGAATAAATAGTAGGTCAAACAGCAAGACACTTCATTTCCGGAAGGTTGTTTGAGCTGTTGTTTGATCAAACAGCTTTTGACACCCCAACTTGTCTTCTTAGCTTTTCTTCTATTCAATTGAATTGCTTCCTTAGCCATTTCTTGAGGGTAGTTTGACCAAGTATCTTTGTCCAAACAATATTTTGAGGGTTTTTAGGTCATTTTTCACCAACATTACATTTTCCACCATTTTATGCAAAACAAGATCAAAACCATAAAATTAGGTAGAAAATATGTAATATATCATAAATAATAACATGAAAAATGTGCCTAAATTTGGTTCGATCAAAGTTCTACTTCCTCTCGAATACCAAGTGCATCAAGTGTCTCAAGCTTATAAATATTTAATAAGGTCGATTACGATCACACCCAGAATCAAACAAATAAAGTAAACCAACTTTATATATAGAATATTAACCGATAAAGTAAATTATACAAATAGTTAAGAAAGAAAGATTATAGCACTCCTACTTTAAATTTAAGCATATATATAGATATATATAATATGAATGAGATATTTCAAATACCGTGATAAATGATGGAGAAATATATTTAAACAAATTTTATCCAGGCTTGAATATCCAAAATATTATCCACATTAAAGTGCACATAATTTGTTGAGCGTCAACAATATTATTGTGTTGGACAAATGACACTCAAATATTATTCATAATATAACTGTTTGGTGTATAATGAGCTAGAATTTTTATATCAACTCTTCTCAAAAAATTATTATGAACCACTTAAATTTTTATAATAGGAACATTATTTACATCATTAAGAAATATGGATTATAAAGAGCACATATGAGTTAAAAAAAAAAAAAAAAAAAAAACACTAGAATACTACATTGAAGGGTGAGTCTCTAGGTGTTTTAGAATGATGCATTGTTGATAATTTTAGTTAAGATTTTAAAAGTAAGTACCGAGTCATATGAAAAATAAATAAGTAAGATTAGCTCTTTGAGCCTCCTTAAATCATGGAATTTAACTTCCAAATCTTAACATCAAGAGAAGTATAAAAGGTTCAAAGTTCGGTATGTTTATTCATACAGAGAAAACAAAAAGAAAAAAAAATAAAATCCATAGTTGAGTTTACAAGATGAAGAAATTTGGGCTTTTCGTATGTTGCATTTCACTATTGATTATATTTTCCTTATTTTCTGTTTCAAATGCTCAAGAAAAGGAGAAAGAAGAGGCCTCTGCTCCCGGTGGAGAGGCCTCTGCTCCTGGTCCTGGCGGAGAAGCCTCTGCTCCCAACGGTAAAGAAGCCTCCGCTCCTAGCGGAAAAGAAGCCGAGAAAAAAAAGAAAAAGTAGATATTTTCAAGATTCTTGCATGCAATCGTTGTATGCGGCGAGAAATAAGTTAAAGAAAGATTTAATTACTAGATTTCCAAATAAATAAAATTTTGATATTTACAATATTCTCATATGTAGTTGTTTCATTCAGTGAGAATTAAGTTAAAGAAGAAAGTTAATTGTTGGACTTCCAAATAAGTAAATGAATCTTAACCTCTATCTTGAAGAAACCTTGAAACAAGTTATACCGTTATAAAACTTACTTTTATAGTGCTCATCAAAATTTATTTATTTTTAAATCAAACATATTTAAAGTGAGTAAAAATTACTTTTTAGTCCCTGAGGTATAGCATAATTAACGGATTTGTCTCTCTTTTTTTTAGAATCCAACACTTTCGTCTTTGAGTTTAATTCCATCAAAATTCAAGGTCTCTGGAAAAAATTTTTGTTAAGTCAATAGAAAAGAGAATAAATATAATTTCAAAAACATCCTTATCAATAATAAATGAAAAAATTACTATTTAGACCCTATAGTATGAAAAAACTCGCTACTTAGTCCCTCAATTTTGAAAAGTATATTAAAATGTCCCTAACATTTTAAAAATTCTACTAGTTAGTTTCTCTATTAATTTTATCACCAAATATTTTACTATTTAGTCCCTATAGTTTAGAAAAAATTATTAGTTGGTCCCTCAAATTAATAAAAAATTTACTAATTAGTCCATCTATATCAGAGGTATTTGAGATTTTTTTTATAAAACATAACGACTAAAATTAATGGAAATATTAACTAGTAGACTTTTTAAAATGTCAGAGACATTTTAATGAATTTTTTAAATGGCGAACAATGATCGACAGCGAACAGCACAAAAAAAGCAATTTCTATTGAGTTTTAACTTTTTATTTTTAATAATTTAATTTTTATATATTTTTATTTTTATTATATTTACTGAATTTGAATCTTAAATTTATTGAAATTTTTATTTGTTTATGGGGATTGAGTTTCAGATTTTCTTTCTTGAATTTTAACGAAATTAAACTTCAAGGATTAAAGTGTTGAATTTAAAAAATAGAGAGATAAATCTGTTAATTATGTAATATCTTAGGGACGAAAACATATTTTTTCCTTCAATTCTTTGAGAGATGGACCTATAAACTTGTAGGAATTAAATTTCAAGGACTAAAGTGTTGAGTTCAAGAAAGAGTAGTTCGGTCATTTGTTCTGTCACTAACGGAGGGACTTCTAATTTTTATTAAATTAAATCTCAGGGACGAAAGAGTTGGGTTCTAAAAATAGAGGGGCGAATTCATTAATTACGGTATATCTCAGAGACTAAAAAATAATTTTCTCTTAAATTTATATTGTTATTTCGTAATTAATTGAAATTTTATAAGAAGTGAAACCATAATTACGTAATTATTTATTCACCCCATAATCATAATTGGTATATGTGGTATTATATATTTTAAAATTTATTTTTATATTATATTTGGAACTCATCTAAATTTTTATAATGTGTATAAATATAGTAGCATCAACAAATTCTTATAATTATTGTTATTGTTGTATAATATTCATTTTTTTATTCAAAAGAATGTAAGAGCTGAGTATAATTGAGAGCTCCATAGGGAAATAATCCTATAAGTCGTATAAGCAGTTCAAACTTAATATATTTCTATTAATTTTAATAAAAAAATGTAACTTGTGATTGTACCGGTGTTTCACTTTAAAAAAAAATATAAAAATGTAACTTGTGATTGTATTAGTGTTTCATTTAAAGGTTTTTGAATTACGTCGTTTGTGATTTAATTTGATTTAATTTTATATCTAAATAGTACTATAATATTATGTTGTTTGTAAACAAATACTCAAAGTGAAAAAGAGATAAAAGTATTGTATTTTTTTTTTTAATATCTAGTTTTGTGTCTTGACTACTGATTAAGATCTAATTCAATATGTGATGTGCATGTCTTGATAAAATTAGATTTTTCATTTGATTTTTCTTCTAAGTACAACATATGCTAATTCAATACCACATCTCCTCTTTACATTTCTTTGAATTGCTACTCCCTCCCATCTTAAAGTTGATTTTTTTTATTTTAACTAATTGTTTTTATATAATTTTTTTAATTCTTTTTTATTCTATATAATTTTTTTTCTCGCTTAAACTTGGCTTATATAAAATTAGATAAGGCTTCACATTCCATTTAGATAAATTTACTATTTATCTAAATTAATTTGTTTGAACTAATTAAGTTCCAACAAAATCTCGTACTATTCTTTACATATCATAATATAAATCTGAATTGTAATTCAATTGCTCAGAAGATGTCTAATCATATTAATTTAGCAGATTCTAAACAAGCTAAAAGTTTCTAACATTTAGAACTGAATCTGTAAATTCTAATTTACAAATGCTTTAATGATTTTCACGTTTGTGAGGAATTCATTTAATATTTAATTTGACTAATTAAAAACAAACAATTATGACGAATTCATGTTAATTTTTGAGAAAAAAGAAAAACAAAAAATGTAATCAATATTAAATGGTTCTATAAATTTATTAATTATATATGAGGTGAACAATCTAAATAAAATTATAAATATAAAGCTTAATTTAAATCTTAACAAATTAAAACAATAATTTAAATTTAAATTATTTAATTTAACATATAAGATGCATCATCATTGAATTTATAGTTTATTAAATAAAAAATTAACAATATCAAAGTGCTAAATGTTGCGGTTAAATTGCCAACACAAATAGACTAGTCTTTGCTCACTAAACTCAATTTAATTATAACTGATATACTTGGACGTATTTGATTCCTAGCTTTACTTAGATTGTATTCCTAGTCTGGTTCCTACCTTTTTTTATTCTGAATGGTGGAATTCAATGACGAGCGTTGATCTTGAAAAGTGTTTTTGGATGAAGTTTAAAAAAAAAAATTATTTTTTTATTATACAATCAATAGTTACAGAAAAATAACTGCTCTCTATAATAGTGAAATTTGAAAGTTGTTCCGATACCGATGAATAATTTTGTTGATATTTTATTGAATGTATATTTTGAAAATGAGTTTGATTAATTGAAATTTACCTCGTCGCCAAAGGCGACAACACTTGAATATTCAAACAAAAAAAAATACTTTTTCTTAAACCATATTTATTTTATTTAATCTATAATTTTAATTAAATGGGTGGTTCACGCTTGTTGTGAAAAAATATATTTGAGAATAAAATGTATAAATTTTTTAATTTTAGGGCATCAACATTGTCTAATTTCAATAATTCATAAGATCAAACATAACAAACATTATGAATTTTTTAATTAACAATAACGTTTATTTTTAAGTTTGGTAATTCTCTTTGTTATTCTGTGTGAAAGTGCTTTGGATTATAAAATATTTAATAAGGTCGACTACGATCATACCCAGAATCAAACAAATAAAGTAAATCAACTTTATATATAGAATATTAACCGATAAAATAAATTATACAAATAGTTAAGAAAGAAAGATTACCGCACTCTTACTTTAAATTTAAGCATATATATAGATATATGTAATATGAATGAGATATTTCAAATACCGTGATAAATGATAAAGAAATATATTTAAACAGGTTTTATCCACGCTTGAATATCCAAAATATTATCCACATTAAAGTGCACATAATTTGTTGAGCGTCAACAATATTATTGTGTTGAACAAATAACACTCAAATATTATTCATAATTTAACTGTTTGGTGTATAATGAGCTAGAATTTTTATATCAACTCTTCTCAAAAAATTATTATGAACCACTTAAATTTTTATAATAGGAACATTATTTACATCATTAAGAAATATGTATTATAAAGAGCACATATGAGTTAAAAAAAAAAACTAGAATACTACATTGAAGGGTGAATCTCTAGTTGTTTTAGAAGTACGCATTGTTGATAATTTTAGTTAAGATTTTAAAAGTAAGTACCGAGTCATATGAGAAATAAATAAGATTTTCTCCTTAGTTTAGCTCATTGAGCCTCCTTAAATCATGGAATTTAACTTCCAAATCTTAACATCAAGAGAAGTATAAAAGGTTCAAAGTTTGGTATGTTTATTCATACAGATAAAACAAAAAGAAAAAAAAGTAAAATCCATAGTTGAGTTTACAAGATGAAGAAATTTGGGCTTTTCGTATGTTGTATTTCACTATTGATTATATTTTCCTTATTTTCTGTTTCAAATGCTCAAGAGAAAGAGAAAGAAGAGGCCTCTGCTCCCGGTGGAGAGGCCTCTGCTCCTGGTCCCGGCGGAGAAGCCTCTGCTCCCAGCGGTAAAGAAGCCTCCGCACCTAGTGGAAAAGAAGCCGAGAAAAAAAAGAAAAAGTAGATATTTTCAAGATTCTTGCATGCAATCGTTGTATGCGGCGAGAAATAAGTTAAAGAAAGATTTAATTACTAGATTTTCAAATAAATAAAATTTTGATATTTACAATATTCTCATATGTAGTTGTTTCATTCAGTGAGAATTAAGTTAAAGAAGAAAGTTAATTGTTGGACTTCCAAATAAGTAAATGAATCTTAACCTCTATCTTGAAGAAACCTTGAAACAAGTTATACCATTATAAAACTTATTTTTATAGTGCTCATCAAAATTTATTTATTTTTAAATCAAACATATTTAAAGTGAGGAAAAATTACTTTTTAGTCCCTGAGGTATAGCATAATTAACGGATTTGTCCCTCTTTTTTTTAGAATCCAACACTTTCGTCCTTTGAGGTTTAATTCCATCAAAATTCAAGGTCTCTGGAAAAAATTTTTGTTAAGTCAATAATTTCCACTTAATCAAAGGAAAGAGAATAAATATAATTCCAAAAATATCCTTATCAATAATAAATGAAAAAATTACTATTTAGACCCTATAGTATGAAAAAACTCGCTACTTAGTCCCTCAATTTTTAAAAGTATATTAAAATGTCCCTAACATTTTAAAAATTCTACTAGTTAGTTTCTCTATTAATTTTATCACCAAATATTTTACTATTTAGTCCCTATAGTTTAGAAAAAATTATTAGTTGGTCCCTCAAATTAATAAAAAATTTACTAATTAGTCCATCTATATCAGAGGTATTTGAGATTTTTTTTTATAAAGCATAACGACTAAAATTAATGGAAATATTAACTAGTAGACTTTTTAAAATGTCAGAGACATTTTAATGAATTTTTTAAATGGCGAACAATGATCGACAACGAACAGCACAAAAAAAGCAATTTCTATTGAGTTTTAACTTTTTATCTTTAATAATTTAATTTTTATATATTTTTATTTTTATTATATTTACTGAATTTGAATCTTAAATTTATTGAAATTTTTATTTATTTATGGGGATTGAGTTTCAGATTTTCTTTCTTGAATTTTAACGAAATTAAACTTCAAGGATTAAAGTGTTGAATTTAAAAAATAGAGAGATAAATCTGTTAATTATGTAATATCTTAGGGACGAAAACATATTTTTTCCTTCAATTCTTTGAGAGATGGACCTATAAACTTGTAGGAATTAAATTTCAGGACTAAAGTGTTGAGTTCAAGAAAGAGTAGTTCGGTCATTTGTTCTGTCACTAACGAAGGGACTTCTAATTTTTATTAAATTAAATCTCAGGGACGAAAGTGTTGGGTTCTAAAAATAGAGAGGCGAATTCATTAATTACGGTATATCTCAGAGACTAAAAAATAATTTTCTCTTAAATTTATATTCTTATTCCGTAATTAATTGAAATTTTATAAGAAGTGAAACCATAATTACGTAATTATTTATTCACCCCATAATCATAATTGGTATATGTGGTATTATATATTTTAAAATTTGTTTTTATATTATATTTGGAACTCATCTAAATTTTTATAATGTGTATAAATATAGTAGCATCAACAAATTCTTATAATTATTGTTATTGTTGTATAATATTCATTTTTTTATTCAAAAGAATGTAAGAGCTGAGTATAATTGAGAGCTCCACAGGGAGATAATCCTATAAGTCGTATAACCAGTTCAAACTTAATATATTTCTATTAATTTTAATAAAAAAATGTAACTTGTGATTGTACCGGTGTTTCACTTAAAAAAAAAATATATAAATGTAACTTGTGATTGTATTAGTATTTCATTTAAAGGTTTTTGAATTATGTCGTTTGTGATTTAATTTGATTTAATTTTATATCTAAATAGTACTATAATATCATGTTGTTTGTAAACAAATACTCAAAGTGAAAAAGAGATAAAAGTATTGTATTTTTTTTTTTTTAATATCTAGTTTTGTGTCTTGACTACTGATTAAGATCTAATTCAATATGTGATGTGCATGTCTTGACAAAATTAGATTTTTCATTTGATTTTTCTTCTAAGTACAACATATGCTAATTCAATACCACATCTCCTCTTTACATTTCTTTGAATTGCTACTCCCTCCCATCTTAAAGTTGAATTTTTTTTTTATTTTAACTAATTATTTTTATATAATTTTTTTAATTCTTTTTTATTCTATATAATTTTTTTTCTCGCTTAAACTTGGCTTATATAAAATTAGATAAGGCCTCACATTCCATTTAGATAAATTTACTATTTATCTAAATTAATTTGTTTGAACTAATTAAGTTCCAACAAAATCTCGTACTATTCTTCACATATCATAATATAAATCTGAATTGTAATTCAATTGCTCAGAAGATGTCTAATCATATTAATTTAGCAGATGCTAAACAAGCTAAAAGTTTCTAACATTTAGAACTGAATCTGTAAATTCTAATTTACAAATGCTTTAATGATTTTCACGTTTGTGAGGAATTCATTTAATATTTAATTTGACTAATTAAAAACAAACAATTATGACGAATTCATGTTAATTTTTGAGAAAAAAGAAAAACAAAAAATGTAATCAATATTAAATGGTTCTATAAATTTATTAATTATATATGAGGTGAACAATCTAAATAAAATTATAAATATAAAGCTTAATTTAAATCTTAACAAATTAAAACAATAATTTAAATTTAAATTATTTAATTTAACATATAAGATGCATCATCATTGAATTTATAGTTTATTAAATAAAAAATTAACAATATCAAAGTGCTAAATGCTGCAGTTCAATTGCCAACACAAATAGACTAGTCTTTGCTCACTAAACTCAATTTAATTATAACTGATATACTTGGACGTATTTGATTCCTAGCTTTACTTAGATTGTATTCCTAGTCTGGTTCCTACCTTTTTTTATTCTGAATGGTGGAATTCAATGACGAGCGTTGATCTTTAAAAGTGTTTTTGGATGAAATTTAAAAAAAAAAAATTATTTTTTTATTATACAATCAATAGTTACAGAAAAATAACTGCTCTCTATAATAGTGAAATTTGAAAGTTGTTCCGATACCGATGAATAATTTTATTGATATTTTATTGAATGTATATTTTGAAAATGAGTTTGATTAATTGAAATTTACCTCGTCGCCAAAGGCGACAACACTTGAATATTCAAACAAAAAAAATACTTTTTCTTAAACCATATTTATTTTATCTAATCTATAATTTTAATTAAATGGGTGGTTCACGCTTGTTGTGAAAAAATATATTTGAGAATAAAATGTATAAATTTTTTAATTTTAGGGCATCAACATTGTCTAATTTCAATAATTCATAAGATCAAACATAACAAACATTATGAATTTTTTAATTAACAATAACGTTTATTTTTAAGTTTGGTAATTCTCTTTGTTATTTTGTGTGAAAGTGATTTGGATTATAAAATATTTAATAAGGTCGACTACGATCATACCCAGAATCAAACAAATAAAGTAAATCAACTTTATATATAGAATATTAACCGATAAAATAAATTATACAAATAGTTAAGAAAGAAAGATTACCGCACTCTTACTTTAAATTTAAGCATATATATAGATATATGTAATATGAATGAGATATTTCAAATACCGTGATAAATGATGGAGAAATATATTTAAACAGGTTTTATCCACGCTTGAATATCCAAAATATTATCCACATTAAAGTGCACATAATTTGTTGAGCGTCAACAATATTATTGTGTTGAACAAATAACACTCAAATATTATTCATAATTTAACTGTTTGGTGTATAATGAGCTAGAATTTTTATATCAACTCTTCTCAAAAAATTATTATGAACCACTTAAATTTTTATAATAGGAATATTATTTACATCATTAAGAAATATGGATTATAAAGAGCACATATGAGTTTAAAAAAAAAAAAAAACTGGAATACTACATTGAAGGATAAGTCTCTAGGTGTTCTAGAAGTACGCATTGTTGATAATTTTAGTTAAGATTTTAAAAGTAAGTACCGAGTCATATGAGAAATAAATAAGATTTTCTCCTTAGTTTAGCTCATTGAGCCTCCTTAAATCATGGAATTTAACTTCCAAATCTTAACATCAAGAGAAGTATAAAAGGTTCAAAGTTCGGTATGTTTATTCATACAGATAAAACAAAAAGAAAAAAAAGTAAAATCCATAGTTGAGTTTACAAGATGAAGAAATTTGGGCTTTTCGTATGTTGTATTTCACTATTGATTATATTTTCCTTATTTTCTGTTTCAAATGCTCAAGAGAAAGAGAAAGAAGAGGCCTCTGCTCCCGGTGGAGAGGCCTCTGCTCCTGGTCCCGGCGGAGAAGCCTCTGCTCCCAGCGGTAAAGAAGCCTCCGCTCCTAGCGGAAAAGAAGCCGAGAAAAAAAAGAAAAAGTAGATATTTTCAAGATTCTTGCATGCAATCGTTGTATGCGGCGAGAAATAAGTTAAAGAAATGTTTAATTACTAGATTTTCAAATAAATAAAATTTTGATATTTACAATATTCTCATATGTAACTGTTTCATTCAGCGAGAAATAAGTTAAAGAAGAAAGTTAATTGTTGGACTTCCAAATAAGTAAATGAATCTTAATCTCTATCTTAAAGAAACCTTGAAACAAGTTATACTGTTATAAAACTTATTTTTATAGTGCTCATCAAAATTTATTTATTTTTTAAATCAAACATATTTAAATTGAGGAAAAATTATTTTTTAGTCCCTGAGGTATAGCATAATTAAGGGTATTTACCTGGTACGTCAGGGAGCAAGGAGATGGAGGCGTATCTATCGCGCTTAGCTTGTTTGTTGAACAGCAGTGCTCTCGAAGCATGATTCATGGCTGGGGATTTGGGCAAATCATGGTGGGTGCTGTTTTCTTCAGAAGTTGTGGCTGGTTTGCTGGGGGAGGGCTCAATGCAGTGCCTTGTGCTGGGGCACTTGGATGAGGGCATAGGTGCTGGGCGCTTCGGTCCGCATTTGTCCAAGGAAGGCAGTGATGGTGATGGCGTGGTCTAGGGAGTCACTGTGTCGTCAGCCTGAGGTGTAGAGTGAGGTGCCATAGACGGCGCTCATGGCAGGCGACGATATGTGTTGGTCACAATTTTTGACTCGCGGTTGTAGAAGCCGATCAAAAATAACCTTTCTGGTTATCAACAATATTAATACTGTAGATAGTGGTAAAAGATCGAATCCATAGAGAATTGAAAACTAATCCATTTTTCTTAACAAGACCAAGAGAATTAACTGAACGAGAAACTGAAAGCATGCAACTGAAAGCAGAATAAAAATAAATTGCAGTAAAAGTAAAATGGGGGGTTTTGAGATTGATTTGATTAGCAAACTACTGAAAGCAATTAAATGAGCGAATAATTAAAATAAAAGAGAAATTAATATGAGAAAGGCCTAGTTGAAGAGATGGATCCACTTCAATTGTTTGGATTGATCATCGAAACTTATGTTCTTTAGATTAGTTATGGAGATGGAAGATGCTTCTCACCCCCATGTCTCTCCTTATGATTAAATCAATTAGGGAACGTTCTTTAATTAATTACTAATTAAAAAATTGCCAAGGAATGTCCTCGGGCCTTAGGCATCAAACAATTGTTAATTGCATGAAGAAAGAGAGAGATCCAATCCTAACTACTCAAACACATGAGATGTTGCTAGATCATACAATTCCTTAGTTGTTACACCAAGTGTTCTTATATTTGAACAATTCAAGCAATTACGGACTTAAAATTATCCAAACTAACAATTAATTACCTTGCAATCCAGAATCAAGTAGCCAATTTGATCAAAACAACAAAATAATAATAGATTTCAAGCATGAACTGTATGAATATTGAATAACTAAAAGACAAACAATGTGTGTTTAGATTTCACAATCCATAAAACAACCTTAGTTTCAACCAATCTTCAACTGGAATAAAAGGTTTCAGCCACTCATGGCTGAACCAAAAACCAAAAAATAAAGAAAGGAAGAAGAAAAGATGGTATCACTTGCAATCCCGTAGGTGTGTCCAAGGTGGAGTAGAAAAAGCTGTGGGGAGGCTCCTTATGTGTCTTTTTATAGTTGAAAGTGTTGCCCTAGGTCCTTACATGCCTCCCTTGCTGCCCAAGAGGTGCTTACTGCTCAAGTTGGGTCTGAAAAGGAAAGAATCGCGTTGCAAGCTCTTCAGAAGGCAAGAGGCGCGCGCGGATGCTCTGCAGAGGGAAGTTGGCGCGCGCGGATGGATGTGCAGAAGGGAAAGTGAATCTGTCCAGTCTTTCCTTTTTAGGTGGAGCCTTCATTTGAATTTTGAATGCTGAATGCGGAAGAGGCAAGTGCGTCTTCATGAAATCTTACTGCCTAAATAGTAAGATATGACTGCTGCAGTGTGTGCACATCATTGAACAAGGAAAGAAAGATCAGCATTTTGAATTTCAAATAATCTTCTGACTGAGCTTTCCTTGTTTGCTTTTGCTTCTGCACTTTCCTTATTTGAAAACTTTCCTTTTCTGAAAACTTTCCTTATTTGAAAACTTTCCTTTTTTGGCACTTTCCAAATTTGACACTTTTTGGCAGTTTTAAGAGCATTTTCTCCAGATTGTCTCTTTACACCTAATATCTGCAAAACATGATTAAAACCACAAAATTAGGTAGAAAAGATGTAAATAAACATCAAGAACATAATGATAAAATGGACTAAAATATGCTCTATCAAATACCCCCACACCTAGCCTTTTGCTTCTCCTCAAGCAAATAAATATAGTTAAACAAGCTCTCTTTGCTACTTGATCCTTATTTCCACTTAAGCTTTCACTCAAGACACTTATTTTGAATCATTGCAGTGAAGAGTATATGCATGAAGGTTACTCACCATCTTTCCTTGTTTCCCTTTACTTACCATGGCTAGGATTTGTTTTTCTCAAGAGAGAGATTACACATGCACATGTTCTTATTCAGTTAAGACCTTTTTCTAGCTTTCAGAGTGATTTTCCCTTACCTTGAAGCACTATATTCAGCCTTTTGCACTTAAGTTTTGCTTGAAAAAGTCACCAACCTTTTGACGTGAAGGTACATATTGGTGATACCCACCCCCAGTTACTCAGTTGGTCACCTGTCCAAGTGGCTACTAGCTCTGTTCATAGTCTTTCAACCATTGGAACAGTTTTCAATTTGTGCTTATGAAGTCTTTGCTATTGCCGAATTCCTTTAATCAATACATTGGACAAATCAACACCAATTGCTAAAACAAGTCATGTTAAGTTCATTCACACAACTTTCAATTCATTCTCTCTAATGAGTGTCATCAATATATTTTTCACCATGGCAAGCTTAACGATTCAATTCAAAAGGTAATTCTTAATCATGAATATAACTCACTGCAATTAATTCAACATACGTTTAAAGAGTTATCACATCAATGGGGTCATGGAAAGAAAGCTCATCTAACATGGTTTATAAGTTTGAGTATAGCAAATCAAAAAGAAGAAGACTGTGGTTGTATGTGTTATTGAAAACAAAAACTGAAAGAAAACTGAAAGGAAAAAAAAAACGCAAAAAATTGAAAAAAAGGAAAGAGAAATCGCAAATCTGAAAGAAAAAGAAAAAGAAAAATCGCAAAAAACTGAAAGGAAAATTCAGAGATATGCACCCCCACACCTAATTCATGCATTGTCCTCAATGTATAAGAAACATTAAAAGAGCAAAAGAAACTGAGTACTCCCCTGGGTGTGGTGTGTATGGTGCGATCCACTTGATCAAGGCTCAAGTAATTAGAGAAGGGAAAAGGGTCCCAACTGCATTGAGTAGAAAGTGTAGCACTCCTTTTGATTTTGTAACAGCCCGAAAACCGGTACCCCTTTGTAACGGTCCGAACCATCACTGGCACTAGGATCCAGATCGGCTTAAGGCCGCCGGGACCCGTAGCAAGCCGACTATATTCTCTGTGTATCTGATAAATCCCATACATGATCAAAAATATTCAACAATCCTGTAAAACTCTCCAGGCTTAACTACTGCTACTCAGATATGCAAATTTGAAATGGCCCTCAGGGCCTATACCAGTGACTACTATCTGCTGTGGGTCAAGGGATTGAAACCCTTTTAATCTGTAACACAATCCACTGGTATCTCATCAAAGCCATACATTAAGCCTGATACACACATTTCTCATCAAGAAACGTACAACAGGATTCATGTACAAGGGATTAATCATACATCACACCAAAGCAAGGACACTAGGGAAAGCACAAGTCTATCCAGTATATGATAGTACATATCTATACATTACATTATAACTAATCTTTTAATTACATCATGTCCACTACGCTATTACAAACATACATTCATGCAAAACCATGCAACGTTCGGCGGCCGAACTTGGAGTTTCGGAAGCCAAATCTAAAGCACTTTCGGCGGCCGAACTTTACTTCGGCGGCCGAACCTGGCCAAATCCTCCTTGGTCGTTTCTCTTCAAAACTCAATCCTATCTCATTCTAAACCTTTAGAAACTTAAAAACAGTTAAAAAAAACCTTTCTCTTACCCTTCTAGAAAACTCTGACATCCTCGAATTCCATCGGACGATAAGAATTTCGATGTCTGATCTAACCGGGTATTACAGATTTGGTCATAACCCATCCTATTTTTTCCATGTACTCATGAAGTAACATGATTAGTTTCTCTTCTTTCAGATGAGGCGTGCCTCTAGCTCTCATGTTTGCATTCTTGAGCATTTCCAACTTCAATTCATATTTCTCCATAGCTAGCTGCAATTTAGTACTGAATTCAGGCAAAACAAACTCAACCTTATCCGGAGGTTTGGGAAGGCATTGATCCGCATGGTCCTTTGGTTTAGGTGCTTGGAATACCATTTGTTCCTTGTGAGCATGGGCTATTTGCATTGGCTGTCTGGCTGAACTGGTTTTCGGTTCCTCCTTCTGCACAAGAGCAATCTGATTGGAAGGCTGGAGGGAGTGATCTGCGATCCAAGCTCTTTCTGCGCAAGTCTGCAGTCCATCTGTTGGATGCAGTTTGGCTCTTTTTGGCTTCCTTCATCTTTTTGGCTAGCCTCCCTGCAAAAATTATTGTTTAGCATATCATCTTGATTCATATAAAAAATTTCTTGGCTCATACAATCAATGATATCTAAATCAACAACAGGTTCTGTTTGATCAGTTTGTTTGGGCAAACAGTTTTCTGTTTTTTTTCTTCAGCAACTTGTTCTTGTACTTGCGAACCTTCATCATCTTCCTCATCATCTTGAAGTTCTTGCTCTCTTCTCAACATGATTGCACTCATTGAGGTGGCAATATGTCCAATCTGCTGTTCGAGGTCTTGCACAGAAATTGCCAATGTCTCCATCATCTTCTCAAGGTGCTGGTTGGATCTTGGAGGTGTTGGTTGGGCTTGATATCCTTGATAGTCCTGGTAGTTGTTAGCCTCTGCATAACTGAAGTCTGGATAGTCTCTCCAGCCTGGATTGTATGTATTATAGTATGGATCATGTCTAGGCTATTCATAGAATCCTCCAAATGCATGAACTGGTTGATCATTGAATCCTCCAAATGTATGTACTGGTTGGTCATCCTCATAAAGGGTAGGACATTGATCAGTTGGGTGTCCTACATATGCGCAAATCCCACATGGTCTGGTTCGCTGAAACTGTTGAGCTTGTTGAGCTCGACCTATGAAAAGATTTGTCATAGCAGAGGTTAGTTTAGAGATTAGAGAAGAAAGATCAGATGTACTTACCTCAGCCATGATTCAGATCTGTGATGGTGACTTGCTTTGGTGAAATGATGGGCGATCTGAATGGTGAAGAGAAGGTGAGATGTGCAATTCAGTTGTTTCAAAAGGTGCTTCTGCGCAGGAGTGCTCTCTCTCTCTTTTTTTTTTTGTTCAGATCTGCGATGAGGTTTTCTTTGGGTGGCAGATTTGGTCCTGAAAGAAAAATAAATGAGTGAAATCAATTCCTCGGCAACGGTGCCAATTTTTGACTCGCGATTGTCCAAGTCGGTCAAAATAACCTTTTCGGTTATCAACAATATTAATACTGTAGATAGTGGTAAAGGATCGAATCCACAGAGAATTGAAAACTAATCCATTTTTCTTAACAAGACCAAAAGAAGTAACTGAACGAGAAACTGAAAGCATGCAGCTGAAAGCGGAATAAAAATAAATTGCAGTAAAAGTAAAATGGAGGGTTTTGAGATTGATTTGATTAGCAAACTACTGAAAGCAATTAAATGAGCGAATAATTAAAATAAAAGAGAAATTAATAAGAGAAAGGCCTAGTTGAAGAGATGGATCCACTTCGGTTGTTTGGATTGATCATCGAAACTTATATTCTTTAGGTTGATTCAATAGATTAGTTATGGAGAACCTTTGCTCAACCAGATCTGCACTCAAGGACATTTTGAAAAAAAAATATATATATATATATATATTTTGAGCGCACAGTCAAAAAGCCTGCCATCGCATAATTGAATCATGGATGAGGTAAGTACATCTGATCTTTCTTCTCAACTTTCTGAACTAAACTCTGCAATGACAAATTTCTTCACAGGTCGAGCTCAACAATTTCAGCCACCAAGGCCATGTAGATCTGTGCATATATAGGACACCAAACTGATCAATGTCCCACACTTTATGAGTATGACCAACCAGCGCATGCGTTTGAAAGATTCAATATTCAGCCTAGACATACATTTGGAGGATTCTATGAATAGCCAAGACATGATTCATACTATAACACATACAATCCAGGTTGGGGAGACTATCCAGACTTCAGTTATACAAGGGCTAACGACTATCAGGATTATCAAGGCTATCAAGCCCAACCAGCACCTCCAAATTCCATCCAGCACCATGAAAAGATGATAGAAACAATGGTAAGTTCCATGCAAAGCATGCGACAGGACATAGGACAGCTGACTGCATTTATGAGCCGACCTGAATCCCAAGGTAAGCTCCCTTCTCAAACTGAAACTAATCCTAGACAGAATGTGAGTGCCATTACGTTGAGAAGAGAGCAAGAGCTTCAAGATGTGGAGGATGATGATGAAAGTTGGCAAGTACAAGAATAAGCTACTGAAGAAAAGAGCCAGAAAGAGCCAGAACTAAAAGAAACTGATTGTTGCATCCAACAGATGGATTGCAGCCATGCGCAGAATGAACAGAAGTAGACCGCACCACTTCAGCTTGGTGGGCAGATCAACCTTGCACAAGCTGAAGAAAGCTCAATTGCACCTCTTTAGATGAGTTCGCAGAAAGGCCTTGTGCAGGACAGTCTTGCAACACTTCCAGTCGCACCTTTTCAGCTTCCATCGCATGAAACTCCTTCCAGCCTTCCATTGCAGACCAATCATGTGCAAAAGGAGCAAACTGAAACCAATTCAGCCATAGATCCAACGCAAACAGCCCATGCTCACAAGGAACAAATGGTATTCCAATCACTTAAACCAAAGGACCATGCGGATCAATGCCTTCCCCAACCTCCGGATAAGGTAGAGTTTGTTTTGCCTGAATTCAATACTAAATTGCAGCTAGCTATGGAGAAATATGAATTGAAGTTGGAAATGCTCAAGAATGCAAACATGAGAGCTAGAGGCACACCTCATCTGAAAGAAGAGAAACTAATCATGTTACTTCATGAGTACATGGAACAAGTAGGATGGGTTATGACCAAATCAAAAGGAGTGCTACACTTTCTACTCAATTCAGTTGGGACTATTTTCCCTTCCCCAATTACTTGAAGCCTTGATCAAGTGGATCGCACCATGCACACCACACCCAAGGGAGTACTCAGTTTTCTTTTGCATTTTAATTTTTCTAATACATTGAGGACAATGCATGATTTAGGTGTGAAGGTATATATTTCTGAATCTTTATTTTTTGTTTATTTTTGCTTTGATTTTCAGTTTGAATTTTTATTTTCATTTTTAGTGTGATTTTTTTCAATTTTTTGTTTTTGCTTTCAATAACACACAACCACAGTCTTCTTCTTTTTGATTTTTGATCGCGATTGTCGAAGCTGGTAAAAAATAACCTTTCTGGTTACCAACAAATTTACACTTGTAGATAGCGGTGAAAGGATCGAATCCACAGAGAATTGAGAACTCACCTATTTCTCTTTTTATGACTAAGAAAATAAACTGAAACAATAATAAACTAAAAATGAGATAAAAACTGAAAGCTGGATAAAACGAGATAAACTGAGATTGGGATCAAAACTGTCAGCAAAATAACAGGGGGAGTTTGGGATTGATTGTAGTAAACTAATAATGAGAACAATAATGGAAAGCAAATAATTAAATAAAGAGTAACCAATAATGAGAAAGCTCTAGTTGAAGTATTGGATCCACTTTAGTTGTTGGGATTGATCACAGACACTTTGTTCTTTTGGGTTGACCTAATAGATTAGTTATGGAGTTGGAATAAGATTCTCACTACCATTATCTCTCCTTATTATCAAATTAATTAGGGAACGTCCTCTAATCAATTACTAATCAACAAGTTGCCAAGGAACGTCCTTGGGCCTCAGGCAACAAACAACTGTTAATTGCATTAAGAAATAGAGAGATCCAATCCTAGCTATCCAAACGTATGGAGATAACGCTAGATCATGCAACTTTCTTGGTTTTTATGCCAAGTGTTCTTATGTAAGAATAATCTAAGCAATTACGGACTTAAATCATTCAAACTAACAAATAATTATTTTGCAATAAAAAATCAACGTAGATCTCAATAACAAATTAAGTAATATGAAAATTAAGTATGAAATTGCATGAATATTGAACACCCAAAAGTTAAACAATGTTTGATCAAGTCTCACAACCCATTAAACAACTAAAGCTTCAACCAATATCCAACTAGATTAAAAGAATTCAGCCACTCATGGCTGAATTAAAAACAGAAAATAAAAGGGAAAACAAAGAAGGAAGCAGGTACCGAAGAAACAAAATTCTTGAATTCTGCCTTGCGCCGAATCCTTGCGGAAATTGCCGAGAGATGGAATTGCTTTGGTCGGCCACTTAAGGATCTTTAAATAGGACTAGAGGAGTGCACCCTAAATTCAAATTGCTGGCCACGTGTGCTGGATTTGCTGCCCATGTGCTGTTGTTCCCTATGCCGCATGTGAACGTGTGAAGTGGAGCATGTGTTTGGTCTTCAATTGTGAGGAATGGGGCTGCCGTTCACTTAGAGGCTGGTCAAGTGTCCCTTGGCTGCCCATCTCTCTTCAAGAAGCTGCCCAAGTGCTTCCAAAGGATTGCCCAAGTATCAAGTTGCTGCCCATGCACAAATAAGGAAGGTGGGGCCTTTCTTTGCACATGTGAATTTTGAATGTGCAAAGCATGAGTTGGCAAGCATGGGATCTTTGGATTTAGCTTCCTCAATAGGCTGGATTTTGAAATCCAAAATCTGAATATGAATCTTGGAGATTTGAATTTCAAAATACTTTCCTCAATTGGCTCTCCATATATGGCAACTTGAGATATGGCTTCTTACATAAGGAAGAGGCAACTTGGAGATTTGAAATTTGAATTTCAAATTGCTTTGGCTGAATGTTCTTTCCATGTTTGCCACTTTCCTTATTTAGAACTTTCCTTATTTATCTTGACTTGATTCCAACTTGGCAGGTTTGCTCTCTTTTGCTCTAATTAAGGCAGTTTTAGGGGATTTTCTCCAAAGTGTCCTTTTACACCATTTCCTGCAAAATAATATTAAAAGCACTAAAATAAGTAGAAATCATGTAAATAATCATCAATAATATTAATATAAAATGGACTAAATTATGATCTATCAAATACCCCCACACCTTGCCTTTTGCTTGTCCTCAAGCAAATAAATATAGTTAAACAAGCTTTCTTACTCTAGATCCTTATTTCCTCTTAAGCTCTTACTCTAAACACCTACTTTGAATCATTGCAGTGAAGAATATATGCATCAAGGTTACTCACCTTCTTTCCTTGTTTCCCTTTACTTACCATGGCTAGGATTTGTTTTCCTCAAGAGAGACTATACATGCACATATTGTTTGATTAAGACTTTTCCTAGCTTTTAGAGTGACTTGCCCTTACCTTGAAGTACTTTATTCAGGCTTCTGCACTTTTATTCTTGCTTGAACAAGTCACCAACCTATTGATGTGAAAGTTTAGATTTTCAGTTGGTCACTTGTCCAAGTGGCTACTAGCTCTGTTCATAGTCTTTTGACCATTGGAACAGTTTTTTGATTTGTGCTTTTGAGGTCTTTGCCTTTGCTGAATTTCCTTTCTCTCAATGATTTGGACAAATCAACACCAATTGCTAGATCAAGTCATATTAAGTTCATTCACACAATTTAAATTTATTCTCTCTAATGAGGGTCATCAATATATTTTTCACCATGGCAAGCTCAAAAATTCAATTCAGAAAGCAATTTCTAAAAATGAATATAACTCACTGCAATTGATTCAACTTAAGTTTAAAGAGTTATCACATCAATGGGGTCATGGAAAGAAAGCTCATCCAACACAGTCTATAAGTTTGAGTAAAGCATCTCAAAACGGAAACAAAATAAATAAAAAAAATTGTGGCTATCTGTGTGTTATTGAAAGCAAAAATGAAAAAATTTCACCTAAAGCTATTGAGAAAGGAGAAATCGCAGAAATAGAACTGAAAGGAAGAAAAAATGCAAAAATTAAAAAGTTCAGAGATATGCACCCCCACACCTAAATCATGCATTGTCCTCAATGTATAGGAAATATTAAAATGCAAAAGAAACTGAGTACTCCCTTGGGTGTGGTGTGCATGGTGCGATCCACTTGATCAAGGCTCAAGTAATTGGGGAAGGGAAAAGAGTCCCAACTGCATTGAGCAAAAAGTGTAGCACTCCTTTTGATTTGGTCCTAGCCCATCCTATTTTTTCCATGTACTCATGAAGCAACATGATTAGCCTCTCCTCTTTCAGATGAGGTGTGCCTCTAGCCCTTATGTTTGCATTTTTGATATGATTGGGAAGCACTTTGAACTCCAATTCATGTTTCTCTATGTGTAGCTCCAATTTGGTATTGAATTCAAGCAAAATAAATTCTACCTTATCTGGAGGTTTGGGCAAGCATTGATCCGCATGGTCCTTTGGTTTAGGTGCTTGGAATACCATTTGTTCCTTGTGAGCATGAGCTGGTTGCATTGGATCTATGGCTGAATTGGTTTCAGTTTCCTCCTTCTGCACAAGATTGGACTGAAAGGGAGGACTGGGAGAGCTCACATGCGTTGGAAGCTGAAAGGACGCGCATGGAGGTGCTTTAGTTTGCGCAATGCCCTTCTGAAATGGGAGAATGGTGGGATTGTCCTGTGATGGGAGCTGAAGAGGTTCGGTTTGGATTTCCTCTGTCTGTGCAAGGCTCTTCTGTGAACTCATTTGAAGAGGTGCGATTGAGCTTCCTTCATTCTGTGCATGGCTGTAGTCCACCTGTTGGATGCAACAGTCAGTTTCTTTCAGTTCTGGCTCTTTCTGGTTCTCTTTCCTGCAAAGATCATTGTTTAGGATATCATATTGATTCATATAAAAAACATCATTGCTCAAACAATCAATGACATCTAAACTATCAACAGGTTCTGTTTGACCAGTTTGTTTGGACAAACAGTTTTCTAGTTGTGTTTCTTCAGCAGCTTGTTCTTGAACTTGTGAACTTTCATCATCATCTCATACATCTTGAAGCTCTTCCTCTCTTTTTAACATGATTGCACTTAATGAGGTGGCCATTTGTCCCATCTGCACTTGGAGGCTTTGTACAAAAATTGCCAATGTTTCCATCATCTCTTCAAGGTGCATATTGGAATTTGGAGGTGCTTCTTGGGCTTGATTTCCTTGATAATTTTGGTAGTCGTTAGCCCATGCATAACTGAAGTTTGGATAGTCTCTCCAATCTGGATTGTATGTATCATAGTATGGATCATGTCTAGGCTGGCTATTGTGTTAGTGTATATGCCCTAAGCCATTATCTTGGACCTTTTTGTATGTCGTTTTGGTTATTAATAAAAGAGGTTTTTATCATTATTA
This sequence comes from Manihot esculenta, assembly GCF_001659605.2. Classification (NCBI taxonomy): domain Eukaryota; kingdom Viridiplantae; phylum Streptophyta; class Magnoliopsida; order Malpighiales; family Euphorbiaceae; genus Manihot; species Manihot esculenta. The sequence continues at coordinate 19,711,933 of NC_035172.2, forward strand.
TTTGTTTGCATGTTACATAATAATGATTATCATCCCTGGTTACTTATTATTATGTTGATAATAATAAAATATAACTGGTATGATTATGTATATGTTGATATAATTCAATAATCATAAATACTTGTTAGAGAACAAAGTATTGGATGGACCCGCATTGAGATCACTACATGGGTCATTGTCATAAGTGAATCTCAAAGTAGTTATGTCTTAATCTTTTGACTTGAGATTGTCATAGTTTCCAACATAAGGACTATTATGTTTTGACATAACCAAACGTTGTCTTTAATCGGACAATCATAAAGGTTATGATTGGGCATGATAGAAATTATGTAGAGGATAATGAACAATCAAGATAGGATTTGTCCCTCTCTTTGAGAGAGATATCTTCTGGGCCCCTCGATAAGTGAGACTGAGAAATGCATGGCCGTGCTCAAATGAATTGATAGTGTGATCAATATCATTTGAATTTATCAGTCTACTTAGAGATTGAGAAATCATAAGTTTGAACATTATAAGTTTGACATTGACCATGACTTATGTTCAAACTAGATATCGTGTGACAAAGGGATTAATTCATATTCTATTTATTAGGCTTTATTGGACTATTGATCCTCATATTAGTTGGGTAGTCATAATGTCTTGCTAGAGGCCACTTATGACTTATGGGCCTTGTGGGACTGGGCCTATTGCCAATTAATGTGAGCCTATTGGGTCACACACAAAAGAACGTTGATGATGTGCTATGTCATATTAATGGGCTAAAAGCCCAAAGCCCATTAATATAATTAATAATAATAAAGTGTTATTATTATTAATCATTAATATAATTAATAATAATAACAAAGTGTTATTATTATTTGTAACGCCCCGGAAATCCAGACCGCTACCGGCGCTAGGATTCAGGTCGGCTTAAGGCCGCCGGAACCCGTAGCAAGCCTACATACATCCTGTTTACCTGTTTAATCCCATACATGATCAACAACGTACATAAGAATTAAAAACTTTTCTTTTTCATCATACACCAAACTCAACCTGTGCATGCACTGTATTCATCATATACATAAACATTAATCCCTCTGTGGGATCCCATCAAAGCCTCAAGGGCTATACGTCATATGGTGAGTTGGTTTACATCAATATCAAACACAAGATCATGTACATACCAAGGGATTAACATATACTATGGTCAAGCACAACTCTATCCTCAATAACATAATTACATTCTTATCATTTGTCATGTCCACATACGCTAGCTATTACATACATATGACTTTTCTCTTCTTGCCTTCGCTATCTATCCCGTACCTGCAAACCTGGGGTTAGAGGAGGGGGATGAGCTAAAAGCCCAGTGAGCAGAAACTAAAAACATTATATTAAAGTTCATGCTTTCATGAAATGCATCATATCACAGACAATCCACATCAAGGGTGAACCTGTCACCAATTAGTCCCAACATAGTCTCTTGCCAGGCCGTAGCATGGGGTCCTGGTCTTCCTGTCATATCATCTATAAAGTCTCGTGCCAGGCCGTAGCATGGGGTCCTGGTCTTCCTGTCACATTATATATCATGTCTCGTGGACTAATTGGCACCTTCGGCGGCACCTTCGGCGGCCGAAAGTCCTGGACAGAGACGAAACTCAGCTAGGTTCGGCGGCACCTTCGGCGGCCGAAAGTGCCAGACAGAGACGAAAGTCTCTTTTCGGGGGCACCTTCGGCAGCCGAAAGCTGCCTTCACAAGAGGGGTTCGGCGGCCGAAACTCCCTTCGGCTGCCGAACCTGGTTTCTGCCAAACGGCAGAAACTTGGTTCAAATGAACCTCCTGCCTTCCAAAACCATAGATCATGCATATATCTTAACCAAAACACACATACAAGTTCCTAGGGGTCTTAAACATGCATATACCCCATCTACAACACTTCATTCACACACAATCAAGCTACATTGCTCAAAATCACAACATAAACCCATAAGCCTACACATGAACTAAACATGCCTTTAATCCCATGAATCTTACAGGAAACTTATTTAAAACATTACAAGAGTTCAAGATCGACTCTTACCTCTTGAAGATCGAGAGTAGAGGCGATCTAACTTGGAGTTGGGAGAAATCTAGCTCCTTGGGCCTCCAAGCTCAAAACTTGCTCAAAACTTGATTCCAAAGCTTAAAAACTTCAAAGCAAGATGAAAACTTGTTAAAACCATGAAAGATCTAGAGGGAACACTCAAGATCGAGGGAGGAACGGTGGAGACTCACCTTGGCCGACAATGGGAGAGAAAAAGCTCGCCCGTGCGGACCAAGGGGACCCTTTTATAGTGGCTGGCCAGGCCACGTTCGGGGGCCGAATGTGCCTCCGCATCCATGCAATGTTCGGCGGCCGAACATAAGGTTCGGCGGCCGAACCTGCACTTCCCTCACTTAGACTTTCGGGGGCCTAACGTGCCTCCCAAAGTCCATGCATGTTCGGCGGCCGAAAGTGAGTTTCGGCGGCCGAACCTGGGTTTTTCCTTAAAGAATTTTCATGCAAAAACTTATTTAAAATCATACTTAAAAACATTAAAAACATGAAAACATTTCATAAAAACATGCTCTTACCCTTCTAGAGGTTTCCGACACCCAAATTCCACCGGACGGTAGGAATTTCGATACCGGAGTCTAGCCGGGTATTACATTCTCCCCCCCTTAAGAACATTCGTCCCCGAATGTTCCTCAACTAGTACAAGCATAGCAAAACAACCTAACATACATACATAGCACATGGAACACATTTCAACTAACCTTAGAAGAGGTGGGGGTACTGCTGGAGCATGGACTCCCGGGTCTCCCAAGTGCATTCCTCCAAATTGTGGTGGTTCCAAAGGACTTTCACCATCGGGATTTCCTTGTTCCTCAACTTTCTGATCTGAGTGTCTAGAATCCGTATTGGCTGCTCTACATAAGTGAGATCCTCTTGGATCTCCACATCAGGCTCGCTAAGAACCTTGCTCGGATCTGACACGAACTTCCTCAACATGGAAACATGGAAAACCGGATGGATTCTCTCCATAGAAGCAGGCAAGTCCAGCTTGTACGATACATTCCCAACTTTTTGCAAGACCTCAAAGGGTCCGATGTACCGTGGAGCTAGCTTACCTTTCTTTCCGAACCGAACCACCCCTTTCATCGGAGACACCTTGAGCAATACTAGATCCCCCTCTTGAAATTCTATCTGTTTCCTGTGGATGTCTGCATAACTTTTCTGCCTGCTGGTGGCAGTCTTTATCCTTTCTCTGATCATGGGCACCACCCTGCTGGTGATCTCTACAAGCTCAGGCCCTGCTAAGGACCTCTCTCCAACCTCTTCCCAGCAAACAGGTGATCTGCACTTCCTCCCATACAAAGCTTCATATGGAGCCATCCCTATGCTAGCATGATAGCTGTTATTGTAGGCAAACTCCACCAAAGGTAGATGTTGCCTCCAAGAACCGCCAAAATCTAGCACACACATCCTGAGCATATCCTCTATTGTCTGGATGGTCCTCTCTGACTGTCCATCAGTCTGGGAGTGGAAGGCAGTACTGAAATCCAACCTGGTACCCATAGCACCCTGCAGACTCCGCCAAAACCTGGAAGTGAACTGGGGCCCTCTATCTGACACTATTGAAACAGGAACCCCATGCAGTCTGACAATCTCATCCACATAAACCTGTGCTAACTTATCCACAGAGTAGTTGCTCCTAACTGGAATGAAGTGAGCAGATTTGGTGAGTCTGTCCACAATCACCCATATGGAGTCTAGTCTGTTGGATGTTGCCGGTAACCCCACTACAAAATCCATAGCGATATTCTCCCATTTCCATTCTGGAATAGGTAGCGGGTTAAGCATTCCAGCCGGCTTCTGATGTTCCAGCTTCACCCTCTGACATATTTCGCAGGCTGACACGAATTGTGCCACTTCCCTCTTCATAGCTGGCCACCAATACACTCTCTTCAGATCTTGATACATCTTGGTGGCTCCAGGGTGAATGCTGTATCTTGCATTATGAGCCTCTCTCATAATGTCTCCTTTAAGCCCGATGTCATCTGGTACACATAGTCTGTTCCCATAGCGGAGGATCCCCTTATCATCGAATCTGAACTCACTATCTTTGCCTGACTGAACAGTCCTGGCAATTTTCACTAACTCTGGGTCCTCGTGCTGTTTCTGAGCCACCTGCTCCAGAAACACGGGTGTTACTTTCATCTGTGCAATCAAAGCACCTGTACCAGACAACTCCATCTGTAGACCTTCCTCAATGAGCTTATAAAATTCCTTCACCACCGGTCTCCTCTCTGCCGTGATGTGGGATAGACTGCCAAGTGATTTCCGGCTTAGGGAGTCTGCCACAACATTCGCCTTACCCGGATGGTACTGGATTCTGCAATCATAGTCACTGAGCAGTTCTACCCATCTCCTCTGTCTCAAATTCAAATCTCTCTGACTCAAGATGTGCTGCAGGCTCTTATGATCTGTGAAGATCTCACATTTTACCCCATAGAGGTAATGCCTCCACATCTTGAGTGCAAAGATGACTGCTGCCATCTCAAGATCGTGTGTGGGGTAATTCAACTCATGCCTCTTTAGCTGTCTAGAAGCATAAGCGATCACCTTGCCATTCTGCATCAACACACAACCCAAACCTACTCTGGATGCATCACAGAACACTGTGAAGTCCTCAATGCTGGTTGGCAGAGCTAACACTGGTGCTGAAGTCAACCTCTTCTTGAGCTCCTCAAAGCTTTCTTCACATCGATCGGTCCACTCGAACCTCTGATTCTTTCTGGTCAATCTGGTTAAAGGAGCTGCAATTTTGGAGAAGTCCTGTACGAACCTCCTGTAATAACCAGCCAAACCCAAGAAACTTCTGATCTCTATCACTGAGGTCGGTCTGGGCCAGTTAGTCACAGCCTCTACTTTCTTGGGGTCTACCTCTATTCCATTTTCCGACACAATATGCCCCAAGAACGAGATGCTCCTCAACCAGAACTCACACTTGGAGAACTTGGCATACAAGCCATGTTCCCTCAAGGTCTGTAATACAATCCTCAGATGTTGGGCATGTTCCTCTGCATTCCTGGAATACACTAGGATATCATCTATGAAGACAATAACGAAGTGATCCAGGTATGGTCTGAATACTCTGTTCATGAGGTCCATGAATGCTGCAGGGGCGTTAGTTAGCCCGAACGGCATCACAAGGAACTCATAGTGCCCATATCTGGTCCTGAATGCTGTCTTCGGTATGTCTTCTTCCCTTATCCTCAACTGATGGTACCCTGATCTCAGATCTATTTTGGAGAAACAACCTGCTCCTGCTAGCTGGTCGAATAGATCGTCGATCCTTGGCAATGGGTACTTATTCTTGATGGTGACTTTGTTCAACTGCCTGTAGTCGATACAAAGTCTGAGGGATCCATCCTTTTTCTTCACAAAGAGTACTGGAGCACCCCAAGGTGAGGTACTCGGTCGGATGAAACCCTTGTCTACCAGTTCCTGCAACTGTTCTTTCAATTCTTTCATCTCAGCTGGTGCCATCCTGTAGGGAGGGATAGAGATAGGCCTAGTTCCAGGCATCAGCTCTATTTCAAACTCTATCTCCCTTGCAGGCGGTAGTCCTGGAAGCTCGTCTGGGAAAACATCTAAAAACTCATTGACCACTGGCACTGAGGCGGGCTCTCTAACCTGACTGTCTAGTTCCCTCACATGAGCCAAAAACCCCTGACATCCCCTCCTAAGCAACCTACGAGCCTGAAGAGCTGATATCAGTCCTCTAGGTGTACCCCTCTTGTCTCCTCTGAAGACGACCTCTGACCCATCCTGACATCTGAACGTAACTACCTTGTCCCTGCAGTCCAAGGTAGCACCATGGGTAGATAGCCAATCCATCCCTAGAATGACGTCAAAGTCTGTCAAATCTAGAACCACAAGGTCGGCGGACAAGCATCTTCCCTCTATAAAAACTGGACTACACAGGCAGACTGACTCTGCAACTGACGGGTCACACTTGGGTCCACTGACCCATAGGGGACACTCTAACCCAGAGACCATCAACCCTAACCTCTGAACGGCTCTCGGTGCAATAAAAGAGTGAGATGCACCCGGGTCCATTAATGCATACACATCAGAACACCCAATGATGAGATTACCTGACACCACGGTGTTGGATGTGTTCGCCTCCTGCTGCGTCATGGTGAAGATCCTGGCTGGAGCTGATGGACCTTCACTTCTGAATCCTGCTGAGGAAGAAGCCGACCCTCTCCCTCTGCCTCTGCCACTGGCCTGGGTAGCAGCTGGGGCTACTGGCTGTGCCACACTTCCTGAAGCTGTCTGCTGTGTCTGTGCCATAGGAACTGTTTTAGGGCATTGCCATGACATATGCCCCTCTTGCCCACATCTGTAGCAGGTCGTCGTCCCAAACCGGCATAAACCCCTGTGTGGCCTACCACACTTCGCACAAGCTGCATTATCCGCCCCAGAACTAGAACCACTGCCAAATCCCAGACTAGACTTGACCTTGCTCCAGAACTTATTCTTCTTACCCTTGGGCTTACCCCATCTCTTACTGCCTGAAGCTGTTGCACTCAAGGTAGAGGGATCTAACCTTCCCCCACCCGGAGTTTTAGAACCAGAAGCTTGTGCCACTGTCTGTTTGACTGTCCCCTGAACGATGGCACTAGCCTCCATTCTCCTAGCCATGTCTACTATGGCGTGAAAACTCTCTCTATCTGCTGACTGTACCAAGGAGGAATACCTGGGATGGAGCTTCATGATATACCTCCTCGACTTCTTCTGGTCTGTGCTAAGATCTTGCCCAGCAAATGGCAGCAACTCCATAAACCTGTCAGTGTATTCGTCTACACTCATCTCATCTGTTTGCCTCAATTGCTCGAATTCTATCATCTTCAATTCCCTTGAACTATCAGGGAAAGCCCATCCTGCAAATTCATTAGCGAACTCCTCCCACGATAGGCTATCCACCCTCGGCTTCACATAGTTTTTGAACCACTCACGGGCCTTTTTGCATTTCAAGGTGAAACCAGCCATCTGAATGGCTCTACTATCATCGGCCCCAATCTCCTCTGTGATCATCTTGACCTTCTCCAAATATACAAACGGGTCATCACCTGACTCAAACTGGGGAGCACCCAACTTCATGTAATCTGTCATTTTAGCCTTACTTCCCCCAGATGAGCTAGGTTGAGGTATCTGGGTATCTGGGACGGTAGGTGCTGGTGGTGGAGGAGGTGCTGGTGGTGGAGGAGGTACAGCATCCCCTGAGGTAGGGTTTGCTGGATTTGGATAGTATGGTGGAGGTGGGTACATTGGGTACTGTGGATATGGTGGGTAGTATGGTGGGTATGGCATCTGTGTGGAGTAAGGGTTAAAACTAGGGTAATCCGATGTACCTCCCATCGAATACCCGGGATTTTGGGTGTAGGGCGGATAGTGAGGTGGCTGAACAAATCCCGAGGCCTGAGTGCCTCCTTGGGATTCTCCCATACCCTCTTCTGACATACTGACGCCCAAACTGCCATCCCTCCTTTGATCAACATCCATCTGATCCCCCATATCCTCCGACATACCTCCCTGCACTGTTCCTCTGACTGATCTGCTTCTTCCCAGATCTAAAGACCTTCTAGGGTCTCTCACTGCTCGGTCCCTGCTGGACCTACTTGACATTACCCTAGGCAATGTTGAAGGACGGGCATCAGTGCCCTCGTCTTGAGGTGGTATTCCAGTCAATCGTGCAGATCGACGGGTTCCTCTCATCCTGTTTTCTGAGAACAGTAAACATCACATAACATTAGCATTAAATGGTTCACGTCGGCAAGCATGAACCTCACAGCTACATTACACACATAGCATATCATACAATCATAGCAAGACAGGACACTACATCCTATCCTAGTGGACATGATTTTTGCCTATTGTGCTTGACCTTCTATAACTTCTATGAGCCCGACACTCTAGGTCCGACCATATGAACCTAGGGCTCTGATATTATTGATATTAATTATTAATATAGTTAATAATAATAAAGTGTTATTATTATTAATTATTTATTATTATGAGATAATAATGTTTAAAAGATCTGCAGTCTATCTGTAAGTGTTACAGATAAAGGACTCTATCACATAAGATATTTGAGTATCTGTGAGATTGTGATAGTGGGTTTCGAGCACAACTCTTTTAGGAAAAGAGTTGGTGGAAAACAAAAGACTGAAATATATAAATACTCCTACTACGAATTGTGGGGGTTGACGACGTTTTGAGAAAACTCAGTCTAATAGCTGCAGATTGTGGAGCACATAATCTATCCATCTTTGAGAGAGCTAGCACTCTAGAAGGATAGAAGACGTTCGTGTGGATACCATAGAGGGTGTTCGTTTGAAAAAGCAGCACCATCAGTCCAACATTGTATCTTCTCAACGAGATTAACAAGTTAGTCTCATATCCATCTTTAGAATTAAATGAAGCACTCAGATTCTGGGAAAGGAAATCAGAGAAATTTTATTTTTCCACTGCGCCTTTGGGTTGCAATAATCTCGGGATTTCCCAACATATTGAATCCTTCAAATGCATGTCTAGGCTGACTATTGAATCCTCCAAATGTATGTACTGGTTGGTCATCCTCATAAAGTATAGGATATTGATCAGTTGGGTATCCTACATAGGCATGGGTCCCACATGGCCTAGGTGGCTGAATTTGTTGAGTTTGATGGGCTCGGCCTATAACAAAACTTTTCACAACAGATGTCAGTTCAAAAAGCTGAGAGGAAAAAGTAGATGTACATACCTCATCCATGAATCAATTATGCGATGGAGTGCTCTCTTTTTTTTTTTATTTTCCGATCTGGTTATAAAAGAAAAATAAACAAGTTAAATCAATTCCCCGGCAACGGCGCCAATTTTTGATCTCGATTGTCGAAGCCGGTCAAAAATAACCTTTCTGGTTACCAACAAATTTACACTTGTAGATAGCGGTGAAAGGATCGAATCCACAGAGAATTGAGAACTCACCTATTTCTCGTTTTATGACCAAGAAAATAAACTGAAACAATAATAAACTAAAAATGAGATAAAAACTGAAAGCGGGATAAAACGAGATAAACTGAGATTGTGATCAAAACTGTCAGCAAAATAACAGGGGGAGTTTAGGATTGATTGTAGTAAACTAATAATGAGAACAATAATAGAAAGCAAATAATTAAATAAAGAGTAACCAATAATGAGAAAGCTCTAGTTGAAGTATTGGATCCACTTTAGTTGTTGGGATTGATCACAGACACTTTGTTCTTTTGGGTTGACCCAATAGATTAGTTATGGAGTTGGAATAAGATTCTCACTACCATTATCTCTCCTTATTATCAAATTAATTAGGAAACGTCCTCTAATCAATTACTAATCAACAAGTTGCCAAGGAACGTCCTTGGGCCTCAGACAACAAACAACTGTTAATTGCATTAAGAAATAGAGAGATCCAATCCTAGCTACCCAAACGTATGGAGATAATGCTAGATCATGCAACTTCCTTGGTTTTTATGCCAAGTGTTCTTATGTAAGAATAATCTAAGCAATTACGGACTTAAATCATTCAAACTAACAAATAATTATTTTGCAATTAAAAATCAACGTAGATCTCAATAACAAAGTAATATGAAAATTAAGTATGAAATTGCATGAATATTGAACACCCAAAAGTTAAACAATGTTTGATCAAGTCTCACAACCCATTAAACAACTAAAGCTTCAACCAATATCCAACTAGATTAAAAGAATTCAGCCACTCATGGCTGAATTAAAAACAGAAAATAAAAGGGAAAACAAAGAAGGAAGAAGGAACTGAAGAAACAGAATTCTTGAATTCTGCCTTGCGCTGAATCCTTGCGGAAATTGCCGAGAGATGGAATTGCTTTGGTCAGCCACTTAAGAATCTTTAAATAGGACCAGAGGAGTGCGCCCTAAATTCAAATTGCTGGCCAGGTGTGCTAGAGTTGCTGCCCATGTGCTGTTGCTCCCCATGCCGCATGTGAACGTGTGAAGTGGAGCATGTGTTTGTCTTCCATTGTAAGTGGTTACTGATCAAGCATAAATTAGCCACATTTTTATTATCTTTATCAGTGCTTATTTACACATTTTTCAGCTTAATTTATGGTTTTTATCTTGTTTTTACAGAAAAGGAAGAAATTGGAAAATTGGAGAAAAAGTGTAGAAAAGGCTAGAAAAGTGATGAGGTCAAAGTGATTTGGCCAAATCACTCGCAGAGACTGGCCAAATCACTCGCAGAGACTGGCCAAATCACCCGCAGAGATCAAAAACAGAAAGCTAAGGCAGAAACTTGGAGGCAACATGCAGAAGCGATTTGGGCAAGTGATTTGCCCAAATCACCCGCCCCAATCACAATGACAGCAGAAATTGACAACAGAGCGGGAAAAAGGGAAAAATCAAATTTAAAAAGAATAAAAGCCCAAATTCACTTCAAACACTGCCAGCTCATATCCAAAAGCTACAAGGATGTCCTTCTACCAAGAGAATTCCATCTACAACAAAATACAAAATCCAAGGAGGAATCAAAGACTACAAAGAAGACCAAATCAAATTGAGATTTCAAAACCCTAATCAAATTGGAATTGGAATTCTCCAGCTATAAAAGGGCAGCATCCAAACCAGCAAAGGGGCATCTAATCTTCGGAAATCTGCAGAAAATACAGCAGCTTGTCCTTTTCTTTCTTTCTTCTTTCTTTTGTGTATTTTGTCCACCATGAGTGGCTAATTTCATTCTTTTCTAGTTGAAGTTGAGGAAATTCAGATTTGTGATGAATTGGGAGATTTAATACTCCATTGTTAAACTCTTATTTGCTTTCAATATTTATGCAACTTGATCTTTTCTATAATTGTTACTTTGCTTTTAGAATCAATAAGGGCCCATTGCTTTTAAATTGCTTGAGTAATAAATTGTTTGAATGATTTAAGTCCGTAATTGCTTATATTATTTGAACACAAATATAATTAGTTGCATAATCTAGACTTGACCACGCGGTTGGCAAGGATAGAATTGGGTTTCTCTAAGTCTTAATGCAGTCAACAGTTGTTCGATGCTAAATGCCCCAAGGTCGTTCCTTGGCAACTTGTTGATTAGTGTTTGATTGGCGAACGTTTCCTAATCAAACTAGAACTAAGGAGGAATTTGGTTGTGAGAAGCGTCTTCCACAACCAAAACTAATTTATTGAAATAAAATAGGAGTCTTAGATAATCAATGATCAATTCTGAACAAACTGAAATTGACTCACACTTCAGCTAGAATCTCTTTCCCATTGATATTCTCACTTATTTAAATTATCGTTTTCTCTTGCTTTCTAGATTTAATTCATCAAAACAAAACCCCTCTCTTTTATTTATTTGTCATTTATTTGCCTTAGTCATTATTAGGAAAATCTTTGGTGTCAATTCCCTGTAGTTCGACCCTATTGCCACTATCTGCAAGTTAATTGTTGATTGTTTAATAGGTTTATTTTTGACGGCTTCGACAACCGCTATCAAAAATTGGCGCCGTTGCCGGGGAATTGATTTAAACTAATGTATTTTCCCTTTATGACCAGGGCTGGCCGTAAATAAAATCTTCTTTACAATCCGGAGATAGAACGCACCGCCAAGAGCTTAAGGAAGCAAGAAACTTGAGGAACCAAGCCTCAAAAGCATCCTCATCAGCAACAGCAACTAATTTGGAGCCTGACGCCCGATCTGCCACTGCACCAGCAAATTCGCCTACTGCCGCATCTGCAACTGCTGAAGTTGCACCAGAAACCGGATTCCAGGTTACTGCAGAAAATCCAGCAATGGCAGAACCTCCTGCTGCACGTGAAGAAGCTGAAATTCAAGCTGGAAACCTGCCTGTCCAAGCTCCAGAACCTGCTGCACGAGAGAGAACACTCCGAGAGCTAGATATGCCAGCTGAAGACCAAGCACCATTGTGCATAACTTATCCCCAACTGCAAGCACCTTTTAAATTGAAGACAGGTCTGATCCATCTCCTTCCCAAATTTAGAGGCCTTGAAAATGAGGATGCTCACAAGCATTTGAAGGAATTCCACATTGTTTGCTCAACCATGAGACCTCAAGGAATTTCAGAAGACCATGTCAAACTCAGAGCTTTTCCTTTCTCTCTTGAAGACTATGCCAAGGATTGGCTATTCTACTTGACACCCAGATCCATCACATCATGGGCCGACATGGCAACAGCATTCTTGAGCAAATTCTTTCCAACATCAAAAGCCATTGGTATCCGTCGAGAAATTAGTGGTATAAGGCAAAAGCATTCTGAAGACTTATATGAATACTGGGAGAGGTTCAAAAGGCTGTGCACAAGATGCCCTCAGCATGATATTTCTGACAAGTCTCTCATAGAGTATTTCTATGGAGGTTTACTACCTGCAGAAAGGAAGTTTATAGATGCAGCATGTGGAGGATCAATTCGAGATAAATCACCTCGAGAGATGAGGAATCTAATTTCCACCATGGTAGCCGCATCTCAACAATTTGAAGACCAAGAGCAACCACCAAGAAAGGTGAATGAGGTGAGTACATCCATTTTAGCATTCCAAATCTCTGATCTCACCAACGCTGTCCATAGCCTTATTGTGGGTCAAGCCCAACAAGTCCAGCAAATTCAGCAACCAAGGCCATATGGGGTATGTGCAAACATAAACCACCCAACTGATCTATGTCCATCCCTTCAAAAAGAAGACCAGCAAGTCAATGCTGTTGGAGGCTTCAATGGGCAAAGAAGGTATGATCCCTATGCAAACACCTATAATCCAGGTTGGAGGGACTATCCAAATTTCAGTTATGCAAGGGGAAATCAATATCCAAGCTATCAGCAGAGGAATCTCACTCAAGCTGCACCTCAAAACTCCAATGCACCTCTTGAAGAGATTGTAAAGACTTTAGCAAATACTGTGCAAAATCTTGAAAAACAAGTGAGCCAAATGGCCATTTCAATGAGCAAATTTGAGTCACAAGGGAAGCTACCATCCCAAACTGAGATAAATCCAAGGCAAAATGCTAGTGCCATCACATTAAGGAGTGGAAAAGAGTTGCAAGACAGTGGGGCTGAAAAATCTCAAAAACAGGCCAGGGAAGAAAATATGCCAGAAAGTGATTAGGGCAGTCGATCTGCCCAAATCACTGACCCAATCGCTAGGCAGACTGAGCTGCCCAGCAGTGATCTGCCCAAATCGCCAGACAAGGCAGAATCCGATCTGCCCAAATCAACAGATTAAGCAGAATCCAGTCAAAGGCAGAAACAACCACCAGCAGAGAAATTCAAGGTACCTCCTCCCTTTCCCAAAAGATTTGCAAGGTCTCAAAAAGAAAAAGAGGAAAAAGAGATATTAGAGACACTTCGCAAGGTAGAAATCAACATTCCCCTACTTGATGCTGTCAAGCAAATTCCAAGGTATGCCAAATTTATCAAGGAACTATGCACCAACCGAAGGAAACTAGCTGAACGTGAGAAGGTAAGTGTGGGGGAGTGTGTCTCAGCTGTCATTCAAAGAAAACTCCCAACCAAATGCAAGGATAGAGGAATGTTAGCTGTTTCATGCAAGATAGGCAATGTGGGGATAAAAAAGGCCATGTGTGACCTAGGAGCTTCAATTAATGTCATGCCTCTTTCTATCTTTAACTTGTTAAATGCAGGTACACTCAAGGGCACCAGCATTGTGATCCAATTGGCTGACCAATCAGTTGTCTACCCCAAAGGAGTGCTTGAAGATGTCTTGGTGCAAGTGGACCAACTAGTCTTCCCAGCAGATTTTTATGTAATAGACATGGAGGAAGAAAAGAGCAACACCACCTCTGACATCTTACTTGGAACACCATTCTTGAGCATGGCTAGAACAAAAATTGATGTGCATGATGGCACATTAACCATGGAGTTTGAAGGGGAAGTTATCAAGTTTAACGTTTATGATGCTATGAAATTCCCCAATGATGTTTCTCCTGTTTATGGCCTTGATATTATTGATGATTTAAGTCAAGAAATTTTTGATTTTGATAAGAAAAACTTACTTTATGATGGTCTTTGCAGGAGAGAAGAAGTGGATAGCAGCTGTGCCATGACAGAAGCAGAGAAGACAGCAGACTGCTGTACATTGCTGGTGGCGGGTGATCTGCCCAAATCACCTAGACAAGCAGAATCTGATTTGGCCCAATCACTGGAGCAGACAGACAAAGCCAGGCAAAATTTGACCACATCACCAGAATCAATAACAGATGATCTGCCCAAATCACTGCGACAGACAGACATGACAGAAGGTGATTTGGCCAGACTAAACAGACAGACAGCAAGCAATCTGCCCAAATCAGTAAACCAGCAACAATTTGCAGATAAAACAACAAATGCACCAGATCTGAAGCCCTTACCAGAACACCTCAAATATGCCTTCTTAGGAGCTGGAAATACACTTCCAGTTATAATTTCCAACCAGCTCAGCCCACAAGAAGAAGAAAAGCTCCTAGAGGTGTTGAGGAAACACAAGAAGGCAATTGGGTGGACTTTAGAGGACATCAAAGGCATATCACCCTCAACATGCATGCATCGGATACTTATGGAGGATGAGTGCAAACCTGTTCGTGAGACGCAAGGGAGGCTGAACCCACCAATGATGGAGGTTGTGAAGAAAGAAATTGTGAAACTCCTAGATACTGGAGTCATCTACCCCATCTTTGATAGTAAATGGGTGAGTCCCATCCATGTTGTACCAAAGAAGACTGAGATTACCATTGTCCCTAATTCTGAAGGAGAGCTAGTACCTACTTGTGTGCAAAATGGGTGGAGAGTTTGCATGGATTACAGGAAGCTCAACACAGCCACAAGGAAGGACCACTTTCCCTTGCCCTTCATGGATCAAATGCTTGAGAGACTTGCTGGAAAGAGCCATTACTGCCTCCTTGATGGATATTCGGGATTCTACCAAATTCCCGTTGCACCTGAAGATCAAGAGAAGACTACCTTCACATGCCCATTTGGCACCTTCGCATTTAGGAGGATGTCCTTCGGTCTTTGCAATGCACGAGCCACCTTCCAAAGGTGCATGATGAGCATTTTTTCTGACTATGTGGAGAAGATTATTGAAGTCTTCATGGACGACTTCACGGTGTATGGCAACTCATTCAATGAATGCCTAGCTAACTTGGAGAAAATACTTCAAAGGTGTTTGGAGTCAAATCTAGTTTTCAACTATGAGAAATGCCACTTCATGGTCAGCCATGGCTTAATCTTAGGCCATATTGTTTCAGCAAAAGGGATTGAGGTGGACAAAGCTAAAATTGACACCATCAAAAATCTGCCCTTTCCAACCAGCATTAGGGAGATTAGATCTTTCCTTGGGCATGCTGGTTTTTACAGGAGGTTTATTAAAGGTTTCTCCAAAATAACCCAGCCTTTATGCAGATTATTACAGCAGGATGTGCCATTCGAGTTTGATGATAGCTGCAAAACAGCTTTTGATTTGGTCAAATCACTGCTGGTTACTGCCCCAGTCATCCAGCCACTTGATTGGACTCTTCCATTTGAGATCATGTGTGACGCCAGCAATTTTACTGTGGGTGCAGTATTGGGACAGCAAAAAGGTAACTCTCCTCATGTCATACACTATGCCTCACACACCCTAGATGCTGCACAATGCAATTATTCCACCACAGAAAAGGAGTTGCTGGCTGTTGTGTTTGCATTGGAGAAATTTAGGTCTTATCTACTTGGGACAAAGGTGATTATTTATTCAGACCATGCTGCACTGAGATATTTAATCAAGAAAAAGGAGTCCAAACCAAGGCTAGTACGATGGATATTGCTGTTGCAAGAGTTTGACTTGGAGATCCGTGACAAGAAGGGAAAAGAGAACCTTGTAGCTGATCACCTCAGCAGAATTCTGACCGAGATGGAGACATGCCCCATCAATGAAAAATTCCCTAATGAGCACCTCTTTGCTGTCCAAGAAGAGGAACCATGGTATGCTGATATAGTACATTACCTTGTCACAGGAGATTTGCCTACTGATTTGCCCAAACACATGAGAGACAAGATCAAGAAAGTTGCAAGATATTATGTGTGGGATGAGCCTTACCTATGGAAGCATTGTGCAAACCAAGTTATAAGGAGATGTATCCCGGAGCAAGAAACACATTCTGTCCTAGCCTTCTGCCACTCATATGGCTGTGAAGGATACTTTGGGCCACGCAAGACAGCCTTGAAGATACTTGAAAGTGGGTTATTTTGGCCTAACATATTTAGAGATTCTTATTTATTTTGTAGGTCATGTGCAAGATGCCAACAAACGGGAAACCTTGGCAACCGAAGTGAAATGCCACAAGCACCCATCATGGTGTGTGAAATCTTTGATATTTGGGGCATTGACTTCATGGGACCATTCCCACCTTCCTTTGGCAACACCTACATACTTCTAGCCGTGGACTATGTGTCCAAGTGGATTGAGGCCAAGGCAATAAGGGCTGATGACGCAAAAACAGTTTGTGACTTTGTGAAATCCCATATATTCTCAAGATTCGGTCTGCCCAAGGCCATTATCAGTGACCGAGGCACACATTTTTGCAACAAGGTAGTAGAAACTCTCCTCAAGAAATACCATGTCATCCATAGAACCTCTACTGCTTATCATCCTCAAAAAAATGGGCTAGCCGAAGTATCAAATAGGGAGATCAAGTCAATCTTGGAGAAAACAGTCTGCCCAAATCGCAAGGATTGGAGTGTGCGCCTCAATGATGCCTTATGGGCATATAGGATAGCCTATAAAACTCCAATTGGAATGTCTCCATATAGGCTGATTTATGGAAAAGCTAGCCATCTGCCCGTAGAACTTGAACACAAAGCCTATTGGGCTGTCAAAAGGTGTAATCTTGATGAAAAAGAAGCTGGAGTCCACAGAAAATTACAACTTCAAGAGCTTGAGGAGATCTGGCGTGATGCATATGAAGCTTCATGGTATTACAAAGCAAAAACCAAAGCCTTCCATGACAAAAATATCTCCAGAAAACACTTCCAGGTTGGTGATAAGGTTTTGCTTTTTGATTTAAGGTTCAAATTATTCCCTGGGAAGCTTCGGTCTAGGTGGATAGGACCATTTGTGGTTGAGCATATCTATCCACATGGGGCTGTTGACATAAGGAGTCCATAAACAAGCAAAGTTTTCAAAGTTAATGGACATCGTTTGAAGATATTCTATGAAGGATTTACTGTTCATCTTGTGGAAGAGATCCCCTTGGATCCCCCTTCCCTAGACTGCTAATCAACTCGAGGAAGTCCAGCCCAAGACAGAAAACAGGGCGCTACTGGGAGGCAACCCAGCTGAAGCGATCTGCCCAAATCACAGCCCAGTCTAGGGCAAATCGCCTGCATGTACCATAGCCACAAGTAATTAGGGCAAGTGATCTGCCCAAATTGACAGGCCAATTCGACAGGGTTCACCTCGGTAAGAACAAGATCAACCGGGCTGTTGCACCAAAGAAGTGATTTGCCCAGGTGATTTGACCAAATCACCAGGCCAAATCAACAACTCCGCCTACCAACAGAAAAAGGCGTGAACAGTACCAGCCATGCAACAGCAAGGAAGAAAGTGATTTGGCCAAGTGATTCGCCCAAATCACTGACCAAATCACCCTGTCAAGAAATCAGAGACTCAGCATTTAATGATCAGGGCAGTTCAACTACCCCAAATCACTTTAAATAATTTTTATTTTATTTTCTTCCTTTTCACGCTATCTCTTTCTGTTTCATCTCCTCCTTCTCTTTCAAGTCTTTCCCCACCGACGACCACCGACAACAACAAAGCACCATGGCCAGAAGCAAGATGAAAGTCACCGGCAGCCCCGGAATGTGGAGGCGACGCGGGATGCCTAGGGCCATCCGTATTCCAACTGACTGTGATGAAGAAGCAATGGAAAACCCACCACCAGTCCCCATCGACGCCGACACTGAAGCAACCGACGAAGCAAGAAACACCGCCAGTCTAGCAACCCAGACCTATCGTCGTCGAACTAGGGCGTCGTTGATTGCACCACCACCTTCCTCACCATTCGTCGCGACAGACACCCAAGAAGGTGAAACGCCTGAAGAAACCACACCGTCCACTAGTCATGGCCAGAAACGGCCAAGAACACCATCACCACCACCATCACCAAGCCCGGAGCGACAACAAGAGACACCCAGTGCCACACCTCTCGTAAGCCAAGAAGAAGACGAATTGCCCAGCGATTTGCCCAAACCAACCCACCCTGATCACATCACTCAGACCCTGACGTTCAACAAGGCATCCTAAAGGGCCAGGCTAGACAAAGTTTCCTCTACACCCTACCACCCAGGTAAGTACATTCACCTTGGCACTCTTCAAGAACTGAGACTCCAACACCAGGTACGTAACTTCGTCTCTACTGTTGGTTGGGACAAATTCTTCTTCCTCCACCTTCCATCCTTCACTGAGCTCACTCATGAGTTCTTCACTACTTTCTATTTTGATAGACTAGCCATGCACAACCTACACACACCTGACATCATTGGATTCAGGCTATTGGGACAGCGATTTCGCTTGTCCCTACAAGAGTTTGGCACTGCCATGGGCTGTGAATGCCCTGACTCCACTTGGGATTTTTCTGCAGAATTCAATCCCAGCACTGCCTATCTGGAATTATCTGATAACTCCCCTGATTCTTACTTGCCTACTAGGTCCAAGGACCTGTACCTCAAAGACCTAAGCTTGAAATACATTCACAGGTTTCTGGCCTACACATTTTCTGGGAGGAAGGATGCACCCAACATCCTGACCAGAACAGAGCTATACATACTGTGGTGCATGCACCACCATTAGAAACTACACTTTGGTTATTGGGTTGCAACCCAAATATCCAGCATTATCCAGTACCACCGCCCCCTGATCCTTGGGCACTTGATCACTGCCATTGCAGTGAACCTGAAACTTTTACACCCTGCCCATACTGATCTCACCCCTACTAACAAGCCAACCCCTCTGGACCTACGATCTTTAGATGATATGGGGTTGCTTTGCAAATTGGGGGACATTTTTTCTCTTTCACCTGCAGGACCTCTAACACCACGCCATGAGCGTGTATTCAGAAAGAAGAAGGCACAGCCTGCCCCAGCAGATGGAACAGCAGGGGAAACAGAGTAGGCACCTCCAGCAAATGAACCACCTGCTGTTGCACCTGAACAGGACGCACATCAGGACCCTGAAGACGCAGCCCCAAACCAGACAGTTGAGGCTCGTCTCAGCAGAATGGAGACCAGAATGCATAACATGGAGCACCTGTTAGTGAACCACTTTCTGCCTCCAGACTAGGACAGGCAGTGATTTGGCTGGGTGATTTGCCCAAATCACCTGCCCAAATCACCCACAGGCCAGGAAGTTCCTTTCCCTATCTTTTGCTTTCTTTTTATTTCTTTTTGCATCTTTTTACCCTATAACACACACCAAATTTTTTTTTTTCACATTTTTTCACCTTTTGCACACACACACAGAATTTTGTCTTAGCTTTTGCTCTACTCAGCATAGATAACAAGGTTAAAAGAGCTACCTATCTCATGACCCCATTGATTTTCCACCCCTTTAAGCCTAAATTGAATTAATTACAGTATGCTACCTTCACTTAGGAAATTCTTTTCTTGAATTAAATCTCTAAATTTACTATGGTCAAGGGAAATAAAAACATAAACACATGCAAATAAAAAGTTGGTGTAACTCCCTATGAGCTGATTTGCCCAAACTATTATGAAAAAGAAAAGGAAAATAAAAACCAGCACAAAAGCACAAATCATAAAACCTGTTCCTATGGCCAAATAAGCTATGAACAGAGCTAGTAGCCACTTGAACAAGTGACTAACTGAGTAACCGGGGGTGGATATCACCAATATGCACCTTCGCATAAAAAGGTTAGTGATTTTTTCAGGCAAGAATAAAAAGTGCTGCTGAATAAAATAAAATGATCAAGTAAGGGCAAGTCACTTTTAGAGGTTGCATTGAGCTCATACAAAGAGAATAAGCATGGTGGAATCAAAAACCTTTCTTTTGACCATAGTAGGTGAGGGGAAACAAGGAAAAGAGAGAACAACCTTGGTGAATGTACTCCATACTGTAATACTTCAATTTGGGAGTCTAGGGGGGCTAATTAAGTGATACTTAGGCTCAAAAGAAAAAGGGGCTAGATTGACTAAGTTGTTTGTTGCTTGAGAACAAGCAAAAAGCTAAGTGTGGGGGTATTTGATCAAGCATAAATTAGCCACAGTTTTATTATCTTTGTAATACCCAGCTCGTTCAGGCATCGGAATTCCTACCGTTCGGTGGAATCTTGGATGTCGGATTCGTTTTGGAGGGGTATTGCAAGGGTAAACTGATGTTTTCTACAAGGTTTGCTACATGTTTTCTAACATGTTTTTAAGTGTTTTATGGGTTTGAAAGGAAAGGAAATGAGTTTGACGAGAAAAGACTAAGGAGGCAAAATGCAGGTTCGGCCGCCGAAGGGAATGTTCGGCCGCCGAAAGTGCTATAGGTTCGGCTTCCGAAACGTCACGTTAGGCCGCCGAATGTTGCATGGTTTTGCATGCAGTTTCGGCAGCCGAAGGAAAGGCGGTTGGCCACCTATTTAAGCCCCTTTGACCGGCCATGGAGGGTGTTGGAAGCTCTCTTGGTAGTCAAAGGTGAGGTTATGCTCTCCTTGGGAGGTTTTCATGGTGTTTTCCTCAAATCTTGCAAGGTTTTCATGCGTTTTCACTTGGTTTTGAAGGTTTTGAGTAAAAAGAGGAAGTTGTGGAGCTTGACGTTTGAGGAGCTTGGTTTCTCCATGTTTTGAAGCTAGGATCACACCAGCCTTTGTTCTTGAAGAGGTAAGTGTTGATCCTGATGTTGTATAGTGTTTTAAGCAAGTTTTATGGAGGGAAAGGGTAGAGTTGCATGGTTAAAGGAAAAAGATGTTTTTGAGGGTTTTTATGCATGAGTATGGTTATGTGTTATGGGTGTTGTTTGTTGGGGTTTTTAGGTAGTTTTGGACCCCTTTGTGCATATATTTAAGTATATGCTTGCTATGTGTGTTGAGATGCATGTTGAGTGAGGTTTGGGGGAAGTTGTGCATGAGGTGAGCTAGGTTCTGCCTAACTGGAGAACCCAGCTTCAGCCGCCGAAGGAGGGTTCGGCCGCCGAACGTGGTGAGGAGGTGGTTTCGGCTGCCTCAACCTGCCCCCGAAGGATTGGACTTTCGTCTCTGGAGGGGAGGTTCGGCGGCCGAAGGTGCCGCCGAAGGTTAGCGACTTTCGTCTCTGGAGTGTGTTTTGGCCCCCGAACCTTGCCCCCGAAGGCTTCGGCCGCCGAAAGAAGTGCTTCGGCCGCCGAAAGGAGGCGAGTTTCATCTCTGGAGAGGACATTCGGCAGCCGAACCTGCCGCCGAAAGTGTCCTGCCCAGCCTTCTTTTGCATGCTTTGTGTGATTGATTCTAGGATCTTTTAGGGGGTTTTTGGGGAGTTGTTTAAGAGTTGTTTTAGCGTTATGTTAGCATTGTTTGGCACCTCATGTGAGTCCACCTGTGTAGGCTCGGACCTGAGGCGAGGTGTTTAGCTCCAGTGTGAGAGTTGGCCCAGAGTTAGCCACAGCTTGGCTTTAGGTGAGTAGACCTAACTCTGCATGTTTTCACGTTAATGATGACAGAGCATGACAGTATGAGCATGAGACACACATCATGGATGCCATGTGATACTAGGTTGTATTGCATTAGAGAGCACGAAGATGTTGCATTGCATTATGATTGTTGATGGGATGGACCAAGGCGATCTCAGTAGCCCGCTACCTGTTATGGCTAGATAAGACCTTTGGGAGCTCCGCAGTTAGGGGCCGGGCTCTAGTACATGTAGTGACCTGAGAGTCCGTAGGGACCGGGCACCGACAGAGGGAGTTCTGGGATCATGTCTAATCCGAGATGTGAGATGTTGTGTTGTGACACATTCCATGAAAGCATATAATGAATGAACTGTTTTATGGTTTCTACTCACTGGGCTCTAGTAGCTCACCCCATTCCCTTAACCCCAGTTTTGCAGGGCCAGAGTTCAGCAAAGTGAGCTATGGGAAAAGCAGAGAGTAAGCAGAGGTTGCCGTGTTTGGATGTAATAGCATAGCTAGGTTTTGATAGAGTGGCATGTGGCATGTATATGGATGAAAGAAGCTTGAGGTATATGTGTATGCGAGTCAATGTTATGTTATGTTTGTTTGTATAGTATAGTAGTGGACAAGATGTATGGACATGATGAGTATACAGGTTATGCATGGAAAGAGCATGTTGTACATAGATAGAGTATAAGGCGAGAAGGTCTAGCGTTGTGCTTTGCCCAGTGTGTGCTGAATCCCTAGTGTATGCATGTGTCCTGTTTTCCATTTCTTGATGAGAAATGTGTCAAGCTAGGCTTAACATATGGTGTGTTTCTCAAACTCCAGTGATCAGGGAAAAAAGGGTATAAAATCCCTTGACCCATCTGAGAGGGAAGAAAGGGTAAATCCCTTGACCCAAAACAGACAGCAAGACTCACCTGTGATATGCTGACCCTGAGAGAGTGGGTTCTATGTTTTCAGACATAGTGCATAGAGGGTGAGTGTGGTAGTAGATCACTGGTGTCGGCCTTGAAGGCTGTGGTTTTAAGGTTAAGCCTGGTAGTTTTTCAGCAAAGTTTTGAACAGCGTGTAGTCGAGTCGGATCATGCATGGGATTTTTGGAGTTCAGTTTAGGCTTGCTACGGGTCTAGGCGGCCTTAAGCCGATCTGGATCCTAGCACCGAGCAGTTTGGAGCCGTTATAGAGGGGTATCGGTTTCCGGGCTGTTACAGATGGTATCAGAGCAGAGGGCCTCACGAGTACGGTGTGTTGAGCGAGAACGCTCAGGGATCAAGGGATCTCACATCGGAAAGAGGTTGTGCTAGCTGTGATAGGAAGGCAAGCACATGAAGAAAGATCAAGATCATGTCCACTAGGATAGGCTGAGGAGTCATGTCATGGGATTTTTGGAGTTCAGTTTAGGCTTGCTACGGGTCTAGGCGGCCTTAAGCCGATCTGGATCCTAGCGCCGAGCAGTTTGGAGCCGTTATAGAGGGGTATCGGTTTCCGGGCTGTTACAATCTTTATCAGTGCTTATTTACACATTTTTCAGCTTAATTTATGGTTTTTATCTTGTTTTTACAGAAAAGGAAGAAATTGGAAAATTGGAGAAAAAGTGCAGAAAAGGCTAGAAAAGTGATGAGGTTAAAGTGATTTGGCCAAATCACTCGCAGAGACTGGCCAAATCACTCGCAGAGATCAGAAACAGAAAGCTAAGGCAAAAACCTGGAGGCAACATGCAGAAGCAATTTGGGCAAATGATTTGCCCAAATCACCCGCCCCAATCACAATGACAGCAGAAATTGACAGCAGAGCGGGAAAAAGGGAAAAATCAAATTTAAAAAGAATAAAAGCCCAAATTCACTTCAAACATTGCCAGCTCATATCCAAAAGCCACAAGGATGTCCTTCTACCAAGAGAACCAAGAGAATTCCATCTACAACAAAATACAAAATCCAAGGAGGAATCAAAGACTACAAAGAAGACCAAATCAAATTGAGATTTAAAAACCCTAATCAAATTGGAATTGGGATCCTCCAACTATAAAAGGGCAGCATCCAAACCAGCAAAGGGGCATCTAATCTTCAAAAATCTGCAGAAAATACAGCAGCTTGTCCTTTTCTTTCTTTCTTCTTTCTTTTGTGTATTTTGTCCACCATGAGTGGCTAATTTCATTCTTTTCTAATTGAAGTTGAGGAAATTCAGATTTGTGATGAATTGGGAGATCTAATACTCCATTGTTAAACTCTTATTTGCTTTCAATATTTATGCAACTTGATCTTTTTTATAATTGTTACTTTGCTTTTAGAATCAATAAGGGCCCATTGCTTTTAAATTGCTTGAGTAATAAATTGTTTAAATGATTTAAGTCCGTAATTGCTTATATTATTTGAACACAAATATAATCAGTTGCATAATCTAGACTTGATCACACGGTTGGCAAGGATAGAATTGGGTTTCTCTAAGTCTTAATGCAGTCAATAGTTGTTCGATGCTAAATGCCCCAAGGACGTTCCTTGGCAACTTGTTGATTAGTGTTTGATTGGCGAACGTTTCCTAATCAAACTAGAACTAAGGAGGAATTTGGTTGTGAGAAGCGTCTTCCACAACGAAAACTAATTTATTGAAATAAAATAGGAGTCTTAGATAATCAATGATCAATTCTGAACAAACTGAAATTGACTCACACTTCAGCTAGAATCTCTTTCCCATTGATATTCTCACTTATTTAAATTATCGCTTTCTCTTGCTTTCTAGATTTAATTCATCAAAATAAAACCCCTCTCTTTTATTTATTTGTCATTTATTTGCCTTAGTCATTATTAGGAAAATCTTTGGTGTCAATTCCCCATGGTTCGACCCTATTGCCACTATCTGCAAGTTAATTGTTGATTGTTTAATAGGTTTATTTTTGACGGCTTCGACAACCGCTATCAGTTACACAGATGCTAGTTTCCAAACCGACATATATGACTTCAGATCGCAGTTAGGATTCGTATTCACTTTAAATGGTGGAGTTGTTAGTTGGAAAAGTTCCAAGCAGAGCACTATAACAGATTCTACAATAGAAGCTGAGTATATAGCAGCATCAGATGCAGCTAAAGAGGCAATCTAGATGAAGAAGTTCATCACAGAGTTCGGAGTGGTTCCCAGCATTGCAAATCCTATAGACCTTTATTGTGATAATAACAGTGCCATAACACAGGCAAAGGAGCCCAGATCTCACCAGAGATCTAAACATATACTCAGGTGATATCACCTTATTCGAGAGATCATTGATAGAGGAGATATAAAAATATGCAAAGTAGACACAAATGACAACATTGCAAATCCACTGACCAAGCCTCTTTCACAGGTCAAGCATGATCAGCGTACTAGGTCTATGGGTATTAGATACTTATATGTTTAGGCCTAGTGCAAGTGGGAGATTGTTAGTGTATATGCCCTAGGCCATTATCTTGGACCTTTTTGTATGTCGTTTTGGTTATTAATAAAAGAGGTTTTTATCATTATTATTTGTTTGCATTTTACATAATAATGATTATCATCCCTTGTTACTTATTATTATGTTGATAATAATAAAATATAACTGGTATGATTATTGATTGATAATCATGAGATGATTATGTATATGTTGATATAATTCAATAATCATAAATACTTGTTAGAGAATAAAGTATTGGAAGGACCCGCATTGAGATCACTACATAGGTCATTGTCATAAGTGAATCTCAAAGTAGTTATGTCTTAATCCTTTGACTTGAGATTGTCATAGTTTCCAACATAAGGACTATTATGTTTTGACATAACCAAACGTTGTCTTTAATCGGACAATCATAAAGGTTATGATTGAGCATGATAGAAATTATGTAGAGGATAATGAACAATCAAGATAGGATTTGTCCCTCTCTTTGAGAGAGATATCTTCTGGGCCCCTCGATAAGTGAGACTGAGAAATGCATGGCCGTGCTCAAATGAATTGATAGTGTGATCAATATCATTTGAATTTATCAGTCTACTTAGAGATCGAGAAATCATAAGTTTGAACATTATAAGTTTGATATTGACCATGACTTATGTTCAAACTAGATATTGTGTGACAAAGGGATTAATTCATGTTCTATTTATTAGGCTTTATTGGACTATTGATCCTCATATTAGTTGGGTAGTCATAATGTCTTGCTAGAGGGCACTTATAACTTATGGGCCTTGTGGGACTGGGCCTATTGCCAATTAATGTGAGCCTATTGGGTCACACACAAAAGAACGTTGTTGATGTGCTATGTCATATTAATGGGCTAAAAGCCCAAAGCCCATTAATATAATTAATAATAATAAAGTGTTATTATTATTAATCATTAATATAATTAATAATAATAATAAAGTGTTATTATTATTGATATTAATTATTAATATAGTTAATAGTAATAAAGTGTTATTATTATTAATTATTTATTATTATGAGATAATAATGTTTAAAAGATCTGCAGTCTATCTGTAAGTGTTACAGATAAAGGACTCTATCACATAAGATATTTGAGTATCTGTGAGATTGTGATAGTGGGTTCTGAGCACAACTCTTTTAGGAAAAGAGTTGGTGGAAAACAAAAGACTGAAATATATAAATACTCCTACTACGAATTGTTGGGGGTTGACGACGTTTTGAGAAAACTCAATCTAATAGCTGCAGATTGTGGAGCACATAATCTATCCATTTTTGAGAGAGCTAGCACTCTAGAAGGATAGAAGACGTTCGTGTAGATACCATAGAGGGTGTTCGTTTGAAAAAGCAGCACCATTAGTCCAACATTGTATCTTCTCAACGAGATTAACATGTTAGTTTCATATCCATCTTTAGAATTAAACGAAGCACTCAGATTTTGGGAAAGGAAATCAGAGAAATTTTATTTTTCCGCTGCGCCTTTGGGTTGCAATAATTTCGGGATTTCCCAACATATTGAATCCTTCAAATGCATATCTAGGCTGACTATTGAATCCTCCAAATGTATGTACAGGTTGGTCATCCTCATAAAGTATAGGATATTGATCAGTTGGGTATCCTACATAGGCATGGGTCCCACATGGCCTAGGTGGCTAAATTTGTTGAGTTTGATGGGCTCGGTCTATAACAAAACTTTTCACAACAGATGTCAGTTCAAAAAGCTGAGAGGAAAAAGTAGATGTACATACCTCATCCATGAATCAATTCTACGATGGAGTGCTCTCTTTTTTTTTTTTTTTATTTTCTGATCTGGTCATGAAAGAAAAATAAACAAGTTAAATCAATTCCCCGGCAACGGCGCCAATTTTTGATCTCGGTTGTCGAAGCCGGTCAAAAATAACCTTTCTGGTTACCAACAAATTTACACTTGTAGATAGCGGTGAAAGGATCGAATCCACAGAGAATTGAGAACTCACCTATTTCTCTTTTTATGACCAAGAAAATAAACTGAAACAATAATAAACTAAAAAGAGATAAAAACTGAAAGCGGGATAAAACGAGATAAACTGAGATTGTAATCAAAACTGTTAGCAAAATAACAGGGGGAGTTTAGGATTGATTGTAGTAAACTAATAATGAGAACAATAATAGAAAGCAAATAATTAAATAAAGAGTAACCAATAATGAGAAAGCTCTAGTTGAAGTATTGGATCCACTTTAGTTGTTGGGATTGATCACAGACACTTTGTTCTTTTTGGTTGACCCAATAGATTAGTTATGGAGTTGGAATAAGATTCTCACTACCATTATCTCTCCTTATTATCAAATTAATTAGGGAACGTCCTCTAATCAATTACTAATCAACAAGTTGCCAAGGAACATCCTTGGGCCTCAGGCAACAAACAACTGTTAATTGCATTAAGAAATAGAGAGATCCAATCCTAGCTACCCAAACGTATGGAGATAACGCTAGATCATGCAACTTCCTTAGTTTTTATGCCAAGTATTCTTATGTAAGAATAATCTAAGCAATTACTGACTTAAATTATTCAAACTAACAAATAATTATTTTGCAATTAAAAATCAACGTAGATCTCAATAACAAAGTAATATGAAAATTAAGTATGAAATTGTATGAATATTGAACACCCAAAAGTTAAACAATGTTTGATCAAGTCTCACAACCCATTAAACAACTAAAACTTCAACCAATATCCAACTAGATTAAAAGAATTCAGCCACTCATGGCTGAATTAAAAACAGAAAATAAAAGGAAAAACAAAGAAGGAAGAAGGAACCGAAGAAACAGAATTCTTGAATTCTGCCTTGCGCCGAATCCTTGCGGAAATTGCCGAGAGATGGAATTGCTTTGGTCGGCCACTTAAGGATCTTTAAATAGGACTAGAGGAGTGCACCCTAAATTCAAATTGCTGGCCACGTGTGCTGGAGTTGCTGCCCATGTGCTGTTGTTCCCCATGCCGCATGTGAACGTGTGAAGTGGAGCATGTGTTTGGTCTTCAATTGTGAGGAATGGGGCTGCCGTTCACTTAGAGGCTGGTCAAGTGTCCCTTGGCCGCCCATCTCTCTTCAAGAAGCTGCCCAAGTGCTTCCAAAGGATTCCCCAAGTATCAAGTTGCTTGCCATGCACAAATAAGGAAGGTGGGGCCTTTCTTTGCACATGTGAATTTTGAATGTGCAAAGCATGAGTTGGCAAGCATGTGATCTTTGGATTTAGCTTCATCAATAGGCTGAATTTTGAAATCCAAAATCTGAATATGAATCTTGGAGATTTGAATTTCAAAATACTTTCCTCAATTGGCTCTCCATATATGGCAACTTGAGATATGGCTTCTTGAATAAGGAAGAGGCAACTTGGAGATTTGAAATTTGAATTTCAAATTGCTTTGGCTGAATGTTCTTTCCATGTTTGCCACTTTCCTTATTTATCTTGACTTGATTCCAACTTGGCAGGCTTGCTCTCTTTTGCTCAAATTAAGGCAGTTTTAGGGGAATTTTCTCCAAAGTGTCCTTTTACACCATTTCCTGCAAAATAATATTAAAAGCACTAAATTAAGCAGAAATCATGTAAATAATCATTAGTAATATTAATATAAAATGGACTAAATTATGCTCTATCAATTTGCTCTACTCAAACTGATAGACTATGTTAGATGAGCTTTTCTTTTCATGACCCCATTGATGTGATGACTCTTTAAAACTTATGTTGAATCAATTGCAATGAGTTATATTCATGTTTGAGAATTGCCTTTTGAATTGAATCTTTAAGCTTGCCATGGTGAAAAATATATTGATGACACTCATTAGAGAGAATGAATTGAAAGTTGTGTGAATGAACTTAACATGACTTGTTTTAGCAATTGGTGTTGATTTGTTCAATGCATTGATTAAAGAAATTCAGCAAAGGCTTAGACTTCATAAGCACAATTGAAAACTGTTCCAATGGTTGAAAGACTATGAACAGAGCTAGTAGCCACTTGGACAGGTGACCAACTGAGTAACTGGGGGTGGGTATCACCAATATGTACCTTCACGTCAAAAGGTTGGTGACTTTTTCAAGCAAAACTTAAGTGCAAAAGGCTGAATATAGTACTTCAAGGTAAGGGCAAATCATTCTGAAAGCTAGAAAAAGTCTTAACTGAATAAGAACATGTGCATGTGTAATCTCTCTCTTGAGGAAAACAAATCCTAGCCATGGTAAGTAAAGGGAAACAAGGAAAGAAGGTGAGTAATCTTCATGCATATACTCTTCACTGCAATGATTCAAAATAGGTGTCTTGAGTGAAAGTTTAAGTGGAAATAAGGATCAAGTAGCGAAGAGAGTTTGTTTAACTATGTTTATTTGCTTGAGGACAAGCAAAAGGCTAGGTGTGGGGGTATTTGATAGAGCATATTTTAGTCCATTTTATCATTATGTTCTTGATGTTTATTTACATCTTTTCTGCCTAATTTTGTGGTTTTAATCATGTTTTGCAGATATTAAGTGTAAAGAGACAATCTGGAGAAAATACTCTTAAAACTGCCAAAAAGTGCTAAATATGGAAAGTGCCAAAAAAGGAAAGTTTTCAAATAAGGAAAGTTTCAGAAAAGGAAAGTTTTCAAACAAGAAAAGTGCAGAAGCAAAAGCAAATAAGGAAAGCTCAGTCAGAAGATTGTTTGAAATTCAAATGGCAGATCTTTCTTTCCTTATTCAAAAGATGTGCACACATTGCATCAGTTATATCTTCCTATTTAGGCAGCAAGATTTCATGAAGACGCACTTGCCTCTTCCGTGTTCAGCATTCAAAATTCAAACGAAGGCTCCACCTAAAAAGAAAAGACTAGATAGATTCACTTTCCCTTCTGCATTCAATGACCGCGCGCGCCACTTTCCTTCTGAAGAGCATGTGCATGCCTCTTTCCTTCTGAATAATTTTGCAACGCGAATCTTTCCTTTTCAGACACAACTTGAGCAGCAAGTACCTCTTGGGCAGCAAGGGCAGTATGTAAGGGCCTAGGGCAACACTTTCAACTATAAAAAGACACATAAGGAGCCTCCCCACAGCTTTTTCTACTCCACCTTGGACACACCTACGGGATTACAAGTGATACCATCTCTTCTTCTTCCTTTCTTTATTTTTTAGTTTTTGGTTAAGCCATGAGTGGCTGAAACCTTTTATTCTAGTTGTAGATTGGTTGAAACTAAGGTTGTTTTATGGATTGTGAGATCTAAACACACATTGTTTGTCTTTTGGTTATTCAATATTCATACAGTTCATGCTTGAAATCTATTATTACTTTGTTTTGATCAAATTGGCCACTTGATTCTTGATTGCAAGGTAATTAATTGTTAATTTGGATAATTTTATGTCCGTAATTGCTTGAATTGTTCAAACATAAAACCACTTGGTGTAACAACTAAGTAATTGTATGATCTAGCAACATCTCATGCGTTTGAGTAGTTAGGATTGGATCTCTCTCTTTCTTCATGCAATTAACAATTTTTTGATGCCTAAGGCCCAAGGACGTTCCTTGGCAATTTGTTAATTAGTAATTAATTAGAGGACGTTCCCTAATTGATTTAATCATAAGGAGAGACATGGTGGTGAGAAGCATTTTCCATCTCCATAACTAATCTATTGAATCAACTTAAAGAACATAAGTTTTGATGATCAATCCAAACAACCAAAGTGGATCCATCTCTTCAACTAGGCCTTTCTCATATTAATTTCTCTTTTATTTTAATTATTCGCTCATTTAATTGCTTTCAGTAGTTTGCTAATCAAATCAATCTCAAAACCCCCCATTTTACTTTTACTGCAATTTATTTTTATTCCAGTTTCAGTTGCATGCTTTCAGTTTCTCGTTCAGTTAATTCTCTTGGTCTTGTTAAGAAAAATGGATTAGTTTTCAATTCTCTGTGGATTCGATCCTTTACCACTATCTACAGTATTAATATTGTTGACAACCGGAAATGTTATTTTTGATCGGTTTCGACAACCACGAGTCAAAAATTGGCGCCGTTGCCGGGAAATTGATTTCACTCATTTATTTTTCTTTCAGGACCAGATCTGCCACCCAAAGAAAACCTCATCGCAGATCTAAACAAAAAAGAGAGAGAGAGAGAGAGCACTCCTGCGCAGAAGCACCTTCTGAAACCACTAAATCGCACATCTCACCTTATCTTCACCATTTAGATTGCCACCTCAATGAGTGCAATCATGTTGAGAAGAGAGCAAGAACTTCAAGATGATAGAAGATGATGAAGGTTCGCAAGTACAAGAACAAGCTGCTGAAGAAAAACAAACAGAAAACTGTTTGCCCAAACAAACTGATCAAACATAACCTGTTATTGATTTAGATATCATTGATTGTATGAGCCAAGAAATTTTTTATATGAATCAAGATGATATGCTAAACAATAATTTTTGCAGGGAGGCTAGCCAATTAGATGAAAAAAGCCAAAAGGAGCCAAACTGCATCCAACAGATGGACTACAGTCTTACGCAGAAAGAGCTTGGATCGCAGATCACTCCCTCCAGCCTTCCAATGCAGATTGATCTTGCACAGAAGGAGGAACCGAAAACCAGTTCAGCCAGACAACCAACGCAAACAGCCCATGCTCACAAGGAACAAATGGTATTCCAAGCACCTAAACCAAAGGACCATGCGGATCAATGCCTTCCCAAACCTCCGGATAAGGTAGAGTTTGTTTTGCCTGAATTCAGTACTAAATTGCAGCTAGCTATGGAGAAATATGAATTGAAGTTGGAAATGCTCAAGAATACAAACATGAGAGCTAGAGGCACACCTCATCTGAAAGAAGAGAAAATAATCATGTTACTTCATGAGTACATGGAAAAAATAGGATGGGTTATAACCGAATCAAAAGGAGTGCTACACTTTCTACTCAATGCAATTGGGATCCTTTTCCCTTCCCCAATTACTTAAGCCTTGATCAAGTGGATCGCACCATGCACACCACACCCAGGGGAGTACTCAGTTTCTTTTGCTCTTTTAATGTTTCTTATACATTAAGGATAATGAATGAATTAGGTGTGAAAAGAGATTAGAAGATTTGAGAGAAAATGCTTGATAATTCCCATCAAGCCAATTGGGGTATATATACTACTTACAAGAGTACATACTAGGTAAGAAAATAAATTAATTCCCTAATTATAGCCTAATCATATCCCAATCATATCACACAATCATATCCCTAATTATCACTACAAATCGGTGGTGATGAAGTGCGTAGAGACGCTTCAGCTGTTGACCCGGTCTCGGCTCTGATGTCCGCAGTGGGTTGACGATTGGCTCCTTGTCACTATCCGTGGGCATGCATACTGGTTTAGGAAGCCCTAGTTGGCGCCATTGGCTCGGACCGGAGGTAGCCACCATCTTCATGGGCTCCATGCTTGTCTGTGTTGGTCCTGAGAGGAAAACTTAGGGAAAAAGGAAAAGGCGCAATAGTGTAAGTAGAAAATAAAAGAAGTAATTTAAAGAGATTTTGGGGAAAGTGATTTGCCTTGGTAATAAATGTTGTATCTCTGTCGTCGGGCTGTGTGATTTGCCCAGTGATTTGGGCAAATCACCATGATCAAATCATTTTTTTGGTGCAGTCTTTCGATTTGCTTTGGTCAAATCCCTTCTGCTATAGTTTAATTCTGCTGACTCCTCACTTCTCTCATGTTGCTTAGCATGAATCGTGACATACTCAATCATACCAGTACTTGCTAACCCATTTACGGGCGCGTTAAGTGTAAGTCAAAGCATATGAGGACTCATCTAGGCATCCATGGAGATTTTCAGTCTAAAGACTTCTAGTACAAGTATCACTAGAGAGACACTAATGACTTTTAACCATATAGTGTCCTCGTAAGTGGATCATTTCCAAATACAACATTCTCAACTTGTATTTATGTTATCTGATTGATATCCAATATCCTATGACCTGTAAAATATGATCATCTCATAGAGACCATACTAGGCTTAGTTCAATGTCACTCCCATGATAATGATTGACTAGAGAAGTTTAGAATGTTGTTCTTTGAAGTTTCAAGGTTTTACTACCAAGTGCCTCACACTTGATAACTTGAACAGACCCAACATTCAAGAATGTTTTATTAATTTAATATATACAGTAATAAACAAAGTAATAAAACAAATGCCTCATCTTTATTTATTGTAGATAAAATGTCTTTATAATGTACATAGGACTAGGGCTTACACTAACATCTAACTCTTATTGCGTAGAATTCACCCAATCACTACTTTTCTTAGCTTTCTGATATGTAGTAGGTTCTATGAGTATGGATATATTAGCCACAAAACTTATGTAATCTTGATTGTAAACAATGAGTTTATAAAAAAAAATACATGAGTATTCATGTGTTGTGTAACCAGTTGAAGTACTATTGATACAAATAGTAAAGTCTTTCAACCATGCTGGTTTATTTTGTGCTCTCATACTTCTTCTAGGTATGAATACAATATTTGGATCAATAGAGGTATCATGAGAATGAGATATTAGTAGAGCATCAATAGGAGAGAATGAAGCTGTGGGTATATGTGTGATGTCATTTGGTGAGTTATTTGACTTCTCTTGTGTGTTAGGTAATGTAGGCACAAAATCTGGTACTGGTAGGGTTGTGGAAGGATCATTATACTTGTCAATCTTATTTTGTAAATAAGAAAATTCAGTTTCATAAAATATAACATCTCTTGAAATAAAAACTTTCTTGTTCATTAAATCATATAACTTAAAAGCTTTAAATCTTTGAACATATCCTAGAAAAACACACTTTAATATTGTTGTTGCAAATTTTGATGTTTGTGGTCCTTTAATGGTAGCAAAACAAAGGGATCCAAACACTTTTAACTTTGTGCAATCTGTTTTTTTCTTATACAAAATCTCAAAGGAGTTCTCCATTGTAAAATAGAACTAGGTAAAACATTAATAAAGTAAGTAGCTGTAAGAATGGACTCTCCCTAAAAATTTTTTGGTAAATTTAACTGGAACATCAATGCTCGAGCCACTTCCAATAGATGCTTTTACTTTCTCTCCACAACTCCATTCTGTTGTGAAGTACAAGGACAAGACTTTTGATGTATGATTCCCTTTGTTTTAAAAAAATATGCGCAAGAAGAGTTTATAAATTCTGTTCGATTATTTGATCTCATAATTTTTACATTTTTTTTGAAATTGATTATTAATCATGTCTATAAAATCTTCTATTATGGTATGCAAATTATTTTTATCTTTCAATAGGTAAGTCCATATTGCCCTAGAATAATCATAACTATAGCTAAAAAATAGATTGCACCAGAAATGGTTTTAACAGAATAAGGCCCTATAAATCAAGATGGATTAACTAAAAACTTTCTGAAGTAGATATATAAGTTTTAGGAAACTTAATTTTTGTTGTTTGGCAAGAGGACAAACTTCACAAGCATAATGATCTTCATTAATATCAATACTTGGTATATCAACATGAGATAATTTGGTCTTAGAGATATGACTAGGACTATAATACCATAACTTACATAAAATTTTCTGGTCAGAAGAACTTAAGGCTGAGGGCTTGGAGTAGGTAGTGACACTTTTACTATATAAACCAAAATTTATTTTATAGAGTCCATTTGCATTTTTGCTACTACTATTACTTCACTGGTTACTTGGTCCTGCAAAACACATTGTTTAGCATAGAATTTAGCACAAATATTTATATTTTATGTGATTTTGCTTATGGATAGAAGATTGTGTTTGAAGCTTGGAATATACAAAATATTTTTCAAAACTAGTTTGGGAGTAACAACAATGGTTCCAATATGTGTTATGGGTGCCAAAAGGCCATTTGGCAATGTAATAGTCATTGGTTTTTTAATTTGCATAGGTTCAACAAATATACTTAAGTCACAACTCATATGAGATGTGGCTCATATATCCACAATTCATATACCTCTATTTTTTTTTCAAAAAAACTAGGACAGTAGTTATTAGAGCTAATACCTCCATAATCAACAGTTCTTAAACATCCAGCTATTTCAATAGGGTTCTGGCCTTTTATGTACTTAATCACTTCCAACTGTATAATGTTTGAAATTTTAGAATTATTGCCTTCTGCTCTAGGGGTGTCTCATATACAATATTTGCTGCTTATACTTACTGAACCACTTCGGGTACCCATGGAGTTTGAAGCATGTCTCCTTAGTATGGCCAGTACTATTGCAGTGGTTGCATTGTCTGTTTTCTTTCTCCTTTTTCCTAAAATATGGCTTGCCATTAGTCATTCTAACATTCGTGGATGACTAGCTGAGATCTTTTTCGTGTACTTCTCTTTGCTTTTCCATCCTAAGCACCATAGAATAGGCTTTGTTGACACTAGGTAATGGCTCCATGAGTAAGATGTGATTTTTCACATGATCATAAAAAACATTTAAGCCCGTTAAGGATTGAATTAGCTTGTCAGTATTATCAAAATCTGCTATAGTTTTAAAGGCACCACAAATATATGGAGATAAAGCCCTTAAACAAGTAAGCTCATCTCACAACTTCTTAAGTTTGGTAAAATATACCATTACTGTCATATTGGATTGAGTGAAGAAACTTATCTCTCTTTTTAATTGATACAATAATTGGTCCACTATTTTTTCGCATTTGATTTCTTCCCATAGATCTTGAGTAGAGGTTGCAACAAGAATGCTTCAACAATCTCCTTTGACAGAGAGTTTAGAAGCCAAGAGATACCATACTATCTACTCTTACCCATTTCTTAAAATCTTCAGATTTTGGATCTGACATCTCACACTTGCAATTGATAAAAACAAGCTTACCATTTACTCTAAGGCCAATAGTGACTGTGCGGTTGTCGAAACCGGTAAAAAATAACCTTTTTGGTTATCCACAATTTTACAATTGTAGATAGTGGTAAAAGGATCAAATCCACAGGGAATTGATACTTACTTATCTTCCTATCAATGACCAAGTAAATAAATAGACAACAAAAGTAAATTGGGGGTTTTGAAGTTTGATGACTAAACTAGAAAAGTAGAAAAGCAAAGCAAATAATAAAGTAAAAGAGATTCAATAATGAGAAGAGCTCTAGTTGAAGAATTGGATCCACTTCAGTTGTTGAGATTGATCATTGACACTTATATTCTTTTATTTGACTCAATAAATTAGTTATGGAGGTGGAAGACACTTCTCACCTCCATATCCCTCCTTAATCCTTAATCATAGATTAACTAGGGAACTTCCTCTAATTAATTACTAATCAACAAGTTGCCAAGGAACGTCATTGGGGCTTTTAGCATCTAACAATTGTTAATTGCATTAAGAAATAGAGAGACCTAATTCTAGCTACCCAAACGTACGGTGATATTGCTAGATCATGCAATCTCCTTGGTTTTTATGCCAAGAGTTACTTATGTTTGAGTAATTCAAGCAGTTATGGACTTATAATCACCCAAACTAACAATTTATCACTTTGCAATCAAGAATCAACAAAGCAATAATAGAATTACGCATGAAACTGCATAAATATTGATAAATAAAAGATAAACATCATAGGTTCAGGTCTCCCAATCCATAAACAACTTGAAGTTTCACCTAATCTTCAATTAGAAAAAAGGGTTTCAGCCACTCATGGCTGAAACTAACAAAAAATAAAAGAAAGAAAATAAGAAGAAGATGGAGAGGGGCCGGCGGCTATGGCGCATGGCTGCTGGTGTGGTTCTACCGAAGATGATGATGTCTCCCTTATTGGTTTGCTGTCCTCGATTTATAGATGAAAGGCTGCCCTTGGTTTCTTGATTTGGATTGAGTTCTTTTCCTAATTGGAGTTGAATTCTTGGAGGGAAAGTGTATCCTCTTGAGATTTGGCTTCCTAGATATATGGGATTGAGTATTGAGGTGTCTTGAAAGGTTGTTGAGCTATCCTCACGTGTTTGAGGAGGAGAAGACATCTTAGAGTTTTGAATTTTGAATTCCCGCTTCTTTGCTGTCTGCTATCGCAGACCTGGTTTGCCCAGGTTGTGTGGGCAAATAGCTCGGGCAAACAGTCTGTCTTGCCTGCTATCTGCGCACTACTTTTGTCCTGCGGATCTGCTTGCCCAGTTTGTCTGGGCAAACAGTCTTGTCAAACAGCAAATTATTCTTCTCCCATTTCAGCTTCAACTTGGTTCAGGCAAACCAGCTTGTTCTCTTTTGCTCTCTTTTAGGCAGTTTTAAGGCCATTTTTATCAAATTACCCTTTTAATCCATTTTTTACAAAATAAGATTAAAACCACAAAATTAGGTAGAAAATGTGAAAATTAACATAAATAACAACATGAATAATGGATCTAAATTTGGCTTGATCAAATACCCCCACACCTAACCCTTTGCTTGTCCTCAAGCAAATAAACTTAGTCAAACAAGCTTTCTTTGCTACTTGATCCTTTATTTCTACTTAAGTTCTTACTCTAGACCCCTACTTTGAAGCATTGCAGTGAAGAGTGTATGCACCAAGGTCACTTTTCTCTCCCATCGTTTCTCTTTACCTACCATGGTTAGTAATTGTTTTCCTCATTATAGAGATTATACATGCACATATTCTTGTTTAGTTTAGACTTTTCCTAGCTCTTGGAGTGATTTGCCTTTACTTGAAGCACTTTATTCAACTTTTTGCACTTTTATCCTTGCCTAAAAAGGTCACCAACCTTTTGACACGAGGGTACATATTTGTGATACTCGCCTCCGGTTACTTAGTTGGTCACCTGTCCAAGTGGCTACTAGCTCTGTTCATAGTCTTTGACCATTGGAACAATTTTTATTTCGTGCTTTTGAGGTCTTTACCTATGCTGAATTTTTCTTTTTCTTTTTCTCAATGAATTGGGCAAATCAACAACAATTACTAAAATAAGTCATATTTAGTTGTTCACATATCTTTATTATTCTCTCTAATGAGTAATATCATATATTTTTCACCATAGCAAGCTCAAAGATTCAATTCAAAAGGAGATTCCTAAAAATGAATACAACTCACTACAATTGATTCAACTTAGGTTTAAAGGGTCATCACATCAATGGAGTCATGGAAAGAAAACTCATTCAACATAGCCTATGTGTTTGAGTAAAGCATATCAAAACAGAAAAAAGAAAAAAAATTGTGGCTATGTGTGTGTGAATTGAAAACAAAAATAACAACATGAAAAAAAATTCACCTAATATATGCTAATTAAAAATTAAAGCTTAAATGGATGTAAAAGAAATAAAAAAGAATGCATGAAGCATCAAAATTCAGAGATATGCAAAAGAAAGAGTGAATACTCTCCTGGTGTAGTTGTTTGCCCACTCTGTTTGGGCAAACAGCTGGCTCGAACTAGGTGTTTCTGTGTGCAGGTGGTAGAATGTGTTGCACCAGCAACTCCAGCATACTCTCCATGTGGCCCATTCTGGCCTCAATTCTGTCCAGTCGAGCTGTTTCTGCCTGGTCAGCTGCTAGAGGTTGCTGGTTGGGCTGTGGTGCTGGCAGTGGGGCTGGTGGAGGGTCTACCGCCTGGGGTGCTTGCTGATGGGGCTGCTGCGCCTGAGCTGGATGTAATACCCGGCTAGACTCCGGTATCGGAATTCCTACCGTCCGGTGGAATATCGGATGTCGAAAACCTCTAGAAGGGTAAAATCATGTTTTTATAAAATGTTTTAATGTATTTCATAGTTTTAAGCAAGAAAGAAATTAAGTTTTGAATGAAAATAGTCTTGAGAGGAAGACTCAGGTTCGGCCGCCGAACCTCAAGTTCGGTCGCCGAACATGCATGCACTTCGGGAGTGCTTTAGGCCCCCGAAGGCATAAGTGAAGGAAGTCTAGGTTCGGCCGCCGAACCTCATGTTCGGCCGCCAAACATGGCATGCATGCGGAGGCACGTTAGACCCCCGAAAGTGGCCTGGCCAGCCACTTATAAAAGGGTCCCCTTGTCCGAATGGGCGAGCTTTTCTCCCCATTTTCAGCCAAGGTGAGTTCTCCGCCATCCCTCACCGATTTTGAGTCCATTTCTTCAAATCTTTCATGATTTTCATGAGTTTTCACTTTGTTTTGAAGATTTTGAGCATTTAAGCAAGTTTTGAGGCTTGGAAGACTCAGGAGCTCTTTTCCTTGGATCACCAAGTTTAGGTCGTCTCTCTCTCGATCTTCAAGAGGTAAGAGCCGATCTTAAACTCATTTTATGTTTTAAGTAAGTTTTAAGTTGATTCATGGGGTAGAAATGCATGTTTAGGTTAGTTGAACTTTGTTAGGTTTTATGTGATTATATGGGCAATGTATGATTTTTGTGTATGTTTGATGTGTTGTAGTTGGGGTTTAGGATAGTTTGAGACCCCTAGGTGTTGATGTATGTGTGTATGCATGCTTTGAGAGAGTTAGATGCTTGATTGGAAGGTTTGGGAGGAAAGTGTGCAGTGAAGAGCTGAGTTTCTGCCCTTTGGGAGAAACCAGGTTCGGAAGCCGAAAGGATTTTCGGCCGCCGAACCTGTCTGTGAGGCAAGCCTTTCGGCTGCCGAAGCCTGCCCCCGAAAATGGACTTTCGTCTCTGGAGGGACTTTCGGCCGCCGAACCTGCCGCCGAAAGTGCCCTGTTCAGCCTTCCTTTGCATGTTTTCTATGGATGTTTTGAGGTGTTTTAGGGGGTTTTTGGGGAGTATTTTAGAGTCATATTCATGTTTGTTAGGTCCCTCATTTGAGTCCACCTGTGTAGGTTCGGACCCGAGGAACTGAGGACCCCAATAGTGAGATAGCTGCTTTCGAGTCTTGTCAGAGCTAGCCAGAGGTGAGTGGAATAACTCTCTATGTTTTCAAAGTAAATAATGAACGTTTTAGCATGATTATGCATCATGAATGCCATGAGATATATTAGGGTGCTTGCATTAGAATTCACGAATAGGTCGCATTGCACTTTATGTTGTTGATGTGGATGAATGTTGGATGATCCATTAGCCCTTATATGGTAAGACATGATAGACTATGGAAGTCCGGATGAGCCTGCACTACGCCCCCGGCATGAATGGATATGTATGTTATGCTATGAAAGTCCAGATGTGCCTGCACTACGCCCCTGGCATGATTAGACTGTATGGAGGGCTAAGTGGTGACAAGTTCATCCTTGATGTGAAATGTTTGTGCTGTGATGCATTCCATGATATCATATGTTTTAAATGCTATGTTTTATTATTCTGCTCACTGGGCTCTAGTAGCTCACCCCTCTCCCTTAACCCCCCAGGTTTGCAGGTACAGGGTAGACCAGGAGGTCAGCAAGAGTAATGAAGTCATGGTCATGTAATAGCTAGTGTGGACATGATAAATGTTGTTATGTTATGTTGAGTACAATCATGTAAAAGTATGATATAGAAATGTTATGTAATAATGCTTATGAAAGTTTAGAGTTGTGCTTGACCATAGTATTATGTTAATCCCTTCTAGTACATGATCTGAATGTTTATTGATGATTGTTGTAAACCAAACTCAATACATATTATGTCATCCCAGTGGGGCAATGATGAGACTCTAAAGAGGAGTTAATGTTTATGACTATGTTTATGTGTAGTGCATGCACAGGTTGAGTTTGGTGAATGAATGAAAGAATGACTGAATGTAAGGAAAAGTTCAAAATTATTATGTATGTGTTGATCATGTATGGGATTAAACAGGTTTACAGGATGAATGTTAGGCTTGCTACGGGTCCCGGTGGCCTTATGCCGACCTGGATCCTAGCGCCGGTAGCGGTCCAAATTTTCGGGTCATTATAGATTGGTATCAGAGCCCTAGGTTCATATGGTCGGACCTAGAGTGTCGGGCTCATAGAGGTTATAGAAGGTCAAGCACAATAGGAAGATCATGTCCACTAGGATAGGAAAAAGAGTCCTGTCTTGAATGATGATGTGAAATGCCATGATTTTATGCATGTGCATTAATGATATGCTATGTATGTGATGCGGGTTCATGTGTTTGCACATGAACCATTTGATGCTAATGTTTATGTGATGTGTGTTGTTTTTCAGTAAACAGGATGAGAGAAACTCGTCGATCTGCACGATTGACTGGAGTACCACCCCAGGACGAGGGCACTGATACCCGTCCTCCTACATTGCCTAGGGCAATGTCTAGTAGGTCCAGCAGAGAAAGAGCAGTACGAGACCCTAGAAGGTCTTTGGACCTGGGTAGAAGCAGATTAGTGAGGGGAACAGTGCAAGGGGATATGTCAGAGGATGTGGGGGATCAGATGGATGTGGATTAGAGGAGGGATGGCAGTCTCGGAATAAGTATGTCGGAAGAAGGAATGGGAGAGTCCCAAGGAGGCACTCAGGCCTCGGGATTTGTTCAGCCACCTTATTACCCACCTTTTTCACATAATCCTGGGTATTCGATGGGAGGTACATCGGATTACCCCAGTTTTAACCCTTATCACTCTCAGATGCCGTACCCACCTTTCTACCCACCGTACCCACAGTACCCTATGTATCCACCCCCATCTTTCTATCCAGGTACAGCAAACCCTACCCCAGGGGATGCTGCACCTCCTCCACCACCAGCAGCACCTACTGTCCCAGAAACCCAAATGCCTAAACCTACCTCATCTGGGGGGAGCAAGGTCAAGATGACCGACTACATGAAGCTGGGTGCTCCCCAGTTTGAAACCGGTGATGACCCATTTGTGTACCTTGAGAGGGTCAAGACAATTACAGATGAGATAGGAGCTGATGACAGTAGAGCCATTCAGATGGCTGGGTTCACATTAAAATGCAAGAAGGCCCGAGAATGGTTTAAGAACTATGTGAACCCGAGGTTGGATAGTCTATCCTAGGAGGAGTTTGCCAATGAGTTTGTAGGATGGGCTTTCCCTGACAGTTCTAGGGAGCTGAAAATAATTGAATTTGAGCAGTTGAGGCAGACAGATGAGATGAGCGTGGATGAGTATACAGACAGATTCTTGGAGCTGTTGCCGTATGCTGGGCAGAATCTGGACACAGATCAGAGGAAGTCAAGGAGGTATATCATGAGGCTCCATTCCAGGTATTCCTCCTTGATTCAGTCAGCAGAGAGGGAGAGTTTCCATGCCATAGTGGATATGGCTCGGAGGATGGAGGCTAGTGCTATCATCGAAGGGAAAGTCAAGCAGTCAGTGGCACAGCCTTCTGGTTCCAAGACCCCAGGAGGGGGTAGGTTAGACCCTTCTTCTTTGAGTTCAGGCAGTAAGAAGTGGGACAGAGGCTCCCGGAAGTCCAAGAAGAACAAGTTCTGGAGCAAGATCAAGTCAAGTCTGAGATTAGGAAGTGGCTCGAGCTCGGGTGCAGGTATTACAGCATGTATGAAGTGTGGGAAGCCGCACAAGGGAGTATGTCTGGTTGGGACGACAGCCTGCTTCAGATGTGGGCAGGAGGGACACATGGCACGGGAGTGTCCTAGAGTAGCTTCTATGGTACAGTCTCAGCAGACAGCTTCTGGTAATGTGGCTCAGCCAGTAGCTTCAGCCGCGACTCAGGCTAGTGGCAGAGGCAGAGAAAGAGGGGCAGCCTCTTCTTCAGCGGATTTCAGGGGTGAGGGTCCGTCAGCTCCAGTACGGATCTTCACCATGACTCAGCAGGAGGCAAACACATCCAATACCGTGGTGTCAGGTAATCTCATCATTGGTTGTTTTGATGTGTATGCATTATTGGACCCTTGTGCATCTCATTCTTTCATTGCTCCGAGGGCCGTCGAGAGGTTGGGATTGATGGTCTCTGGGTTAGAGTGTCCCCTATGGGTCAGTGGACCCAAGTGTGACCCGTTAGTGGCAGAGTCAGTCTGTCAGTATAGTCCAGTTTTTATAGAGGGGAGATGCCTTTCAGCCGACCTTCTGGTTCTAGATTTGACAGATTTTGACGTCATTCTAGGGATGGATTGGCTATCTACCCATGGTGCTACCTTGGACTGCAGAGACAAGGTAGTCAGGTTCAGATGTCAGGATGGGTCAAAGGTTGTCTTCAGAGGAGACAGGGGGAGTACACCGAGAGGTTTGATATTAGCCCTTCAGGCTCGTAGGCTACTCAGGAGGGGTTGTCAGGGTTTTCTAGCTCATGTGAGAGAGCTGGATAGTCATGTTAGAGAGCCCGCCTCAGTGCCCGTGGTCAGTGAGTTCTTAGATGTGTTCCCAGACAAGCTGCCAGGTTTACCACCTGCTAGGGAGATAGAGTTCGAAATTGAGTTGATGCCTGGAACTAGACCGATCTATATCCCTCCCTACAGGATGGCACCAGCAGAATTGAAAGAGTTAAAAGAACAGTTGCAAGAGCTGGTAGATAGGGGTTTCATCCGACCGAGTACCTCACCTTGGGGTGCTCCAGTGCTATTTTTGAAAAAGAAAGATGGATCCCTTAGACTTTGTATCGATTACAGGCAGTTGAACAAAGTCACTACCAAGAATAAGTACCCGTTGCCAAGGATCGATGATCTATTTGACCAGCTAGCCGGAGCAGGTTGTTTCTCCAAAATAGATCTGAGATCGGGGTACCATCAGCTAAGGATAAGAGAAGAGGATGTGCCGAAGACAGCCTTCAGGACCAGATATGGGCATTATGAGTTCCTTGTGATGCCGTTCGGGTTAACCAATGCCCCTGCAACATTCATGGATCTCATGAACAGAGTTTTCAGTGAATACCTAGATCACTTCGTTATTGTCTTCATAGATGATATCTTAGTGTATTCAAGGAATGCAGAGGAGCATGCCCATCATCTGAGGTTGGTTTTGCAGACCTTGAGGGAACATGGCTTGTATGCCAAGTTCTCCAAGTGTGAGTTCTGGCTGAGGAGCATTTCATTCTTGGGGCATGTGGTGTCAGAAAATGGAATCGAGATAGACCCCAAGAAAGTGGAAGCTGTAGCAAACTGGCCTAGACCCACTACTGTGACTGAGATCAAGAGCTTCTTGGGTTTAGCAGGTTACTACAGGAGGTTCGTTCAGGACTTCTCTAAAATTGCAGCTCCCATGACCAGACTGACTAAGAAGAACCAGAGGTTTGCGTGGACCGACTAGTGTGAGGAAAGCTTTGAGGAGCTAAAGAAGAGGTTGACTTCAGCACCAGTGTTAGCTCTGCCATCTAGTAATGAAGATTTCTCAGTCTATTGTGATGCGTCTCATGTGGGACTGGGTTGTGTGCTGATGCAGAATGAAAGGGTGATTGCTTATGCTTCTAGGCAGCTAAAGAAGCACGAGTTGAATTACCCTACACATGACCTAGAGATGGCAGCGGTGATCTTTGCACTCAAGATGTGGAGGCACTACCTTTATGGGGTCAAATGTGAGATCTTCACAGATCATAAAAGCCTGCAGTACATCCTGAGTCAGAGAGATTTGAATTTGAGGCAGAGAAGATGGGTAGAACTGCTCAGTGACTATGATTGCAAGATCCAGTACCATCCGGGTAAGGCGAATGTTGTGGCAGACGCCTTAAGCCGGAAATCACTTGGCAGTTTGTCCCATATTTCAACAGAGAGGAGGCCAGTAGTAAGGGAGTTCTTCGAGCTCATGAATGAAGGGCTACAGTTGGAGTTGTCTGGTACAGGTGCTTTAGTTGCCCAGATGAGAGTGGCACCTGTGTTTCTGGAGCAGGTGGCTCAGAAACAGCATGAGGACTCAGAGTTAGTGAAGATTGCCAGGACTGTTCAGTCAGGCAAAGATAGTGTGTTCAGATTCGACAGCAAGGGGATCCTCCGCTATGGAAACAGATTGTGTGTACCAGATAACGTAGGGCTGAAAGGAGACATTATGAGAGAGGCTCATAATGCCAGATACAGTGTTCACCCTGGAGCCACTAAG
This sequence comes from Manihot esculenta, assembly GCF_001659605.2. Lineage (NCBI taxonomy): Eukaryota > Viridiplantae > Streptophyta > Magnoliopsida > Malpighiales > Euphorbiaceae > Manihot > Manihot esculenta. The sequence continues at coordinate 19,756,875 of NC_035172.2, forward strand.
ATGTATCAAGATCTGAAGAAGATTTATTGGTGGCCAGCTATGAAAAGAGAAGTGGCACAGTTTGTGTCAGCCTGCGAAGTGTGTCAGAGGGTGAAGCTGGAACATTAGAAGCCGGCTGGAATGCTTAACCCACTACCTATGCCAGAGTGGAAATGGGAGAATATAGCTATGGACTTTGTGGTGGGGTTATCGATAACGTCCAACATATTGGACTCTATATGGGTGATTGTGGACAGACTGACCAAATCTGCTCACTTCATCCCTGTCAGGAGTGGCTATTCTGTGGATAAGTTAGCGCAGGTGTATATTGATGAGGTTGTCAGGCTGCATGGGGTTCCTGTTTCAATAGTGTCTGATAGAGGGCCCCAGTTCACCTCCAGGTTTTGGCGGAGTCTGCAGAACACTATGGGTACCAGGTTGGATTTTAGCACTGCTTTCCATCCATAGTCGGATGGACAATCAGAGAGGACCATCCAGACAATAGAAGATATGCTCAGAATGTGTGTGCTGGATTTTGGCGGTTCTTGGAGGCAGCATCTACCTTTAGTGGAGTTTCCCTACAATAACAGCCATCATGCCAGCATAGGGATGGCCCCATATGAAGCTTTGTATGGAAGGAAGTGCAGGTCGCCTGTCTGTTGGGAAGAAGTAGGAGAAAAGGCCTTGGCAGGGCCTGAGCTAGTAGAGATCACCAGCAGGGTGGTGCCCATAATCAGAGAAAGGATCAAGACTGCTGCAACCAGGCAGAAGAGTTATGCAGACATCCGTAGAAGGCAAGTAGAGTTTCAGGAGGGGGATTTGGTATTGCTCAAGGTGTCTCCAATGAAAGGGGTGATTCGGTTTGGGAAAAAGGGTAAGCTAGCTCCGCGGTACATCGGACCCTTTGAAGTCTTGCAAAAGATTGGGAATGTATCGTACAAGCTGGACTTGCCTGCTTCAATGGAGAGAATTCATCCAGTTTTCCATGTTTCCATGTTAAGAAAGTTCGTGTCAGATCCGGGCAAGGTTCTTAGTGAGCCTGATATGGAGATCCAAGAGGATCTCACCTATGTTGAGCAGCCAGTACGGATCCTAGACACCCAGATCAGAAAGCTAAGGAACAAGGAAATCCCGATGGTGAAAGTCCTTTGGAATCACCACAACATCGAAGAGTGTACCTGGGAGACACGGGAGTCCATGCTCCAGCAATATCCTCATCTCTTCTAAGGTAAGTGTTATGTGTTCCTATGTGTATGCTTATGTTTGATGCCATGCTATGTTTGTTTGGTGAACATTCGGGGACGAATGTTCTTAAGGGGGGAAGAATGTAATACCCGGCTAGACTCCGGTATCGGAATTCCTACCGTCCGGTGGAATCTCGGATGTCGAAAACCTCTAGAAGGGTAAAATCATGTTTTTATAAAATGTTTTCATGTATTTCATAGTTTTAAGCAAGAAAGAAATTAAGTTTTGAATGAAAATAGTCTTGAGAGGAAGACTCAGGTTCGGCCGCCGAACCTCAAGTTCTTCCCAGAAGGGCAGAACTCAGCTTTCACATGCACAACAGCCTCCAAACCTTCCAAAACATGCATTGACTATTCTACAACATGCAACCAAGCACAAAGGGGTCTCAAACTATCCTAAACCCCAATAACAATACATTCATTATACATAAACACACATTTGCATAAAGGGTAACATAAACCCTCAACCTTATGCATTTGTTCTAAAACAACCCAAATCCTCACATACTCTCTCCCCATCATGCATACTCACTCCCACATGCATAGACTAGTTTAAACTTCCAACATATCATCACATAAACACTCATAAACATACATTTACATAAAAACTCACATAAACCTTAACATGCATACCTACCCATACTCAACCATTAAAACCTCTTAAAACTTCATTAAAACATAAAGGAAAGCAAAGATCTACACTTACCTCTTGGAGATTGAGGGTTGGTGTGATCCCTAACTCGGAGGTGTGGAGGATCCAAGCTCCAAAAGCCTCCAAGCTCCCAAAACTCCTATTTAAGCTTCAAAACTTCAAAACAAGGGTAGAACTCATGAAAACTTGAGGGATGGGTGGAGAAAGCATGAAAACAACCAAAGGAGGGCCAAAACTCACATGAGCTCGAGAATAGGGAGAAAACTCACCCATTTCCGATCTGAGGGGTCTTTATAGGTGGTCTGGTCAAAGACCTTCGGCAGCCTAACGTGCCCCCTAAAATCATGCATGTTCGGCGGCCGAACTTGAGGTTCGGCCGCCGAACCTTGGCTCGTTCAAACAAGACTTTCGGAGGCCAAATGCGCTCCCGAAGCCTTCCCATGTTCGGTGGCCGAACTTCACTTTCGGCAGCCAAACCTGACAAACGCCTCCTTGGTCTTTTCCTTTCAAAACTCAATTCTTTTTCATTTAAAACCATAAAATCATGTGAAAACATTTTGGAAAACACATTTTACCCTTCTAGAAGACTCTGGCATCTTCAAAATTCTAGATTCCAACGGAGATTCCGCCGGAAGGTAGGGATTCCGATGCCGGAATCTAGCCGGGTATTACATTCTTCCCCCCTTTAAGAACATTCGTCCCCGAATGTTCCACAAACAAACAGGCAATCTCAAAACATAGCATCAATCATACATGAACAAGCAAGCAAACAAGCGAGCAAAACTTAAAAACCTCTCTCCTAAAAGAGAGACACAGGTACTATTGGAGTATAAACTCCCGGGTCTCCCAGGCACACCTTTCCATACTGTGGTGATTCCAAAGGACTTACACCATCAGGATTTCTTGTTCCTCAACTTCCTGACTTATGTGTCCATGATCCGCACTAACTGCTCAACATAGGTGAGATCCCTTGAGATCTCCACCTCTGGTTCTTTAAGAACCTCACTTGGATCTGACACGAGCTTCCATAACACAGGAACCCGAAAATCCGAATGGACTTTCTCCATAGGAAATCACCCTTACCAAAAGAAACACCTTAGCAGTACCCAACCTTCTCCTGAAACTCAACACGCTTCCAAAGCGCTACTCTGATCCTTTCCCCTTTTCTCTTCATCTTTACTAACTGGCTCCTTCTCACTGCTAACCCAAAACTATCTCTAACTCTCACAGGTAGTACCCGGATTTCAGATCTATCTTGGAAAACAACCAGCTTCTACTAGCTGTCCCAATAGATCATCCATCCTGCACGGGAATACCTGCCCTTGGTAGTGACCTTGGTTAACTGCTTACAGTTGTTACAAAGTCTCAAGGATTCATCCTTCTTTCCCCACCACCACACTGGAACACTATAGGGTGAGGTACTAGGTCGGACAAAACCCTTGTCTACCAAGTCTCGTCCCTACTCTGACTACTACCTCTCTCTATGCAGGCGCCACCCTGTAGAGAAGGAAAGAAATGGTTCTGGATCCAGACACCACTCCTACTCCAAACTCTAACTCCCTGACAGGTGGTAAACCTGACAACTAGCCTGGGAAGACATCTAAGAACTCACTGACAACTGACACTGAGGCTGGTTCCCTGACCTGACTACTAAACTCTCAGACAAGAGCTAGAACCCTCTGACAACCCCTCCTACGCACCCTACGAGTCTGACAGGCTGACAACAAACCTCTAGGCATCCCTACTGTGTCCCCTCAGAAGACTACCTCTGACCCATCCCGTCCTCTGAACCTCACTACCTTGTCTCTGCGGACCAAGATAGCACTACAAGTAGAAAAACCCAGTCCAACCCTAAACTGACATCTAGACAGTCAAGTCTAAGACCTCAAATTCGGGTGGAAGGCATCTACCCTCAACTGTCACAGAACTGAACCGGCAGACTGACTCTGCCACAGATGGATCACACTCGGGTCCACTGACCCAAAGAGAACACTCTAGCCCAGAAGCTATCAACTCAACCTCTCGACGGCTCCTAGAGCAACTAAAGAAAGAGAACCACCAGAGTTCACAAAACATACACATCAGAACATTCAAAAGTGAGCGTACCTGGCACCACTGTGTTCGATGTGTCTGCCTCCTGCTGAGCTTGGGTGAAGATCCGAGCTGGAGCTAACAGACCTTCTCCGCGGGAACCTTCAGAAGAAAAGGCTGACCCTCTTCCTCTGCCTCGACCACTAACCTGAACCATGGCTGGAGCTGCTGGCTGAGCCGCTCTACCTGAAGTTGTCCGCTGGGATTGAGCCATCCAGGGCGCAGTGGGACACTCTCGTGCTATGTGCCCCTCCTGTCCGCACCTGAAACATGCTGTCGTCCCCGCCAGACAGACTCCCTTGTGTGGTCTTCCGCACCTCAAACATCTTGAACTGCCTGAGCCAGAGCTTGAGCCACCAAAACCCAGACTAGCCTTCAAATTCTTCCAGAACTTCTTCTTCAACCTTCTGAGACCTCTGCCCCACTTCTTGCTTTTCGTGGAGGCTGTACTCAGAGTGGAGGGATCAATCCCTCCTGAACTTGAGATTCTGAAATCCTGAGTCTGAGCATCCTCCTGAGAATCTCCCATGCCTTCTCCTGGCACTCTGACTCCCAAACTGACATCTCTTCTCTGAACATCCAACTCCACTTCCCTCATACTAGCTGACATCCTTCTTGGAGCCATTCCTTCTCTGCTTACATCAAAAGACCTTCCAGGGTCCCTTGATGTTCCCCATCTGCTGACTCCCCACGACTGCGCTCTCGGCAGAGCAGGGGGAAAGGTGTCCATACCTTCCCTCTCAGATGGAACTCCAATCAATTCCACAGATCGACGAGCACCTCGCATTCTGGCTCCTCTGAAGAACAACACACAAGCAATCAAACAATCATTAGCATCATACGGTTCAGGTGAAAACACATGAACCTGCCACATACATAGCATACATAACATAACATACATAACATACATAACATTAATGCACATGCATAAAATCATGGCATTCCACATCATCATCATACAAGACAGGACTCTACATCCTATCCTAGTGGACATGATTTTACCTATTGTGCTTGCCCTTCTATGACCTCTAAACCAACCTCTTTCCGATGTGCAACACACCGTACTCTTGAGGCCCAAAGCTCTGATACCAATCTGTAATAGCCCGGAAACCGATACCCCTCTGTAACGGCCTGAACCGCTACCGGCGCTAGGATCCAGATCGGCTTAAGGCCGCTGGGACCCGTAGCAAGCCAAACATACATCCTATTACCTGGTCAAATCCCATACATGATCAAAACATTAACATAAAAACTTAAACATCTGATGTAAATACCGAGCTTGACCTGTATGCAACATAACTGGAAACATAAAGAAACCCCCTACTAGAGCCCTCATCAAAACTCTAGCTGGGTCAACATAACATACATCAAGCCGGAGTCACATCCAAAGAACTAGAACCTAACCTGTGCATGCATCAAACCACAAACATAAGACCTCCACTAGGGTCCTCATCAAACTCTAGCATGGTAAACAACACATGTCAGAAGATTAGTTCAAACTCAACTCAACATTAAACCATAACATACATCATGTACTAAACAGGGACTAACCAAGTCATAGGGCCAAGCACAGTTCTAATCCATAAACATAACTCTACTTTACTTGCATTACATTGCATTTCATTATCTTACAATCCATTATCTCAATTTACATTACATGTCCACACAACTCTAATCTATTACATAAGCACAACCTTAACTCTTGAGACTTCCCGAGCGACCTCATACCTGCAACACTGGGGTTAGGGGAGAGGGGTGAGCTAAAAAGCCCAGTGAGTAGAAACGAAGAAAACAGTTCATTAATTACATGCTTTTATGAAATGCGCCACAGCACAAACAATTCACATCACGGATTGGACATGACCACAAAAACTCCCTTTGACTGTAACATAACATGGTGCCCGGCCCTTCGGGCTCCTCAGGACTTCATTATGCCCGGCCCTTCGGGCTCCTCAAGACTTCATTATGCCCGGCCCTCAAGGGGCTCCTCAGGACTTCATTAACATAATCATAGCTAGGGCTATTAGGGTCGCCTTGGTCCATCCACATCAACAGTAAATAATGCAATGCGTCATATTCGTGTGACTAATGCAATCAACCTATTACATATAAACATGATGCATGAACATGCTTTAGGCATTTGCTTTTGTAAAATAAAAGATTAAGTTTAGTTCTACTCACCTCTAGCAGACGCTGAACTGACTCTGCAACTGCTAACACTGATGGCCTCCTCGGTCCCTGGGGTCGATCCTACACAGGTGGACTCGAATGAGGTGCCAAACACACTCTAAACAACTCATAAACAACTACCCAAAAACCCCCTAAAACATCACTTAAACATGCATAGAAAACAACCATGAAAAGGCTGGACAAGGCACTTTCGGTGACACCTTCGGCGGCCGAATGTCCCTTCCAGGGACGAAAGTCATGCAAGTTCGGCGGCAGGTTCGGCGGCCGAAACCCCTTTCCAGAGACGAAACTCATGCATGTTCGGCGGCACCTTCGGCGGCCGAAACTCCCTTCCAGAGCCGAAAGTCCAACTTTTGGGGGCAGGGTTCGGCAGCCAAAACAAGCTACCACAGGCAGGTCCGGCGGCCGAAACTACTTTCGGTGGCCGAACCTGAGTTCTTCCCAGAAGGGTAAAACTCAGCTTTCACATGCACAACAGCCTCCAAACCTTCCAAAACATGCATTGACTATTCTACAACATGCAACCAAGCACAAAGGGGTCTCAAACTATCCTAAACCCCAACAACAATACATTCATTATACATAAACACACATTTGCATAAAGGGTAACATAAACCCTCAACCTTATGCATTTGTTCTAAAACAACCCAAATCCTCACATCCTCTCTCCCCATCATGCATACTCACTCCCACATGCATAGACTAGTTTAAACTTCCAACATATCATCACATAAACACTCATAAACATACATTTACATAAAAACTCACATAAACCTTAACATGCATGCCTACCCATACTCAACCATTAAAACCTCTTAAAACTTCATTAAAACATAAAGGAAAGCAAAGATCTACACTTACCTCTTGGAGATCGAGGGTTGGTGTGATCCCTAACTCGGAGGTGTGGAGGATCCAAGCTCCAAAAGCCTCTAAGCTCCCAAAACTCCTATTTAAGCTTCAAAACTTCAAAACAAGGGTAGAACTCATAAAAACTTGAGGGATGGGTGGAGAAAGCATGAAAACGACCAAAGGAGGGCCAAAACTCACCTGAGCTCGAGAATGGGGAGAAAACTCGCCCATTTCCGATCTGAGGGCTCTTTATAGGTGGTTTGGTCAAAGACCTTCGGCAGCCTAACGTGCCCCCTAAACTCATGCATGTTAGGCGGCCGAACTTGAGGTTCAGCCGCCGAACCTTGGCTCGTTCAAACAAGACTTTCGAAGGCCAAAGGCACTCCCGAAGCCTTCCCATGTTCGGCGACCGAACTTCACTTTCGGTGGCCGAACCTGGCAAACGCTTCCTTGGTCTTTTCCTTTCAAAACTCAATTCTTTTTCATTTAAAACTATAACATCATGTGAAAACATTTTAGAAAACACATTTTACCCTTCTAGAAGACTCTGGCATCTTCAAAATTCTAGATTCCAACGGAGATTCCGCCGGAAGGTAGGGATTCCGATGCCGGAATCTAGCCGGGTATTACAATATTAATTGCTTGGATGCGGCTGCCATTGTTGAAATTAACTCTCTAATTGCTTGAGGTGTTTTATCTTCAATTGAACCTCCACATGCTACATCTATGAATTTTCTTTCGGATGGCAGCAAACCTCCATAAAAATGTTCAATAAGGGATTTATCAGAGATGTCATGTTGAAGGCAGCTTGTGCACAATCGATTGAATCTTTCCCAATATTCATATAGCTCTTCATAATCTTTTTGCTTGATGCAATTGATCTCTCTTCTGATGCCAATAACTTTTGTGATTGGGAAGTATTTGCTCAAGAAGGTTCTCACAATCCCTTCCCATGAAGTGATGGATCCGGGTGGTAAATAGAACAACCAATCTTTGGCAAAATCATCAAGAGAAAAGGGAAAGGCTCTTAATTTAACATGCTCTTCAAAAATACCTTGAGGCCTCATTGTTGAGCACACAATGTGAAATTATTTAGGATGCTTGTGTGGATCTTCATTCTCCAAACCTCTGAATTTTAGAAATAGGTGAATTAATCCGGTTTTAAGCTCAAAAGGGGCTGTTAATGGTGGGTAAGTGATGCACCATAGTGCTTAATCATCCACGGGTGCTGCTAGTTCGCGAAGAGTCCTTTCTTGTGCCATTGGAGCTCTCACCTCAACATTTTCAGCTTCAAATTCAGCAAGGATAGCAGCTGGTTCAAGAGCAGCTGCTGCTGCAATTTTTTTCTCTTCAGGTGCTATTGTAGTTGCCCTTATTGCAGCTGATTCAGCTGCTATTTTGGGGGTTGGTTTTGGAATTTTTTTGACAAAAATTTCTGGTTTTTAGGCTGGTTCCGTTGTAGCAGCTTGCGTATCATTTGTGGATGAATCTGTCACCTCTGCAGTAGATTGTGCAGTAAATTCGTCAGCTGGTTCAACAATTCTACAGCTAGTTCTTGTGACATATTCAGCAGGTACAGTAGGTACAGCAGTAAATTTTGCAAGTGTAGTAGGTATAGCAAGTGTAGCAACAGGTACTGCAGTGTTTTGTGTAGTAGATACAATAACAGATGAAGCAAATTCAGTAGCTGGTTTAGTTTCAAGTGCAGTGGCTGTTTTAGCAATTAGTTCAACATCTGATTCAACAAGTATAGCAATGATTTAGGCAGCAGACTCAGCAGCTGGTTCTGTTTCTTGGGACAGTAGTCTTGACAGGAGGTGCAGAAGGTGATTCTTCAGTAGCATTGGTTTGAATGTGTTGTGCAACAAATTGAATTGCAGCTTCTAAGTTGGTGGCTGTTGTTTGATGAAGACTGTTTTGAGGCTTGGTTCCTCGGATTGGCTTGTCTTGATGTGCACTCAATTTCTGGATCGTAGAGTAGATTTTCTTTACGTCCAGACCTGGTCATGAAAGAAAAATAAATTAGTTAAATCAATTCCCCAGCAACGACGCCAATTTTTTACTGTGCAGTTGTCGAAGCCGGTCAAAAATAACATTTTTGGTTATCCACAATTTTACAACTGTAGATAGTGGTAAAAGGATCGAATCCACAGGGAATTGATATTTACTTATCTTCCTATCAATGACCAAGTAAATAAATAGACAATAAAAGTAAATTGGGGGTTTTGAAGTTTGATGACTAAACTAGAGATATAGAAAAGCAAAGTAAATAATAAAGTAAAAGAGATTCAATAATGAGGAGCTCTAGTTGAAGAATTGGATCCACTTCAGTTGTTGAGATTGATCATTGACACTTATATTCTTTTATTTGACTCAATAAACTAGTTATAGAGGTGGAAGACGCTTTTCACCTCCATATCCCTCCTTAATCATAGATTAACTAGGGAACGTCCTCTAATTAATCATTAATCAACAAGTTGCCAAGGAACGTCCTTAGGCCTTTTAACATCTAACAACTGTTAATTGCATTAAGAAATAGAGAGACCTAATTCTATCTACCCAAACGTACGGTGATATTGCTAGATTATGCAATCTCCTTGGTTTTTATGCCAAGAGTTACTTATGTTTAAGTAATTCAAGCAATTACGGACTTATAATCACCCAAACTAATAATTTATCTGTAATACCCGGCTAGAGTCCGGCATCAGAATTCTACTTTCCGGTGGAATCCAGGATGTCGGAATAAACAGATCATGTATACAAAAAGGATTTACAACACATCTAGGTCAAGCACCATTCTAAACTCTATACAATACCATTACATCTCTTTACACATATTACATGTCCACACTATACTATGACAACTTTACTCTTCCTGAACTCTGTTGAACTTTCCCTGACCTTTGATCCTGCAAAACTGGGGTTAAGGAGTATTAGAATGCACGAAGATGTTGCATTGCATTTTATGTTGTTGAGGTGGATGGAATGTGAGTGATCCATTAGTCTCTGAGAAAGACCAGGTGCCCATTCTATGCCCTGGCACTAGTTATGAGGAAGTCCAGGTGCCCATTCTACGCCCTGGCACGAGTTATCAGGTAAGACAGGAAGACCAGGTGCCCATTCTACGCCCTGGCACAAGTTATCAGGTAAGACAGGAAGACCAGGTGCCCATTCTACGCCCTGGCACGAGGATAGGATGTCGGGACTATTGGTGACACATTCATCCTTGCTGTGAATTGTCTGTGATATGATGCATTTCATTTGAGCATATTTAATTAACATGTTTTACTGTTCTACTCACTGAGCTAGTATAGCTCACCCTGCTCCCTTAACCCCAGTTTTGCAGGATCAGAGGTCAGGGAAAGTTCAACAGAGTTCAGGAAGAGTAAAGTTGTCATAGTATAGTGTGGACATGTAATATGTGTAAAGAGATGTAATGGTATTGTATAGAGTTTAGAATGGTGCTTGACCTAGATGTGTTGTAAATCCTTTTTGTATACATGATCTATTTATTGTATGTAAATATTTTTATGAGTATAGAAATCAGGCTTACCATAGTATGAGTTTAACCCGTCTAGAGCAAGCTCTAGTAAGGGGTTCTGTAAGTACAGAGATAGTCCATGCACAGGTAGAGCCGTGGTTCAGAGCAAAGTTTTATGCTTTTACAGGAAATGTATGATCATGTATGGGATTTTACAGGTACATAGACAGTATAGCAGGCTTGCTATGGGTACTGGCGACCATAAGTCGACCTGGATCCTAGCGCCAGTAGCGGTCCGGTTCCCGGGTCGTTACATTATCACTTTGCAATCAAGAATCAACAAAGCAATAATAGAATTACGCATGAAACTACATAAATATTGATAAATAAAAGATAAACATCATAGGTTCAGGTCTCCCAATCCATAAACAACTTGAAGTTTCACCTAATCTTCAACTAGAAAAAAGAGTTTCAGCCACTCATGGCTGAAACTAACAAAAAAATAAAAGAAAGAAAATAAGAAGAAGATGGAGAGGGACCGACAGTTATGGTGCGCGGCTGCTGGTGTGATTCTGCCGAAGATGATGATGTCTCCCTTGTTGGTATGATGTCCTCTATTTATAGATGACAGGCTACCCTTGGTTTCTTGATTTGGATTGAGTTCTTTTCCTAATTGGAGTTGAATTCTTTGAGGGAAAGTGTATCTTCTTGAGATTTGGCTTCCTAGATGTGGAATTGAGTGTTGAGGTGTCTTGGAAGGTTGCTGAGCTGTCCTCACGTGATTGGAGAGGAGAAGACATCTTGGAGTTTTGAATTTCAAATTCCCGCTTCTTTGCTGTCTGCTGTCGCAGACCTTGTTTGCCCGGGTTGTGTGGGCAAACAGCTCGGACAAACAGTCTGTATTACCTACTGTATGCGCACTGCTTTTGTCCTGCGGGTCTATTTGCCCAGTCTGTCTGAGCAAACAGTATTGTCAAACAGTAAATTATTCTTCTCCCATTTCAGCTTCAACTTGGTTTGGGTGAACCAACTTGTTCTCTTTTGCTCTCTTTTGCTCTCTTTTAGACAGTTTTAAGGCCATTTTTATCAAATTACCCTTTTACTCCATTTTCTGCAAAATAAGATCAAAACCATAAAATTAGGTAGAAAATGTATAAATTAACATGAATAACAACATGAATAATGAGTCTAAATTTGGCTTGATCAAATAGTCATTGATCTGCTCCAAGACATGTAATTATTGCCATCGAGTGGTACACTGACCAAAATCATTCCCGGGTGGTCAGATTTATGGAAGTTGAAGGCATCCATTGATTTCTTTTCACTAGGTTCTTTAGTAGGGGTAATAATGGGTGTTTGGTTGTTGCTTTCGACCATAGGTTGAAGGAAAAGTAATGTAAAGACTAGAATATCAATAGTACAATTGCTCTGATACCATGAAAAAAAAAATAACAGATACTATTTGATTGAAAAATGAATGGTTTTATTGTCTGTATACTATTTCTATTTATACAACTATGTAGAATTCTCTAAAATTTGTACAGAAAAATATAAAATTTGTAAAAAATAATTACAAAAGCCAGCTCTCCATAATAGATTTGCCAGCTATCCTATTTCTGTTACAGTTATGAGGAAGGTACTGAAAAATGATGTGTGAATCACGCTTGGTGATAAATTTTTTGGAGAACAATTGAAACGATACTGCATCACTTTATTCCAAAACTCACCGTTTTTATGTGAATAAGTAAAACTCTCTGTTTTACTATATTTTCAAATGTAACTTTTCACAATTATTTTCTTCGGTTATCTTAGTATATTTTTCAAAATTAAAAAAATTATTTAATAAATTTTCTTATAATATAGAAATTAAATAACAATTTTTCCTTAAAATTAATCTACTCAAAATGGGAAGCTATTTAAAGGCAATCAACAATAATCCTTTATAAAGAGGATACCTTAAGGAATAGATATAAAAGATAAAGAACAATAACACTATTTTAAATTTTTTATTCAATGATAAAACAATACAAATATAAATTTAATTAATTATTTATTTTATCAATAAGAACTTAGCTACACCTTCGGCAATATTGTCGGCCGCTACATAATTTTTATTTTCAGCTCAAATTTGATAGGCATTTATATCGATTGATTTTTCACTAACCATATCAATAAAAAAAATCAATTAAAAATATGTTTGATGTTATTATTAAAATTATTATTATTGAGAAAAATATTGTAACATATTAAGTTTTATTAAAATTAATAACAAACAATTGAACAGATTTTTTTAACCAACTGTTCTAATGGGTTAAAAATAAATAAATTTATTTACTTTTTCTTTTTTTTAAAAAAAATAGTTTAACAAATGGGGCTCTACCTACCAGAAATTTAAGATTTTAAAATTTTAAAAACAAATTCTCATTATCTTATAAAATTTACTGTCCAACACATAGTGTAAAGGAAATCAGTTAGTCAATTTTGTATCTTAACTAACCCGTTAGAATAGCTCTACATCTAACTAAATGCCAGCACACACTCCTTCAATTCTTGGACTGTGGCTAGCTCAGGTTTCTTTTGTATATATGTACATCAACAGTAACGATTTAAATATACAAAAATGGATTGAGGTTGCACCTGTTTATGCACCTCCACCAACTAAATTCTTAATTTATTTTTATTTTGCTGGATTCTTCAATCCTTTTCATGGTATCAGAGCCTGGTTAAGGTTTATTCTCTAATCTCTGCATTCTATACCTTTGTTGTTTGAGATTAGCCAATAGATAACAATGATGACTCCTGAGGATTTAGCGAAGATCATCGCTGCTATAAACACAAAGAATAGCGAAAATGATCTGTATCATGTTAACAATTCCGACGCTCCTGGATTCAGTCTCGTGAACACTCCTTTGAGAGGGCCCAATTATCTCTCTTGGAGTTGGTCGGTTCAAATAGCTCTCAGAGCTAAGAAGAAATTGGGATTTATTAATGGAAAAATTAAAGCTCCGGCACTTGATTCAGATGATTATGAGAAGTGGTTAACGGCAGATAGCATGGTTGTATCATGGTTGCTAAATGCCATGTCTAAGGATATTTCTGACTCTTTTGTATTCTGCAAAAACGCAAAGATACTTTGGGACGAGTTAAAGCACAGTTATGGCGAGAGCAATGGGCCAATGATTTACCAGATAGAACGAGATATAGCCGGGTACAAGCAAGGTAGTAATTCTGTGACAGAATACTACACAAGTTTGAAGAAGAAGTGGGATGAGCTATTGTGTTTAGCTCCACTGCCTGTTTGTTGTGAAACTGGTACCGCAATTACAGTTTATGACAGCAATAGGAGATTGATGCAATTTTTGATGGGATTAGGAGATGAGTATGACAACGTGAAGAATCAAATTCTTTTGCAAGATCCTTTACCATCAATTAATAAAGCATATTCCATGATCATGAGTGTGGAGAAACAAAGAGAAGTGCAAATTGATAGCACATCTTCCTCTGAGACTGCTGCAGTAATGCTCGCTAGAAGAAATTTTTTTGGAAACAGAAGCAACACGGGAACTGGAAATAACAGGGCTTCCTTTTCATCTCGAAAAGAGGACAAGAAGAAGCAATATTGTACCAATTGCAAAGGTGCAGGACACATAGTGGACGATTGCTTCAGTCTCCACGGATATCCAGATTGGTTCATTGAATTACAGAAGAAAAGAGGGGTGGACGTCAGAAAGTATCTCAGAGCTAATAATGTTACTCGTGTTGCAACTGATGAGACACCATTACAGCAGTCAGGACTGCAGCAGAAACGAACTGATGGTCTCGATAAAGGGATGATAGATTTCTTGCAACAAGAATTTCAAAAATTCCTCAACTCCAGAAGTGGCAGTAATGATCAAGATGATGGAGATGTCAGACACGTGAATTTTGCAGGTACTTTACTCAATTCAGTTTTTACTAGTATTAATTTTAATTGCAAGGATAATTGGATAGTCGATTCGGGCGCAACTGATCATATCACACCCCACCTCAATTTTTATGATCAAGTTGTTAAATTACATCCACCAAAGACTATCCGACTGCCAGACAATTCAACCAGATTAGTAACACACATTGGAAATATTAAATTGAACTCCAGAGTTATTTTATACAATGTTCTACATGTTCCTTCGTTCAGTTGCAATTTATTGTCAGTCAGCTTGCTTGCTAGGACTTGTGGTTTATCTGCGCACTTATTCCCCGAATATTGTTTATTCCAGGATTTATAGACTAGAGAAGTATTGGCCAAAGGAACAGTGTTTGAAGATCTTTATTATTTGACAGCAAATTCATTTAATAAACAGAGCAATTGCAATTCTGTTAGCCATTGTTCTGAGCATAATAACCATCTAGCTATGCTTTGGCATGCTAGATTAGGACATGTTTCTTTTAAAAGGTTGAAACATATAGATGGAGTTGCTAAATGTGATTATGCTGAGTTAATGTGTCCTATTTGTCCTGTTGCTAAGCAAACAAGGCTGTCTTTTCCTACAAGTATGATTTCCAGTGAGAATATATTTGATCTTATTCATGTTGATTTATGGGGTCCGTATAAATTGAAGTCTATTACAAATGCGATCTACATGTTAACAATAGTTGATGATTATAGTCGTTTTTGTTGGACTTATATGCTGAAAACTAAAGATCAGGTGTTGCTTGCATTGAAATCTTTTTTCCATTATGTGTTTACACATTTTGCTAAACGGATAAAGAACATTCGCACCGACAATGGTACTGAATTTGTTAATGCTGCATGTAGTACTTTCTTGCAAGACCAAGGCACTTTACATCAACGAACCTGTGTTTACACTCCACAACAAAATGGAGTTGTAGAACGGAAACACCGAACTCTTTTAAACATCGCCCGCACACTACTTTTCCAATCCAAATTACCTGCCATTTTCTGGTCTGAATTATTGTTAGCAGCCACCCATATTACCAATCGGTTGCCTTCCGAAAACTTACAGTGGCAAACTCCTTATGAAAGGTTACATGGTAAACAGGTTGATTATACTTATTTTCGGACAATTGGTTGTCTCTGTTATGCTACCAACACCAAACCACACAAACACAAATTTGATCCCCGGGCTTTCCCATGTGTTTTATTGGGTTATGCTCAAAACCAAAAAGCTTATAAACTCTACTGTTTGACTACTAAAGTCATTATTGTTTCACGAGATGTTATGTTTCAAGAAACTCTTTTTCCTTTTCATTATACCAAACCAGAGGATGTTACAGCTTTTGTTTTACCCACTTGTCTATTTGATACCAATTATACGCCCCACCAACAGCAATCTTCTATTACTCCTGCTTCATCACCAAACACCGACCCACCACTTGAACCCGCACCGTTACCTGAAACTAATTCCGTGCCTTTGGGTCTTGATAATGATCTTCCTGACTGCTCTTCTTTTGATGCTGATAATACTGTGGGAACTGAAACTGATTTGGCTATGGGAACTGAAACTGATTTGGTTGTGGTACCTGCATCTCCACAACCGGTTCGTCAAAGTACACGACTGAGGAAAACTCCTGCCTGGTTGACTGATTATATTACCCATAATACATCAGATTCCAACATTCATTTTTCCTCCTCTCATATGTTTTTTATTGCCCAGCTATCTAAAATCAAAGAACCTTGCAATTATAATTATGCTAAAACTGATATGAATTGGGTAAATGCTATGCAAAAAGAATTGGATGCTTTAGAACAAAATCATACATGGATTTTAACTGCTTTGCCTCCTAACGTTAAACCTGTTGGGTGTAAGTGGGTGTACAGGATTAAATATAATGCAGATGGGAGCATAGACAGATATAAAGCAAGGCTCGTCGCCAAGGGGTACAACCAGTTGCTTGGTCTCGATTACAATCAGACTTTCTCTCCTGTTGCCAAGTTAGTAACAGTAAGAATTTTCTTAACTGTGGCAGCCGCATATTCTTGGCCAGTGAAGCAACTTGATATCAATAATGCTTATTTGCACGAGTCCATTGATGAAGATATCTACATGCAAGTTCCTCCTGGTTATGACAAAGCGGAGAAGGGCCAAGTTTGCAAATTGCAGCGATCACTTTATGGGTTGAAGCAAGCCGGCAGGCAATGGAATAAAGAATTGACAGTCAGTTTGATGACACAAGGTTTCAAACAATCTTCTTTCGATCATTGCTTGTTTACTAATGGTCATGGCGGTTCTTTTATTGCTATCTTAGTTTATGTTGATGATTGTTTGATTACTAGTCCTTCGGCCACCTTAATTACTGATTTGCGGCATTTTTTGGATAAGAAATTCACTATTAAAGATCTCGGCGATGTTCAATAATTTTTGGGTATCGAGGTGGCACGTTCGGCATCAGGAATGTTGTTAACACAACATAAATTCATTACTGATATTATTCAGGATACAGGTTTGCAGGATGCCCGAATTACAGCTAGTCCGTATATTCAAGGCATTAAATTGAGTAAAGATATGGGACAGCCATTGCAAGATGCTGAGATTTACCGGAGACTCATTGGTCGGTTGCTTTATTTATCCATGACCAGGCCCGATATTAGTTATGCGGTTCAGCAACTTAGCCAATATATGCAGGTTCCACATACTATGCATCTAAAAGCTGCTCTCACCGTGGTGAAATATTTGAAGGGAACTAGTTACATGGGATTATTTTTACTAGCAACAAATGATTTCAAACTCCGAGCCTTTTGTGATGTTGACTGGGCATCTTGTGTTGATTCTCGTCGATCCGTTACCGGGTATTGTATTTTCTTAGGTACTTCATTGGTTTCCTGGAAGACTAAGAAACAGAATACGGTGAGTCGGTCTGCTGCTGAGTCGGAATATCGCGCCATGGCATCTACTGTATATGAGCTTCGGTGGTTATCTTCTCTTTTGACTGATTTTCATATTACTATTGTTCAACCGATACCGTTACATTGTGATAATAAGGCAGCCATACATATTGCTGCTAACCCAGTCTTTCATGAGAGGACAAAACACATTGACATTGATTGTCATGTGGTTCGTACTCAGCTGCAAGCAGGTTTCATTACCACTCTGTATCTTCCATCCTCCTTGCAGCTTGCCGACATGTTTACGAAACCTTTACCTTCTCATTCTTATTCTACATTTGTGTCCAAGCTTGGGTTGGTTGATTTCTCCCCAACACCAGCTTGAAGGGGGGTGTAAAGGAAATCAGTTAGTCAATTTTGTATCTTAACTAACCCATTAGAATAGCTCTACATCTAACTAAATGCCAGCACACACTCCTTCAATTCTTGGACTGTGGCTAGCTCAGGTTTTCTTTTGTATATATGTACATCAACAGTAACGATTTAAATATACAAAAATGGATTGAGGTTGCACCTGTTTATGCACCTCCACCAACTAAATTCTTAATTTATTTTTATTTTGTTGGATTCTTCAATCCTTTTCACATAGTAAGCGGAGTAACAATATCGTTAATGTATAAAAAGAAGAATAAATATAAGAATATTGTCCCATTTCAAAAAAATTATATAAGAATATTGTTTAATATAACAATAGAAGAATAAATATAAGAAGAATAAATATAGCAATACTCATTGTTTTTCATAATTTTTATTTATTTATTTTTTAATTATTTTAAAATTATTATTTATTTTTATTTTTTAAATTATAATAATATATGGATAGACTATTATAATTTTTCTTTAATGTTTAAATTTTTTTTTAAAATATCTATTAATGTTTAATAAAATTAATATATTTAAAATAGTTATAATTAAAAAATTAATAAAAAATTATTTTTTAAATATATATAAAAAAATAAAATAATAAAAATTATAATACACATCGAGTATATATTAATTATAATTATAATTATAATGTTAATACTCAGCCGTAAAAATCATTTCTGCTGTACATTGCTAATGATCACAACCGTATATGAAAACCAAAGAGTAACGGTTCTGCTGAGAAATTAAACTCTCGGTGTGCCCAGCCAGACCATAATTTCAAGGCTATTACCACCCTAGCGCACGTTAGCGAATAGCCGTTTCCGCCTTATCAATATGTGCGTGCACAGCGCCAGCAGAAGTAGCAGACAGAAAGATGACTAGCTTTGAGCTTGAGTTAAGAATACAATATAAACCCAAACAAAATAAGATCTGATTTTCCCTCCACAATATTTTCTGGAGAAAATGAACCAGAAAGAAAGCTCTACAGTTAATTCATCCAGGTTTCAGCTTCTTTATAGTTGTATAGACTCTAAATTTATGGCTTGTAAATTTTGCTTGTTTTCTTTTTGAATGTTGTGAAAAGTACAGAAGACAGGAAACTAGTTGTTAATAACTAATATTTGGTGGTTGAAGTTCCGATGATCGGTACCCGTCTGAAGATTCCGACACAGAGAAAAATCAACCAAGTCGTTGTAGTATAGTGGTGAGTATACCCGCCTGTCACGCGGGTGACCCGGGTTCGATCCCCGGCAACGGCGTCTATTCATTTTTTAAGCCCTTATTTAAATAACTTGTTTTCCAACAAAATCATCTAAACATCTGACATGTTTGCAATTGCGTTTGGACTACAACATTATTGAGCTAGTAGTGCAGGAGCCAAGGTCACCACGCATCTGTTGGATTATTTCACAGAAAATCACAAGAAGGGATTAACCACTATTTATTATTTTGGAGATACAGAAATTTTTAACAAAATTTTGAACTGCCTTGCTCAAGATTCATTAGTAACAAGAGCTTCTAAATTACAATCTATTGCAGAACACAAGGTATTTTAAAATCTTTTTTAAAATATCTGTTAATGTTTAACAAAATTAATATATTTAAAATAGTCACAATTAAAAAATTAATAAAAAAATATTTTTTTAATATATATAAAAAAATAAAATAATAAAAATTATGATACACATCGAGTATATATTAATTATAATTATAATGTTAATACTCAGCCGTAAAAATCTTATATTGTTGTTGTTATTATTATTGATGTAATATACAATATTATAATAAAAAATTCAAAATATCATACTAAATAAAATAAATATTAAATTTTAAAGTAATAAAAATAATTTTTATTTTAACTAACTTAAGTTAAAATTATTTAGTAAATTATAACCACCTAGTAAGCCCTATATTTTCAGGCACTTTTTTCTTAGCTACAAACACTGCTCTACTGAATAATTAATATACTTTGCTGATTTAACTAACCCAACTTTGCTTTCTCTACTCCCTAAGCTAAGTTCATAATTTCAGAAAGTTATATAATCACATGAAAGCTATTCTACGCTGCTCATACGAGACCATGAGAGACAAATCCAAACTTTCTATTTGGCATTCATGTTCAAAGGAGAGCATACAGTATTATAAAAATGGACTTAAGGTAATTAAAAATTATTATCTTATATGTTTAATTTAGAACTACAAATTAACAATAAATTAGAAATTCATTGTATTCAAGGACGGATCTAAAAAAATTAATTATTGGGTATAAAATATTATTAGTGAAATTCAATCTAGAAAAGTATATATTATAATAAGTAAATTGATTTAATTTAGTGTAATTTTATTTATTTCTTAAATTTGAATAGTATTTTAATCAAAATTTAAGAAATAATTTAACAATGAGGGTAAACTTAATAAATTTAGTAGAGCAAAATAGTAAATTTAGTGAGTTATGGGAAAAATTTTAAAAATTTAGTGTGGCAAAACTAAAATACTTATGGCTGCATTTACTTCTGTTAGTTAAATTATTTTTTTATTATGAATAAAAATTACCTTAAAATTATAATTTTATTAAATATAAAATAATTATTTATTAAAATAAATTATTATATAAAATGAAAAACTGAATTTTTTTATAATGATAAATTGCTGCTACGATTATTGCTAGAGATGATTTGAATAAAAAAAATGATGGAATCAAATTATTTAAAAATTTAGTTTAATTTTTTCAGTTTAATTTAATTTTAATTAGAAAAAATCAGTAAAATTGAATCGATTATTGATAATAATATATTATTTTTAATAATACAGAGTGATTAGACCATAATTAAGGTTGAAATAATTTAATTAAATTTTAAAATACTAAAAATAAGATGTAAAAAATAAAAATACCAATCAATCTAATCGAATCAAATTGAATCGAATCATAACGGTTCGATTCAAATCGATTTCTGCTTAAAATTGATTCAATTTGATTTTTATAAATACTAAAATTTGAATTTTTAATTTATTGGAAGTTTTAAGCTAAATGTTGATACTGCATTATTTCTACATTAAGATATGAGAATGGATTGTGTCAATAACAAAATTTTAGTAATTTTGATAATTTTACAGCTGCGACCATAACTTTTAAGGAAGTTTTAAGCTGGCTCAAGGATTGTGGTTGGTTCTTGGTTATTGTATAGTCAGATTCCAATTATCAGGATTTGTCATTATTTGGTAGTCTTATTTTTTATTGTAAATCTCTTATCTCGAAAATGATTTCTATTTCTATTAATTTTGTTTGTAGGTCTGCTAATAGTGTAGTTCATGCGTTTACTTGAGTTAGTCATGATATTCCGGGTCTGGTTGAAATTTTTTTCTCACGATTGTATTTCTGAGTTGATCGTTTTTTAATTTTAATGAAATTTACGTTTTTATTAAAAAAAAAAAATCAATTATCCCCGTGATAAAATCTATCCTAGTAATTAATACGCTAAATACGTTGTTATTCTGAAAGGAAAACTTTCACGACATACTTCACAAGATCTTATGATAATTAACAGACCATAGGTGAAATTGATGATGGCTATTAGTTGTATTCTAATGATAGTCTTACACTCTTATACTTATCCTTTGTAACTACTCTGTATACAGAGATGTATAAATAGAGTTGTACTATTCAATACGAAATATATAGAAAAACCTAATTCTCTCTAGTTTGTACATGGTATCAGAGCCGCTATAATTCATTTGTTATGGCTCTTGTTCCTTTATCTTCATCTCCTTCTTCTTCTTCTGTTTCAACTATTACCTCTTCCTCTTCTTTTTCCATCAAACTAAAAGACAATAATTACCTAGCTTGGAAAACCCAGTTTGGACCGATTCTAAATTTCCAAGGTCTCAATGGTTTTATTGATGATTCTGAATCAGCTCCCTCTAAAACTATACCCACATCTGCTACAGATGCCACCCCTATACCAAATTCAGCATATACGGTTTGGTTCAACAAAGATCAGATGCTTCACTCATGGCTGCTCGCATCTCTTACAGAAGAAGTCTTTTCTCTTGTTTATGGTCTTACCTCTTCACATGCTGTCTGGGAAGCTTTAGCCAATGCATTTGGTGCTGTATCTCAAGATCGCCAGCTTCAATTACATATTGAACTCCAAGAGCTCAAGAAAAATGATCTCTCAGTCTCTGCTTATCTGAAGAAAGCAAAATCCCTTGCTGATGAGCTTGGTGCAGCCGGACGTCCACTTTCTCCAGCTGAATTTAATGCGATAATCTATCGCAATCTTGGGTTTGAATTTCACTCTATTATCACCAATCTTAATCTTCGTCCTCAACCAGTTTCGTTTTTTGAACTACATAGTCATTTGGTTGCACATGAAATGCTTCGTAATAATTTACATCAACCAATGGCAAATTTAAGTCTTCGATCGCGTTCTTCTACTGCTCCACTTTTACCTACACCTCGATCGAATGCTACTGCTCCTGCTCATATGTCTTCTGATTCTTCGAAGTCTAATAAGGTGGTTTGTCAAATTTGTGGCAAACCAAATCATTCTGCTTTGAACTGCCGCCGGCGATTTTATCGTGGTCCTATTGGAAATAATAACAGTGGTAATCAATCTGGTTATTCTAATGGCAATTATTCCGGATATTGTCCTTCTTGGCCTTATAGAGCTCCTAATGCAAATATGGTGTACACAATGCCTTACCCGACTGCTCCTTCTATTGCTGATTCTGCTTCGGTTTCCTGGTTCCCTGACACTACTGCCAACTATCATGTTACCTCTGATCCGCAACAATTGAATGTCATCGTGCAGGAAAATTAATGATGGCCTCACCGAAGTCATTGATAATTCAATATCCTCAATGTGACTTAGTTGATACAGCTTGGAGGATATTAATTTTAGGCCAAAAAACAGTGAAGTTGGATGCCGTAGAGAGCTGCTATAGGGTAAAAATTCATTGTCTAGCCATGCTTCACTTGGAGTCCTTGCCTTGTCCTGCATCATTTATTTAATATGAAAGCAACACAAGCACATGCCATTTTTTAACAAGTTACTCTGTTAAAAACAGTCTAAAAAAAAAAGTCCTTGAGAACTTCATTCAACTCATTAAACTTAAAATTCTGGTTAAAGAAAAAAAAATTATGGAAGAATTTTATGAAAAAGCAAAAGGATTAGTTATGTTGGTGCTTATGCACAGAAGTTATGCTGGCTTCATTTTGCTTGGTGCTTGTGCACAGCTTCCCCATTAATCTTAAGGATTACCCTTCTTTCATGCTCTTAAAAGCAAGAAATTTTGACATTGAGAAATCTCTTTCATGTTCTTAAAAGCAAGAAAGTTTGACATTGAGAAAGCAAAGCAAATGTGGGCCAACATGATTCAGTAGAGGAAGGACTTCACCGTTTTTTGGCCTAAAATTAATATCCTCCAAGCTCTATCAACTAAGTCACATTGAGGATCTTGAATTATCAATGACTTCGGTGAGGCCATCATCAATTTTCCTGCACGATTTGTCCAATGCAAACAAAGCCATTTCCGAGGAGTTTCAGCTACGGATGATTCCAAATAGTGCTGTTGAAGAAGCGTAGGAGATTGAAGGTTCAGATCATATGCCTATGATCTGTTAACCTAATCAACTCTGCATTGTCTTAGTGAGATTGCCCAAAAATATGCTTAACTAAAGTTGTTATATTATATTTAAAACTTAATTATCATAAGATATTGTGAAGTATGTTGTAAAAGTTTTCCTTTCAGAATAAAAACGTGTTGGTTGGTTAGTGTATTAATTACTTTGAATAGATTTTATCACGGGGATGATTAATTTATTGATTGATTGCCTTTGATATTTTTAATATTTTATATATAAAGGCAATCAATCAATAAATCAATCATACTGCAACAATTAATTCTAAAATGATAAATATTAAAAAAAAAGAAGGTGATATATATAGCATCTTTTATCTTTTTTTCATATTTATCATTTTAGAATTAAGTGTTGCAGTAATAATTAGAGTGAGTATTAGGTAGGGTTGGGTTTAAAAATTGAATCGGACCGAATAAATTAAAAATTAAAATTTTAATATTTATAAAAATCAAATTGAATCAATTATAAGTAAAAATCGATTTGAATCGAACCATTATGATTTATCAATTCGATTCGGTTAGATTGGTTAATATTTTTATTTTTTATATTTTACTTTTAATATTTTAAAATTTAATTAAACTTTAATTATAATTTAATTTTTCTATATTATTAAAAATAATATATTATTATTAATAGTAAGTTAAATTTTATCGATTTTTTCTTACTAAAACTAAATCCAACTAAAAAAACTGAATTTTAAATAACTTTCATGTGATTATATATCTTTGAGAAATTATGAACTTAGCTTAGGGAGTAGAGAAAGCAAAGTTGTCAGCAAAGTCTATTAATTATTCAGTAGAGCAGTGTTTGTAGTCTAAGAAAAAGTGCCTGAAAATATAGGGCTTACTAGGTGGTCCAGTTCAAACTGCCACCACTAAAATAGAAGAATAATAATCAAACAAAACTATACTTAAAATGTGCAACACTGAAATCTTCAAGCTGGCTCCATTTCTAAGAAGTTAATATCTACATGTTCTCTGATAAAAAGAAAAAAAAAATATCTACATGTTCTCGTCAGGCACAGAAAGTGATCTGCATAAAATGGATTTAATGCCTGATACCGGAATGTCTGCCATTTCTGTCTTTTCCATTTACTTGTTGTCATATACTAAAATGTTCACATATATATAAAAATAAAATTATAAACTTATAAAAATTATGATAAATATAAAATGATAAAACATATAAGAATTAATTAAAATTTTAAATGAGAAACAACTAATCAAATAAAAGTTTATGATTGGAAGGAGTTCTAATGAAAAGCAGTGGTACAATTAGATTAACGTTAGCTCTAGATGTGAAGTATAATGTTTTAAAAGAAATTTCATTAATTTTATTATGGAGAGAAATTGAAAAGTTTATACATGCTAAAATTACTCACAAATTATTTATATTTCAAAAAAAGAATTGTGCCAATTTAGAATGGAGGAAGATATTTGAAATCATCTTAATAGTATTTTTAATAAGTTGATTATCCAGTTGGCTAGTATAGGAGTAAAGATCGATGATGAAGATAAAACTCTCTTGCTTTTAACCTCTCTCCCACAATCTTATAAAAGTTTGATGATAATCCTAACAGTTGGAAAGTACATTGAAGTTGGAAGAGATTACTGCAATAATTATAAATTATCAAAAGTTTAAGAAAATAAGTGATAATAATGAAGGTGAAGCTTTTGTTGCTAATTTAAATCATAATAAAAGTATTTCACGTGGAAATAATTCAAGAAGTAGATCAAGTTTAAGATTATAAGTAGACCTTACAGATAAAGAATATTACTATTATTATGAGATAAGTCATATTCAATATAATTACTAGATGATGAAAAAAGATACTGAAAAGTTTAAACAATTCAAGGAAAATCATGAAAAAGAAGCGATTGTTGTAGTTGTAACTAAGGATGATGAATATGATGTAGTAAATGTGGATGATAATGAAGAAAAGGCAAATGATTCGTTACAAGATGAATGGATAATGAATTATGCTTATCCTTTCCATGTTTGTTCAAAGAAAAAACAGTTTTTAGAAGGATATCATTTCATAATTATCTATGACTATTTATGTCTCTAGCGTGACGACTTGAGTAAATGTGGAGGGAAATGGGATAAATTGCCTATACTTGGAAGAATTCTACCTATGTTTATCAGCTGTAGCTTTATATTTGTCATTGACTTCTGTAAGGCATTGTTGTACCTGTTTGAAAATATTCACGTGCTGCTTTGCCAAGTTACTTACTGCTTTGCCAAGTTACTTACTGCAATACTGTTGTGAGAACCTGTAGAAAGGGCAATAAGATTAACTGTATGCACTGGGACTTTCCTGTACACAATTGCAAACGGTGACATCTTTGTGGAGCTGTAGACAGCACTGTTGTAAGCAAATTATGCTTGTGCAAGAGCAAGATCTCAAGCAGTTTTCTTATTATTACAGATACATCGCAGAAGATTGCCAAGCATGCGTTCACTACTTCAGTTTGTCCATCAGTTTGGGGATGGACAACATTGTTGTATCGAAGTTCAGTTCCAAAATGTTTCCATAAAGTCACCCAGAAATGAGCTAGAAACTTCACATCTTTGTCAAAAGTAATGGTCTTAGGGATGCCATGTAATCAAACAACCTCCTGGAAAAACAGTTTTGCCACATGAGAAGCATCATTAGTTTTCTTGCAAGGAATGAAATGCGCCATTTTGGAGAACCTGTCAACAACAACAAAAATGGAATCAGATCCACGTTGAGTACGTGGAAGACCAAGAACAAAATCCATAGACAAGTCCTCCCAAGGATGTGATGGAATAGGCAGTGGAGTGTATAAGCCTGTATTCTGCGAATGTCCCTTCTGAGTTTGACAAACTGTGCACTTCTGGACCATCTGACCTGTATCCCTTTTTAATTGTGGCTAGTAAAAACACTCCTCCAACCCAGCAATAGTCTTGTCACGCCCCAAATGACCACTCAAACCTCCTTCATAGACCTTGACAGTGCGGTTGTCGAAGCCAGTCAAAAATAACCTTCTTAGTTATCAATAATTTACAACTGCAGATAGTGGTGAAGGATCGAATCCATAGAGAATTGATTACCTATTTATTTTTCTCAATCAAGACCAAGAGACTAATTGAAAACACAAGAGAAAGCAAGTAAATCAAAAGTTGAATGAAAGTAAAGTGCAATAAAAGTAAAAAGGGGGGTTTTGAGATTGATTTGTCTAACAACTATTGAAAGCAATTAAAACAACAAGTAATCAAAATAAAAGAGGAAATCAATATGAGAAAAGTCTAGTTGAAGATATGGATCCACTTTGGTTGTTTGGGTTGATCATAGAAACTTAGGTTTTCTTGATTCATTCAATAGATTAGTTATGGGGGTGGAAAACGCTTCTCACCACCATGTCTCTCCTTATGATCAAATTAATTAGGGAACGTCCTCTAATCAATTACTAATTAACAAATTGCCAAGGAACGTCCTTGGGCCATAGGCATTAAAACAATTGTCAATTGCATAAAGAATGAGAGAGATCTAACCCTAGCTACTCAAACGCATGAGATGTTGCTAGATCATGCAATTCCCTAGTTTTTACACCAAGTGTTCTATGGACAGAATA
The DNA here is from genome assembly GCF_001659605.2 of Manihot esculenta. Taxonomy (NCBI): domain Eukaryota; kingdom Viridiplantae; phylum Streptophyta; class Magnoliopsida; order Malpighiales; family Euphorbiaceae; genus Manihot; species Manihot esculenta. Next base: position 19,783,847 of record NC_035172.2, read on the forward strand.
TTTCCAGCAATTACGGACTAACAAATATCCTAACCAACAATCAATTAACTTTGCAGTCAAGAATCAAGTGGCCAATTTGATCAAAACAACAAAGCAATCTTTAGAATTAAGCACAATTGCATGAATATTGAATAAATCAAAAGCAAACACTTTATGTTCAGATCTCACAACCTTTTAAACAACCTTAGTTTCAACCAAACTTCAACTAGAATAAGGGTTTCAGCCACTCATGGCTTAACCAAAACAGAAAATAAAAGAAAAGAAAGCAAAAAGATGAAGAACTAAGGTGGAGGAGGCCTAGGAGAAGCCTTGCCGAATTCTTGATCAATCCTTGGTGGGAGATGTATATGAAGTCTTCTTGAAGCCTTTAAATAGATCTTGAGAGGCTCCTTAGGGTTTAGTGGCTGTCCATGCATCTTTTAGAGATTTGCCCAAAGTGCCCCCTTGAGTCTTCTATGTGTATGTGTGGAGTTCCAAGCCCTTTTTGGTCTTTGGATTGATGCCCAAGTGTGTTCAAGAAGCCTTCTTCACATTATTCATGCACTAAAGAGGAAGGTGGAGCCTTGATTTGAATTTTGAATGTGCATGACACTAAGTGGAAAACATGTGATCTTCAAGATTTGGCTTCTTGAACAAGGAGGAGACTGTTTGGGGGCACTTTCGGCCGCCTAAGATGAGTTTCGGAGGCTGGACTTTCGACTCTGGATGCAAGGTTCGGTGGCCGAAGGTGGTGGAGTTTCGTCTCTGGACCTGACTTTCGGCCGCCGAAAGTGCTTCCGAAAGTGCTTCCGAAAGTGCTTCCGAAGGTGACTGATTTTTGGCATTCTTTGGCATTTTTAAGAGCATTTTCTCCAAATTGTTTCTTCATACCTAATATTTGCAAAACATGATTAAAACCACAAAATTAGGTAGAATAGGTGCAAATAAACATCAATAAGATCATGATAATATGGACTAAAATATGCTCTATCAAATACCCCACACTTAGCCTTTTACTTGTCCTCAAGCAAATAAACATAGTCAAATAAGCTTTCTTTGCTCTAGATCCTTATTTCCACTTAAGCTCTTACTCAAGACACTTATTTTGAATCATTGCAGTGAAGAATATATGCATGAAGATTACTTATCTCCTTTCGTTGTTTCCCTTTGCTTACCATGGCTAGGATTTGTTTTCCTCAAGAGAGACCATACATGCACATTAATTTGTTAAGACTTTATCTAGCATTTGGATTGACTTGCCCTTACCTTGAAGTACTTTATTCAGGCTTTTGCACTTTAGATCTTGCTTGGAAAGGTCACCAACCTATTTTTGATGTCATGGTTTATATTTTTCAGTTGGTCACCTATCCAAGTGGCTACTAGCCTTGTTCTTAGTCTTCTGACCATTGGAACAGTTTTTTAATTTATGCTTTTGAGGTCTTTGCCTTTGCTAAATTTTCTTTCTCTCAATGATTTGGACAAATCAACACCAATTGCTAAATCAAGTCACATTAAGTTCATTCACACAACTTTTAATTTATTCTCATCAATTGAAGGTCATCAATTCATTTTTCACCATGGCAAACTCAAAGATTCAATTCAAAAGGCAATTCTCAAACATGAATATAACTCACTGCAATTGATTCAACATAAGTTTAAAGAGTTATCACATCAATGGGTCATGGAAAGAAAAACTCATCCAACATAGTTCATCAGTTTGAGTAGAGCAAGACAAAAAGAAGAAGAAGGTTGTGGTTGTGTGTGTTTTATTGAAAGCATAAACAAATTAAAATTCAACTGTGGCTAATTAACTGAAAGAAATGCAAGACTGAAAGGAGAAAAGAAAAAATTTTTGCAATCTGAAAGCATGTAAAATCGTAGAAGAGAAGGGAAGAAGAGGAAGAGAAGAGGAAAAGAAGAAGGGAGGAGGAAGAAGAAGATAGAGATATGCACCCCCACACTTAAATCATGCATTGTCCTCAATGTAAAAGAAGAGAGAAAAAGAGAACAAAGGTATCTGAATACTCCCCTAGGGTGTGGTGTGCATGGCCTGATCACTTAGGCAGAATGAGTGACGAACAGATGTTCGTCTGGGAACTCTTCTTTGACTGGACATGGTGCAGAGCTAGAGGGAAGTCGGCTGAGGTGGTCTGCCACAAGATTCTCTTTGCCCTTCTTGTCTCTTATCTCTAGATCAAATTCTTGTAGAAGTAGGATCCACCTAATGAGCCTTGGTTTTGCTTCTTTTTTCTTGATCAAATATCACAAGGCTGCATGGTCAGAATAGACAATGACTTTGGTTCCCAATAGATATGGTCTGAACTTTTCCAAAGTAAATACAACTGCCAAGAGTTCTTTTTCAGTTGTTATGTAGTTGCTTTGTGTAGCATCTAGTGTGCGAGAGGCATAGTGAATGACATGGGGTGAGTTTTCCACACGTTACCCTAAGACTGCTCCTACTGCATAATTGCTTACATCACACATGATTTCAAATGGCAAGTTCCAGTCAGGTCCTTGAATAATTGGGGCAGTCACAAGCAATTCTTTAATTAAATAAATGCCTTTTTGCAATCTGCATCAAAATCAAATGTTACATCTTGTTGGAGCAATCTGCATAATGGCAAAGTAATTTTTGAGAAATCTTTGATGAATCTTCTATAGAATCCTGCATGGCCAAGGAATGAGCGGATGTCTCTAATATTCGTGGGGTAAGGCAGATTTTTGATGGTATCCACCTTAGCTTTGTCCACTTCAATGTCCTTAGCTGAAACAACATGACCTAAGACCATACCTTGATTAACCATAAAATGACATTTTTCATAATTAAGCACAAGGTTGGACTCAATGCATCTTTGTAAGATCTTTTCCAGGTTAGTAAGGCATTCATCAAAGGAGTTACCATGTACTGTGAAGTCATCCATGAATACTTCAATGGTCTTACTCACATAGTCAAAGAATATGCTCATCATGCATCGCTGAAAGGTGGCAGGTGCATTGCATAGTCCAAATGGCATTCTTCTAAAGGCAAAAGTGCCAAAAGAACAAGTGAAGGTGGTTTTCTCTTGGTCCTCTGGGGCAACTGGAATTTGATAAAAACCTGAATAACCATCAAGACAACAATAATGAGACTTACCTGCAAGTCTTTCTAGCATCTGATCAATGAAAGGCAGTGGGAAGTGGTCCTTCCTTGTTGCAGCGTTGAGTTTTCTATAGTCCATGCATACCCTCCATCCATTCTGAACTCTTGTGGGAACAAGTTTTCCTTCAGCATTTGGAACAATGGTAATTCCAGTTTTCTTTGGAACTACATGTACAGGGCTCACCCATTTGCTATCAGAGATTGGGTATATGATGCTTGCATCAAGGAGTTTGACTATTTCTTTTTTCACTACCTCCATCATAGATGGATTCAGTCTTCTTTGAGCATCTCTGACTGGCTTGCATTCATCCTCCATGTGAATTCTATGCATGCAGGTGGAAGGAGAGATACCTTTGATGTCATCAATGGTCCATCCTATGGCTTCTTTGTGTTTCTGTAGTATCTTCAAGAGGCTTGCTTCTTCTTGTTGGCTCAATTCATTGGACACTATTACTAGTAGTGTCTTGTCAGCTCCCAAGTACATGTATTTCAGATGGTCTGGGAGAGGCTTCAAATCAGAAGGTTGTTGTAAAGATGGATTTGAGGAGCTTGCTTGTGATGGAGACTGTTGTGAGAGGTTCGGCGGCCGAAAAGTGTCTGAGTTCGGCGGCCGAAGGTCTTCAGTTTGCGGAGTGAACTGTGGCGATGGATTCGGCTTCTGAAAGTCGGTTGGGTTCGGCGGCCGAGAGATGTTCGGCGGCCGAAGGATGTCTTCCTTCTGCGTAATGTGTTGCAAAAGTGGTGCAACAGAATCTGGTGTCTGAAGAGCAGTGGGGTTCGGCGGCCGAATGTAGGCAGTGTTAGGCGGCCGAATGTCTTCTGTCTGCGCAACTTCTACTTGCTGAATGCTGCAGATGGTTTCTTTCAGTTTCAGGTTTTCAGTCCTGCAAAGATCATCCTCCAAAATACAATCTTGATTTTCATTAAACACATCTTGGCTTAAACAATCAATAATATCAAGACCATAAACTGGGGACATATCATGTGGGTATTTCATGGCATCATAGACATTTTACTTACTGACTTCCCCTTCAAATTCCATGGTGAGAGTACCATCATGCACATCAATTTTAGTTCTAGCAGTACTCAAGAAAGGACGCCCAAGAAGAATTTCAGAACTAGTATTGCAACTATCTTCCTTAGTATCAATCACATAAAAATCGGCAGGGAAGACAAGTTCATCTACTTGGACTAACACATCTTCTAGAACTCCTATGGGGTATACCACAGATCTATCAGCCAATTGTATCACAACTCTTGTTTCTTTTAGTGCACATGCATTTAGAGATCTATAGATGGAGAGAGGCATGACATTAATGGATGCACCAAGATCACACATGGCTTTCTTGATACCAACATTCCCAATCTTACAAGAGATAGCAAACATACCTTTGTCCTTGCATTTGGTAGGGAGTTCTCTTTTAATAACAACAGTAACTACCTTACCTACACTTACTTTTTCTCTTTCAGCAAGCTTTCTTCTATTTGTGCAAAGCTCTTTCAGAAATTTTGCATACTTGGGGATCTGCTTGACAGCATCTAGTAGCGGTATGTTGATTTCCACTTTTCTGAAAGTCTCAAGGATCTCCTTTTCCTCTTTTTCTTTTTGTGTTCTTTCAAATCTTTTTGGAAAAGGAGGTGGAATGTGAAAGCTCACCTTCGGATCAGGCTTGTGCGCAGGAGGTGGTTCAGATTGTGATGGAGAGGCTTCAGGCGGCCTTGGTTCTTGCGCAGGAGGTGTCTTCGGTGCAACTTCCTTCTCATGACTAGCATCTTGAAGCTCTTTTCCACTTCTCAAAGTAATAGCACTGACATTCTGTCTAGGGTTAGTTTCAGTTTGAGAAGGGAGTTTGCCTTGGGTTTGCAGTTGGCTTATAGAGGTGGCCATTTGTCCTAGGTCTTGTCGCACGCCTTGCATGGTGCTTATCAGTGTCTCCATCATCTTTTCAAGGCTCGGATTGGAGCTTGAAGGTGCTGGTTGGGCTTGATTTCTTTGGTAGTTCTGGGTGTTGTTGGCCCTTCCATAGCTGAAATTGGGATGGTCTCTCCAACTAGGATTGTAAGTGTTTGAGTACGGATCATGTCTGGGCTGGTTATGGTACCTCCAATGGCATTTGCTTGCTGGTGGTCTTCTTAGAGTGTAGGACATTGATCAGTCGGGTGTCCTACATATGAGCAGATACCACATGGCCTAGGTGGCTGGGGTGCTTGAATCTGTTGCACTACTTCTATGGCAATATTTTTCATAACAGATGTTAGTTCAGAAACAATGGGAAAACTTACCTCATTGGCCCTTTGTAGTTGCCTCTCTTCTCCATACTGCCTAGATGAGGCTGCAAGAGTAGATATCAACTCTTTCATCTCCCTTGGTGACTTGTCTAGGATGGATCCTCCACAAGCTACATTTATGAGTTTCCTTTCTGATGGAATCAATCCTCCATAGAAGAATTGTATGAGGGCTTTGTCTGACATATCATGTTGTGGACAACCTGTACATAGTCTTTCAAACCTTTCCCAATAATCATATAAGTCCTCATTTTATTTTTGTCTTATGCTAGTGATTTCTCTTATTATGCCAATTGATTTAGATGGTGGGAAGTACTTGTCCAAGAAGGTTTGGACCATATCATCCCAAGAAGTTATAGATCCAGGTGGCAAATAAAATAACCAATCCTTAGCATAGTCATCTAATGAAAAGGGAAAAGCTCTCAATTTAACATGATCTTCAGAGATCCCTTGAGGTCTCATGGATGAACAAACAATACTAAATTCTTTTAAGTGCTTGTGTGGATTTTCATTCTCTCTACCTCTGAATTTAGGAAGAAGATGAATCAAATTTGTCTTAAGTTCAAAGGGAACTGTAAGAGGTGGATAGGTGATGCAAAGAGGTGCTTGATCACCTATAGGTGTTGCTAACTCCCTCATTGTTCTTTCCCTTGGCACTTGAGGTCTTATTGCTGGATTTTCTTGAACTATTTGATTCTGGACAGCTCGTCCATAGGGGGCAGAAGCTGGTGCTTGAGGTTCTGCCATTGGTGCAAAGTTCGGTTGCTGGAGTGAAGGACTTTCGGCGGCCGAATGTAGGAATGGTTCGGCGGCCGAAGGTTGGGCAGAATATTCTTCAGGCGTAGAGGCTTGCTTTCCTAGTCTTCTGAGAGTGCGTTCAATTTCTAGATCAAAGGGCAGAGTGTCCATATGCTCAGACCTGGTCATGAAAGAAAATTAAACAAACAAGTAAAATCAATTCCCCGGCAACGGCGCCAATTTTTGACAGTGCGGTTGTCGAAGCCGGTCAAAAATAACCTTCTTGGTTATCAACAATTTACAACTTCAGATAGTGGTGAAGGATTGAATCCACAGAGAATTGATTACCTATTTATTTTTCTCAATCAAGACCAAGAGACTAATTGAAAACACAAGAGAAAGCAAGTAAATCAAAAGTTGAATGAAAGTAAAGTGCAATAAAAGTAAAAAGGGGAGTTTTGAGATTGATTTGTCTAACAACTATTGAAAGCAATTAAAACAGCAAGTAATCAAAATAAAAGAGGAAATCAATATGAGAAAAGTCTAGTTGAAGATATGGATCCACTTTGGTTGTTTGGGTTGATCATAGAAACTTAGGTTTTCTTGATTCATTCAATAGATTAGTTATGGGGGTGGAAAACGCTTCTCACCACCATATCTCTCCTTATGATCAAATTAATTAGGGAATGTCCTCTAATCAATTACTAATTAACAAATTGCCAAGGAACGTCCTTGGGCCATAGGCATCAAAACAATTGTCAATTGCATAAAGAATGAGAGAGATCTAACCCTAGCTACTCAAACGCATGAGATGTTGCTAGATCATGCAATTACCTAGTTTTTACACCAAGTATTCTATGGAAAGAATATTTCCAGCAATTACGGACTAACAAATATCCTAACCAACAATCAATTAACTTTGCAATCAAGAATCAAGTGGCCAATTTGATCAAAATAACAAAGCAATCTTTAGAATTAAGCACAATTGCATGAATATTGAATAAATCAAAAGCAAACACTTTATGTTCAGATCTCACAACCTTTTAAACAACCTTAGTTTCAACCAAACTTCAACTAGAATAAGGGTTTCAACCACTCATAGCTGAACCAAAACAGAAAATAAATGAAAAGAAAGCAAAAAGATGAAGAACTAAGGTGGAGGAGGCCTAGGAGAAGCCTTGCCGAATTCTTGATCAATCCTTGATGGGAGATGTATATGAAGTCTTCTTGAAGCCTTTAAATAGATCTTGAGAGGCTCCTTAGGGTTTGGTGGCTGTCCATGCATCTTTTAGAGATTTGCCCAAAGTGCCCTTGAGTCTTCTATGTGTATGTGTGGAGTTGCAAGCCCTTTTTGGTCTTTTGATTAATGCCCAAGTGTGTTCAAGAAGCCTTCTTCACATTATTCATGCACTAAAGAGGAAGGTGGAGACTTGATTTGAATTTTAAATGTGCATGACACTAAGTGGGAAACATGTGATCTTCAAGATTTGGCTTCTTGAACAAGGAGGAGACTGTTCGGGGGCACTTTCGGCCGCCTAAGATGAGTTTCGGAGGCTGGAATTTCGGCTCTGGACGCAAGGTTCGGCGGCCGAAGGTGCCGCCGAAGGTGGTGGAGTTTCGTCCCTGGACCTGACTTTCGACCACCGAAAGTGCTTCCGAAAGTGCTTCCGAAGGTGGCTGATTTTTGGCATTCTTTGGCATTTTTAAGAGCATTTTTTCCAAATTGTTTCTTCACACCTAATATTTGCAAAACATGATTAAAACCACAAAATTAGGTAGAATAGGTGCAAATAAACATCAATAAGATCATGATAATATGGACTAAAATATGCTCTATCAGACCTCCCGAATTAGCTTTTTCCGCAAAGAAGATCGAGGAATGCATAACCTGTTCTCCTTAAAAAGAAAGCCATCATGTATCAAGAACCCATCGGCAGGCTGGTGAGCCTGGACTCTAGCCCATATATCAGCAAAGTCATTATCTGTAGCATACAAATCCTTCAGAAATTCAAAACCTACAACCTTCTGATTAACTGTAATCAATGAAGCAGCCCTCTTACTCAAAGCATCTGCCACCTTATTACTACGACCAGCCTTATATTTTATGACATAATGAAAGGCTCCAAAATAAGTTGCCCAATGAGAATGCATCTTATTCACATGTTTTTAAGTTTTAAAGTGGATCAAAGATTGATAATCTGTGTGAATAATAAACTCTTGCCCCATCAGATATTGCTCCCAAGTTTTAGAAGTCCGGAATACTGGATATAGCTCCTGCTCATAAGTAGACTACTTCTTCCTAGTTTCATTCAGTTTCTCACTAAAGAAGGCAATAGGCCTTTTAGATTGTGACAACACTCTGCCAATTCCAACTCCACAAGCATCACATTCAACCTTAAACAGTTTTTCAAAATCGGGTTGAGCAAGAATAGGGGCAGAAGTAAGCTTATGTTTAATCTCTTCAAAGCTCTTATTGGCAAAGTCAGTCCACACAAATTTCTGCACTCTCTCTTTCGTCAAGCTTCTGTGATAGGGGCAACGATGCTGCTGAAATTTTTGATAAACCATCGATAGAAAGTAGTAAGGCCATGAAAGTTGCGAACTTCAGAAATAGTTTTGGGCATGGGCTAATTCCATATTGTTTCTACCTTCCTCTTATCAACATGTATCCCTTCTGCATTAACAATGAATCCCAGGAATAGAATGCGCTCTGTCATATAAATGCACTTTTTAAGATTAATAACCAGCTCACTTTCTTGCAAGGCTGTCATGACTTGACAGAGATGCTGTAAATATTCTTCTTTGCTGCGACTAAAAATCAAGATGTCATCAAAATAAACAACCACAAATTTGCGTAAGAAAGGATGCAAAACATGGTTCATGAGTCACACAAAAGTGCTAGGTGCATTCGTCAAATCAAAGGGCATAACCAGCCACTCATATAACCCTTCCTTGGTCTTGAAAGCGGCCTTCCATTCATCTCCCTCCTTGATCCGAACTTGATGATAGCCACTTTTAAGGTCGATTTTAGAGAAGACTTTAGACCCGGATAGCTGATCTAGTATATCATCCATTCGTGGAATAGGAAATCGATACTGAACTGTAATTTTGGTTATGGCCCTGTTATCCACACACATTCTTCAAGTCCCATCTTTCTTTGGAACAAATAGGGCAGGTACTCTGTAGGGGCTAATACTCTCCCGAATATGCCCCTTCTTCAGTAATTCTTCAACTTGTTCTTGGAGGATTTCACTCTCCTTTGGACTCATCTTGTAATGAGGTAGATTCACTAATTTTGATCTAAGAATGAGATCAATCTGATGTTGGATATCCCGCAGAGGTGGAAGCTTGGATGATTCCTCCACTATCTTAGGAAACTCCTTCAACAGCTCTTTGACGGATGGTGGTAAAGATGGTGCATCTTCCATTGCACCTTTTGCTCTCACCAATAAAGCCAGTGTGCCTCCATATTTTTCAACTGCGCCTGATAGCCTCTGCACTCCCGTGGAAATAGCAATAATATTCTTTCCTTCCAATTTAGAATGTTTCACAAAACCGAAAGGCAAGATAATAATCTTATTTTGATTCCACGTGAACATGTATAAATTCTCCTTCCCCTTATGCAAAGCATCAACATCGAACTGCCAAGGGCGACCTAGCAAAATTTCACAGCAATCCATATCCACAACATCACAATTAATAGGTTCAGTATAAGATTTACCAATTGAGATAGGAACGCTGCAGATTTTGTTTACCTCAATTGTTGAACCTTCCTTAATCCATCCGACCTTGTATGACAAAGGGTGCAGGTGTGTAGGCAACTGCAAGTTCTCCACCAATTGCTTAGTTATCAGATTCTCACAACTACAGCTATCTATAATTAGCCTGCAAATTGCTTCTCCTACTCGACACTTGGCTTGGAAAATCTTCCTCCTTTACGTCTCATCCTCCTGTTTTGTTGAGCATAAGATTTTCTTCACCACATAGGTGACCTCTCCATCTTCAGAACCATCAATAGATCCATCATCGTCATCCACTTCTTCCTCAGACTCAGCCACATGCTCAACCACATTAACCTGTCAGCGATAAGTATTAACTCCTCTACGTTCTAGACAGTTATTTGATCGATGACCAGGTTGCTTGCAGCGGTAACATATGTCTCCCGTTGGCTTTTGATAAGGATTGGTTCTGCTGTAGTGGTGACTGCCTTTCCTTTACCGTCTCTCATTTCTTCCATAGTATTCTGAGGATTGTTAAAATTTACAATCTTAGAAGGCTGCCTGCTATAATTGCCTCTGTACTGCTGCGTCCCTGTCGAACCAAAATTTCTATAATTAAAATTTCGATTGTACTGCTATCGTGGCTGCCAATCAACATGCTCTTCTACCCTTTTTGCCATCTCAATGGTGTCTGCCAAAGTGAAGATCGCAGCTACTCCCATCATACAGCGAATTTCGTGATTCAAGCCCCTCTAATAATAAGCAACCTGTTGGGCTTCGTTCTCACAGTTTTCACACCTCGCCTGCAACCTTAAAAACTCCTTAGTATATTCATCCACCCTTCGATTTCCCTGTATACAATCGTGATATCAGTTATACAAAACCTGAGCATGATCACTAGGCAAGAACCATTATTCAATCATCTACTTCATCAACACCCAGTTTCGTATGGGTTCTAGCCTCCTCCAATAGCGTTCATTTTGAATCAAATTCCACCAGGCTGCCGCACCCCCTTTAGCTTATAGGCCACAATCAGAACCTTGCGATCCTCTTCCACGTTCATAACTTCAAAGAAATATTTAACCTCTGCCAGCCAATCAAGAATAGATTCCATATCCAACAAACCAGAAAAGTTTGAGGTCTATCTTGATCTTGTAACCTTCCTGATAATTTTGTTGGGGATTTGCAGGCACAGGATTGGCGACTACAAGATTGGCAGCCACAGGATTGGCGACTGGCTGGAGGTGTGCGGCGGTGGTGGGTTGGTGGATTCCCTACTGTAGGGTCAACTGTCCAATCATCTCCCTCAATTCTACTAAAGATGCCTCAATCGCAGCAAGTCGCGCCTCTTGGTTATCTGCCATGGTCGAACTTTGCTCTGATACCAATATGATAAAGGACTAATTAGACTCCGTTAAGAGTTTTAACCAAATCGTTCGGCTAAGATGATATAAGAGAAAAGATCGGCTGAAAAACGAATAATCTTATTGAAATTCTTCAAAGATTGAAAAGTGAGTTTCTAATAGACAAGGAAGGCTATTTATAATAGAAACAAAACTCTAATATGCAAAATTATGAAAATATCCAAAATATCCAAAAAATAATTAAAATGCAAAATTAACCCTCTAAACGATGGAATTTCCATATCGAACTTTGTGACAGGCTTACGGCCCTCGTCACACTTTTGAAAGTCGTGTGTCTTGAAATTCCCTTTCTGAAAAGCTATCGTGGGTCTCCATCGGATGTTGGCAGCAAAAGTTAAGACCGGTCCAAATCTATCGTAAATTCTAAGACTAGTTGCTCCATGTCAATTTCCTAAATTCAAGAGGAATTTAATTTCTTTGAGTAAGTTAGATTTTTTGGGTAATGGATTTCCTATTTAAGATAGAGTCATAAGAGTTAGCCGAAGTACTCTTGTAATCATGAAGATCGTGAAACTTGAAACAAAGAATCTTTATACAGTACAAGAAAATATTTTGATTGGAGGATCGCAAGTTGAAGTAAGAAATAAAATCAACAATCAATAGTGTAATGTGATACCTAAAAAAAGTTGACTTTTACAAAAGTTGTGAAGATTAATTCTATTCGACTTGGAGGTGGAGAATTTTAAAGATGTGAAGATTTAAAGCGTTCTATTTCATGTACGGAGATTTGATGATGGGAAATATTTAAGGAATGCTATAATTGATGAATTTTGAGTTGGGTGAAGATTGTTAGATTTGTGACTCATGAATCTAGTGGAATATCTTTCCTAATTAGAGTTAAAATTTTATATTTTAATAGGTAGAGACTCATAATCCTAGTAGAATACTTTTTTCAAAATAGAGTGAAGGACTTATTCCTCAATAGGTAGAGGATTATAAAGGTATATCTCTTATTTACATGTTATGCCAAAATTTCCTAGAGTTGACTGTGATATGAATTGATTAATAGATATTACAATTTACTAGAAGATTCTAATCTTGTGAATCAGATTATTTTAAATTAATTGAAGTTTTAGATATTCCAGTTTTTATGATTTTTTAAAGGAAAAAGTACAAAAAAGTACTATATAGTTTTACTCATTTTCATTTCAGGGTCTGTAATTCAATTTGTGTCAAAATAGTACCTGTGTTATTATGTCGTTAGCAAATAGTAGCAATTTTATGATGTCGTCGAGAAATACTAATGTAGCAAGTAAAATATATGATAAAAGACTATTTAGACTCTGTCAGAAGTTTTAACTAATATCGTTTGGCTAAGACGAAATGAGAGAAAAGATAGGCTAGAAGACTAAAAGTCTTATTGAAATTCCTCAAAGATTGAAAAAGTGAGTTTCTAATAGCCAAGGTAGGCTATATATAATAGAAACAAAATCCTAATAAGCAAAATTATGAAAATACCCAAAATATCCAAAAACTAATTAAAATGCAAAATTGACCCTCTAAACGATGGAATTTTCATATCGAACTTTGTGACAGGCTTATGGCCTTCGTCACACTTTTGAAAGTCGTGCGTCTCGAAATTCCCTTTTCAAAAAAGCTATCGTGGGTCTCTATCGGACGTCGGCAGCAAAAGTTAGGCCCGATTCAAGTCTGCCGTATAGTCCAAGGCTAGTTGCTCCATATCATTCCCTTCCACTTGTAAAGAACTCGACTTCGAGTTGTCATCAGCAGGGTAGTACTGAAATAGATCTGCCACATTAAACGTCTTGGAAATTTTCATCTCATATGGGAGGTCAAGAACATAGGCATTATCATTGATCTTCTAAATGATCCAGAATGGACCAATCTTCTTGGCGTCAATCTTTTTCTGTCCTCCACCATGCTCCTTGCGTAAATAGACCATAACTTGGTCACCAACATTGAAGGACTTGAAACGCCTATGTTTATCAGCTGTAGCTTTATGTAACGACCCGAAAATCGGACCGCTACCGGCGCTAGGATCCAGATCGGCTTAAGGCCGCCGGGACCCGTAGCAACCTGACATGCAACCTGTAAACCTGTTTAATCCCATACATGATCAACAATCATACATAAAAATTAAAACTTTCCTTTCATTCATTCCTCATACACCAAACTCAACCTGTGCATGCACTAACATAATCATAAACTTGACCCCTCTGTGGGATCTCATCGATGCCCCAATGGGCGATACATCATAAGTTGAGTTGGTTAAACATAAACATCAGTAGACATTTAGATCATGTATCAACAAGGGATTTCAATACTCATAGGGTCAAGCACAACTATAACCTCAAAACATAACATACTGTAATCTCTTACATTACATCATAGTACAATGGTCATGTCCACAATCTAACTATTACATAAACATACTTCAAAACTCTGGCTAACCTCCTGGTCTACCCGGTACCTGCACATCTGGGGTTAGGGGAGAGGGGTGAGCTACAAAGCCCAGTGAGCATAATAATAAAACAATTTAAAACATATGATAACATGGAATGCATCACAACACAGCTAATCACATCAAGGATGAATTTGTCACCAATAGTCCCCTACATGGACCAACTGTGCCAGGGGCGTAGAATGGGCCTCACTGGTCTTTCTCTTACATAACATAACATAACATGGTCCAACTGTGCCAGGGGTGTAGAATGGGCCTCACTGGTCTTTCTCTTACATAGTGCCAGGGGCGTAGAATGGGCCTCACTGGTCTTCCGTACCGTATCATCATCATCATCATAGCATAGGGGGACTAATGGATCATTCAACATCCATCCACATCATCAAACATAATATGCAATGCAACATATTCGTGAGTCTAATGCAACACCCTATTATCTCATGGCATTCATGATGCGTGAATCATGCTAAAACTGATTTATTTATTTCAAAGCATAAGAGTAATTCCACTCACCTCTGGCTGAAGCTCTACTGACTCTGAAGTGACTGACTCACTGCTGGGGTCCTCGGTTCCTCGGGTCCGAACCTACACAGGTGGACTCAAATGAGGGACCAAACATACATGAACATAACTCTAAAACATCCCCCAAAAACCCCCTAAAATACCTCAAAACAATCATGCAAAAACATGCAAAGGAAGGCTGGACAGGGCAGGTTCGGCGGCACCTTCGGCGGCCGAAAGTCCCTCCAGAGCCAAAAGTCAGGCACTTTCGGCGGCACCTTCGGCGGCCGAAAGTCCCAGACAGAGACGAAAGTCTCTTTTCGGGGGCAAGCTTCGGCAGCCGAATGCTGCCTCCACAAGGGGGTTCGGCGGCCGAAAGTTCCTTCGGCTGCCGAACCTGGTTTCTCCCAAATGGTCAGAAACTTGGTTCAAATGAACCTCTTGCCTCCCAAAACCTCAAATCATGCATAAACTTGTTCTAAAACATGCATACATATCATACATCACACCTAGGGGTCTCAAACTATCAAATACCCCAACTACAACACTTCAAACATGCCACATTGCTCAAAAACATAACATTTGCTCAAAAACTCATACAACCCTAAACATGCCCTTCTACCCCATAAAACAACTTAAAACTTACTTAAAACATACAATGAGCTTAAGATCGGCTCTTACCTCTTGATAATCGAGAGAGAGGCGACCTAAACTCGGAGATCCAAGCAAATGAGCTCCTGAGTTCCCAAAGCTCCAAAACTTGTCTTAAATGCTCAAAACTTGCAATGTGAGGTGAAAACTCAAGAAAAATGGAGGAGATTTCGAGAAAGAACACAAGATCTGGGGAGAGGGAGGTCGGAAGCTAGCTGTGGCCGAAAATGGGAGAAAGGTCGCCCATTTCGGCTAAGTGACCCTTTTTATAGGTGGCTGGCCAGGCCACGTTCGGGGGCCGAAAGTGCTTCCGCATGCATGCCATGTTCGGCGCCGAACTTGAGTTTCGGCGGCCGAACCTGGACTTCCCTCACTCATGCTTTCGGGGGCCTAACGTGCCTCCAAAACGCATGCATGTTCGGCGGCCGAACTTGACTTTCGGCGGCCGAACCTGGGTTTTCCTCCAAGGACTTTTCATGCAAAAACTCATTTAATTTTCATACTTAAAACATTAAAAATTCAGGAAAACATTTTATAAAAACATGTTTTTACCCTTCTAGAGGTTCCCGACATCCGAAATTCCACCGGACGGTAGGAATTCCGATACCGGAGTCTAGCCGGGTATTACACTTTATGTTTGTCATTGGCTTCTGTAAGGCATTGTTGTACCTGTTTAAAAACATCCACGTGTTGCTTTGCCAAATTGCTTGCGACGACACTATTGTGAGAACCTGTGGAAGCGCAATAAGATCAACTGTATGTGTTGGGACTTTCCTGTACACAACAGCAAATGGTGACATTTTTGTGGAGCTGTGGATAGCACTGTTGTAAGCAAATTCTGCTTGGGGAAGAGCAAGATCCCAAGCAGTTTTCTTGTTATTGAAGATACAGCGCAGAAGATTGCCAAGCGTGCGGTTCACTACTTCAGTTTGTCCATCAGTTTGGGGATGGGCAGCACTGCTATATCGAAGTTCAGTTCCAAAACATTTTCATAAAGTCATCCAGGAATGAGCTAGAAACTTCACATCTCTATCAGAAGTAATGGTCTTAGGGACGCCATGTAGGCGAACAATCTCCTGGAAAAACAGTTTTGCCACATGAGAAGCATCATTAGTTTTCTTACAAGGAATGAAATGCGCCATTTTGGAGAACTTGTCAACAATAATAAAAATGGAATCAGATCCACATTGAGTACGTGGAAGACCAAGAACAAAATCCATAGACAAGTCCTCCCAAGGATGTGATGGAATAGGCAGTGGAGTGTATAAGCCTGTATTCTGCGAATGTCCCTTCTGAGTTTGACAAACTGGACACTTCTGGACCATCTGACCTGTATCTCTTTTTAATTGTGGCTAGTAAAAACGCTCCTCCAACCCAGTAATAGTCTTGTCACCCCCCAAATGACCACTCAAACCTCCTCCATGGACCTCCCGAATCAGTTGTTCCCACAAAGAAGATCGAGAGATGCATAACATGTTCTCCTTAAAAAGAAAGACATCATATACCAAGAACCCATCAACAGGCTGGTGAGTCTGGACTCTAGCCCATATATCAGCAAAGTCATCATCTATAGCATACAAATCCTTCAGGAATTCAAAACCCACAACCTCTTGATTAACTGTAATCAACAGAGCAGCCCTCCTACTCAAAGCATCTGCCACCTTATTACTATGGTCAGCCTTATGTTTAATGACATAATGGAAGGCTCCAAAGTAAGCTGCCCATCGAGCATGCATCTTATTCACATGTTTTTTAGTTTTAAAATGGATCAAAGATTGATGATCTGTGTGAATAATAAACTCTCGCCCCATCAAATACCGCTCCCAAGTTTTAAAAGCCCGGAATACTGCATATAGCTCTTGCTCATAAGTAGACCACTTCTTTTATAACTTCATTCAGTTTCTCACTAAAGAAGGCAATAGGCCTTTTAGACTGTGACAACACTCCACCAATTCCAACTCCACAAGCATCACATTCAACCTCAAACAGTTTATCAAAATCGAGTAGAGCAAGAATAGGGACAGAAGTAAGCTTATCTTTAATATCTTTAAAGCTCTTGTTGGCAGCTTCAGTCCATGCAAATTTCTACACTCTCTCTTTCTTCAAGCAATCTATGATA
Organism: Manihot esculenta; assembly: GCF_001659605.2. Lineage (NCBI taxonomy): Eukaryota > Viridiplantae > Streptophyta > Magnoliopsida > Malpighiales > Euphorbiaceae > Manihot > Manihot esculenta. Next base: position 19,800,825 of record NC_035172.2, read on the forward strand.
GGGACAATGATGCTGCTGAAATTTCTGATAAACCGTCGATAGAAAGTAGCAAGGCCATGAAAGCTGCGAACTTCAGAAATAGTTTTGGGGATGGGCCAATTCCATACTGCTTCTACCTTCTTCTCATCAACATGTATCCCTTATGTACTAACAATGAACTCCAGGAACAGAACGCGCTCTGTCATATAAATGCACTTCTTAAGATTAATAACCAGCTCACTTTCTTGCAAGGCTGTCATGACTTGATAGAGATGCTGTAGATGTTCTTCTTCACTATGACTAAAAATCAAGATGTCATCAAAATAAGCAACCACAAATTTGCGTAAGAAAGGATGCAAAACCTTATTCATGAGTCGCATAAAAGTACTAGGTGCATTCATTAAACCAAAGGGTATAACAAGCCACTCATACAAGCCTTCCTTAGTCTTCAAGGCAGTCTTCCATTCATCTCCCTCCTTGATCCGAACTTAGTGATACCCACTTTTAAGGTCGAGTTTAGAAAAGACTTTAGACCCGGATAGCTGATCCAGCATGTCATCCAATCATGGAATAGGAAATTGATATTGAACTGTAATTTTGTTGATGGCCCTGCTATCCACACACATTCTCCAAGTCCCATCTTTCTTTGGAACTAATAGGGCAGGTACTCCGCAGGGGCTAATGCTCTCCCGAATATGCCCTTTCTTCAGTAATTCTTCAACCTATTCTTGGAGGATTTCACTCTCCTTTGGACTCATCTTGTAATGAGGTAGATTCAGTAACTTTGATCCAGGAATGAGATCAATTTGATGTTGGATATCCCGCAGAGGTGGAAGCTTGGAAGATTCCTCCACTATCTTAGGAAACTCCTTCAACAGCTCTTTGACGGGTGGTGGTAAAGATGGTGCATCCTCCATTGTACCTTTTGCTCTCACCAATAAAGCCAGTGTGCCTCCATATTTTTCAACTGCATCTGATAGCCTCTGCACACCTGTGGAAACAGTAACAGCATTCTTCCCTTCCATTTTAGAATGTTTCGCAGAACTAGAAAGCAAGATAGTAATTTTCTTTTGATTTCCATGTGAACATGTATGAATTTTCCTTCCCCTTATGCAAAGCATCAACATCGAACTGCTAAGGGCGACCTAGCAAAATTCCACAGCAATCCATATCCATAACATCACAATTAACAGGTTTAGTGTAATACCCGGCTAGACTCCGGTATCGGAATTCCTACAGTCCGGTGGAATCCCGGGTGTCGGAGACCTCTAGTAGGGTAGAAACATGTTTTCAAAAAATGTTTTAAGGTATTTCATGGTTTTAAGTAAGAAGGAAATGATTTTTTTGCATGAAAACAACCTTGGAGGAAAACTCAGGTTCGGCCGCCGAACCTTAAGTTCGGCCGCCGAACATGCATGCTTTCGGGAGCGCTTTTAGGCCCCCGAAAGCATAAGTGCGGGAAGTCCAGGTTTGGCCACCAAACCTCAAGTTCGGCCGCCGAACATGGCATGCATGCGGAGGCACGTTTGGCCCCCGAACGTGGCCTGGCCAGCCACTATAAAAGGGTCCCTTGGCCGAAAACGGGCGAGCTTTTTCTCCCCATTGTCGGCCAAGGTGAGCTCTCCGCCGTCCCTCACCAATCTTTGAGTTCTTCCTTCAGATCTTTCAAGATTTTCATGAATTTTTGCTTTGTTTTGAAGATTTTCAAGTTTTGAGCAAGTTTTGGAGCTTTGAGGTTCAAGGAAACTCAACCCCTCCCATCTCCGAGTTTAGGTCGTCTCTCTCTCTATCTCCACGAGGTAAGAGCCGATCTTAAGCTCATTGCATGTTTTAAGTAAGTTTTAAATAGATCTATGGGGTAGAATGCATGTTTAGCTTATGGTTAGGTTTATGGGTTTTATATGTGTTTATGAGCAATGTGGATGCTTGATGTGTTGTAGTTGGGGTTTAAGGTAGTTTGAAGCCCCTAGGAGCTTGTATGCTTGTGTATATGTGTTGTAGAATAGGTTTATGCATGATTGGAAAGTTTTGGAGGCAAATGTGCATAGAAGAGCTGAGTTTCTGCCACTATGGGAGAAACCAGGTTCGGCAGCCGAAGGAACTTTCGGCCGCCGAACATGCTTGTGGAGGCAGCCTTCGGCTGCCGAAGCTTGGCCCCGAAGGAGGACTTTCGTCTCTGTCTGGGAGTTTCGGCCGCCGAAAGTGCCGCCGAACATGCACGAGTTTCGCCTCTGTCTGGGAGTTTCGACCGCCGAAGGTGCCGCCGAACCTGCCTGACTTTTGGCTCTGGAGGGACTTTCGGCCGCCGAACCTGCCGCCGAAAGTGCCCTGTCCAGCCCTCTCTTGCATGTTTTTCTATGATTGTTTCATGATGTTTTAGGGGGTTTTTGGGGAGTAGTTTAGAGTTATGTTCTAGTTGTTTGGTCCCTCATTTGAGTCCACCTGTGTAGGTTCGGACCCGAGGAACCGAGGACCCCAATAGTGAGTCAGCTGCTCCAGTGTCTAGTCAGAGCTATCCAGAGGTGAGTAGAATAAACCTTTACATTTTAAAGTAAATCAATTGTAAAGTTTGAGCATGTTCATGCATCATGAATGCCATGTGATGATTTAGGTTGTTTGCATTAGAATTCACGAATATGTTGCATTGCATATTTTAATGTTGATGTGGATGAATGTTGGATGATCCATAGCCCTCGATCTATGATGTGACGATGTGATATGTACGGTATGGAATGTAAGACCAGTGGGACCCATTCTACGTTCGCTGGCACTATGTAAGGGAAAGACCAGGACCCATTCTACGTTCTGGCACAGTTGGACTGTTATGTTATGTTATGTAAGGGAAAGACCAGGACCCATTCTACGTTCTGGCACAGTTGGACTATGTAGAGGGCTATCGGTGACAAGTTTATCCTTGATGTGATTAGCTATGATGTGATGCATTCCATGTTAGCATTTGTTTTAAATGTTTTATTATTCTGCTCACTGGGCTCTAGTAGCTCACTCCTCTCCCAAATTTCCCAGGTTTGCAGGTACAGGGTAGACCAGGAGGTCAGCGAGAGTAATGAAGTCTTGTGTATGTAATAGATAGAATGTGGACATGATAGATTGTAAAATGATGTAATGTAATGATATTGAGGATTAGAGATTGTGCTTGACCCTATGTGATTGGTATCCCTTTTAATACATGATCTTAGATGTTTTATGATGATTATGTAAACCAACTCAACATATGTTGTATCGCCCTTTGGGGCATTAATGAGATCCCACAGAGGGGTCATGTTTATGATTATGATTATGTACAGTGCATGCACAGGTTGAGTTTGGTGTATGAATGAAAGAAAAGTTTTAAATTTTTATGTATGTTGTTGATCATGTATGGGATTAAACAGGTTTACAGGTTGCATGTCAGGCTTGCTACGGGTCCCGGCGGTCTTAAGCCGACCTGGATCCTAGTGCCGGTAGCGGTCCGATTTTCGGGCCGTTACATTTAGTATAAGATTTACTGATTGAGATAGCCACGCTGCAGATTTTGTTGACCTTAATTTTTGGACCTTTCTTAATCCATCCAACTTTGTATGGCGAAGGGTGCGGCTGTGTAGGCAACTGCAATTTCTTCACCAATTGCTTAGCTATCAGATTCTCACAACTGCAGCTATCTATAATTAGCCTACAAATTGCCTCTCCTACTCAACCCTTTGCTTGGAAAATCTTCCTCCTTTGCATCTCATCCTCATGTTTTGTTGAGCATAAGATTTTCTTCACCAGATAGGTGACCTCTCCATCTTCTGAATCAGCAACAGATCCGTCATCTTCATCCACTTCTTCCTCAAATTCAGTCACCTGTTCAACCACATTAACCTGTTGGCGATCAGTGTTAATGCCTTTACGTTCTGGACAATTATTTGATCGATGACCAGGTTGCCTGCAGCGGTAACATATGTCTCCTGTTGGCTTTAATAAGGATTGGTTCAGCCTCCTTTGTTTGTTGTAGTGATGACTGCCTTTCCCTTATTGTCTCTCCTTTCTTCAATGGTATTATGAGTATTGCCAGAATTTACAACTTTAGAAGGCTGCCTGCTGTAATTGCCTCTATACTGCTGCGTCCCTGTTGAACCAGAATTTCTATAATTGAAATTTTTTTTGTACTGCTATCATGGCCGCCAATCAACACGCTCTTCTGCCCTTTTTGCCATCTCAATAGCGTCTGCCTAGGTGAAAATCACAACTACTCCCATCATACAATAAAGTTCGTGATTCAGGCCTCTCTGATAATGAGCAACCTATTGGGTTTCATTCTTACAGATTTCACATCTCACTTGTAACCTTAAAAAATCCTCGGTATATTCATCCACCCTTCGGTTCCCCTGTACATAGTCATGATACTGGTTATACAAAACCTAAGCGTGATCGCTAGGCAAGAACCATTGTTCAAACATCTGCTTTATCAACACCCAGTTTCGTATGGGTTCCAACCTCCTCCGATAGCGTTCGTTTTGAATTGAATTCCACCAGGCTGCTGCACCCCCTTGTAACTTATAGGCTACAATCGAAACCTTGCAATCCTCTTCAACGTTCATAACTTTGAAAAAACGTTCAACCTTTGCCAGCCAATCAAGAACAAATTCCACATCCAGCGAACCATAAAAGTTTTGAAGGTCTATCTTGATCTTGTAACCTTCCTAATAATTCTGCTGGGGATTTGCAGGCACAGGATTGACGACCACAGGATTGGCGGCCATAGGATTGGCGACTGGCTGGGGGTTGGTGGATTCCCTGCTGCAGGGTCAACTGTCCAATCATCTCCCTCGATTCTACGAAAGATGCCTCAATTACAGCAAGTCAGGCCTCTTGATTATTTGCTATGGTCGAACTTCGCTCTGATACCAATCTGATAAAGGACTATTTAGACTCCATCAGGAGTTTTAACCAATATTGTTTGGCTAAGATGAAATAAGAGAAAATATATGCTAGAAGACTAAAAGTCTTATTGAAATTCCTCAAAGATTGAAAAAGTGAGTTTCTAATAGCCAAGGGAGGCTATTTATAATATAAACAAAACCCTAAACGATGGAATTTTCATATCGAACTTTGTGACAGACCTATGACTCTTGTCACACTTTTGAAAGTCGTCCATCTCGAAATTTCCTTTCCAAAAAGCTATCGTGGGTCTCTATCAGACGTCGGCAGCAAAAGTTAGGTCCGGCCCAAGTCTGCCATATAGTCCAAGACTAGTTGCTCCATGTCAATATAATTATTAATTTTAAAAAATATTAAAAATATTAATACAAAGTATGGTTTCACTCATTTTCATTTCAGTGTCTGTTATTTAATTTGTGTTAAATTAATATCTTGTGATATGATTTTCATATCAATATTCCTGATAGCATCTAAAAATTACCACTATTTGGTAAAAGCGCGATACCACAAGTACTGCTTTGACATAAATTAAATCACAATTTTTGAATTGAAAAATCGATAAAATCACATGGTACTTTTTTGTATTTTCTCTTTTTTTATGATGAATAATATAATGCCTACTTGTTTCATGTTTTTGAATAATATTTTATTTTATTTTTTAAATTATTATAGTTCATTATTATTATATCATATGTTGATATATTCTATATAAATTGATGTTTTTGGATATCAATCACAAAATTTTTAAAGCTCTTAAATTATAAGTAATTAAGACATGATAATATAATCAATTGCGATTAATTTTTATAATATATTAATACTTTAGACGATGATCTAGAATATAGTGATCTTTTCACTCTAAATCTAATATAAAATAATTATTAATATAATTAATTATTATAAAGTTAGAGTATGTATAAACTAATATGTTAACTCATGTGAATAAATATCCCCCTAAATTTATATTAAGAATAATATATATTTCTATTTTTTTAGCTGAACTTAATAAGTGAGAAAAGTTAAATGAGCATATCTATGAAATCTAAAGTAAAAAAAATCAGCATGTACTCGAGGAACTAAAGGGCCTAGAATTTCTTAACTTAATTTTAGAAATACTAGAATAGGGCAACACAACCCAGCATAGTCTAGACCGTGAGACATAGGATGTTTGGAAAAAATAAATGCAACTACTCACATCACTTTGGTAAGTAGTATGCATGATATTAAGTTTATAAATTATGATTTAACAACAGACATATGGTATTCACTGAAAGAGAGATTTGAAGGAATCTCCTTTATCAATCTTATAGTTCACGGTATGTAATTAGACACTTATATGAAGAGTTTTCTTCATGATATAAGACTACATCTTAAGATTATAAAGAATATGGTGAATGAGCTAAAGGATTTTTGTCATATTTTAGTTGACAAACAAAATGTCTAAGCTATTATATGCTCTTTGTTCAAACACCTTGGATCACATGAAAAGTGCTATTTACCCACAACGTCTATATTAAGTATATGAAAGATGTTATGCACTTCTTATAGCTAGAGTAAGAATATTTGCATTTAAATCTAATGAATATAAAAATATACATAATTAGCTCTTATTCCCAAGGAAGAAAGGGGAACTAGCAAAAATATCAAGGTGAGGACTAGTAAGAGAAAACAAAATTTAAGTCTAACAAGAAACAACAATAAGGAGAAGAGGAAATGTCATTTTTGGATAGAATAAGGAAACATTACTAAGGTCAAAAATTTTAACTCTATAAAATAGGATTGGAATACTTTCGTGAAATGCTTGATAACTTCTTCTATAGGTAAATTGGATATTTGTTAGGAAATAACTTCAAAGTGTAGGTGAAGTGTTTAAGTACCTGTAAGCTTACTATGTGTAGTAGGCAGACTATGCTCCTAAATTATATCCAATTTATTCCTTAAATTCATTGAAATTAAGTTTCTTTATTGGTTATATTTTTCTATGAAAAAAGTGTAAACTTATTTCAAGTACAAGTTTTAGTAGTTATTGACATTCTTGATTGGTCGTACTAGCTTAGATGTTATAAGTAACTCTCGGAGTATATGTTTTTCCTATTTTACATTGTTTGGTGCGTATATAAATGATATAAATATGTGGCAGCTATACTTGGCCATATGGGTTAAAAGATATGCAGTGATTAGCCAAAGAGGGATGATTACATAGCATTAACAAAGTAGATTTGTCCACTTCTAAATACTGCCTAATTTAAAAATATCTAGGATATTTTTTTATAAGGGAACGAGAGTTGAATTTCTATTGTGATTAATCTATTCTAGTAAATGTGATTCTATATATATGGGGCTAGGCATAGTGGATATCTCTTTCATAATTAATGACTACTCTATGTAGGGTTATATTGATTCTAAGTTGCTTCATTAATTTTTTTAGATTTAACTAAGTATCAATTCAATAAAAAAGAAAGGTTTTAAGAACTAATCGAGGTAGAAAATTTTTTCAAAGTAATTCAGGAATTGTGTGACAGAAAGGAGAAATAGTACTCTAGAGCAATAATGAGATAAGCTAATTTTATTATTATCTATTGAGGTGATACATTATTAGTAGCCATTATTGTACTCAATCGAGTATCTATGTAGACAGTAATTTCAACTCCATATGAGTTATGGACTAAAACTCAAATTTATTTGTAGAATTTTAAAAATTGTAAGGTTATCAAATTGCTCAAGAATCTTCATATAAATTTGGAGGACGAAAGGAAAGAATAAGTTCTTTCTAAGATACCTTGGAGCAGTTAAAAAGATAAGTTTTTCCTTAGTGAACGAGTGAATGGAAGTACAACTGAGTTTAAATTATAGGATATCACATTTTTTTCAAAAAAAAATTTCGAAGCATATGGAGATATAACAAGTCTTACCTTTAAATTAAACTCGCGACCAGGCTGCCTTTGCTATAGAAAGTTTAACGGATATACTTCCGAGTGGGAGCAATTTAGACACAGATGAATATGGTCATTAATTTCATAATTGCTTCCTAAAGTAAGTCTTGTAAAAGAATATGGTCTGAGTGAGAGTAACACCACTATTAATGAGTCAATATATCAATCTCAGCTACGATGAATGAGTCATCCAAGGATTTTTAGTTGTCATTTTAGGATTGAAGGGGTAGTATTTATTGTTACTCCTGATGGAGATGAGCTGAGAATTTTTTCTTAAAAGCTCTTAGATGTTTAGATAAGAAAAAATGAATTAAAACAATGGAATGGAATATGGAGTAAATGAAGAGTTGGTCAATGTTGAGTTGCTATTAAGATGTAAAGCAATTAGGAATTAGTGGATTCTCAAAGTGAAACATAAGGCTGACGACAGTATCAAGAGATACAAAAATTGTTTGGTAGCTAAGGGATACACACACAATAGGAAGGAATGAATTATAATAATTTTTTAAGCCTTTTGTGAGTTTACCTTGATAAGATTATTTTTTAAAATGCATTAGTTGCTAACTTAGATATTAAATTACATCAAATGGATGTGAAGTTTTTTTTTTTTTCTCAAATGGAGAATCAAAATTTACATGAAACAGTACATAAAGTGTGTAGATTCTTGAAGTCACTCTAGGGCATTAAAACAGTCTTCGAGACTATGGTATATTAGATTTTATAATACAGTCAAATTTTATGATTTCACTGTAATTAATGAGGATCACTGTAAATATACTTAAAAGATCCAAATATAAATTTGTCATCTTATTATTATATATAGATGACATACTAATAGCTAAAAAAAATAGTGAGTATAACACAATCATTAATGGGTGGTTGTCATCTTTTGAGATGAAATGGATGAAGAAGTTACATATAATTTTAGAGTCAAGATTCTAAGGGATCATTAACATAATTATTGTCTCTTTTCTATGAACAATATATCATGAAAGTCATAGAGTGATTGAATATGCAAGACATCAAATCCATATATACTCCTATTTTCAAAGGAAAAATTTTAAAACGTAAATTATGTCCTAAGACTCCAGAAAAAAGAGCTCAAATAAAAATATTGTATATAAGAGTGAGGTCAGGAGCCTAATGTATGCTATGAAATATACAAGACTTGATGTGTTGTTCTATACTGTGAGTATAGTAAGTTGATATTAATCTGATCTTAGGCGAGTACACTGGATATAGTGAAATATAAATTGAGATATTTTAGATGCATATTAGATTTCTTATGATGTTATCAAGGATATAGCCTGCAAGTGGGAGGCTATACGAAAGCATATTAAAGCAGAGATTTAGATGACTCTAAACCTACCTCAAATAAATTTTCTTAAGTAAGAAGTTAGAGGTAATAACTCTATTTACTATATTAGGGATATAGATGCACATAACATGAAAGTATTTTCTACGCATGAAATGACTTTGAATATTCTAATGAAGACTGGTATGAGAGGTGTTTTTTGTATAAGCATATAAAGTCATTGAGTTAGTATAAAGGTTAAGCTATTGAGTTAATGTATTTAAAATATTATTGCAATAGTGCAATTCATATATACTATTTTATATCAGGGGATATAATTATGAGAAGTGTGTTAACCAAATACCAAATACATCCTCACACGGTATTATTTTTTTTATCTAGTGAGATAATAAAGTTTAAGATAATTATAAGTTTTCTTTTATCTGTAAATAAATTGAGAGCTAAAAACTTATAATATGAGATGTCATCTCAAAGGAATTGAGAATAATAGTGAAAGATCATCATATTGAATATATTGATCTTATGCGAATAAGTCACAATATTTGTCTAACTAATAGCAGATGGAGTTCTAATCAGAAATGAGTAGCTAAGAGAACTCCAATTTGAATATTAGGTATGCTGAAATCTATACAATATCTTAAATAGAGACATGCGTTCCATTACGAATGGAAAGGATATCATAGCATGTGATTTATATTACATGTACTCATAACCAATGATGGAAGTACAAGAAATGATCACTGCTTGTTCATATGTGAGACCCTAAAGATTATAAGTAATCTTACTAATACCCTTAGGACTCTAATTTATTATTTGAGATTTAATTTAATATTTACTATCTTAGGATATTATCAAATGATTATGAATGATCTGATCTAATGAGATATTCTTAGAAAAGTAAACTGAATTAAGGTTGAGAGTATCAATGTAAGAGAAAGACCATAAGGTAGTATCACATTATTGTTTTGTGCTCATTGATCAGTCAATTATGTTTATTTGTGGATAGAACATAATTATGAATACAAAAGAAAATAATTAAGATTATGTGGATAATCAAATATGATAAATGATCTAGAGTATTACATACTGCAACTATTTTGAATTTCACCATTCGAGCGATTATATTATTCTAATAGACATATAACATTTCAGCTCTCAAAGTATACACGGATCACACAGTCTATTTGTTCAGTATAAAATTTACAGTGTACATATCATCATATCCTATTATGTATGAGTGAAAGATGAAAGGAATTATATGTTCAAGGTAGAGCAAAAAAATAATAAAGCCCATAATTAGGTTCAAGACCTATTTATAATAGTCTAGGGTTTAATTTATTTTATAGAGATTAAAATAAATTAAAAAGTTAATTAATTACAAAAAGAGGGAAAGATTTAAAATTTAAATTTTTAGCAGTTACATAGTAGAGGGCCATGTAACTACACCTTAATTGCCTATCAACTCTCTATTTTATCTCCTAAAGATATCGAAAGCATTCTCTATTCTCTCAAAAGAAAAAATAAGCTTTCCATCAATAAAATTCTCCCTCTCAAAACTCTACCGAGATTCAAAATAATTTTTTGGAGAATAAAATTTTGCTCTCGATTTATTTTTTCCGTTGGCTATTTCTTATGGGTGTTGGACTATTTGTGTACATCGGACAACCTCCTGTATTCATGTGAAACGAAAGGACGTTGATTATAGAATCTGGATATTCAGGTACTTTGGTTCAAATACATTGTAATTCCAAGTAACTCTCAGACTGTGAAATATATGCATGGTTCATTGAAAAATATTTGATTATTTATGGGTTATGTGATACACAGTGATTTTTGATGTGTTATTTATTTTATTTTGATTCTGAAAATTTTATAAAATTTTCAAATAAGAATTTTTTTTAACTTGAAGTTACATTAAGAATTGGCAATTTATCCAAATTAGTAAATTCATATGATTTCATTCTTATTTTTTTATTAGATTGTCTATATTCTTATTTATTCATTATTCACCTGGTAATCTTGAAATATAACATGATATTATTGTGTGTTGGATTTTAAATTGTATTGTTAATATGAAATTTCGCATTAGAAACACTTGGCTTGCTTCCCCTCTTATATACTTCATCCAGCGCTAATCTAAATGGATTATGTGGAGCATATTGTTGGCTTGAATTACCTTTTTGATGTGGGTTTAATTCGATTACCTAATCTTTTAAATTTGATGTTCTTTTTGCATAATAATCGTTGTATCTTTAGAAATTATTTATCTGAATATAAAGATGTTATAGATTCTGCTATTTCTCATTAAATTCCTCTAATCTTCAAATGTTTCTCCCTCAGAATCACTCTTGTTGGCTAGCTTCTTCTTAGAGCAGAATCAGTTTTATAGGACAATCAACTAAACAAGTGATAGTTCTATTATAGCAACAGTGAGATCGCATAGCCCTAATTGGTTGGAATTAAAGAAGGATCATGTTTATTCAATGTCATTCTAAGGGATTATTGCTGCTTGCCTTCAAATAGCTTTCGGCTTTGAATAGGTTATTTTATAGAAATACACAGCCGCTTTATAGTATTACCATAAAATGATACTTTTTATTTTCAATCATTTGACTCAATTCAATTATATTTTATCATTTTTATCCATTTGAGAGTTTGTAATGTGCATGTCGGAAAAAATAAAATAAAATTTATGTTGTGCATGTCCTGTAAAAAGTAAAAAAAGATTGGACTCTTTGAAAAACTTGAGCTGTGAAAGTTTAAAATTGGTAAATTTTGCCTTATATGGAGTCTATTATTGTATGGTCTTGATACTTATTTTGAAGATTCAAAAGATGTATGCTGCTACAACATTCTTTGAATTTGAAAATTTTTATGTATAATAATTACATCTAAGTCAATACGTAACTCGAAAATTGGCTTAGATGAGAATGCTAATTGATTAATTATATTTATTTATATTAATTAAAAATTAGTGTAATAAAAAAATTAGATGCTAATTAGGATTAAAGGAAAATTAATTTGTTTCTAATTTTTCTTTTGTCGATTCTTTTGACGCCTTAAAAAAAACTTTTTTCAAAGGAAAAAAATTATATACTAAAATCTTTGTTGAAAAATTAAAAAATGGATGATTAACAATATTCACTACAAAAAATTTACGGATTACCAACGGATTTTTCCGTTGGTAATCTTATAAAAATTTATTAGTAAACGAATTACCAACAGATTACTAACCGATTACGATCTGTTATTAAAAAACTCGTTAGTAAATTTTTACCAACGGCTTTTAAATCCGTGAGTAATACTAACGGATTTATTAACGGAATTTCCGTTACTATTACTGACGGATTTTAAATCTGTTAGTAAATTGAGAAAAAAATAATTTACTCACATATTTAAATCCGTTGGTAAATCCGTTAGTGAATTACTAACGGATTAAAATCCATTAGTAAATCTATTAAAAATTTAAATAATTTTAAAATAATTATTATTTCGATTAAATAATAAATTTTATTATTAATAATATTTTTTATTAATTCAATAAGATTTAAAATTATATTATTATTGTTACTAAATTTTTAATTTATGTTCAATATTTATTAGAAATATATAGAAAGTGGAAAGTAAGAGAAGAGTAAATGTGAGAAAAATGATAAAAAAAAAAAGAAAGAAAAAAGAGAAAAGAAAAAAATGATAGAAAAATAAAAATTATGAAAAAGAAGGAAGAATGAGAGTAGAGTTAAAAGATGATTAGAAAAATGAGGGAAAAAAAAGAGAAAGTGATTAGAGACGAAAATAAATGAAGAGAAAATAATAGAAAAAATATAGATAGAAAGAAAATGATAGAAGAAAATAATATGAGAGGAAATAATATGAATGATAATTATAGAGAAAATGAAGAATAAGAGAAGAAAGAGAAGAAAATAATGGGAAAGAAAATGGAGAAAGTGAAAGGAAAATAAAGAAAATAATAAAAGAGGGAAGATAATGAGATTAAAAAAAAAGGATAAAAGACAAAAGGAAAATAATAGGAAAAAAATGAGATGAAAAAAATGAGATAATTATAGAGAAAATAAAGAATAAGAGAAGAAATGGAAGAAAATAATGGGAAAGAAAATGGAGAAAGTGAAAGGAAAATTATGGAGAAAAATAAAGAAAATAATAGAAGAGGGAAGAGAATGAGATAAAAAAGGATAAGAGATGAACGAAAAATAATAGAAAAAAATGAGAAGAAAAAAAATGAAATAAGAAAGTGAAATGAAAGAAAGTAATAGAAAAAGAAAGAAAATAAGAGAAAGGGAAAGAAAGTGAAAGAAATAAAAACGATAAAATGAATTAATGATAAAAGGAGAAAAGGTGATGTTATATTTATAAATACGGATTATTATCGAATTTAGTAACGTATTTGAGATAAAAAGGATAAGAGATGAAAGAAAAATAATAGAAAAAAAATGAGAAGAAAAAAAATGAAATAAGAAAGTGAAACGAAAGGAAGTAATAGAAAAAGAAAGAAAATGAGAGAAAAGGAAAGAAAGTGAAAGAAATAAAAATGATAAAATGAATAAATGATAAAAGGAGAAGAGGTGATATTATATTTATAAATACAGATTATTAACAAATTTAGTAAAGGATTTGAATCCGTTACTAAATTTCAAAAATAAAAGCGGGCTTTTTTTATAAAATCCCAAAGTTTAATGTTTTTAAAACAGATTATGTAATAAAAACAGAAGAGAGAGATTTTCAGTTAAATATACCCTTTGCGAAAATAACTCTCTTATCATAAAAACATTAAGTCATCATAGGAGTAAAAGGTATAAGTATATTCATATAGGCTTAATTCAAGTAGGTATAAAACCTTTAACTAAAGAAGGATTAAACACTAGTATATTAGCAGTAGTTAGAGATGCAAGATTTTTAAATTTCCAGGATTCTTTGTTAGGATCTGTAGAAACTAGTTTAAGTGAAGGACCCATATCCTTTGAAGTATATCTAGATATGATAATCTCATTAAATGATTTAAATATTTTAGAAAGTATAGTTTTAGAAGTAAAAACTCATAACTATAGGATGAAACAAGGTTCCATTCCTATAGCATTGATATATAAAATTCATTATAAAGCTATGAATTCGGCGTTTGGAACTAAATATAAGTTACAGCCTAAATTAGGAGAAACAAGATTCTTACAGACGGATTTAACTAAAACAAATACAGTAATTCCTAAAATAATTCAATGGAAGGATATAACCTTGCCAGATGAATGGATATTAGAAGGCATAGTACCTCCTCCAGAATAAGAAAAAGTAAAGCCAAATATAAGTTTAAGTAAAATTGAACAGTTTGAGGATGGTAAAGTATCATTAAAATTTAATAGAAGTATAAGCAGTAAATATACAGGATCATCATCTTCGGTAATTACAGAAGATATAGGAAGAGTATCAAGTATACCATCAGTAATATATGCAACCTATAAAGAAGATGAATCAAAACCTGTAATTCAAATTATAGTAAAATCCATATATTCTACATCAGACATTCCATATAGACATCTTAAAATGAAAGGAGTAGATTATAGTTCTTCAGTACCCCAGGCAGTATATAATATGGTAGAAAATTATTTAAATCAGCAAGCTGAAATAGCACCCTCTTCACCATCATCATCATCAGCATCTGCTATAACAGAAAATATAAATAATATAAATAGGGAATTAAATGTTCTTAGTAAGGAAAAAATTGAAAAGAAATTTTTAAATGAAATAACTAAGACAAAAAATTTAAGAAAATTAAATAAAATTGTTAAAGAAAATAATTTTGAAAAATTAAAAGAAGAATATTTTGGATATGTTAGTAAAATAGAAAAAACAAAATTCTTTGAGAGGTTTGAATTAAGAAAGATAAAAAGTATAAATCCAATAACAGTAATAGATAAAAGGCCAGAATGGATTGTAAATGATAAGGTAATTCAAAGTGATTAGTAAAATAAAACATAGAGAAAATGAAATAATTTGTGCACCATATAAAATAGCTAAAGAAAATGATACAGATAAAAAGGTCATAGAACAGAATAATTTTAGTAATGCAAGTTTAATATATATAGGAACTCAGTTAAAAAAGATAGAAAAAATTTTAAAAGAAAAAGAGGTAGAAATATAAGAGAAAAAAGAAATAAATCCACCATACCAGATATCAAGTTCAAGTCAAAAGGAATTAAAAGCAAATAAAAATGAAATTTTGCAAAGTCTGAAAGACCAATTAAGTAAAATAGAAACTTCAGAATCTAGTAAAAAAATAATTCCAGAGACACCTCAGTCTAGAAATATAAATGTAATAGAGGAATAATCAGGATCTGGAACTGAGCAAAGTCAGCCAGATTCAGAAGATATAAAACAATTTGAAATAAACCCCATATCCCATAGATAAATAGTAAGTAGAGCACCAGATCTAGGACTATTAGACAAACCAATTAGTATCTCCTAGTTCAAGTATAATGCCAAGATAGTCTATGAATGGAATATAGATGGATTGTCTGAGTATAATATTTTAAGTTTATTACAGCAAATGACTATGACAGCTAATGTATATAAAACTCAGTCTTTTGCCTCTGATAGGGCAATAGCTGAAATAATTATAGCAGGTTTTATGGGAGAACTGAAAGGATGGTGGGATTACCACTTAACAGACATACAACAATTAGAAATTTTAAACTCAATTCAGGTAAATAGTGATGGTGAACCCATATATAATGAGTTAGGAGAAACTATTCAGAATGCGGTATCAACCTTAATTCTAACAATTTCATTACATTTTATAGGAGACCCATCTCTTTTAAAAGATAAAAATGCTAAACTATTGAGTAATTTAAAATGTAAAAAATTAAGTGATTTTCAGTATTATAAAACTACATTTTTTACTAGGTTAATATTAAGAGAAGATTCAAATCAAGATTTTTGGAAAGAAAAATTCATAGCAGGACTTCCTTATTTTATAGGGGAGAAAGTTAGGAATAATATAAAACAACAATTTGGTAACCCAATACCATATAGAAAATTGACATATGGCCAACTAGTAAGTATAATTCAAAAGGAATGATTACAGATTTGTCAAGATTTAGAATTGCAAAGGACTTTAAAATATGAAATGCATAAAACTAAACAGAAATTAGGATCTTTTTGTAAACAATTTGATTATAGCATAAGGTAGGATAAAAATTGCAATGGCCAATGTTCTAAATCTAAACCAAGAAAATATTATAAGAATGATCAGCATTATAAGAGAAAATATATAACAAAACCTAGTAAAGAAGAATATTCTAAAAAGAAAAATTATAAACCTTATAAAAAATATAAAAAGAAAACCCCAGTAAATAAGACACAGAATAAGAAATCATTTAAAGATTTAATATGTTATAATTGTGGAATGAAAGGTCATATATCTAAATTTTGTAGGTTTAATAAAAAATTGAATGAGTTAAATTTAGATGAAGAAATAATAAATAAAATTCAGGAATTATATGTAAATTCAGAAAGTTTAGAATCAGATATAACAGAAAGCGAGAACCAGATAGATGAATTAGGAACTAGTTCGTCAGAAAAATCAATAAGTGTTCTGACTAAGGAGCAAGGTTCATTATTGGAATTAATAAATAATATAGAAGATAATAATACTAAAGAAAAATTTCTTAAAAAATGAATTAAAAGTTTTGATGAAACAGAAGAAGTGAAGAGTATCGTTCCTAAGATAGAAAAATAAACTTATGATTTAACTAAAATATTAAGTAAGAATAAAAAACCTAAAGAAATAGTATCTATAGAAGAATTGCAAAGAGAAATTAGAATAATAAAAACTGAAGTAAAAGATTTAAAGCACCAACTCCAGAAAGGTTCAAAACGAATAAAATTCTTAGAAGAACAATTAAATTCTGAATCATCCTCCTCATCTAAAGTAGTAGAAAAGGAAGGTAACGAACATGGTAAAATAAGTCAATTAGAAAAAGAAGTAGATAATAATTTTGTTCTATTATTACAGGAAATAACTTCTAGAAAGTATCTAGTAAAATTAACAATAAAATTATCAGAAGATTTTAGGATAAACACCATAGCATTGTTGACACGGGGCAACTAGCCTTAGATTTTACGACAGACTTGGACCAGGGCTAACTTTTATATTTTAACTATTATTTTTGGATATTTTGGATTTTTTATAATTTTGCATATTAGAGTTTTATTTCTATTGTAAATAGCCTCTCTTGGCTATTAGGATTTTAGACTCCTATTAGGATTAGGATTATTTTTGCATATTAGGATTTTATTTCTATTGTAAATAGCCTCCCTTGGCTATTAGGATTTTAGACTCCTATTAGGATTAGGATTATTTTGCATATTAGGATTTTATTTCTATTATAAATAGCCTCCCTTGGCTATTAGGAACTCACTTTTCAATTTTTAAGAAATTTCAATAAGACTTTTCGTCTTTTAGCCTATCTTTTCTCTTATTTTGTCTTAACCAAACGATATTGGTTACAACTCCTGACGGAGTCTAAATAGTCCTGTATCAGATTGGTATCAGAGCGAAGTTCGACCATGGCAGATAACCAAGAGGCGCGACTTGCTGCGATTGAGGCATCTTTGGCAAAATTGAGGGAGATGATCGGACAATTGACCTTGCAGCAGGGAATCCACCAATCCGCCGCCACCGCACACCCTCAACCAGTCGCCAATCCTGTGGCCACCAATCTTGTGGTTGACAATAAGGGAAAGGCAGTCACTTATGTAGTGAAGAAAATCTTATGCTCAACTAAACAGGAGGATGAGACGCAAAGGAGGAAGATTTTCCAGGCCAAGTGTCAAGTAGGAGAGGCAATTTGTAGGCTAATTATCGATAGCTGTAGTTGTGAGAATTTGATAGTTAAGCAATTGGTAGAAAAATTACAGTTGCCTACACAGCCTCACCCCTTACCATACAAAGTCGGATGGATTAAGGAAGGACCGACAATTGAGGTCAACAGAATCTGCAGCGTGCCTATCTCTATAATACCTGGCTAGACTCCGATATCGGAATTCCTACCGTCCGGTGGAATCTCGGATGTCGGAGACCTCTAGAAGGGTAAAACCATGTTTTCATGAAATGTTTTAATGTTTTTGATGATTTTAAGTAAAGAGGAAATGAGTTTTTGGAATAAAAACACCCTTGGAGGAAACTCAGGTTCGGCCGCCGAAACTCAAAGTTCGGCCGCCGAACATGCATGCACTTCGGGAGTGCTTTAGGCCCCCGAAGGCATAAGTGAGGAAAGTCCAGGTTTGGCCGCCGAACCTCAAGTTCGGCCGCCGAACATGGCATGCATGCGGAGGCACTTTCGGCCCCCGAACGTGGCCTGGCCAGCCACTATAAAAGGGTCCCTTAGCCGACAATGGGCGAGCTTTTTCCCCATTTTTGGCCAAGGTGAGCCCTTCTTCCGTTCCTCACCATCCTTGAGTTCTTTCCTTTAAATCTTTCAAGATTTTCACAAGCTTTTACATTGTTTTGAAGATTTTCGAGTTTAAAGCAAGTTTTGGAGCTTTGAGGTTCAAGAACTCAAAATCTCCCACCTCCGAGTTTAGGACGTCTCTCTCTCGATCTTCAAGAGGTAAGAGCCGATCTTAAGCTCATTTTATGTTTAAAGTAAGTTTTATGCAAGATCTATGGGGTAGAATGCATGTTTAGCTCATAGTTAGGTTTTTGAGTTAATGTTATGTTTTGAGCAATGTATGTTGGATTGTGTTGTTGTTGTGTGTTGTAGTTGGGGGTTTAAGTTAGTTGGAGGCCCCTAGGAACCATTGTATGTATATTTGCATGATTTGAATGAGTTATATGCATGTTGGAAGAGTTGGGAGGCAAATGTGCATAAAGGAGCCAAGTTTCTGCCCTTTGGCAGAAACCAGGTTCGGCAGCCGAAGGCACTTTCGGCCGCCGAACATGGCTGGGGAGGCAGGCCTTTCGGCTGCCAAAGTTGCCCCCGAAAAGAGACTTTCGTCTCTGTCTGGGACTTTCGGCCGCCGAAGGTGCCGCCGAACCTGCCTGGGTTTCGGCTCTGGAGGGACTTTCGGCCGCCGAAGGTGCCGCTGAACCTGCCCTGTTCTGCCTTCCTTTGCATGTTTTTGCATGATTGTTTTGAGGTGTTTTAGGGGGTTTTTGGGGGATATTTTTAGAGTTATATTCTAGTTGTTTGGTCCCTCATTTGAGTCCACCTGTGTAGGTTCGGACCCGAGGAACCGAGGACCCCAGCAGTGAGTCCAGCTGC
This sequence comes from Manihot esculenta, assembly GCF_001659605.2. NCBI lineage: Eukaryota > Viridiplantae > Streptophyta > Magnoliopsida > Malpighiales > Euphorbiaceae > Manihot > Manihot esculenta. The sequence continues at coordinate 19,820,246 of NC_035172.2, forward strand.
TTCTGAGTCAGTAGAGCTTCGGCCAGAGGTGAGTAGAATAAACCTTATGTTTTAAAGCAAATGAATTATACAATTGAGCATGTTCATGCATGATGAATGCCATATGATGAAATAGGTTGTTTGCATTAGAATCCACGAATATGTTGCATTGCATTTATGATGTTGATGTGGATTGGTTATTGGATGACCCTTTAGTCCTCATATGATATGATGATGCTACGGCATGAGATAGTATGAAAGTCCAGGTTGTACCCATTCTATGTCCCTGGCACTATGTAAGAGAAAGTCCAGGTTGTACCCATTCTACGTCCCTGGCACATTGGTATGTTATGATATGTTATGTTAAGAGAAAGACCGGTTGTACCCATTCTACGTCCCGGCACTTTGGAATGTAGAGGACTATTGGTGACAATACCATCCGAGATGTGATTTGTTGTGATGTGTTGCACTACATGATGGCATAATACTTTTAAATGATGTTTTTCTATTATTCTGCTCACTGGGCTCTTGTAGCTCACCCCTTTTCCCTAATCCCCCAGGATTGCAGGTACGGGCTAGACAGAGAAGTCAGGAAGAGTAAAGTCTTATGTTTGTAATAGTTAGAAAGTGGACATGATAAATTGTAAGATGATGTAAAGTTAAATAGTTATGTTATGTATAATGATATTGAGGTTAGAAGTGTGCTTGACCATAGTTTATTGTAATCCCTTGTTGATACATGATCTTAATGTCTATTGATGTTTATGTTTAACCAACTCAACTTATGATGTATCGCCCATTGGGGCATTGATGAGATCCCACTGAGGGGTCGAGTTTATGATTTTGAGTATGTTTAGTGCATGCACAGGTTGAGTTTGGTGTATGAGGAATGAATGAAATAAAAGTTTTAATTTCTATGTATGATTGTTGATCATGTATGGGATTAATCAGGTTTTCAGGATGTATGTTAGGCTTGCTACGGGTCCCGGCGGCCTTAAGTCGACCCGGATCCTAGCGCCGGTAGCGGTCCGATTTTCGGGTCATTACAGAATTGTATCAGAGCCCTAGGTTCATATGGTCGGACCTAGAGTGTCGGGCTCATAGATGTTATAGAAGGTCAAGCACAATAGGAAGATCATGTCCACTAGGATAGGATGTGGAGTCCTGTCTTGTATGATGATGTGAAATGCCATGATTATATGCATGTGCATTAATGATATGTGATGTATGTGATGAGGGTTCATGTGTGCCCACATGAACCATATGATGCTAATGTTTGCTTATTATGTGCTGCCTTTCAGAAAACAGGATGAGAGGAACTCGTCGATCTGCACGATTGACTGGAGTGCCACCTGAGGATGAGGGCATGAGCGCCCGTCCTCCAGCATTGCCAAGGGCAATGTCTAGTAGGTCTAACCGAGAAAGAGTAGCAAGAGACCCTAGAAGGTCTTTGGATTTGGGTAGAAGCAGATCAGTCAGAGGAACAGTTCAGGGAGGAGCGTCTGAGGACATGGGGGATGATATGGATGTAGAGCAGAGGAGGGATGGCAGTTTGGGAGTTAGCATGTCAGAAGAGGGAATGGGAGAGTCCCAAGGAGGCACTCAGGCCTCGGGATTTGTTCAGCCACCCTACTACCCACACTTCTCACAAAATCCCGGGTATTCGATGGGAGGTACATCGGATTACCCTAGCTTCACCCCTTATCCCACACAGATGCCATACCCACCCTACTACCCACCATATTCATAATACCCAATGTATCCACCCCCACCTTACTATCCAAATCCTACCTCAGAAAATGTTGCACCACCTCCACCACCTACAGAACCAGCAGCCCCAGTTGCTCAACCTCCTAGACCTAGCTCCGCCAGTGGGAGCAAGGTCAAGATGACAGACTACATGAAACTGGGTGCTCCTCAGTATGAAAAAGGGGATGACCCATTTGTGTATCTGGAAAGGGTTAAGGTGATCACAGATGAGATTGGGGCTGATGACAGTAGAGCCATTCAGATGGCTGGGTTCACTCTTAAGTGTAAGAAGGCACGAGAGTGGTTCAAGAATTATGTGAACCCTAGAGTAGACAGCATGTCTTGGGAGGAGTTTGCAAACGAGTTTGCAGGATGGGCTTTCCCAGATAGTTCAAGGGAGATGAAGATGATAGAGTTTGAGCAGTTGAGGTAGACCGATGAGATGGGTGTAGAGGAGTTCACAGACAGATTCTTGGAGCTGTTGCCATTTGCAGGGCAAAATCTTGACACAGACCAGAAAAGGTCAAGGAGGTATATCATGAAACTTCACTCTAGATATTCCTCCTTGATCCAGTCAGCAGATAGGGAGAGCTTCCACGCCATAGTGGATATGGCCCGGAAAATGGAGGCCAGTGCCATCGTTCAGGGAGCAGTTAAGCAGTCAGTGGCACAGCCTTCTGGTTCTAAGACCCCAGGCTCTTCTTCTTTCAGTGCAGCAGCTTCAGGTAGTAAAAAGTGGAGTAACACCACTAGGAAGCCCAAGAAGAACAAGTTTTGGAACAAGGTCAAGTCCAGTCTGGGACTAGGGAGTGGCTCAAGCTCTGGCGCGGATAATGCAGTTTGTGCAAAGTGTGGTAGGCTACACAGGGGAGTTTGTCGAGCTGGGACAGCAGCCTGCTTCAGATGCGGGCAAGAGGGACACATGGCTCGGGAGTGTCCTAGGGCAGCTTTTGGGGCACAGTCTCAGCAGACAGCTTCGGGTAGTGTAGCTCAGCCAGCAGCTCCAGCCATGACTCAGGCCAGTGGCAGAGGCAGAGCGAGAGGGGCAGCCTCTTGTTCAGCGGGTTTCAGAGGTGAAGGTCCATCAGCTCCAGCACGGATCTTCACAATGACTCAGCAGGAGGCAGATGCATCTAACACCGTGGTGGCAGGTAATTTAGTCATTGGTTGTTCAGATGTGTATGCCTTGATGGACCCTGGTGCATCTCATTCTTTTATTGCTCCAAGAGCCGTTCAGAGGTTGGGGTTGATGATCTCGGAGTTAGAGTGTCCTCTCTGGGTCAGTGGATCCAAGTGTGATCCATCAGTGGCAGAGTCAGTCTGCCAGTGTAGTCCTGTGTTTGTTGAGGGAAGATGCTTGTCCGCCGACCTGGTGGTTCTAGATTTGACAGATTTTGACGTCATTCTAGGGATGGACTGGTTATCTACCCATGGTGCTACCTTGGACTGCAGGGACAAGGTAGTCAGGTTCAGAGGTCAGGATGGGTCAGAGGTTGTCTTCAGGGGAGACAGGAGGGGTACACCTAGAGGTCTGATATTAGCTCTTCAGGCTCGTAGGTTGCTTAGGAAGGGATGTCAGGGGTATTTGGCTCATGTGAGAGAGCTTAGCAGTCAGGTTAGAGAGCCCGCCTCGGTGCCAGTGGTTAGCGAGTTTTTAGACGTCTTCCCAGACGAGTTACCAGGTTTACCACCTGCTAGGGAGATAGAGTTCGAGATAGAATTGATGCCTGGAACCCGACCGATCTCTATCCCTCCCTACAGGATGGCTCCAGCTGAGTTGAAAGAATTGAAGAAACAGTTGCAAGAGTTGGTAGAAAAGGGCTTCATCCGACCGAGCACTTCACCTTGGGGTGCACCAGTTTTATTCGTGAGAAAGAAGGATGGATCCCTTAGACTTTGTATCGACTACAGGCAGTTGAACAAAGTCACTACCAAGAATAAGTACCCACTGCCAAGGATCGACGATCTATTCGACCAGCTAGCCGGAGCGGGTTGTTTCTCCAAAATAGATCTGAGATCGGGGTACCATCAGTTGAGGATAAGGGAAGAAGATGTGCTAAAGACAGCTTTCAGGACCAGATATGGGCATTTTGAGTTCCTTGTAATGCCGTTCGAGTTAACCAACGCCCCTGCAGCATTCATGGATCTCATGAATAGAGTATTTAGCCAATACCTGGATCACTTCGTTATTGTCTTCATTGATGATATCTTAGTGTATTCCAGGAATGCAGAGGAACATGCCCATCATCTGCGGTTGGTTTTGCAGACCTTGAGGGAATATGGCTTGTATGCCAAGTTCTCTAAGTGTGAGTTCTGGCTGAGGAGCATTTCGTTCTTGGGGCATGTAGTGTCAGAGAATGGGATTGAGGTGGACCCCAAGAAGACAGAAACTGTGGCTAACTGGCCTAGACCCACTTCAGTGATGGAGATCAGGAGTTTCTTGGGTTTGGCAGGTTACTACAGGAGGTTCGTTCAGGACTTCTCAAAAATACCAGCTCCTCTGACCAGACTAACCAGGAAGAATCAGAAGTTTCTGTGGACCGACCAGTGCGAAGAGAGTTTTGAAGAGCTTAAGAAGAGGTTGGCTTCAGCACCAGTGTTAGCTCTGCCATCTAGTGATGAGGACTTTGCAGTCTTTTGTGATGCGTCCCGTGTGGGACTAGGTTGTGTACTGATGCAGAATGAGAGGGTGATTGCTTATGCTTCTAGGCAGCTGAAGAAGCATGAGTTGAATTACCCTACACATGACCTTGAGATGGCAGCAGTAATCTTTGCACTAAAGATGTGGAGGCACTACCTCTATGGGGTAAAATGTGAGATCTTTACAGATCATAAGAGCTTGCAGTACATCCTGAGTCAAAGAGATTTGAACTTGAGACAGAGGAGATGGGTAGAGCTGCTGAGTGACTATGATTGCAAGATTCAGTATCATCCGGGAAAGGCGAATGTCGTGGCAGACGCCCTAAGCCGGAAGTCACTAGGCAGTCTATCCCACATCACGGCAGAGAGGAGACCAGTGGTGAAGGAGTTTTACAAGCTCATTGATGAAGGTCTACAGTTGGAGTTGTCTGGTACAGGTGCTTTAGTGGCTCAGATGAGAGTGACACCCGTGTTTCTGGAGTAAGTGGCTCAGAAACAGCATGAGGACCCAGAGTTAGTGAAGATTGCCAGGACTATTCAGTCAGGCAAGGATAGTGAGTTCAGATTTGACAGCAAGGGGATCCTCCGCTATGGGAGTCGACTATGTGTACCAGATGACATAGGGCTAAAAGGAGACATTATGAGAGAGGCTCATAATGCAAGATACAGCATTCACCCGGGAGCCACCAAGATGTATCAAGATCTGAAGAAAGTTTATTGGTGGCCAGCTATGAAGAAAGAAGTGGCACAGTTTGTGTCAGCCTGCGAAGTGTGTCAGAGGGTGAAGCTGGAACATCAGAAGCTGGCTGGAATGCTTAACCCGCTACCTATTCCAGAGTGGAAATGGGAGAATATAGCTATGGACTTCGTAGTGGGGTTACCGGCGGCATCCAACAGAGTGGACTCCATATGGGTGATTGTGGACAGACTCACCAAATCTGCTCACTTCATTCCTGTCAGGAGTGGCTACTCTGTGGACAAGTTGGCGCAGGTATATGTGGAGGAGATCGTCAGGCTGCATGGGGTTCCTGTTTCAATAGTGTCGGATAGAGGGCCCCAGTTCACCTCCAGGTTTTGGCGGAGTCTGCAGAATGCCATGGGTACCAGGTTGGATTTCAGTACTGCCTTCCACCCCCAGACGGACGGACAGTCCGAAAGGACCATCCAGACTATCGAGGATATGCTTAGAATGTGTGTGCTGGACTTTGGCGGTTCTTGGAGGCAGCATCTACCTTTGGTGGAGTTTGCCTACAATAACAGCCATCATGCTAGCATCGGGATGGCTCCATATGAAGCTTTGTACGGAAGGAAGTGCAGGTCACCTGTTTGCTGGGAGGAAGTTGGAGAGAAGGCCTTAGCAGGGCCTGAGCTAGTAGAGATCACCAGCAGGGTGGTACCCATGATCAGAGAGAGAATCAAGACTGCTGCAAGCAGACAGAAGAGTTATGCAGACATCCGCAGAAGACAGGTAGAGTTTCAGGAGGGGGATCTGGTATTGCTCAAGGTGTCTCCAATGAAAGGAGTGGTTCGCATTGGGAGGAATGGTAAACTAGCCCCACGATACATCGGACCCTTTGAAATCTTGCAGAAGATTGGGAATGTGTCGTACAAGCTAGATTTGCCTGTTTCAATGGCAAGAATCCATCCGGTTTTCCATGTTTCAATGTTGAGGAAATTTGTGTCAGATCCGGGCAAAGTTCTTAGTGAGCCTGATATGGAGATCCAAGAGGATCTCACCTATGTTGAACAGCCAGTGCGGATCATAAACACCCAGATCAGAAAGCTGAGAAACAAGGAAATCCCGATGGTGAAAGTCCTGTGGAACCACCACAATATGGAAGAGTGCACCTGGGAGACACGGGAGTCCATGCTCCAGCAATACCCTTATCTTTTCTAAGGTTAGTTCTTGGTGAGTTCTATGTGTTTTGTATGTATGTTATGTGTATGCCATGCTATGTGCTAGTTGAGGAACATTCGGGGATGAATGTTCTTAAGGGGGGGAGAATGTAATACCCGGCTAGACTCCGATATCGGAATTCCTAGCGTCCGGTGGAATCTGGGATGTCGGAGACCTCTAGAAGGGTAAAACCATGTTTTCATGAAATGTTTTAATGTTTTTGATGATTTTAAGTAAAGAGGAAATGAGTTTTTGGAATAAAAACACCCTTGGAGGAAACTCAGGTTCGGCCGCCGAAACTCAAAGTTCGGCCGCTGAACATGCATGCACTTCGGGAGTGCTTTAGGCCCCCGAAGGCATAAGTGAGGAAAGTCCAGGTTCGGCCGCCGAACCTCAAGTTCGGCCGCCGAACATGGCATGCATGCGGAGGCACTTTCGGCCCCCGAACGTGGCCTGGCCAGCCACTATAAAAGGGTCCCTTAGCCGAAAACGGGCGAGCTTTTTCCCCATTTTTGGCCAAGGTGAGCCCTTCCACCGTTCCTCACCATCCTTGAGTTCTTTCCTTTAAATCTTTCAAGATTTTCACAAGCTTTTACATTGTTTTGAAGATTTTCGAGTTTAAAGCAAGTTTTGGAGCTTTGAGGTTCAAGAACTCAAAATCTCTCACCTCCGAGTTTAGGACGTCTCTCTCTCGATCTTCAAGAGGTAAGAGCCGATCTTAAGCTCATTTTATGTTTAAAGTAAGTTTTATACAAGATCTATGGGGTAGAATGCATGTTTAGCTCATAGTTAGGTTTTTGAGTTAATGTTATGTTTTGAGCAATGTATGTTGGATTGTGTTGTTGTTGTGTGTTGTAGTTGGCGGTTTAAGTTAGTTTGAGGCCCCTAGGAACCATTGTATGTATATTTGCATGATTTGAATGAGTTATATGCATGTTGGAAGAGTTGGGAGGCAAATGTGCATAAAGGAGCCAAGTTTATGCCTTTTGGCAAAAACCAGGTTCGGCAGCCGAAGGCACTTTCGGCCGCCGAACATGGCTGGGGAGGCAGGCCTTTCGGCTGCCGAAGTTGCCCCCGAAAAGAGACTTTCGTCTCTGTCTGGGACTTTCGGCTGCCGAAGGTGCCGCCGAACCTGCCTGGGTTTCGGCTCTGGAGGGACTTTCGGCCGCCGAAGGTGCCGCCGAACCTGCCCTGTTCTGCCTTCCTTTGCATGTTTTTGCATAATTGTTTTGAGGTGTTTTAGGGGGTTTTTGGGGGATATTTTTAGAGTTATGTTCTAGTTGTTTGGTCCCTCATTTGAGTCCACCTGTGTAGGTTCGGACCCGAGGAACCGAGGACACCAGCAGTGAGTCCAGCTGCTTCTGAGTCAGTAGAGCTTCGGCCAGAGGTGAGTAGAATAAACCTTATGTTTTAAAGCAAATGAATTATACAATTGAGCATGTTCATGCATCATGAATGCCATGTGATGAAATAGGTTGTTTGCATTAGAATCCACGAATATGTAGCATTGCATTTATGATGTTGATGTGGATTGGTTATTGGATGACCCTTTAGTCCTCATATGATATGATGATGCTACGGCATGAGATAGTATGGAAGTCCAGGTTGTACCCATTCTACGTCCCTGGCACTATGTAAGAGAAAGTCCAGGTTGTACCCATTCTACGTCCCTGGCACATTGGTATGTTATGATATGTTATGTTAAGAGAAAGACCGGTTGTACCCATTCTACGTCCCGGCACTTTGGAATGTAGAGGACTATTGGTGACAATACCATCCGAGATGTGATTTGTTGTGATGTGTTGCACTACATGATGGCATAATACTTTTAAATGATGTTTTTCTATTATTCTGCTCACTGGGCTCTTGTAGCTCACCCCTTTTCCCTAATCCCCCAGGATTGCAGGTACGGGCTAGACAGAGAAGTCAGGAAGAGTAAAGTCTTATGTTTGTAATAGTTAGAAAGTGGACATGATAAATTGTAAGATGATGTAAAGTTAAATAGTTATGTTATGTATAATGATATTGAGGTTAGAATTGTGCTTGACCATAGTTTATTGTAATCCCTTGTTGATACATGATCTTAATGTCTATTGATGTTTATGTTTAACCAACTCAACTTATGATGTATCGCCCATTGGGGCATTGATGAGATCCCACTGAGGGGTCGAGTTTATGATTTTGAGTATGTTTAGTGCATGCACAGGTTGAGTTTGGTGTATGAGGAATGAATGAAATAAAAGTTTTAATTTCTATGTATGATTGTTGATCATGTATGGGATTAATCAGGTTTTCAGGATGTATGTTAGGCTTGCTACGGGTCCCGGCGGCCTTAAGTCGACCCGGATCCTAGCGCCGGTAGCGGTCCGATTTTCGGGTCGTTACAATCTCGATCAGTAAATCTTATACTGAACCTGTTAATTGTGATGTTGTGGATATGGATTGCTGTGGAATTTAGGTCGCCCTTGGCAGTTCGATGTTGATGCTTTGCATAAAGGGAAGGAGAATTCATACACGTTCACGTGGAATCAAAAGAAGATTACTATCTTGCCTTCCGGTTCTGCGAAACATTCTAAAGTGGAAGAGAAGAATGTTGTTGCTATTTCTACGGGAGTGCAGAAGCTATCAGGCGCAATTGAGAAATCTGGGGGCACACTGACTTTATTGGTGAGAGAAAAAAGTACAATGGAGGATGCACCATCTTTACCACCACCCGTCAAAGAGCTGTTGAAGGAGTTTCCTAAGATAGTGGAGAAATCATCAAAGCTTCCACCTCCGCGGGATATCCAACATCAGATTGATCTCATTCCTGGATCAAAATTACCGAATCTGCCTCATTACAAGATGAGACCAAAGGAGAGTGAAAACTTCCAAGACCAGGTGGAATTTGCTTACAACAGTATTGCAGTAAGCAACTTGGCAAAGCAGCACGTGGATGTTTTCAAACAGGTACAACAATACCTTACAGAAGCTGATGACAAATATAAAGCTACAGCTAATAAATATAGGCGTTTCAAGTCCTTCAATGTCGGTGACCAAGTTATGGTGTACTTAAGCAAGGAGCGTGGTGGAGGACAGAAAAAGCTTGACGCCAAGAAGATTGGTCCATTCCAGATCATTCAGAAGATTAATGACAATGCCTATGCTCTTGACCTCCCACATGAAATGAAAATTTCCAAGACGTTTAATGTGGCAGATCTATTTCAGTACTACCCTGCTGATGACAACTCGAGGACGAGTTCTTTACAAGTAGAAGGGAATGACACGGGGCAACTAGCCTTGGATTTTACGGCAGACTTGGACCAGGGCTAACTTTTATATTTTAATTATTATTTTTGGATATTTTGGGTATTTTTATAATTTTGCATATTAGGGTTTTATTTCTATTGTAAATAGCCTCCCTTGGCTATTAGGATTTTAGACTCCTATTAGGATTAGGATTATTTTTGCATATTAGGATTTTATTTCTATTGTAAATAGCCTCCCTTGGCTATTAGGATTTTAGACTCCTATTAGGATTAGAATTATTTTACATATTAGGATTTTATTTCTATTATAAATAGCCTCCCTTGGCTATTAGGAACTCACTTTCCAATTTTTAAGAAATTTCAATAAGACTTTTCGTCTTTTAGCCTATCTTTTCTCTTATTTCGTCTTAACCAAACGATATTGGTTACAACTCCTGACGGAGTCTAAATAGTCCTGTATCAATTGTTTGACACAGGAGTAGATTTAAATTGCATAAAATCAAGTTTGGTACCTAAAAGATTTTGGCAGGAGACTAAAGAAAAATTAAAAACAACAAATATGACTAATTTAAATATTTTAGGAAAGACAGAAGCATTAATAGTAAATCAGAATTTAGAAATAAAAACTGTATTTTTATTGTCTCAACAGATAAATCATATAGTAATATTAGGAACCCTCTCTATAAATCTAATAACACCTTATTTAGTAAAAGATGATTGTATAGAAATTAAAACAAAAAATAAAAAGATTAGAATGGATTTTACAGAAAAACCTAAGAGAAAAAAATTTAAATTTAATAAAAACACATTCCATTAGAACAATGGAAATAAATTTAATAATAAAATCTAAAACAGATGATTTAAAAGATTTAAAAAATAATGTACAATTAACCAGGATTAAAAATCAATTAGAAAATAAAATTATAAAAACTAGAATAGAAAAATTATAAAATTATATGGAAGGCGAACTATGTGCAGATCATCCTAATGCTTTTTGGACTAGAAAACAGCATATAGTAGATTTGTCGTATGAAGAAGGATTTAATGAAAAATCAATCTCAACTAAGGCCAGACCAATTCAGATGGCACCAGAATTGTTAGAACATTGTAAAAAAGAGATTAAAGAATTAGAAGATAAAAAATTAATTAGTAAATCAAGAAGTCCTTGGTTGTGTGCAGCCTTTTACGTAAATAAAAATACAGAAATAGAAAGAGGTACATCAAGGTTAGTTATAAATTATAAGCCATTAAACGCAGCTTTAAAATGGATTAGATATCCTATCCCTAATAAAAAAAGATCTTTTAAATAGACTATATAATGCAAATATTTTTAGTAAATTTGATATGAAGTCAGGTTATTGGCAGATTCAAATCCATCCTAAAGATAGATATAAAACTGCATTTATGGTTCCATTTGGATAATATGAATGGAATGTAATGCTTTTTGGATTAAAAAATGCACCATCAGAATTCCAGAGAATAATGAATGATATCTTTAATCCTTACTCAAATTTTTGTATAGTTTATATAGATGATGTCTTAGTTTTTAGCCAGAGTACAGAAGAACATTTTAAACATTTAAAGACATTTTGTATGATAATAAAAAAGAATGGATTAGCTCTGAGTAAAACTAAAATGAATCTATTTCAGACTAAAATCAGGTTCTTAGGACATTATATAGAACATGGTATAATTCAACCCATAGAAAGGACAATGGTATTTGGAGATAAGTTTTCGGATGAAATAACTAATAAAACCCAATTACAAAGATTTTTAGGTTGTCTAAATTATATTATAGATTTTTATCCAAATTTAAATAGAATGATAAAACCATTGCATGATAGACTTAAGAAAAATGCTGGCCCATGGACTGAAGAACATACCAGCATTATAAAACATATAAAGTTTTTAGTGAAGGAAATTCCTTATCTGTATATTTCAAATCCGAATGCATTTAAAATTGTGGAAACGGATGCTTCAGATTTAGGATATGGAGGAATTCTAAAACAAAAAATAGATGATAAAGAAATAATAATTCAGTTTACCTCAGGACACTGAAATTCTGCCCAGTTAAATTATTCTACTATTAAGAAAGAAATTTTAAGTATTGTAATTTGCATAAATAAATTTCAGTCTGATTTGTTGAATCAAAAGTTTTTAGTGAGAATTGATTGTAAATCAGCTAAAGATGTTTTAAAAAAGGATGTCAAAAACCTTGCCTCTAAACAGATTTTTGCTAGATGGCAAGCAATTTGAAGTATTTTCGATTTTGATATTGAATATATTAAAGGAAGTAGTAATAATATACCAGATTTTCTAACAAGAGAATTTTTACAGAAAGATGGGAAGAAAAAAGAATAAGCAGAAGGAAATAAAATCCAGCCCAAGTTCTTCTCCTAAAGCCTTATCAGAACAGTAAGAAGACCTAAACAAAACCTTAAACCCACAAGTAAAAAATCCAAGCCCATCAGACCTAAAATCAAACCCATCAGATTTAAAAAGATGGATTGAAGAATTAAGTTAATCGTCAGAGGTGATTAAAGCATTGCAGAATATAGCCTCCTCCTCAGGAGACTCAGGTATGGTCTCTAAAATTAAAGCGATCGTACCCGTTCATGATACGACTAGTCTGTCTCAAACGGTGGACAATAAAGACATACCAAATCCGTTGATGGCTGTGGGTTTGCCAAAAATTCAATCTACTCATGGGTATAGTACAAGTTTTCATAAATGGATTATAAAAAATATATCTGATTTTAAAATCGTTATTGAAAATGGTTATAATGATATAAACCCATGGGGAGTTATTAAAAAATATTATCATGAGAACTGGTATTTTGCACCTAAGGATTTTTCAAAATCTCAGGAATACTACCATAGTATTTTGAAAGATATTGAGTCAGTAAAAATAAAATATAATTTTGATAAAAATGATAAAAATATAATAGCCTACTCTTCTATATAGATAAACGGGTTATCCATCATAAGGATTGGCGAACCTCAAATTTGTACACTGGTCTAACATTTAAAACCCTAAAAAAAGCATTTTACTTCGTATAACTATTTTGATTATATAGATGCCTGGAAAAATATTTTTAGTATCTAGAATCCAAACCACACTCACTCATGGCTAATATATTTTGATCAGTCAAAAATTAAAGAAACCATAAGATTTCCAAACTAGTTTTTAAAGTGGTGGCGGTATAGAGGTATTTCTGAAGAAATTCTTTCGTCCGAAGTATCTCAAGTATATCAGTATTTCAAAAGTAATTATAAATCCAACCTGAACGAAACCTATATACCCCCTTTAATGTACTTTTGTATAAACTTTTTTATTCCTTGGGTATACCAATGATTTTTTGATTTTCAGTATATGGTGGAAACTTCTATTCCAACCATAGTAAAGAAGCATAAAATTAAATGGTAGGGATCATTTAGAAACACGACCACAGAAATGGTTGTTAGGGAGTGGATAATTAAAAAGGCACAATTCCCAGCTATATCTTATGCCACTAAATTATCCCTGCAAGATAGTTCTTCATTCGGAGCACAAAAGGCCCAATGTCAAGCCCTACTTGCAGCTGTTAAAACTCCAGAAGAATATAAGGAAGAGGAAAAAATAAAGCAATCTTGTGATAAAGAGTCATCAAAGGAATCCACTTATAAAGAATCATCAAGGAAGTCTTCCAGTAAAAAGGTTTCAAGAAAAGCACACAGAAGAAAGATTAAAAAACAGTCAAGTTCGGAATCGGAGTCGACAGCGTCATCCCAGACGTCATCATCCAGTAAAAACCAGACATCTTCATAATGTGATAGCAATGAAGACGACTGTTATGGAGTTCTTCCACCAGTAAAAATCAAAAGTAAAACGGGTAAAAGAAAAGATAAACAGGAATCAAAGATGAAAAAGAAAAGAAAAAAGGCAAGAAAAAGAAGGACACCTCATCTTCGTCCTCATCCGCATAATCAGAATAAGGACAGAAATAGTAAAAAGTTTGGCAGACAAACTATTGAACTATGGTAAAAAGAAACAGAAGTGGCAGACAGACTATTCACCAATAGTAAAAAGGAGCAGTAAAAGATAGAAATAGTGGCAAACAAGTTACTATTCATAAACAGTAAAAGTCCGCGTGAATCAACAGTAAAGCTCTCGTGGCTCAACAGTAAAGCTCCCGTGGCTCAGCAGTAAAGGCTAGAAAATTTCTATATAAAGGGAGCCTCTCCCCTTGTGAAGGCAGACCATTGTAATCCTCTCTCTATTTTCATTATCTTTGCACTTATTTCCCTTGTAAATTTTCTCTCGATTTCCATAATTATGTATCAGTTCTTAATTTTAAAAATAGTAAGTTTCTAATATTTCATATAGTTTATAAATTGTTACTTTATAAGTCCGTGTTGACGGCATATTTTTCTTCTCTCTCCACACTCTAACTTAACTCTGGGGATCCCAGGTTAAGGTTGCAGGAACCATAACCTCCGTTGTTAAATTAAAACACCATAAGTATGCTCTATGGTTGCAGCTTAATTTGATCTTCCACATCAGAATATTGTTATAAATTTAGTCATTTTATAGTTTGAAGGCCAATGACTCTGAGAGGCCAGTAAATTTATACTTTCTTGGTATATCGACTAGAAAACCAGACCTCTTCGATCCGACAAATTGTTGTGCCGTACAAGAAACTTGGGTTACAAAGTCACGTACTAATGAAAGTAAAAGTTATAATCTATTGAAATTATAATTTTGTAATTATAACTTTGTTTGTTGCTTGCCTCTGAATCTTTGATTGTTCGATTCAGTGAATTTATTAGGAGGCCAGTAAATTTATACTTTCTTGGTATATCGACTGGAAAACCAGACCTCTTCGATCTGGCAAATTGTTGTGCCGTATAAGAAACTTGGGTTATAAAGTCAGGTACTAATGAAAGTAAAAGTTGGGTTACAAAGTCACGTACTAACGGATTAAAATCCGTTAGTAATTTAAATACTTTTTTAAATTTACTAACAGATTAAAATCCATTAGTAAATTACCAACGGATTTACTAACGGATTTTAAGTCCGTTAGTAAATTTTAATACTACTTATTTTATAAATTTATAAAGTACCAATGGATTTTAAAATCCATTAATAATACTAATAGATTACTAATGAATTTTAAATTCATTGGTAAATTTTGACACAAATTTTTTTATATTAAAATTTACTAACGTATTTGAAATTCGTTAGTAAATCTGTTATTATTACTAACGGATTTTAGATCAGTTAGTAAAATCCGTTGGTAAATTATAACTTTCTTGTAGTAGTTTAGATCAATTTTTTGTTTTTTTTGAATTTTCACTAAAGTTTAAATAAGTCTTAATATAATAAAGTATTATTTTTAATAATAAAGTATTATTTTTAATAACTTTAAATATTAAAATTATTTATTATTTTTAGTTTACTTAGAATATTAATTTAATATTTAAAATTATAAAGATAATACTTTATTATTAAAAAGATAATATTTATAAAGTGAAAACTTATTTGAAGTTAAAAGTAAAATTTACAACTTCATTTAGTTAAAAAAGCAATTGAGTTTATTTAGATTTTTGTTTTATGAAAATTGTCGTGGTTATTTAGACTTATACTAAATTAGTATAAATGCAATTGGTGTTTGATTTAACTAATTAGAATACCTTTATATTATTAGAATTACATTAAAATATCATTACACTTTGATTCTTTTTTTTTTTTTTGAATTAAAAATGTAATTGCATTCAAATTTGGAAGTCCAACATCAAAGTATAAACAATCAATTGTAGAGGGGTGCTCAGCCACTCCATCCTGTCTGAAATAGTAGAGGCAGCTCTAGCTATAAGATGTGCCACACTATTGGCAGATCGAGGAACAAAACTCACAGATACTGAATTCATCTCTGCTATTAGAGATTTACAATAATCAACAAAGGACCCAAAACTACAAAAATCAGAAGTTGAAGAAGAAAGCAAAGCCTTCACTACCGTAAGAGCATTTGATTCCAACACTATCTGATCATAACCCAGCCTCTTAATCCAACTCAGAACTTCTCTAATGGCAATTAGCTCAGCTGTTTTAGGAGAGAAGTAACCAAGGAGTCTATGTTAATTGAAAAGAACAACGGTTAGTTTTTATTCTCTTTACTGTTAATCTTTAAGTCAAACTCGAGAATATTTTTTTTATACTGAAATTACCCTTTTAAGAACAAATAAGCTTCACCTGTCTCTTCTCTCTCATCTTCTTTGTATTCTCCCTCTCTCCGTTGAAGACCTTCCTCTACTGAATCATGTTGGCCCACATTTGCTTTGCTTTCTCAATGTCAAACTTTCTTGCTTTTAAGAACATGAAAGAGATTTCTCAATGTCAAAATTTCTTGCTTTTAAGAGCATGAAAGAAGGGTAATCCTTAAGATTAATGGGGAAGCTGTTAATAAGCACCAAGTAAAATGAAGCCAGCATAACTTCTGTGCATAAGCACCCACATAACTAATCCTTTTGCCTTAACCAGGATTTTAAGTTTAATGAGTTGAATAAAGTTCTCAAGGACTATTTTTTTAGACTATTTTTAACAGAGTAACTTGTTAAAGAATGGCATGTGTTTGTGTTGCTTTCATATTAAATAAATGATGCAGGACAAGGCAAGGACTCCAAGTGAAGCATGGCTGGACAATGAATTTTTACCCACAGCAGCTCTCTACGGCATCCAACTTCACTGTTTTTTGGCCTGAAATTAATATCCTCCAAGCTCTATCAACTAAGTCACATTGAGGATCTTGAATTATCAATGACTTCGGTGAGGCCATCATCAATTTTCCTGCATGATTTGTCCAATGCAAACAAAGCCATTTCCGAGGAGTTTCAGCTATGGATGATTCCAAATAGTGCTGTTGAAGAAGCGTTGGAGATTGAAGGTTCAGGCCATATGCCTATGGTCTGTTAACCTAATCAATTGTACCATTGTCTTAGTGAGATTGCCCAAAAATATGCTTAACTAAAGTTGTTATATTATATTTAAAACTTAATTATCATAAGATCTTTTGAAAGTTCTCCTTTCAGAATAAAAACGTGTTGGTTGGTTAGTGTATTAATTACTTTGGACAGATTTTATCACGGGGATGATTGATTTATTGATTGATTGCCTTTGATATTTTTAATATTTTATATATATATGTATATAGCATTTTCTATTTTTTTTTTTTCATATTTATCATTTTAGGATTAATTGTTATAGTGTAATGTGACTACTCGATATGGTTCGGTTCGATTTAACCAAACTGAATAAATTAAAAATTAAAATTTTAGTACTTATAAAAATCAAATTGAATCGATTTTAAGTAAAAATCGATTTGAATCAAATTATTATGATTTAGTTCAATTCGATTAGATCGGTTGTTTTTTTTTTTTAATTTTTAATATTCTAAAATTTAATTAAAATATTTCAACCTTAGTTATTGTTTAATTCTTTATATTATCAAAAGTAATATATTATTATCACCGATTTAAAAAAAATATAAAATTTATTAATTACGGTACTTAAGTTAAATATAAATTATTACTTTAATTTTGATTAAAATACTATTCAAATTTAAGAAATAAATAAAATTACACTAAACTAAATTAATTTACTCATATACTTTTCTAGATTGAATTTCACTAATAATATTTTACACCCATTGATTAAATTTTTTGGATTCGTCCTTGAATACAATGAATTTCTAATTTATTGTTAGTTCTAAATTAAACATATAAGATAATAATTCTAATTACTTTAAGTCCATTTTTATAATAGTGTATGATCTTTAATATATAACTAATTAGATTTCGTCAGTAAATTTAATCAATAACGTTTGACTAACGAAACAATATAACAAGAGGCTAAAAGATGAAAACTCTTATTGAAAATTTTGAAATATTAAAAACTATCTCAAAACAGTCAAGAAAAAACTACTTATAATAGAAAATTCTAACATGAAAAATTATAAAAAAATCTAAAAACATAATCAAAATGCAAAATTAACCTTTTAAATGGTAAAATTTTCGTTACAAATTTTGTGATAGGCCTGTGGCTCTTGTCACACTTTTGAAAATCGTGCGTCTTGAAATTCTCTTTTTCAAAAGCTATCATGGGTTTCTATTGGACGTCGACAGCAAAAATTAGGTCCGATACAAATCTATCATAAAATTTAAGACTAATTGCTCTATTTCAAAAAATTAGATGCAAATTAGAATCAAAGGAAAATTGAATTGTTTTCAATTTTTTCCTTATTTTTATCGATTCTTTTGACGCCTTGAAGAAAACCTTTTTTTAAAGGAAAAAAATTATATACTAAAACCTTTGTTGAAAAATTGGAAATTAGATGATCCACAATATTTCGATGGAAATTTTTTTTTTTGAATTTTTATTAAAGTTTAAATAAATTTTAATATAATAAAATATTATTTTTAATAATAAAGTATTATTTTTCTAACTTTAAATATTAAAATTATTTATTATTTTTTATTTTAATTGGAATATTAATTTAATATTTAAAATTATAAAGATAATACTTTCTTATTAAAAAGATAATACTTATAAAGTGAAAACTTATTTGAAGTTAAAAGTAAAATTTACACCTTCATTTAGTTAAAAAAGCAATTGAATTTATTTAGCTTTTTTTTTTTTATAGAATTTCACGTAGTTGATTTAGACTTATACCAAATTAGTATAAATACAGTTAGCGTTTAATTTCAAATTTGCTCTTAGCGACTTTTATCTTTAACTTTTTATTTTATCTTTTAATTATAACATATTTAATATCGTATCCATATATTTTAATCAACTAATTAAAATACTCTTATATTATTAGAATTATATTAAAATATCATTACACTTTGATTCCATTAATGGAAGAGAACAACCGTTAGTTTTTGTTCTCTTTGCTATTAATTTTTAAATCAAACTTAATATTTATTTAATACTGAAATTACCCTCAGTAGAACAAATAAACTTCACCTCTCTCTTCTCTCTCATCTTCTTTATATTTTCTATCCCTTTCTCCGTCGAAGTCCTTCCTCTACTGAATCGTGTTGGCCCACATTTGCTTTGCTTTCTCAATATCAAACTTTCTTGCTTTTTAAGAACATGAAAGAGATTTCTCAATGTCAAACTTTCTTGCTTTTAAGAACATGAAAGGAGGACTATTTTTTTGACTATTTTTAACAGAGTAACTTGTTAACAAATGGCATGTGCTTGTGTTGCTTTCATATTAAATAAATGATGCAGGACAAGGCAAGGACTCCAAGTGAAGCATGGCTAGACAATGAATTTTTACCCTACAGCAGCTCTCTACGGCATCCAACTTCACTGTTTTTTGGCCTAAAATTAATATCCTCCAAGCTGTATCAACTAAGTCACATTGAGGATCTTGAATTATCAATGACTTCGGTGGGGCCATCATCAATTTTCCTGCACGATTTGTCCAATGCAAACAAAGCCATTTTCGAGGAGTTTCAGCTACGGATGATTCCAAATAGTGCTGTTGAAAAAGCGTTGGAGATTGAAGGTTCAGATCATATGCTATGATCTGTTAACCTAATCAATTGTGCCATTGTCTTAGTGAGATTGCTCAAAAATATGCTTAATTAAAGTTGTTATATTATATTTAAAACTTAATTATCATAAGATATTGTGAAGTATGTTGTGAAAGTTTTCCTTTCAGAATAAAAACGTGTTGGTTGGTTAGTGTATTAATTATTTTGGATAGATTTTATCACGGGGATGATTGATTGATTGCCTTTGATATTTTTAATAGTTTTTATATATATGTATATAGCACTTTCTATTTTTTTTTTCATATTTATCATTTTAGAATTAATTGTTGTAGTAATAATTAGGAGTGAGTATTAGATACGGTTCGGTTCAGTTTACAAATCAAATCGAATTGAATAAATTAAAAATCAAAATTTTAGTATTTATAAAAATCAAATTGAATCGATTTTAATTAGAAATCGATTTGAATCGAACCATTATGATTCGATTCAATTCAATTCGGTTAGATCAATTGATACTTTCATTTTTTACATTTTATTTTTAATATTTTAAAATTTAATTAAATTATTTCAATCTTAATTATGATTTAATCTGTAACGATCCGAAAATCGGACCGCCACCGGCGCTAGGATTCAGGTCGACTTAAGGTCGCCGAAACCCATAGCAAGCCTGCTATACTCCCTGTGTACCTATAAAATTCCATACATGATCATACATTTTCTGTGAAAATAAAAACTTTTCTCTGAACCAAGGCTCAACCTGTGCATGCACGATCTCTGTATTACAAAACCCCTGACTAGAGCTTGCTCTAGATGGGTTAAACTCATACCTGTTAAGCCTGGTTTTCACATGCTTATAAAACATTTATATAAACAGATCAAGTACATAAAAGATTTACAGTACAACTAAGTCAAGCACAATTCTAACTCTATATACAACTATTACATCTCTTTAATGTTACATGTCCACACTATACTATTACAGAACTCTTTTCTCTTCCTGTACTCTACTGAACTTCCCCTGTACACTGATCCTGTAAGACTGGGGTTAAGGGAGTGGGATGAGCTACTATAGCCCAGTGAGTAGAACAATAACATAGGTTATTAAACATGCTCTTATGGAATGCATCACAACACAAGTAAATCACATCATCTCGGGTGATTATGTCCCCAATAGTCCCGACATCCTATCCTCATGCCAGGGCGTAGAATGGGCACCTGGTCTTCCTGTACACAACATATGATACTTACCATATACCGTGCCAGGGCGTAGACTGGGCACCTGGTCTTTCTACCGTGCCAGGGCGTAGAATGGGCACCTGGTCTTACTCAGAGACTATTGGATCATCCACTTTCACCCACACAACACAATGATAGAATGCAATGCTACATATTCGTGATTTCTAATGCAATCAACCTATTGCATAATCATGGTGCATGAAACATGCTAAAAGCATTTGATTTCTCAATTAAAAGAATTAAGTTTAGTTCCACTCACCTCTGGCTATCTCTGAACTGACTCTGCAAACTCTGAAGCAGTACTCACTGCTGCTCTCTTTGGTTCCTCTAGTCTGTGCCTACACAGATGGACTCAAATGAGGGACCAAACTAGCTCAAGAACAACTCTATAAAACTCCCCAAGAATTCCCTTAGACACCCTAAAACAATCATGCAAAACATGCAAAGGAAGGCTGGACAGGGCACTTTCGGCGGCAGGTTCGGCGGCCGAAAGTCCTCTCCAGAGCCGAAACTCATGCACTTTCGGCGGCCGAATCTGTACTTTCGGCAGCCGAACCCTTTCGGGGGCAAGGTTCGGGGGCTGAAAGGCACTCCAGAGATGAAAGTCCATAACCTTCGGCGGCCGAAACCCCTTCCAGAGCCGAAAGTTCAAACTTTCGGAGGCAAGCATAGACAAGCTTAGGCAGCCGAAGCCACCTCCTCAGCACGTTCGGCGGCCGAACCTTCCTTCGGCCTCCGAAGCTGGGTTCTTCAGTCGGGCAGAACCATGCTCTGCCTCCTGCCAAACCCTTCCAATCACACCCAAACTCAAAAACCACAATTTCTCAACACACATATACCCAAGTATATGCACAAAAGGGTCCAAAACTACCTTAAACCCCAACAAACAACACAACACAACATCTAAACATGCTTTTATCCAAAAAAAACACCAAAAACACTCTACTTAACCTAATCATGCAACTCTACCTATAAACTCCATAAAACCTTCATAAATCATGAAAAGAAGCTCAGGATCTTCACTTACCTCTTGAAAACAAGAAGATGAACGATCCCAACGTGGAGATATGGAGCAACTCTCCTTCAAACTCTCCAAACTTCAAAACTTGTGTTTTTAGCTCAAAACCTTCAAAATAACATTAAAATCAATCAAAACTTTGCAAGATTTGATGAAAACATGAAGCATACCCAAGGAAAGCATGGTCTCACCTCTGTTTGTGAAAGGAAAATCAAATCTTATCCTTTAACCGACTGAGGGCCTTTTATAGGTGGCTGGCCAGACCACCTTCGGCGGCCTAACGTGAAACCAAAAGCCATGCATGTTCGGCGGCTGAACATCACCTTCGGCGGCCGAACCTGACTTTTCTTCGTTGGTGCTTTTCTCTCAAAAAAAATCATTTCCTTTGCACTTTAACACTATAAAACATTCTAAAATACTTTAGAAAAACATAAATCTTACCCTTCTAGAGGATTCCGACATCCTAAACTCCACCGGAAAGTAGAATTCCGACGCCTGACTCTAGCCGGATATTACATAATCGCTCTGTATTATAAAAAATAATATATTATTATCAATAATCGTTTTGATTTTATCGATTTTTTTATTAAAATCAAATTAAATTAAAAAAATAATTAATTTTATCAATTTTTTATTAAAATTAAATTAAATTAAAAAAATAAAAAAATCAAATCGAATTTTTAAATAATTTAATTTTATATTTTTTTATTTGAATCAAATACTAATCCGCCATAATCGTAGTAGCAATTTATCATTATAGTTTTTCATTTTATATAATAATTTATTTTAATAAATAATTATTTTATATTTAATAAAATTATAATTTTAACGTAATTTTTATTCATAATAAAAAATAATTTAACTAACAGAAGTAAATACAACAATGGGCGGATTTTGGGTGGGGCACTCCCCCTTTCAAATTCTTTATAAATAATTAAAATTTTTAAAATTTTTAAAATTTTTCACATAACTGACTAAATTTACTAATTTTGCTCTACTAAATTTATTAAATTTACCCTCATAGTTCATTAAATTTATTAATTACTGTACCTATATTAAATATAAATTATTACTTAAATTTTGATTAAAATACTAATCAAATTTAAGAAATAAATAAAATTACCCTAAATTAAATTAATTTACTCATTATAATATATACTTTTCTAGATTGAATTTCACTAATAATATTTTACACCCATTGATTAAATTTTTTGGATCCCTCCTTGAATACAATGAATTTCTAATTTATAGTTCTAAATTAAACATACCTTAAGTCCATTTTTATAATAGTGTACGCTCTCCTTTAAGCATGAATGCAAAATAGAAAGTTTGGATTTGTCTCTCATGGTCTCGTATGAACCGCATAGAATAGCTTGCATGCATGTGATTATATAACTTCCTGAAATTATGAACTTAGCTTAGGGAGTAGAGAAAGCAAAGTTGGGTTGGTTAAATCAGCAAAGTCTATTAATTATTCAGTAGAGCAGTGTTTGTAGCGAAGAAAAAGTGCCTGAAAATATAGGGTTTACTAGGTGGTCCAGTTCAAACTGCCACCACTAAAATAGAAGAATAATAATCAAACAAAACTATACTTAAAATGTGCAACACTGAAATCTTCAAATATTGGCTGGCTTTCTAAGAAGTTAATATCTACATGTTCTCATCAGGCACAGAAAGTGATCTGCATAAACTGGATTTAATGCCTGATACTGGAATGTCTGCCGTTTCTATCTTCTCCGTTTGCTTTTTGTCATATACTAAAATATGCACAGCAATCCTTCCATGCCCACAAGCATATATATAAAAATAAAATTATAAACTTATAAAAATTATGATAAATATAAAATGATAAAATATATAAGAATTAATTAAAATTTTAAATGAGAAACAACCAACCAAATGAAAGTTGTTGATTGGGAGGAGTTCTAATGAAAAGCAGTGGTACAATTAAATTAATATTAACTCTTGATGTGAAATATAATGTTTTAGAAGAAATGGGAAGAAATTGAAAAGTTTGAACATGCTAATGTTACTCACAAATTATTTATATTTAAAAAAAGAATTGTACCAACTCAGAAGTGATGAAGATATTTGAAATCATCTTAACAGTTTTTTTAATAAGTTAATTATCCAATTGGCTAGTGTAGGAGTAAAGCCCGATGATGAAGATAAAACTCTCTTACTTTTAACCTCTCTCCCATAATCTTATAAAAATTTGGTGATAGCTTTAATAGTTGGAAAGGACAATGAAGGCGGAAGAGATTACAACAATAATTATAAATTATCAAAAGTTCAAGAAAATAAGTGATAATAATGAAGGTGGAGCTTTTGTTGCTAATTTGAATCATACTAAAAGTATTTCACGTGGAAATAATTCAAGAAGTAGATCAAGTTTAAGATTATAAGTAGACATTGTAGATAAATAATGTTACAATTATATGAGATAAGTCACATTCAGTATACTTGTAAGAAGATGAAAAAAGATATTGAAAAGTTTAAACAATTCAAGAAAAATCATGAAAAATAAGCGATTGTTGTAGCTGTAATTGAGGATGATAAATATGATGTAGTAAATGTGGATGATAATGAAGAAAGGCAAATGATTCATTACAAAATGAATGGATAATGGATTATGCTTATCCTTTCCATATTTGTTCAAAGAAAGAACAATTTCAAAAGGATATGATTTCATAATTATCTATGACTATTTATGTTTCTAGTGTGACGACTTGAGTAAATATGGCGAGAAATGGGATAAATTGCCTATACTTGGAAGAATTTCTCTTTGGATAGTAGGTACTGTAATTGGTATTCTTGTGATCGGTTTAATAGGCATTTTCTTTTATAGTTCATATTATGGATCGGGTTCATCTTTATAAATAATCGAGAGAATTAAGTTGTAGACATATTCATGCAATTGAGGGAAAAGAAAGGAGATCAAGTAAAGCTAGATACTGAGAGTAAAGAGAAAACTGAAGGTATTGGTGGAGTGAAGATCAAATTACATAATAATCGTACGAAATATTTGATGAATTAAGGTATATTTCCTAAGTTCAAGAGGAATTTAATTTTTTTGAGTAAGTTAGATTCTTTGGATAATGGATTTCCTATTTAAGATAGTCATAAGAGTTAGCCGAAATGCTCTTGTAATCAT
This sequence comes from Manihot esculenta, assembly GCF_001659605.2. NCBI lineage: Eukaryota > Viridiplantae > Streptophyta > Magnoliopsida > Malpighiales > Euphorbiaceae > Manihot > Manihot esculenta. Next base: position 19,844,710 of record NC_035172.2, read on the forward strand.
GAAAATCATGAAACTTGAAACAAAGTATCTTTATACAATACAAAAAAAATATTTTGATTGGAGGACCGCAAGTTGAAGTAAAAGATAAAATCAACAATCAATAGTGTAATGTGATACCTAAAAAAAGGTTAACTTTTGCAAAAGTTGTGAAGTTTAATTCTTTCATGTACGAAGATTTGATGATTGGAGATATTCAAGGAATGCTATAGTTGATGAATTTTGAGTTCGGTGGAGATTGTTAGATCCATGACTCATGAACCTAGTGGAATCTCTTTCCTAATTAGAGTTAAAAAATTTATTTTTTAATAGGTAGAGACTCATAATCCTAATGGAATACTTTTTTTTTTTTTAAATAGAGTGAAAGACTTATTCCTCAATAGGTAAAGATAGAGGATTATAAAGGTATATCTCCTATTTATATGTTATTTTTAATTGGATGACAGTTATGAGATAAGTTTTAAATGGTCTAACACTACATAAATAAATGTGGTAGATAGAGTATTTGGGCTTTGCTTAGTGAGCGAATAGTATGCGGTAAGGCTAAATTGTGAAAAATTGAGCAGTGTAGTAACTTTCAAGAGAGAAGAAAAAAATAACTAGTAGTTATAATTATTTTTTCTTCTTTAGTGGATCTATAATGGAATAGGCTTACACGAACTATATTATTTTTCTTCATTACAATACAATTCCTATTAGTTGACTGTTTATTTTTTTTGGTTAAAAATTTTATATTTACCATATTAAGTAAAATAAATACTAAATTTTATTGTATTAAAACTAAAATATTTATTTTGAGTAATTTAGATTAAAGTAACGTAGTTGATAATAACTTTAAAAAATAGTAATTACCTATAAGTGACAAAAATATAAAAAATTTTGAATTTTTTATTATAATATTGTATATTACATCAATAATAATAAATAAAATAATATTATTAATACTGCATTAGCATACCCAATATTTTTTATTTTATCCACATAGTATAATTAATATAAATTTTTAAAATTGAGTTAATATTAATAAAAATAATAAAATTATGTATAATTGAAAAAACAAAAGCTAAAAATATTGGTTTTTTTTTTTTTTAACAATTAGCGTTGTTTTCTTATATTTATTCTTCTTTTTATACATTAACAATATTGTTACTCGGCTTACTATGTGTTGGACAGTAAGTTTTATAAGATAATGAGAATTTGATTTTAAAATTTTAAAATCTTAAATTTCTGGTAGGTAGAGCCCCATTTGTTAAACTATTTTTTTTTTTTTAAAAAAGAAAAAGTAAATAAATTTATTTTTTTTAACCCATTAGAACAGTTGGTTAAAAAAATCTGTTCAATTGTTTGTTATTAATTTTAATAAAACTTAATATGTTACAATATTTTTCTCAATAATAATAATTTTAATAGTAACATCAAACATATTGTTAATTGATTTTTTTTTTATTGATATGGTTAGTGAAAAATCAATCGATATAATACCAATTAAATTTGAGCTGAAAATAAAAATTATGTAGCGGCCGACAATATTGCCTAAGGTATAGCTAAGTTCTTATTGATAAAATAAATAATTAATTAAATTTATATTTCTATTGTTTTATCTTTGAATAAAAAATTTAAAATAGTGTTATTGTTCTTTATCTTTTATATCTGTTCCTTAAGATATTCTCTTTATGAAATGCCATTTAAAGGATTATTGTTGATTGCCTTTAAATAGCTTCCGGTTTTAAGTAGATTAATTTTAAGGAAAAATTGTTATTTATTCTCTATATTATAGAAAAATTTATTAGTTGATTTTTTTTAATTTTGAAAAATACAATAAAATAACTGAAAAAATGATTGTGAAAAGTTATATTTGAAAAAATGGCAAAACAGAGAGTTTTACTTATTTACATAAAACGGAGAGTTTTGCAATGAAGTGATGCGGCATCGTTTCAATTGTTCTCCAAATAATTTATTACCAAGAGTGATTCACACATTATTTTTCAGTACTGTAATACCCGGCTAGATCAGGCATCGGAATTTCTACCGTCCGGTGGAATTCGAGGATGTCAGAGGTATCTAGAAGGGTAAGAGAAAGGTTTTCTTAAATGTTTTAAGTATTTTAAAGGTTTAGAATGGAAAAGGACTTGAGTTTTGAAGAGAAAAGACCAAAGGGCACAAGTGCAAGTTCGGCCGCCGAACATTGCAGGGTTTCGGCCTCCGAAGTTCAAGTTCGGCCGCCGAACGTTGCATGGTTTTGCATGCAGTTTCGGCTGCCGAAGCTGAGGCGGTTGTTCATCAGAAAGGGCACCGAGTCCAGAAAATGGAGAAGGTTCTTCTCTCTTTCTGGCCTAGGTGAGTTCTTGATCTCCTTGGATTGTTTTTATGGTTTTTCTTCTAATCTTTCAAAGTTAAACAAGTTTTAAGTAAGTTTTATGTGTTTTGGAAGAGTTTGAAAGCTTGGAGAAGTTTGGAACTTGGATCTCCATATCTTCGAGTTTGAATCACACCAGCCTTTGTTCTTCAAGAGGTAAGTGTTGATTTTCAGCTTTTAAAATGTTTTAGATGAGTTTTATGAAGGGAAAAGGGACTTTATGCATGAGTTGTGCATATTAGGGTTTATGTACCCTTTGTGCATGTTTGATGTGTATGATGTTCGTTTTTTTGGGTTTTTGAACTTGTTTTCAGCCCCTATGAGCTAGTAGAAGTGTTTGTGCATGTTTTGAGAGGTTAGTTGCATGTGGTGAGAGCTTAGCAGGGATTGGAAGGACTGGAAGGCGTCCTTGTGCACGAAGCTGAGTTCTGGATGAACTCAGGTTCGGCAGCCGAAGGAGGATTCGGCCGCCGAACATGCCAGACTTTCGTCTCTGGAGGGAGCATTCGGCCGCCGAAGGTGCCGTCGAAGATGCTCTGTTCAGCCATCCTTTGCATGATTTCTATGATTGTTCTAGGAGGTTTTAGCGGGTTTTTGGAGAATTGTGTAAGAGTTGTTTATCAGTTGTATAGAGTATGATTGGTACCTCATTTGAGTCCTCCATTGTAGGATTGGACCCGAGGAACCGAGGTGTTTAGCAGTAGTACCTGCATCAGAGTTAGAGGTGGCCCAGAGTTAGCCAAACATTGGCTACAGGTGAGTAGAACTAAACTTAATTCTTTTAATTGAGAACTGAAATGCTTTTAGCATAATTCATGCATCATGAGTATGCAGTAGGTTGATTGCATTAGAATCCATGAATATGTTGCATTGCATAGTTATTTGTTGGTGTGGGTGAATGCTGAATGATCCAATAGTCTCTGAGAGAAGTCCAGGAGCCTTTGACTACGCCCTGGCAGGTATAGAGAAGTCCAGGAGCCTTTGACTATGCCCTGGCAGGTATAGAGAAGTCCAAGAGCCTTTGACTACGCCCTGGCAGGTATAGTAAAGTCCAGGAGCCTTTGACTACGCCCTGGCAATGGTAAGTACAGAGGTGTTAGATACACATATACATATATAACAGGAAGACCAGGTGCTCGATTCTACGCCCTGGCACGGCAAAGGTACCGGGACTATGTGGTGACAGGTTTACCCTTGCTGTGGATTGTCTATGATATGATGCATTCCATAGGAGCATGTTTTAATGACTTGTTTTACTGTTCTACTCACTGGGCTATAGAGCTCATCCCACTCCCTTAACCCCAGTCTTGCAGGCTCAGTGTACAGTGTACAAGGGAAGTCCAGCAGAGTACAGAAAGAGTAAAGAGATTTGTAATAGCTTAGAGTGGACATGTAATATTAAAGAGATGTACTAGTTGTGTATACAGTTAAAGTTGTGCTTGACTTAGTGATGTTTGTGTTGTAAATCTTTTGTTATGTACATGATCTGTATATGTATATGTTTTACAAGTATGTGAAAAACCAGGCTTAACAGGTATGAGTTAACCCATCTAGAGCAAGCTCTAGTCAGGAGTACAGAGTACAGAGTACAGAGTACAGAAATAGTGCATGCACAGGTTAAGCCTTGGTTCAGATAAAAGTTTTTATTTTCACAGAAAATGTATGATCATGTATGAGATTTACAGGTACACAGAGAGTATAGCAGGCTTGCTACGGGTTCTGGCGGCCTTAAGCCGGCCTGAATCCTAGCGCTGGTGACGGTCCATTTTGGGGTCGTTACAGATTGGTATCAGAGCATAGAGCCTCTAGAGTACGATGTGCTGAGTAAGTATACTCAGGGATTAGAGATATCTCACATCGGAAAGAGGTTAAGATGTCAGAGTTTTAGATCTTAAGAGTATGGTGTGTTGAGCGAAGATGCTTAAGGATCAGGGATCTCACATCGGAAAGAGGTTAGAGGAAGTCAAGCACAATAGGAAATCATGTCCACTAGGATAGGATATAGAGTCCTGTTTTGAGGATGATGTGAAATGCCATGATTGTCTGCATGCGCATTTATGTTATGTTGTGAATGGATGTTGGAAGATCCTCTAGCCCTTAGTATGCATGTGATGATATGTATGAGATGAGCAGACCAGGATTGGCTTAGTTGCCCCTGGCATAGAGTAAGAGAAGTCCAGGTGAGGCTTTAGCACCCCTGGCAGTAGTAGAGGGCTATTGGTGACCAGTTCATCCATGATATGCTATGTATGTGATATGGGGTTCATGTATTACTACATGGATCATATTATGATGATATGCCCATATGATACTATGTTTATAGTATGATATGTTATGATATGTTGTGGCTTCTGGGTGTGTTCTTTTCTAGCAGGCAGGATATGAGGTACTCGTTGATCTACGGATTGACAGGAGTTCCACTTGAGAGGAAAGGTATAGATATTTTTCCTTGTTCTGCCAAGAGTGCAGTAGTGTAGCAGTAGCAGAGAGGGTATATCAAGGGACCCTAGGAGGTCGTTTGATACAGTCAGAGCAGGACTGGACCCTAGAGGATGTTAACTGATGTAAGAGAGAATAGAGAATAGAAAGTAACAGAGACAGATGTTTAGAGAAGAGATAATAGTTAGTAGTTAATGTGCCCTTCTCTAGCATGCGAGGGTTGCTAGGAGATGCTATGGTCTCGGGTTTTATAACCCCAAGTATAGTGAGAGTTGATCTCTCATTTCTGAGTTCAACCCTTCAAGAAGAGTAAGAGTAAGAGAGAGTGCAGGTAAAGATGATGGATTATTTAAGGGTAGATGTTTCTAAGTTGAAACAGGTGATGACCCTTTTGAGTATCTCAGAACGGTCAAGATGATAACTAATGAATTGGGAGTCAGGGAGAGTAGAGCCATTCAGATGGCAGGGTTCACATTGAAATGTAAGAAGGCAAGGGAATGGTTCAACCATTATGTGGACCCGAGGATGGACAGCTTATCCTGGGAGCAGTTTACCAATGAGTTTGTAGGATGGGCTGTTCCAGATAGCTCAAGGGAGCGTAAGGAGAGTGAATTTGAGCCGTTAAGGCAGACAGAAAACATGAGTGTAGAGGATTACCCAGAGAATATTGATCTTTTCCCTCTGGGCGAGGCTGCCGTAAAGAGTAAAAAGAAAGTTAGAAGCCTCAAAAGGTCACAGAAAAAGGAGTACTGGAAGCAGATAAAGTCTGGTCTGGGAATAGGTGAGGGGTCGAGCTCTGGTTTGATCGACTCCAGATGTTTTAGGTGCGGTAGGCCACACAAAGGAGTCTGTCTGGTAAGGACAACAGCATGATTCAGGTGCGGACAGGAGGGACACATAGCACGTGAGTGTTCCAGCGCGACAGTGATATCACAGTCCCAGCAGACAGCCTCAGACAGAGTGGCTCAGCCAGGAGTGCTAGCCATAGTGCAGGGCAGGGGCAGAGGCAGAGGGAGCGAGATCACTCCTTCTTCCACAGGTTTCCCCAGGTGAAGGTCCATCAGTACCAGTACGGATCTTCGCTTTGACGCATCAGGAGGCTCACACATCGGACATGGCAGTGATAGGTACTTTTCACTTCCATATGTTTTGATGTGTCTGCTATTAGAGACTCTGATGTTTCACCTTCCTTAGGGCCATGAGAGCCACAGAGAGTAGGGGTTTGATAGCTTCTAGGATTAGAATGTCCTCTTTGGGTCAGTGGACTCAAGTGTGATCCATCAGCGGCAGAGTCAGTCTGCCAGTTGAGTTCAGTGCTAGTTGTGAGTAGGTGCCTTCGAGCTGACCTAGTGGTTCTAGAGTGATTGTATGATGTCATTCTAGGGGTGGATGGTCTAGCTACTCATAGTACTGCCTTAGATAGCAGAGACAGAGTAGTCAGGCTTAGAGATCAGGGTGGATCACAGGTAGTTTGTTGAGGGGACAGTGTAAAGATGCCTGGAATTTGATATCAGCCCTATAGGCGCTTAAGCTGTTCAGGAGAGGTATCAGAGGTTTCTCGCTTGTGTCAGAGAGCATAGCAGTTAGTCAGATTAGGAGGGGAACCAGTTTTAGTGCCCGCAGCCAGAGAAAAGTTTTAGACGTTGTCCCAGACAAGTCGCCAGGTTTACCACCTGCTAAGAGAATAGAATGGGATATAGGAATGGTGTCTAGACCCATAACCATTCCTAGTCTTCTCTGCAGGATAGCACCAGTAGAGTGAGAGAGATAGTAAAAGCCAAACGAGTAGTAGCTAGAGGTTAGTAAGCTAGGATAGAGCTCGAGAGTGTTGCTATGAGATGCTATGGCCTTGGATTTTATCCAGGTATAGGGAGAGTGATCTCTCATCTCCGAGTACAGCCCTCAAGTATAAGAAATAATTCAGAGAACAGAGTAAGAAATAGAAGAGTAAGAAAAGAATAAAAGTAAGTAAGAGAGAAGTAAGTGAATAGATCAAAATAAGAAAAAGAGAAGAGTAAGTAAACTAGAGTAGAACAGAGGAAGAAAAGAGTAAGAATAAGTATAAGTTCAGAAAGCGATTTCAGTTTAGTCTGGGATTAGGTGGCGGTTGAGGCAGAGGAAAGGGTTGGCCTTTCCATTAGTAGATTCCCGAGGGAAGTTCCGTTAGCTTTGGCTCGGATCTTCACCCTGACTCAGCAGGAGGCTATCACATCGAACACGGTGACGTCAGGTACATTCACTTGTAGATGTTCGGATGTGTATCCTGTTTGTTTTGAACCCTAGTGTTTCTCTTTCCTTGTTGCTTTGAGTGAGCTGTTGATAGAGTGGGTTTGATGACTTCTGGGCCTAGAGTGTTTTCTCTGGGTTAGTGGACCCGAGTGTGATCCATCTGAGGCAGAGTCAGTCAGTCAGTTCAGAGTTTGTGATGAGTAGATGCTATCCAGCTGACCTTATGATTCTAGAGTTGACTATTTGATGTCATTCTAGGGCGGATTGGCTAGCTACTCATTGTACTACCTATGTCTGCAGAGACAAGGTAGGAGAGTTCAGAGTGCTGGATGGATCAGAGGTAGTCCTTGGAGGGGACAGAGTATAGGTGCCTAGAAGTTTGATGTCAACCCAACAGGCTCCTAGTTTACACAAGAAAGGTTGTCAGAGGGTTCTAGCTCTTGTGAGCGAGTTTAGTAGTCAGATCAGGGAATCAGCCTCAATGCCTGTAGCTAGTGAGTCCTAAATGTTTTTCCCAGACGAGCTGTCAGGTTTACCATCTGTCAGGGAGTTTGAGTTTGGAATAGAAGTGGTGTCTGGACGCGGAACCATTTCTTTCCTTCTACCCTACAGGATGGCACCTGCAGAGAGAGAATAGTCAGAATAGTACAAAGAAGCTTGGTAGATAAAGGTTGTATCCGACCTAGTACCTCACCCTGGAATGTTCCAGTGTCGTTGTGAGAAACGAAGGATGAAACCTTGAGATTTTGTAACGACTGTGAGCAGTTGAACAAAATCACTACCAAGGATAGGTGTGTCCATGTAGGATTGATGATCTAGGGATGATAGATCTGAGATTTGGGAACTATATGTCGAGAGTTAGAGAAAAGTCAGTTTAGCAGTTGAGTAGAGATGGATAGAGAAAGACAAAGACCAGAGTGCGCAGCGGATGCGTAGAGTAGTTCAAAAAGAAAAAGAAGAAGAAAAAATAGAGAAGCATGCCCATTGTCTAATAAAGATGTTGCAGACTCTAAAAGAACACGGCATAAAGGCCAAGTTCTGTAATATGAGTTCAATTAAGGGGCATATCTGTTTGAATCATGAGGTGTCACAATAAGGTTTCTGAAGTAAGTAGAAAGTTGAAGTAATAGGAAGTTCATTTAGAATTTCCTTAAAGTTGTTGTTCCTGTGACCGGGTTGAGTAAAGAGAAGCAAAGGTTAATGTAGCCAGAGTAGTGTGAATAAAGCTTAGAAGAGCCAAAGAGAAGGGAAAGTCAGTAGTCTGAAAGAAAAGAATTAAGTTGGTTGTGTACCGGCAGGAGTGATAAACAGTCAATGTAGAGTATGCACGCAGATCAAGAAGTTAAGAGTCAGGAGTATCTGTGTCTCTTCTCAGAGGAAGGTTTTAGACTTTCCTTGATTGCTTACTTGCATGTTTATTTGTTTGAACATTCGAGGATGAATGTTCTTAAAGGGGGAGAAGAATGTAATACCCGGCTAGATCAGGCATCGAAATTTCTACCGTCCGGTAGAATTCGAGGATGTCAGAGGTATCTAGAAGGGTAAGAGAAAGGTTTTCTTAAATGTTTTAAGTATTTTAAAGGTTTAGAATGGAAAAGGACTTGAGTTTTGAAGAGAAAAGACCAAAGGGCACAAGTGCAGGTTCGGCCGCCGAAGGGCAAGTTCGGCCGCTGAACATTGCAGGGTTTCGGCCTCCGAAGTTCAAGTTCGGCCGCCGAACGTTGTATGATTTTGCATGCAGTTTCGGCTGCCGAAGCTGAGGCGGTTGTTCATCAGAAAGGGCACTGAGTCCAGAAAATGGAGAAGGTTCTTCTCTCTTTCTGGCCTAGGTGAGTTCTTGATCTCCTTGGATTGTTTTTATGGTTTTTCTTCTAATCTTTCAAAGTTAAACAAGTTTTAAGTAAGTTTTATGTGTTTTGGAAGAGTTTGAAAGCTTGGAGAAGTTTGGAACTTGGATCTCCATATCTTCGAGTTTGAATCACACCAGCCTTTGTTCTTCAAGAGGTAAGTGTTGATTTTCAGCTTTTAAAATGTTTTAGATGAGTTTTATGAAGGGAAAAGGGACTTTATGCATGAGTTGTGCATATTAGGGTTTATGTACCCTTTGTGCATGTTTGATGTGTATGATGTTCGTTTTTTTGGGTTTTTGAACTTGTTTTCAGCCCCTATGAGCTTGTAGAAGTGTTTGTACATGTTTTGAGAGGTTAGTTGCATGTGGTGAGAGCTTAGCAGGGATTGGAAGGACTGGAAGGCATCCTTGTGCACGAAGCTGAGTTCTGGATGAACTCAGGTTCGGCAGCCGAAGGAGGATTCGGCCGCTGAACATGCCCGACTTTCATCTCTGGAGGGAGCATTCGGCCACCGAAGGTGCCGCCGAAGATGCTCTGTTCAGCCTTCCTTTGTATGATTTCTATGATTGTTCTAGGAGGTTTTAGCGGGTCTTTGGAGAATTGTGTAAGAGTTGTTTATCAGTTGTATAGAGTATGATTGGTACCTCATTTGAGTCCTTCATTGTAGGATTGGACCCGAAGAACCGAGGTGTTTAGCAGTAGTACCTGCATCAGAGTTAGAGGTGGCCCAGAGTTAGCCAAGCATTGGCTACAGGTGAGTAGAACTAAACTTAATTCTTTTAATTGAGAACTGAAATGCTTTTAGCATAATTCATGCATCATGAGTATGCAGTAGGTTGATTGCATTAGAATCCACGAATATGTTGCATTGCATAGTTATTTGTTGGTGTGGGTGAATGCTGAATGATCCAATAGTCTCTAAGAGAAGTCCAGGAGCCTTTGACTACGCCCTGGCAGGTATAGAGAAGTCCAAGAGCCTTTGACTACGCCCTGGCAGGTATAGTAAAGTCCAGGAGCTTTTGACTACGCCCTGGCAATGGTAAGTACAGAGGTGTTATATACACATATACATATATAACAGGAAGACCAGGTGCTCGATTCTACGCCCTGGCACGGCAAAGGTACCGGGACTATGTGGTGACAGGTTTACCCATGCTGTGGATTGTCTGTGATATGATGCATTCCATAGGAGCATGTTTTAATGACTTGTTTTACTGTTCTACTCACTGGGCTATAGAGCTCATCCCACTCCCTTAACCCCAGTCTTGCAGGCTCAGTGTACAGTGTACAAGGAAAGTCCAGCAGAGTACAGAAAGAGTAAAGAGATTTGTAATAGCTTAGAGTGGACATGTAATATTAAGGAGATGTACTAGTTGTGTATACAGTTAAAGTTGTGCTTGACTTATTGATGTTTGTGTTGTAAATCTTTTGTTATGTACATGATCTGTATCTGTATATGTATATGTTTTACAAGTATGTGAAAAACCAGGCTTAACAGGTATGAGTTAACCCATCTAGAGCAAGCTCTAGTCAGGAGTACAGAGTACAGAGTACAGAGTACAGAGTACAGAGATAGTGCATGCACAGGTTAAGCCTTGGTTCAGATAAAAGTTTTTATTTTCACAGAAAATGTATGATCATGTATGAGATTTACAGGTATACAGAGAGTATAGCAGGCTTGCTACGGGTTCTGGCGGCCTTAAGCCGACCTGAATCCTAGCGCTGGTAACGGTCCATTTTGGGGTCGTTACAAGTACTTTCCTCATAACTGTAACAGAAGTAGGATAGCTAGCAAATCTATTATAGAGAGATAGTTTTTGTAATTATTTTTTACAAATTTTATATTTTTCTATACAAATTCTAGAGAACTCCACACAGTTATATAAATAGAAATAGTATACAAGAAATAAAGCCATTCTTTTTTCAATCAAATAATATCTATTACTTTTCTTTTTTATGGTATCAGAGCAACTGTGCTACTGATATTCTAGTCTTTACATTACTTTTTCTTCAACCTATGGCCGAAAGTAACAACCAAATGCCCATTATTACCCCTATTAAAAAGCCTAGTGAAAAGAAATCAATGGATGCCTTCAACTTCCATAACTGTGACCCCCGGGAATGATTTTGGTCAGTGTACCACTCGATGGCAATAATTACATGTCTCGGAGCAGATCAATGACTATCGCCCTCAGAGTAAAGGGTAAGCTTGTTTTTATCAATTGCAAGTGTGAGATGTTAGATCCAAAATCTGAAGACTTTGAGAAATGAGTAAGAGCAGATAGTATGGTATCTCTTGGCTTCTAAACTCTTGTTAAAGGAGATTGTTGAAGCATTCTTATTGCAACCGCTTAAGATCTATGGGAAGAAATCAAAGGCGGGAAAGCGATGGACCCATTGTTGTATCAATTAAAAAGAGAGGTAAGTTCCTTCACTCAATCCAACATGATAGTAATAGTATATTTTACTAAACTTAAAAAGTTGTGGGATGGACTTACTTGTTTAAGGGCCTTAACTCCATATACTTGTGGTGCCTCTAAAACTATAGCAGATTTTGATAATGCTGACAAGTTGATTCAATTCTTAATGAGCTTAAATGGTTTTTATGATCATGGGAGAAACTATATCTTACGCATAGAGCCATTACCTAGTATCAACAAAGCCTATTCTATGGTGTTTAGGGTGGAAAAGTAAACAGAAGTACATTAAAAAGATCTCTGCTAGTCATCCATGAATGTTAGAATGACTAATGGCAAGCCATATTTCAGGAAAAGGGAGAAAGAAAACAGACAATGCAACCACTGCAATGGTACTGGCCATACTAAGGAGACATGCTTCAAACTCCATGGGTATCCGGAGTGGTTCAATGAGTATAAGCAGCAAATATTGTATATGAGACACTCCTAGAGCATAAGGCAATAAATTTGAGATATTAAACATGATACAGTAGGAAGTAATTAAGTACATAAAAGGCCTGTTGAAATAGCTGGATGTTTAGGAACTATCGATTATGGAGGTATGAGCTCTAATAACTACTATCCTAGTTTTTCTAAAAAAAACAGAGGTATATGGATTGTGGATACATGAGCCACATCTTATATGAGTTGTGACTTAAGTATATTTGTTGAACATATACAAATTAAAAAACAAATGACTATGACATCACCAAATGGCCTTTTGGCACCCATAACACAAATTGGAACCATTGCTGTTACTGCCAAACTAGTTTTCAAAAATATTTTATATATTCCAAGCTTTAAATAAAATCTTCTGTCCATAAGCAAAATCATAGAAAATACAAATATTTCTGCCAAGTTCTATGCTAATCAATGTTTTTTGCAGGACTAAGTGACCAGTGAAGTAATAAGAGTAGCAAAAATGCAAATGGACTCTATAAAATAAATTTTGGTTTATATAGTAAAAGTGTCACTAGCTTCTCCAAGCCATCAACCTTAAGTTCTTCTGACCAGAAAATTTTATGTAAGTTATAGTATTATAGTCTTGGTCATATCTCTTAAACCAAATTATCTCATGTTGATATATTTAGTATTAATATTAATGAAGATCATTATGCTTGTGAAGTTTGTCCTCTTGTCGAACAATAAAGATTAAGTTTCCTAGAAGTTATATATCTACTTTAGAAATTTTTGAGTTAATCTATCTTGATTTATAGGGGCATTATTCTGTTAAAACTATTTCTTGTGTAATCTATTTTTTAACTATAGTTGATGATTATTCTAGGGGAATATGGACTTACATATTGAAAGATAAAAATAATGTGCATACCATTATAGAAGATTTTAAAGACATGATTAATAATCAATTTTGAAAAAATGTAAAAATTGTGAGATTAGATAATCGAACATAATTTACAAACTCTTCTTGCGCATTTTTTTTTTTAAACAAAGGGAATCATACATCAAAGGTCTTATCCTTGTACTCCACAATAGAATGGAGTTGTGGAGAACACAAGCATCTATTAGAAGTAGCTCGAGCATTGATGTTCCAGTCAAATTTACCAAAAAATTTTTGGGGAGAATCCATTCTTATAGCTACTTACTTTATTAATGTTTTACCTAGTTCTGTTTTACAATGGAGAACTCCTTTGAGATTTTTATAAGAAAAAATCAAATTATACAAAGTTAAAAGTGTTTGAATCCCTTTGTTTTGTTACCATCAAAGGACCACAAACATTAAAATTTGCAGCAATAACATTAAAATGTGTTTTTCTAGGGTATGTTCAAAGATTTAAAGCTTTTAAATTATATGATTTAACGAACAAGAAAATTTTTATTTCAAGAGATGTTATATTTTATAAAACTGAATTTCCTTATTTACAAAATAAGATTGACAAGTATAATTATCCTCCCATAACCCTACCAGTACCAGATTTTATTCCTAAATTACCTAACACACAAGATAGTGAAGTCAAATAGCTCACCAAATGACATTACACATATACCCACAGCTTCATCCTCCCCTATTGATCCTCTATTAATATCTCCTTCTCATCATACCTCTATTGATCTAAATATTGTATTCATACCTAGAAGAAGTATGAGAGCACAAAATAAATCAATATGGTTGAAAGACTTTACTACTTGTATCAATAGTACTTCAGCTGGTTACACAGCACATGAATACTCACTTTTTTTTATAAACTCATTGCTTACAGTCAAGATTATATAAGTTTTGTGGCTAATATATCCACACTCATGGAACCTACTACATATCAGAAAGCTAAGGAAAGTAGTGATTAGGTGAATGCTATGCAACAAGAGTTAGATGTTAGTGTAAGCCCTAGTCCTATGTATATTGTAAAGTCATTTTATCTACAATAAATAAAGAAGAGGCATTTGTTCTACCACTTTGTTTATTACTGTGCATATTAAATTGATAAAAAACATCCTTGAATATTGTGTCTGTTCAAGTTATCAAGTGTGAGGCACTTGATAGTAAAACTTTGAAACTTTAAAGAACAACATTCTAAACTTCCCTAGTCAATTATTGTCATGGGAGTGATATTAAACTAAGTCTAGTATGGTCTCTGTGAGATGATCATATTTTACGGGTCATAGGATATTGGATATCAATAAGAGAACATAAATATAAGTTAAGAATGTTGTATTTGGAAATGATCCACTTACGAGAACACTACATAGTTGAAAGTCATAAGTGTCTCTCTAGTGATACTTGTACTAGAAGTCCTTAGACTGAAAATCTCTATGGATGCCTAGATGAGTTCTCGTGTGCTTTGACTTACACCTAACGCGCCCATAAATGGGTTGGCAAGTACAGGTATGATTGGGTATACCATGATTCATGCTAAGAAACATAAGAAAAGTGAAGGGATTGCCTCTCTCGAAGAAAGAGAAAATATCATCGGCCACTTAACTAGTGAAACTGAGAAGAGTGTGGCCATACCCAAGTTGTATGATAAGAGTTATCATTAATTTGATTGATTCAGTATCACTAATAGGTCAAGAAAAATGATTTAGCAATGATTAAGGATGACTTGTTCCATGTCTTATGCAAATTATGATATCTTATGGCAAATGATTGTACTAGTTCACTAGTAGAGCGATTTTTTGAGTAAATTCTTAACTATTAAATTTCTAAGTTATTATAATATCTTGCTAGAGATCAATTATAATTTATGGACCTTAAAAATCCACTACCAACATTGAATAGTCCTATAGGATCGCACATGATGAAATTTGGATAAAGAGTATTTTGATCTTTTCTTATCGGGCCATTAATAAGTGTTTTGTTTAAAATATATCAATGGGCTCATGTGAATTTTGGTATACATTCCTAGGCCCACTTAATATGGCTTAAGGTATGATATAATTAGTTAATTAAAAGGTTTAATTAATTAGTAAAAAAAGAGAGAGTTCTAATAGGATTAGGGCTTATTTTTAGGAAGTTTATTTTAAATTAAATGCCAATATCTAATTAGATTTGAATTCAAATTAAATCAAACTTTCTTTTCAGATTTTCCACTCTCTTGTCCAAATTAGAGTGCCTAAAATAGGAAGAAATAAAATCCTAATAGGACTTTGAAAATGTGGCTATATATAAGTGAGAAAAAAGGAGAAAGAAGGGCAAGCTTCTTCCACCTCCTCTCTTTTGGCCGAAACCTCTTAGAGAAAAAGAATAGATTTTTCTCCTACCCGCTCTTAAGTTTTTAGCACTAAACACTTTAGGGATTGAATGAGGTCAGATCTCTAATCCTCTACCTAAGCCGAATTCATAAAAACCGAAAGGAAGAGGCAAACATTCAAGGTGCTAGCACACTTCCTTTGGCCGAGAATTTCAGTGTGTGAAATTATAGAGGGGAGTCACTATTGGGCAGTCCCTAGGTCACGTTTTTCTGCTGGAGAGGAGATAAAAAAGGTGATTCTGATTCGTTTTATTTTGGTCTAGTCTTGCAAACAATTCAACAAAGATAACTATTGCACCTTTAATATCATTGCTGCATGCATCGACTCTTCTTATGGCTTAAAATTATTTTATTTTTCATTGCGCCAATCTGATATGAAGCTCATAAGATTTCCAACAGTAGTATCAGAGCTAGATTGCATGATTAATAATAGTATTAAAATCATTTGCGTGCTTAAACGCTCATCTAGACGTGTAGACAATTGATCAAGTATAATTTAGCCACATTTTTATTATCATTATTACAATTTAAATATGCATTTTTCTAGTTTAATTTATATTTTTATGATATTTTTGCAGAAAAGGAAGAAAATGGAAACTTGAAAAAAGTTTATAGAAAAAGCTGGAAAATCGATTTGGCCGAAGTGATTTGACCAAATCACTTGCAGAAAGTTGAAGCAGAAACCTGGAAGTGACTCACAGAAACGATTTGGGCAAGTGATTTGCCCAAATCAATTGCCCAAATAAAACTGACGCCAGCAAAATCCAGCAGCGCAGGAAAAGAAGGAAATTCAAAATTTTAAAAGTATTAGAGTCCTATCCTACTTCAAACACCACAAGACCAGTTCTATAACAACTCCAAGAGCCACACCAAAGAAAGTCCTTCACCAAAGTAGTTTTATTCATGATAAAATACAAAGGCAAAGGAGGAATTAAAAGACCATCAAAAGACCAAGTCAAAATAGGATTCCAATTCCAAGAAAGATTAGAGCTCCTCACCTATAAAAAGGGACATCAACCAAACAACAAGACATCTTCAGAATTAATTCAGAATTTCCAGCAGAAGCTTCAAAAACACCTATCTCTTTCCTTTTCTTCTTCTTTTCTCCTTTATGTGTTCTTTGTCCACCATGAGTGGCTAAAAACCTTTTGTCTCTAGTTGAAGTTGGAGAAGTTTCAGTTTTATTATGAATTGGGAGATTTGAAACTCCATTGTTAAACTTCTATTTTTCAATATTTATGCAACTTGATCTTCATGTTATTATTGCCTTGCTTTTAGAATCAATTAAGATCTATTTATTTTAATTGCATGAGCAATATATTGTTAGTTTGAATGATTTGGGTCCGTAATTGCTTAGATTATTTGAACACAAGCATAATTGGTTGCATGATCTAAACTTGACCACGCGGTTGGTAAGGTTAGAATTAGGCTTCTCTATGTCTTAATGCAGTTAACAATTGAAAAGTAAAAAATCCCAATGACGTTCCTTGGCAACTTGTTAACTAGTGTTTAATTAGCGAACGTTTCCTAATCAAACTAAAACTAAGGAGAAATTTGGTTGTGAGAAGCGTCTTCCACAACCTAAACTAATTTATTGAAATAAATAGAAGGTTCAAAGAATCAATGATCAATTCTAAAACTGAAATAGATCCTACACTTCAACTAGAGTCCTTCTACCTTTGATTTACTTATCTCTTTGTTTATTGCTTTCTTTTATTACTTAATCTTAATTTTAGTTCAATATCATCACAACAAATCCCCTTTTATTTTACTTCTATTATTAATTTGCCCAAGTCATAGTTAGGAAAGTCGTTAGTGTCAAATCCCTGTGGTTCGACCTTATTGCCACTATCTACAGTTTTTAATTATTGATTGATAATAGGTTTATTTTTGACGGTTTCGACAACCGCTATCAACAATAAAGTTGAAATTTTCTACATTATATGTTTTCACTTATATGAGTTAGTTAAACACTCTATACGATTAATATGATTAATAGGAGGTATTTTATAACTTATTTAGGTGTTTAATTAATCCAAAATAAATTTGGACAGAATTACTAAATTTTCAGAATTTCCCCTAGAATGAAGAACATAAACGGCTAAGAGAAGTTTTTCATAATCAGCTAGGATTTTCTTTTCAAATATGATTAGTAAGATTTAAATCTACTTAGGGTATTCAAACATCATTTAAATCACATATGAAATGAGTGTTTTAATTAAGTAATAAATATGATTTTTAGTGATTAATAGTTAATCTTAACATATTTAATGAAACATCTTCATAATATACACTTTTAGATGTTGTATATGTATGCCGATTGTTTGTTTTTGCCATGATTGAATTTTATCAACTTTGTTCTTTTAATGGTGAATGTTATTTCATACAATTACATGTTTAAATTATTTATTTTATATTTTTAGTATATGCAAATTATATGTTCATACTTTAAATGTTAAACCACTAAACATGTAAATCGGAATAAATCGAAAATTGGATTTTTTGATTAATGGCACTAATCAAAGTTGCTTTGTGTTTCAAGGCTTTAAGAATGACTCATAAGATGAGTTTGTCAATGGTTGACCTAATGGGCTTAGGCCCAAACCCTTTATTGGGATAATTTTAAAAGGCTAAACACACAATTTCCTTAATGGGCTTAAATTAAAAATAAAATTGAAAATGCCATGATTATTATTGTTATGTATGATGAATGTAATTACATGGTGCACTCATGGGCCTTATTTTAGGTTTATAAATTAAATACAGTCTGCGTGTCGTTTATCAATTTTGTAATATACGTTAAATTTTATATTATAGAATTTGAAGACAGAGCCCAAGTTGGGGAGCTAACTTATTTTGGTCCAATAGTTATGAGCTAATTCATTTTGGCTCAACTGATTAGTGAGCTAATTCATTTTGCCCCAACTCGAAGAAGAAGACTATTTTGCAATAGGTCTTAGTTCTTAGTTATAGGTATATTGGCCCATGAGTGACACGTTTACTTTTATACTTTATACTTATGCATGTGTGAATGTATGGATATTTGTTTTGCCATGTAAGCCATTTTCCAAACAATCCCTAAAAATTAAGTCAATACGAATTGTCTTCCTAAATCGAAACTTGTCAATGCATCAATTATTAAAGCATGAACCAGCCAAAGCTAGGTGCATTAAATTATCTTTGTGAGGCAAGTGTTAGGGTAATTTGTTACGCTTAATACATGATTGTAAGTTTAGACTTAACATGGGTAGTTAGATTTGCTCTTGGCCCTAGGCAATCTAAAATGGATATATGCTTGACATACGATGTCAACCCATTAAAACTAAAAATCATATAGGAGATGATTGAAAAGAGTTCCTACCTAAATAGCCTAGTCTTAGGTGTACAAACTCAGTTTGACTGAGATAAAGTGAAATATGGATCTTGGCCCACAATTCAATCACTAACAAATGAATTATTTATGGGATATTAATTCAAATTATGGGATTATAATTAAAGACCTTATCTAATCTTGTTTTAATTAGCTTTGTAGATTGAACAATGATTACCAACAACAATAAAATATTTTCACTGCGAACTGTCCTTGAGAAGAACAAACTAAATGAGACTAATTTCATTGACTGGTCTCGCAATTTGATAATTATTCTCAAATAAGAGAAGAAGTTAGATCTATTGGATCACCCATTGCCCATTGAACCTACAAGAAATGCCACAGCTGCTCAAATGGAGGCTTTTGAGAAAAAGAAAAATGACTCCAACGATGTGACCCGCCTCATGTTGGCAATTATGACTCCTGATTTGCAAAAGCAATTCATGAATCAAGAGGCCTTCGCGATAATGGTACATCTTAAAGAAATGTTCTAAGAGCAAGCCCATCACGAAAGGTTTGTGACTACAAGGCATTGACATCCTGCAAGATGGCACTGAGGACTCCTATTAGTTCCCATGTACTCAAGATGAAAAGGTATCTTGATACTCTTGAGAAGCTTGATGTGCGCGTCAGTAGGGAGCTTACAACTAACCTAATTTGGAGTCACTTTTGGATAGTTGTGATTTATTCATCATGAAATATAACATGCACTGAATGGATAAATCAGTCACCAAGTTATATGGGATGCTCAAGAGTGCTGAAGAGAACATCCATAAAACTAAATCCATACTTATGGTTCAAAAGGGCATTAGCAAGAAAGGGAAAGGCAAGGTAAAGGTTCCACCTAAGCCTAAGGATAACAAGGCTGGGCCTAAGTCCAAAGGCAAGGAGAAAAAGGCATCTAAGCCCAAGCCCAAGCAAGAAGAGAGCACATGCTTCCACTGTAACAATGTTGGGTATTAGAAAAGGAACTGTCCTCTATACCTGGAAGAGTTGAGGAAGAACAAGGCTTCTACATAAGGTATTTATGTTATAGAAGTCAATCACCTTTTTATTTCTAACTCATGGGTATTAGATACCGGATGTGGTTCTCACATTTGTTCAAATATACAGGGACTAAGAAATAGACAGGAGCTTGCAAAGGGAGAAGTAGACCTCCGCGTAGGAAATGGAGCAAGAGTTGCTACCTTGGAGATAGGAGACTATCTTATAACTTTACCCTCTAGACTTGTTATTTCATTGAAAATTTGTTATTTTGTTCCTGCTATGAGCAGGAATATTATTTCAGTTTCATGCTTGGATATTGATAAATTTCATTTCATTATTCGGAATAATGTTATTTCAATTGATCGTCAAGACATTTTTTATGGCAATTCCATGTTATATAATGGTCTTTATATCCTAAACTTAGAAAGCAATGAGCCCATCTATAACATAAATACAAAAAGGGTTAAGACTAACGAATTAAACTCTACTTACTTCTGGCACTGTCGTTTAGGACACATGAATGAGAAACGCATATCAAGACTCTATAAAGATGGGATTCTTAGATCATCTGATTTATAATCATATGACACATGCGAACCTTGTCTACATGTGATAGAGCATATTTTAGTCCATATTTTCATGATCTTATTGATGTTTATTTGCACCTATTCTACCTAATTTTGTGGTTTTAATCATGTTTTGCAAGTATTAGGTGTGAAGAAACAATTTGGAGAAAATGCTCTTAAAAATGCCAAAAGAAGCCAAAATTAGAGAAGCAACCTTCGGAGGCAACTTTCGGAAGCCAAAAATCAGTCACCTTCGGCGGCCGAAAGAGGACTCCAGAGACGAAAGTGGACCACCTTCGGCGGCACCTTCGGCCGCCGAACCATGCAGGCAGAGACGAAATGTAACAGCCCGGAAATCCGAACCGCTACCGGCGCTAGGATCCAGATCGGCATAAGGCCGCCGGGAACCGTAGCAAGCCTGACATAACCTGTAATCCTGTTTAATCCCATACATGATCAACAATACTCATAAACCTGTAAACATTCTCATATAACAACTAAGCTCATCCTGTACATAAACATAAACATAACATAAACCTCCACTGGGGCCCTCATCAAATGCTCCAATGGGGTATCTCATCATACATAAGCTTGGTTGAAACATAACCTCATATCTCATATCATAAGGACCATGTACATACAAGTGGGATTAACAATCTGCATTGGTCAAGCACAACTCTATCCTCAATATTCAAATTACATAACATAACTTTAAAACACTTTACATTACATCATAATACAATTGTCATGTCCACAATCTAACTATTACATCAACATACTTCAATGAACTCTGGCTAACCTTCTAGTCTACCCTGTACCTGCACATCTGGGGTTAGGGGAGAGGGGTGAGCTATAAAGCCCAGTGAGCAGTGAGCAGAATAGTAAAAC
This sequence comes from Manihot esculenta, assembly GCF_001659605.2. Lineage (NCBI taxonomy): Eukaryota > Viridiplantae > Streptophyta > Magnoliopsida > Malpighiales > Euphorbiaceae > Manihot > Manihot esculenta. The sequence continues at coordinate 19,865,555 of NC_035172.2, forward strand.
ATTTAAAACATATGATAACATGAAATGCATCACATCACAGCTAATCACATCAAGGATGAATTTGTCACCAATAATCCCCTACATGGACCAACTGTGCCAGGGGCGTAGAATGGGCCTCACTGGTCTTTCTCTTACATAACATAGCATAACATGGTCCAACTGTGCCAGGGGCGTAGAATGGGCCTCACTGGTCTTTCTCTTACATAGTGCCAGGGGCGTAGAATGGGCCTCACTGGTCTTCCGTACCGTATCATCATCATCATAGCATAGGGGGACTAATGGATCATTCAACATCCATCCACATCATCAAACATAATATGCAATGCAACATATTCGTGAGTCTAATGCAACACCCTATTATCTCATGGCATTCATGATGCGTGAATCATGCTAAAACTGATTTATTTATTTAAAAGCATAAGAGTTATTCCACTCACCTCTGGCTGAAGCTCTACTGACTCTGAAGCAGCTATCTCACTGCTGGGGTCCCTGATTTCTCGGGTCCGAACCTACACAGGTGGACTCAAATGAGGGACCGAACATACATAAACATGACTCTAAAATACTCCCCAAAAACCCCCTAAAACATCATGAAATAATCATAGAAACACATGCATGAAATGGCTGGACAGGGCACTTTCGGCGGCAGGTTCGGCGGCCGAAAGTCCTGGACAGATCCGAAAGTCAGGCACTTTCGGCGGCACCTTCGGCGGCCGAAAGTCCCAGACAGAGACGAAAGTCTCTTTTCGGGGGCAACTTCGGCAGCCGAATGCTGCCTCCACAAAGGGGGTTCGGCGGCCGAAAGTCACTTCGGCGGCCGAACCTGAGCTTCTCCCGAAGGGCAGAAACTCAGCTTCTCTATGCACATTTCGCCTCCCAAGCTCCAATCATGCATAAACTTGTTCTAAAACATGCATACTTCACATACATCACACCTAGGGGTCTCAAACTAACATATACCCCAACTACAACACTTCAAACACACAAAAATCAACATACATTGTTCAAACATTCAAAATACCCATAACCTCATCAACAAGCCTAAACATGCATCTCTACCCATGGATCTTACTCAAAGCTTGTTTAAAACATAATAAGAGTTCAAGATCGACCCTTACCTCTTGAAGATCGAGAGGAAAACGACCTTGACTCAAAGTTGGGAGGATTGAGCTCCTTGAACCTCAAAGTACCCAAACGTGCTTAAAACTTGTAAATCTTCAAAACAAAGTCATAAACTTGTTAAAAAAATGAAAGATTGAAGGAAAATGCTCAAGATCGGTGAGGGGGCGGCGGAGACTCACCTTGGCCGACAACGGGGAAGAAAAAGCTCGCCCGTGCGGACCTAAGGGACCCTTTTATAGTGGCTGGCCAGGCCACGTTCGGGGGCCGAATGTGCCTCCGCATGCATGCCATGTTCGGCGGCCGAACTTGACTTTCGGCGGCCGAACTTGGACTTCCCTCACTCATGCTTTCGGGGGCCTAACGTGCCTCCAAAACGCATGCATGTTCGGCGGCCGAACTTGGCTTTCGGCGGCCGAACCTGGGTTTTCCTCCAAAGACTTTTCATGTAAAAACTCATTTCTTTAATACTTAAAAATCATAAAACACATTAAAACATTTTTATAAAACATGATTCTACCCTTCTAGAGGTCTCCGACATCCGAGATTCCACCGGACGGTAGGAATTCCGATACCGGAGTCTAGCCGGGTATTACATTCTCCCCCCTTAAGAACATTCGTCCCCGAATGTTCCTCAACTAGTACATGCATAGTAAAATAACATAACACACATACAAAACACATAGGGACTAACCTTAAAAGAGGTGGGGATATTGCTGGAGCATGGACTCCCGTGTCTCCCAAGTGCATTCTTCCATATTGTGGTGGTTCCAAAGGACTTTCACCATTGGGATTTCCTTGTTTCTCAACTTTCTGATCTGGGTGTCTAGGATCCGTACTGGCTGCTCAACATAGGTGAGATCCTCTTGGATCTCCACATCAGGCTCACTAAGAACCTTGCTCGGATCTGACACGTACTTTCTTAACATGGAAACATGGAAAACCGGATGGATTCTTTCCATAGATGCAGGCAAGTCCAGCTTGTACGATACACTCCCAATCTTTCGCAAGACTTCAAAGGGTCCAATGTACCGTGGAGCTAGCTTACCCTTTTTACCAAACCGAACCACCCCTTTTATTGGAGACACCTTGAGCAATACTAGATCCCCCTCCTGAAAGTCTACCTGTTTCCTGTGGAGGTCTGCATAACTCTTCTGCCTGCTTGAAGCAGTTTTGATTCTCTCTCTGATGATGGGTACCACCCTGCTGGTGATCTCTACTAACTCAGGCCCTGCCAAGGCCTTCTCTCCTACTTCCTCCCAACAGACGGGTGATTTGCACTTCCTCCCATACAAAGCTTCATATGGAGCCATCCCGATGCTAGCATGATGGCTGTTATTGTAGGCAAACTCCACCAAAGGTAGATGCTGCCTCCAAGAACCGCCAAAATCCAGCACACACATTCTGAGCATATCTTCTATTGTCTGGATGGTCCTTTCTGACTGTCCATCGGTCTGGGGATGGAAGGCAGTACTGAAATCCAACCTGGTACCCATAGCACTCTGCAGACTCCGCCAAAACCTGGAGGTGAATTGGGGCCCTCTATCTGACACTATAGATACTGGGACCCCATGCAGTCTGACAATCTCATCAACATACACCTGCGCTAACTTATCCACAGAGTAGTTGCTCCTAACTGGAATGAAGTGAGCAGATTTAGTAAGTCTGTCCACAATCACCCATATGGAGTCTAATCTGTTGGACGCCGCCGGTAGCCCCACTACGAAATCCATAGCTATATTTTCCCATTTCCATTCTGGAATAGGTAGCGGGTTAAGCATTCCAGCCGGCTTCTGATGTTCCAGCTTCACCCTCTGACATACCTCGCAGGCTGACACAAACTGTGCCACTTCCCTCTTCATAGCTGGCCACCAATATACTCTTTTCAGATCCTGATACATTTTGGTGGCTCTAGGGTGAACGCTGTATCTTGCATTATGAGCCTCTCTCATAATGTCTCCCTTAAGCCCTATGTCATCTGGTACACATAATCTGTTCCCATAGCGGAGGATCCCCTTACTGTCAAATCTGAACTCACTATCTTTGCCTGACTGAACAGTCCTGGCAATCTTCACTAACTCTGGGTCCTCATGCTGTTTCTGAGCCACCTGCTCCAGAAACACGGGTGTCACTCTCATCTGTGCAATCAAAGCACCTGTACCAGACAACTCTAACTGTAGACCTTCATTCATGAGCTTGTAAAACTCCTTCACCACCGGTCTCCTCTCTGCCGTGATGTGGGATAAACTGCCTAGTGACTTCCGGCTTAGGGCGTCTGCCACAACATTCGCCTTACCCGGATGGTACTGAATCTTGCAATCATAGTCACTCAACAGTTCTACCCACCTCCTCTGTCTCAAATTCAGTTCTCTCTGGCTCAAGATGTGTTGCAGGCTCTTATGATCTGTAAAGATCTCACATTTCACCCCATAGAGGTAGTGCCTCCACATCTTGAGTGCAAAGATGACTGCTGCCATCTCAAGATCGTGTGTGGGGTAATTCAACTCATGCCTCTTCAGTTGTCTAGAGGCGTAAGCGATCACCCTGTCATTCTGCATCAACACACAACCCAAGCCTACTCTGGATGCATCACAGAACACTGTGAAGTCATCATTACTAGTCGGCAGAGCTAACACTGGTGCTGAAGTTAACCTCTTCTTGAGCTCCTCAAAACTTTCTTCACACTGATCGGTCCATACGAACCTCTGGTTCTTTCTGGTCAATCTGGTTAGAGGAGCTGCAATCTTTGAGAAGTCCTGAACGAACCTCCTGTAATAACCAGCCAAACCCAAGAAACTTCTAATCTCTGTCACTGAGGTGGGTCTAGGCCAGTTAGTCACAGCCTCTATCTTCTTGGGGTCTACTTCAATTCCGTTCTCTGACACTACATGCCCCAAGAACGAGATGCTCCTCAACCAGAACTCACACTTGGAGAACTTGGCATACAAGCCATGCTCCCTCAAGGTCTGCAAAACTGTCCTCAGATGATGGGCATGCTCCTCTGCATTCCTGGAATACACTAAGATATCATCTATGAAGACAATAACAAAGTGATCCAGGTACTGTCTAAACACTCTGTTCATGAGATCCATGAATGCTGCAGGGGCGTTGGTCAGCCCGAACGGCATCACAAGAAACTCATAGTGCCCATATCTGGTCCTGAAAGCTGTTTTTGGCACATCCTCTTCTCTGATCCTCAACTGATGATACCCAGATCTCAGATCTATTTTGGAAAAACAACCTGCTCCAGCTAGCTGGTCGAATAGATCGTCGATCCTTGGCAATGGGTACTTATTCTTGGTAGTGACTTTGTTCAACTGCCTGTAGTCGATACAAAGTCTAAGGGATCCATCCTTCTTTTTCACAAACAATACTGGAGCACCCCAAGGTGAGGTACTCGGTCGGATGAAGCCCTTATCTACCAACTCTTGTAACTGCTCTTTCAATTCCTTCAACTCGGCTGGAGCCATCCTGTAGGGTGGGATAGAGATCGGTCTAGTTCCAGGCATCAATTCAATCTCGAACTCTATCTCCCTAACAGGTGGTAAACCTGGCAACTCGTCTGGGAATACATCTAAAAACTCATTGACCACTGGCACTGCGGCGGGCTCTCTAATCTGACTGTCTAGCTCTCTCACATGAGCCAAGTACCCCTGACATCCCTTCCTAAGCAACCTATGAGCCTGGAGAGCTGAGATCAAACCTCTAGGAGTACCCCTCCTGTCTCCTCTGAAGACGACCTCTGATCCATCCTGACTTCTGAACTTGACTACCTTGTCCCTGCAGTCCAAGGTAGCGCCATGGGTAGATAACCAGTCCATCCCTAGAATGACGTCAAAATCTGTCAACTCTAGAACCACAAGGTCGGCGGACATGCATCTCCCCTCAACAAAAACTGGACTACACTGACAGACTGACTCTGCCACTGATGGATCACACTTGGGTCCACTGACCCAGAGAGGACACTCTAACCCAGAGACCATTAATCCCAACCTCTCTACGGCCCTCGGAGCAATAAAAGAATGAGATGCACCAGGGTCCATTAATGCATACACATCAGAACACCCAATGACTAAATTACCTGCCACCACGGTGTTAGATGCATCTGCCTCCTGCTGTGTCATGGTGAAGATCCTTGCTGGAGCTGACGGACCCTCACCTCTGAACCCTGCTGAAGAAGAGGCTGACCCTCTCCCTCTGCCTCTACCACTGGCCTGTGTCATGGCTGGAGCTACTGGCTGTGCCACACTACCAGAAGCTGTCTGCTGAGACTGTGTCACAAAAGCTGCTCTAGGACACTCTCGTGCCATGTGTCCCTCCTGCCCACATCTGAAGCAGGCTGACGTCCCAACCAGACATACTCCTCTGTGCGGTCTCCCACATTTCTTACATACTGCATTATCTGCACCTGAGCTCGAGCCACTTCCTAATCCCAGACCTGACTTGATCTTGTTCCAGAACTTGTTCTTCTTAAACTTCTTGGTGGTACTGCTCCACCTCTTACTGCCTGAACTTAAGGAAGAAGGATCCACTTTTCCCTTACCTGGGGTTTTGGAACCAGAAGGCTGTGCTGCTGACTGCTTGACTTTTCCCTCGATGATAGCACTAGCTTCCATCCTCCTAGCCATGTCTACTATGGCATGAAAACTCTCTCTATCTGCTGACTGTATCAAGGAGGAATACCTGGAATTGAGCTTCATGATATACCTTCTTGACTTCTTCTGGTCTGTATTAAGGTCCTGCCCAGCAAATGGCAGCAACTCCATAAACCTGTCAGTATATTCGTCTACACTCATGTCATCAGTTTGCCTCAACTGCTCGAATTCTATCATCTTCAATTCCCTTGAACTATCAGGGAAAGCCCACCCTGCAAATTCATTAGCAAACTCCTCCCATGATAGACTATCCACCCTCGATTTCACATAGCTCTTGAACCACTCACGGGCCTTCTTGCATTTTAGTGTGAACCCAGCCATCTGAATGGCTCTACTGTCATCCGCCCCTATCTCATCTGTTATCGCCTTGACCCTCTCAAGGTACACAAACGGGTCATCACCGGTTTCAAACTGGGGAGCACCCAACTTCACATAATCAGTCATTCTGACCTTGCTCCCTCCAGATGAGCTAGGTTGAGGTATTTGGGCTTCTGGGACAGTAGGTGCTGCTGGTGGTGGAGGAGGTGCAGCATCCCCTGAAATAGGGTTTGCTGGATTTGGGTGATAGGGTGGGGGTGGATACATAGGGTACTGTGGGTATGGTGGGTAATATGGTGGGTATGGCATCTGTGTGGGGTAAGGGCTAAAACTAGGGTAATCCGATGTACCTCCCATCGAATACCCGGGATTCTGTGAGAAAGGTGGGTAGTGAGGTGGCTAAACAAAACCCGAGGCCTGAGTGCCTCCTTGGGACTCTCCCATGCCTTCCTCTGACATACTCATCCCTAAACTGCCATCCCTCCTCTGGTCCACATCCATGTCATCTCCCACATCTTCTGACATACCACCTTGAACTGTTCCTCGTACTGATCTGCTTCTACCCAGATCCAAAGACCTTCTGGGGTCTCTTGCTACTCTATCCCTGTTGGACCTACTAGACATTGCCCTAGGCAATGCTGGAGGACGGGCGCTCATGCCCTCATCCTCAGGTGGTACTCCAGTCAATCTTGCAGATCGACAAGTTCCTCTCATCCTGTCTTCTGAAAAACCACACATAGCACAAACATCAGCATCATATGATTCATGTGGGCACACATGAACCCTCATCACATACATAGCATACATAACATATCATTTATGCACATGCATATAATCATGGCATATCACATCATCATGCAAGACAGGACTCCATATCCTATCCTAGTGGACATGACTTTTCCTACTGTGCTTGACCTACTATAACCTCTATGAGCCCGACACTCTAGGTCCGACCATATGAACCTAGGGCTCTGATACCACTCTGTAACAGCCCGGAAATCCGAACCGCTACCGGCGCTAGGATCCAGATCGGCATAAGGCCGCCGGGAACCGTAGCAAGCCTGACATAACCTGTAATCCTGTTTAATCCCATACATGATCAACAATACTCATAAACCTGTAAACATTCTCATATAACAACCAAGCTCATCCTGTACATAAACATAAACATAACATAAACCTCCACTGGGGCCCTCATCAAATGCTCCAATGGGGTATCTCATCATACATAAGCTTGGTTGAAACATAACCTCATATCTCATATCATAAGGACCATGTACATACAAGTGGGATTAACAATCTGCATTGGTCAAGCACAACTCTATCCTCAATATTCAAATTACATAACATAACTTTAAAACACTTTACATTACATCATAATACAATTGTCATGTCCACAATCTAACTATTACATCAACATACTTCAATGAACTCTGGCTAACCTTCTAGTCTACCCTGTACCTGCACATCTGGGGTTAGGGGAGAGGGGTGAGCTATAAAGCCCAGTGAGCAGAATAGTAAAACATTTAAAACATATGATAACATGAAATGCATCACATCACAGCTAATCACATCAAGGATGAATTTGTCACCAATAATCCCCTACATGGACCAACTGTGCCAGGGGCGTAGAATGGGCCTCACTGGTCTTTCTCTTACATAACATAGCATAACATGGTCCAACTGTGCCAGGGGCGTAGAATGGGCCTCACTGGTCTTTCTCTTACATAGTGCCAGGGGCGTAGAATGGGCCTCACTGGTCTTCCGTACCGTATCATCATCATCATAGCATAGGGGGACTAATGGATCATTCAACATCCATCCACATCATCAAACATAATATGCAATGCAACATATTCGTGAGTCTAATGCAACACCCTATTATCTCATGGCATTCATGATGCGTGAATCATGCTAAAACTGATTTATTTATTTAAAAGCATAAGAGTTATTCCACTCACCTCTGGCTGAAGCTCTACTGACTCTGAAGCAGCTATCTCACTGCTGGGGACCCTGATTTCTCGGGTCCGAACCTACACAGGTGGACTCAAATGAGGGACCGAACATACATAAACATGACTCTAAAATACTCCCCAAAAACCCCCTAAAACATCATGAAATAATCATAGAAACACATGCATGAAATGGCTGGACAGGGCACTTTCGGCGGCAGGTTCGGCGGCCGAAAGTCCTGGACAGATCCGAAAGTCAGGCACTTTCGGCGGCACCTTCGGCGGCCGAAAGTCCCAGACAGAGACGAAAGTCTCTTTTCGGGGGCAACTTCGGCAGCCGAATGCTGCCTCCACAAAGGGGGTTCGGCGGCCGAAAGTCACTTCGGCGGCCGAACCTGAGCTTCTCCCGAAGGGCAGAAACTCAGCTTCTCTATGCACATTTCGCCTCCCAAGCTCCAATCATGCATAAACTTGTTCTAAAACATGCATACTTCACATACATCACACCTAGGGGTCTCAAACTAACATATACCCCAACTACAACACTTCAAACACACAAAAATTAACATACATTGTTCAAACATTCAAAATACCCATAACCTCATCAACAAGCCTAAACATGCATCTCTACCCATGGATCTTACTCAAAGCTTGTTTAAAACATAATAAGAGTTCAAGATCGACCCTTACCTCTTGAAGATCGAGAGGAAAACGACCTTGACTCAAAGTTGGGAGGATTGAGCTCCTTGAACCTCAAAGTACCCAAACGTGCTTAAAACTTGTAAATCTTCAAAACAAAGTCATAAACTTGTTAAAAAAATGAAAGATTGAAGGAAAATGCTCAAGATCGGTGAGGGGGCGGCGGAGACTCACCTTGGCCGACAACGGGGAAGAAAAAGCTCGCCCGTGCGGACCTAAGGGACCCTTTTATAGTGGCTGGCCAGGCCACGTTCGGGGGCCGAATGTGCCTCCGCATGCATGCCATGTTCGGCAGCCGAACTTGACTTTCGGCGGCCGAACCTGGACTTCCCTCACTCATGCTTTCGGGGGCCTAACGTGCCTCCAAAACGCATGCATGTTCGGCGGCCAAACTTGGCTTTCGGCGGCCGAACCTGGGTTTTCCTCCAAAGACTTTTCATGTAAAAACTCATTTCTTTAATACTTAAAAATCATAAAACACATTAAAACATTTTTATAAAACATGATTCTACCCTTCTAGAGGTCTCCGACATCCGAGATTCCACCGGACGGTAGGAATTCCGATACCGGAGTCTAGCCGGGTATTACACGAAAGTCTACTACCTTCGGCCGCCGAATCTCTACCTTCGGCCGCCGAACCTTCAGAACACAGACACAAGTCCAGCCTCCGAAACTCAACTTAGGCAGTCGAAAATGCGCTCTATTGCACTATTTCCTTGTTCAAGAAGCCATATCCCAAGTTGCCATATTTGAAGAGCCAAATAAGGGAAATATCTTGAGATCCAAATCTTCAATATTCATATTCAATTATTGGATTTCAAGATCCCCCTTATTAAGGAAAGAAGATCCAAAGATCACATGCTTCCTACTTAGTGCCATGCACATTCAAAATTCAAAAGGAGTCTCCCCCTTCCTTATTAGTGCATGGGCAGCCTCTTAACTCTTAAGGTAACATCTTGAAGACCTAGGGCAGCAATTGAAAAGACCAAAGTGCCCCCACTTGCCTTCCATCACATGCAACTCGTTTTTGCCTTCATACATGCACAAATAAGGCACATGCAACACCAAGGGCACTTTGGACAGCCTCTAAAAGCCTCCTGGACTTCCATGAAACCCTAGGCAGCCTCTCAAGATCTATTTAAAGGCTTCAAGAAGACAAGAAGACAGCTTTCATTCTCCCAAAATCGGAAAGGCTCTCCAAGGCTCTCTCTCCCACCTAGTTCTTCATCTTTTGCTTTCTTTTCTTTAATTTTCTGTTTTGGTTCAGCCATGAGTGGCTGAAACCCTCTTTCTAGTTGAAGTTTGGTTGAAACTAAGGTTGTTTAAAGGGTTGTGAGATCTGAACAGAAACTATTGTCTTTGATTTTATTCAATATTCATGCAATTGTGCTTTGATTCCAAGATTGCTTTGTTGTTTTGATCAAATTGGCCACTTGATTCTTAATTGCAAAGTTAATTGATTGTTGGATTAGGATATTTGTTAGTCCGTAATTGCTGGAAATATTCTGTCCATAGAACACTTGGTGTAAAAACCCAAGAAATTGCATGATCTAACATCATCTCATGCGTTTGAGTAGCTAGGGTTTGGATCTTTCTTGTTCTTCATGCAATTGGCAATTGTTTTGATGCCTATGGCCCAAGGACGTTCCTTGGCAATTTGTTGATTAGTAATTGATTAGAGGACGTTCCCTAATCAGTTTGTTCATAAGGAAAGACATGCTGGTGAGAAGCGTCTTCCACCCCCATAACCAACCTATTGAATCAATCAAGATAACCATGTTTCAATGATCAACCCAAACAACCAAAGTGGATCCATATCTTCAACTAGACTTTTCTCATATTGATTTCTCTCTTATTTTAATTACTTGCTGTTTTAATTGCTTTCAATAGTTGTTAATCAAATCATCTCAAAACCCCCCTTTTTACTTTCCTTGCACTTTACTTTTGTTCTGTTTGCAATTACTTGCCTTCTATTGTGTTTTCAATCGGTTTTATTGGTCTTGATTGTGATAAATAAATAGGTAATCAATTCTCTGTGGATACGATCCTTCACCACTGTCTACAGTTCTAAATTGTAGGTAACCAAGAAGGTTATTTTTGGCCGGCTTCGACAACCGCTCCTGTCAAAAATTGGCGCCGTTGCCGGGGAGTTGATATCACTTGCTTATTTTCTTTCATGACCAGATCTGAACGCAGGGACACACTACCCTTTGATCCAGAAATTGAACGCACTCTCAGAAGGCTTGGAAAGCAAGTTTCTACGCCTGAAGAACATTCTGCCCAACCTTCAGCCGCCGAACCTCCTCAACATTCGGCCGCCGAAAGTCCTTCACTCCAGCTACCAAATTTTGCACCAATGGCAGAACCTCAAGCACCAGCTGCTGCCCATAATGGACATTCTGTCCAAGGCTAGATAATGCAAGAAAATCCAGCAAATAGGCCACAAGCACAAAGGGAAAGAACCATGAGGGAGTTAGCAACTCCTATAGGTGATTATGCTCCACTTTGCATCACCTATCCGCCTCTTACAGTTCCCTTTGAACTGAAATCAGGTTTGATTCATCAGCTCCCTAAATTTAGAGGTTTGCAAAATGAAAATCCACATAAGCACTTAAAAGAATTTAAAATTATTTGCTCATCCATGAGACCTCAAGGGATCTCTGAAGATCATGTTAAACTAAGAGCCTTCCCTTTTTCATTAGATGACCATGCTAAGGATTGGTTATTTTATTTGCCACCTGGATCTATAACTTCTTGGGATGATATGGTCCAAGCCTTTTTGGACAAATACTTCCCACCATCTAAATCAATTGGCATAATAAGAGAAATCACTAGCATAAGACAAAAACCAACTGAAGACTTATATGATTATTGGGAAAGGTTTGAAAGACTATGTACAGGTTGTCCACAACATGATATGTCGGACAAAGCCCTCATTCAGTTCTTCTATGGAGGATTGATTCCATCAGAAAGGAAACTCATAAATGTAGCCTGTGGAGGATCTATCCTAGACAAGACACCTAGGGAGATGAAGGAACTAATATCCAATCTTGCAGCTTCATCCAAGCAATATGAAGAAGAAGAGCAAACGCAAAGAGGAATCTATGAGGTAAGAACATCCTCTGTTGAATCTCAAATCTCAAAACTAACTTCTCTTGTGGAAAAGATCGCCCTTAGCCAGGTCCAACAAATGCAAGCAATTCCACCACCTAGGCCATGTGAGATCTGTGCTCATGTAGGACACCCAACTGATCAATGTCCCACACTCCAAAAAGATCACCACCAAGTCAACGCTATTGGAGGGTACCACAACCAGCCTAGGCATGATCCATACTCCAATACATACAATCCAGGTTGGAGAGACCATCCCAATTTCAGCTATGGAAGGGCCAACAATAGTCAGAATTACCAAATTCTCCAAAGAAATCAAGCTCAACCAGCACCTTCAAATCCAAATCAGAACCTTGAGAAGATCATGCAAACAATGATGGAGACAATGGTCCATACCATGCAAGGCGTGCGACAAGAGATAGGCCAACTGGCTGCATCCATCGGCAGATCTGAATCTCAAGGTAAGCTCCCTTCTCAAACTGAAACTAATCCTAGACAAAATGTCAGTGCCATTACTTTGAGAAGTGGAAAAGAGCTTCAAGAGGCCAAGATTGATGAAAGAACACCTCCTACACAATCTGAAAGGGAAATCTATGCGCAAGAACCAACTACAGAAGAGCACATTGCGCGAAGACCCATCCCGGAGGCCACTCCTGCGCAAACTGAAGTCCCCCCTGTGCAAAGAGCTGATCCAAAAGTAAGTTTCCACATTCCACCTCCTTTTCCCAAGAGGTTTGAAAGAACACAAAAAGAAAAGGAAGAAAAGGAGATTCTTGACACTTTCAGAAAAGTGCAAATCAATATACCTCTGCTAGATGTTTTTAAGCTGATTCCCAGGTACGCTAAATTTCTGAAAGAACTTTGCACTAATAGAAGGAAGCTTGCAGAAAGAGAAAAAGTAAGTGTAGGTGAGGTAGTGACTGCTGTCATTAAAAGGGAACTCCCCACCAAATGCAAGGACAAAGGTATGTTTGCTATCTCTTGCAAGATTGGGAATGTTGGTATAAAGAAAGCCATGTGTGATCTTGGTGCATCTATCAATGTCATGCCTCTCTCCATCTATAAATCTCTCAATGCATGTGCACTAAAAGAAACAAGAGTTGTGATACAATTGGCTGATAGATCTGTGGTATACCCCATAGGTGTTCTTGAAGATGTCTTAGTCCAAGTAGATGAACTTGTCTTTCCTGCTGATTTTTATGTGATTGATACTAAGGAAGATAGTTGCAATACTAGTTCTGACATTCTTCTTGGACGTCCCTTCTTGAGTACTGCTAGAACTAAAATTGATGTGCATGATGGTACTCTTACCATGGAGTTTGAAGGAGAGGTAATCAAGTACAATGTTTATGATGCCATGAAATATCCTCATGATATGTCCCCTGTTTATGGTCTTGATATTATTGATTGTTTGAGCCAAGATGTGTTTAACGAAAATCAAGATTCTGTTTTAGATGATGATCTTTGCAGGATTGAAAACCTGAAACTAAAAGAAACAATCTGCAGCATTCAGCAAGTTGAGATCGAGCAGACAGAAGATCTTCGGCCGCCGAACTTAGCCCACTTTCGGCCGCCGAACTTAGCCCACTTTCGGCCGCCGAACCCCACTGCCATTCAGACACCACCTTCTGTCGCGCCACTTGAGCAAGACATTGCACGGAAAGAAGACATTCTTGGGCCGCCGAACATCTTTCGGCCGCCGAACCTCACTGACTTGCGGAAGCCGAATCCATCGCCAGAGCTCATTCCGCAAATTGAAGAACTTCGGCCGCCGAACCCAGCACCTTTTCGGCCGCCAAATCTCCCCCAGCAGAATCCCCCACAAGCATGCCTTCCTGAATCTGAAGAAACCAAGGAAGACCTCCTTGAACAAATCTTCCTTGCTCAGTCCAATGAGCCATGGTACGCCGATATGGTAAACTACTTGGCCACAGGTAACTTACCTTCTGATATGCCCAAGCACACTAAAGATAAAATAAAAAAGGATGCCAAATACTATGTTTGGGATGAGCCATATTTGTGGAAACATTGTGCTGACCAAATGATAAGAAGATGCATTCCTGATCAAGAAATAGCCTCTGTACTTACTTTTTGTCATTCATATAGTTGTGGAGGACACTTTGGTCCAAGGAAAACTGCTCACAAGATACTTGAAAGTGGCCTATTTTGGCCCACCATGTTTCGAGATGCTTTTCTGTTTTGCAGGACATGTGCTAGGTGTCAACAAACTGGAAACTTGAGCTAAAGAAATCAAATGCCACAAAACCCCATCATGGTCTGCGAGGTATTTGATGTTTGGGGCATAGACTTCATGGGACCATTCCCACCATCCTTTGGATACACTTATATCATCCTTGCAGTGGATTATGTATCCAAGTGGGTGGAGGCTAGAGCAACTAAGACTGATGATGCCAAGGCAGTGATAGACTTTGTGAAGACCAACATCTTTGCCAGACATGGAGTACCAAAAGCAATCATCAGTGATAGAGGGACCCATTTTTGCAATAGGGTAGTGGAAAGCCTTCTCAGAAAACACAATGTCATCCACAGAACATCCACAGCCTACCACCCTTAGACGAATGGACAAGCTGAAGTATCCAACAGAGAAATCAAAGCCATCCTTGAAAAGACAGTTTCTCCCAACCGAAAGGATTGGAGCTCAAGATTAGAGGATGCCTTATGGGCCTACAGAACAGCCTACAAGACTCCCATAGGTATGTCTCCTTATAGACTTGTCTATGGGAAAGCTTGTCACCTCCCAGTGGAGCTTGAGCACAAGGCATATTGGGCTGTAAAGAATTGCAACATGGACCTCAAAGAAGCCGGCCACCATCGCAAGTTACAACTGCAAGAGCTTGAGGAAATAAGACGAGATGCATATGAGAATTCTTGGAACTACAAAGCAAAGACCAAAGCCTCCCATGACAATCATCTTTCAAGAAAGCAATTTGAGGTTGGTGATAAAGTCTTGCTCTTTGACTCTCGTTTGAAACTGTTTCTAGGAAAGCTACGGTCTAGATGGATTGGACCATTCATTGTAGAACATGCCTACCCACATGGAGCTGTAGACATCAAAAGCATGGAAACTGGAAAAATCTTCAAAGTGAACGGCCATCGTCTAAAGCCATACTTTGAAGGATTCGCAGTACAAGTGGTGGAAGAAGTTCCACTACAACATCCTTCTGCCTAAAGTGATCATGCCATGCACACCACACCCCAAGGAAGTACTCAGTTTCTTTTGTTCTCCTCTTCTCTTTTACTCTCCTCTCCTCTTCTCTCTTCTTTTACATTGAGGACAATGCATGATTTAAGTGTGGGGGTGCATATCTCTTCTCTTTTCTTCTTCTTCTCCTCCTCTTCTTCTTCTTCCCTTCTTCTGCGATTTCTCATGCTTTCAGATTACAAAATTTTTTTTCTTTTTTTCCTTTCAGTCTTAAGTTAATTAGCCACAGTTAAATTTTAAATTGTTTATGCTTTCAATAAAACACACACAACCACAACCTTCTTCTTCTTCTTTTTGTTTTGCTCTACTCAAATTGATGAACTATGTTAGATGAGTCTTCCTTTCCATGACCCCATTGATGTGAAAACTCTTTAAACTTATGTTGAATCAATTGCAGTGAGTTGTATTCATGTTTGAGAATTGCCTTTTGAATTGAATCTTTGAGTTTGCCATGGTGAAAAATGTATTGATGACCCTCAATTGATTGAGAATAAATTAAAATTGTGTGAATGAACTTAATATGACTTGATTTAGCAATTGGTGTTGATTTGCCCAAATCATTGAGAGAAAGAAAATTCAGCAAAGGCAAAGCCCTCAAAAGCACAAAACAAGAAAATATTCCAATGGTCAAAAAGACTATGAAAAGAGCTAGTAGCCACTTGGAAAGGTGATCAACTGAGTAACTGGGGGTGGGTATCACAAATATGTACCTTCACGTCAAAAGGTTGGTGATCTTTTCAAGCAAAATCAAAGTGCAAGAAGCCTGAATAAAGTACTTCAAGGTAAGGGCAAGTCAACCCAAAAGCTAGAAAAAGTCTTAACATAATGTGCATGTCTCTCTTGAGGAAAACAAATCCTAGCCATGGTAAGCAAAGGGAAACAAGGAAAGGAGGTAAGTAATCTTCATGCATATATTCTTCACTGCAATGATTCAAAATAGGTGTCTTGAGTATGAGCTTAAGTGGAAATAAGGATCTAGAGCAAGGGAAGCTTATTTGACTATGTTTGTTTGCTTGAGGACAAGCAAAAGCTTAAGTGTGGGGGTATTTGATAGAGCATATTTTAGTCCATGTTTTCATGATCTTATTGATGTTTATTTGCACCTATTCTACCTAATTTTGTGGTTTTAATCATGTTTGCAAGTATTAGGTGTGAAGAAACAATTTGGAGAAAATGCTTTTAAAAATGCCAAAAGAAGCCAAAATTAGAGAAGCAACCTTCGGAGGCAACTTTCGGAAGCCAAAAATCAGTCACCTTCGGCGGCAATCTTCGGCGGCCGAAAGAGGACTCCAGAGACGAAAGTGGACCACCTTCGGCGGCACCTTCGACCGCCGAACCATGCAGGCAGAGACGAAAGTCCACTACCTTCGGCCACCGAATCTCTACCTTCGGCCGCCGAACCTTCAGAACACAAACACAAGTCCAGCCTCCGAAACTCAACTTAGGCAGCCGAAAATGCGCTCTATTGCACTATTTCCTTGTTCAAGAAGCCATATCCCAAGTTGCCATATTTGAAGATCCAAATAAGGGAAATATCTTGAGATCCAAATCTTCAATATTCACATTCAATTATTGGATTTCAAGATCCCCCTTATTAAGGAAAGAAGATCCAAAGATCACATGCTTCCTACTTAGTGCCATGCACATTCAAAATTCAAAAGGAGTCTCCCCCTTCCTTATTAGTGCATGGGCAGCCTCTTAACTCTTAAGGTAACATCTTGAAGACCTAGGGCAGCAATTGAAAAGACCAAAGTGCCCCCACTTGCCTTCCATCACATGCAACTCGTTTTTGCCTTCATACATGCACAAACAAGGCACATGTAACACCAAGGGCACTTTGGACAGCCTCTAAAAGCCTCCTGGACTTCCATGAAACCCTAGGCAGCCTCTCAAGATCTATTTAAAGGCTTCAAGAAGACAAGAAGACAGCTTTCATTCTCCCAAAATCGGCAAGGCTCTCCAAGGCTCTCTCTCCCACTTAGTTCTTCATCTTTTGCTTTCTTTTCTTTAATTTTCTGTTTTGGTTCAGCCATGAATGGCTGAAACCCTCTTTCTAGTTGAAGTTTGGTTGAAACTAAGATTGTTTAAAGGGTTGTGAGATCTGAACAGAAACTATTGTCTTTAATTTTATTCAATATTCATGCAATTGTGCTTTGATTCCAAGATTGCTTTGTTGTTTTGATCAAATTGGCCACTTGATTCTTAATTGCAAAGTTAATTGATTGTTGGATTAGGATATTTGTTAGTCCGTAATTGCTGGAAATATTCTGTCCATAGAACACTTGGTGTAAAAACCCAAGAAATTGCATGATCTAACATCATCTCATGCGTTTGAGTAGCTAGGGTTTGGATCTTTCTTGTTCTTCATGCAATTGGCAATTGTTTTGATGCCTATGGCCCAAGGACGTTCCTTGGCAATTTGTTGATTAGTAATTGATTAGAGGACGTTCCCTAATCAGTTTGTTCATAAGGAAAGACATGCTGGTGAGAAGCGTCTTCCACCCCCATAACCAACCTATTGAATCAATCAAGATAACCATGTTTCAATGATCAACCCAAACAACCAAAGTGGATCCATATCTTCAACTAGACTTTTCTCATATTGATTTCTCTCTTATTTTAATTACTTGCTGTTTTAATTGCTTTCAATAGTTGTTAATCAAATCATCTCAAAACCCCCCTTTTTACTTTCCTTGCACTTTACTTTTGTTCTGTTTGCAATTACTTGCCTTCTATTGTGTTTTCAATCGGTTTTATTGGTCTTGATTGTGATAAATAAATAGGTAATCAATTCTCTGTGGATATGATCCTTCACCACTATCTACAGTTCTAAATTGTAGGTAACCAAGAAGGTTATTTTTGGCCGGCTTCGACAACCGCTCCTGTCAACATGGCAAGATGACTAAAGGCCCATTCAATAAGAAAGGTGAAAGAGAAACTAAGTTATTAGACCTAATACATACTGATGTATGTGGACTATTAAGCTCATATGCTAGAGGTGGTTTTAGCTACTTCATAATATTCACAGATGACTTTAGTCAATATGGTTATGTCTATATGATGAATCACAAATCTGAGACTTTTGAAAAGTTCAAAGAGTTTCAAAATGAAGTGTAAACCAACTTGGAAAAAGTATAAAGGCCATTTGATCCGATCGAGGTGGCGAATACTTAAGCCAAGAGTTTGACAATCATCTAAAAGAGTGTGGAATATTTCCCAGATCTCCTGCGGAAATGATTTGGAAGATCCAAAACAAAAAATAGTGGTATTTGCACAACTTAACCCTCCAAGAACACCTCAATGGAATGGTGTGTCTAAAAAGAGAAATCAAACTCTATTAGATATGGTTCGATCAATGATGAGTCAAGCTGATCTTTCAACTTTCTTCTAGGGTTTTGCCCTTGAAATAGTTGCATTCTTGCTAAACAAAACTCCAACTAAAGCAATTTAGAAGACACCAAATGAAATATAGATCTGGAAAAAGCCCAACATGTCTTTTATGAAGATTTGGGGTTGCAAAGCTCATGTTAAGAAATTAACATCGGATAAGCTATCCACCAAAACTTCAAAGTGCTTGTTTGTGGGGTATTCTAAAGAAACTAAATGATACTATTTCTACAATCCCGAAGAGAAAAAAATGTTTGTTGCTTTAGAAGCTATTTTTATAGAAAGAGAAATTATTTTCAAGAAAAACAGTGAGATTAGCATACAACTTGAAGAAATTCAAGTTCTACAAACTCCTATTCATGATAGTTTGAAAATGGAATCAGATTCACAACAAGTTATGGAGCCCGATCCCATTACACAAGACCTGAGAAGGTATGATAGAATTCGTCACGAGCCCATAAGACATGGTTTTCTTATGACTAACGATAAAACTGTAGAGTTAATGGATCAAAATGATCTAATTACCTACCGAGAGGCTATTGAGAGTCCTAACTTAGAAAGATGGCTCGAAGCCATGAAATCTGAGATGCAATCAAGTACGATAACCAAATATGGACTTTGGTTGATCCACCTAAAGGTGCTAAGGTAATTGAATGCAAATAGATTTATAAACTCAAGGTCGATAATACCTTCAAAAGTAGACTAGAGGCAAAAGGTTTCAAGCAAACTCATGGTATAGACTATGATGAAACTTTTTCACCAGTAGTCATGCTCAAATCCATTAGGATTCTGCTTGCCATAGCTGCATATCATGACTATGAGATATGGAAAATGGATGTCAAAATGGCTTTCCTTAATGGAAACCTCCTTGAGGATGTGTATATGACACAACCCAAGGGTTTTTTCGATTCAAAGAATCCTAACAAGGTTTGCAGGCTTCAAAGATCCATTTATAGATAAAATCAAGCATTCAGAAGTCGGAATCTTCATTTTGATGAAGCAGTAATAGAGTTTAGCTTCCTCAAGAAAAAAGATGAGCCTTGTGTGTACAAGAAGGCTAGTGGGAGCATTGTGGTGTTTCTAGTCTTATATGTAGATGACATCCTGCTCATTGGAAATGACATCCCAACATTGCGAAGTGCTAAGCAATGGTTAGGGAAATGTTTCTCAATGAAAGACTTAGGAGAAGCTGAGACTATACTGGGTATAAGGATCTATAGAGATAGATCGCGTCGGCACTTAGGACTGAGTCAAGAAAATTATATAACCAAAGTACTGAAAAGGTTCAGTATGCTAGACTCCAAGAAAGGGTATATACCTTTATCACAGGAAGTAACTCATAGTAAAGGGGATTTTCCCTCTACTAGAGAGGATAGAGAATACATGAGTAAGATTTCATATACATCTGCTATTGGATCTATCATGTATGTCATGTTATGTACTTGACTTGATGTTGCACATGCACTAAGTATCATAAGTAGATACCAACAGGATCTAGGTGTAAAACACTGGATTGCTATTAAATGGATCTTAAAGTACTTACGAAGGACTAAAGATCTTTTCTTAGTGTATGGTGGTCAGGAAGAGTTCATCATAAAAGGTTATGCTGATGCTGCTTTCCAAACCAGTGTAGAAGACTCTAGATCGCAAAGTGCTTATGTGTTTTGTTTGAATGAAGGTGTTGTAAGTTGGAAGAGCTCAAAGCAAGAAACTGTCGTTGATTCTACTACAGAGTTTGAGTATATTGCGGCTTGTGACGCTGTTGAGGCTATTTAAATTAGAAAATTCATTAAAGGATTAGGAGTTGTCCCAAGCATCCTAGATTCGTTAGAACAATTATGTGACAACAACTAAGCCATTGCACAGGCAAAGTGTTGGGAAATTCATAGATTATTGCAACCCAAAGGCGCAGCGGAAAAATACAATTTCTCTGATTTCATTTTTCCAGAATCCGAGTACTTCATTTAATTCATAAGAAGGATATGAAACTAACCTGTTAATCTCGTCGAGAAGATACAATGTTGGACTGATGGTGCTGCTTTTTCAAACGAACACCCTCTATGGTATCCACACGAACGTCTTCTATCCTTCTAGAGTGCTAGCTCTCTTAAAGATAGATAGATTATGTGCTTCACAATCTGCAGCTTTTTAAACTGAGTTTTCTCAAAAAATGTACCTTCCACAATTCGTAGAAGGGGTATTTATATGTTTTAGTTTTTTATTTTTCCCACAACTACTTTTCCTAAAAGGAGTTGTGTTTTTCCCACAACTCCTTTTCCTAAAAGGAGTTGTGTTCATAACCCACTATCACAATCTCACAGTTACTCAAATATCTTATGTGATAGAGTCCTTTATCTGTAAGAGTTACAGATAGACTGCAGATATTTTAAATATTATTATCTCATAATAATAAATAATTAATAATAATAACACTTTATTATTATTAATTATATTAACAATTAATATTAATAATAATAACACTTTATTATTATTAATTATATTAATAATTAATATTAATAATAATAACACTTATTATTATTAATTATATTAACAATTAATATTAATAATAATAACACTTTATTATTATTAATTATATTAATTATTAGTAATAACAATACTTTATTATTATTAATTATATTAATGATTAATAATAACAACACTTTATTATTATTAATTATATTAATGGGCTTTGGGCTTTTAGCCCATTAATATGTCATAACACATCAACAATGTTCTTTTGTGTGTGACCCAATAGGCTCACATTAACTGGCAATAGGCCCAGTCCCACAAGGCCCATAAGTCATAAGTGGCCTCTAGCAAGACATTATGACTACCCAACTAATATGAGTATCAATAGTCCGATAAAGCCTAATAAATAGAACATGAATTAATCCCTTTGTCACACGATATTTAGTTTGAACATAAGTCATGGTCAATGTCAAACTTATAATGTTCAAACTTATGATTTCTCGATCTCTAAGTAGACTGATAAATTCAAATGATATTGATCACACTATCAATTCATTTGAGCACGGCCATGAATTTCTTAGTCTCACTTATCGAGGAGCCCAGAAGATATCTCTCTCAAAGAGAGGGACAAATCCTATATTGATTGTACATTATCCTCTACATAATTTCTATTATGCTTAATCATAACCTTTATGATTATCCAATTAAAGACAATATTTGGTTATGTCAAAACATAATAGTCCTCATGTTGGAAACTATAACAATCTCAAGTCAAAGGATTAAGACATAACTACTTTGAGATTCACTTATGATAATAACCTATGTAGTGATCTTAGTGTGGGTCCATCCAATACTTTGTTCTCTAATAAGTATCTATGATTATTGAATTATATGAACATATACATAATCATCTCATGATTATCAATCAATAATCATACTAGCTATATTTTATTATTATCAACATGATAATAAGTAACCAGAGATGATAATCATTATTATGTAACATGCAAACAAATAATAATGATAAAAACCTCTTTTATTAATAACCAAAATGACATACAAAAAGGTCCAAGATAATGGCCTAGGGCATATACACTAACAATCTCCCACTTGCACTAAGCCTAATCATACAAGTATCTAATACCCATAGACCTAGTGTGCTGATCATGCTTGACCTATGAAAGAGCCTTGGTTAGTGGATCTGCAAGGTTGTCATTTGTGTCTACTTTGCATATTTTGATATCACCTCTATCAATGATCTCTCAAATAAGGTGATATCGCCTGAGTATGTGTTTAGATCTCTGATGAGATCTGGGCTCATTTGCCTGTGCTATGGTACCATTGTTATCACAATAAAGGTGCATAGGATTCGCAATGCTGGGAACCACTCCCAACTCTGTGATGAATTTCTTCAACTAGACTGCCTCTTTAGCTGCATCTGATGCTGCTATATGCTCAGCTTCTATTGTAGAAATGCTACAGTGCTCTGCTTGGAACTTTTCCAGCTAACAGCTCCACCATTTAAAGTGAATATGAATTCTGACTGCAATATGAAGTCATCTATGTCGGTTTGGAAACTAGCATATGTGTAACCATTTACAACTAGCTCGTCTTCCAATCCTCTATAAACTAGGAATGCATCCTTAGTCGTTCTAAGGTACTTTAGGATATTCTTAACAGTTGTCCAGTGACTTTCACCGGGATCTACCTGATATCTGCTCGTTGTGCTCAAGGCATATGACACGTCTGATCTAGTACATAACATGGCATACATGATAGATCCAATAGCAGAAGCATAAGGGATCTTATTCATCTGTTCTCACTCATCAGATGTCATAAGACATTGATTCTTGCTGAGATGAATACCATGAGACATGGGCAAGAATCCTCTTTTAGAATCTTGCATGCTGAACCTTTTTAGCACCTTGTCAATATAAGTACTTTGACTCAGACCGATTATCCTCTTGGATCTATCCCTATAGATCGTAATACCAAGGATATATGCAGCCTCACCTAAGTCCTTCATTGAAAAAGAATTCCCTAACCAAGTCTTAACCTTTTGCAAGATAGCGATATCATTTCCAATGAGTAATATGTCATCCACATATAGGACTAGAAACACAACTACACTCCCACTAACCATCTTGTAAACACAAGGTTTATCTTCATTTTTTATGAATCCAAAGTCCCTGACTGTCTCATCAAAATGAAGATTCCAGCTCCGAAAAGCTTGCTTCAACCCATAAATGGATATCTGAAGCTTGCAAATCTTTCCAGAATTCTCAGGGATTACAAAACCCTCAGGTTGTGTCATGTACACATCCTCGAGCAAGTTTCCATTAAGGAAAGCTGTTTTGACATCCATTTGCCATATCTCGTAATCATAGTACGCAGCAATGGCAATGAGAATTCTAACCGACTTAAGCATTGCAACTGGCTAAAAGGTCTCATTATAGTCTATACCATAAGTTTGCTTGAAACCTTTTGCAACAAGCCTTGCTTTGTAGGTATGCACATTTCCATCCATGTCAGTTTTCTTCTTGAAAATCTATTTACAACCAATGGTCTTAACACCCTCAGGGGGATCAATTAATGACCAAACTTGATTGTCATACATGGATTGCATTTTAGATTTCATGGCAGAAAGCCATTTCTCAGAATCTGGACCTGACACAGCCTCTTAATAGGTAGTAGGCTCATCTTGATCAATGAGCAAAAGTTCACGACTATCAGTCATGAGAAATCCATATCTCTCAGGCTGATGACGTTCCTATCAGATCTGCGTGGGACTTGTGTCACTCTTTCAGTTTCCACAACTGTTTGTGGTTCTAGAAGTGGTTCTACTGGTGGTTCAATGCTCTCTTGTGGTGTTTGAGTTTCCTCAAGTCGCACTGTACTCCCACTGAATCTCTGAGAGATAAATTCCTTTTCCAAAAAGGTACCATTTCGAGCAACAAACACTTTATTCTCTGAGGGAATATAGAAATAGTATCCTTTGATTTCCTTAGGATACCCCACAAAATTGCACTTGATAGATTTTGGAGCTAGCTTACCTGAAATTGAGCGTTTCACATAAGCCTCACAACCCCAAATCTTAAGAAAAGGCAAACTGGGCATTTTGCCAGTCCATAACTCATATGGTGTCTTTTCAACCGCTTTTGATGGTACTCGGTTTAAAATGAATACAGTTGTTTCCAAGGCATAACCCCAAAACGATAAAGGGAGATTTGTTTGACTCATCATAGATTGAACCATATCTAATAAAGTTCGATTTCTCCTTTCAGAAACACCATTCCATTGTGGAGTCCTGGAAGAGTCAATTGTGAAACATCTTAATAGTTCTACCAAGTTGATTTTCTACTTCATTTTGAAAAGTTCTAAACATTTCAAAAGATTCATGCTTATGTTTCATTAGGTAGAAATAGCCATACCTACTGAAATCATTAGTGAATGTAATGAAGTACTGATAACCTCCCCTGGCACTAATGCTTAGTGGGCCACATACATCTGTATGTATTAAGCCCAATAAGTCTGAAACCCTTTGACCTTGTCCAGTAAAAGGGTCCTGTGTCATCTTACCAAGCAAACAAGAATTACAATTTTCAAATGATTCAAAATCAAATGAATCTAATAAACCATCTTTATGGAGCTTAGATATGCGATTCTCATTTATATGGCTAAGACGACAGTGCCATAAATGTGTTGGGTTTAACTCATTTGGCTTAGTTTTCTTAGAAGTTATGTTATAGATATTGTTGTCTCTAGAATCATCTAGATTAAGGATATAAAGGCCATCATAAGAATTTGCAATACAATAAAGCAAATCTTTATTATAAATGGAGCATTTCTTATTCTTAATAAGAAATGAAAAACCTTCATCGTCCAAAACAGAAACTGAAATAATTTTCCTACTCAAAGTAGGAACATAAAAGTAATTGTTCAAAACTAACAAAAGCCCATTGGGCAACACAAGTTCATATGTCCCTACAGCTAAGGCAGCAACTCTTGCTTCATTGCCTACACGTAGGTCCACATCGCCCTTTTTCAATTTTCTACTCCTTTTGAGATCCTGCACATTTGTACAAATGTGAGAACCACATCCGGTATCCAATACCCATGAAGTAGAAATAGATAAATTAATATCTATAACATAAATACCCGAAGTCGTAGTCTCACTACTCTTCTTCTTCTTACACTCATCCAAATAGAGTTTGCAATTTCTCTTCCAATGCTCTGGTTCCTTGCAATGGAAGCAGATTCCTTCCTTAGGAACTATTTTCTTAGGAACTTTTGCCTTGGATTGCCATTTAGGCTTGCCTCGTCCCTTAGGTCCATTACCACCTTTAGACTTGGACTTTCCCTTATTTTTCATGGCCTTACCCTTATTGACATTCAAAATTTGGGTAGGCCTTTTCTTAATATTTACCTCAGCTGTCTTTAGCATCCCATGCAGCTTAGGAATGGGTTTCTCCATATTATTCATGTTATAGTTCATGACAAACTGAGAAAAAATGCTGGGTAAAGAATGTAGGATCAGATCCGTAGAGGTTTCTAAACTCAGAGGATAGCCAAGCCTAGCAAGGTGATCAATGTAGCATTTCATCTTTAAAACATGAGCACTAACTGATTCACCTTCAGCCATTTTGCAATCATGCAATGCAATGGTGGTTTCATACCTATCCTGCCTAGCTTGTTGTTGGAAAGCTTGTTTGAGATGGACACTCATCTCATCAGTCTCAAGGTGCTCCAGATCCTTCTGAATAAAACCCTAATAGGACTTTGAAGATGTGGCTATGTATAAGTGAGAAAGAAAGGCAAGCTTCTTCCACCTCCACTCTTTTGGCCAAAACCTCTTAGAGAAAAAGAAAAGATTTTTCTCCTACTTGCTCTTAAGTTTTTTGTACTAAACACTTTAGGGATTGAATGAGATCAGCTCTCTAATCCTCTATCTAAGCCAAATTCACAAAAATCAAAAGGAAGAGGCAAATATTCAAGGTGCTAGCACACTTCCTTTGGCCGAGATTTCAGTGTGTGAAATTGTAGAGGAGAGTCACTATTGGGCAGTCCCTTGGTCATATTTTGCTGCTGGAGAGGAGATCAAAAAGGTGATTTTGATTAGTTTCATTTTGGTCTAGTCTTGCAAACAATTCAGAAAAGGTAACTTTTGCACCTTTAATATCATTATTGCATGCATCGACTCTTCTTATAGCTTAAAATTATTTTATTTTCCGCTGTGTCAATTTGATATTAAGCTCATAAGATTTCCAATATTAGAAGCACTAGAGCTTAATAATACTTGGGCGTTGACTAGTTTACCTGCAGGGAAGAAGCCAGTAGCCTCAATGTGTGTCTATAAGATAAAATACAGACCTAATGGGACTGTGGATAAATTTAAAGCTAGATTGGTAGCCAAAGGCTACAACTAGCTACCTAGAGTGGATTACCAAGATAATTTTTCTCCTGTTGCTAAATAGATGACTATAAGAGTCTTTCTAGTAATTGCTATTGCACACAGTTGGCATATTCATCAATTAGACATCAATAATGCTTATTTACATGGACATATTGAGGAAGATCTATATATGTTACCACTAGAAGGATATACTAAAGCAGTTAAGGGGCAAGTATATAAGCTAGTTAAAAGTATCTACAGCTTAAAACAAGCAGGCACGCAATGGAATAAGGAACTTACCAAAAGATTGATCCAATATGGCTTCCAGTAATCAGAAGTGGATTATTGTCTTTTCACCAAAGGAACTTGAGAGAATTTTTTGGCTCTAATTGTGTACGTGGACGACGTCTTAATGACCAGAAAAAATGAAGAAGAAATAGTTAATGTCCAACTATTCTTGTATCAACAGTTCACTATAAAGAATCTAGGTTATATAAAGTATTTTTTTGGGTCTAGAAATTGCAAGGTCAACCAGTGGGATGTTCTTAAATCAAAGAAAATTCGTACAAGATATCATAGCAGACACAAGAATGATAAATGCAAGATCTACAGATTTTCCTTTTCAAAAGGGTTTAAAACTTGATAAAGGTACAGGGGAAGTCTTACCTGATCCTGAACAGTACAAAAGATTGATTGGTCATTTCTTGTACTTAGGAATGACAAGGCTAGATATCAAGTACTTTACCCGGCAGCTTAATCAGTACATGCAACCTAGGAAGCCCCATCTCCAAGTTGCTTTGGATGTATCAAATATCTCAAAGGATGTCCTCAAAAAGGATAATTCTTTCCTACTCACAACTCCTTGATAATTTCTGCCTATTACGATGCTGACTGGGCCACCTGTCCTATATCTCGCAAATTCCTCATCAGTTACTATATATTTATAGATCCATCAATGGTCTCTTGGAAAATGAAGAAACAAAACATGGTTAGCCTTTCATCTGCGAAAGCAGAATATCGTAGTATGCCATCTACAATATGCGAGATACAATGGCTTATCTATCTTCTCTACGAATTTCAGCTGAAACCATCCTTGCCAGTAATGATTCATTGTGATAACAAAGCTGCAGAGCACATAGCAGCAAACCCTGTCTTTCACGAGCGTATTAAGCACCTAAAAATTGATTGTCAACATAGTGCATAATTAGTTTGCTAAAGGATTGATTAAAACTGTGCATGTATCTTCAAGAGATCAATTAGCAGATCTCTTCACAAAACCTCTTGGAGCTTCTGCGTTTCACAATTTACTAAGCAATATGGGACTTTGTGTCTTCCAACCATCTCCATCTTGAAGGGGGATGAAGAAAATGATTGTGAAACGCAGCATTTGAAGAGATGGCAAAACAGGAAGCTTTACTTATTCAAGTAAAACGGGGAGTCTTGCAATGAGGTGTTGTGGCATCGTTTCATTTGTTCTCCAAAGAATCTGTCACCAAGCGTGATTCACACATCATTTTCCAGTGTTTTCCTCATAGCTGCAACAGAAATAGGATAGCTAGCAAATTTGTTACGGAGAGCTAGCTTTTGTAATTATTTTTTTTTAACAAATTCTTCATTTTTCTGTATAAATTCTAGAGAACTCCACAGAGTTGCATAAATAGAAATAGTATATAAGCAATAAAGCTATTCATTTTCCAGTCAAATAGTATCGGATACTTTTCTTTTTCAATAATTCTAATATTTTAAAAAGTCTACTAGTTAGTCACTATATTAATTTTAACAATTAAATATTTTAGTATTTAGTTCTTATGATTTAAAGAAAACTTATTAGTTTGTTTCTTATATTTATTAAAAGTTTATTAATTAGTCTTTTCATACCGCCAAGAATATTTAGACTTTTTTACAATATTTAATAGTTAAAATTAACGAAATGACCAGTTAATAAATTTTTTAAAATGGCAATAGTATTTTAATGTATTTTTAAAAATGAAAGAACCAATTAATAAGTTTTCCTATATTATAAAGAATAAATAGTAAATTTTTCTATTTTTTATCATGTGAATAGGATATAAAACTTAACAACTCATAATATGTCCACAAAGTATTTTCCTGATGATTTTTCTTCTCAGTTATTTGACTCAATTAAGTTATATGCCGCATCATCTTTACCCATTTGAAGATCTGTGTTCCGTATATCAGAAAAAAAACAAAAAGCAAAAGGGAATTTGAACTGTGCATGTCCAGGGAAAAAAAAAAAAGACTATTTGAAAAACTTGAGGTTGCAAAGGTTCAAAATTGACAAATTTTGATTTATATGGAGTGTATTCTCGCTTTGTCTTGATACTTATTTTGAAGATTCAAAAGATGCATGCAGCTGCCAGCTGCCACATTCTGTGAATTGAACATAATAATTACATCTAACTTCTCAAAACAAAGGAAAAAAGATACATACAAGTCAATACGTTGGCTATCTTGACTGGAAAATTGGCTTGGATGAGAATGGTAATTGATTAATTGTATGTTGATTTATATTAGTTGAAAATTAGTGTAGCAAAAAGAATTAGATAAAAATTAGGATCAAAAGAAAATTGAGTTGTTTCCATTTCTTTTTCCTTATTTTTGTCTTTTTCTAAAGTTTTGAAGAAAACTTTTCTTTTTTGAGAAAAAGGAAAAATAATATAAGAATATCTTCTTTGCAAAATTGGAAATTAGATGAAATTAAAAAATAATTGAGAGTGTTTAGATAGTAAGATTTTTTTTTTTTTTTTTCTGAATTTTCATTGAAGTCCAAATAAGTTTTTGTACAATAAAATATTATTTTTAATAATTAATATTCTTTAATAATAAATATTATTTTTCTAATTTTAAATATTAAAAATATTTATTATTTTTATTCTTTCACTTTTTAGTTTTTATTTTAATTAAAAATATTAATTTAATATTTAAAATTAAAAAAATAATATCTTCTTATTAGAAAGATAACGTTTGTGAGGTCAAAACTTATTTGGACTTAAAGTAAAATTTAGAATTTTATTCCGTAAAAAAATTTTAATGATTGATTTAGACTTATACCAACTTAGTTCAAATATAGATGGCGTCAATTTCAAATTCGCCCGCAGTGGGTTTTATATTCAGGATTTGTTCAGATTGTTTTTATAAATTTTGGTAATAAAAAAAGTTTTTTAAAAATATACTAGTAAAAGGATATTTAAAAATCTTTTAAATTAAGCTTCTATTTATTCGTAAAAAATATTTTATATATGAAAAATATTTTTTAATAAAATAAATTATTTTTATTATTTAATTTTAATTTAAAAAATAAAATATATTAATAAATTATATATAAAAATTTTAATAAAATTTTTAAAAGGTAAAAAATGACTTTCTCTTAAAAAAAGAGAAAGTCAGTTTTTAAAATATTTTAATTTTTTTTAATTAAAAAAATATTTTTGATACATTAATTTTTTTAAATATTTAAATATTAAAAAATATAAAAAATATTTTTCTCTGACTAAAGTTTTATTTATTTTGGAGAAACATTATGTCTAGTTTAATCATCACAACATACATAAAAATTTTCTCAAATTTTTTATATATTAAAAATTAAAAAACACTTATAGCTTATTTAGTGGCAAATATATTAACACTTTATTTAGAAGTGAATAAAGTAAAATAAAGTTTTTTAAAATATAGTTTTACAATATATGAATTTTTATAGTTTTTAAATTCTAATAATTTTTTATTATTTTAAAAAAAGATAAAACTTTTAGAGTCTTTAAAAATTTTTAAGAGAAAATTTTCTTAACCCATGAAGGATGAGAAAACAATTATAATGTTAAAATTATTTGGAAAAAGGAAACGTGTTGAGTAAGGTACAAGTAAGAAAATCCTAAAGATCAAAAATATAATATATTTTTTAAAGGAATATGGCCCAGCCTCGGAATTTTCAACATCAAAAGAGTAATACTGAAATAGTCATATGAAAATCATTTTAGACAGTAGATTAAAATTTTTTAAAAGCAAATATATAAAATTCCAAAAAAAAAAAACCTATAAATTAATAGAGATACATCTGCAGAAGCAACACATGGCTAAGCTCAACCAACAAAAGCATTTTGTTCTAGTCCATGGAGCTGGCCATGGGGCATGGTGCTGGTACAAGCTCAAGCCACTGCTAGAGGCCAACGGCCACCAGGTCACGTCACTTGACTTGGCGGCTTCCGGTATCAATATGAAGCCAATCCAAGAAGTTCACACACTTTGTGAATACAGTCAGCCTCTGTTGGAGTTGTTGGCTTCTCTTCCCCCTGATGAAAGTGTTATCCTCGTCGGACACAGCCTCGGAGGTCTGAATTTAGCTCTTGCGATGGACAAATTCCCTCAGAAGATTTCTGTTTCCGTTTACCTGACAGCTTTCATGCCGGACACTGTCCATCAGCCTTCATATGTTTTAGATCAGGCACGTGAATTAGTCTTAAAAACTTCAATTTAATCTAATTTTAGTCTAAAAAATAGTTCTTTCACTATAAAATGGAGAAGTTAGTTAAATTTCCTGATTTTGTTTATTTAACTCAAAAATTAAAAAGTTCTTATGAATTCTTTTTTAGATAAATTTAGTTTAAATTAACACTTTTAAATTAATTTAAAAAATAAAAATCTCAAATTAATGGTGAAATTCTGTCTTATATACGTATAGTTTTTTATGCATGATTCTATCAAAGAACCTAATATGATCAAACTTTTAATTTTTTTTTTTATTTTGAAAAATCAAAATTAGAATCAAATTTTAATACAGTTATAATTCCGTTCCAAATAGTTTTTCTATAATAATTTGGTTTTTACTTCAATTCTATTTTAATTTTAATTTAAATTTCATTTTAACTCTTGATTATTGTGTATAAATTATAATATTTTTTATGTTTATTTTAACTA
Source organism: Manihot esculenta (assembly GCF_001659605.2). Classification (NCBI taxonomy): domain Eukaryota; kingdom Viridiplantae; phylum Streptophyta; class Magnoliopsida; order Malpighiales; family Euphorbiaceae; genus Manihot; species Manihot esculenta. The sequence goes on from NC_035172.2 coordinate 19,896,812, forward strand.
GTAGAATATTAAAATTATTATTAGGTATTTGAACTTTTAGAAAATTTTTTAGTTCAATCTATATTTTCATATAGTCACTCAATTAAAACGCTGATGTATTTAGAAATATGAAATTCTATAATCTTTCTGTCAATTTATTTTAATATTAATAGAGTTATTAATATTAAAAAACCGTGTACAACTGGCTTTTTTTTTCTTTAGAATTAGACGTATTTTTAGGAAAGTAACGTTTAAGCAATCAACTAATTAATGAATGGCATGTGATTTGATGACAGTACAACGCAAGGACCCCAAGTGAAGCATGGCTGGACACTGAATTTCTACCCTACAGCAACTCTCTCCAGCATCTAACTTCAATGTTTTTTGGCCCAAAATTCATATCCTGTAAGCTCTATCAACTAAGTCCCACTGAGGATCGTGAATTAGCATTTACTTTGGTGAGGCCATCATCACTTTTCCTGCACGATTTGTCCAATGCAAACAAGTTCTCTAGCCAAGGATATGGATCAGTTAGGCGAGTGTTTATCATCTGCGAAGAGGACAAAGCAATTACAAAGGAGTTTCAGCAATGGATGATTTCAAATAATCCTGTTGATGAACTGATGGAGATTCAAGGTTCAGATCATATGCCTATGTTCTGTAAACCTAATGAATTGTGTCATTGTCTTTGTGAGATTGCCCAAAAATATGCTTAATTATCTTAAGATCTTTTTGTCAAATGTCATGTATGTGAAAGTTGTCCTCTAAATAAAAATGTGTTGGTTGGTAGTGTATTAATTATTTTGAAAAGATTTTAGCATGGGATGATTGATTTTTTTTTTTTTTTAATCAATGCAAGTTGCATTTATTATGGCCATACAGAAATTTATACAAGAGGGCTAATCCAATCTAAAAGTCAAAAGTATAAATCAAACCAACTACAATTCAATCTAAACTCACACCTAGATCTAAAATCAACCTACATCCCATGATGCACAACCCAAAATCAACTTAAAAATTTATCCATCAGTCAAACCGACTCACCATCTCAAAAGTACAAACAACATCAAATAGGGACAATTTACCGAGCAAGCGGTCAAATCCAATTCAATATCTTACCTCCAGAGAAAGAAGTGGAAATTAAACCCCAAAATTGCATGCAACAATATAGAGAAAACTCAAGAGACACGATTGGATAAAATGGCTATGAAAAAAGAACAATCACAAAGGCAGGAGGTGCAGCAAACTAAGCTGATCATCGGTTTAGGGGAGTGTTATCCACCGATGGCCATGGGTCCTGAACAGTGAATGCCACACAAGAGAGATTCTCTCGCGAGCATTAAAACAGAACCATCACCCTCACAATGGTAACAAGTTTGAAATCACATTCTCAGTCGTGAACGATAGGAGTCTGAAAAGAAACAAATAAAAAGACAACTACCGCCCTCAATAAGGGAGAACTAAGGATGGTGGTCGATCCCCTATTCGAAGGTAGGGGAAGAACCAATAGAACTAAAATTAAAGCAAAAAAAAGAAAAACAACGAAAGAAAGAAATCAAAAATAGAAAATCATTTGATTAGTAGCTACAATTCAAAAAATCCAACTATCTAATCGCCATTCTATGCCGACATTCAAAATCTTTCTACTGTTTGTATTCTTCTGACTCTCACTTTCTCTCTTTTTCGCAAAGCATCGAGAGCCCTTTTAAAACTCTGAAATAATTGATTGAATTTGGATATTTTTTATATTTTTTTATATAGATAGAACTTTTTTTAATATTTATGGTTTTAATTTTTTTTAAAATAAATAACTTTATATAAATCAATTGTTTATTAATTATTTTTTTCTTATTTACTTTTTAATAAGAGAAGTATTTTTAAAATGTTAATGAGATTTAATCATATTTATGAAATATTTTCGCTGAAAGGTAATTTATTTTTCTTATTTTTATTAAAATTTAGTATATTTATTAATTTTGTAATTTGTATGTAAAAATCTTAAACCATATATAAAAAGAATAGAGGGAGTATGAGTCTCATAAAATTTAGACTAATTATTTTGAGTATGATGGGGCACTCAATTACTATTAATTGACTGTTTTTGTTTTGGCGAATTGATAAAAAAAAAAATAGTACTTTCGTGTTTTTTTAATTATAATCAATTCTTTTATTTTCATTAATTTTAGTGTAATTTTAAATTTTTAAATTCATTATAAACATACATAGTCAAAATTAACGATTGGGCTGTTGACATGGTGTTTGATATAACATTAGTAATATTATTTTATTTATTATTATTGATGTGGCATGACACTATCATTATAAAAATATTTAATTTTATTTATTAAATTAAAAATTCATATAAAAATAATATCATTAGTAATAAAATAATAATAACAATAATATATGATGGTGGGTGGAAGGAGGCTAAGGGAGAATAGATAATGTTTAGATGGATGCAACTTGCAAGACAGAAAGAGAAAGACGAGTGGAGAAAAGGGGGAGAGAGAGACAAGTCCTATCGATCTTTTCTTCTCTAGTTTCTAACTCCATTGCTCACTGTCTCTTTCCATCATCCATCATCAATCATCTTAATTTCTCTTTTTTCTTTTATATATCTGATGATATATATACACATTACTCATATGTTGATTATTAATTATATGTATGTGCTAAAATGATGATAATATTCTTTTTATTAATATTTTTATATGATTTTTTTAAAATATTTTTATATTAATTTCTTATATTAAAAATATTTCTGTTTCCCACTCAATTTTCATGACGTGCATAAAAATATTGTATTTAGAGTAAAATATTTATTTTGAGTAATTTAAATTAAAATAAATTAAATTTTAATATAATTAATAAATTAGTTCTTACATTTTTAAAACTGAACACTTAAACATCTGAGTTTTAAATTTATTCAACCTAAAATCTTTCGTTTATAATTCTGCCAATTTTCTGTTATCGGAATGTAAAATGATAAAAATACTAACTCCATCTTCTTCTTTTTTATTCTTCTTTGATCATGACCTAACAAAATTCAATATCAAATTCAATGTTCTCATCAAACATATAATACCAAAATTTATATTCTTATCATATTAACAAATGAACTTTTGATTCATTGCATATTAAGATAATGAGCATGAAACAGAGATAGAGAAAAGAACATAAACTAGATATGGAGCAAGTGGATTTATGTTTTTAGACATTGGAATCCGTGAAGGAGGAACATGAAATAAAAGACCCAAGGATTTCAAACTAAACCCATTTCTACTCCTCGCTCAAAGCTCCACAATACTCCATCTCCTAACATAATAATTTTTTAGTGTTCATATCAACATCTCTGTATCAAGATACAATAAGACCCAGCTTACATGCACAGCTCTTTGCAACTTCTAATTAATTCCACAAATTGCAAAATAGAACATTTAAAGCTCACTCTTATTTACTGTAATGGTGAAAAATATAAATGTTTGTAATTTGAGGTGGTGGAGGAATTGAACAATTAAAGAGGATGATAGTTTAGGTTTTCAATTTTTCAAAGATTCTTGAATGCATCCCACAATATCTACGCTACTTTAGTGCTCATCCCTCACTCACTCTCTATTCCTAACCTATATGACGAAGCCTTACTCTTCTTCACCACCTTGGCAATACTGCATACTTTATCTTCACACATCCTGAAACAAAAACTCAAATTAATTCAAAATTCTCCAGAGTGCAATACCCATCCATTATGGAGGAGATTAACAATACCTTAGTTTTTGAACTCGAAGCTCCAGATTGTGGAGAAGTTTAGCAACCTCAAATTGAATATCTCCTATTCAAAATGCGATAACATTTTGCCTTTGTAGTCTATTATGTTGATAAAGGACTTATTAGACTCCGTCAGGAATTTTAATCAATATCGTTTGGCTAAAATAATATAAGAGAAATAATAGATTACAAGCCGAAAAGTCTTATTGAAATTCTTTAAACATTGAAAAGTGAGTTTCAAATAGTCAAGAAAAACTATTTATAATAGAAAAAAAAATCCTAATATACAAAATATAAAAATATCCAAAAAAATAATTAAAATATAAAATTGACTCCTAAACGGTTGAATTTTTGCCTCGAACTTTATGACAGGCCTATGGCCTTGGTCACACTTTTGAAAGTCGTGCGTTTCAAAATTTCCTTTTCGAAAAGCTATCATGGGTCTCCATCAGATGTCGGTAGCAAAAGTTAGGTTCGGTCCAAGTCTATCGTAAAGTCCAAGGCTAGTTGCTCTTGTCATTTCCTTCCACTTTTAAAACACTCGATTTCGAGTTGTCATTAGCAGGGTAGTGCTGAAATAGATTCGTCACATTAAACGTCTTGGAAATTTTCATCTCATTTGGGAGATGAAGAATATAGGTATTGTCATTAATCTTCCGAATGATCATAAATGGACCAATTTTCTTAGAGTCAAACTTTTTCTGTCCTCCACTATGTTCCTTGTGTAAATACACCATAACTTGGTCACAGACATTAAAGAACTTGAAACGCCTATGTTTATCAGCTGTATCTTTATATTTGTCATTGCTTCTCTAAGGCATTGTTGTACTTGTTTAAAAACATCCACATGCTGCTTTGCCAAGTTGCTTGCTGCAATACTATTGGGAGAACCTGTAGGAAGGGTAATAAGATCAATTGTACGCGCTGGGACTTTTCTGTACACAATTGCAAATGGTGAAATCTTTGTGGAGCTGTAGACATCACTGTTGTAAGTAAATTCTGCTTGGGCAAGAGCAAGATCCCAAGCAGTTTTCTTATTACTGCAGATGCAGCGCAGAAGATTGCCAAGCATACGGTTCACCACTTCAGTTTGTCCATCAGTTTGAGAATGGACTGCACTGCTGTATCGAAATTCAGTTCCAAAATATTTTCATAAAGTCACCCAGAAGTGAGCTAGAAACTTTATATCTCTGTCATAAATAATGGTCTTAGGGACGCCATGTAAGCGAACAGCCTCCTGGAAAAACAGTTTTGCCATATGAGAAGCATCATTAGTTTTCTTACAAAGAATGAAATGCGCTATTTTGAAGAACTTGTCAACAATAACAAAAATGAAATCAGATCCACGTTGAGTACGTGGAAGACTAAGAATAAAATTCATAGACAAGTTCTCCCAAGGATATGCTGGAATAGGCAGTGGAGTGTATCAGACTATATTCTGCGAATGACCCTTCTAAGTTTGACAAACTGGACACTTCTGGACCATCCGACCTATATCTCTTTTTAATTGTAGTCAGTAAAAATGCTCCTCCAACTCAACAATAGTCTTATCACGCCCCAAATGACCATTCAAACCTCCTCTATGGACCTCCTGAATCAATTTTTTTCGCAGAGAAGATCGAGGAATGCATAACCTATTCTCCTTAAAAACAAAGCCATCATGTATCAAGAACCCATCAGCAGGCTGGTGAGCCTGGACTCTAGCCCATATATCAACAAAATCATCATCTATAGCATACAAATCCTTCAGAAATTCAAAACTTACAACCTCTTGATTAACTGTAATCAACAGAGCAGCCCTTTACTCAAAGCATCTGCCACCTTATTACTATGGCTAGCCTTATATTTTATGATATAATGAAATGCTCTAAAATAAGTTGCCCATCGAGCATGCATCTTATTCACATGTTTTTTAGTTTTAAAGTGGATCAAAGATTGATGATTTATGTGAATAATAAACTCTCGCCCCATCAGATATTACTCCCAAGTTTTAAAAGTCTGGAATACTGCATATAACTCCTGCTCATAGGTAGACCACTTCTTTCTAGCTTCATTCAGTTTCTCACTAAAAAAGGCAATAGGCCTTTTAGACTGTGACAGCACTCCGCCAATCCCAACTCCACAAACATCACATTCAACCTCAAACAGTTTATCAAAATCGGGTAGAGCAAGAATAGGGGCAGAAGTAAGCTTATCTTTAATCTCAAAGCTCTTGTTGGTAGTGTTAGTCCAAGCAAATTTCTGCACTCTCTCTTTCTTCAAATAATCTGTGATAGGGGCAATGATGCTGTTGAAATTTCTGATAAACCGTCGATAGAAAGTAGCAAGGCCATGAAAGCTGTGAACTTCAGAAATAGTTTTGGGAATAGGCCAATTATGTATTGTTTCTACCTTCTTCTCATCAACATGTATCCTTTCTGCATTAACAACGAATCCCAAGAATAGAATGCACTCCGTCATATAAATGCATTTTTTAAGATTAATAACCAGCTCACTTTCTTGTAAGGCTGGCATGACTTGACGGAGTTGCTGTAGATGTTCTTCTTTGTTGTGACTAAAAATCAAGATGTCATCAAAATAAACAACCACAAATTTGCATAAGAAAGGATGCAAAACCTGGTTCATAAGTCGTATAAAAAGTGTTAGGTGCATTCATCATACCAAAGGGCATAACCAGCCACTCATACAAGCCTTCCTTAGTCCTGAAGGCTGTCTTCCAATCATCTCCCTCCTTAATCCAAACTTGGTGATAGCCGCTTTTAAGGTGGATTTTAGAGAAGACTTTAGACCCGGATAGCTGATCCAGCATGTCATCCAGTCGTGGAATAGGAAATCAATACTGAATTGTAATTTTGTTGATGGTCCTGCTATCCACCCACATTCTCCAAGTCCCATCTTTCTTTGGAACTAATAAAGCATGTACTCCACAATGGCTAATGCTCTCCCGAATATGCCCCTTCTTCAATAATTCTTCAACCTGTTCTTGGAGGATTTAACTCTCCTTTAGACTCATCTTGTAATGAGGCAGATTCGATAATTTTGATCCAGAAATAAGATCAATCTGATGTTGGATATCCTGCAGAGGTGGAAGCTTGGAGGATTCCTCCACTATCTTAGAAAACTCATTCAACAGCTCTTTGACGGGTGGTGGTAAAGATGGTGCATCCTCCATTGTATCTTCTGCTCTCACCCATAAAGCCAGTGTACCTTTAGATTTTTCAACTGTGCTCGATAGCCTCTGCACTCCTGTGGAAATAGCAATAACATTCTTCCATTCCACTTTAGAATGTTTCACAGAACCAAAAGGCAAAATAGTAATATTCTTTCAATTCCACATGTTCAATTCCACGTGAATATATATGAATTCTCCTTCTCCTTATACAAAGTATCGACATTGAACTGCCAAGGGCGACCTAGCAAAATTTCAAAGCAATCCATATTCACAACATCACAATTAACAAGTTCAGTGTAAGATTTACCGATCGAGATAGGCACGCTGCAGATTCTGTTGACCTCAATTATCAGACCTTCCTTAATCCATCCGACTTTGTATGGCGAAGGGTGCGGCTGTATAGGCAACTACAATTTCTCCACCAATTGCTTAGCTATCAGATTCTCACAACTGCAGCTATCTATAATTAGCCTGCATATTGCTTCTCTTACTCGACACTTTGCCTGGAAAATCTTCTTCCTTTGCATCTCATCCTCCTATTTTGTCAAGCATAAGATTTTCTTCACCACATAGGTGACCTCTCCATCTTCAGAACCAACAATAGATCTGTCATCGTCATCAACTTCCTCCTCAAATTTAGCCACCTACTCAACTACATTAACCTGTCGGCGATCATTATTAACTCCTCTACGTTCTGGACAATTATTCAATCGATGACCAGATTGCCTGCAGCGGTAACATATGTCTCCCGTTGACTTCTAATAAGGATTGATTTTGCCTCCTCTGTCTGCTGTAGTGGTGACTGCTTTTCTCTTATTGTCTCTCCTTTCTTCCATAGTATTATGAGGGTTGCTAGAAATTTACAACCTTAGAAAGTTGCCCGCTATAATTGCCTCTATACTGCTGCTTTCCTGTCGAACTAGAATTTTCGTAATTAAAATTCCGGTTATACTACTGTCGTGGCTGCCAATCAACACGCTCTTCTGCCCTTTTTGCCATTTCAATTGCGTCTGCCAAAGTGAAAATCGCAGCTACTCCCATCATATAGCGAATTTCGTGATTCAGGCCCTTCTGATAATGAGCAACCTGCTGGGCTTTGTTCTCACAGTTTTCACACCTCGCTTGCAACCTCAAAAACTCCTCGGTATATTCATCTACCCTTCGATTCCCCTATATACAGTCATGACACCGGTTATACAAAATCTGAGCGTGATCGCTAGGCAAGAACCGATGTTCAATCATTTGCTTCATCAACACCTAGTTTCGTATGGGTTCCAGTCTCCTCCGATAGCGTTTGTTTTGAACCGAATTCCACTAGACTACTACACCCCCTTTTATTTTATAGGCCACAATCGGAACCTTACGATCCTCTTACACGTTCATAACTTCGAAGAAACATTCAGCTTCCGCCAACCAATCAAGAACACATTGAATATAATAGGGGCTTTCTTGATTGAATGTAAGATTGCATGAGAGGAAGAGAGGAGGGTATCATTGATATTAAAAAATTTTATTTCTCTTTTGAACATATTCGAACATTTAACTAACAGATTTCATGGCCGAAAGTACTTCTGATTCGGACGAATTTAAAAGTGGGGTTTAAATGTTCGATTTTAAAAATATAAGAACTTATTCGTTAATTATAGAAGTGATTCGTTAATTACATTAAAACTTAGAGACTAAAATATAATTTACCTTTAAATTATAATAACTTAGTTGACTATAACTGAAAAAGTTTTAAAAATTAATTATAAATATAAAAATTAGAAAATTTTAAATGTTATTATGACATTGTATGCTACATTAGCCGTAACAAATAAAATAATATTATTGATGTCTGCATTAGTATAAATAGAAAATTTTATAATTGTGTTAAAATTAATAAAAATAAAAAATTAGCTTAATTGAAAAAAGAGCTAAAAATATTGGATTTTTTCACGTCAGACCTTGTTTTTATATTTATTCTTCATTTCATCCATTAAAGATTTTGTTATCCCACTTATTATGTGTTGGACAGTAAGTTTTTAAGTTAATGAGAATCTGTTAACTTTTAAGATTTAAAAATCTTAAATTTCTGATAGAGAGAGCCTCATTTATTAAAGTTTTTTTTTTATTTTTTTTAAATTGTAAACAATTTTATTTTTTAACCGATTTCATCAGTTGGCTAAAACAATCTGTTCAACCGCTTGTTGTTAATGTTAATAAAAATTAATGTATTTATAATATTTTTCGCAGCAATAATAATTTTAATAAAATAATAGCAAATCATATTTTTAATTCTTTTTTCTATGAATATGAATAATGGCAAATCACTCAATACTAATACCTAATCAACTTTCCAGCTAAAAATCAAAAATTTTGGTAGTGGCCGACAATGTTGCCTAAGCATATACCTAAGCTCTTATTGATAAAATAAATAAATAAATTTAATTTGTATTTTTATTGTCATATCATTAATAAAAAAAATAAAATAATGTTATGTAGTGTAGAAAATGAATAAAAATCATGTTATCACAAACGAAAAAAAAAGAAAATAGATAGAGAGTTCGATTTTGCAATGTGGGTCCCGGAACCCCAAAATGCTGGTAGTAATGGCAATTTTTTAGCATGATTTTGTTGAGTTTCTTTTGCTTTGAGGGTTTGTTGAAGTGTTTTATTATTGTATTTTATGTTTTTAGGAATTCATGATTTAGTGATGGTGTTCTATTCTGGTTTGCATAGGTGTTTTTTGCTCCGTTGCTAAATTGTGATTAGAGGCAGTGAGCAATGATGTAGAATTTAGCGCTGCAGTATAGGATGCCTCCATAAAACTGCTTCATGGTTACAATAAATTGGAATACCATGGCTTCATTTACTTTATCTCTTATTTAAATTGTTAGTGTTGGCTTAGATTTGGTAGGTGAAAATTTTTTTTCTACAGATTTATATTTTATTTGTCTCTTCAATGTGCTTTCTTCAGTATTGATTTTGGAATTTTCTGTTTACATGTCTAAATTTTGCTTTGTGGTAAGTTTGCTATTGGTGACGGCTCATTTCTATTGTTGTCTTGTTGCTTGTCAGTGCCATTGGAGCGGTGGGTGACAATTTATAAAAAAATTAAATTATATATAATCACTGATATGAAACTATTAAATAATTTGAATTAACTATTTCGGATTAAATGGAAAATTGGTCTAAAAGTTATTTAGATTAGTTTCGACCGAGCTATTATAATTGATATTAGAGCCACCATGGGGCTACTCGAGGTACTAGTGTACCACAATATCTGAATATCTGAGAGTCCAATCGAATGAAATCATTTTGAATTAAGTGAAAAATGGATCTAAAAGTTATTTGAATCAGTTTAGACTGGATTATTATACTAGACTTTGAGTCATGAATGATTTTCGGCTTTAGGTTGGGTGGTTTGGTTTATGTGAGATTAGTCCATATATCTATTCAGCTGTCTTTTAGACTTTTAATGCAATTAGATGGCATGGTAAAAAAAAATAATTAAAAATCATAATTAATTTAAGAGAATTTCTCAGTCTTCTCATTGTTATAAATATATACATGTATATATATATATACAGAACAACTATTTAGTTCGTGTGATTTAGTAAAATCAACTACTTTGAATCTTTCCATAGGTCTAGATCTCCAAACTCAGCTCTCCATATAGCTCTCTAGTTTGATGAAGGGTGATCATTTGTGGTGTGCAGAGTTAACATTAAAAGGTGTGTTAGTTTTCCTAGAAAATACTTCACAGCAACCCTTGTTGGCGCTGTCTGTTTTGATGAGATCTCTTTGACCTGAGTTTAGTGGACTATAGTGGCTCAAAAAGGACAAATCTTCCTCGGAGCTGGTTCACCTTCGCCTTCTTGATGTAGATCTGTGACGTAATGTGTTGAACTGGGCTTGAGTTTCTTCTCTTATGGTAGTTATTGGGACGCCATGCTTTCCTCTATCCTCGTGGCTTTAGTGAGTGTTCCTATGGTCATTGGGTCTATTGTAGGAGGAGATATATTTCTTACCTCTATGGCTTTCTTCGGTGCAGGTGGCTGGCTGGTTTGCAAAAGAAGCAGTGGCACAGGTCCTTTACTCCTGCATCGGGTTTATCGAGTCAAGCCATGGATTCAAGTCCTAGGTTTCCTTTAGATTTTTTTTTTCGATAGAAACAAAACTCGTCGTTAAATTCATTGCTAATAGTCTGTCTTTTTTATATTGAAAGAAATTCTCCTGACAAGAATATGGATCAGTTAGGCGAGTGTTTATCATCAGCGAAAGGAACAAAACAATTTCAAAGGAATTTTAGCAAAGGATGATTTCAAATAATCTTGTTAAGGAAGTGACAGAGATTAACACTTTGTTTGGATAAAATACGAAAGGGAAAAGTAAATAAAAGAAAGAAAAATAAATTTTATTTTCTCTTTTTAATTTTCCTTTATGTTTGGATTTGAGAAAAATAAAAGTGGACGGAAAGAAAAATATCATTATATTCATTTATTTGGAAATTTATCTCCATTATATAATATATATATAATAACAAATAACAATAAACATTTATAAATAATTATATAATATTTACTATTTTTAATATATACCACAAACAAAAAAATTATAGTAAAAATCCAATAAATTGATACATATGAATTGTATTATAGTATTTTATCTCACAATCTTCACTGTCAAAGAGGAAGGACATTTTCATGTTTGTACAGTCATGGTAGAAAAAATGCAACAAAAAGAATAAAGGGCATATATGTAATTTTTTATTATTTAAATATCACTTTCCACTCTGATTTCTTACTTTCCTCCCAAAAAGGATGAAAAATAGTTAGAGAAAAATAAAGACAATTTTCCTCGCTCTCTTTATTTTCTCTCCTCTAACCAAATAAGAAAATTAATCCTTTTATTTATTTGAAATGTTTAATCAAAATTAATTGGTGATCAAATATTGCGAAGATAATTTTCTTTTTAAGATGCACTTTATTCTATTTATTTAAACTACTAAGAACTAAAGTGTTTTAATGAATAATAATTGAAGTGTAAAAATATTTAAAATTAATTGAATTTGATAATTTGGATTAAAATTTATTACTGATATTATTAGTAGTTGAAGTGTTTTGCAGTGATAAGTATAAGACTTTTAACATTTATTAAGTTTGTTTATTATGTATTATAAAATTATAATTGAAAAATTAAAGTGTTTATAAAAATTGTTATTTTAGTTAATATCTTAAATGTAAATAGGACAATAAAGAGATTTCAATTCGTATGATGCAATTAATAGCGAAAGAACTTATTTTTAAATAAATTAAAAATATAAAAATTTAAGTGTTCGATTTTAAAAATAAAAAGATTGATTCGTTAACTATTTTAAAATATAATTAATTTACCTTTCTAATTTATAATAGAGATAATGGTAAAAAAAATTTAAATTTTACGGATTTTAATAAATATATCTCGAATTTTAAAAATTAACACATGCACCTAAAATTTAACACCTAAATTTAATTATATTCTGCCATTAAATGTAGCTATTAAATCTAATACCCAAGTCATGTCAACATCCTAATAAGCAATTTCACTAATTCTAATTAGTATACTAACCCCTAAATTTTCAATAACCCCTAAAACTTAACCCCAATCCCTAATCCTATTAAACCCTAATAACCTTCAAAATAAATCCCTAACTCATGAAATTCACTATTCCAAAATTATCCTCAAATCATTCTCTTTGTTCTTTCTCTAAAAATCATTGAGGGTCCTTAGCAATGATGAAATGTCAAAACTATCTGGAATTGATTTCTTAAGAGTGCACAATGATAAAGGAAACTCTGACTCCATTGTGTATTGCAGACATGGTGTTAGAGCTGCGATTTGTGTACACCTTTTGGACGATTGGAAATCCCAGTTGTAGATTCCATAGATGTGGAACATGGGAAGTGCGTTTCTTGATGGAATGTGGCTCGATTGAAGTGATTAATTGATTCTATTTTTAAATTGTTCATCTGTTGCTTTGAATTATATCTAGGTCGATGATTGTTCATTTTTTCAATGGCATGACCCACTATTTACAGGACGAGAAAGGGAGGTTATGGTATTTCTCGTGAGGCAGAGAAGTAAGCTAAAAGAAAAAGTTAAATCTTTAGAGGAAATGTGCAACAGCTGAAATCAGTTTCCCCTCAATGTTATCACATCAATACATATTAAATACACAATTTTATATGGACAATATGTGAATTGGCTTTTAAGAATTAAAGTTTTAGTTATCCACAAAAAATCTAGGGGTGGAATGATAAGACTTGAATTTCATGTCCACCATTATGCAAATCGGTATAAAATAACAGTAAGTGGAACAAATGACAGTATATATTGAATCCATATATAAGCATTAAACTATCACAAAAAAGAAATTTACATAAAATCAACCTAATACATATCTGTCAATATATCTCCAAACATTCCCTAATATAACTGCCATATACAATCAAAGGAAGCCCAACAAAATATTGCTCCATAGGTGTTAGATTCAACCTTTTTCCTATACACAATGCGTTTTTATGGCTTTACAAAAAATAATAAGATATTCAGCCAGCATCAACATAATTATTAATGACATCTACTGGGTTTGATTCATTTGTTGTATGAGGATCGATCTTTGACTGCAAAATATTTGATTAGTTGCAATATTTGCTATCTCATTCCTGCTAGGTGTATCATCCTGGCCACATGTTGAAACCGAAATCATCCCACCTCTGCCACCTATTGAAACTAAAATCCTCCCACATCTTAAACCTTCGCCCACCTGTTGAAACTGAAATCCTCCCACCTTTGCCGTCTTTTGAATCTGAAATTCTCCCACCTCTTGAACCTCTACCTCCTATGATACTATAGTTACCCATTGTAATCCTTTGGACTGCTGAGGTAGATGATATCTGTAAATAACAAATTGCATACCATTGACAGGTGTCGAATCCGTCAATTAAAACTTATTTCCCTTTCTTTGATTCAACAGAATTTGTAGATAGGGTAAATGAGTGTCGATCCCACAGAGACCTTAATTTTGTTTAATTTAGATGACTAGTAGAATAAGAAGAATAGTTTAAAACAAAAAAAGAGAAGAAGAGAATTGTTATTGGAAGAAATTGATTTTTGCCTTGGGCAAGCTAAAAACTTTAAAGAAGAAAAATAATGCAATTAAAATGGTGAAATAAATAATTAAATTAAAATTCAGCTGAAGGTAATCAAATTGAATGGTTGGCAGTTGATAATTGATTAGAAAAATAATTTATTTTCTTATCTATTGCTTGGTTATAGTGTTTAAATACGCGAATCCCATCAATTCTTCATTATAATTAAATTAATTTGCTACGTGCTTAAATTAATTCCTAATTAACTAATAACCCTAACACGCGTGTATATTTAATTAGTTAACTGCTTTAAGAGAGAAGAACTCAAACTTGATCAATAATAACACGCGAATTATTTAAATCAAGTCAATTAATTCCTTAACATAAATGAATATGTCAATTGTTACTTGTTATTAACCCAATTAAACAATTACAGATTTAATTGGGTTAATTAGCAATATGTTATCTTCCCAAGAGATTCAATAGGCCTTTTAAATTCTTAAGAGGACACTAATAGGGGTGGTGTTCCTGGAGAATAGAAATTAATAGAAAATACAAATAAGATGAAGAGAAGTTAATAACATAACCTCACAACTTGAATAAACCTCACTTTTGATTAACCTTCAACTGAAAAGGAGAGTTTAGCCTCTAGGGGCCATAATAAAATTGCAAAGAACTAAAGAAAAGAGAAGAAGAAGAAGGCGGCTAGGAGGTAGCCAAATATGAGAGAGGAGGAGAAGAGAAAAATATGATATCTAGGTTAATTCTTGGGCAGCCTTTGTATAGGCTTTTCCCCACAAAAAGATAAATATTCACAATTTAAAATAAACTCTATTACTCCTATCTTATCTTAATCCTAATCTGATTGTGTTTGCTTCAATCTGAAATTGATATAATCTTCTGTACAACTGGAAAAATTAGAATAACAGCTAGCAAATTCAAATTCTAGAGTCTGTCCATTGCCTTAGGCTACAGCCTTGGGCAAGACTGTACCCTCCAATTAGAAAAACTTCTAATTCAGTCTCTTTTTGTTCTTTTTCTTACTTTCTGCTCAAAAATCTATCCAAAATCAAATTTCAAGTAAAAATTAATTGTTTATATCAAAATCATGGCAAAATTATGAAATTTAATAAGGAAACAGTTGTGAGTTCTGAAACTCATCAGATTTCCCCACACTTGCACCTTTGCAGTCCTCAAGCATAAAAATTCAAATCTAACAATAAAACACAGCACTGTCCTTAATCAATTTGAAATTTAATTTTTTCAAAATAAAGAACCAAATTGTCATGTAATAGGATGATAGAAGAAGTAGCCTAATTTCACCAAAGTTCACTTCAACAAGTTTCATGTTTAAAAAATATTCCTCAAGACATAAAATTGGTTCTCAATTCAATTTCACGCACACAAAATATTAGAATGCCATATGATATTAAATTGTCCTTTTGAAAGAATAGACTCTTAGAAACTCTTAATTAGACCAATAAAATTTAATAATTTGGGGGATTATTTTTACACTTTCTACTATGTCTTACCTGAAACCGATGGAGTGAACATTAAACAAATGGTTACTGAGCCACTTGCCCCAGGTTATTCAGCTCAGGTGGCTACTAGCTCCACTCTGTTAGTGTATTTGCCCTAGGCCATTATCTTGAACCTTTTTGTATATCGTTTTGATTATTAATAAATCAATCTAATCAAAGTATTTTATTCGTTTCAGTCTTTTGATATACTGCAGACCTTTTAAATATTATGTTCATCAAACTCTTGGCTCAAGTATTCGCCACCTGGATCTGATCGAAGTATTTTATGTTCCTACTTTGAGTACGAATATTATTTCAGTTTCTGTTTTGGATGATGAAGGGTTTTCAATTCTCATTAAGAATAAAAAATGATCCATTTATAATAAAGATTTGCTTTATTGTATTGCAAATTCATATGATGGCCAATAAAGAAATTTCAATTCGTATGATGCAACTAATAGGCGGAAGAACTGATTTTTGAATAAACTAAAAATATAAGAATTTAAGTGTTGGATTTTAAAAATAAAAAAATTAATCTGTTAACTATTTTAAAATATAATTAATTTACCTTTCTAATTTATAATAGAGATAATGGTAAAAAAAATTTAAATTTTACTGGTTTTAATAGATATATCTCGAATTTTAAAAATTAACACATGCACCTAAAATTTAACACCTAAATTTAATTATATTCTGCCGTTAAATGTAGCTATTAAATCTAATACTCAAGCCATGTCAATATCCTAATAAGTAATTTCACTAATTCTAGTTAACATGCTAACCCCTAAATTTTCAATAACCCCTAAAACTCTATAATCCTTAATCCCAATTCCTAATCCTATTAACCCCTAATAACCTTCAAAATAAATCCCTAACTCATGAAATTCCCTATTCCAAAATCATCCTTAAATCATTCTCTTGTTCTTTCTCTAAAAAACATTGAGGGTCCTTAGCAATGATGAAATGTCAAAACTATCTAGAATTGATTTCTTAAGAGTGCACAATGATAAAGGAAACTCTGACTCCATTGTGTATTGCAGACATGGTGTTAGAGCTGCGATTTGTGTACACCTTTTGGACGATTGGAAATCCAGGTCGTAGATTCCATAGATGTAGAACATGGGAGGTGCGTTTCTTGATGGAATGTGGCTCGATTGAAGTGATTAATTGATTCTATTTTTAAATTATTTATCTGTTGCTTTGAATTACATCTAGGTCGATGATTGTTCATTTTTTCAATGGCATGACCCACTATTTACAGGACGAGAAAGGGAGGTTATGGTATCTCTCGTGAGGCAGAGAAGTAAGCTGAAAGAAAAAGTTAAATCTTTAGAGAAAATGTGCAACAGCTGAAATCAGTTCCCCCTCAATGTTATCACATCAATATATATTAAATACACAATTTTATATGGACAATATGTGAATTGGCTTTTAAGAATTAAAGTTTTAGTTATCCACAAAAAATTTAGGGGTGGAATGATAAGACTTGAATTTCATGTCCACCATTATGCAAATCGGTATAAAATAACAGTAAGTGGAACAAATGACAGTACATATTGAATCCATATATAAGCATTAAACTATCACAAAAAAGAAATTTACATAAAATCAACCTAATACATATCTGTCAATATATCTCCAAACATTCCCTAATATAACTGCCATATACAATCAAAGGAAGCCCAACAAAATATTGCTCTATAGGTGTTAGATTCAACCTTTTTCCTATACACAATGAGTGTTTATGGCTTTACCAAAAATAATAAGATATTCAGCCAGCATCAACATAATTATTAATGACATCTACTGGGTTTGATTCATTTGTTGTATGAAGATCAATCTTTGATTGCAAAATATTTGATTAGTTGCAATATTTGCTATCTCATTCCTGCTAGGTGTATCATCCTGGCCACATGCTGAAACCGAAATCATCCCATCTCTGCCACCTCTGCCACCTATTGAAACTAAAATTCTCCCACATCTTAAACCTCCGCCACCTGTTGAAATTGAAATCCTCCCACCTATTGAACATTTGCCATCTTTTGAATATGAAATTCTCCCACCTCTTGAACCTCTACCTCCTATGATACTATAGTTACCCATTGTAATCCTTTGGACTGCTGAGGTAGATGATATTTGTAAATAACAAATTGCATACTATTGACGGGTGTCGAATCTGTCAATTAAAACTTATTTCCCTTTCTTTGATTCAACAAAATTTGTAGATAGGGTAAATGAGTGTCGATCCTACAGAGACCTTAATTTTGTTTAATTTAGATGACTAGTAGAATAAGAAGAATAGTTTAAAACAAAAAAAGAGAAGTAGAGAATTGTTATTGGAAGAAATTGATTTTTGCCTTGGGCAAGCTAAAAACTTTAAAGAAGAAAAACAATGCAATTAAAATGGTGAAAGAAACAATTAAATTAAAATTCAGCTGAAGGTAATCAAATTGAAAGGTTGGCAGTTGATAATTGATTAGAAAAATAATTCATTTTCTTATCTATTGCTTGGTTATAGTGTTTAAATACGCGAATCCCATCAATTCTTCCTTATGATTAAATTAATCTGCTACATGCTTAAATTAATTTCTAGTTAACTAATAACCCTAACACGCGTGTAGATTTAATTAGTTAACTGCTGTAATACCCGGCTAGACTCCGGTATCGGAATTCCTACCGTCTGGTGGAATCTCGGATGTCGGAAACCTCTAGAAGGGTAAAAATCATGATTTTATAAAATGTTTTAATGTATTTTTTGGTTTTAAGCAAGAAAGAAATTAAGTTTTGAATGAAAATAGTCTAGAGAGGAAGACTCAGGTTCGGCCGCCGAACCTCAAGTTCGGCTGCCGAACATGCAGGCGCTTCGGGAGCGCTTTAGGACCCCGAAGGCATAAGTGAGGGAAGTCCAGGTTTGGCCGCCGAACCTTAAGTTCGGCCGCCGAACATGGCATGCATGCGGAGGCACGTTTGGCCCCCGAAAGTGGCCTGGCCAGCCACCTATAAAGGGGTCCTTTGTCCGAAACGGGCGAGCTTTTCTTCCTATTTTCGGCCAAGGTGAGCTCTCCGCCGTCCCTTGTTGATTTTGAGCTTCTTCCTTCGAGTTTTCATGATTTCTTATGGATTTTAACTTGGTTTTTGAAGATTTCAAGCTTAGATCGAAGTTGTGAAGTTTGGAGACCTCAGGAACCCATTTTCCCCAAATCTCCAAGTTAGGTCACACTCTCTCTCGATCTTCAAGAGGTAAGAGTCGATCTTGAGCTCATTATACATTTAAACAAGTTTTAAGTTGATTCTTGGGGGTAGAAATGCATGTGTAGGTTTATGTTGAGTTTAAGGGTTTATGTTGAGTTATTGTGCAATGTGGATTGTTTATGTGTGTTTGATGTGTTGTAGTTGGGGTTTAGGATAGTTTGAAGCCCCTAGGAGCTATTGCATGTGTTTATGCATGTTTTGGTTGAGTTGAGAAGTTTGGGAGGCATTTGTGCATGAGTTGAGGCTGAGTTCTGCCTTTGGGAGAACTCAGGTTCGGCAGCCGAAAGGACTTTCGGCCGCCGAACCTGCCTGTGGAGGCCAGTCTTTGGCTGCCGAACCCTGCCCCTAAAAGTGGACTTTCGGCTCTGGAGGGAAGTTTCGGCCGCCAAAGGTGCCGCCGAACATGCATGAGTTTCGTCTCTGGAGGGAACCTTCGGCCGCCGAAAGTGCCGCCGAAGGTGCATGACTTTCGGCTCTGGAGGGCCTTTCGGCCTCCGAACCTGCCGCCGAAAGTGCCCTGTGCAGCCCTCCTTTGCATGTTTTCTATGATTGTTTTGAGGTGTTTTAGAGGGTTTTTGGGGAGTATTTTTAGAGTCATGTTCTTGTATGTTTGGTCCCTCATTTGAGTCCACCTGTGTAGGTTCGGACCCGAGGAACCGAGGACCCCAGCAGTGAGTCAGCTGCTCCAGTGTCTGGTCAGAGCTAGCCAGAGGTGAGTAGAATAACCCTTTATGTTTTAAAGTAAATAATGAATATTTTAGCATGATTCATGCATCATGGATACCATGTGATATGTTAGGGTGTTTGCATTAGTATTCACGAATATGTTGCATTGCATATTATGTTGTTGATGTGGATGAATGTTGAGTGATCCATTAGCCCTCGTATGTTATGTCATGATATGATGATGATATGGTATGGAAGTCCAGGAAGACCCATTCTACGTCTCTGGCACTATATAAGAGAAAGTCCAAGAAGACCAATTCTACGTCCCTGGCATCTAGGAATGTTATGTTATGTTATGTAAAAGAAAGACTAGGACCCATTCTACGTTCTGGCACTAATGGAAATGTAGAGAGCTATTGGTGACAAATTCATCCTTGATGTGATTTGTTTGTGATGTGTTGCATTTCATGAAAGCATGAATTTTTAATATAATGTTTTATTATTCTGCTCACTGGGCTTTTTAGCTCACCCCTCTCCCTTAACCCCCAGGTTTGCAGGTACGGGATAGACCAGGAGGTCAACTAGAGTAAAGTCTTGGTTATGTAATAGCTAGTGGTGGACATGATAAATGTTGAAATGTAATGTTTAGTACAGTCATGTAATGAATGGTATTAATCAGTTATGTAATGTAATGATATTATTGAGGATAGAATTGTACTTGACCCTAGTTTGTTGTAAATCCCTTTGAGTACATGATTTTAATGATGCTTATGTAAACCAAACTTAATACATGTTATGTCACCCCATTGGAGCATTGATGAGGACTCCAAGGAGGGGTTAATTTTTATGATTATGTTCATGAATAGTGCATGCACAGGTTGAGTTTGGTGAATGAATGAAAAGAAAAGTTCAAAATTTTTATGTATGTGTTGATCATGTATGGGATTAAACAGGTGTACAGGTTGTATGTTAGGCTTGCTACGGGTCCCGGCGGCCTTATGCCGATCTGGATCCTAGCACCGGTAGCGGTCCGAATTCCGGGTCGTTACAGATTGGTATCAGAGCCCTAGGTTCATATGATCGGACCTATAGAGAATGTCGGGCTCATAGATGTTCTAGAAGGTCAAGCACAATAGGAAAATCATGTCCACTAGAATAGGATGTAGAGTCCTGTCTTGAATGATGATGTGAAATGCCATGATTATATGCATGTGCATTAATGATATGCTTTGTATGTGATGTATGTGATGCGGGTTCATGTGTTTGCACATGAACCATTTGATGCTAATGTTTATGTGTTAGGTATTATTTTCAGTAAGCAAGTTGAGAGGAACTCGTCGATCAGCACGATTGACTGGAGTGCCACCCCAGGACGAGGGCTCGGATGCCCGTCCTCCTGCATTGCCTAGGGTAATGTCAAGTAGGTCCAGCAGAGAAAGAGCAGTAAGAGACCCTAGAAGGTCTTTGGATTTGGATAGAAGCAGATCAGTGAGGGGAACAGTTCAGGGAGGAATGTCAGAGGATGTGGGGGATGATATGAATGCAGATCAGAGGAGGGATGGCAGTCTTGGAGTGAGTATGTTGGAAGAGGAAGTGGGAGAGTCCCAAGGAGGCACTCAGGCCTCGGGATTTGTTCAGCCACCCCAGTACCCACCCTTTTCTCAAAATCCCGGGTATTCGATGGGAGGTACATCGGATTACCCCAGCTATAACCCTTATCACTCTCACATGCCATACCCACCTTTCTACCCACCATACCCACAGTACCCTATGTACCCACCCCCATCATTCTATCCCGGTATAGCAAACCCTACCCCGGGGGATGCTGCACCTCCTCCACCACCAGCAGAACCTACTGTCCCAGTAACCCAAATGCCTAAGCCTAGCTCATCTGGAGGGAGCAAGGTCAAGATGACCGACTACATGAAGCTGGGTGCTCCCCAGTATGAAACAGGTGATGACCCGTTTGTATACCTTGAGAGGGTCAAGATGATAACAGATGAGATAGGAGCTGATGACTGTAGAGCCATTCAGATGGCTGGGTTCACACTGAAGTGCAAGAAGGCCCGTGAGTGGTTTAAAAACTATGTGAACCCGAGGTTGGACAGCCTATCATGGGAGGAGTTTGCAAATGAGTTTGCAGGATGGGCTTTCCTTGACAGTTCAAGAGAGTTGAAGATGATTGAATTTGAGCAGTTGAGGCAGACAAATGAAATGAGTGTGGATGAGTATACAGACAGATTCTTGGAGCTGTTGCCGTTTGCTGGGCAGAATCTGGACACAGATCAGAAGAAGTCAAGGAGGTATATCATGAGGCTCCATTGCAGGTATTCTTCCTTAATCCAGTCAGTAGAGAGGGAGAGTTTCCATGCCATAGTAGATATGGCCAGGAGAATGGAGGCTAGTGCAATCATCAAAGGGAAAGTCAAGCAGGCAGTAGCACAGCCTTTTGGTTCCAAGACCCCAGGTGGGGAAAGATTAGACCCTTCTTCTCTGAGTTCAGCTAGTAAGAGGTGGAGCAATACCACTAAGAAGTCAAAGAAGAACAAGTTTTGGAGCAAGATCAAGTCCGGTCTGGGATTAGGAAGTGGCTCGAGCTCAGGTGTAGATAATGCAGTATGTATGAAGTGTGGGAAGCCGCACAAAGGAGTGTGTTGGTATGGGACGACAACCTGCTACAGATGTGGGCAGGAGGGGCACATGTCACGGGAGTGTCCTAGAGCAGCTTTTGTGGCACAGTCCCAGCAGACAGTTTCGGGTAGTGTGGCTGATAGAGCAAAATTTAATCCATTTTATATTAATATTATTGATAAATATTTATATGATTTCTGCTTAATTTATTGCTTTTAATATTATTTTGCAGAAAATGGTGTAAAAGGACAATTTGGAGAAAACCCCCTAAAACTGCCTTATTTGAAGCAAAAGGAAAATATTTTGAGGCTTAAATATTCAAGCTTGGACAGCCCATGCAAGCTCACCTTGAAAATGGACCAATTCAAATGGGCCCACGTTCCTTCACATGGACGAGGACCTGCCTGCGCGCAAGGCCAGCCAAAGTGCAACGCTTCAATCTTCACATAGCCATCTCCAACTGCACATGGCCAGCAAATCCTCACGTGGGCCCGCGCCATTTCACACCTTCCACACAGCCCTTTTACGCCATGGATCAGCGCAACGGGCCCCGCCACTTCAACATGCCAGCACTTCACCAGCACGTGGACCGCAGCACTTCCCCATTCTCACGCACCCCCACTCCAGCTTCACGTGCACACTCGCACACTCGATCCACTCACGCACCACGCGGACAAACTTTCCCAAACAGCATTGCTCCTCTGCTCTATTTAAAGAGCCAACCGGTGACACAATTGAGAATTCCAAAATTCATCAATTCGGCAGTGCTCGGCGCAAGGCAGATTCTGCCTCCATCCTTCGATTCCTTCTTCCTCTTTTATTTTCCTTTTATTATTTTGTTTTTAATCAGCCAATGAGTGGCTGATTTCTTTAATTCTAGTTGAGAATTGGTTGAAACTAAAGTTGTTTAATGGGTTGTGAGATCTGAACATAAATTATTATCTTTGGTTTTGTTCAATATTTATGCAATTGATGCTTTAATTATATGATTACTTTGTTGTTTTGATCAAATTGGCCACTTGATTTTAATTGCAAAGTTAATTGATTGTTAGTTGAGATTATTTTTAGTCCGTAATTGCTGAAAATATTCTGACCTTAGAACACTTGGTGTAAAAACCAAGGAATTGCATGATCTAGCGTTATCTCCATACGTTTGGGTAGCTAGGATTGGATCTCTCTATTTCTTTATGCAATTGACAATTGTTTTGATACCTATGGCCCAAGAACGTTCCTTGGCAATTTGTTAATTAGTAATTAATTAGAGGACGTTCCCTAATTAATTTAATCATAAGGAGAGACATGGTGGTGAGAAGCGTCTTCCACCCCCATAACTAATCTATTGAACCAATCAAGATAATCTAAGTTTCAATGATCAACCCAAACAACCAAAGTGGATCCATATCTTCAACTAGGCTTTTCTCATATTGATTTACCCTTTTATTTTAATTATTTGCTTTCTATTATTACTCTCATTATTAGTTACTACAATCAATCTCAAACCCCCCCATTTTACTTTTATTGCAATTTATTTTTATTCTGTTTCCAGTTTATCTCATTTGATCCCACTTTCAGTCTTTTATCTCATCTTTAATTTATTATTGTTTCAGTTTATTTTATTGGTCTTGTTGAGAAAAATAAATAGGTAATCAATTCTCTGTGGATTCGATCCTTTCACCACTATCTGTAGTTGTAAAATTATTGATAACCAAAAAGGTTATTTTTGACCGGCCTCGACAACCGCAAGTCAAAAATTGGCGTCGTTGCTGGGGAATTGATTTAACTCATTTATTTTTCTTTCATGACAAGATCTGAACACAGGGACACACTGCCCTTTGATCCAGAAATTGAACGCACTCTCAGAAGACTTAGAAAGCAAGCCGCAGAAGCTTCATCTGAAGCAACCGAATTTTACCAACAAGCTGCACCAATGGCTGAACCTAATCCACAAGATGCTGCCCCAAATGGACTTGCTGTCCAGAACCAAATAGTTCAAGAAAATCCAGCAGTTAGGCCCCAAGAACAAAGAGAAAGAACTATGGGAGAATTGGCAACCCCTGTAGGTGACTATGCACCACTTTGCATCACCTACCCACCTCTGACAGTTCCCTTTGAACTGAAGACAAGTTTGATACACATTCTCCCTAAGTTTAGAGGTAGAGAAAATGAAAATCCACACAAGCACTTAAAAGCATTCAATATGATCTGTTCATCTATGAAACCTCAAGGTATCTCTGAAGACCAAATTAAGTTAAGAGCCTTCCCCTTTTCATTAGAAGACTTTGCTAAAGATTGGTTATTTTACTTGCCACCTGGATCTATTACTTCTTGGGCTGATATGGTCAGAACCTTTTTGAACAAATACTTCCCAACTCATAAATCAATTGGCATAATAAGAGAAATTACAAGCATAAAGCAAAAACCATCTGAGGACCTATATGATTATTGGGAAAGGTTTGAAAGACTTTGCACAGAATGCCCTCAACATGATATGTCAGACAAGGCCCTTATACAATTCTTCTATGGAGGATTATCTCCCTCAGAAAGAAAATTCATTTATGTAACCTGTGGAGGCTCCATTGAAGACAAAACACCTAGACAAATGAGAGAATTAATCTCCACTCTTGCAGCCTCATCTAGGCAATATGGAGAAGAGAGGCAACTACAAAGGGCCAATGAGGTAAATTTTCCTTCTATGTCTGAACTAACATCTGTTATAAAAAATGGTGTGGTGGATGTAGTACAACAGATTCAAGCACCCCAGCCACCTAGGCCATGTGGGATTTGTTTATGTGTGGGACACCCAACTGATCAATGTCCCACACTCCAAGAAGACCATCAGCAAGCCAACGCCATTGGGAGGTACAACAACCAGCCTAGATATGATCCATACTCCAACACCTATAATCTAGGTTGGAGAGACCATCCCAATTTCAGCTATGGAAAGGGCAACACTGATCAGAATCACCAAGGTTACCAAAGAAGCCAAGTCCAACCAGCACCTCCAATGGACAATAACACTATGAACGAGGTAGTGAAGACCTTGCAAATGATGCAACAACAGATGGGACAAATGGCCATCTCCATAAATAGGCTTGAAGCTCAAGGAAAGCTCCCTTCTCAAACTGAAACCAATCCCAGACAAAATGTCAGTGCCATTACTTTGAGAAGTGGGAAAGAACTTCAAGATGCTAGATGTGAGGAAGAAAGCAAAGGCCAACACAATCTGAAACCATCCCTGTGCCCTCAGAAGAGCACATTGCGCAAAGACCCATCTCGGAAGCCACTCCTGTGCAAACTGAAGTCCCCCCTGCGCAAAGAGCTGATCCGAAAGTAAGTTTCCATATTCCACCTCCTTTTCCCAAGAGATTTGAAAGAACACAAAAAGAAAAAGAAGAAAAGGAGATTCTTGACACTTTCAGAAAAGTACAAATCAATATACCTCTGCTAGATGCTGTTAAGCAGATTCCCAGGTACGCTAAATTTCTAAAAGAACTTTGCACTAATAGAAGAAAGCTTGCAAAGAGAGAAAAAGTAAGTGTAGGTGAGGTTGTGACTGCTGTTATTAAAAGAGAACTCCCTACCAAATGCAAGGACAAAGGTATGTTCGCTATCTCTTGTAAGATTGGGAATGTTGGTATCAAGAAAGCCATGTGTGATCTTGGTGCATCCATTAATGTCATGCCTCTCTCCATCTATAAATCTCTCAATGCATGTACACTAAAAGAAACAAGAGTTGTGATACAATTGGCTGATAGATCTGTGGTATATCCCATAGGTGTTCTAGAAGATGTGTTAGTTCAAGTAAATGAACTAGTCTTTCCTACTGATTTTTATGTGATTGATACTAAGGAAGATAGTTGTAATACTAGTTCTGACATTCTTCTTGGACGTCCTTTCTTGAGTACTGCTAGAACTAAGATTGATGTGCATGATGGTACTCTCACTATGGAATTGGAAGGGGAAGTCATTAAATATAATGTCTATGATTCTATGAAATATCCACATGATATGTTCCCTGTTTATGGTCTTGATATTGTTGACTGCTTGAGTCAGGAAATTTTTGACAAAAATCAAGATGATATTCTTAACAGTGATTTCTGCAGAGATACTGATCAGGTACAGATTGAGAGCCAGAAAGAGCCGAAACTTAAGGAAACAGTCTGTAGCATCCAACAGATAGTTTGCAGTCAAGCACAGATTGGAGAAAACTCAGTTGCACCACTTCAGAATGGTGTGCAGACCCTTCCTGCGCAAAAGGAAGCTTTTGGATCCAGTTCTGCGCCATCTCCTCTGCAGTCGAGCCTTGCGCAAAAGGAGATTTTTGAAACCACCTCTGCGCAGACACCCTTGCAACACTCTTCAGATCTGAAGCCCCTTTCAGGCCATCTGAAATACATGTACTTGGGGACTGACAAGACATTACCAGTAATAGTGTCCAATGAATTGAACCAACATGAAGAAGCAAGCCTCCTGAAAGTACTGCAGAAACACAAAGGAGCCATAGGATGGACCATAGATGACATAAAAGGTATTTTACCTTCCACATGCATGCATAGAATTCACATGGAGGATGAATGCAAGCCAGTCAGAGATGCTCAAAGAAGACTGAATCCACCTATGATGGAAGTAGTGAAGAAAGAAATAGTCAAGCTCTTTGATGCAGGTATTATCTACCCTATCTCTAATAGCAAATGGGTGAGTCCTGTGCATGTAGTTTCAAAGAAAACTGGAATTACCATTGTTCCAAATGTTGAAGGGGAACTTGTCCCCACTAGAGTTCAAAATGGATGGAGAGTATGCATGGACTATAGGAAGCTTAATGCTGCAATAAGGAAGGACCACTTCCCACTGCCTTTCATTGATCAGATGCTAGAAAGGCTTGCAGGTAAATCTCACTATTGTTGTCTTGATGGTTATTCAGGTTTCTATCAAATTCCAGTTGCCCCAGAGGACCAAGAGAAAACCACCTTCACTTGTCCCTTTGGCACTTTTGCCTTTAGAAGAATGCCATTTGGACTATGCAATGCACCTGCCACTTTTCAACGGTGCATGATGAGCATATTTTCTAACTATGTGGGTAAGACAATTGAGGTATTTATGGATGACTTCACAGTTCATGGAAATTCTTTTGATGAATGCCTTACCAATCTAGAAAAGATCTTGCAAAGATGCATTGAGACTAACCTTGTGCTTAATTATGAAAAATGCCATTTTATGGTTAATCAAGGTATGGTCTTAGGTCATGTTGTTTCAGCTAAAGGCATTGAAGTGGACAAAGCAAAGGTGGATACCATAAAAAATCTGCCTTATCCCACAACTGTTAAAGACATCCGATCATTCCTTGGCTATGCAGGATTCTATCGAAGATTCATCAAAGATTTCTCAAAAATCATTTTGCCATTATGCAGATTGCTCCAACAGGATGTAACCTTTGATTTTGATGCAGACTGCAAAAAGGCATTTGATTTAATTAAAGAATTGCTTGTGACTGCCCTAATTATTCAAGGACCTGACTGGAACTTGCCTTTTGAAATCATGTGTGATGCAAGCAATTATGCAGTGGGAGCAGTCTTAGGGCAACGTGTGGGAAACTCACCCCACGTCATTCACTATGCCTCTCGCACACTGGATGCTGCACAAAGCAATTACACAACAACTGAAAAAGAACTCTTGGCAGTTGTGTTTGCTTTGGAAAAATTCATACCCTACCTCTTGGGTACCAAAGTCATTGTCTATTCTGACCATGCAGCTCTGCGATATCTGATTAAGAAAAAGGAAGCCAAGCCAAGACTAATTAGGTGGATTCTTCTCCTACAAGAATTTGATCTGGAGATAAGAGACAAAAAAGGCAAGGAAAATCTTGTGGCTGATCACCTCAGTCGGCTTCCATCCAGTTCTACGCCTTGCTTAGTTGAGGAAGCCTTCCCAGACGAACATCTGTTCGTCACTCACTCTACCTAAGAAGATCATGCCATGCACACCACACCCCAGGGGAGTACTCAGTTTCCTTTGTTCTCTTCTCCTCTCTTCTCTTCTTCTCTCTTCTTTTACATTGAGGACAATGCATGATTTAAGTGTGGGGGTGCATATCTCTTCTTCCTCCTCTCTTTCTTTCTATCTTCTTCTTCTCTCTTTTGCAATTTCTCCTTACAGATTTTTCAAAAAAAAAAAAAAATTTCAGTTATGCGATTTATGCTTTCAGTTTTCTTTTAGTTTATTTTTACTTTCAATAATACACACACAATGTAATAGCCCGGAAACCAGTACCTCTCTGTAACGGCCTAAACTGCTCGGCGCTAGGATCCAGATTGGCTTAAGGCCGCCAGAACCCGTAGCAAGCCTAGCCTGAACTCCAAACATCCCATACATGATCCGACTCGACGACTAGCTTTTCAATCTTTTTCTGTAAAACTACCAGACTTAATCTTTAAAACAATCAGATATACCAATCTGAAATAGCCCCCTGGGCTCACACCAATAACTCTGTCCGTAGAGTCACGGGACTCAAACCCGATCTTCCCTCACGGTCTGGTCTTGGGTCAAAGGAATCAAACCCTGTCTTCCCTCACAGTTAAATTTTACTGGAGTTTTCGCAACACAACATTTATTAAGCCTGGTTTGACTCATTTCTTATCAAGAAACTGAAAACAGGATACATGCATACACAAGGGATAAACACACACGAGGCAAAGCACATTCTAAACCATATCATACTGACTTACTAGCTATTACATGCCTTTCCATATATCTCTTTAATTTACATCATGTCCACACTATTCTATTACACATGCAGTCCTTTAATCAACACTCTGCTGTTGCTGACTTTCCCTGCTACTCTGAACCTGCAAAACTGGGATTAAGGGAAAGGGATGAGCTTCTACAGCCCAGTGAGTAGAAATACTGAAAAATAGTTCCTGAATACACACTTACATGAATGTGGCACAACACAAACAGTTCACATCTCGGATTAGACATAACCTCAAAACTCCCTCTGTCGGCACCCGATTCCCGTAGGAACTCACACAGGATTTTCACTGCCATGACAGATCGTGGGCTATTGATGTCGCCTTGGTCCAATCCCCACTATCAGTAAATAATGCAATGCACCATATTCGTGATTCTAATGCAATCACCCTAGTACATAACATGGCATCCATGATGCATGAACTATGCTAAAGCATTCCATTTTCTCAGTATAAAAGATTATGTTTAGTTCTACTCACCTCTGCTCCTCTAGCAGAAAACTGAACTAACTCTGCAACACCTACCACTGGTGACCTCCTCGATCACTCGGATCCAATCCTACACAAATGGACTCGAATGAGGTGTCAAACACACTCTAAACAACTTTAAAACAACTCCCCAAAACCCCTCAAAAAGCTCATAGAACAATCACATAAAGCATGCAAAAGAAGGCTGGACAGAACACTTTCGGCGGCAGGTTCGGCGGCCGAATGTCCTCTCCAGAGCCGAAACTCAAGCACCTTCGGCGGCTGAATCTCTGCTTTCGGCTGCCGAACCCTTTCGGGGGCAAGGTTCGGGGACTGAAACATACGCCAGAGACGAAAGTCTCTAACCTTCGGCGGCACCTTCGGCGGCCGAATGCCCCTTCCAGAGCCGAACATCAAAACTCTCGGGGGTGAGCTGTGGTAGCCAAAGCCACCTCTCAAGGGGTTCGGCGGCAGAATAGACCTTCGGCTGCCGAACCTGAGTTCATCCAGAACTCAGCTTCGGGCACCACCTAGCTCCTCAACCACTCTAACATCCAAAACATGCATCACACAACTCCTTACACACATATACTCACGTATATGCACAAAGGGGTCCAAAACTAACTTACAACCCCAACAAAAACAACAAACATAACACAGAAACACACTTCCATCATCAAAACATCAAAAACATACTTTAAAACCTAAACATGCATTTCTACCCATCATTTCCAGAAAACCTCGATAAATCCTCAAAAGAAGCTCAGAATCCTCACTTACCTCTTGATAACAAGAAGCTGAACAATCTGAACTGAAAGATACGAACCAACTTGTCGTCAACTTCTCCAAACTTCACACCTTCTCTTTTTGACTCAAAACCTCAACACCACATAAAAACACTCTTTAAATCTTTACAACTTTGATAAAACGAACCAAGTGACTCATGGAGACGTGGCCTCACCTCAGGAAGTGAAAGAAAATGAAATCTATCCATTTCACCGACTGGAGGCGCTGAAATAGAGGGCTGGCCGACTCACCTTCGGCTGCCAAACCTGCATGCAAAACCATGCAACGTTCGGGGGCCGAACGTGACCTTCGAAAGCCGAATCTATAACACTTTCGGCGGCCGAACATTACCTTCGGCGGCCGAACATGGCAAAAGTCCCCATTGTCTTTACTCTTCAAAACTCAATCCAAAACTCATTCAAAACCTGTAAAACACTTAAAACATTTTAGAAAACTATTGTCTTACCCTTCTAGAAGCTCCGACATCCTCGAATTCCACCGGACGGTAAGAATTCCGATGCCTGATCTAGCCGGGTATTACACACAACCACAACCATCTTCTTCTCTTTATTTTGCTCTACTCAAAAATGATGAACTATGTTGAATGAGTCTTTCTTTCCATGACCCCATTGATGTGAAAACTCTTTAAACTTATGTTGAATCACTTGCAGTGGGTTATATTCATGTTTGAGAATTGCCTTTTGAATTGAATCTTTGAGTTTGCCATGGTGAAAAATATACTGATGACCCTCAATTGATTGAGAATAAATTAAAGTTGTGTGAATGAACTTAATGTGACTTGATTTAGCAATTGGTGTTGATTTGCCCAAATCATTGAGAGAAAGAAAATTCAGCAAAGGCAAGGATCTCAAAAGCACAAAAATGCTCCAATAAAAGAGCTACCAGCCACTTGGATAGGTGACCAACTGAAAAATCCAAAAGTGTACATCAAAAATAGGTTGGTGACCTTTACAAGCAAAATCTAAAGTGCAAAAAGCCTGAATAAAGTACTTCAAGGTAAGGGCAAGTCAATCCAAAAGCTAGAAAAAGTCTTAACAAATTAATGTGCATGTCTCTCTTGAGGAAAACAAATCCTAGCCATGGTAAGCAAAAGGAAACAAGGAAAAGAGGTGAGTAATCTTCATGCATATATTCTTCACTGCAATGATTCAAAATAGGTGTCTTGAGTAAGAGCTTAAGTGGAAATAAGGATCTAGAGTGAGAAAGCGTGTTTGACTATGTTTATTTGCTTGAGGACAAGCAAAATGCTAAGTGTGGGGGTATTTGATAGAGCAAAATTTAGTCCATTTTATATTAATATTATTGATGAATATTTATATGATTTCTGCTTAATTTATTGCTTTTAATATTATTTTGCAGAAAATGGTGTAAAAGGACAATTTGGAGAAAACCCCCTAAAATTGCCTTATTTGAAGCAAAAGGAAAATATTTTGAGGCTTAAATATTCAAGCTTGGACAGCCCATGCAAGCTCCCCTTGAAAATGGACCAATTCAAATGGGCCCACGTTCCTTCACATGGACGAGGACCCGCCTGCTCGCAAGGCCTGCCAAAGTGCAACGCTTCAATCTTCACATAGCCATCTCCAACTGCACATGGCCAGCAAATCCTCATGTGGGCCCGCGCCATTTCACGCCTTCCACACAGCCCTTTCACGCCATGGATCAGCGCAACGGGCCCCGCCACTTCAACATGCCAGCACTTCACTAGCACGTGGACCGCAGCACTTCCCCATTCTCACGCACCCCCACTCCAGCTTCACGTGCACACTCGCACACTCGATCCACTCACGCACCGCGCGGACAAACTTTCCCAAACAGCATTGCTCCTCTACTCTATTTAAAGAGCCAACCGGTGACACAATTGAGAATTCCAAAATTCATCAATTCGGCAGTGCTCGGCGCAAGGCAGATTGCTCCTCTACTCTATTTAAAGAGCCAACCGGTGACACAATTGAGAATTCCAAAATTCATCAATTCGGCAGTGCTCGGCGCAAGACAGATTCTGCCTCCATCCTTCGGTTCCTTCTTCCTCTTTTATTTTCCTTTTATTATTTTGTTTTTAATCAGCCAATGAGTGGCTGATTTCTTTAATTCTAGTTGAGAATTGGTTGAAACTAAGGTTGTTTAATGGGTTGTGAGATCTGAACATAAATTATTGTTTTTGGTTTTGTTCAATATTTATGCAATTGATGCTTTAATTATCTGATTACATTGTTGTTTTGATCAAATTGGCCACTTGATTTTAATTGCAAAGTTAATTGATTGTTAGTTGGGATTATTTTTAGTCCGTAATTGCTGAAAATATTCTGACCTTAGAACACTTGGTATAAAAATCAAGAAATTGCATGATCTAGCGTTATCTCCATACGTTTCGGTAGCTAGGATTGGATCTCTCTATTTCTTTATGCAATTGACAATTGTTTTGATGCCTATGGCCCAAGGACGTTCCTTGGCAATTTGTTAATTAGTAATTAATTAGAGGACGTTTCCTAATTAATTTAATCATAAGGAGAGACATGGTGGTGAGAAGCGTCTTCCACCCCCATAACTAATCTATTGAACCAATCAAGATAATCTAAGTTTCAATGATCAACCCAAACAACCAAAGTGGATCTATATCTTCAACTAGGCTTTTCTCATATTGATTTACCCTTTTATTTTAATTATTTGCTTTCTATTATTACTCTCATGATTAGTTACTACAATCAATCTCAAACCCCCCCCATTTTACTTTTATTGCAATTTATTTTTATTCTGTTTCCAGTTTATCTCATTTGATCCCACTTTCAGTCTTTTATGTCATCTTTAATTTATTATTATTTCAGTTTATTTTATTGGTCTTGTTGAGAAAAATAAATAGGTAATCAATTATCTGTGGATTCGATCCTTTCACCACTATCTGCAGTTGTAAAATTGTTGATAACCAGAAAGGTTATTTTTGACCGGCCTCGATAACCGCAAGTCAGTGGCTCAGCCAGCAGCTTTAGCCGCGACTTAGGCTAGTGGCAGAGGCCGAGGGAGAGGGGCAGCCTCTTCTTCAGCGGGTTTCAGGGGTGAAGGTCCATCAGCTCCAGCACGAATCTTCACCATGACACAGCAGGAGGCAAATGCATCAAACACAGTGGTGTCAGGTAATCTCATCATTGGTTGTTCTGATGTTTATGCCTTAATGGACCCTGGTGCATCGCATTCTTTCATTGCTCCGAGAGACGTCGAGAGGTTGGGGTTGATGGTCTCTGGGTTAGAGTGTCCCCTATGGGTCAGTGGACCCAAGTGTGACCCGTCAGTGGCAGAGTTAGTCTGCCAGTGTAGTCCAGTTTTTGTTGAGGGAAGGTGCCTTTTTGCCGACCTTGTGGTTCTAGATTTGACAGATTTTGACGTCATTCTAGGGATGGATTGGCTATCTACCCATGGAGCTACCTTGGACTGCAGAGACAAGGTAGTCAAGTTCAGATGTCGGGATGGGTCAGAGGTTGTCTTCAGAGGAGACAGGAGGGGTACACCTAGAGGTTTGATATCAGCCCTACAGGCTCGTAGGCTACTCAGGAGGGGTTGTCAGAGTTTTCTAGCTCATGTGAGAGAGCTGGATAGTTATGTCAGAGAGCCCGCCTCAGTGCCCGTGGTCAGTGAGTTTTTAGATGTGTTCCCAGACGAGCTACCAGGTTTACCACCAGCTAGGGAGATAGAGTTTGAAATTGAATTGATGCCGGGAACCAGACCGATCTCTATCCCTCCCTACAGGACGGCACCAGCTGAATTGAAGGAGCTTAAGGAGCAGTTGCAAGAGCTGGTAGATAAGGGCTTCATCCGACCGAGTACCTCATCTTGGAGTGCTCCAGTGCTGTTCGTGAAAAAGAAAGATGGATCCCTTAGACTTTGTATCGACTACAGGCAGTTGAACAAGGTCACTACCAAGAATAAGTACCCGTTACCGAGGATCGACGATCTATTCGACCAGCTAGCAGGAGCAGGTTGTTTCTCCAAAATAGATCTGAGATCTGGGTACCATCAGCTGAGGATAAGAGAAGAGGATGTGCCGAAGACAGCGTTTAGAACCAGATATGGGCACTATGAGTTTCTTGTGATGCCGTTCGGGTTAACCAATGCCCCTGCAGCATTCATGGATCTCATGAACAGAGTTTTCAGTCAATACCTGGATCACTTCGTTATTGTCTTCATAGATGATATCTTAGTGTATTCCAGGAATGCAGAGGAGCATGCCCATCATCTGAGATTAGTTCTGCAGACCTTGAGGGAACATGGCTTGTATGCCAAGTTCTCCAAATGTGAGTTCTGGCTGAGGAGCATTTCATTCTTGGGGCATGTGGTGTCAGAAAATGGAATCGAGGTAGACCCCAAGAAAGTGGAAGCTGTAGCAAACTGGCCTAGACCCACTACAGTGACAGAGATCAAGAGCTTCTTAGGTTTAGCAAGTTACTACAGGAGGTTCGTCCAGGACTTCTCAAAAATTGCAGCTCCCATGACCAGACTGACTAAGAAGAACCAGAGGTTTGTGTGGACCGACCAGTGTGAGGAGAGCTTTGAGGAGTTAAAGAAGAGGTTGACTTCAGCACCAGTGTTAGCTCTGCCATCTAGTAATGAAGACTTCTCAGTCTATTGCGATGCGTCCCGTGTGGGACTGGGTTGTGTGCTAATGCAGAATGAAAGGGTGATTGCTTATGCTTCTAGGCAACTGAAGAAGCATGAGTTGAATTACCCTACACATGACCTAGAAATGGCAGCTGTAATCTTTGCACTCAAGATGTGGAGGCACTACCTTTATGGGGTAAAATATGAGATCTTCACCGATCATAAGAGCCTGCAGTACATCCTGAGTCAGAGAGAGCTGAATCTGAGGCAGAGGAGGTGGGTAGAACTGCTCAGTGACTATGATTGCAAGATTCAGTACCATCTGGGTAAGGCGAATGTTGTGGCAGACGCCTTAAGCCGAAAATCACTTGGCAGTTTGTCCCACATTTCAGCAGAGAGGAGACCAGTGGTGAGGCAGTTCTTCGAGCTCATTAATGAAGGTCTACAGTTGGAGTTGTCTGGTACAGGTGCTTTGATAGCCCAGATGAGAGTGGCACCCGTGTTTCTGGAGCAGGTGGCTCAGAAATAGTACGAGGACCCAAAATTAGTGAAGATTGCCAGGACTGTTCAGTCAGGCAAGAACGAAGAGTTCAAATTTGACAGCAAGGGGATCCTCCGCTATGGGAATAGACTATGTGTACCAGATGACGTATGTCTGAAGGGAGACATTATGAGGGAGGCTCATAATGCCAGATACAGTGTTCACCCTGGAGCCACCAAGATGTATCAAGATCTGAAGAGAGTGTATTGGTGGCCAGCTATGAAGAGAGAAGTGGCACAGTTCGTGTCAGCCTGCGAAGTATGTCAGAGGGTGAAGCTGGAACATCAGAAGCCGGTTGGAATGCTTAACCCACTACCTATTCCAGAGTGAAATGGGAGAATATAGCTATGGACTTCATGGTAGGGTTACCGGCAACGTCCAACAGATTAGACTCCATATGGGTGATTGTGGACAGACTGACCAAATCTGCTCACTTCATTCCTGTCACGAGTAACTACTCTGTGGACAAGTTGGCGCATGTGTATGTTGATGAGGTTGTCAGGTTGCATGGGGTTCCTGTTTCAATAGTGTCTGATAGAGGATCCCAGTTCACCTCCAGGTTTTGGCGGAGTCTGCAGAATGCTATGGGTACCAGGTTGGATTTTAGCACTGCTTTCCATCCACAGACAGACGGACAGTCAGAGAGGACCATCCAGACAATAGAGGATATGCTCAGAATGTGTGTGCTAGATTTTGGCGATTCTTGGAGGCAGCATCTACCTTTGGTGGAGTTTGCTTACAATAACAGTCATCATGCTAGCATAGGGATGGCTCCATATGCAGCTTTGTATGGAAGGAAATGCAGGTCGCCTGTTTGTTGGGAAGAAGTTGGAGAAAGGGCCTTGGCAGGGCTTGAACTAGTAGAGATCACCAGCAGAGTGGTGCCCATAATCAGAGAAAGGATCAAGACTGCTGCAAGCAGACAGAAGAGTTATGCAGATGTCCGCAGAAGGCAAGTAGAGTTTCAGGAGGGGGATTTGGTATTGCTCAAGGTGTCTCCAATGAAAGGGGTGATTCAGTTTGGGAAGAAAGGTAAACTAGCTCCACGGTACATCGGACCCTTTGAAATCTTGCAAAAGATTGGGAGGGTATCGTACAAGCTGGACTTGCCTGCTTCAATGGAGAGAATCCATCCGGTTTTCCATGTTTCCATGTTAAGGAAATTTGTGTCAGATCCGGGCAAGGTTCTCAGTGAGCCTGATGTGGAGATCCAAGAAGATCTCACCCATGTTGAGCAGCCAGTACGGATCTTAGACACCCAAATCAGAAAGTTGAGAAACAAGGAAATCCCGATGGTGAAAGTCCTTTGGAATCACCACAACATCGAAGAGTGTACCTGGGAGACACGGGAGTCCATGCTCCAGTAATATCCTCATCTCTTTTAAAGTAAGTGTTATGTGTTTTTTGTGAATGTTTATGTTTTATGCCATGCTATGTTTATTGGTGAACATTCGGGGACGAATGTTCTTAAGGGGAGAAGAATGTAATACCCGGCTAGACTCCGGTATCGGAATTCCTACCGTCTAGTGGAATCTCGGATGTCGGAAACCTCTAAAAGGGTAAAAATCATGATTTTATAAAATGTTTTAATGTATTTTTTGGTTTTAAGCAAGAAAGAAATTAAGTTTTGAATGAAAATAGTCTTGAGAGGAAGACTCAGGTTCGGCCGCTGAACCTCAAGTTCGGCTGCCGAACATGCAGGCGCTTCGGGAGCGCTTTAGGCCCCCGAAGGCATAAGTGAGGGAAGTCCAGGTTCGGCCGCTGAACATGGCATGCATGCGGAGGCACGTTAGGCCCCTGAAAGTGGCCTGGCCAGCCATCTATAAAGGGGTCCCTTGTCCGAAACGGGCGAGCTTTTCTCCCCATTTTCGGCCAAGGTGAGCTCTCGCCGTCCCTTGTTGATTTTGTGCTTCTTCCTTCGAGTTTTCATGATTTCTTATGGATTTTAACTTGGTTTTTAAAGATTTCGAGCTTAGATCGAAGTTGTGAAGCTTGGAGACCTCAGGAACCCATTTTCCCCAAATCTCCAAGTTAGGTCACACACTCTCTCGATCTTCAAGAGGTAAGAGTCGATCTTGAGCTCATTATACGTTTAAACAAGTTTTAACTTAATTCTTGGGGGTAGAAATGCATGTGTAGGTTATGTTGAGTTTAAGGGTTTATGTTGAATTATTGTGCAATGTGGGTTGTTTATGTGTGTTTGATGTGTTGTAGTTGGGGTTTAGGATAGTTTGAAGCCCTTAGGAGCTATTGCATGTGTTTATGCATGTTTTGGTTGAGTTGAGAAGTTTGGGAGGCATTTGTGCATGAGTTGAGGTTGAGTTCTGCCTTTGGGAGAACTCAGGTTTGGCAGCCGAAAGGACTTTCGGCCGCCGAACCTGCCTGTGGAGGCTAGCCTTTGGCTGCCGAACCCTGCCCCCGAAAGTGGACTTTCGGCTCTGGAGGGAAGTTTCGGCCGCCGAAGGTGCCGCCGAACATGCATGAGTTTCGTCTCTGGAGGGAACCTTCAGCCGCCGAAAGTGCCGCTGAAGGTGCATGACTTTCGGCTCTAGAGGGCCTTTCGGCCTCCGAACCTGCCGCCGAAAGTGCCCTGTACAGCCCTCCTTTGCATGTTTTCTATGATTGTTTTGAGGTGTTTTAGAGGGTTTTTGGGGAGTATTTTTAGAGTCATGTTCTTGTATGTTTGGTCCC
Organism: Manihot esculenta; assembly: GCF_001659605.2. Taxonomy (NCBI): domain Eukaryota; kingdom Viridiplantae; phylum Streptophyta; class Magnoliopsida; order Malpighiales; family Euphorbiaceae; genus Manihot; species Manihot esculenta. The sequence goes on from NC_035172.2 coordinate 19,934,752, forward strand.
TCATTTGAGTCCACCTGTGTAGGTTCGGACTCGAGGAACCGATGACCCCAGCAGTGAGTCAGCTGCTCCAGTGTCTGGTCAAAGCTAGCCAGAGGTGAGTGGAATAACCCTTTATGTTTTAAAGTAAATAATGAATATTTCAGCATGATTCACGCATCATGGATACCATGTGATATGTTAGGGTGTTTGCATTAGTATTCATGAATATGTTGCATTGCATATTATGTTGTTGATGTGGATGAATGTTGAGTGATCCATTAGCCCTCGTATGTTATGTCATGATATGATGATGATACGGTATAGAAGTCCAGGAAGACCCATTCTACGTCCCTGGCACTATGTAAGAGAAAGTCCAGGAAGACCCATTCTACGTCCCTGGCATCTTGGAATGTTATGTTATGTTATGTAAGAGAAAGACTAGGACCCATTCTGTAATACCCAGCTAGACTCCGGTATTGGAATTCCTACCGTCCGGTGGAATCTCGGACGTCGGAGACCTCTAGAAGGGAAAAACCATGTTTTCATAAAATGTTTTAATGTATTTGATGATTTTAAGTAAAAAGGAAAATGAGTTTTGTAAGAAAATAACCTTGGAGGAAAACCCAGGTTCGGCCGCCGAACATGCAGGCATTTCGGGTGTGCCTTAGGCCCCCGAAGGCATAGGTTGAGGAAAGTCCAGGTTCGGCCGCCGAACCTCAATTTCGGCTGCCGAACATGGCATGCAAGCGGAGGCACGTTCGGCCCCCGAACGTGGCCTGGCCAGCCACTATAAAAGGGTCCCTTAGCCGAAAACGGGCGAGCTTTTCTCCCCATTGTCGGCCAAGGTGAGCTCTCCGCTGTTCCTCACCAATCTTTGAGTTCTTCCTTCAGATCTTTCAAGTTTTTCACTAGTTTTCACTTTATTTTGAAGATTTTCAAGTTTTGAGCAAGTTTTGAGCTTGGAGACCCAAGGAAGTTGAAAATCTCCCATCTCCCAGATTAGGTTGTCTCTGTAATACCCTGCTAGAATCCGGCACCGGAATTCCTGTTATCTGGTGGAATCCGGGGTGCTGGGATTCTATAAAAAGGTAGGATTATGTTTTACTAAGTGGTGTGATTTGTATGGATGTGTTAAGGTTAAAGGAAGTGAGTTTTGAGTTGAAATAGCCCAAGGCAGTTGAGCCAAGTTCGGCCGCCGAAAGTAAGTTCGGCCGCCGAAAGTGTTCGGCTACCGAAGTTCAAATTCGGCCCCCGAACGTTGCATGGTCTTGCATGCGATTGGGCAGCCGAAACTGAGTTGGCCAGCCAGCTTTTGGGCATCCTTAGTCAGCATTTTGGACAGGTGTTATGTCCAACTTGTTGCCAGAAGCTTGGCCACGTCTCCCCTGGTTTATTTGCTGAGTTTGAGCAGCTCATGCAGAGTGTTTTGATAGTTCACAAGGTTTTGAATGTTTTGAAGCAAAAAGCTAAGTTTGTGAGAGTTTGAGAGTGTGAAGAGAAGTTAATCCGTTTCCCTTGTTCAGTACGTGCATCTTCCTGTTTATAGAGGTAAGGGAAGATCTAGTACCTGTTTATATGTTTTCTGAAGGTTTTATGGGGATAAAGGAAGGAGATGCATGCTTAGGTTATTAATGGTAGTTTTGAAGATTTATGCATGTATACGTGTTTATGTGTTATATTTGTTTTGTTGTTTGGGGTTATTAGATAGTTTTGGACCCCTGTGAACATATACTTGAGTATATGTGTGTTAAATAGTTGAAGTATGCATGTTTTGAGAAGTTGAAGGGAAGAAGGAGATGGTTTGCCGTTGAAGCTGAGTTCTGGATGAACTCAGGTTCGGCAGCCGAAGGTTCATTCGGCCGCCGAACCTCTTGCATGGTGGCTTGGTTGCCACAGCTTGCCCCCGAGTGTTTTTGCATGTTCGGCTCTGTTTGGGGGATTCAGCCGCCGAAGGTGCCGCCGAAGGTGCCGCCGAAGGTGCTTGAGTTTCGTCTCTGAAGAGGACATTCGGCCGCCGAACTTGCTGCCGAAAGTGTTCTGTCCAGCTTTTCTTTTGCATGCTTTGCATGAGTTGTAGAGTAAGATTAAGGGGTTTCTTGGGTAGTTTAATAGAGTTATTTTAAGATAGTTTGGTCCCTCATTTAAGTCTTTATATGTTTATACAGACCAGAGGAACCAGAGAGAGCAGCAGTGAGTACTGCTCCAGAGTTTACTGAACCTGCAGAGTCAGTCCAGAGCCAGAGGTGAGTGGAACTAAACTTAATACTTTTACTGAAATAATGGAATGTTTTAGCATATCTCATGCATCATGATTATGCAAATAGGTTGACTGCATTAGTATTCACGAATATGTTGCATTGCATTGCTTATTGTTGGTGTGAGTAAATGCTGAATGATCCCATAGTCTCTGAGTAAAGACCAGGAGACTTTGACTACGCCCTGGCAGGTATAGTAAAGACTAGGAGCCTTTGACTACGCCCTGGCAATGGTAAGTACAGAGGTGTTATACACATATACATATATGACAGGAAGACCAGGTGCTCGATTCTACGCCCTGGCACGGAAGTTACTGAGGCTATGTGGTGACAGGTTTACTCTTGATGTGGCTTGTCTGTGTTATGACGCATTCCATGAGATCATATTTTATGACTGATTTTATTATTCTACTCACTGGGCTATAGAGCTCATCCCACTCCCTTAATCCCAGTCTTGCAGGATTCAGTATACAGTGTACAGAGGGAAAGTCCAGAAGAATCAAGAGAAACTGAGACATGTAATAGTTTAGAGTGGACATGTATTTATAAAGAGATTTATCAGTTGTATATTCAGTTAGAATTGTGCTTGACTTAGTAATGTTTTGTGTTGTAAATCTTTGGTTTATGTACATGATCTGTATATGTATATGTTTTTCAGAGTATATGAAAAACCAGGCTTAACAGGTATGAGATAACCCACCTAGAGCAAGCTCTAGTCAGGGGTACAGAGTACTGAGTACAGTAATAGTGCATGCAGGTTAAGCCTTGGTACAGAGAAAAGAGTTCTTATTTTTATTGAAAATGTATGATCATGTATGAGATTTACAAGTACACAGAGAGTAGTACAGGCTTGCTACGGGTTCTGGCGGCCTTAAGCCGACCTGAATCCTAGCGCCGGTGACGGTCCGTTTTGGGGTCGTTACAGATTGGTATCAGAGCCCTAGGTTCATATGATCGGACCTATAGAGAGCGTGTCGGGCTCATAGAGATTAGAGTTGGTCAAGCACAATAGGAATCATGTCCACTAGGATAGGATGTCGAGTCCTGTCTTTTTGATACTATAAGATGCATATGCATGTGTTTTGATGATTAAGAGATATGTGTTTATGTGCTGATATGCTATAGTATGTGTTGTTTTCAGAGTTAAGATGCGAGGAACTCGTCGATCAGTCGATTGACTGGAGTCCCATCAGATAGTGAGGGAGTAGCTGCTCGTCCTCCTGCATTGCCGAGGGCAAGGTCACAAAGATCTAGCAGGGAAGGCATGTCAATAGACCCTAGAAGGTCTGTAGACGAGAGCAGAAGAGGAGTAGTTAGAGGAGGTGGATCAGAAGAAGTGAGGGAGGCCATGGAGACTGATCCGTCTATGGATGAAGGTATGGGAGAATCCGAGGGAGGCATTCATGCCTCAGGTTATGGCTATCCATCCTTGTTTCAGGATCCAGAGTATCCGATGGAGGGTATGTCGGAATACTCTCGTTTTGACCCATATCCTACATACATGCCATATATGCCATATCCTCACTATTACCCATCATATCCACCATATCCTATGTACCCATCTTCCCCTATTCATCCAAGTGCAGCACACCCAGAAATAAATGAACCAGCACCTCCACCACCACAAACAGAACCAGTAGCCCCTGTTGCCCAAACTTTTCCATCTAGTTCATCTGGAAGTAAAGTGAAGATGACTGAGTACCTTAAACTGGATGCTCCTAAGTTTACCACAGGAGATGATCCATTTGAGTACCTGAGAACTGTGAAGATGATTACTGATGAGTTGGGTGCAGATGACAGTAGAGCCATAGAGATGGCAGGATTTACACTGAAGTGTAAGAAGGCTCGGGAATGGTTCAAGAACTATATAGAGCCCAGAATGAACAGTATGTCGTGGGGAGAGTTTGCTAATGACTTCGCAGGATGGGCTTTTCCTGATAGTTCCAGGGAGATGAAGATAATTGAGTTTGAACAGTTGAGACAAACAGATGAGATGACTGTTGATGAGTTCACAGATAAGTTCCTGGATCTGCTTCAGTACGTGGGTCAGGCCTATGATACTGATCAGAAGAAGGCGAGGAGATATACCATGAGACTTCATCCCAGGTATTCTTCTTTGATCCTTCCAGCAAAAAAGGAGAGTTTTCATTCTATTATAGATGCAGCTAGGAAGATGGAAGCTAGTGCCAATATTCAGAAACAGTCAAAGGCACAGGCTTCTGGTTCTAAGGCCCCCAGTTCAGGTTCTACAGGCAGTAAGAGATGGGATAGAGCGAGAGGAACAAGGAAAGGGTTCTGGAGTAAAGTCAAGTCAGGTCTAGGAATGGGTAGTGGCTCAAGCTCTGGCACAGCTGTTTCAGCATGTAGGAGATGTGGGAGACCACACAGAGGAACTTGTCAGTTGGGATCTACAGCCTGTTTTAGATGTGGACAGGAAGGGCATATTGCTCGAGAGTGTCCTCAGGTGACTTTTGTGGCACCTTCCCAGCAGATGAGTTCAGGCAGTGTAGCACAGCCAGTAGGGCAGCCAGCAGCTTCAGCTATGCCTCAGGGTAGTGGTAGAGGTAGAGGGAGAGGGGCAGCCTCTACTTCAGCAGCAGGTTCCCGAAGTGGAAATCCTGTAGCCCCAGCACGGATTTTCACTATAACTCAGGAGGAGGCTAATACATCGAACACAGTGGTGTCAGGTAATCTCATCATTGGGTGTTCTGATGTGTATGCTTTGATGGACCCCGGTGCTTCTCATTCCTTTATTGCTTCGAGAGCCATAGAGAGGTTGGGTTTGATCAGTTCTGAGTTAGAGTATCCTCTCTGGGTCAGTGGACCCAAATGTGACCCATCAGTGGCAGTGTCAGTCTGTCGTTTCAGTCCAGTGTTCGTAGAGGGTAGATGCCTTCCAGCTGACCTTGTGGTTCTAGACTTGACAGATTTTGATGTCATTCTAGGGATGGATTGGCTATCTGCATATAGTGCTACTTTGGACTGTAGAGAGAAAATAGTGAGTCTCAGAGACCAGGATGGGTCAGAGTGTGTCTTTAGAGGAGACAGGAGAGGTACACCCAGAGGTATGATTTCAGCCCTTCAGGCTCGTCGTTTGCTTAGGAGGGGTTGTCAGGGGTTTCTAGCTCATGTGAGGGAGCTAGACAGTCAGGTTAGGGAACCAGCTGCAGTACCAGTAGTTCGAGAGTTTCTTGATGTGTTCCCAGACGACTTGTCAGGACTACCACCTGGTAGGGAGATAGAGTTTGAAATAGAATTGCTGCCTGATACCAGACCTATCTCTATTCCTCCCTACAGGATGGCGCCAGCAGAGTTAAAAGAGTTAAAAGAGCAGTTACAGGACTTGGTAGATAAAGGTTTCATCCGCCCTAGTACCTCGCCTTGGGGTGCTCCAGTACTTTTTGTCAGAAAGAAGGATGGATCCCTCAGACTTTGTATTGACTACAGACAGTTAAACAAGGTCACTACCAAGAATAGATATCCTTTGCCTAGGATTGATGATCTATTTGACCAGCTAGCTGGAGCAGGTTGTTTCTCTAAAATAGATCTGAGATCCGGGTATCATCAGTTGAGAGTCAGAGAGGCAGATGTGCCTAAGACAACATTCAGAACCAGATATGGGCACTATGAGTTCTTAGTGATGCCGTTCGGGTTGACTAACGCCCCTGCAGCATTCATGGATCTCATGAATAGAGTTTTCAGCGAGTTTCTGGATCACTTTGTGATTGTTTTTATTGATGACATCTTAGTGTATTCCAGAGATGCAGAGGAACATGCCCAGCATTTGAGGATAGTTCTGCAGACGCTGAGAGAGCATGGTTTGTATGCCAAGTTCTCGAAGTGTGAGTTTTGGTTGAGGAGCATTTCTTTCTTGGGACATGTAGTGTCAGCAGATGGTATTGAGGTAGACCCCAAGAAGATAGAGGCTGTAGCTAACTGGCCCAGACCTACGATAGTGACTGAGATTAAAAGCTTTTTGGGACTGGCAGGTTACTACAGGAGGTTCGTACAGGACTTCTCGAAGATAGCAGCTCCTATGACCAAACTGACTCAGAAGAACCAGAAGTTTATCTGGTCAGACCAGTGTGAGGAGAGCTTTGAGGAGCTCAAGAGGAGATTGACTACAGCACCAGTGCTAGCTCTGCCTGTTAGTGACAAGGATTTCACAGTGTTTTGTGATGCGTCTCGAGTGGGATTGGGTTGTGTTCTGATGCAGCAGGATAGGGTGATTGCTTATGCTTCCAGACAGTTAAAGAAGCACGAGCTGAATTACCCCACCCATGACCTTGAGATGGCAGCAGTTATCTTTGCACTCAAGATGTGGAGGCATTACCTCTACGGGGTGAAATGCGAGATCTTCACTGATCACAAAAGTTTACAGTACATCTTGAGCCAGAGGGAGCTGAATTTGAGGCAGAGAAGATGGGTAGAATTGCTTAGTGATTATGATTGTAAGATCCAGTATCATCCGGGTAAGACGAATGTTGTGGCAGACGCCTTAAGCCGGAAGTCACTAGGCAGTTTAGCTCATATAGCAGCAGAGCGGAGACCAGTAGTGATGGAGCTTTATAAGCTCATTGAGGAAGGGTTATAGCTAGAATTGTCTGGTACAGGTGCGTTGATAGCACAGATGAGAGTGATACCAGTGTTTCTGGAGCAAATAGCACAGAGACAGCACGAGGACCCTGAGTTGATGAAAATTGCCAGGACTGTTCAGTCAGGCAACAGTGCAGAGTTTAGATTTGACAGCAAAGGGATCCTTCGTTTTGGAAGTCGACTTTGTGTACCAGATAATAGCAGTCTGAAAAAAGATATTATGAGGGAAGCTCATAATGCAAGGTATAGTGTTCACCCAGGAGCCACCAAGATGTATCGAGACCTAAAGAGAGTGTATTGGTGGCCAGCCATGAAAAAGGAAGTAGCGCAGTTTGTGATAGCCTGTGAGACTTGTCAGAGAGTGAAGTTAGAACATCAGAAGCCGGCTGGAATGCTTAACCCACTGCCGATTCCAGAATGGAAATGGGAAAACAAAGCTATGGATTTTGTAGTGGGCTTACCGGCAACAGCCAACAGGATAGACTCTATATGGGTGATTGTGGACAGACTCGCGAAATCTGCTCATTTCATTCCAGTTAGGAGTAACTATTCTGTGGATAAGTTGGCACAGGTGTATCTGAATGAGATAGTGAGATTGCATGGAGTCCCAGTGTCTATAGTTTCAGACAGAGGACCTCAGTTTACCTCCAGATTTTGGCGAAGTCTGCAGAGTGCTATGGGCACGAGATTAGATTTTAGTACTGCTTTCCACCCACAGACTGATGGACAGTCAGAGAGGACCATCCAGACCATAGAGGATATGCTCAGAATGTGTGTGTTAGACTTTGGCGGTTCTTGGATGTAACAGCCCGGAAATCCGGACCGCTACCGGCGCTAGGATCCAGATCGGCGTAAGGCCGCCGGGACCCGTAGCAAGCCTAACATAACCTGTAATCCTGTTTAATCCCATACATGATCAACAATACTCATAAACCTGTAAACATTTTCATATAACAACCAAGCTCAACCTGAATATAAACATAAACATAACATAAACCTCCACTGGAGTCCTCATCAAATGCTCCAATGGGGTATCTCATCATACATCAGCTTGGTTGAAACATAACCTCATATCTCATATCATAAAGACCATGTACATACAAGTGGGATTAACAATCTGTATTGGTCAAGCACAACTCTATCCTCAATATTCAAATTACATAACATAACTTAAAACACTTTTACATTACATTATAATACAATTGTCATGTCCACAATCTAACTATTACAAAACATCACTTCGTACTCTGGCTAACCTCCTGGTCTACCCTGTACCTGCACATCTGGGGTTAGGGGAGAGGGGTGAGCTATAAAGCCCAGTGAGCAGAATAGAGAAAACATAATTTAAAATATTTCATGCTTCCATGAAATGCAACACATCACAACATATCACATAAGGTGGTATTGTCACCTATAGTCCTCAACATAGTCCAGTCGTGCCAGGGGCGTAGAATGGGCCTCACTGGTCTTTCTCTTACATGCATAACATAACATAACATTCCAATATGCCAGGGGCGTAGAATGGGCCTCACTGGTCTTTCTCTTAACATAGTCCAGGGGCGTAGAATGGGCCTCACTGGTAATCCATACCGTATCATCATTATCATGTCATAACATAGGAGGACTAGAGGATCATCCAATAGCCAATCCGCATCCACATCATATTATGCAATGCAACATATTCGTGATTACTAATGCAAACACCCTATAATATCACATGGCATATATGATGCATGAACATGCTCAAAAAGTTATATTTCATTTATTTAAAAACTTAAGGTTCATTCCACTCACCTCTTAGCTGAAGCTCAACAGACTCTGAAGCAGCTATCTCACTGCTGAGGTTCTCGGTTCCTCGGATCCGAACCTACATAGGTGGACTCCAATGAGGGACCAATCATACATAAACATAACTCTAATAAACTCCCCAAAAACCCCCCTAGAACATCATGAAAACATCACATAGAAATATGCATGAAATGGCTTAACAGTGCACTTTCGGCGGCACCTTCGGCGGCCGAAAGTCCCAGACAGAGACGAAAGTCTCTTTTCGGGGGCAACTTCGGCAGCCGAATGCTGCCTCCACAAAAGAGGGTTCGGCGGCCGAAAGTCACTTCGGCGGCCGAACCTGAGCTTCTCCCGAAGGGCAGAAACTCAGCTCCTCTATGCACATTTTGCCTCCCAAGCTCAAATCATGTAAAAACTAGTTCTAAAACATGCATACCTCACATACATTTCACCTAGGGGTCTCAAGCTATCATATACCCCATCTACAACACTTCAAACATACTCAAACAAGCTACATTGTTCATCAAAGCATCAAAACCCATAAACTTAACATATACCCTAACATGCATTTCTACCCCTTAAAACTTCATAAAACTTGCTTAAAACATACATTGAGCTTAAGATCGGCTCTTACCTCTTGAAGATCGAGGGTTGAGGAGATCTAAACTTGGAGATGGGAGAAGTTCTAACTTTTGGTCTCCAAGCTCCAAAACTCGTTCTAAGCTCAAAGATCTTCAAAACCAAAGTTATAAACTTGTAAAGATCATGGAAAAAGGAAGGAAAAACTCAAGATTGGGGAAAGATGGCGGAATGCTCACCTTGGCCGAAATGGGAAGAAAAAGCTCGCCCATTTTCGGCTAAGGGACCCTTTTATAGGTGGCTGGCCAGGCCACGTTCGGGGGCCGAATGTGCCTCCGCATCCATGCAATGTTCGGCGGCCGAACTTGACTTTCGGCGGCCGAACCTTGACTTCCCTCACTCATGCTTTCGGGGGCCTAACGTGCCTCCAAAACGCATGCATGTTCGGCGGCCGAACTCGCCTTTCGGCGGCCGAACCTGGGTTTTCCTCTAATGCTATTTTCATGCAAAAACTCATTTTCTTTCATACTTAAAACATTAAAATTCATGAAAACATTTTATAAAACATGTCTTTACCCTTCTAGAAGTTCCCGACATCCGAAATTCCACCGGACGGTAGGAATTCCGATACCGGAGTCTAGCCGGGCATTACATTCTCCCCCCCTTAAGAACATTCGTCCCCGAATGTTCCTCAACTAGCACATGCATAGAACCATCACATCATACACATAAAACACATAGAGACTAACCTTAAAAGAGGTGGGGATATTGCTGGAGCATGGACTCCCGTGTCTCCCAAGTGCATTCTTCTATGTTGTGGTGGTTCCAAAGGACTTTCACCATTGGGATTTCCTTGTTTCTCAACTTTCTGATCTGAGTGTCAAGAATCCGCACTGGTTGCTCTACATAGGTGAGATCCTCTTGGACCTCCACATCAGGCTCACTAAGAACCTTGCTCGGATCTGACACATACTTTCTTAACATGGAAACATGGAAAACCGGATGGATTCTGTCCATAGATGCAGGCAAGTCCAGCTTGTACGATACACTCCCAATCTTTTGCAAGACTTCAAAGGGTCCGATGTACCGTGGAGCTAGCTTACCTTTCTTACCAAACCGAACCACCCCTTTCATTGGAGACACCTTGAGCAATACTAGATCCCCCTCCTGAAACTCTACTAGCCTTCTGCGGATGTCTGCATAACTCTTCTGTCTGCTCGCAGCAGTCTTGATTCTCTCTCTGATGATGGGTACCATCCTGCTAGTGATCTCTACTAACTCAGGCCCTGCCAAGGCCTTCTCTCCAACTTCTTCCCAGCAAACAGGTGACCTGCACTTCCTTCCATATAATGCTTCATATGGAGCCATCCCGATGCTAGCATGATGACTGTTATTGTAGGCAAACTCCACCAAAGGTAGATGCTGCCTCCAAGAACCGCCAAAGTCCAGCACACACATTCTTAGCATATCTTCTATGGTCTGGATGGTCCTCTCTGACTGTCCGTCTGTCTGTGGATGGAAGGCAGTGCTAAAATCCAACCTGGTACCCATGGCATCCTGCAGACTCCGCCAAAACCTGGAGGTGAACTGGGGCCCTCTATCTGACACTATAGAAACGGGAACCCCATGCAGTCTGACTATCTCGTCTACATATACCTGCGCCAACTTGTCCACAGAATAGCCACTCCTGACAGGGATGAAGTGAGCAGATTTGGTGAGTCTGTCCACAATCACCCATATGGAGTCCAATCTGTTGGACGTCGCCGGTAACCCCACTACGAAGTCCATAGCTATATTCTCCCATTTCCATTCTGGAATAGGTAGCGAGTTAAGCATTCCAGCCGGCTTCTGATGTTCCAGCTTCACCCTCTGACATACTTCGCAGGCGGACACAAACTGTGCCACTTCTTTCTTCATCGCTGGCCACCAATAAACCTTCTTCAAATCCTGATACATCTTGGTGGCTCCGGGGTGAATGCTGTATCTTGCATTATGAGCCTCTCTCATAATGTCTCCCTTGAGCCCTATGTCATCTGGTACACATAATCTGCTCCCATAGCGGAGGATCCCTTTACTGTCAAACCTAAACTCTTCATTTTTGCCTGACTGAACAGCCCTGGCAATCTTCACTAACTCTGGGTCCTCATGCTGTTTCTGAGCCACCTGCTCCAGAAACACGGGTGTCACTCTCATCTGTGCAATCAAAGCACCTGTACCAGACAACTCTAACTGTAGACCTTCATTCATGAGCTTGTAAAACTCCTTCACCACCGGTCTCCTCTCTGCCGTGATGTGGGATAAACTGCCTAGTGACTTCCGGCTTAGGGCGTCTGCCACAACATTCGCCTTGCCCGGATGGTACTGGATTCTGCAATCATAGTCACTGAGCAGTTCTACCCATCTCCTCTGTCTCAAATTCAAATCTCTCTGACTCAAGATGTGCTGCAGGCTCTTATGATCTGTGAAGATCTCACATTTTACCCCATAGAGGTAATGCCTCCACATCTTGAGTGCAAATATGACTGCTGCCATCTCAAGATCGTGTGTGGGGTAATTCAACTCATGCCTCTTTAGCTGTCTAGAAGCATAAGCGATCACCTTGCCATTCTGCATCAACACACAACCCAAACCTACTCTGGATGCATCACAGAACACTGTGAAGTCCTCATTGCTAGTTGGCAGAGCTAACACTGGTGCTGAAGTTAACCTCTTCTTAAGCTCCTCAAAACTTTCTTCACACTGATCGGTCCATATGAACCTCTGGTTCTTCCTGGTCAATCCGGTTAGAGGAGCTGCAATCTTTGAGAAGTCCTGAACGAACCTCCTGTAATAACCAGCCAAACCCAAGAAACTTCTGATCTCCGTCACTGTGGTGGGTCTAGGCCAGTTAGTCACAGCCTCCACTTTCTTGGGGTCTACCTCTATTCCATTCTCTGACACTACATGCCCCAAGAATGAGATGCTCCTCAACCAGAACTCACACTTGGAGAACTTGGCATACAAGCCATGTTCCCTCAAGGTCTGCAGAACTATCCTCAGATGATGGGCATGCTCCTTTGCATTCCTGGAATACACTAAGATATCATCTATGAAGACAATAACGAAGTGATCCAGGTACTGGCTAAACACTCTGTTCATGAGGTCCATGAACGCTGCAGGGGCGTTGGTTAACCCGAACGGCATTACAAGGAACTCAAAATGCCCATATCTGGTCCTGAAAGCTGTCTTCGGCACATCTTCATCCCTTATCCTTAGCTGATGGTACCCCGATCTTAGATCTATTTTGGAGAAACAACCCGCTCCGGCTAGCTGGTCGAATAGATCATCGATCCTTGGCAGAGGGTACCTATTCTTGGTAGTGACTTTGTTCAACTGCCTGTAGTCGATACAAAGTCTAAGGGATCCATCCTTCTTTCTTACAAACAGCACTGGAGCACCCCAAGGTGAGGTACTCGATCGGATGAAGCCCTTATCTACCAGATCTTGCAACTGTTCTTTCAATTCTTTCAACTCAGCTAGGGCCATCCTGTAGGGAGGGATAGAGATCGGTCTCGTTCCAGGCATTAACTCTATCTCGAACTCTATCTCCCTAGCAGGTGGTAAACTTGGGAGCTCGTCTGGGAACACGTCTAAGAACTCTCTGACCACTGGCACTGAGGCGGGCTCTCTAACCTGACTGTCTAGCTCTCTCACGTGAGCTAGAAAACCCTGACAACCCCTCCTGAGCAGCCTACGAGCCTGTAGGGCCGATATCATCCCTCTAGGTGTACCCCTTTTGTCTCCTCTGAAGACGATTTCTGACCCATCCTGACATCTGAACTTAACTACCTTGTCCCTGCAGTCCAAGGTAGCACCATGGGTAGATAACCAGTCCATCCCTAGAATGACGTCAAAATCAGTCAACTCTAGAACCACAAGGTCGGCGGACATGCATCTTCCCTCCACAAAAACTGGACTACAATGGCAGACTGACTCTGCCACTGACGGGTCACACTTGGGTCCACTGACCCATAGGGGACACTCTAACTCAGAGACCATCAACCCTAACCTCTGCACGGCTCTCGGAGCGATGAAAGAATGAGATGCACCAGGGTCCATCAATACATACACATCAGAACAACCAATGATGAGATTACCTGCCACCACGGTGTTGGATGTGTTCGCCTCTTGCTGTGTCATTGTGAAGATCCTCGCTGGAGCTGACGGACCTTCACCTCTGAAACCCGCTGAAGAAGAGGCTGCTCCTCTCCCTCTACCTCTGCCACTGGCCTGAGTCATGGCTGGAGCTACTGGCTGAGCTACACTGCCTGAACCTGTCTGCTGGGACTGTGCCATAACAGCTGCTCTAGGACAATCCCGAGCCATATGTCCCTCTTGCCCACATCTGAAGCAGGCTCTGGACCCATAGAGGCACACTCCCCTGTGTGGTTTACCACACTTCACACATGCTACATTGTCTGCACCTGAGCTCGAGCCACTACCTAATCCCAGACCTGACTTGATCTTACTCCAGAACTTGTTCTTCTTCTGCTTCTTGGTGGTACTGCTCCACCTCTTACTGCCTGAGCTTAAGGAAGAAGGATCCTCTTTCCCCCTACCTGGGGTTCTGGAACCGGAAGGCTGTGCTGCTGACTGTTTGACTTTTCCCTCGACGATAGCACTAGCCTCCATTCTCCTAGCCATATCGACTATGGTGTGAAAACTCTCTCTATCTGCTGACTGTACCAAGGAGGAATACCTGGGATGGAGCTTCATGATATACCTCCTTGACTTCTTCTGGTCTGTGCTAAGGTCCTGCCCAGCAAATGGCAGCAACTCCATAAACCTGTCAGTATATTCATCTACACTCATGTCATCAGTCTGCCTCAACTGCTCGAATTCTATTATCTTCAATTCCCTTGAACTATCAGGGAAAGCCCATCCTGCAAACTCATTTGCGAAATCCTCCCATGGAAGACTGTCCACCCTCGGTTTGATGTAGTTCTTGAACCACTCACGGGCCTTCTTGCATTTTAGGGTGAACCCAACCATCTGAATGGCTCTACTGTCATCCGCCCCTATCTCGTCTGTTATCATTTTGACCCTCTCCAGATACATAAATGGGTCATCACCACTCTCATATTGGGGAGCACCCAGCTTCATGTAGTCGGTCATCTTGACCTTGCTCCCTCTGGATGAGCTAGGGTTAGGAGGTTGAGTAACTGGGGCTGCTGGTTCTGTAGGTGGTGGAGGTGGTGCAACATTTTCTGAGGTAGGGTTTGTTGGATTTGGATAGTAGGGTGGAGGTGGATACATTGGGTACTGAGAGTACGGTGGGTAATATGGTGGGTATGGCATCTGTGTGGGGTAAGGGCTAAAACTAGGGTAATCCGATGTACCTCCCATCGAATACCCAGGATTCTGTGAGAAAGGTGGGTAATGAGGTGGCTGAACAAAACCCGAGGCCTGAGTGCCTCCTTGGGACTCTCCCATACCTTCCTCTGGCATACTCATCCCCAAACTGCCATCCCTCCTCTGGTCCACATCCATGTCATCCCCCATATCCTCTGACGCTCCTCCCTGAACTGTCCCTCTGACTGATCTGCTCCTACCCAGATCCAGAGACCCTCTAGGGTCTCTTGCTACTCTGTCCCTGTTGGACCTGCTAGACATTGCCCTAGGCAATGCTGGAGGACGGGCGCTCATGCCCTCATCCTCAGGTGGCACTCCAGTCAATCTTGCTGATCGACGAGTTCCCCTCATCCTGTTTTCTGAAAACATCACATAACGCAAACATCAGCATCATATGGTTCATGTGGGCACACATGAACCCTCATCACATACATCGCATACATAACATATCATTTATGCACATGCATATAATCATGGCATATCACATCATCGTGTAAGACATGACTCCACATCCTATCCTATTGGACATGACCTTTCCTATTGTGCTTGACCTTCTATAACATCTATGAGCCCGACACTCTAGGTCCGATCATATGAACCTAGGGCTCTGATACCATTCTGTAACAGCCCGGAAATCCGGACCGCTACCGGCGCTAGGATCCAGATCGGCGTAAGGCCGCCGGGACCCGTAGCAAGCCTAACATAACCTGTAATCCTGTTTAATCCCATACATGATCAACAATACTCATAAACCTGTAAACATTTTCATATAACAACCAAGCTCAACCTGAACATAAACATAAACATAACATAAACCTCCACTGGAGTCCTCATCAAATGCTCCAATGGGGTATCTCATCATACATCAGCTTGGTTGAAACATAACCTCATATCTCATATCATAAAGACCATGTACATACAAGTGGGATTAACAATCTGTATTGGTCAAGCACAACTCTATCCTCAATATTCAAATTACATAACATAACTTAAAACACTTTTACATTACATTATAATACAATTGTCATGTCCACAATCTAACTATTATAAAACATCACTTAGTACTCTGGCTAACCTCCTGGTCTACCCTGTACCTGCACATCTGGGGTTAGGGGAGAGGGGTGAGCTATAAAGCCCAGTGAGCAGAATAGAGAAAACATAATTTAAAATATTTCATGCTTCCATGAAATGCAACACATCACAACATATCACATAAGGATGGTATTGTCACCTATAGTCCTCAACATAGTCCAGTTGTGCCAGGGGCGTAGAATGGGCCTCACTGGTCTTTCTCTTACATGCATAACATAACATAACATTCCAATATGCCAGGGGCGTAGAATGGGCCTCACTGGTCTTTCTCTTAACATAGTCCAGGGGCGTAGAATGGGCCTCACTGGTAATCCATACCGTATCATCATTATCATGTCATAACATAGGAGGACTAGAGGATCATCCAATAGCCAATCCGCATCCACATCATATTATGCAATGCAACATATTCGTGATTACTAATGCAAACACCCTATAATATCACATGGCATATATGATGCATGAACATGCTCAAAAAGTTATATTTCATTTATTTAAAAACTTAAGGTTCATTCCACTCACCTCTTAGCTGAAGCTCAACAGACTCTGAAGCAGCTATCTCACTGCTGAGGTTCTCGGTTCCTCGGATCCGAACCTACATAGGTGGACTCCAATGAGGGACCAATCATACATAAACATAACTCTAATAAACTCCCCAAAAACCCCCCTAGAACATCATGAAAACATCACATAGAAATATGCATGAAATGGCTGAACAGTGCACTTTCGGCGGCACCTTCGGCGGCCGAAAGCCCTGGACAGATCCGAAAGTCGGGCACTTTCGGCGGCACCTTCGGCGGCCGAAAGTCCCAGACAGAGACGAAAGTCTCTTTTCGGGGGCAACTTCGGCAGCCGAATGCTGCCTCCACAAAAGAGGGTTCGGCGGCCGAAAGTCACTTCGGCGGCCGAACCTGAGCTTCTCCCGAAGGGCAGAAACTCAGCTCCTCTATGCACATTTTGCCTCCCAAGCTCAAATCATGTAAAAACTAGTTCTAAAACATGCATACCTCACATACATTTCACCTAGGGGTCTCAAGCTATCATATACCCCATCTACAACACTTCAAACATACTCAAACAAGCTACATTGTTCATCAAAGCATCAAAACCCATAAACTTAACATATACCCTAACATGCATTTCTACCCCTTAAAACTTCATAAAACTTGCTTAAAACATACATTGAGCTTAAGATCGGCTCTTACCTCTTGAAGATCGAGGGTTGAGGAGATCTAAACTTGGAGATGGGAGAAGTTCTAACTTTTGGTCTCCAAGCTCCAAAACTCGTTCTAAGCTCAAAGATCTTCAAAACCAAAGTTATAAACTTGTAAAGATCATGGAAAAAGGAAGGAAAAACTCAAGATTGGGGAAAGATGGCGGAATGCTCACCTTGGCCGAAATGGGAAGAAAAAGCTCGCCCATTTTCGGCTAAGGGACCCTTTTATAGGTGGCTGGCCAGGCCACGTTCGGGGGCCGAATGTGCCTCCGCATCCATGCAATGTTCGGCGGCCGAACTTGACTTTCGGCGGCCGAACCTTGACTTCCCTCACTCATGCTTTCGGGGGCCTAACGTGCCTCCAAAACGCATGCATGTTCGGCGGCCGAACTCGCCTTTCGGCGGCCGAACCTGGGTTTTCCTCCAATGCTATTTTCATGCAAAAACTCATTTTCTTTCATACTTAAAACATTAAAATTCATGAAAACATTTTATAAAACATGTCTTTACCCTTCTAGAAGTTCCCGACATCCGAAATTCCACCGGACGGTAGGAATTTCGATACCGGAGTCTAGCCGGGCATTACATTGGAGGCAGCATCTACCTTTGGTAGAGTTTGCCTACAATAACAGTCATCATGCTAGCATTGGGATGACTCCTTATGAAGCATTATATGGGAGGAAATGCAGATCGCCTGTTTGCTGGGAAGAGGTAGGAGAGAAAGCTCTTGCCGGGCCAGAGTTGGTAAAGATTACCAGTAAAACAGTGCCAATAATCAGAGAGAGAATCAGAATAGCACAGAGTAGACAGAAAAGCTACGCAGATATTCGCAGGAAACTGTTAGAGTTTCAGGAGGGAGATTGGGTATTGCTGAAAGTGTCTCCAATGAAAGGAGTGGTTCGTTTTGGGAAGAAGGGTAAGTTAGCTCCACGGTACATTGGACCCTTTGAGATTTTACAGAGAATTGGAAATGTATCATATAAGCTAGATTTACCTACTTCTATGGAGAGGATTCACCCGGTGTTTCATGTTTCTATGCTACGAAAATCTGTGTCAGATCCGGAGCAGGTTATTAGTGAGCCTGATGTGGAGATTCTAGAGGATCTCACTTATGTAGAGCAGCCAGTACAGATTCTGGACACACAGATCAGACAGCTAAGGAACAAGGAGATTCCGATGGTGAAAGTTTTGTGGAACCACCATAATTTAGAAGAGTGCACTTGGGAGACGCGGGAGTCTATGCTCCAGCAGTATCCACATCTATTTTGAGGTTAGTTTCCTCCTTTATTTGTGTGTTTTAGGAACATCCGAGGACGAATGTTCTTAAGGAGGGGAGAATGTAATACCCGGCTAGAATCCGGCACCGGAATTCCTGTTATCTGGTGGAATCCGGGGTGCTGGGATTCTATAAAAAGGTAGGATTATGTTTTACTAAGTGGTGTGATTTGTATGGATGTGTTAAGGTTAAAGGAAGTGAGTTTTGAGTTGAAATAGCCCAAGGCAGTTGAGCCAAGTTCGGCCGCTGAAAGTAAGTTCGGCCGCCGAAAGTGTTCGGCTACCGAAGTTCAAATTCGGCCCCCGAACGTTGCATGGTCTTGCATGCGATTGGGCAGCCGAAACTGAGTTGGCCAGCCAGCTTTTGGGCATCCTTAGTCAGCATTTTGGACAGGTGTTATGTCCAACTTGTTGCCAGAAGCTTGGCCACGTCTCCCCTGGTTTATTTGCTGAGTTTGAGCAGCTCATGCAGAGTGTTTTGATAGTTCACAAGGTTTTGAATGTTTTGAAGCAAAAAGCTAAGTTTGTGAGAGTTTGAGAGTGTGAAGAGAAGTTAATCCGTTTCCCTTGTTCAGTACGTGCATCTTCCTGTTTATAGAGGTAAGGGAAGATCTAGTACCTGTTTATATGTTTTCTGAAGGTTTTATGGGGATAAAGGAAGGAGATGCATGCTTAGGTTATTAATGGTAGTTTTGAAGATTTATGCATGTATACGTGTTTATGTGTTATATTTGTTTTGTTGTTTGGGGTTATTAGATAGTTTTGGACCCCTGTGAACATATACTTGAGTATATGTGTGTTAAATAGTTGAAGTATGCATGTTTTGAGAAGTTGAAGGGAAGAAGGAGATGGTTTGCCGTTGAAGCTGAGTTCTGGATGAACTCAGGTTCGGCAGCCGAAGGTTCATTCGGCCGCCGAACCTCTTGCATGGTGGCTTGGTTGCCACAGCTTGCCCCCGAGTGTTTTTGCATGTTCGGCTCTGTTTGGGGGATTCGGCCGCCGAAGGTGCCGCCGAAGGTGCTTGAGTTTCGTCTCTGGAGAGGACATTCGGCCGCCGAACTTGCTGCCGAAAGTGTTCTGTCCAGCTTTTCTTTTGCATGCTTTGCATGAGTTGTAGAGTAAGATTAAGGGGTTTCTTGGGTAGTTTAATAGAGTTATTTTAAGATAGTTTGGTCCCTCATTTAAGTCTTTATATGTTTATACAGACCAGAGGAACCAGAGAGAGCAGCAGTGAGTACTGCTCCAGAGTTTACTGAACCTGCAGAGTCAGTCCAGAGCCAGAGGTGAGTGGAACTAAACTTAATACTTTTACTGAAATAATGGAATGTTTTAGCATATCTCATGCATCATGATTATGCAAATAGGTTGACTGCATTAGTATTCACGAATATGTTGCATTGCATTGCTTATTGTTGGTGTGAGTAAATGCTGAATGATCCCATAGTCTCTGAGTAAAGACCAGGAGCCTTTGACTACGCCCTGGCAGGTATAGTAAAGACTAGGAGCCTTTGACTACGCCCTGGCAATGGTAAGTACAGAGGCGTTATACACATATACATATATGACAGGAAGACCAGGTGCTCGATTCTACGCCCTGGCACGGAAGTTACTGAGGCTATGTGGTGACAGGTTTACTCTTGATGTGGCTTGTCTGTGTTATGACGCATTCCATGAGATCATATTTTATGACTGATTTTATTATTCTACTCACTGGGCTATAGAGCTCATCCCACTCCCTTAATCCCAGTCTTGCAGGATTCAGTATACAGTGTACAGAGGGAAAGTCCAGAAGAATCAAGAGAAACTGAGACATGTAATAGTTTAGAGTGGACATGTATTTATAAAGAGATTTATCAGTTGTATATTCAGTTAGAATTGTGCTTGACTTAGTAATGTTTTGTGTTGTAAATCTTTGGTTTATGTACATGATCTGTATATGTATATGTTTTTCAGAGTATATGAAAAACCAGGCTTAACAGGTATGAGATAACCCACCTAGAGCAAGCTCTAGTCAGGGGTACAGAGTACTGAGTACAGTAATAGTGCATGCACAGGTTAAGCCTTGGTACAGAGAAAAGAGTTCTTATTTTTATTGAAAATGTATGATCATGTATGAGATTTACAAGTACACAGAGAGTAGTACAGGCTTGCTACGGGTTCTGGCGGCCTTAAGCCGACCTGAATCCTAGCGCCGGTGACGGTCCGTTTTGGGGTCGTTACAGTCTCTCTCTCGATCTTCAAGAGGTAAGAGCCGATCTTAAGCTCATTTCATGTTTTAAGTAAGTTTTATGAAGATCTATGGGGTAGAATGCATGTTTAGCTTATGGTTAGGTTTATGAGTTTATGTTGTGTTTTTGAACAATGTGGCTTGCAAATGCATGTTTGATGTGTTGTAGATGGGGTTTAGATGGTTTGAAGCCCCTAGGAGCTTGTATGCTTGTGTTTGTGTGTTGTAGAATAGGTTTATGCATGTTTGGAAAGTTTTGGAGGCAAATGTGCATAGAAGAGCTGAGTTTCTGCCATTCTGGGAGAAACCAGGTTCGGCAGCCGAAGGAACTTTCGGCCGCCGAACATGCTTGTGGAAGCAGCCTTCGGCTGCCGAAGCTTTCCCCTGAAAGGAGACTTTCGTCTTTGTCTGGGAGTTTTGGCCGCCGAAAGTGCCGCCGAACATGCACGAGTTTCGCCTCTGTCTGGGAGTTTCGGCCGCCGAAGATGCCGCCGAACCTGCCTGACTTTTGGCTCTCGAGGGACTTTCGGTCGCCGAACCTGCCGCCGAAAGTGCCCTGTCCAGCCCTCTTTTGCATGATTTTCTATGATTATTTCATGATGTTCTAGGGGGTTTTTGGGGGATGTTTTAGAGTTATGTTCTAGTTGTTTGGTCCCTCATTTGAGTCCACCTGTGTAGGTTCGGACCCGAGGAACCGAGGACCCCAGCAGTGAGTTCAGCTGCTTCTGAGTCAGTAGAGCTTCAGCCAGAGGTGAGTTGAATAACCCTTATGCTTTTAAATAAATAAACCAGTTTTAGCATGATTCACGCATCATGAATGCCATGAGATATAATAGGGTGCTTGCATTAGAACTCACGAATATGTTGCATTGCATAATATGTTGATGATGCGGATGAATGTTGAATGATCCTTTAGTCCTCATATGTTATGATATGATGATGATACGGTACGGAAGACCAGTGAGGCCCATTCTACGCCCCTGACATCATGTAAGAGAAAGACCAGTGAGGCCCATTCTACGCCCCTGGCACAGTTGGAATGTTATGTTATGCTATGTTATGATTATGTAAGAGAAAGACCAGTGAGGCCCATTCTACACCCCTGGCACAGTTGGACCATGTAGAGGACTATTGGTGACAAATTCAACCTTGATGTGATTAGCTGTGATGTGATGCATTTCATGTTATCATATATTTTAAATGTTTTATTATTCTGCTCACTGGGCTCTTGTAGCTCACCCCTCTCCCTTAACCCCCAGGCTTGCAGGTACAGGGTATACCAGGAGGTCAGTAAGAGTAATGAAGTCTTGTGTATGTAATAGCTAGAATGTGGACATGACAAATTGTATAATGATGTAGAGTTGTGAATAGTTATGTAATGTAATGACCTTGAGGATTAGAGATTGTGCTTGACCCTATGTGTATGGTATCCCTTTTAATACATGACCTTAGATGTTTTGTAATGCTTATGTAAACCAACTCAACACATGTTATGCCACCCATTGGGGGCATTGTTGAGGTCCCACAGAGGGGCCAATGTTTATGATTATGTTTATGTTCAGTGCATGCACAGGTTGAGTTGGTGTATGAGAGAATGAATGAAAGAAAAAGTTTTTAATTTTTATGTATGTTGTTGATCATGTATGGGATTAATCAGGTTCACAGGATGCATGTTAGGCTTGCTACGGGTCCCGGCGGCCTTAAGCCGACCTGGATCCTAGCGCCGGTAGCGGTCCGATTTTTGGGTCGTTACAGAATGGTATCAGAGCCAGGTTCATATGGTCGGACCTAGAGTGTCGGGCTCATAGATGTTATAGAAGGTCAAGCACAATAGGAAGATCATGTCCACTAGGATAGTATGTGGAGTCCTGTCTTGCATGATGATGTGCAATGCCATGATTATATGCATGTGCATTAATGATATGTGATGTATGTGATGAGGGTTCATGTGTGCCCACATGAACCATATGATGCTAATGTTTGCTTGTTATGTGCTGCCTTTCAGAAAACAGGATGAGAGGAACTCGTCGATCTGCACGATTGACTGGAGTGCCACCTGAGGATGAGGGCATGAGCGCCCGTCCTCCTATATTGCCTAGGGCAATGTCTAGTAGGTCTAACAGAGAAAGAGCAGTAAGAGACCCTAGAAGGTCTCTGGATCTGGGTAGGAGCAGATCAGTGAGGGGAACAGTTCAGGGAGAAATGTCTGAAGACTTGGGGGATGATATGGATGTAGAGCAGAGGAGGGATGGCAGTCTGGGAGTTAGCATGTCAGAAGAGGGAATGGGAGAGTCCCAAGGAGGCACTCAGGCCTCGGGATTTGTTCAGCCACCCCACTACCCACACTTCTCACAAAATCCCGGGTATTCGATGGGAGGTACATCGGATTACCCTAGCTTCACAACTTATCCCACACAGATGCCATACCCACCCTACTACCCACCATATTCACAATACCCAATGTATCCACCCCCACCTTACTATCCAAACCAAGCAAACCCTACCTCAGAAAATGTTGCACCACCTCCACCACCTACAGAACCAGCAGCCCCAGTTACTCAACCTTCTAGACCTAGCTCAGCCAGTGGGAGCAAGGTCAAGATGACCGACTACATGAAACTGGGTGCTCCTCAGTATGAAAAAGGGGATGACCCATTTGTGTATCTTGAAAGGGTTAAGGTGATCACAGATGAGATTGGGGCTGATGACAGTAGAGCCATTCAGATGGCCAGGTTCACGCTTAAGTGCAAGAAGGCACGAGAGTGGTTCAAGAATTATGTGAACCCGAGGGTGGACAGCATGTCTTGGGAAGAGTTTACAAACGAGTTTGCAGGATGGGCTTTCCCAGATAGTTCAAGGGAGCTGAAGATGATAGAGTTTGAGCAGTTAAGGCAGACTGATGAGATGAGTGTAGAGGAGTTCACAGACAGATTCTTGGAGCTGTTGCCATTTGCAGGGCAAAATCTTGACTCGGACCAGAAGAGGTCAAGGAGGTATATCATGAAACTCCACTCCAGATATTCCTCCTTGATCCAGTCAGCAGATAGGGAGAGCTTTCATGCCATAGTGGATATGGCCCGGAAAATGGAGGCCAGTGCCATCGTTCAGGGGACAGTTAAGCAGTCAGTGGCACAGCCTTCTGGTTCTAAGACCCCAGGCTCTTCTTCTTTTAGTGCAGAAGCTTCGGGTAGCAAGAGGTGGAGCAGTACCACCAAGAAGTCGAAGAAGAACAAGTTTTGGAACAAGGTCAAGTCCAGTTTGGGACTAGGGAGTGGCTCGAGCTCTGGTGCGGATAATGCAGTTTGTGCAAAGTGTAGTAGGCCACACAGGGGAGTTTGCTGGGCTGGGACAGCAACCTGCTTCAGATGCGGGCAAGAGGGACACATGGCTCGGGAGTGTCCTAGGGCAGCTTTTGGAGCACAGTCTCAGCAGACAGCTTCTGGCAGTGTGGCTCAGCCAACAGCTCCAACCACGACTCAGGCCAGTGGCAGATGTAGAGGGAGAGGAGCAGCCTCTTCTTCAGCGGGTTTCAGAGGTGAAGGTCCATCAGCTCCAGCACGGATCTTCACGATGACTCAGCAGGAGGCAGATGCATCTAACACCGTGGTGGCAGGTAACTTAATCATTGGTTGTTCAGATGTGTATGCCTTGATGGACCCTGGTGCATCTCATTCTTTTATTGCTCCGAGAGCCGTTGAGAGGTTGGGTCTGATGATATCTGGGTTAGAGTGTCCTCTCTGGGTCAGTGGACCCAAGTGTGATCCATCAGTGGCAGAGTCAGTCTGCCAGTGCAGTCCAGTCTTTGTTGAGGGAAGATGCCTTTCCGCCGACCTTGTGGTTCTAGACTTGACAGATTTTGACGTCATTCTAGGGATGGACTGGTTATCTACCCATGGTGCTACTTTGGACTGCAGGGACAAGGTAGTCAATTTCAGAGGTCAGGATGGGTCAGAGGTTGTCTTCAGAGGAGACAGGAGGGGTACACCTAGAGGTCTGTTATTAGCTCTTCAGGCTCGTAGGTTGCTTAGGAAGGGATGTCAGGGGTATTTGGCTCATGTGAGAGAGCTCAGCAGTCAGGTTAGAGAGCCCGCCTCGGTGCCAGTGGTTAGAGAGTTTCTAGACGTCTTCCCAGACGAGCTGCCAGATTTACCACCTGCTAGGGAGATAGAGTTCGAGATAGAACTAATGCCTGGAACCCGATCGATCTCTATCCCTCCCTACAGGATGGCTCCAGCTGAGTTGAAAGAATTGAAGGAACAGTTGCAAGAGCTGGTAGAAAAGGGCTTCATCCGACCGAGCACCTCACCTTGGGGTGCACCAGTCTTGTTTGTCAGAAAGAAGGATGGATCCCTTAGACTTTGTGTCGACTACAGGCAGTTGAACAAAGTCACTACCAAGAATAAGTACCCTTTGCCAAGGATCGACGATCTATTCGACCAGCTAGCAGGAGCGGGTTGTTTCTCCAAAATATATCTGAGATCTGGGTACCATCAGCTGAGGATCAGAGATGAGGATGTGCCAAAGACGGCTTTCAGGACCAGATATGGGCATTTTGAGTTCCTTGTAATGCCGTTCGGGTTAACCAACGCCCCTGCAGCATTCATGGATCTCATGAATA
This sequence comes from Manihot esculenta, assembly GCF_001659605.2. Taxonomy (NCBI): domain Eukaryota; kingdom Viridiplantae; phylum Streptophyta; class Magnoliopsida; order Malpighiales; family Euphorbiaceae; genus Manihot; species Manihot esculenta. The sequence goes on from NC_035172.2 coordinate 19,959,768, forward strand.
GAGTGTTTAGTCAATACCTGGATCACTTTGTTATTGTCTTCATAGATGATATCTTAGTGTATTCCAGGAATGCAGAGGAGCATGCCCATCATCTGAGGTTGGCTCTGCAGACCTTGAGGGGACATGGCTTGTATGCCAAGTTCTCTAAGTGTGAGTTCTGGCTGAGGAGCATTTCCTTTTTGGGGCATGTTGTATCGGGAAATGGAATAGAGGTGGACCCCAAGAAGGTAGAAGCTATGGCTAACTGGCCTAGACCCACTTCAATGACAGAGATAAGGAGTTTCTTGGGTTTGGCAGGTTACTACGGGAGGTTCGTCCAGGACTTCTCAAAAGTTGTAGCTCCTCTGACCAGGTTGACCAGAAAGAATCAAAAGTTTGTGTGGACCGACCAGTGCGAAGAGAGTTTTGAAGAGCTTAAGAAGAGGTTGACTTCAGCACCAGTGTTAGCTCTGCCATCTAGTGATGAAGACTTTTCAGTCTTTTGTGATGCGTCCCGTGTGGGACTGGGTTGTGTACTAATGCAGAATGAAAGGGTAATTGCTTATGCTTCTAGACAGTTGAAGAAGCACGAGTTGAATTACCCCACGCATGACCTAGAGATGGCAGCAGTAATCTTTGCACTCAAGATGTCGAGGCACTACCTCTATGGGGTAAAATGTGAGATCTTTACAGATCATAAGAGCCTATAGTACATCCTGAGTCAACGAGATTTGAATTTGAGACAGAGGAGATGGGTAGAGCTGCTGAGCGACTATGATTGCAAGATTCAGTATCATCCGGGTAAGGCGAATGTTGTGGCAGATGCCCTAAGCCGGAAGTCACTAGGCAGTCTATCCCACATCACGGCAGAGAGGAGATCAGTGGTGAAGGAGTTTTACAAGCTCATTGATGAAGGTCTACAATTGGAGTTGTCTGGTACAGGTGCTTTAGTGGCCCAGATGAGAGTGACGCCTGTGTTTCTGGAGCAAGTGGCTCAGAAACAGCATGAGGACCCAGAGTTAGTGAAGATTGCCAGGACTGTTCAGTCGGGCAAGGACAGTGAATTCAGATTTGACAGTAAGGGGATCCTCCGCTATGGGAGTCGATTGTGTGTACCAGATGACATAGGGCTAAAAGGAGACATTATGAGGGAGGCTCATAATGCAAGATACAGCGTTCACCCCGGAGCCACCAAGATGTATCAAGATCTGAAGAAAGTTTATTGGTGGCCAGCGATGAAGAAAGAAGTGGCACAGTTTGTGTCAGCCTGCGAAGTATGTCAGAGGGTGAAGCTGGAACATCAGAAGCCGGCTAGAATGCTTAACCCGCTACCTATTCCAGAGTGGAAATGGGAGAATATAGCTATGGACTTCGTAGTGGGGTTACCGACGGCGTCCAACAGATTGGACTCCATATGGGTGATTGTGGACAGACTCACCAAATCTGCTCACTTCGTCCCTGTCAGGAGTGGCTATTCTGTGGACAAGTTGGCACAGGTGTATGTTGATGAGATTGTCAGGCTGCATGGGGTTCCTGTTTCAATAGTGTCTGATAGAGGGCCCTAGTTCACCTCCAGGTTTTGGCGGAGTATGCAGAATGCCATGGGTACTAGGTTGGATTTCAGTACTGCCTTCCACCCCCAGACTGATGGACAGTCAGAAAGGACCATCCAGACTATCGAGGATATGCTCCGAATGTGTGTGCTGGACTTTGGCGGTTCTTGGAGGCAGCATCTACCTTTGGTGGAGTTTGCCTACAATAACAGCCATCATGCTAGCATCGAGATGGCTCCATATGAAGCTTTGTATAGAAGGAAGTGCAGGTCACCTGTTTTCTGGGAGGAAGTTGGAGAGAAGGCCTTGGCAGGGCCTGAGCTAGTAGAGATTACCAGCAGGGTGGTACCCATAATCAGGGAAAGGATCAAGACTGCTGCAAGCAGACAGAAGAGTTATGCAGACATCCGCAGACGGCAAGTAGAGTTTCAGGAGGGGGATCTGGTATTGCTCAAAGTATCTCCAATGGAAGGAGTGGTTCGCTTTGGGAAGAAAGGTAAACTAGCCCCACGATACATCGGACCCTTTGAAGTCTTGCAAAGGATTGGGAATGTGTCGTACAAGCTGGATTTACCTGCTTCAATGGAAAGAATCCATCCGGTTTTCCATGTTTCCATGTTGAGAAAGTTCGTGTCAGATCCGGGCAAGGTTCTTAGTGAGCCTGATGTGGAGATCCAAGAAGATCTCATCTATGTTGAGCAGCCAGTACGGATCCTAGACACCCAGATCAGAAAGCTGAGAAACAAGGAAATCCCGATGGTGAAAGTCCTTTGGAACCACCACAATATAGAAGAGTGCACTTGGGAGACACGGGAGTCCATGCTCCAGTAATACCCTTATCTTTTCTGAGGTTAGTTCTTTGTGAGTTATATATGCTTTGTATGTATGATATGTGTATGCCATGCTATGTGCTAGTTGAGGAACATTCGGGGACGAATGTTCTTAAGGGGGGGAGAATGTAATACCCGACTAGACTTCGGTATCGGAATTCCTACCGTCCGGTGGAATCTCGGATGTCAGAGACCTCTAGAAGGGAAAAACCATGTTTTCATAAAATGTTTTAATGTATTTGATGATTTTAAGTAAAAAGAAAAATGAGTTTTGTATGAAAATAACCTTGGAGGAAAACACAGGTTCGGCCGCCGAACCTCAAGTTCGGCCGCCGAACATGCAGGCATTTCGGGTCTGCCTTACGCCCCCGAAGGCATAGGTTGAGGAAAGTCCAGGTTCGGCCGCCGAACCTCAAGTTCGGCCGTCGAACATGGCATGCATGCGGAGGCACGTTCGGCCCCCGAACGTGGCCTGGCCAGCCACTATAAAAGGGTCCCTTAGCCGAAAACGGGCGAGTTTTTCTCCCCATTGTCGGCCAAGGTGAGCTCTCCGCTGTTCCTCACCAATCTTTGAGTTCTTCCTTCAGATCTTTCAAGTTTTTCATTAGTTTTCACTTTATTTTGAAGATTTTCAAGTTTTGAGCAAGTTTTGAGCTTGGAGACCCAAGGAAGTTGAAAATCTCCTATCTCCCAGATTAGGTCGTCTCTCTCTCGATCTTCAAGAGGTAAGAGCCGATCTTAAGCTCATTTCATGTTTTAAGTAAGTTTTATGAAGATCTATGGGGTAGAATGCATGTTTAGCTTATGGTTAGGTTTATGAGTTTATGTTGTGTTTTTGAATAATGTGGCTTGCAAATGCATGTTTGATGTGTTGTAGATGGGGTTTAGATGGTTTGAAGCCCCTAGGAGCTTGTATGCTTGTGTATGTGTGTTGTAGAATAGGTTTATGCATGTTTGGAAAGTTTTGGAGGCAAATGTGCATAGAAGAGCTGAGTTTCTGCCATTCTGGGAGAAACTAGGTTCGGCAGCCGAAGGAACTTTCGGCCGCCGAACATGCTTGTGGAAGCAGCCTTCGGCTGTCGAAGCTTGCCCCCGAAAGGAGACTTTCGTCTTTGTCTGGGAGTTTTGGCCGCCGAAAGATGCCGCCGAACCTGCCTGACTTTCGGCTCTGGAGGGACTTTCGGCCGCCGAACCTGCCGCCGAAAGTGCCCTGTCCAGCCCTCTTTTGCATGATTTTCTATGATTATTTCATGATGTTCTAGGGGGTTTTTGGGGGATGTTTTAGAGTTATGTTCTAGTTGTTTGGTCCCTCATTTGAGTCCACCTGTGTAGGTTCGGACCCGAGGAACCGAGGACCCCAGCAGTGAGTTTAGCTGCTTCTGAGTCAGTAGAGTTTCAGCCAGAGGTGAGTGGAATAACCCTTATGCTTTTAAATAAATAAACCAGTTTTAGCATGATTCACGTATCATGAATGCCATGAGATATAATAGGGTGCTTGCATTAGAACTCACGAATATGTTGCAATTGCATAATATGTTGATGATGCGGATGAATGTTGAATGATCCTTTAGTCCTCATATGTTATGATATGATGATGATACGGTACGGAAGACCAGTGAGGCTCATTCTACGCCCCTGGCATCATGTAAGAGAAAGACCAGTGAGGCCCATTCTACGCCCCTGGCACAGTTGGAATGTTATGTTATGGTATGTTATGATTATGTAAGAGAAAGACCAGTGAGGCCCATTCTACGCCCCTGGCACAGTTGGACCATGTAGAGGACTATTGGTGACAAATTCATCCTTGATGTGATTAGCTGTGATGTGATGCATTTCATGTTATCATATATTTTAAATGTTTTATTATTCTGCTCACTGGGCTCTTGTAGCTCACCCCTCTCCCTTAACCCCCAGGCTTGCAGGTACAGGGTAGAACAGGAGGTCAGCAAGAGTAATGAAGTCTTGTGTATGTAATAGCTAGAATGTGGACATGACAAATTGTATAATGATGTAGAGTTGTGAATAGTTATGTAATGTAATGACCTTGAGGATTAGAGATTGTGCTTGACCCTATGTGTATGGTATCCTTTTTAATACATGATCTTAGATGTTTTGTAATGCTTATGTAAACCAACTCAACACATGTTATGCCACCCATTGGGGGCATTGTTGAGGTCCCACAGAGGGGCCAATGTTTATGATTATGTTTATGTTCAGTGCATGCACAGGTTGAGTTGGTGTATGAGAGAATGAATGAAAGAAAAGTTTTTAATTTTTATGTATGTTGTTGATCATGTATGGGATTAATCAGGTTCACAGGATGCATGTTAGGCTTGCTACGGGTCCCGGCGGCCTTAAGCCGACCTGGATCCTAGCGCCGGTAGCGGTCCGATTTTCAGGTCGTTACACATTCTACGTTCTGGCACTAATGGAAATGTAGAGGGCTATTGGTAACAAATTCATCCTTGATGTGATTTGTTTGTGATTCATTGCATTTCATGAAAGCATGAATTTTTAATATAATATTTTATTATTCTGCTCACTGGGCTTTTTAGCTCACCCCTCTCCCTTAACCCCCAGGTTTGCAGGTACGGGATAGACCAGGAAGTCAGCTAGAGTAAAGTCTTGGTTATGTAATAGCTAGTGGTGGACATGATAAATGTTGAAATGTAATGTTTAGTACAGTCATGTAATGAATGGTATTAATCAGTTATGTAATGTAATGATGTTATTGAGGATAGAATTGTGCTTGACCCTAGTATATTGTAAATCCCTTTGAGTACATGATTTTAATGATGCTTATGTAAACCAAACTTAATACATGTTATGTCACCCCATTGGAGCATTGATGAGGACTCCAAGGAGGGGTTAATGTTTATGACTATGTTCATGAATAGTGCATGCACAGGTTGAGTTTGGTGAATGAATGAAAAGAAAAGTTCAAAATTTTTATGTATGTGTTGATCATGTATGGGATTAAACAGGTGTACAGGTTGTATGTTAGGCTTGCTACGGGTCCCGGCGGCCTTATGCCGATCTGGATCCTAGCGCCGGTAGCGGTCCGGATTTCGGGTCGTTACAGATTGGTATCAGAGCCCTAGGTTCATATGATCAGACCTATAAAGAATGTCGGGCTCATAGATGTTCTGGAAGGTCAAGCACAATAGGAAAATCATGTCCACTAGGATAGGATGTAGAGTCCTGTCTTGAATGATGATGTGAAATGCCATGATTATATGCATGTGCATTAATGATATGCTTTGTATGTGATGTATGTGATGCGAGTTCATGTGTTTGCACATGAACCATTTGATGCTAATGTTTATGTGTTGGGTATTGTTTTCAGTAAGCAAGATGAGAGGAACTCGTCGAACTGCACGATTGACTGGAGTGCCACCCTAGGACGAGGGCTCGGATGCCCGTCCTCCTGCATTGCCTAGGGCAATGTCAAGTAGGTCCAGCAGAGAAAGAGCAGTAAGAGACCCTAGAAGGTCTTTGGATCTGGATAGAAGCAGATCAGTGAGGGGAACAGTTCAGGGAGGAATGTCAGAGGATGTGGGGGATGATATGGATGTAGATCAGAGGAGGGATGGCAGTCTTGGAGTGAGTATGTCGGAAGAGGAAGTGGGAGAGTCCCAAGGAGGCACTCAGGTCTCGGGATTTGTTCAGCCACCCCAGTACCCACCCTTTTCTCAAAATCCCGGGTATTCGATGGGAGGTTTATCGGATTACCCCAGCTATAACCCTTATCACTCTCACATGCCATACCCACCTTTCTACCCACCATACCCACAGTACCCTATGTACCCACCCCTATCATTCTATCCCGGTACAGCAAACCCTACCCCGGGGGATGCTGCACCTCCTCCACCACCAGCAGAACCTACTGTCCTAGTAACCCAAATGCCTAAGCCTAGCTCATCTGGAGGGAGCAAGGTGAAGATGACCGACTACATGAAGCTGGGTGCTCCCCAGTATGAAACAGGTGATGACCCGTTTGTATACCTTGAGAGGGTCAAGATGATAACAGATGAGATAGGAGCTGATGACTATAGAACCATTCTGATGGCTGGGTTCACACTGAAGTGCAAGAAGGCCCGTGAGTGGTTTAAAAACTATGTGAACCCGAGGTTGGATAGCCTATCATGGGAGGAGTTTGCAAATGAGTTTGCAGGATGGGCTTTCCCTGACAGTTCAAGAGAGTTGAAGATGATTGAATTTGAGCAGTTGAGGCAGACAATTGAAATGAGTGTGGATGAGTATACAGACAGATTCTTGGAGCTGTTGCCGTTTGCTGGGCAGAATCTGGACACAGATCAGAAGAAGTCAAGGAGGTATATCATGAGGCTCCATTGCAGGTATTCTTCCTTAATCCAGTCAGCAGAGAGGGAGAGTTTCCATGCCATAGTGGATATGGCCAGGAGAATGGAGGCTAGTGCAATCATCGAAGGGAAAGTCAAGTAGGCAGTAGCACAGCCTTCTGGTTCCAAAACCCCAGGTGGGGAAAGATTAGACCCTTCTTCTCTGAGTTCAGCTAGTAAGAGGTGGAGCAATACCACCAAGAAGTCAGAGAAGAACAAGTTTTGGAGCAAGATCAAGTCCGGTCTGGGATTAGGAAGTGGCTCGAGCTCAGGTGCAGATAATGCAGTATGTATGAAGTGTGGGAAGCCGCACAAAGGAGTTTGTCGGTATGGGACGACAACCTGCTACAGATGTGGGCAGGAGGGGCACATGTCACGGGAGTGTCCTAGAGCAGCTTTTGTGGCACAGTCCCAACAGACAGCTTCGGGTAGTGTGGCTCAGCCAGCAGCTCCAGCCGCGACTCAGGCTAGTGGCAGAGGCCGAGGGAGAGCGGTAGCCTCTTCTTCAGCGGGTTTCAGGGGTGAAGGTCCATCAGCTCCAGCACGGATCTTCACCATGACACAGCAGGAGGCAAATGCATCAAACACAGTGGTGTCAGGTAATCTCATCATTGGTTGTTCTGATGTTTATGCCTTAATGGACCCTGCTGCATCGCATTCTTTCATTGCTCAGAGAGACGTCGAGAGGTTGGGGTTGATGGTCTCTGGGTTAGAGTGTCCCCTATGGGTCAGTGGACCCAAGTGTGACCCGTTAGTAGCAGAGTTAGTCTGCCAGTGTAGTCCAGTTTTTGTTGAGGGAAGGTGCCTTTCCGCCGACCTTGTGGTTCTAGATTTGACAAATTTTGACGTCATTCTAGGGATGGATTGGCTATCTACCCATGGAGCTACCTTGGACTGCAGAGACAAGGTAGTCAAGTTCAGATGTCGGGATGGGTCAGAGGTTGTCTTCAGAGGAGACAGGAGGGGTACACCTAGAGGTTTGATATCAGCCCTACAGGCTCGTAGGCTACTCAGGAGGGGTTGTCAGGGTTTTCTAGCTCATGTGAGAGAGCTGGATAGTTATGTTAGAAAGCCCGCCTCAGTGCCCGTGGTCAGTGAGTTTTTAGATGTGTTCCCAGACGAGCTGCCAGGTTTACCACCTGCTAGGGAGATAGAGTTTGAAATTGAATTGATGCCGAGAACCAGACCGATCTCTATCCCTCCCTACAGGATGGCACCAGCTGAATTGAAAGAGCTTAAGGAGCAGTTGCAAGAGCTGGTAGATAAGGGCTTCATCCGACCGAGTACCTCACCTTGGGGTGCTCCAGTGCTGTTCGTGAAAAAGAAAGATGGATCCCTTAGACTTTGTATCGACTACAGGCAGTTGAACAAGGTCACTACCAAGAATAAGTACCCGTTACCGAGGATCGACGATCTATTCGACCAGCTAGCAGGAGCAGGTTGTTTCTCCAAAATAGATCTGAGATCTGGGTACCATCAGCTGAGGATAAGAGAAGAGGATGTGCCGAAGACGGCGTTCAGAACCAGATATGGGCACTATGAGTTTCTTGTGATGCCGTTCGGGTTAACCAATGCCCCTGCAACATTCATGGATCTCATGAATAGAGTTTTCAGTCAATACCTGGATCACTTCGTTATTGTCTTCATAGATGATATCTTAGTGTATTCCAGGAATGCAGAGGAGCATGCCCATCATCTGAGGTTAGTTCTGCAGACCTTGAGGGAACATGGCTTGTATGCCAAGTTCTCCAAATGTGAGTTATGGCTGAGGAGCATTTCATTCTTGGGGCATGTGGTGTCAGAAAATGGAATCGAGGTAGACCCCAAGAAAGTGGAAGCTGTAGCAAACTGGCCTAGACCCACTACAGTGACAGAGATCAAGAGCTTCTTGGGTTTAGCAGGTTACTACAGGAGGTTCGTCCAGAACTTCTAAAAAATTGCAGCTCCCATGACCAGACTGACTAAGAAGAACCAGAGGTTTGTGTGGACCGACCAGTGTGAGGAGAGCTTTGAGAAGTTAAAGAAGAGGTTGACTTCAGCACCTATGATCAGATCCAATCATGTTGTGCATGAACAGGCTCCGTAAAACCCAGTAGAAGTGTTAGCTGTGCCATCTAGTAATGAAGACTTCTCAGTCTATTGCGATGCATCCCGTGTGGGACTGGGTTGTGTGCTAATGCAGAATGAAAGGGTGATTGCTTATGCTTCTAGGCAACTGAAGAAGCATGAGTTGAATTACCCTACACATGACCTAGAAATGGCAGCTGTAATCTTTGCACTCAAGATGTGGAGGCATTACCTTTATGGGGTAAAATGTGAGATCTTCACCGAGAGGGTGATTGGGTATTGCTGAAAGTGTCTCCACTGAAAGGAGTGGTTCGTTTTGGAAAGAAGGGTAAGCTAGCTCCACGGTACATTGGACCCTTTGAGATTTTGCAGAGGATCAGCAATGTGTCGTATAAGCTGGATTTACCTACGTCTATAGAGAGAATTCACCCGGTATTTCATGTTTCTATGCTACGGAAGTTTGTGTCAAATCCGAATCAGGTTATTAGTGAGCCTGATGTGGAGATTCTAGGGGATCTCACTTATATAGAGCAGCCAGTGCGGGTTCTTGACACACAGATCAGACAGCTAAGGAACAAGGAGATTCCGATGGTGAAAGTCCTGTGGAACCACCATAATTTAGAAGAGTGTACTTGGGAGACACGGGAGTCTATGCTCCAGCAGTATCCATATCTGTTTTGAGGTTAGTTTCCTCCTTTTTATATGTTTATATGTTTGTTTTAGGAACATTCAGGGACGAATGTTCTTAAGGGGGGAGAATGTAATAGCCGGCTAGAGTCCGGCATCGGACTTCCTGTCGTCCAGTGGAATCCAGGATGTTGAAAGTCTCTAGAAGGGTAAGATTTATGTTTTTCTAAAATAATGTTGTATGTTTTATTGTTTTTAAGCTAAAATGAAATGAGTTTTTGAAAGAAAAGAACCAAGGCAGAAAAGCCAGGTTCGGCCGCCGAAGGTGACATTCGGCCGCCGAACTTGCATGGCTTTCGGTTTCATGATAGGCCGCCGAAGGTGGTCTGGCCAGCCACCTATAAAAGGCCCTCAGTCGGTTGAAAGGATAAGTATTGCCGTTTTCTTTCACTTTCTGAGGTGAGACCCTGTCCTTTTTAAGTTTTCTTCATGTTTTCATCAAATCATGCAAAGGTTTGATTGATTTTTATGTTATTTTGAAGGTTTTGAGCTAAAAACACAAAGTTGTGAAGTTTGGAGAGTTTGAAGGAGAGTTGCTCTAAAACTCTATGTTAGGATCGTTCATCTTCTTGGTTTCAAGAGGTAAGTGAAGATCCTGAACTTGTTTTTATGATTTCTGAAGGTTTTATGAGGTTTTGGGGGAGAGTGGCATGATTAGGGTAAAAGAGAGGTTTTTGATATTTTTGTGAGAAAAGCTTGTATATGTGTTATATGTTTTGTGTTGTTGGGGTTTTAAGGTAGTTTCTGACCCCTTTGAGCATATACTTGGGTGTATGCATGTTGAGGAGTTGAGGTGTTTGAGTTGAAGGAAGATTGGTGCATTTTGGCGTGAGGCAGAGCAAGGTTCTGCCTTGCATATGAACCCAGCTTCGGCCGCCGCAGCATGGTTCGGCGGCTGAATGTGCTGAGGAGGTGGCTTCGGTTGCCTAAGCTTACCCCCGAGCCTTTAGACTTTCGGCTCTGGAGGGGAGATTCGGCAGCCGAAGATGCCCCCGAAGGTTAGAGACTTTCGTCTCTAGAGTGCCTTTCAGCCCCCGAAACTTGCCCCTGAAAGGGTTCGGCTGCCGAAAGTTGAGATTCGGCCGCCGAAGGTGCATGAGTTTCGGCTCTGGAGAGGACTTTCGGCCGCCGAACCTGCCACCGAAAGTGTCCTGTCCAGCCTTCCTTTGCATGCTTTGCATGGATGTTTGAGTGAGTGTAAGGGAATTCTTGGGGAGTTTAATAGAGTTGTTCATAAGCTAGTTTGGTCCCTCATTTGAGTCCATCTGTGTAGGCACAGACCAGAGGAACCAGAGAGAGCAGCAGTGAGTACTGCTCCAGAGTTTACAGAGCCTGCAGAGTCAGTCCAGATAGCCAGAGGTGAGTGGAACTAAACTTAATTCTTTTAATTGAGAAATGAAATGCTTTTAGCATAATTCATGCATCATGAGTATGCAGTAGGGTGTTTGCATTAGAATCCACGAATATGTTGCATTGCATAGTTATTTGTTGATGTGGGTGAATGCTGAATGATCCAATAGTCTCTGAGAGAAGTCCAGGAGCCTTTGATGACGCCCTGGCAGGTATAGAGAAGTCCAGGAGCCTTTGACTATGCCCTGGCAGGTATAGTAAAGTCCAGGAACCTTTGACTACGCCCTGGCAATGGTAAGTACAGAGGTGTTATATACACGTATACATGTATGACAGGAAGACCAGGTGCTCGATTCTACGCCCTGGCACGGTAGAGCTACCTGTAACAGCCCGAAAACCGAACTGCTACCGGCACTAGGATCCAGATCGACTTAAGGTCGCCGGGACCCGTAGTAAGCCTGCTATACTGTCTGTGTACCTGTGAAATCCCATATATGATCATACATTTTCTGTCAAAGCATTAAAACTTTTCTTTCCTCTAGGGCTTAACCTGTGCATGCACTCTTTATGATCTATTAACTCATAATGTTAAGCCTGGTTTTCTCATATTTCATCTGTAACAATAAAGGAAGCATACATTCACTGATCATGTTACTACAACAAGGGATTACAACTCTTATAAGTCAAGCACAAAGCTACACACTATACATTATCTCTTTACATGAACATGTCCACACTAGCTATTACATAACTCTGATTCTTGCAAACCCTGCTGGACTCCCTCTGGACTCTGACCCTGCAAACCTGGGGGATAGGGGAGAGGGATGAGCTATACAAGCCCAATGAGCAGAACTATAAAGTATAGGTTGAAAACATGATCTCATGGAATGCATAACAGCACATCATCTCAGGGATAGACATGACCACCAAAAATCCCACTGGAAGGATGCCTGGCCTAGCCAGGTCTTACACCCCCAATCTGCCTGGCCCGGCCAGGTCTTACAAACTCTGCTCGCCTGGCCCGGCCAGGTCTTACGATAATCTGTTGCCTGGTCTAGCCAGGTCTTACCTACAGAAGGCTGCCTGGCCCGGCCAGGTCTTACACAGAGCGAAGGCTATTGGGGTCGCCTTGGTCTATCCACAGCCTCATACACACCGTATTATGCAATGCGTCATCTTCGTGAAACTAATGCAAGCATCCTACTATAAGCTTATGATGCATGACATATGCTCAAAGCAGTTTAGTTCTGAAAAGAGAAGTTCCACTCACCTCTGGCTGACTCTGTACTAACTCTGCAGGTTCTGAAACAGTGCTCACTGCTGCTCTCTGGGGTTCCTCTGGTCCGTTCCTACACAGGTGGACTCAAATGAGGGACCAAACCAACTCAAGCACATCTCGAAGAAACTCCCCAAAAACCCTCTACTAGATCCCCAAACAATCACATAAAACATGCAAAAGAAAGCTGGACAGGGCACTTTCGGCAGCAAGTTCGGCGGCCGAAACCCCTCTCCCGAGACGAAACTCATGCATGTTCGGCAGCACCTTCGGCGGCCGAAGGTCTCGTCCAGAGACGAAACTCACACACTTTCGACGGCCGAACTCCCTCTTTCTGCGGCCGAAAGTCCCTTTCTAAACCGAACGCCTAGCTTTCGGGGGCAAGCTTTGGCAGCCGAAACTGCCTCCACAAGGGGTTCGGCAGCCGAACCTGGTTTTGCCCGTTGGGTAGAACCCTGCTCTGTTTCATGCAAACTCAACACAAAACTTACCCAACATGCATATCAACTACTCCCAACTAGCACATACCATAAAAACATGCATAAAAGGGCCTAAAACTACCTTATAACCCAAAACAACACATCAAACAATACTTACACATGCTTAAATACTAACTCATGCAAAACCTCAACCAAAACCCTATTCATGCATACTATCCATACAACTCTCATAAAACCTTCAAAAATCAGTAAAAGAGGTTCTGGATCTTGACTTACCTCTTCCAAACAAGAGAGCAAGGGATCCTAACGTGGAGATATGAAGAAAATCTCTTCCAAAGCTCCAAACTTCCAAACTTGCTATTTTTACTCAAAACCTTCAAAACACACCAAAACTCTTAAAACTCTTGAAAGATTTGGTGAAAACCATGAAAAACATGAAAGTCAACGTGGGAGAGGCTTGAACTCACCTCTGGCTGCAAGTGGAGGAGAAATATCCTCCTTCCACCGACCCTTGGCCCTTTTTATAGGTGGCTGGCCAGACCACCTTCGGCAGCCGAACGTGATTCCAAAACCATGCAATGTTCGGCGGCCGAAACTGACCTTCGGCGGCCGAACCTTTGCATTTCTCCCTTATTGCTTTTTCTTTCAAAACTCATTTTCCTTTATACTTAAAACCTTAAATCAAGTCAAAATACCTCAGAAAACATATGTATTACCCTTCTTGAGGGTTCCGCCACCCGAGATTCCACCAGACTACAGGAATTCCGAGGCCGAACTCGAGCCGGGTATTACATTCTCCCCCCCTTAAGAACATTCGTCCCCGAATGTTCCTCAAACAACAACACACATAAACACATAAACACATAGCAATGGGGAAAACCTAACCTTAAAACAGATATGGATATTGCTGGAGCATGGACTCCCGTGTCTCCTAGGTGCACTCTTCTAGGTTGTGGTGGTTCCACAGGACTTTCACCATTGGTATCTCCTTGTTCCGCAACTTTCTGATCTGTGTGTCCAAGATCCGTACTGGCTGCTCTTCATAAGTGAGATCTCCAAGGATCTCTACATCAGACACAAATTTCCTCAACATAGACACATGGAATACCGGGTGAATTCATTCCATCGATGCAGGTAAATCCAGCTTATACGACACAGGCCCAATCTTCTGCAAGATCTCAAAGGGACCTATGTACCGTGGAGCTAATTTACCCTTCTTTCCAAAGCGAACCACTCCTTTCATTGGAGACACCTTCAGCAATACCATATCCCCCTCCGGGAACTCTATCTGCTTCCTACAGATGTCTGCATAGCTTTTCTACCTGCTTACAGCTGTTCTGATCCTCTCTCTGATCACAGGCACTAACTTGCTGGTCATCTCAACTAACTCTGGCCCTGCTAGAGCCTTCTCTCCTACCTCTTCCCAGCAAACAGGTGTTCTGCACTTCCTCCCATATAGAGCTTCATAAGGAGCCATCCCTATGCTAGCATGATGGCTGTTGTTGTAGGCAAACTCCACCAGAGGAAGATACTGCCTCCAAGAACTGCCAAAGTCTAACACACACATTCTCAGCATATCTTCTAGGGTTTGGATGGTCCTCTCTGACTGACCGTCTGTCTGTGGATGGAAAGCAGTGCTGAAATCCAATCTTGTGCCCATAGCAGCTTGCAGACTCCGCCAAAACCTGGAGGTGAACTGAGGTCCTCTATCTGATACTATCGATACTGGGACTCCATGCAGCTTGACTATCTCTTCTACATAGACCTGCGCCAACTTGTCCACAGAATAGTTGCTCCTGACAGGAATGAAGTGAGCAGATTTCGTCAGTCTGTCCACACTCACCCATATGGAGTCTAGCCTGTTGGACGTCGTCGGTAACCCCACTACAAAATCCATAGCTATGTTCTCCCATTTCCATTCTGAAATCGGCAGTGGGTTAAGCATTCCAGCCGGCTTCTGGTGTTCTAGCTTCACCCTTTGACATGTCTCGCAGGCTAACACAAACTGTGCCACTTCCCTCTTCATCGCTGGCCACCAATACACCCTTCTTAGATCTTGATACATCTTGGTGGCTCCAGGGTGAACGCTATACCTCGCATTATGAGCTTCCCTCATAATGTCTTCCTTTAAACTGCTATCATCTGGTACACATAATCTCTTACCGTGCCGAAGAATCCCCTCACTGTCAAATCTGAACTCTGCACTATTGCCCGACTGAACAGTCCTGGCAATCTTCACTAACTCAGGGTCTTCGTGCTGTTTCAGAGCCACTTGCTCTAGAAACACTGGTGTAACTCTCATCTGTGCAATCAAAGCACCTGTACCAGATAACTGCAACTGTAGCCCTTCATCCATGAGTCTGTAAAAGTCCTTCACCACCGGTCTTCTCTCTACTGAAATGTGGGATAAACTGCCAAGTGACTTTCGGCTTCTACAACATTAGCCTTACCCGGATGATACTGGATCTTGCAATCGTAATCACTGAGCAATTCTACCCACCGTCTCTGCCTCAAGTTTAACTCTCTCTGACTTAAGATGTGCTGCAGGCTCTTATGATCCGTATAGATCTCACACTTTACCCCATAGAGGTAATGCCTCCACATCTTAAGTGCAAAGATAACAGCTGCCATCTCAAGATCGTGTGTCGGATAGTTCAGCTCGTGCTTCTTCAGCTGTCTTGAAGCATAAGCTATCACTCTGTCATTTTGCATTAACACACAACCTAATCCCACTCGGGATGCATCACAGAACACTGTGAAATCTTCATCACTGATCGACAGAGCTAACACCGGTGCTGAAGTCAACCGTCTCTTCAACTCTTCAAAACTCTCATCACATTCCTCTGCCCATACGAACTTCTGATTCTTTCTGGTCAGTCTAGTCATCGGAGCAGCTATCTTCGAGAAGTCCTGAACGAACCTCCGATAGTAGCCTGCCAAACCCAAAAAACTCTTGATTTCTGTCACTGTCGTGGGTGTAGGCCAATTGGCTACTGCCTCTACCTTCTTGGGATCTACTGCTATTCCTTCCTCTGATACTACATGTCCCAAAAAGGAAATGCTCCTGAGCCAGAATTCACACTTGGAGAACTTGGCATACAAGCCATGCTCTCTCAAGGTTTGGAGCACTATGCTCAGATGCTGGGCATGTTCTTCTGCAGTCCTGGAGTACACCAAAATATCATCTATAAAGACGATCACAAAACGAGCCAGGTACTCCCTAAAAACTCTATTCATGAGATCCATGAATGCTGCAGGGGCATTAGTCAACCCAAACGGCATCACTAGGAACTCATAATGCCCATATCTGGTCCTGAAAGCAGTCTTGGATACATCTCCTTCCCTGATCTTCAACTGGTGGTATCCGGATCTCAGATCTATCTTCGAAAAACAACCTGCTCCTGCCAGCTGGTCGAATAGATCATCGATCCTGGGTAAAGGATACTTGTTCTTGATAGTGACTTTGTTCAACTGTCTGTAGTCGACACAAAGTCTAAGAGGTCCATCCTTCTTTCTGAAAAATAAGACTGGAGCACCCCAGGGTGAGGTACTCGGGCGGATGAAACCCTTAGCTACCAAATCCTGTAACTGCTCTTTCAACTCTTTCAGCTCTGTTGGTACCATCCTATAGGGAGGAATAGAGATCGGTCTGGTACCGGGCATCAACTCTATCTCGAACTCTATGTCCCTATCAGGTGGTAGTCCTGGAAGCTCGTCAGGAAACACATCTGGGAATTCTCTAACAACTGGTACTGAGGACGGTTCCCTAACCCGACTGTCTAGCTCTCTCACATAAGCTAGGAACCCCTGACACCCTTTCCTCAACATCCTACGAGCCTGGAGGGCTGAGATCAAACCCCTAGGTGTCCCTCTCCTGTCTCCTTTGAAGACACACTCTAACCCATCCTGGTCTCTGAGACTCACTACCTTGTCCCTGCAGTGCAAGGTAGCACTATAGGTAGATAACCAATCCATCCCTAGAATGACATCAAAATCTGTCAACTCTAGAACCACAAGGTCAGCTGGAAGGCATCTATCCTCTATAAACACTGGACTGAACTGACAGACTGACTCTGCCAATGATGGGTCACATCTAGGTCCACTGACCCAGAGAGGACACTCTAACTCGGATACGATCAACCCCAATCTCTCTGCGGCTCTAGAAGAAATGAAAGAGTGAGAAGCACCGGGGTCCATCAACGCATACACCTCAGAACACCCAATGATGAGATTACCTGACACCACTGTGTTCGAAGTGTCTGCCTCCTGTTGCGTCATGGTGAAAATCCGTGCTGGAGCTGACGGACCTGCACCTCAGGAACCCATCCCTGAAGAAGAGGTTGCCCCTCTCCCTCTACCTCTGCCACTGCTTGGTGGTCGGGCTGAAGCTGCTGACTGTACAACACTGCCTGAGGTCATCTGCTGGGATGGTGTAACCAAAGTCGCCTGAGGACATTCTCGTGCATAATGTCCCTCCTGCCCACATCTATAGTAGGCTGTAGATCCCAACAAACAAGCTCCTCTGTGCGGTCTCCCACACCTATTGCAAACTGGAATATCTGTGCCAGAGCTGGAGCCGCTACCCATTCCCAGACCCGTCTTAATCCTGTTCCAGAACTTGCCTCTCTTTCCTCTGAATGTATCCCATCTCTTCTTGCTCGCACTTGCCGTACTCTGTGAGGAGGAACCTTGTTTAGCACCAGAAGACTGTGCCTTTGACTGCTTGACTACTCCCTGACTTATGGCACTGGCCTCCATCTTTCTAGCAGCATCCACAATGGAGTGGAAACTCTCCTTCTCTGCGTGGAGAATCAAAGAGAAATACCTGGGATGGAGCCTCGTGGCATATCTCTTTGCCTTCTTCTGATCCGTATCATACGCCTGACCCACATACGGTAACAATTCCAGGAACTTATCTGTATACTCATCAACACTCATCTCCTCCGTCTGTCTCAACTGTTCAAACTCCACAACCTTTAGCTCTCTGGAACTGTCAGGGAAAGCCCACCCATCAAATTCATTGGTGAACTCTTCCCATGTCATACTGTCGATTCTGGGGTCCACATAGTTCTTGAACCATTCTCTGGCTTTCTTGCATTTTAATGTGAACCCTGCCATCTCAATGGCCCTGCTCTCATCTGCTCCCAACTCACTTGTGATCATTCTGACTGCACTGAGATACTCAAAGGGATCATCTCCCGTGTTGAATTTAGGAGCATCCAACTTTAAGTACTCGGTCATCTTCACCTTAGTTCCCCCTGCAGAACTGGGTTGTGCTTCAACAACAGGGCCTACTGGTTCAGGTGGTGGTGGCGGTACTGTTTCTCTGGGTTCAGGCGATGCTGAACTTTGATGAAAAGGTGGGGGTGGATACATATGATATGGTGGATAGAAGGAAGGATAGGGCATATATGGCATGTAGGGTGGATATGGGGCGAAGCTGGAGTAATCCGACGTGCCTCCCATCGGATACCCTGGGCCCTGTGGAAAGGGTGGATAGCCAAACCCCGAGGCCTGCGCGCCTCCCTGAGACTCCCCCATACCTTCTTCTGACCTTCCTATACCCATACTTACA
This sequence comes from Manihot esculenta, assembly GCF_001659605.2. Lineage (NCBI taxonomy): Eukaryota > Viridiplantae > Streptophyta > Magnoliopsida > Malpighiales > Euphorbiaceae > Manihot > Manihot esculenta. The sequence goes on from NC_035172.2 coordinate 19,977,886, forward strand.
TCTCTACTCTGATCCTCCTCCATAGCAACTCTCTCTTCTTCTGCTCTTTCCCCTCTGTCTGAGAGCAGAAGACCTTCTAGGGTCTCTTGACGTTCCCTCCCTGCTTGACCTGTGAGTCCTTGCCCTTGGCAATGCAGGAGGACGAGCAGCTGTACCCTCACTTTCAGGTGGGACTCCAGTCAATCTCGCGGATCGACGAGTTCCTCGCATCTTAACTCTCTCTGGACAACAACACAGAACAGAGCACATAAGCTCACATCACACATCATATAAGGCACATGTATACATACTGACAGTTCACAGCATCAGATAGACAGGACTAACATCCTATCCTAGTGGACATGTTTTCCTATTGTGCTTGACCCACTAAACCTCTATGAGCCCAACTCTATCTCTATAGGTCCGACCATATGAACCTAGGGCTCTGATACCAATTGTAACATTCTCTAGGCCCACAACAGTAGATATTGTCCGCTTTGGGTTCGAAGGCCTTGGCCCAGCCTTCCCCTCACGGTTTTGTTCTTGGGTCAAGGGATTTGATACCCTTTCTTCCCAAAACGCGTCTACTGTGGTCTCTTGGGGCTTCCCCCTTATAAGGCGTCCCCCCTCCTTACCTCTTTCCGATGTGGGATACTTTCAATCCACCTCATAGGGCTTCTACCCCCCATAAGGCCTGAGCGTCCTCGCTCAGCACACCGTACTCATGAGGCCCAGGCTCTGATACCAATCTGTAACAACCCGAAAACCGAACTGCTACCGGCACTAGGATCCAGATCGACTTAAGGTCGCCGGGACCCGTAGTAAGCCTGCTATACTGTCTGTGTACCTGTGAAATCCCATACATGATCATACATTTTCTATCAAAGCATTAAAACTTTCCTTTCCTCCAGGGCTTAACCTGTGCATGCACTCTTTCTGATCTATTAACTCATAATGTTAAGCCTGGTTTTCTCATATTTCCTCTGTAACAATAAAGGAAGCATACATTCACTGATCATGTTACTACAACAAGGGATTACAACTCTTATAAGTCAAGCACAAAGCTACACACTATACATTATCTCTTTACATGAACATGTCCACACTAGCTATTACATAACTCTGATTCTTGCAAACCCTGCTGGACTCCCTCTGGACTCTGACCCTGCAAACCTGAGGGATAGGGGAGAGGGATGAGCTATACAAGCCCAATGAGCAGAACTATAAAGCATAGGTTGAAAACATGATCTCATGGAATGCATAACAGCACATCATCTCAGGGATAGACATGACCACCAAAAATCCCACTGGAAGGATGCCTGGCCTAGCCAGGTCTTCCACCCTCAATCTGCCTGGCCCGGCCAGGTCTTACAAACTCTGCTCGCCTGGCCCGGCCAGGTCTTACGATAATCTGCTGCCTGGTCTAGCCAGGTCTTACCTACAGAAGGCTGCCTGGCCCAGCCAGGTCTTACACAGAGCGAAGGCTATTGGGGTCGCCTTGGTCTATCCACAGCCTCATACACACCGTATTATGCAATGCGTCATCTTCGTGAAACTAATGCAAGCATCCTACTATAAGCTTATGATGCATGACATATGCTCAAAGCAGTTTAGTTCGGAAAAGAGAAGTTCCACTCACCTCTGGCTGACTCTGTACTAACTCTGCAGGTTCTGAAACAGTGCTCACTGCTGCTCTCTGGGGTTCCTCTGGTCCGTTCCTACACAGGTGGACTCAAATGAGGGACCAAACTAACTCAAGCACATCTCGAAGAAACTCCCCAAAAACCCTCTACTAGATCCCCAAACAATCACATAAAACATGCAAAAGAAAGCTGGATAGGGCACTTTCGGCAGCAAGTTCGGCGGCCGAAACCCCTCTCCAGAGACGAAACTCATGCATGTTCGGCAGCACCTTCGGCGGCCGAAGGTCTCGTCCAGAGACGAAACTCACACACTTTCGGAGGCCGAACTCCCTCTTTCGGCGTCCGAAAGTCCCTTTCTAAACCAAACGCCTAGTTTTCGGGGGCAAGCTTTGGCCACCGAAACTGCCTCCACAAGGGGTTCGGCGGCCGAACCTTCCTTCGGCGGCCGAACCTTCCTTCGGCGGCCGAACCTTCCTTCGGCGGCCGAACCTTCCTTCGGCGGCCGAACCTGGTTTTGCCCGCTAGGCAGAACCCTGCTCTGTTTCATGCAAACTCAACACAAAACTTACCCAACATGCATATCAACTACTCCCAACTAGCACATACCATAAAAACATGCATAAAAGGGCCTAAAACTACCTTATAACGCAAAACAACACATCAAACAACACTTACACATGCTTAAACACTAACTCATGCAAAACCTCAACCAAAACCCTATTCATGCATACTATCCATACAACTCTCATAAAACCTTCAAAAATCAGTAAAAGAGGTTCTGGATCTTGACTTACCTCTTCCAAACAAGAGAGCAAGTGATCCTAACGTGGAGATATGAAGAAAATCTCTTCCAAAGCTCCAAACTTCCAAACTTGCTATTTTTACTCAAAACCTTCAAAACACACCGAAAATCTTAAAACTCTTGAAAGATTTGGTGAAAACCATGAAAAACATGAAAGTCAACGTGGGAGAGGCTTGAACTCACCTCTGGCTGCAAGTGGAGGAGAAATATCCTCCTTCCACCGACCCTTGGCCCTTTTTATAGGTGGCTGGCCAGACCACCTTCGGCAGCTGAACGTGAATCCGAAACCATACAATGTTCGGCGGCCGAAAGTGACCTTCGGCGGCCGAACCTTTGCATTTCTCCCTTATTGCTTTTTCTTTCAAAACTCATTTTCCTTTATACTTAAAACCTTAAATGAAGTCAAAATACCTCAGATAACATATGTATTACCCTTCTTGAGGGTTCCGACACCCGAGATTCCACCAGACTACAGGAATTCCGAGGCCGGACTCGAGCCGGGTATTACATTCGGGACTATGTGGTGACAGGTTTACCCTTGATGTGGTTTATCTGTGATATGATGCATTCCATAAGATCATGTGTTAATGACTTGTTTTACTGTTCTACTCATTGGGCGATAGAGCTCATCCCACTCCCTTAACCCCAGTCTTGCAGGTTCAGTGTACAGTGTATAGGGGAAGTCCAACAGAGTACAGGAAGAGAGAAGAGTTTTGTAATAGACTATTGTGGACATGTAACAGTAACGTAACTATTGTGTATAAAGTTAGAATTGTGCTTGACTTAGTTATGTTTATATTGTAAATCTTTTGTATACATGGTCTGTTTATATAACTGTTTTACAGAGTATGTGAATAACCAGGCTTAACAGGTGTGAATTAACCCATCTAGAGCAAGCTCTAGTCAGGGGTACAGAGTACAGAGATAGTGCATGCACAGGTTAAGTCTTGGTCCAGAGAAAAGTTTTTATTTTCACAGATAATGTATGACCATGTATGAGATTTTACAGGTACTCAGAGAGTATAGCAGGCTTGCTACGGGTTCTGGCGGCCTTAAGCCGATCTGAATCCTAGCGCCGGTGATGGTCCATTTTGGGGTCATTACAGGAAAAATTAGAATAACAGCTAGCAAATTCAAATTCTAGAGTTTGTCCGTTGCCTTAGGCTACAGCCTTGGGCAAGACTGTACCCTCCAGTTAGAAAAACTTCTAATTCAGTCTCTTTTTGTTCTTTTTCTTACTTTCTATTCAAAAACCTATCCAAAATTAAATTTCAAGTAAAAATTAATTGTTTATATCAAAGTCATGGCAAAATTATGAAATTTAATAAGGAAACAATTGTGAGTTCTGAAACTCATCAGATTTCCCCGCACTTGCATTTTTGCAGTCCTCAAGCATAGAAATTCAAATCTAACAATAAAACACAGCACTGTCCTTAATCAATTTGAAATTTAATTTTTCCAAAATAAAAAACCAAATTGTCATGTAATAGGATGATAGAAGAAGTAGCCTAATTTCACCAAAGTTCACTTCAACAAGTTTCATGTTTAAAACGTATTCCTCAAGACATAAAGTTGGTCCTCAATTCAATTTCAAGCACACAAAATATTAGAATGCCATATGATATTAAATTGTCCTTTTGAAAGAATAGACTATTAGAAACTTTTAATTTGACCAATAAAATTTAATGATTTGGGGGATTATTTTTACCCTTTCTACTATATCATACCTGAAACCGATGGAGCGAACATAAAACAAATGGTTACTGAGCCACTTGCCCCAGGTTATTCAGCTCAGGTGGATACTAGCTCCACTCTGTTAGTGTATTTGCCCTAGGCCATTATCTTGGACCTTTTTGTATGTCGTTTTGGTTATTAATAAATCAATCTGATCAAAGTATTTTATTCGTTTCAGTCTTTTGATAGACTGCAGACCTTTTAAATATTATGTTCATCAAACTCTTGACTCAAGTATTCACCACCTCGATCTGATCGAAGTATTTTATGTTCCTACTTTGAGTAGGAATATTATTTCAATTTCTGTTTTGGACGATGAAGGGTTTTCAATTCTCATTAAGAATAAAAAATGCTCCATTTATAATAAAGATTTACTTTATTGTATTGCAAATTCATATGATGGCCTTTACGTCTTTAATCTAGATGATTCTAGAGACAATAATATCTATAACATAACTTATAAGAAAACTAAGCCAAATGAGTTAAACCTGTAACAGCCCGGAAACCGGTACCCCTCTGTAACGGTTCCAAACTACTCGGCACTAGGATCCAGATCGGCTTAAGGCCGCCTAGACCCGTAGTAAGCCTAACCTGAACTCTGTGTAATCCCATACATGATCCGACTGGACTACCGTTCTTTAAAACTTTTCTTTAAAACTACCAGACTTAACCTTTAAAACACTCTCTGTAGGTCCAATCATGTGAACCCAAAGCTCAGATATCCTAATCTGAACTAGCCCTTAGGGCTATCTGTACTACACCAGTGATACTCTACCAAGTAACCTCCATGCACTATGCGCTGTGTCATAGAACCCACTCTGTCAGGGTCAGCATATCATAAGTTAACTTGGCTACCATAGAGTCACAGGAATCAAACCTGGTCTTCTCTATTATGGATCACAGGAATCAAACCTGGTCTTTCCTCTGCACTGGTCTTGGGTCAAAGGAATTAATCCCTGTCTTCCCTCACAGTTATAATTCACTGGGTTTTCGAAACATAACATTGATTAAGTCTGTTTTGACTCATTTCTCATCAAGAAACATAAAACAGGATACATGCAAATACTAGGGATCAACACACACTAGGCAAAGCACATTCTAAACCATATCCTACGCACTTACTATCTATTACATGCCTTTACATATATCTCTTGAATTTACATCATGTCCACACTAAGCTATTACACATGCAGTCGTCTCATCAACACTCTGCTGTTGCTGACTTCCCTGCTATACTGAACCTGCAAAACTGGGATTAAGGGAAAGGGATGAGCTATAAAGCCTAGTGAGTAGAATACTGAAAACAGTTCATTCATACGCATTTTATATGAACATGCATCACAACTCAAACATTCCACATCTTGGATTAGACATGACCTCAAAACTCCCTCGACGGGCTATTGATGTCGCCTTGGTCCAATCCTCACTGTCAATGAATAATGCAATGCACCAACTTCGTGATTCTAATGTAAGCACCCTATATAAATCATAGCATTCATGATGCATGAACTATGCTCAAACATTCTGTTTTTCTGTAAAAAGATTAAGATTAGTTCTACTCACCTCTGCTCCTCTGGCAGATACTGTACTGACTCTGAAACACCTACCACTGGTGACCTCCTCGATCTCTCGGGTCCAATCCTACACAAATGGACTCGAATGAGGTGTCAAACATACTCGAAACAACTCTTAACCAATCCCCTATAATCCCTTCTGAACCTCTGAAAACAATCACATAAAACATGCAAAAGAAGGCTGGACAGAACACATTCGGCGGCAGGTTCGGCGGCCGAATGCCCTATCCAGAGCCGAAACTCACATACTTTCGGCGGCCGAATCTCCACTTTCGGCTGCCGAACCCTTTTGGAGGCAAGGTTCGGGGGCCACGACACACGCCAGAGACGAAAGTCTCTAACCTTCGGCGGCACCTTCGGCGGCCGAAACCCCTAAACAGAGCCGAACCTTAAAACACTCGGGGGCAAGCTGTGGCAGCCTAAGCCACCAAGCAAGGGGTTCGGCGGCCGAATGCTCCTTCGGCTGCCGAACCTGAGTTCTTCAAGAACTCAGCTTCTCCCGCAACCTAGCTCCTCCATCCTTTCTACCTCTCTAAACATGCATAACTTCATTCCTCAACACATATATACTCAAGTATATAAACAAAGGGGTCCCAAAACTTCCTAAAAACCCCAACACAACAACATATCATAACACAGAACATGCTTACACCATTAAACCATCAAAACTACACTTTAACCCTATATATGCAATTCTACCCTCAACCTCTTTAAAAGCTGTTATAAATCATTAAAACAAGTTTAAAATCCTTTCTTACCTCTGGAAAACAGAAGCTAAACAACCTGAACACCAAGCTATGCACCACCACCTCTTCTTCTTTTACCACACCACCAACCTTCTCTTGTGACATAAAACCTTCAAAACCACTTAAAACAATCAAACCTCTGCATGAGCTGATAAAAATTCTGCAGATGAGTCATGGGAGACGTGGCATAACCTCTGGAACGATTTGGAAGCAACACATGTCCAAAACCGTGACTAAGGAGTGCCCATTCGTTGGCTGACCAGCTCAGCTTCGGCTGCCGAATCGCATGCAAAACCATGCAACATTCGGGGGCCAAACTTAACCTTCGGAGGCCGAACATTGGGCACTTTCTGCGGCCGAACTTACCTTCGGCGGCCGAACCTGGCCTTTGTCCCCATACCCTTTTCTCTTCAAAAGTCAATCCTATTCTAGTCAAATCCTGAAAAATCTTTTAGAAAACCTTCACTCTACCCTTCTAGAAATCGCTGACATCCCTGAACTCCATCGGACGATAGGAATTCCGATGCCGGATTTAGCCGGGTATTACAATCTTCCCCCCTTTAAAAACATTCTTCCTCGAATGTTAAAAACAAACAATCCAAAATCAAGAACGAACTCTATTCCTACACTTTACAGCTTCCGCTGCGCTACTCTGATCCTTACTCTTTTGTTCTCTTTATCCTTTCTCTCCTAATCTCATTTCTAACTTTCACATTCGAACTCTCAACAGAGAATACTCAAAGCTAGGTTGTACCTAGGAAAAAACCACAATCAATCTTTACTCGCTATTCTTTCTAGATCACTCTTAACTAGACATACTTCGTCACCATTGACAGGTACTATACAGCTCAAGAATTCATCCTTCGTTTCCCATCACAACTCTGGAATAGTCCAGTGTGAGGTACTAAGTCAGATAAAACCCCTTAGCTACTAGGCCTTCATACTGGAAACAGGCACTTGAGGCTGATTCCCTAACCTGATTGCAAACCTTGCTCACAAGAGCGAGAACCCCCTAGCAACCTTTCCTGAGCTTACGGGGCTGACACCAACTTCTAGGCATCCCTATACTCTGTCCTCTCTAAGGACTCACTCTGATCCATCCTAGCCTCTATACTCTGAACTTTCCTACCTTGTCTCTGCAGACACAGGTAGTACCTCGAGTAGCTAGCCAATCCGCCCTAGATTGACGTCACTAGTCAACTCTAGAACCATAAGGTCAGCTGGATTGCATCCACTACTCGCCCATGCTCGGCACTGAACCGACAGACTGACTCTGCCACAGATGGATCACACTCGGGTCTACTAACCCAAAGAAAACCCTCTCATGCCCAGAAGTCATCAAACCCACCCTATCAAAGGCTCACAAACAGAAAGGAAAGCGAAACACTAGGGTCTTCCAGTGAACGTACCTGACGTCACCGTGTTCGATGTGGTAGCCTCCTATGAAATCAGGGTGAAGATCCAAGCCAAAGCTAACGGAACTTCCCATGGGAATTTACGAAAGAAAAGACTGGCACTTTCTCTGCCTCACCTATCACCTATTCCCAGACTCACTCTATTCTCTTTCTAACCTTCGTTTTTCTTCTTTTCTCTTTAGCAACTCTCTCTTTAGCTTTTCGTTGGTTCCCTAATCTTTCACTATTCACTTTCCTCAAAAACATTCCTATCTTTTCCTTACTATTCTGATCATCTAACTCTGTTTTCCTCTTCTAATCTCACAACATATAAACAACCGACTACTCAAAAACATAAGCATACCTGGCACTTCTGTATCAACTGTAGCTGCCTCCTGCTGAACAGCTCTACCAAAAAATGTCCGCTGGGACTGAACTATCCAAGGCGCAACAGGACACTCACGTATCATATGCCCTTCCTGACCACACCTATAACATCCTGTTATCCCTACACGACAGACTCCCTTATGCAACCTTCCACACCTCAGACATTTTGGTCCACCTATACCAGCACTCGGACCAGCATCACTATATAAACTAGGGTTTATCCTATTCCAGAACTCCTTTTTCTTTGACCCTTTAAGGCCTCTAACTTTTTTCTTTCTCCCCCACTTCACTCCTTTCCAAGTAGCTGTACTCCAAGTGGAGGGATCATTTTCTCCTATACCTGACATCTTGGAATCCTTGGTCTGGGCAGTTTCTGAAGACCTTTCATCCAAATTCACCTGTACACCTATCTCCCTTCTTTGCACTTCCCCTGCCTTCTCTTTCCTAACTCCAGATACTCTCCCTTGATCCATTCCTTCCCTGCTTTCATCAAAAGACCCTTCAGACGGATCTGAATCAATCTGTGGACTCACATCACTCATCTTAGCTCTTCTGAAAACACAAAACACAAATAGACAAACATTAGCACACATATCGTTCATATGACAGACACATGAACTAGAACATATACATGCATAGCATACATCATGGCATGTCATATCAGCATGCAAAATAAAACTTAACAACCTAGTGGACATGATTTTTACTTATTGTGCTTGCCTTTCTGTGACTGCATCAACCTCTTTCCGATGTGGGATCTCTAATCCTTGAACAAACATGTTCACACACCGTACTGTTGAGGACCTTATGCTCTGATACCATCTGTAACAGCCCGGAAACCGGTACCCCTCTGTAACGGTTCCAAACTACTCGGCACTAGGATCCAGATCGGCTTAAGGCCGCCTAGACCCGTAGTAAGCCTAACCTGAACTCTGTGTAATCCCATACATGATCCGAATGGACTACCGTTCTTTAAAACTTTTCTTTAAAACTACCAGACTTAACCTTTAAAACACTCTCTGTAGGTCCAATCATGTGAACCCAAAGCTCAGATATCCTAATCTGAACTAGCCCTTAGGGCTATCTGTACTACACCAGTGATACTCTACCAAGTAACCTCCATGCACTATGCGCTGTGTCATAGAACCCACTCTGTCAGGGTCAGCATATCATAAGTTAACTTGGCTACCATAGAGTCACAGGAATCAAACCTGGTCTTCTCTATTATGGATCACAGGAATCAAACCTGGTCTTTCCTCTGCACTGGTCTTGGGTCAAAGGAATTAATCCCTGTCTTCCCTCACAGTTATAATTCACTGGGTTTTCGAAACATAACATTGATTAAGTCTGTTTTGACTCATTTCTCATCAAGAAACATAAAACAGGATACATGCAAATACTAGGGATCAACACACACTAGGCAAAGCACATTCTAAACCATATCCTACGCACTTACTATCTATTACATGCCTTTACATATATCTCTTGAATTTACATCATGTCCACACTAAGCTATTACACATGCAGTCGTCTCATCAACACTCTGCTGTTGCTGACTTCCCTGCTATACTGAACCTGCAAAACTGGGATTAAGGGAAAGGGATGAGCTATAAAGCCTAGTGAGTAGAATACTGAAAACAGTTCATTCATACGCATTTTATATGAACATGCATCACAACTCAAACATTCCACATCTTGGATTAGACATGACCTCAAAACTCCCTCGACGGGCTATTGATGTCGCCTTGGTCCAATCCTCACTGTCAATGAATAATGCAATGCACCAACTTCGTGATTCTAATGTAAGCACCCTATATAAATCATAGCATTCATGATGCATGAACTATGCTCAAACATTCTGTTTTTCTGTAAAAAGATTAAGATTAGTTCTACTCACCTCTGCTCCTCTGGCAGATACTGTACTGACTCTGAAACACCTACCACTGGTGACCTCCTCGATCTCTCGGGTCCAATCCTACACAAATGGACTCGAATGAGGTGTCAAACATACTCGGAACAACTCTTAACCAATTCCCTATAATCCCTTCTGAACCTCTGAAAACAATCACATAAAACATGCAAAAGAAGGCTGGACAGAACACATTCGGCGGCAGGTTCGGCGGCCGAATGCCCTGTCCAGAGCCGAAACTCACATACTTTCGGCGGCCGAATCTCCACTTTCGGCTGCCGAACCCTTTCGGAGGCAAGGTTCGGGGGCCACGACACACGCCAGAGACGAAAGTCTCTAACCTTCGGCGGCCGAAACCCCTAAACAGAGCCGAACCTTAAAACACTCGGGGGCAAGCTGTGGCAGCCTAAGCCACCAAGCAAGGGGTTCGGCGGCCGAATGCTCCTTCGGCTGCCGAACCTGAGTTCTTCAAGAACTCAGCTTCTCCCGCAACCTAGCTCCTCCATCCTTTCTACCTCTCTAAACATGCATAACTTCATTCCTCAACACATATATACTCAAGTATATAAACAAAGGGGTCCCAAAACTTCCTAAAAACCCCAACACAACAACATATCATAACACAGAACATGCTTACACCATTAAACCATCAAAACTACACTTTAACCCTATATATGCAATTCTACCCTCAACCTCTTTAAAAGCTGTTATAAATCATTAAAACAAGTTTAAAATCCTTTCTTACCTCTGGAAAACAGAAGCTAAACAACCTGAACACCAAGCTATGCACCACCACCTCTTCTTCTTTTACCACACCACCAACCTTCTCTTGTGACATAAAACCTTCAAAACCACTTAAAACAATCAAACCTCTGCATGAGCTGATAAAAACTCTGCAGATGAGTCATGGGAGACGTGGCATAACCTCTGGAACGATTTGGAAGCAACACATGTCCAAAACCGTGACTAAGGATTGCCCATTCGTTGGCTGACCAGCTCAGCTTCGGCTGCCGAATCGCATGCAAAACCATGCAACATTCGGGGGCCGAACTTAACCTTCGGAGGCCGAACATTGGGCACTTTCGGCGGCCGAACTTACCTTCGGCGGCCGAACCTGGCCTTTGTCCCCATACCCTTTTCTCTTCAAAAGTCAATCCTATTCTAGTCAAATCCTGAAAAATCTTTTAGAAAACCTTCACTCTACCCTTCTAGAAATCGCTGACATCCCTGAACTCCATCGGACGATAGGAATTCCGATGCTGGATTTAGCCGGGTATTACAAAACCCAACATATTTATGGCATTGTTGTCTTAGCCATGTAAATTAGAATCACATATCTAAGCTCCATAAGGATGGTTTATTAGATTCATTTGAAAATTGTGAATCTTGTTTGCTTGGTAAGATGACAAAGGATCTTTTTACTAGACAAGGTCAAAGGGCTTCAGACTTATTGGGCTTAGTACATACAGATGTATGTGGCCCACTAAGTATTAGTGCCAAGGGAGGTTATCAGTACTTCATTACATTCACTGATGATTTCAGTAGGTATGGCTATGTCTACCTAATGAAACATAAACATGAATCATTTGAAATGTTTAGAACTTTTCAAAATGAAGTACAAAATCAACTTGGTAGAGCTATTAAAATGCTTCAATCTGATCGAGGTGGTGAATATTTGAGCCAAGAGTTTGATGAACATCTTAGAAATTGTGGAATGGTTTCGCAATTAACTCCTCTAGTAACCCTCCACAATGGAATGGTGTTTCTAAAAGGAGAAATCGAATTTTATTAGATATAGTTCGATCTATGATGAGTCAAACAAATCTCCCTTTACCATTGTGGGGTTATGCCTTGGAGACAACTGCATTCATTTTAAACTGAGTACTATCAAAAGCGGTTGAAAAGACACCATATGAGTTATGGACTGGCAAAATGCCCAGTTTGTCTTTTCTTAAGATTTAGGGTTGTGAGGCTTATGTGAAACGCCCAATTTTAGATAAGCTAGCTCTAAAATCTATCAAGTGCAATTTTATGGGGTATCCTAATGAAACCAAAGGATACTATTTCTATATTTCCTCAGAGAACAGAGTGTTGCTCGAAATGGTACATTTTTAGAAAAGGAATTTATCTCTTAGAGAATCAGTGGGAGTACAGTGCGACTTAAGGAAACTCAAGCACCACAAGAGAGCATTGAACCGTTGATAGAACCACTTCCAGAACCACAAACAGTTGTGGAAGCTGAAAGGGTGACACAAGTCCCATGCAGATCTGATAGGATGCATCATTAGCCTGAGAGATATGGATTTCTCATGACTGATAGTCGTGAACTTTTGCTCATTGATCAAGATGAGCCTACTACCTATCAAGAGGTTGCGTCAGGTCTAGATTCTGAGAAATGACTTTCTGCCATAAAATCTGAAATGCAATCCATGTATGACAATCGAGTTTGGTCATTAATTGATCCCCCTGAGGGTGTTAAGACCATTGGTTGCAAATGGGTTTTCAAGAAGAAAGCTGACATGGATGAAAATGTGCATACCTACAAAGCAAGGCTTGTTGCAAAAGGTTTCAAACAAACTCATGGTATAGACTATGATGAGACCTTTTCGCCAGTTGCAATGCTTAAGTCAGTTAGAATTCTCATTGCCATTGCTGGGTACTATGATTACAAGATATGGCAAATGGATGTCAAAATAGCTTTCCATAATGGAAACTTGCTCGAGGATGTGTACATGACACAACCTGAGGGTTTTGTAATCCCTAAGAATTCTGGAAAGATTTGCAAGCTTCAAAGATCCATTTATGGATTGAAGCAAGCCTCTCGAAGCTGGAATCTTCATTTTGATGAGATAGTCAGGGACTTTGGATTCATCAAGAATGAAGATGAACCTTGTGTTTACAAGATGATTAGTGGGAGTGCAGTTGTGTTTTTAGTCCTATATGTGGATGACATATTACTCATTGGAAATGATATCCCTACCTTGCAAAAGGTTAAGACTTGGTTAGGGAATTCTTTTTCAATGAAGGACTTAGGCGAGGCTGGATATATCCTTGGTGTTAAGATCTATAGGGGTAGATCCAAGAGGATAATCGGTCTGACTCAAAGTACTTATATTGACAAGGTACTGAAAAGGTTCAGCATGCAAGATTCCAAAAGAGGATTCTTGCCCATGTCTCATGGTATTCATCTCAGCAAGAATCAATGTCCTATGACATCTGATGAGCGAGAATGGATGAATAAGATTCCTTATGTTTCTGCTATTGGATCTATCATGTATACAATGTTATGTACTAGACCAGATGTAACGACCTGGGATCCGGACCACTAGTGGCGCTAGGATTCAGATTGATTTAGGTCGCCGGAACCTATTGTAAGCCTACTAAACATCCTGTGTACCTGATAAAATCCCATACATGATCATACATTTTCATAAAACTTAAAACATTTCATGAACCAAGGCATGACCTGTGCATGCATCATAATCTATATATATAAAACCCACAATAAAGCCCTCATCATATGCTCTAGAATGGTAACCATTACATGCCTCAAGTTTGGTTCAAACATAACTCATCATTAAAAACTTTTACATAAAGATCATGAACAACAGGGATTACAAAACTATCATTAGGGTAAAGCACAATTCTAATCCATAAGATATTACATGTCCACTACTATTCTATTACATTAAAACTGTACAAAAAGCTATGCCGACTCTCCCAAGCTATCTGCGCTCCTGCAAACCTGGGGTTATGGGAAAGGGATAAGCTGTAAGAGCCTAGTGAGCAGAACATAAAAATAGTTTGATAATCATATGCTCATATGGAATGCATCACAACACAAACAATACACATCAAGATGGATTTGTCACCAGTAACCCTCTACATAATCCAATGTGCCCGGCCCACTATGGGTGCTCCTCAGGACTTTTGCTTAAACATAACATAACATATCCAATATGCCAGGGGTGTAGAATGGGCCTCACCTGGACTCTCCCTTACATAATGCCAGGGGCGTAGAATGGGCCTCACTTGGACTTCCATATCGCATCATACCATATCATATCATATCATATTGAGGGCTGGTGGATCATACAACATCCATCCATAACAACAGTAAATTATGCAATGCATCGTATTCGTGAATTCTAATGCAAAACAACCTAGTATATAAACATGGCCTTCATGATGCATGAACATGCTTAAAAAGTTTGATTTGCTTTAAGACAATAGATTAATTTAGTTCTACTCACCTCTGGCTGATGTTTGACTAAAACTGTAGCAGTTGTCTCACTACTGGCCTCTACGGTCTCCTTGGTCCGATCCTACACAGGTGGACTCAAATGAGGGACCAAACATAACTATTACATGACTCTAAACAACTCCCCAAAATCCCTTAAAACATACCAAAACATGCATATAAAACAAGCAGAGGAAGGCTGGGCAGAGGACTTTCGGCGGTAGGTTCGGCAGCCGAAGGTCCTCCACAGATCCGAAAGTCATGCTTTTGAGGGTAGATTAGGCAGCCAAAAGGCTACCTCCCATGCAGGTTCGGCGGCCGAACCTTGCTTTAGCGGCCGAACCTGGGTTCTCCAACAAGGCAGAACCCAAAACTGCCCTGTGCATTCAGCCTCCAAAACTTCTCAAATCCTCACATCCAACCCCTCAAAACATGTATATTGATCAGTCCAAATTTAGACCACTTATCATGATAGTATGAATGTTAATTTACACTTTTTCTGCTTAATTTTGTGATTTTGATCTTATTTTGCAGAAAATGATGTAAAGAGGTAATTTGGAGAAAATGCCCGTAAAACTGCCTAAAATAGAACAAAGGAGAGCAAGCATGCTAAGTTGCAACTGAAGAGGAGATAAATAAGGAAAGTAATTTGAAATTCAAATTTCAAATCTTCAAGAGCATTCAAAATTCAAAATTCAGCTTGTTTAGGAAGCCAAATCTCAAGAAGACATACTTGCCTCTCAAGCCTTGCACATTCAAAATTCAAAATTTAAAAGGAGGCTCCACCTCATCAATGCAACTTGGGCGGCAAGGGCAGCAAGGAAGACCAACTTGGATAGCAAGTAAAAGACTTAGGGCAGCACATAAACACTATAAAAGAAGACCTTAAGGAGCCGCACAACATCTTCTCCTCTCACTCTTCAATCGCCGCACCTCCCTTTGCATTCCAAGGCTACCGGCCACCTTCTCCCTTCTTCCTTTCTTTATTTTCTTGTTTTGTTTCAGCCATGAGTAGCTGAAACCTTTATTTATAGTTGAAGATTAGTTGATACTTTAGTTGTTTTATGGATTGGGAGATCTGAACACACATTGTTTAACTTGTATTTTTCAATATTCATGCAATGTCATGCTTAATTCCATTGTTGCTTTGTTATTTTGGTCAATATGGCCAATTGATTCTTGATTGCAAGGTAATAAATTGTTAGTTTGGATAGTTTTAAGTCCGTAATTGCTTGGATTGTTCAAACATAAGTAACTCTTGGCATAAAAACTAAAGAAATTGCATGATCTAGCGATATCACCATGCGTTTGGGTAGCTAGAATTAGGTCTCTCTATTTCTTAATGCAATTGATAGTTGTTAGATGCCTAAGGCCCAAAGAAGTGCCTTGGTAACTTGTTGATTAGTGATTGGTTAGAGGACATTCCCTAATTAATTTATGCTCAAGGAGAGATATGGTGGTGAGAAGCGTCTTCCATCTCCATAACTAATTTATTGAATCAAACAAAGGAACCTAAGTATCAATGATCAATCCCAACAACTGAAGTGGATCCATTTCTTCAACTAGAGCTTTTCTCATAATTGAATCTCTTTATTTTTATTATTCGCTTATTTTACTGCTTTCATTATTAGTTTAATTGAATCAATCTCAAACTCCCATTTTTACTTTACTTGCATTTTACTTTTATTTTACTTTCAATTTGTTTTCTTGGTCTTGATAAGAAAGATAGGTAAGTATCAATTCCTTGTGGATTCGATCCTTTCACCACTATCTGCAGTTGTAAAATTGTTGATAACTGAAAAGGTTATTTTTGACCGGCTTCGACAACCGCACAATCATATACTCACTCAAACATGCACAAGGGGCATAAAACTAGCCTAAACCTTAACAAACAACTATAAAACATCACAAGAGCAAGCATTTATCATCAAAACTAACACAAACCCTAACACTTTAGATCTAACTAAAACATGCATTTTTTAACCCTTAACCCTTTTTAAAACTTACTTAAAACATAGGAAAAGGCAAGGATCTACACTTACCTCTTGAAGATCTAAGGTAGATGCGACCCAAGCTTGGAGTTGAGGAGAAACGGTCTCCGGAGGTCTCCAAACTTTAAATCTTGGATTTAAGCTCAAATCTTCAAAAACGAGGGAAAACTTATGAATATTTTGAAGGAAAAACAACAAAATCAACAATGGAAGGGCAAGAACTCACCTTTGCCCGAAAATGGAGAGAGAAACTCTCCCATTTTCGGATTGGAGGCCCCTTATAGGTGGCTGGCCAGACCACCTTCGGGGGCCGAAAGGAGAGCTCCCGCGGCAGCACCATGTTCGGCGGCTGAACATAAGTTTCGATGGCCGAACCTGGGCTTTCCTTCCAAAACATTTTTTTTTCTTTTAAAAATTTCTTCCATACAAAAACCAACCGTAAAATCATAAAATTCATTTTGTGAAAAACTTATTTTACCCTTCCAAGAGGTTCCGACATCCGAGATTCCGGATTCCAATGGGGATTCCATCAGAAGGTTGAAATTTTGACGCTGAAGTCTAGCCGGGTATTACATTCTCCCCCCTTAAGAAAATTTGTCCCCAAAATTTCAACAAGCAAACATAAACATCAAGAAAACACATAAAACTTAAAACACTTACCATAAAAGAGATAGGGGTACTGCTGGAGCATGGACTCCCGGGTCTCCCACGTGCACTTTTCCATATTGTGGTTATTTCAAAGGACTTTCACCATCACGATTTCCTTATTCCTTAGCTTTCTGATTTGAGTGTCCACGATCCGCACTGGCTGCTCAACATAGGTGAGATATCATAGGACCTCTACATCAGGTTCATTAAGAACCTTGCCCAGATCTGACACGAACTTTCGTAACATGGAAACATGGAAAACCGAATGGATTCTCTCCATAGAAACAGGTAAATCTAACTTTTCAGATACATTCCCAATCTTTTGCAAGATTTCGAAGGGTCCGATGTACCTTGGAGCTAGTTTAGCCTTTTTATCAAAGCGAATCACCCCTTTTATAGGAGACACCTTGAGCAACACCATATCTCCCTCATGGAACACAACATGTTTTCTGCGGACATCTGCATAGCTCTTCTGCCGAATCACAGTAGTCCTCATTCTTTCTCTGATAATAGGCACTACCCTGCTGACTCGCGGTTGTCGAAGCTAGTAAAAAATAACCTTTCCGGTTATCAACAATTTACAACTGCAGATAGTGGTGAAAGGATCGAATCCACTGGGAATTGAGAACTTACTTATTTTCCTTATCGAGACCAATAAAATAAACTGAAACAAAAATAAACTGAAAAAGAAGAAAACTGAAAACGAGATAAACTGAAATGAGATAAACTGAAACGAGAATAAACTGAAACGAGATAAAACTGAAACGAGATAAAACTGAAAGTAAAATGGGGGGTTTTGAGATTGATTCAATTAAACAACTACTGAAAGCAATAAAATAAGTGAATAATAAAATAAAAGAGAAATAAATAATAAGAAAGCTCTAGTTGAAGAATTGGATCCACATAAGTTGTTGGGATTGATCATTGGCACTTAGTTTCTTTTGATTGATTCAATAGATTAGTTATGGGGATGGAAGACGCTTCTCACCACCATGTCTCTCCTTATGATTAAACCAATTAGGGAACGTCCTCTAATTAATTACTAATTAACAAATTTCCAAGGAACGGACTTGGGCCTTAGGCATCAAAACAATTGTTAATTGCATGAAGAGATAGAGAGATCCAATCCTAACTACTCAAACGCATGAGATGTCGTTAGATCATACAATTTCCTTAGTTTTTACACCAAGTGTTCTTATGTTTGAATAATCCAAGAAATTATGGACTTAAATCATCCAAACTAACATATTATTAGTTTGTAATCAAGAATCAACGTAGATCTAAACAACAAAGCAATATTGAAATCAAGTATGAAATTGCACAAATATTGAACAACCAAAAGTTAAACAATGTTTGATCAAGTCTCCCAATCCATATAACAACTAAAGTATCACCTAATCTTCAACTAGAATAAAAGGTTTCAGCGTCTCATGGCTAAAACAAAAACTAAAAAATAAAGAAAAGAAGAAAGGTAGACGAAGAGATGTGGCCACTTGCAATCCCGTAGGTGTCTCCAAGGGGGAGTGTAAAGAGCATGGGGAGGCTCCTTATGTGTCTTTTTATAGTTGAAAAGTGTTGCCCTAGATGATACTTGCTTCCTAATTAGTGAAGAGGCTGCGCAAGATGTCAAGAGGCTGCCCAAAAGACTTCAAAAGGCTGTCCAAAATGCCCTTGGTCCAAGATGTGCCATCCATGCACATGTGAGAAGGGAAAAACGTGGGGCATGTGTTCAAGTGCAAGGAGTGGGGCCTTTGGTCTTTGCTTGCTGCTCAAGTGTCTTCAAGATACTGCCCAAGTGTCTTCAAGATACTGCCCAAGGTGCCCAAGACTTGTCTTCACACTATCCTTGCCGCCCATGCACAATGAAGGAAGGTGGAGCCTCCTTTTGCAATTTGAATTTGGAATGTGCATGGCATGAAGTGGGAAACATGTGATCTTAGGATTTGACTTCCTTACTAAGCTGAATCTTGAAATTCAAAATTTGAATATGAATCTTGGAGATTTGAATTTCAAAATGCTTTCCTTATCTGGCTCTTCATTTATGGCAACTTGAGACTTGGCTTCTTGAATAAGGAAAAGGCTATTTGGAGTTTTGAAATTTGAATTTCAAATTGCCTTGGCTGAATGTTCTTTCCTTATTTGCCACTTTCCTTATTTAGAACTTTCCTTATTTAGCTTGACTTGATTTCAACTTGGCAGGCTTGCACTCTTTTGCTGCAATTAAGGCAGTTTTAGGGGGATTTTCTCCAAAATGTCCTTTTACACCATTTTCTGCAAAATAATATCAAAAGCACTAAATTAAGCAGAAATCATGTAAATAATCATTAATAATATTAAGACTGTAACAGCCCGGAAACCGGTACCCCTCTGTAACGGCCCAAACTGCTCGGCGCTAGGATCCAGATCAGCTTAAGGCCGCCGGGACCCGTAGCAAGCCTAAACTGAACTCTGTGTAGCTGATAAATCCCATACATGATCCAACTAGACCACTAGCTTTTTAAAACTTTTTCTGTAAAACCACCAGGCTTAACCTTAAAATCACTCAGACCTATCAGTCTGAAATAGCCACCAGGGCCTACACCAGCGATCCACTACCAAGCTCAACCTCCATGCCCTATGTCTGAAAACATAGAACCCACTCTCTTAGGGTCAGCATATCACCGGTTAGTCTTGGTTTTCGCTTTGGGTCAAGGGATTGAAACCCTTTCTTCCCTCACGGTCTGCTCTTGGGTCAAGGGATTGGAACCCTTTCTTCCCTAGTCACTGGAGTTTTCTAAACACATCATACGTTAAGCCTAGTTTGACACATTTCTCATCAAGAAACGTAAAACAGGATACATGCATACACCAGGGATTAAGCATACACCAGGCAAAGCACATTCTAAACCATAAACACACTCATTTACAATCTATTACATACATCTCTTTACTTTACATCATGTCCACTATTCTTATAACGACCCCAAAATGGACCGTCACCGGCGCTAGGATTCAGGTCGGCTTAAGGCCGCCAGAACCCGTAGTAAGCCTGCTATACTCTCTGTGTACCTGTAAAACTCATACATGACCATACATTTTCTGTAAAAATAAAAACTCTTTTCTGAACCACGGCTTAACCTGTGCATGCACTATCTCTGTACTCTGTACTCTGTACTCTATACTCTGTACCCCTGACTAGAGCTTGCTCTAGATGGGTTAATTCATACCTGTTAAGCCTGGTTTTTCACATACAGTAAAACATATATACATATACAGATCATGTACATAACAACATCACTAAGTCAAGCACATTTTCTAACTTTATACACAACTCTTACATCTCTTTAATATTACATGTCCACTCTAAGCTATTACAAATCTCTTTACTCTTTCTGTCCTCTGCTGGACTGTCCCTGTACACTGTACACTGAACCTGCAAAACTGGAGTTAAGGGAGTGGGATGAGCTCTATAGCCCAGTGAGTAGAACAGTAAAACATCTCAGTAAAATATGATCTCATGGAATGCACCATATCACAGACAAGCCACATCAAGAGTAAACCTGTCACCACATAGTCCCAGTAACTCTGTGCCAGGGCGTAGAATCGAGCACCTGGTCTTCCTGTCATATATGTATATGTGTATATAACACCTCTGTACTTACCATTGCCAGGGCGTAGTCAAAGGCTCCTGGACTTGACTATATACCTGCCAGGGCGTAGTCAAAGGCTCCTGGACTTCTCTATACCTGCCAGGGCGTAGTTAAAGGCTCCTGGACTTCCTATCTGAGACTATTGGATCATTCAGCATTCACTCACATCACCAAATCACGATGCAATGCAACATATTCGTGGATACTAATGCACTCAACCTATGGCATAAGCATGATGCATGAGATATGCTAAAACATTCCATTGTGCAAGTAAAAGAGTTAAGTTTAGTTCCACTCACCTCTGGCTAACTGGACTGACTCTGCAGGCTCTGAACATTCTGGAGCAGTACTCACTGCTGCTCTCTCTAGTTCCTCTGGTCTGTACCTATACAAATAGACTCCAATGAGGGACCAAACTAACGTATGAACAACTCTATTAAACTCCCCAAGAAAACCCCTTAAACTCACTCTAACATCTATGCAAAGCATGCAAAGGAAAGCTGGACAGAACACTTTCGGCGGCAGGTTCGGCGGCCGAAAGTCCTCTCCAGAGACGAAACTCAAGCACCTTCGGCGGCCGAACTTCCACTTTCGGCTGCCGAACCCTTTCGGGGGCAAGTTTTGGAGGCCAAAAGGCACTCCAGAGACGAAAGTCTCTAACCTTCGGCGGCACCTTCGGCGGCCAAACTTCCCTCCAGAGCCGAAAGTCCGAAAGCTCGGGGGCAAGCTTGGGCAGCCGAAGCCACCTCCTCTCTTCTCCTCAGGGGTTTGGCGGCCGAATGTACCTTCGGCTGCCGAACCTGAGTTCATCAGCAGGGCAGAAACTTGCCCTGCCTCTCGCCCAATGCATAAACCTCACTCCACTTCAAACACCTCAATACTTCCACTTGCATACACTCATGTATATGCTCCAAGGGGTCAAAAACTACCTTAAAACGCCAAACATACAACAAAAACAACACAGAAACAAGTTATATGCACAAAATCATCAAAACCTCTCTTTTTACCCTATTCATGCAACTCTCTCCATAAACCCCATAAAACCTTCAGAAAACATAAAAACAAGCTCAGGCTCTTCACTTACCTTGTGAAAACAAGTAGATGACTGATCCTAACGTGGATTTTTGGAGCAACTCTCCTTCAAACTCTCCAAACTTCACAACTTTGAGTTTTTAGCTTAAAACCTTCAAAAGATCATAAAAACTAATCAAATCTTTGCATGATTTAATGAAAACATGAAGAAATACTCACAAAGGACAGAGTTTCACCTCAGCAAGTGAAAGAAACGGCGCTCTTACCGCTTCAACCGACTGAGGGCCATTTATAGGTGGCTAGCCAGACCACCTTCGGCGGCCTATCGTGAAACCGAAAGCCATACATGTTCGGCGGCCGAACCTGGCTTTTCTGCCTTGGTTCATTTCACTCAAAAAACTCATTTCCTTATGGTTTAAAATAATGAGACATACCAACACATGGTAGAAAAACATCACTCTACCCCTTCTAGAGACGTCCGACATCCGAAACTCCATCGGAAAGTAGAATTCTGATGCCGGACTCTAGCCGGGTATTACATTCTCCCCCCTTTAAGAACATTCGTCCTCGAATGATCCTAAAACAAATAACAACATATAAAAAGGAGGAAACTAACCTCAAAACAAATATGGATACTGCTGGAGCATCGACTATCGCGTCTCCCAGGTGCACTCTTCTAGATTATGGTGGTTCCATAGCACTTTCACCATTGGGATTTCTTTGTTCCTTAGCTGTCTGATCTGCGTGTCCAGAATCCGCACTGGCTGCTCTATATAGGTGAGATCTGTAAGAATCTCCACCTCAGGCTCACTCAGAACCTGATTCGGATCTGACACAAACTGCCGTAGCATAGAAACATGAAATACCGGGTGAATTCTCTCCATAGAAGCAGGTAAATCCAGCTTATACGACACATTTCCGATCCTCTGCAAAATCTCAAAGGGTCCAATGTATCGTGGAGCTAACTTACCCTTCTTCCCAAAACGAACCACTCCCTTCATTGGAGACACTTTCAGCAATACCCAAGTACCCTCCTGAAACTCTAACTGCTTTCTGCGAACGTCTGCATAACTTTTCTGTCTACTCTGCGCTGTTCTGATTCTCTCTTTGATCATGGGCACTACTCTACTGGTAATCTCTACTAACTCTGGCCCTGCAAGAGCCTTCTCTCCTACCTCTTCCCAGCAAACAGGGGATCTGCACTTCCTCCCATACAAAGCTTCATAAGGAGCCATCCCTATGCTAGTATGATGGCTGTTATTGTAGGCAAACTCCACCAAAGGTAGATGCTGCCTCCAAGAACCGCCAAAGTCTAACACACACAGTCGAAGCATATCCTCTATGGTCTGGATGGTCCTTTCTAACTGCCCATCAGTCTATGGATGGAAAGCAGTGCTAAAATCCAGTCTCGTGCCCATCGCACTCTGCAGACTCTGCCAAAAGCGGGAGGTAAACTGAGGTCCTCTGTCTGAAACTATAGACACTGGAACTCCATGTAATCTCACTATCTCACCCAGATACACCTGTGCCAACTTATCCACATAATAGTTACTCCGTACTGGAAGAAAATGAGCAGATTTCGTGAGTCTGTCCACAATCACCCATATAGAGTCTATCCTGTTGGACGTTGCTGGTAAACCCACTACAAAATCCATGGCTATGTTCTCCCATTTCCACTATGGAATCGGTAATGGGTTAAGCATTCCGGATGGTTTCTGATGCTCTAGTTTCACCCTCTGGCAAACCTCACAGGCTGTCACAAACTGCGCCACTTCTTTCTTCATGGCTGGCCACCAATAGACCCTTGTTAAATCCTGATACATCTTGGTGGCTCCTGGGTGAACACTATACCTCGCATTATGAGCTTCCCTCATAATGTCTTCCTTCACACTGCCCCTATCTGGTACACAAAGTCGACTCCCATAACGGAGGATCCCTTTGCTGTCAAATCTGAACTCTGCACTGTTGCCTGACTGAACAGTCCTGGAACTTTTCATCAACTCAGGGTCCTCATGCTGTCTCTGAGCTATTTGCTCCAGAAACACAGGTGTCACTCTCATCTGTGCTATCAACGCACCTGTACCAGACAACTCTAGCTGTAACCCCTCTTCTAAGAGCTTATAAAGCTCCATCACGACTGGTCTCCGCTCTGCTGCTATATGGGATAAACTGCCTAGTGACTTCCGGCTTAGGGCGTCTGCCACAACATTCGCCTTACCCGGATGATACTGGATCTTACAATCATAATCACTGAGCAATTCAACCCATCTTCTCTACCTCAAATTCAGCTCTCTCTAACTCAAGATGTACTGTAAACTCTTGTGATCGGTGAAGATCTCGCATTTAACCCCGTAGAGGTAATGCCGCCACATCTTAAGTGCAAAGATAACTGCTGCCATCTCTAGGTCATGGGTGGGGTAATTCAACTCGTGCTTCTTCAACTGTCTAGAAGCATAAGCTATTACCCTATCACTCTGCATCAAAACACAACCCAATCCCACTCGAGATGCATCACAGAACACTGTGAAATCCTCATGACTCACAGGCAGAGCTAACACTGGTGCTGTGGTCAATCTCTTCTTGAGCTCCTCAAAGCTCTCTTCACACTGGTCTGACCAGACAAACTTCTGGTTCTTCTGAGTCAGTTTGGTCATAGGAGCTGCTATCTTTGAGAAGTTCTGAACGAACCTCCTGTAGTAACCTGTCAGTCCCAGAAAGCTTTTAATCTCAGTCACTGTCGTGGGTCTGGGCCAGTTAGCTACAGCCTCTATCTTCTTGGGGTCTACCTCAATACCCTCTGCTGATACCACATGTCCCAAGAAGGAAATGCTCCTCAACCAAAACTCACACTTCGAGAACTTGGCATACAAACCATGCTCTCTCAGTGTCTGCAGAACTATCCTCAGATGCTGGGCATGCTCCTCTGTATCTCTGGAATACACTAAAATATCATCGATGAAAACAATGACAAAGTGATCCAGAAACTCACTCAAAACTCTATTCATGAGATCCATGAATGCTGCAGGGGCGTTAGTCAACCCGAACGGCATCACTAAGAACTCATAATGCCCATATCTAGTTCTGAATGCTGTCTTTGGTACATCTGCCTCTCTTACTATGACATGATGATACCCGGATCTCAGATCTATTTTCGAGAAACAACCTGCTCCAGCCAGCTGGTCAAATAGATCATCAATCCTAGGTAGAGGATATCTATTCTTGGTAGTGACCTTGTTCAACTGTCTGTAGTCGACACAAAGTCTGAGGGATCCATCCTTCTTTCTGACAAAGAGCACTGGAGCACCCCAAGGTGAGGTACTAGGGCGGATGAAACCCTTATCTACCAAGTCTTGCAACTGCTCTTTTAACTCTGTTAACTCTGCTGGTGCCATCCTGTAGGGAGGAATAGAGATAGGTCTGGTATCAGGCAGCAATTCAATTTCAAACTCTATCTCCCTACCGGGTGGTAGTCCTGGAAGTTCGTCTAGGAACACATCGAGAAACTCTCGGACTACTGGTACTGTGGCTGGTTCCCTAACCTTACTATCTAGCTCTCTCACATGAGCTAGAAACCCCTAACAACCCCTCCTAAGCAACCGACGAGCCTGAAGGGCTGAAATCATACCTCTGGGTGCACCTCTCCTGTCTCCTCTGAAGACACACTCTGACCCATCCTGGTCTCTGAGACTCACTATCTTCTCTCTACAGTCCAAAGTAGCACTATATGCAGATAGCCAATCCATCCCTAGAATGACATCAAAATCTGTCAAGTCTAGAACCACAAGGTCAGCTGGAAGGCATCTACCCTCTATGAACACTGGACTGAAACGACAGACTGACACTGCCACTGATGGGTCACATTTAGGTCCACTGACCCAGAGAGGATACTCTAACTCAGAACTGATCAAACCCAATCTCTCTATGGCTCTCGAAGCAATAAAGGAATGAGAAGCACCGGGGTCCATCAAAGCATACACATCTGAACACCCAATGATGAGATTACCTGACACCACTGTGTTCGACGTGTTAGCCTCCTCCTGTGTCACAGTGAAAATCTGTGCTGGGGCTACCGGATTTCCACCTCGGGAACCTGCTGCTGAAGTAGAGGCTGCCCCTCTCCCTCTACCTCTGCCACTACTCTGAGGCATGACTGGAGCTACTGGCTGTACCACACTGCCTGAACTCATCTGCTGGGATGGTGCAAAAGTCATCTGTGGACAATCCCGAGCAATATGCCCTTCCTGTCCACATTTAAAACAAGCTGTAGATCCCAACCGACAAACTCCTCCATATGGTTTTCCGCATCTTCTGCATACTGGAGCTGTGCCAGAGCTTGAGCCACTCCCTATTCCCAGACCTGACTTGACTTTACTCCAGAACTTACTCTTTGTTCCTTTTGCTCTATCCCATCTCTTGCTGCCTGAACTGGGGGCCTTAGAACCCGAAGCCTGTGCCTTTGACTATTTCTGCATATTGGCAGTAGCTTCCATTTTCCTGGCTGCGTCGACTATAGTGTGGAAACTCTCCTTTTCTGCTGGAAGAATCAAGGAAGAATACCGAGGATGTAATCTCATAGTATATCTCCTTGCCTTCTTCTGATCAGTATCATAGGCTTGACCCACATACTGAAGCAAATCCAGGAACTTATCGGTGAATTCATCAACACTCATCTCATCTGTCTGTCTCAACTGTTCGAACTCTATTACTTTCATCTCCCTAGAACTATCAGGAAAAGCCCACCCTGCAAACTCATTGGCGAACTCTCCCCAAGACATACTGGTCATCCTGGGTTCCACATAATTCTTGAACCATTCTCTGGCCTTCTTGCATTTAAGTGTAAATCCTGCCATCTCAATGGCTCTACTATCATCAGCTCCCAACTCACTGGTTATCATCCTAACTGATCTGAGGTATTCAAATGGATCATCTCCCGTGTTATACTTAGGAGCATCCAATTTCAAGTACTCCGTCATTTGTACCTTACCTCCAGATGAGCTAGGTTGATGTCTGTCAACAGGGGCTACTGGTTCTGGTGGTGGTACTGGGTCATTTGGCTCTGGGTGTGCTGCACTTGGATGGGTAGGGGAAGATGGATACATAGGATATGGTGGATAATAAGGATAAGGTATATATGGCATGTAAGGGGAATATGGGACAAAACTAGAGTACTCCGACATACCTCCCATCGGATACTCTGGGTCCTGCGGAAAGGCTGGATAACCAAAACCTGAGGCCTGAGCACCTCCCTGCGACTCTCCCATACCTTCCTCAAATCTGCCTACACCCATACTATCATCTTTAGACTGATCACTCTCCATAGCCTCCCTCCTTTCCTCTGATCTTTCTCCTCTCGCTGTACCTCTTCTGCTCTCGTCTACAGACCTTCTCGGGTCTATTGACGTACCTTCCCTGCTAGATCTCTGAGACCTTGCCCTTGGCAATGCAGGAGGATGAGCAGTTGGTCTCTCACGCTCTGGTGGGACTCCAGTCAATCGAGCTGATCGACGAGTTCCTCTCATCGTTACTTTCTGAAAAACAACACATAACATAGCACTTTAGCACATAAACATCACATATCAATAATGCACATGCAAAACTCATGGCATATCATAGCAGTAAATAGATAGGACTCAAGACCCTATCCTAGTGGACATGATTTCCTATTGTGCTTGACCACTTCTAACCTCTATGAGCCCAACACTGTCTTTATAGGTCCAATCATATGAACCTAGGGCTCTGATACCAATCTGTAACGACCCCAAAATAGACCGTCACCGGCGTTAGGATTCAGGTCGGCTTAATGCCGCCAGAACCCGTAGCAAGCCTGCTATACTCTCTGTGTACCTGTAAAACTCATACATGATCATACATTTTCTATGAAAATAAAAACTCTTTTCTGAACCACGACTTAACCTGTGCATGCACTATCTCTGTACTTTGTACTATGTACTTTGTACTCTGTACTCTGTACTCTGTACTCTGTACCCCTGACTAGAGCTTGCTCTAGATGGGTTAATTCATACCTGTTAAGCTTGGTTTTTCACATACAGTAAAACATATATACATATACAGATCATGTACATAACAACATCACTAAGTCAAGCACATTTTCTAACTTTATACACAACTCTTACATCTCTTTAATATTACATGTCCACTCTAAGCTATTACAAATCTCTTTACTCTTTCTGTCCTCTGCTGGACTGTCCCTGTACACTGTACACTGAACCTGCAAAACTGGGGTTAAGGGAGTGGGATGAGCTCTATAGCCCAGTGAGTAGAACAGTAAAACATCTCAGTAAAATATGATCTCATGGAATGCACCATATCACAGACAAGCCACATCAAGAGTAAACCTGTCACCACATAGTCCCAGTAACTCTGTGCCAGGGTATAGAATCGAGCACCTGGTCTTCCTGTCATATATGTATATGTGTATATAACACCTCTGTACTTACCATTGCCAGGGCGTAGTCAAAGGCTCCTGGACTTGACTATATATCTGCCAGGGCGTAGTCAAAGGCTCCTGGACTTCTCTATACCTGCCAGGGCGTAGTCAAAGGCTCCTGGACTTCCTGTCTGAGACTATTGGATCATTCAGCATTCACTCACATCACCAAATCACGATGCAATGCAACATATTCGTGGATACTAATGCACTCAACCTATGGCATAAGCATGATGCATGAGATATGCTAAAACATTCCATTGTGCAAGTAAAAGAGTTAAGTTTAGTTCCACTCACCTCTGGCTAACTGGACTGACTCTGCAGGCTCTGAACACTCTGGAGCAGTACTCACTGCTGTTCTCTCTGGTTCCTCTGGTCTGTACCTATACAAATAGACTCCAATGAGGGACCAAACTAACGTATGAACAACTCTATTAAACTCCCCAAGAAAACCCCTTAAACTCACTCTAACATCTATGCAAAGCATGCAAAGGAAAGCTGGACAGAACACTTTCGGCGGCAGGTTCGGCGGCCGAAAGTCCTCTCCAGAGACGAAACTCAAGCACCTTCGGCGGCCGAACTTCCACTTTCGGCTGCCGAACCCTTTCGGGGGCAAGTTTCGGAGGCCAAAAGGCACTCCAGAGACGAAAGTCTCTAACCTTCGGCGGCACCTTCGGCGGCCGAACTTCCCTCCAGAGCCGAAAGTTCAAAAGCTCGGGGGCAAGCTTGGCCAGCCGAAGCCACCTCCTCTCTTCTCCTCAGGGGTTCGGCGGCCGAATGTACCTTCGGCTGCCGAACCTGAGTTCATCAGCAGGGCAGAAACTTGCCCTGCCTCTCGCCCAATGCATAAACCTCACTCCACTTCAAACACCTCAATACTTCCACTTGCATACACTCATGTATATGCTCCAAGGGGTCAGAAACTACCTTAAAACCCCAAACATACAACAAAAACAACACAGAAACAAGTTATATGCACAAAATCATCAAAACCTCTCTTTTTACCCTATTCATGCAACTCTCTCCATAAACCCCATAAAACCTTCAGAAAACATAAAAACAAGCTCAGGCTCTTCACTTACCGTGTGAAAACAAGTAGATGACTGATCCTAAAGTGGAGTTTTGGAGCAACTCTCCTTCAAACTCTCCAAACTTCACAACTTTGAGTTTTTAGCTTAAAACCTTCAAAAGATCATAAAAACTAATCAAATCTTTGCATGATTTAATGAAAGCATGAAGAAATACTCACAAAGGACAGAGTTTCACCTCAGCAAGTGAAAGAAACGGCGCTCTTACCGCTTCAACCGACTGAGGGCCATTTATAGGTGGCTGGCCAGACCACCTTCGGCGGCCTATCGTGAAACCGAAAGCCATGCATGTTCGGCGGCTGAACCTCAACTTCGGTAGCCGAACCTGGCTTTTCTGCCTTGGTTCATTTCACTCAAAAAACTCATTTCCTTATGGTTTAAAACAATGAGACATACCAACACATGGTAGAAAAACATCACTTTACCCCTTCTAGAGACGTCCGACATCCGAAACTCCATCGGAAAGTAGAATTCCAATGCCGGACTCTAGCCGGGTATTACAATTCTGTTACACAAGCAATGCCCTAACTGACTCCCTGTTGATTCTGATCTCCCCTGGCTACCTCTGGCCCTGCAAAACTGGGGTTAAGGGAAAGGGATGAGCTACTAAAGCCCAGTGAGTAGAAACAATGAAAACAGTTTATTCATTACATGCCTTCATGAAATGCGTCACTGCACAAATATTTCACATCTCGGATTTAGACATGACCCCAAAACTCCCTCTGTCGGTGCACGGCCCCCTACGGAGCTCGTCACTACATTTACTAGCGCCCGACCCCTCCTGTGGAGCTCACACAGGTCTTACCTAGACATAACAGATCCATGGGCTATTGAAGTCGCCTGGGTCCAATGCACACCATCAATAAACAATGCAATGCATCATAGTCGTGGTTCTAATGCCATCAACCTATTGCATGCTCATGAAACTCATGATGTATGAAACATGCTACAACTATATATCATTTCTCATAATGTAATACCCGGCGAGAGTCCGGCATCGGAATTCCTGTCGTCCGGTGGAATCCAGGATGTCGGAATTCTCTAGACGGGTAGGATTTATGTTTTTCTAATGTCATGAAGTATGTTTTCATGTTTTCAAGTTAAATGGAACTAAGTTTTTGAAAGAAAAGAACCAAGGCAGAAAAGCCAGGTTCGGCCGCCGAAGGTGACATTCGGCCGCCGAACATGCATGGCTTTCGGTTTCACGATAGGCCGCCGAAGGTGGTCTGGCCAGCCACCTATAAAAGGCCCTCAGTCGATTGAAAGGATAACTCTTGCTGTTTTCTTTCACTTTCTGAGGTGAGACCCTGTCCTTCTGAAGGTTTCTTCATGTTTTCATCAAATCATGCAAAGGTTTGATTGATTTTTATGTTATTTTGAAGGTTTTGAACTAAATACTTGAGATTTTGAAGTTTGGAGAAGTTGAAGGAGAGTTGCTTCAAAACTCCACGTTGGGATCGTTCATCTTCTTGGTTTCAAGAGGTAAGTGAAGATCCTGAGCTTGTGTTCATGATTTATGGAAGATTTTTGAGGTTTTGGGGGAGAGTTGCATGTTTAGGGTAAAAGAGAGGTTTTTGATATTTTTGTGAGAAAAGCTTGTATATGTGTTATATGTTTTGTGTTGTTGGGGTTTTTAGGTAGTTTTTGACCCCTTTGAGCATATGCTTAGGTGTATGCATGTTGAGGAATTGAGGTGTTTGAGTATGGCAGAGTTTGGTGCATTTTGGCGTGAGGCAGAGCAAGGTTCTGCCTTGCTGATGAACCCAGCTTCGGCCGCTGAAGAAAGGTTCGGCCGCCGAATGTGCTGAGGAGGTGGCTTCGGTTGCCTAAGCTTGCCCCCGAGCCTTTGGACTTTCGACTCTGGAGGGGAGATTCGGCCGCCGAAGGTGCCGCCGAAGGTTAGAGACTTTCGTCTCTGGAGTGCCTTTCAGCCCCCGAAACTTGCCCCCGAAAGGGTTCGGCTGCCGAAAGTTGAGATTCGGCCGCCGAAGGTGCTTGAGTTTTGGCTCTGGAGAGGACTTTCGGCCGCCGAACCTGCCGCCGAAAGTGTCCTGTCCAGCCTTCTTTTGCATGCTTTGCATGGATGTTTGAGTGAGTTTATGTGGATTCTTGGGGAGTCTAATAGAGTTATTCATAAGCTAGTTTGGTCCCTCATTTGAGTCCATCTGTGTAGGCACAGACCAGAGGAACCAGAGAGAGCAGCAGTGAGTACTGCTCCAGAGTTTTCAGAGCCTGCAGAGTCAGTCCAGATAGCCAGAGGTGAGTGGAACTAAACTTAATTCTTTTAATTGACAAATGAAATGCTTTTAGCATTATTCATGCATCATGAGTATGCAGTAGGTTGTTTGCATTAGAATCCACGAATATGTTGCATTGCATAGTTATTTGTTGATGTGGGTGAATGCTGAATGATCCAATAGTTCCAGACAGGAAGTCCAGGACCCCATTCTACGGCCTGGCAGGTATAGTAAAGACCAGGTGCCCAGTCTATGCCCTGGCAAATGGTAAGTACAGGTGTTATATACACATATACATATATAGTACAGGAAGACCAGGACCCCAGTCTACGGCCTGGCACGGAACAGTTACTGGGACTATGTGGTGACAGGTTTACCCTTGATGTGAATTGTCTGTGATATGATGCATTCCATAAGCTCATGTTTTAATGACTTGTTTTACAATTCTACTCACTGGGCTATAGAGCTCATCCCACTCCCTTAACCCCAGTGTTGCAGGTTCAGTGTACAGTGTACAGGGGAAGTCCAGCAGAGTACAGGAAGAGAGAAGAGTTTTGTAATAGACTATTGTGGACATGTAATATTAAAGAGATGTAACAGTTGTGTAATGTTAGAGTTGTGCTTGACTTAGTTATTTTTGTGTTGTAAATCTTTTGTACACATGGTCTGTTTATATAATTGTTTTACAGAGTATGTGAAAAACCAGGCTTAACAGGTATGAGTTAACCCATCTAGAGCAAGTTCTAGTCAGGGATACAGAGTACAGAGTACAGAGTATAGAGTACAGAGATAGTGCATGCACAGGTTAAACCTTGGTGCAGAAAAGAGTTTTATTTTTTCACAGAAAATGTATGATCATGTATGCGATTTACAGGTACATAGAGAGTATAGCAGGCTTGCTACGGGTTCTGGCGGCCTTAAGCCAATCTGAATCCTAGCGCCGGTGATAGTCCATTTTGGGGTCGTTACACTTAAAACATTAAGTTTAGGACTACTCACCTCTGCTCCTCTAGCAGGTACTGAACTGACTCTGCAACGGCTAATACTGATGACCTCCTCGATCTCTCGGGTCCAATCCTACACAAATGGACTCGAATGAGGTGTCAAACACAACCTAAACAACTCATAAACAACTCTTAAACAACTCCCCAAAGACCCCCTAAAAGATCCTAGAACAATCATATAAAGCATGCAAAAGAAAGCTGGACAGGACACTTTCGGCGGCAGGTTCGGCGGCTGAATGTCCTCTCAAGAGCCGAAACTCATGCACCTTCGGCGGCCGAATCTCTACTTTCGGCTGCCGAACCCTTTCGGGGGCAAGGTTCGGGGGCTGAAACACACTCTAGAGACGAAAGTCTCTAACCTTCGGCGGCACCTTCGGCGGCCGAATCCCCCTTCCAGAGCCGAAACTCAAAACTCTCGGGGGTGAGCTTTGGCAGCCGAAGCCACCTCCTCACGGGGTTCTGCGGCCGAATGTACCTTCGGCTGCCGAACCTGAGTTCATCCAGAACTCAGCTTCGCTTGCAACCAAGCTCCTCAATCCTTTCCAAAACTCAAAACATGCATACCACAACGCCTCAACACACACATACTCAAGTATATGTCCACAGGGGTCCAAAACTACCTAAAACCCCAACAAAACAACATAGCATAACACATAAACATGCTTTCATCAATAAAACACCAAAAACATACTTGTTACCCTAAACATGCATCTCTACCCATAACCTCCATAAAACCTCTATAAATCATCAAAAGAAGTTCAAGATCTTCACTTACCTCTTGAAAGCAAGAAGATGAATGATCTGAACTTAGAGATATGGACCAACTCTCCTTCAAACTCTCCAACCCTCAAAACTTATCTTTTTAACTTCAAACCTTCAAAACCACATGAAAAGCAATCAAACCTTTGCAAGATTTGATAAAAACATGAAAAATACCCATGGAGGACATGCTCTTACCTCTGGTCATGAAAAGACAAGCTATCCTTATCCATTTTACCGACTGGAGGTGCTTTATAGGGGGCTGACCGCCTCTCCTTCGGCAGCCGAAACGGCATGCAAAACCATGCAACGTTCGGCGGCCGAACTTGGAGTTTCGGAAGCCAAACCTCAAGCACTTTCGGCGGCTGAACATTACCTTCGGCGGTCGAACCTGCATTTTGCCTCTTTGGTCTCTTCTCTTCAAAACTCAATCCTAACCCCCTCTAAACCTTTAAAATACTTAAAAACATCTTTGAAAATCTTTCTCTTACCCTTCTAGAAACCTCTGACATCCTCGAATCCCACCGGACGGTAAGAATTCCGATGCCTGATCTAGCCGGGTATTACAAAGATAAAATGGACTAATTTATGCTCTATCAAATACCCCACACCTAAACTTTTGCTTGTCCTCAAGCAAATAAACATAGTCAAATAAGCTCTTTTTGCTCTAGATCCTTTATGTCTACTTAAGCTCTTACTCTAGACCCCTATTTTGAATCATTGCAGTGAAGAATATATGCATCAAGGTTACTCACCTTGTTTCCTTGTTTCCCTTTACTTACAATGGCTAGGATTTATTTTCCTCAAGAGAGACATTGCACATGCACATAGTCCTGTTCAATTAAGACTTTTCTAGCTTTCAGGGTGATTTGCCCTTTACTTGAAATACTTTATTCAGCTTTTTGCACATTTAATCTTGCTTGAACAAGTCACCAACCTTTTTACGTGAAAGTACATATTGGTGATACCCACCTCCAGTTACTCAGTTGGTCACCTATTCAAGTGGCTACTAGCTCTGTTCATAGTCAATGACCATTGTAACAGTTTTCAATTTGTGCTTTGAGTTTCTTTTGCCATTGCCGAATTGCATTCTCTTCAATAGATTTGGGCAAATCAATGCCAATTGCTAAATCAAGTCACATTAAGTTCATTCACACAATTTTCAATTCATTCTCTCTAATGAGGGTCATCAATATATTTTTCACCATGGTAAGCTTAAAGATTCAATTCAAAAGGCAATTTCTAAAAATGAATACAACTCACTACAATTGATTCAACTTAAGTTTAAAGAGTCATCACATCAATGGGGTCATGGAAAGAAAGCTCATCCAACACAGTCTATAAGTTTGAGTAAAGCATCTCAAAACTGAAAAAAAAAACTATGGCTACATGTGTGTGCTATTGAAAGCAAAAATAACAAGAATGAAAAAATTTTGCCTAATGCAAGCAAATAAAAGATTAAAGTAAAAATAAACTTAAAAGTAAAAATTCAGAGATATGCACCCCCACACCTAAATCATGCATTGTCCTCAATGTATTGAAAATATTAAAATGCAAAAGAAATTGAGTACTCCCCTGGGTGTGGTGTGCATGGTGCGATCCTCTTGATCAAGGCTCAAGTAATTGGGGAAGGGAAAAGCGTCCCAACTGCATTGAGCAAAAAGTGTAGCACTCCTTTTGATTTGGTCATAGCCCATCCTATTTTTTCCATGTACTCATGAAGCAACATGATTAGCTTCTCTTCTTTCAGATGAGGTGTGCCTCTAGCCCTTATGTTTGCATTTTTTAGCACTTCCAACTTCAATTCATATCTCTCCATAGCTAGCTGCAATTGAGTACTTAATTCAAGCAAAACAAACTCTACCTTATCCGGAGGTTTGGGAAGGCATTGGTCCGCATGGTCCTTTGGTTTGGGCTCTTGAACTTCCACTTGTTCCTTGTGAGCATGGGCTATTTGCATTGGATCTATGGCTGAAATGGTTTCAGTTTGATCCTTCTGCGCAAGACTTGACTGAAAGGGAGGACTGGAGGAGCTTGATTGCGTTGGAAGCTTAAAGGATGCGATTGGTATGCTCTCTGTCTATGCGCGGTTGATCTACACACCAAGCTGAAGTGGTGTGATGGGAAGTGTTGCAAGACTGTCCTGCGATCCAAGCTGAGGTGGTTCAGTTGAAGTTCCTTCTGACTGCACAAGATTGATCTGAAGAGGTGCGATTGGGTCTCCTTTGTTCTGCGCATATTTACAGTCCACCTGTTGGATGCAACAGTCAGTTTCTTTCAGTTCTAGCTCTTTCTGGCTCTCTTCCCTGCAAGGATCATTGTTTAGTATATCATCTTGATTTATATAAAAAATATCTTTGCTCAAATAATCAATGACATCTAAACTATCAACAGGTTCTGTTTGACTAGTTTGTTTGGACAAACAGTTTTCTGATTGTTTCTCTTCAGCAGCTTGCTCTTGTACTTGCCAACTTTCATCATCTATCTCATCATCTTGAAACTCTTCCTCTCTTC
This sequence comes from Manihot esculenta, assembly GCF_001659605.2. Lineage (NCBI taxonomy): Eukaryota > Viridiplantae > Streptophyta > Magnoliopsida > Malpighiales > Euphorbiaceae > Manihot > Manihot esculenta. Next base: position 20,013,644 of record NC_035172.2, read on the forward strand.
TCAACATGTTTGCATTTGATGCGGTGGCAAATTATTCCACCCGCTGTTGGAGGTTTTGTATAGAACTTGCCAATGTTTCCATCATCTTCTCAAGGCACTGGTTTGTACTTGGAGGTTTTGGTTGGGCTTGATATCCTTGATAATCCTAGTAGTTGTTAGCCTCTGCATAACTGAAGTCTGGATAGTCTCCCCAACCTGGATTATATGTGTTATAGTATGGATCATGTCTTGGCTGTTCATAGAATCCTCCATATGCATGAACTGGTTGGTCATTGAATCCTCCAAATGTATGTCTAGGTTGACTACCGAATCCTCCAAATGCATGCACTGGTTGGTCATACTCATAAAGTATAGGACATTGATCAGTTGGGTGTCCCACATATGCACAAATCCCACATGGCCTAGGCGGCTGAAATTGTTGAGCTTGTTGACCTCGACCTATGAAAAAATTTGTCATAGCAGAGGTTAGTTTAGAGATTTGAAAAGAAAGATCAGATGTACTTACCTTATTGACTCCACTTTGCGGCTGCCTTTCATCTCCATATTGCCTGGATGAGGCTGCAAGTGATGAAATCAACTTTCTGATTGCTTGAGGTGTGATGTCTTCAATTGAACCTCCACATGCTACAGCAATGAATTTCCTTTCGGATGGTAGCAAACCTCCATAGAAGAATTCTATGAGTGATTTTTCTGAAATGTCATGTTAAGGACAGCTTGTGCATAATCTATTAAATCTTTCCCAATAATCATACAAATCTTCAGTTTCATTTTGCTTAATGGCACTAATCTCTCTTCTTATGCTTATGACTTTAGAAGTTGGGAAATATTTATTCAAAAAAGCTCCTACCATTCCATCCCAAGAAGTGATTGATCCAGGTGGTAAGTAAAATAACAAATCTTTGGCATAATCATCAAGTGAGAATGGGAATGCTCTCAGTTTAACATGCTCTTCAGTTATGCCTTGCGGCCTCATGGATGAACATACAATGTGAAATTATTTCAAGGGCTTATGTGGATTTTCATTCTCCAAACCTCTAAATTTAGGTAGTAGATGTATTAAACCTGTTTTGAGCTCAAAAGGGGCTGTCAAAGGTGGGTAAGTGATGCACCATAGTGCTTGATCATCCACAGGGGCTGCCAACTCTCTCAGTGTTCTTTCTCTTGGTATTGGTGCCCTCATGGCTAGATTTTCTGGTTCAATATCAGCATATACAGCAAGTCCAGCTGGTCTTTGAATAGGGGCAGCAGGTTTCACATGAAATTCAGCCATCTCAGCGGCTATTTGGGTAAACGCAGCAACGTTTTGTGCTGTTTCTTCAGTTGCTGGTTCTGTTTCAGTAGTGTATGTTGCTGGTTCTGTTTGGACAGCAACTTCAGTATGTGCTGTCCCTTGGACAGCAGCTTCAGCAGGTTGCTGTTTTTGGACAGTAGCAGGTGTTGCAGAAGGTGGTGCGGAAGGTAGTGCAGAAAGTAGACAGCAGCTGCTGTCTTTGTTTTCAGCAGCTTGAGCAGCAATAATTTCTGGACATTTGACAGCAGGTGCTGCAGAATTTTCTTTAGCAAAAGTGTGTTGTGAAGTAGTGTTTATGGCTGCCTTTTGGACAGCAGCTGGTTTTGTTTCTCGGAACAGCAGTCTTGACAGTAGGTGCAGAAGGTAATTGTTCAGTAGCATTGTTGAGGGTGGCAGATCTGGTCATGAAAGAAAAACAAATAAGTTAAATCAACTCCCCGGCAACGGCGCCAATTTTTGACTCGCGGTTGTCGAAGCCGGTCAAAAATAACCTTTCCGGTTATCAACAATTTACAACTGCAGATAGTGGTGAAAGGATCAAATCCACAAGGAATTGAGAACTTACCTATTTTCCTTATCGAGACTAATAAAATAAACTGAAACAAAAATAAACTGAAAAAGAAGAAAACTGAAAATGAGATAAACTGAAACGAAATAAACTGAAACGAGATAAAACTGAAACGAGATAAACTGAAAGTAAAATGGAGGGTTTTGAGATTGATTCAATTAAACAACTACTGAAAGCAATAAAATAAGCGAATAATAAAATAAAAGAGAAATAAATAATAAGAAAGCTCTAGTTGAAGAATTGGATCCACTTCAGTTGTTGGGATTGATCATTGGCACTTAGTTTCTTTTGATTGATTCAATAGATTACTTATGGAGATGGAAGACGCTTCTCACCACCATGTCTCTCCTTATGATTAAACCAATTAGGGAACGTCCTCTAATTAATTACTAATTAACAAATTGCCAAGGAACGTCCTTGGGCTTTAGGCATCAAAACAATTGTTAATTGCATGAAGAGATAGAGAGATCCAATCCTAACTACTCAAACGCATGAGATGTCATTAGATCATACAATTTCTTTAGTTTTTACACCAAGTGTTCCTATGTTTGAATAATCCAAATAATTATGGACTTAAATCATCCAAACTAACACATTATTACTTTGCAATCAAGAATCAACGTAGATCTAAACAACAAAGCAATAATCTTCAACTAGAATAAAAGGTTTCAGCCTCTCATGACTGAAACAAAAACCAAAAAAATAAAGAAAAGAAGAAAGGTAGAAGAAGAGATGTGGCCACTTGCAATCCCGTAGGTGTCTCCAAGGGGAGTGTAAAGAGCATGGGGAGGCTCCTTATGTGTCTTTTTATAGTTGAAAAGTGTTGCTCTAGATGATACTTGCTTCCTAATTAGTGAAGAGGCTACCTAAGGTGTCAAGAGGCTGCCCAAAAGACTTCAAGAGGCTGCCCAAAATGCCCTTGGTCCAAGATGTGCCATCCATGCACATGTGAGAAGGGAAAAACGTGGGGCATGTGTTCAAGTGCAAGGAGTGGGGCCTTTGGTCTTTGCTTGTTGCCCAAGTGTCTTCAAGATACTGTCCAAGGTGCCCAAGACTTGTCTTCACACTATCCTTGCCGCCCATGCACAATTAAGGAAGCTGGAGCCTCCTTTTGCAATTTGAATTTTGAATGTGCATGGCATGAAGAGGGAAACATGTGATCTTGGGACTTGGCTTCCTTATTAAGCTGAATCTTGAAATTCAAAATTTGAATATGAATCTTGGAGATTTGAATTTCAAAATGCTTTCCTTATTTGGCTCTTTATTTATGGCAACTTGAGATTTGGCTTCTTGAATAAGGAAAAGGCTACTTGGAGTTTTGAAATTTGAATTTCAAATTGCCTTGGCTGAATGTTCTTTCCATATTTGCCACTTTCCTTATTTAGAACTTTTCTTATTTAGCTTGACTTGATTTCAACTTGGCAGGCTTGCACTCTTTTGCTCCAATTAAGACAGTTTTAGGGGGATTTTCTCCAAAATGTCCTTTTATACCATTTTCTGCAAAATAATATTAAAAGCACTAAATTAAGCAGAAATCATGTAAATAATCATTAATAATATAAAGATAAAATGGACTAATTTATGCTCTATCACCTGCTGGTGATCTCAACCAATTCTGGCCCTACTATAGCCTTTTCTACCACTTCTTCCCAGCAGACAGGTGACCTGCACTTCCTCCCATATAGAGCTTCATAAGGAGCCATCCCTATGCTAGCATGATAACTGTTATTGTAGGCAAACTCCACCAGTGGTAGATGCTGCCTCCAAGAACCGCCAAAATCTAACACACACATTCTCAACATGTCTTTTATCGTTTGGATGGTCCTCTCTGACTGTCCGTCAGTTTATGGATGAAAGGCAGTGCTAAAGTCTAACCTCGTGCCCATCGCATTCTGCAGACTCTGCCAAAACCTGGAAGTAAACTGGGGTCCCCTATTTGCCACTATTGATACTGGAGCCCCATACAGCCTGACAATCTCCTGTACATATACCTGTGCCAACTTGTCCACAGAATAGCCACTCCTGACAGGAATGAAGTGAGCAGATTTGGTCAATCTGTCCACTATTACCCATATAGAGTCTAATCTGTTGGACGCTGCTAGTAACCCACCATGAAATCCATCGCCACATTCTCCCATTTCCACTCTGGAATCGGTAGCTGGCTTTCGATGCTCTAGCTTCACCCTCTGGCATATTTCACAAGCAGACACAAACTGTGCCACTTCCCTCTTCATAGCTGGCCACCAATAAATCTCTTCAGATCCTGATACATTTTGGTGGCTCCAGGGTGAACACTATACCTGGCATTATGAGCTTCTCTCATAATGTCTCCCTTCAAACTTATGTCATCGGTACACATAATCTGGTCTCGTAACGGAGGATCCCTTTGTTGTCGAATCTAAACTCGCCATTCTTGCCTGTCTGAATAGTTCTCACTATCTTTACCAACTCTGGGTCCTCATGCTGTTTCTGTACCACTTGCTCCAGAAACACGGGTGTCACTCTGATTTGAGCCACTAGTGCACATGTACCAGACAACTCTAGCTATAAACCCTCATTAATGAGCTTGTAAAATTCCCTCACTACCGGTCTTCTCTCTGTTGTAATATGGGATGAACTGCCAAATGATTTCTGGCTGAGAGCATCTGCCACTACATTTGCCTTACCTAGATGATACTGGATCTTGCAATTATAATCACTAAGCAGCTTTACCCATCTTCTCTGCCTCGGGTTCAATTCTTTCTGACTCAAGATGTACTGCAAACTCTTATGATGTGTAAAGATCTCACATCTTACCCCATACAGATAATGCCTCCACATCTTGAGTGCAAAGATCACAGCTGCCATCTTTAGGTCGTGTGTAGGATAATTCAACTCATGCTTCTTCAGCTATCTAGAAGCATAAGCAATTACCCTCTCATTCTGCATTAGTACACAACCTAGTCCCACTCGGGATGCATCACAAATCACTATGAAATCCTCATTACTCGTAGGCAGAGCTAACATCGGTATTGACGTCAGTCTCCTCTTTAGCTCTTCAAAACTTACTTCACACTGTTCTGACAAAACAAACCTCTAATCCTTTTTGGTCAATCTGGTCATAGGAGCAGCAATTTTTTAGAAGTCCTGGACAAACCTCCTGTAGTAACCTGCCAAACCTAGAAAGCTCTTAATCTCTGTCACTGTAGTGGGTCTGGGCCAGTTAGCTACAGCTTCTACTTTCTTGGGGTCCACCTCGATTCCCTGTTCTGACACCACATGCCCCAAGTAAGAGATACTCCTCAACCAGAACTCACATTTAGAGAACTTGGCATACAAGTCGTGTTCTCTTAGGGTCTACAACACAATCCTCGGACTGGAATACATTAAGATATCGTCAATGAAAATAATAACAAAATGATCCAGAAACTGACTAAAAACTCTATTCATGAGATCCATGAATACTGCAGGGGCATTGATTAACCTGAACGGCATTACTAGGAACTCATAATGCCCATATCTGGTCCTGAAAGCTGTCTTTGGCACATCTTCTTCTCTGACCCTCAGCTGGTGGTACCCGAATCTCAAATCTATCTTGGAGAAACAACCGGCTCCTGCTAGCTAGTTGAATAGATCATCAATCTCAGGTAGCAGATACTTGTTCTTGGTAGTGACTTTGTTCAACTGTCTATAGTCGATACAAAGCCTTAGGGATCCATCATTCTTTTTCACAAACAAAACCGGAGCACCCCAAAGTGAGGTACTAGGTTGGATGAAACCCTTATCTACCAATTCTTGCAACTGCTCTTTCAACTCCTTTAACTCTGCAGGTGCCATCCTGTTGGGAGGAATAGAGATGGGTCTGGTACCGGGCATTACTTTAATTTCAAACTCTATTTCCCTATCAGGTGGTAAACCTGGTAGCTCATCTGGGAAAACATTAAGGAACTCTCTAACTACGGGCACTGAAGCCGGTTCCCTAACCTGACTATTTAGCTCTTTGACATGAGCAAGAAACCCCTGACAACCCCTCCTAAGCAACCTATGAGCCTGCAGGGCAGATATCAAACCTCTAGGCATCCCTACTCTGTCTCCTCTGAAGACGACCTCTAACCCATCTTATTCTCTGAACCTGACTACCTTGTCTCTGCAGTCCAAGGTAGCACTATGAGTAGAGAGCCAATCCATCCCTAGAATGACGTCAAAATCAGTCAAATCTAGAACCACAAGGTCAGCTGGAAGGCACCTACCCTCAATAAAAACTGGACTGAACCTGCAAACTGACTCTGCCATAGATGGATCACACTTGGGCCCACTGACCCAAAGAGGACACTCTAGCCCAGAAGCTATCAAACCCAAACTCTCTACGGCTCTCAGAGAAACAAAAGAATGAGAGGCACCAGGGTCCATAAAAGCATACACATTAGAACACCCAATAGTGAGTTTACGTGACACCACTGTGTTTGACGTGTTTGCCTCCTGCTGTGTCATGGTGAAGATCCACACTGGAGCTGAAGGACCTTCCCCTTAGGAACATGCAAAAGAAGAGGTTGTCCCTCTCCCTCTCCCTCGCCCTCTGCCCTGAGATGTGGCCACGGCTGCTGGCTGAGCTACACTGCTAGAAGCTGTCTGCTGGGACTGTGCCATTATAGCTGCATTGGGTCACTCACGTGCCATGTGCCCCTCCTGTCCACATCTGAAACATGTTGTAGTCCCAAACCGATAGACTCTTTTGTGCGGCTTACCGCACCTTATACATCCAGAACTGTCTGAACCAGAGCTTGAACCACCACTCATTCCCAAACCAGACTTCAATTTGTTCTAGAACTTATTCTTCTTCGGCTTTCTGGTAGCTCTGTCCCACTTTTTACCCTTTGACATGGCTATGCTCAGAGATGAGAGATCAATATTCCCTGTCCCAGGGGTTTTGGAACCTGAGAACTGTGCCACCTGTTGTTTAACTGTCCCTTGAATGGTGGCACTAGCCTCCATCTTTCGTATTGCATCCACAATAGTGTGGAAACTCTCCCTCTCTGCTTCTAGGATTAAGGAGGAATACCTTGAATGGAGTCTCATGGTATACCTCCTGGCCTTCTTCTGGTCAGCGTCATATGCCTGCCTCACAAACTGCAGCAACTCCTGAAATTTATTTGTGTACTCATCTACACTCATATCCTCAGTCTGCCTCAACTGCTCAAACTCTATCACCTTCAACTCCCTCGAACTATCTGGAAAAGCCCATCCTGCAAATTCATTAGCAAACTGTTCCCATGATAGGCTGTCCAGTCTTGGATCCACATAGTTCTTAAACTATTATTTCGCCTTCTTGCATTTCAAAGTGAACCCCGCCATCTGAATGGCTCTACTGTCACTGGCTCCCAACTCATCAGTTATCATTTTCACCGTCTTGAGGTACTCAAATGGATCATCACCTATTTTATACTTAGGAGCATCCAACTTCAAATAGTCTATCATTTTCACCTTGGTCCCAGCTGATGGGTTAGATTTGGATGATTGGGTTTTAGGAACCACTGGTTCTACTGGGGGAGGAGGAGGTGCAACATTCCCTAGGTTAAGGTTTGTTGGATTTTGATAAAAGGGTGGAGGCAAAAACATCAGGTAGGGTGGATATGGTGGGTAGTAGGAAGGATAGGGCATGAATGAGGGATATGGGTTGTAGATAGAGAAATCCGATGTGCCTCCCATCGGATACCCTGGTCCCTGTGGGTAGGGTTGGTACTGTGGTGGATAAGCAAAACCCGAGGCTTGAGCACCTCCTTGTGATTCTCCCATACCCTCTTCTGACATACTCACACCCAAACTTCCATCTCTCCTCTGATCATCCTCTACTGTTTCCCTCACATCCGCAGACATCCTACCTGGATCTGTTCTCCTCCTGTTTACATCAAAAGACCTTCTAGGATCCCTTGATGTTTCTCCTTTGCAAGTTCTACTTGACCGTGCTCTTGGCAGAGCAGGGGGAAGGGCATCCATACCCTCATTCTCAGGTGGAGCTCCTGTCAATCCTGCAAATCGACGTGAGCCTCGCATTCTATTTTCTGAAAAACAACATATAACACATAAATATTAGCATCATATGGTTCATGCGGATACACATGAACCCACATCATATACATAACACATCATTAATGCACATGCATATAGTCATGGCATTACACATCATCATTCATTCATCAAGACAGGACTCCATATCCTATCCTAGTGGACATGATTTTTCCTATTGTGCTTGCCCTTCTATAACATCTATGAGCCTGACACTCTAAGTCCGACCATATGAACTTAGGCCTCTGATACCACTCTGTAACGACCCAGAATCCAGACTGCTACCGGTGCTAGGATTCAGATTGACTTAAAGTCACTGGAACCCGTAGCAAGCCTACTAAACATCCTGTGTACCTGATAAAATCCCATACATGATCATACATTTTCATAAAACTTAAAACATTTCACGAACTAAGGCCTGACCTGTGCATGCATCATATCTGTATACATAAAATCCACACTAGAGCCCTCATCAAATGCTCTAGAATGGTAACCATTACATGCCTCAAGCTTGGTTCAAACATAACTCATCATTAAAAACTTTTACATAAAGATCATGAACAACAGGGATTACAAAACTATCATTAGGGCAAAGCACAATTCTAATCCATAAGATATTATATGTCCATTACTATTCTATTACATTAAAACTGTACCAAAAGCTATACTGACTCTCCCAAGCTATCTGCGCTCCTGCAAACCTGGGGTTAGGGGAAAGAGATAATCTACAAGAGCCTAGTGAGCAGAACATAAAAATGGTTTGATAATCATATGCTCATATGGAACGCATCACAACATAAACAATACACGTCAAGATGGATGTGTCACCAGTAACCCTCTATATAATCCAATGTGCCCGGCCCACTACGGGTGCTCCTCAGGACTTTCGCTTAAACATAACATAACATATCCAATATGCCAGGGGTGTAGGATGGGCCTCACTTGGACTTTCCCTTACATAATGCCAGGGGCGTAGAATGGGCCTCTCCTAGACTTTCATATCGTATCATACCATATCATATTATATCATATCATATCGAGGGCTAGTGGGTCATCCAACATCCATCCACAACAACAATAAATTATGCAATGCATTATATTCGTGAATTCTAATGCAAAACAACCTAGTATATAAACATGGCATTCATGATGCATGAACATGCTTAAAAAGTTTGATTTGCTTTAAAATAATAGATTAGTTTAGTTCTACTCACCTCTGGCCAATGTTTGACTAAAACTGTAGCAGCTGTCTCGCTACTGGCCTTTACGGTCTCCTTGGTCCGATCCTACACAGGTAGACTCAAATGAGGGACCAAACATAACTATTACATGATTCTAAACAACTCCCCAAAACCCCCTAAAACATACCAAAATATGAATATAAAACAAGCAAAGGAAGGTTGAGCAGAGGACTTTCGGTGGCAGGTTCGGCGGCCGAAGGTCCTCCACAGATCCCAAAGTCATGCTTTCGGGGGCAGATTAGGTGGCCAAAAGGCTACCTCCTATGTAGGTTCGGCTGCCGAACCCTGCTTCGGCGGCTGAACCTGGATTCTCTAGCAAGGCAGAACCCAAAACTGCCCTATGCGTTCAGCCTCCAAAACTTCTCAAATCCTCACATCCAACCTTTCAAAACATGTATACTCACTCAAACATGCACAAGGGGCATAAAACTAGCCTAAACCTTAACAAACAACTATAAAACATCACAAGAGCAAGCATTTATCATCAAAACTAACATAAACCACCCTAACACTTTAGATCTAACCAAAACATGCATTTTTTAACCCTTAACCCTTTTTAAAACTTACTTAAAACACAGAAAAAGGCTAGGATCTACACTTACCTTTTGAAGACCTAAGGTAGAAGTGACCCAAGCTTGGAGTTGAGTAGAAACGGTCTTCGGAGGTCTCCAAACTTTAAATCTTGGATTTAGGCTCAAATCTTCAAAAACGAGGAAAAATTTATGAATATTTTGAATGAAAAACAACAAAATCAACAATGGAAGGGCAATAACTCACCTTTGCCCGAAAATGGAGAGAGAAACTCTCATATTTTTGGACTGGAGGCCTCTTATAGGTGGCTGACTAGACCACCTTCGGGGGCCGAAAGGAGAGCTTTCGCGGCAGCACCATGTTCGGCGGCCGAACCTGGGCTTTCCTTCCAAAACATTTTTCTTTCTTTTAAAAATTTCTTCCACACAAAAACCAACAGTAAAATCATAAAATTCATTTTGTGAAAAACTTATTTTACCCTTCCAAGAGGTTCCGACATTCGAGATTCCGGATTCCAACGAGAATTCCATCGGAAGGTTGGAATTTCGATGCTGGAGTCTAGCCGGGTATTACACCAGACGTCTCATATGCATTAAGCACAATAAGCATATATCATGCAGATCCCAGTGAAAGTCACTGGACAACTGTTAAGAATATCCTAAAGTACCTTAGAAGGACTAAGGATGCATTCCTAGTTTATGGAGGTTTGGAAGACAAGCTAGTTGTAAAAGGCTACACAGATGCTAGTTTCCAAATCGATATAGATGGCTTCAGATCGCAGTCAGGATTCGTATTCACTTTAAATGGTGGAGCTGTTAGCTAGAAAAGTTTTAAGCAAAGCACTGTAGTAGATTCTACAATAGAAGCCGAGTATATATGATAGCGGTTGTCGAAGCCGTAAAAAATAATCCTAATATCAATCAACAAAATAATTTGTAGATAGTGGCGATAGGGCCGAACCACAGGGATTTGACACTAAAGATCTTCCTAATTATGACTTGGACAAGTAAATAACAAAAACAAATAAAAGGAGGGAGGTTCGTTCTGATGATAATGTATTGAAACCAAAGAGAAAGCAAAGAGTGAGAGAAAGCAATAATTTAAAATGAGTACATCAATGGGAGAAGGACTATAGTTGAAGTATGGATCTTATTTCAGCTGTTTAGAATTGATCATTGATTCTTTGATACTCCTATTTATTTCAATAAATTAGTTTAGGTTATGAAAGACGCTTCTCACAATCAAATTTCTCCTTTGTTTTAGTTTGACTAGGAAACGTTCGCTAATCAAACACTAGTTAACAAGTTGCCAAGGAACGTCCTTGGAGTTTTTTACTTTTCAACTGTTAACTACATTAAGACTTAGAGAAACCTAATTCTAACCTTGCCAACCGCGTGGTCAAGTTTAGATTATGCAACCAAGTGTGCTTGTGTTCAAACAATCTAAGCAATTACGGATCTAAATTATTTAAACTAACAATTTATCTCAGATGTTTTTTGCCATTATTTTCTTCCATAGTTCATAATACATTCTAGCAGTTGCCAATCATGGAAAATCAATGTTACTCTTAAATCACTTTTAATCAACAAAAATTATCTTATGGCAGTGATGTTTTCATTACTAGAATTCTTTGTTGAAATTTCTTTATTTCCTGCAAATTCAATCTCTTATCAGGAACTTCAACGGCAAATCCACTAGACAACCAAATTGAAGCCTTGCAGTCATTAAGTCTGCCCTTATGACCTTAGTAAATCCACTAGACAACACTCACATCCCATTACAGATGTTGGAAACAATATTGATAGCCAATCATTTGCCAATAACGCATATCCTTTACACAGCAAGTATCCCAATACCCACTGAACCAATAACAAAAGCAAAATAATGAAAATCTACTCAATTTTTCAAGAACATATCTGCAAATTCTGTAGCATTGTAAATGAAAAGTATCGAATCCATCAATTTAAAATTTACTTCCCTTTTCTTAATTGGTAAGAACTTGTAGATAGGGTGAGTGAGTATCGATCCCACAGAGACCTCAATTCTATTTAATTTAAATGAACAATATGAAATAGAAAAATAGTTTAATACGAAAAGTGATAAGAAGATAATTTTTTATGAAAGTGGTTGTGCCTTGAGCAAGCCAATAAAAATAAATTTAAAAGAAAATAATAATAATAAACAAAACAATTGAAACTTGAGAAACAAATAAATAGTTAAAACTTTTAGCTGAAGGTAATCAAATTGAGGTATTTTGCAGATGATCATTGGTTAGAAAAATAATTCATGTTATTATCTATTGTTTAGTTATAATGGTCAAACACGCGAATCCCACTAATTCTTCCTAATGAATAAATTAATCCGCTTCGCGCTTAAATTAATTTCTAGTCAACTAACAACCCCAACACACGTGCAGATTTAATTAGTCAACTGCATTAAGAGAGAAAAACTTAAACTTGATCAATAAAAACACGCGAATTATTTAAATCAAATCTGCCAATTTCTTAACATAAACTAATATGTTAATTGCTACTTATTATTAACTCAATTAAAAAATTATGAATTTAATTAGATTAATTAGCTATAGGTTGTTTTCCTAAGAGATTCAATAGGCCTCTTGAATTCTCAAGAAAACAACATTGGAGGTGGTGTTCTTCGAAATCATAAATTGACAGAAAATAGAAATAAGATGAAGAGAATTGAAGTGCATAACCTCACAACTTGAACAAACCTCAATTTAATTTAACTTTCAACTGAAAATAATTGTTTAGCCACTCATGACCATAATAAAATTATAACAACTAAGCAAAAGAAGAAGAAGAAGAAGAAGAAAAGAAGAAGGGGGGCAGCAAGAGAGGAAAGGAGGGAGAGAGGTAGAATATGATTCTCTGGGTTTAATGCTAGGAGCCTTTATATGGGTACAAAAGGATAAAACTTAATAGTTTAAAATAAAATCTACTACTCCTATCTTATCTCTATCTTAATCTTATCTCTATCCTAATATGATTGAGTTTGATTCAACTTTGAAGTTGATCTTATCCTTACTTAGGTGGCAAAATCTATCTTATCTTCTCATCGCCTTGGGCTACAAGTTTGGTCAAGGTTATAGCCTCCCAGTATAAAAAATCCTTTAATTCAACCTTTTTTCGTTCATTTTCTCAACTTCTACTCACAAACCTGTCCAAAATTAAATTCAAATTAAAACTAAATATTTATATTAAAATTATAGTAAAATCAAGGAATTAAATGAGGAACAAATTGTGAGTTTTGCAACTCATCAGTAAAATTACAATTTTTATATGGATATTCTACCGCAAACCAGTACCAAGTAATTATAACCACAAATTGTTCCATTCAACAAATTCACAGAGACAGATAGCTCAAGATTCATATTCTCATACAAGTCAAGTCAACCATAGCAGAATAACTTTGAATCAACTCACATTAAATTCACTATAAAATAAACTAACAAACATTTTATTTCCTTTCATTTGCAAATCAGTTTAGATACAAAGTTGAGTAACTATTTCCCTTCATTGTACAAAACCATACATACATAGCAAACCACACCACTAGTATACTCATTAATATTAATTTCTTAACCAATTTTTTCCTATATAACTCAACATGCATATGTTGAATTCTCTAAATCAGCTTGTCCTTTTCTCCATTCAATACATAAATTTCTTTTTTTCTTTCCAGCAAATTTTCTTCTACAAGATTCAACTTAATCTCCATTGAGCACTTGTTATCTTCTTTGAATGCAATGAGAGCTTCCAAAGCTTTCAGTTTATCAAATATCACATCAAATACAATCCTCTCTCTGGATTCTTGTAGCATTTCATAATCAAAACAAACAAAAAAATTACAGTTACTTAGCCGCATATCAAATAGCACTTAAATTAATAATATTTATTTTACCTATATTGTAAAAAAATTTAATAGCAAAATACATTAATTTAGAATGCATTACCTTCCTTAAAGGGCAAGAGTAGAATCTTTTCCCTGTATTTCTCCTTGTATATGAAATAAGGAGATGGGCATGAACATTATGCACATGACAGATTACACGACTACCACTGGTTGTGGTTGATGAAGAACAAGTTACATTAGACATTATTTTTGACGCACCGAAAAGTAAGAGTTCTTGATGTGAAGAAGGATACTTCAAATTGATTGCATTTGGAAGGAACTCACTGCCATGTTAAATGCCCCTTCGGTTACTGTTGTGTTTGAGATTTATAGAATTAGGGATTTATTTGAATTGGGATAGAGCTTCAATTTGGAGATTTTAATGAGGTTAACTATGGGTTAACCTTGGGTTATAATTTACTTAGGTGTAAATTAAAAAATATTAGAATTAATCCATGTAGGATGCCATGTGGCTTCAAAAAAAATCTAGTGAAAATTGATTCTGGCAGTTAGCTAAAATTGAGGCAAATTTGAAAAGATTGGCTTTATTGTTCAAGATTTTAAGAATAGGATATAATTATGAAAAGTCGTAAACCTTTGCATTTTTTTTGTCCAATATACCTTAATTAAAAAATTGTATTTCTTAATCTCTATGAAAAAGCAAAACGGATAAAAATTATGAGATAGAGGAAGTACTATTTAGTCTCTGTAGTGTGAGAAAATTTATTAATTGATTACTTAGTTTTGTTAAAATGCATAGTAATTAGTTCTTCCGAATTGAGGGTATTTTAAACTTTTGTTCAACACATATGACTAAAGTTAATAGAGTTAATATAAAAACTAATTAGTAAACTTTTAAAACCTCTTGAGTATTTTAATATATTTTTTAAAATTGAAAAACTAATTAGTGAATTTTGACTAAATAATACTTTTTCTAATAAATAATTTGACATAATGATGAGGAGACTCTGCCATCCTCTCAAATTAATGATGATTTCTATTCATTTTCAGCCATTTAACACTTCAAATTTTTTGTTCAATGATAACAATAAAAAATATATTATATTAATTGTGACGACCCGGAAACTGGACCTCTACCGGCGCTAGGATTCAGATCGACTTAAGGTCACCGGAGTCCGTAGCAAGCCTACTATACATTCTGTATACTTGATAAAATCCCATACATGATCATACATTATCACAAAAACTTAAACATTTCATGAACCATGGCTCGACCTGTGCATGTATCAAAACTGAAAACATAAAACCCATACTAGAGCTCTCATCAAATGCTCTAGTATGGTAAACATCACATGCCTCAAGCTTGGTTCAAACATAACTCATAATTTAAAACTTTTACATAAGGATCATGTTAATAGGGATTACAAAGATAAAAACTAGGGCAGAGCATAATTCTAATCCATTAAACAATACATGTCCACAACTATACTATTATATTTGTCTATACCAGCTATAATGCCGACTTTCCGAGCTATCCTTGACCCTGCAAACCTGGGGTTAGGGGAAAGGAATAAGCTACAAGAGCCTAGTGAGCTGAACATAAAAATAGTTTAATAAACATATGCTCGTATGAAATGTGTCACAACACAAACAATTCACATCAAGATGGACTTATCACTAGTAACCCTCTACATATTTCAATAGTGCTCGCCCCTCGACGGAGCTCCTTAGGACTTCCTCTTAAACATAACATAACATATCCATAATGCCAGGAGCGTAGAATGGGTCTCGACCTAGATTTTCTCTTACATATTGCCAGGGGCGTAGAATGGGCCTCACCTGGACTTCCGTATCATATCATATAATATCATATTCAAGGGCTAGTGGGTCATCCAATATCCATCCACATCAACAGTAAATTATGCATTGCATCATATTCGTGAATTCTAATGCAAAACAACCTAATACATATACATGGCATTCGTGATGCATGAGCATGCTCAAAAGGCTTAATTTCTTAAAATAATGATTCAGTTTAGTTCTACTCACCTTTGGCTGACGCTTGCCTAAAACTGATGCAGTTATCTCACTGCAAGCCTCTACAGTCTCCTAGGTCCAATCCTACACAGATGGACTCAAATGAGGGACCAAACATAACCATTACAAGACTCTAAACAACTCCCCAAAAACCCCCTAAAACATAACAAAGCATGCATATAAAACAAGCAAAAGAAGGCTGGACAGGGGACTTTCAGCGGTAGGTTCGGCGGCTGAAGGTCCTTCACAGATCCGAAAGTCAAGGACTTTCGGGGGCAGGTTCGGCGACCGAACCTTACTTCAGCGGCCTAACCTGGGTTCTCCAGCGGCCGAACCTGGGTTCTCCAGCAAGGCAGAACTCGATTTTGCCCTATGTACATAGCCACCCAGCACTCCAATCCTCACACCCAACTCCTCAAAAACCTTCATACTCACTCAACATGCATAAGGGACATAAAAGCTAGCCTAATCCCCAACAAGCATCAACGAAAACAACACAAGAGCAAACATTCATTAATAACCCAACTCAAACCCTAAAACTTTAGATCTAATCTTTTCATGCATTATTAACCCTTAACCCCTTCTTAAAACTTATTTAAAATATAGTAAAAACAAAGATCTAGACTTACCTCTTGGAGATCTAAGGGTGACAGCAACCCCGACTTAGAGATGCGGTAAAAAGGTCTCTAGAGGTCTCCAAGGTTTAAATATTTGAATTCAAGCTCAAAACTTCAAAAACAAAAGGAAACTCGTGAATTTCCTAAGAGATTTGAAGGAAAAACAACAAAACCATAAAAGGGAGGGCAAGGACTCACCTTTGCCTGAAAATGGAGAGAAAGCTCTCTCATTTTCAGGCTGAAGGCCTCTTATAGGTGGCTGGATAAACCACCTTCGGGAGCCGAAAGCGAAGGTCTCGCGGCGGCACCAGCTTCGGTGGCCGAACTTGAAGGTTCGGCGGCCAAACTTGGGGTTTTCCTTCAAAACTCTTTTCTTTCTTTTTAACACAAAACACAAAAATTTTCAAATTCGTTTTATAAAAACCTTATTTTACCCTGCCTAAGGAGATTCCAGCTCTGAGATTCTGGGTTCCAACGGGGATTCCGTCGGAAGGTTGGAGTTCCGACACCGGAGATTTAGCCGGGTATTACATAAGGACTGTTATGTTTTGACATAACCAAACATTGTCTTTAATCGGACAATCATAAAGGTTATAATTGAGCATAACAGAAATTATGTAGAGGATATTGAACAATCAAGATAAAATTTGTCCATCTCTTTGAAAGAGATATCTTCTGGGTCCCTCGATAAGTGAGACTGAGAAATGCATGGCCATGCTCAAATGAATTGATAGTGTGATCAATATCATTTGATTTTATCAGTCTACTTAGAGATCGATAAATCACAAGTTTGAATATTATAAGTTTGACATTGACCATGACTTATGTTCAAACTATATATCGTGTGACAAAGGGATTAATACATGTTCTATTTATTAGGCTTTATCAGACTATCGATCCTCATATTAGTTGGATAGTCATAATGTCTTGCTAGAGGCTACTTATGATTTATAGGTCTGGTGGGACTGGGCCTATTGCCAATTAATGTGAGTCTATTAGGTCACACACATAAGAACGTTGTTGATGTGCTATATTAATAGGCTAAAATCCCATTAGTATGATTAATAATAATAAAGATGTTATTATTATTAATATTAATTATTATTATAAGATAATAATATTTAAAAGATCTGCAGTTTATCTGTAACTGTTACAGATAAAAGATTTTCAGTTTTTCTTATCAAAACAAACTGTCTCGTAAGATATTTTAGTATCTGTGAGATTGTGATAGTTGGTTATGAACACAACTCTTCCACGAAAAGAGTTGTGGGAAAACAAAAGATTGAAACGAATAAAAACCTCTTGACTGTGCGGTTGTCGAAGCTGGTAAAAAATAACCTTTTTGGTTATCAACAATTTTACAACTGTAGATAGTGACAAAAGGATCGAATCCACCAGGAATTGATACTTACATATTTTCCTTATCAAGACCAAGTAAACAAACTGAAAGTACAATAAAAAGGGGGGTTTTGAGATTGATGAATTGAACTAGAATTAAAATCAACAAAGTAAAGCAAATAATAAAGTAAAGAGATTCAATAATGAGAAAAGCTCTAGTTGAAGAATTGGATCCACTTTAGTTGTTGAGATTGATCATTGACACAAAGATTCCTTTATTTGATTCAATAAATTAGTTATGGAGATGGAAGACGCTTCTCACCACCATATCCCTCCTTAAGCATAAATCAATTAGGGAATGTCCTCTAACTAATTACTAATCAACAAGTTGCCAAGGAACGTCCTTGGGCCTTTGGCATCTAACAACTGTCAATTACATTAAGAAATAGAGAGACCTAATTCTAGCTACCCAAACGCATGGTGATATTGCTAGATCATGCAATTTCCTTAGTTTTTACACCAAGAGTTACTTGTGTTTGAATAATCTAAGCAATTACGAACTTAAAACTATCCAAATTAACAAATTATTACTTTGCAATCAAGAATCAATGGGCCCTATTGATCTAAACAACAAAGCAACAATGGAATTAAGTATGAAATTACATAAATATTGAAAAACAAAAGATAAACAATGTATATTTAGATCTCCCAATCCATAAAACAACTAAAGTTTCACCTAATCTTCACTAGAAAAAGAGGTTTCAGCCACTCATGGCTGAAACAAAACACAAAATAAAGGAAAGAGAAGAGGAAAGGAACCAATCAGTGCTTGGAGAGGAAGGAGAGGTGCTGCCCCTTGCAATCCCAAATGTGTGTCAAAGGGAGAGAAGAGAAGGCATGGGGCGGCTCCTTATGTGTCTTTTTATAGTTGAAAGTGTTACCCTAGGTCTCCTTGATGAGGTGGAGCCTTCTTTTGAATTTTGAATTTTGAATCTTGATTACTTGGGGGGCAAGTATGTTTTCTTAAGATTTGGCTTCCTAAATAAGCTGAATTTTGAATTTTGAATTTTGAATGTGCATCTTCTTGAGATTTGGCTTCTTCAATAAGGAAAAGACTTCTTGAAGATTTGAAATTTGAATTTCAAATTACTCTGCTGAATGTACTTTCCTTACTTGTCACTTTCCTTATTTAGCACTTTCCTTATTTATCTTCACTTCAGCTGCAACTTGGATTGGGCAAATGATCAAGCATAATTTAGTCACATTTTTATTATCTTTATTACTGTTTAATTACACATTTTTCTAGTTTAATTCATGTTTTTATGATGTTTTTACAGAAAAGGAGAAAATTGGAAACTTGGAGAAAAATTGCAAAAAAGGCTGGAAAATTAATTGGATCGAAGTGATTTGGCCAAATCACTCGCAGGAAGCTAAAGCAAGAAATTGGGACTGACTTGCAGAAATGATCTGGGCAACCGATTTGGGCAAATCACTGCCCAAATCAAACTGACGCAGAGGAGGACAGCAGCGCGGGAAAAAGGAAAATTTCAAACTTCAAAAGCATTGAAGTCCTATCCTACTTCAAACACTACAAGATCAATCCTATGACAACTCCAAAAGCCACCCCAAAAAAAATCCTTCACCAAAGGACTTTTATTCATTATAAAATACAAAAGCAAGGAGTAATTAAAAGACCATCATGAAGTCCAAATCAAAGAAGGATTCCAAGTCCTAAATAAATTAGGACTCTCCACCTATAAAAGGGACAGCACTAAAACCAGCAAACATCATCGAAAATACTGCAGAAATTCAGTAGCAGCACAGCAGCCTCTTTTTCTATTTTTCTTCTTTCTTTTTATGTATTTTTGTCCACCATGAGTGGCTAAACTCCTTCTTTTCTAGTTGAAGTTGGGAAATTTCAGTTTTGTGATGAATTGGGAGCTCTAAAACTCCATTGTTGAGCTCCTATTTTTTAATATTTATGCAACTTGTTCTTCATGCTATTATTGCTTTGCTATTAGAACCAATTAAGGCCTGTTGCTTTTAATTGCATAAGTGATAAATTGTTATTTTAAATAATTTAGGTTCATAATTGCTCAGATTGTTTGAACACAAGCACACTTGGTTGCATAATCTAAACTTGACCATGCAGTTGGCAAGGTTAGAATTAGGTTTCTCTAAGTTTTAATGCAGTTAACAGTTGAAAAGTAAAAACCCCAAGGACGTTCCTTGGCAACTTGTTAACTACTGTTTGATTAGCGAATGTTTCCTAGTCAAACTAAAACTAAGGATAAATTTGGTTGTGAGAAGCGTCTTCCACAACCTAAACTAATTTATTGAAATAAATAGGAGTATCAAAGAATCAATGATCAATTCTAAACAACTGAAATAGATCCATGCTTCAACTAGAGTCCTTTTCCCATTAAATTACTCATCTTTTTAATTATTGCTTTCTCTTACTACTTAGTTTTAATTTTAGTTCACTATCATCAAAACAAACCCCCCTCTTTTTATTTTCACTTTTATTATTTAATTGCTCAAGTCATTATTAGGAAGATCCGTAGTGTCAAATCCCTGTGGTTCGACCCTATTGCCACTATCTACAAATTATTTTATTGATTGTTAATAGGTTTATTTTTTACGGTTTCGACAACGGCTATCATAAATTGGTACCATTGCCGGAGATTTGATCTAACTAACCTATTTTCCTTTTATGACCAGGGCTAATCGTAAAGAAGCTCTTCTTTACGATCCAAAAATTGAACGTACTGCCAAGAGCTTGAGGAAGTAAGCAAACTTGAGGAACCAAGCCTCAAAACTATTTTCATAAGCAACAACAACAAATCTGGTATCTGCCATACAATCTACTGCACCTTCGGCAGAATTTGCTGAACCTGCTACTACACTTGCTGCTATATTTGCTGCACAAATCATTGCTGTATCTACTGCACAAATTGCTGTTGTACCTGCTGAATAAGTTGCTAAACCAATTGCTGAAACTGCTGTACATGCTGCACTTATTGAATCTGTTGCTGCACAAGCTGCTGCACTAAAAACTAGCCCTTAAAACTGCACCAGAATCAACCCAAAAACCAGAAATTTTTGCTAACAAAATCCCAGAACCAGCCCCTAAAACAGTAGCTGAACCAACTGCTATAAAGATAGTCACAACAGCACTTGAAGAGGCAGAAAATGCAGCAGCTACTGCTCTTGAACTAGCTGCTGTCCTTGCTGAATTTGAAGCTAAAAATGTTAAGGCAAGAGCTCCAATGGCACAAGAAAGGACTCTCCGCGAACTAGCAACACCCTTGGATGATCAAGCACTATGGTGCATCACCTACCCACCTTTGGCAGCCCCTTTTAAGCTCAATACCGGATTAATTCATCTCCTTCCAAAATTCAGAGGTCTGAAAAGTGAAGATCCACACAAGCACCTTAAAGAATTTCACATTGTGTGCTCAGTAATGAGGCCTCAAGGTATTTTTGAAGAGCATGTTAAATTAAGAGCTTTTCCCTTTTCTCTTGATGATTTTGCCAAAGATTGGTTACTCTATTTACCACCTGGATCCATCACTTCATGGACTGAGATGGTGAGAGCCTTCTTGAGCAAATACTTCCCAAAATCAAAAGCTATTGGCATCAGAAGAGAGATCAGTTGCATCAAGCAAAAGGATTATGAAGAGCTATATGAATATTGGGAAAGATTCAAAAGGTTGTGCTCAAGCTGCCCTCAATATGATATTTCTGACAAATCACTCATCGAATACTTCTATAGAGGTTTGCTACCTTCGGAAGTAAAGTTCATAAACGCAGCATGTGGAGGATCAATTGAAGACAAGTCACCTCAAGCCATAAGGGATTTAATTTCCACCATGGCAGCAGCCTCGCAGCAATTTGGAGACCAAGAACAGCCACCAAGAAGGGTGAATGAGGTGAGTACATCCACTTTAGCATCCCAAATCTCTGATCTCACCAATGTTGTTCGTAGCCTTATTGTGGGTCAAGCCCAACAAGTCCAGCAAATTCAGCAACCCAAGCCATGTGGAATATGTGCAAATATAAACCATCCAACTAACCTATGTCCTTCCCTTCAAGAAGAGGACCAGCAAATCAATGCAGTTGGAGGATTTAATGGGCAAAGAAGGTACGATCCCTATTCTAACACCTACAACCCAGGTTGGAGGGACCATCCAAATTTCAATTATGCAAGGGCCAATCAATATCCGAGCTATCAGCAAAGGAATCGAGTCCAAGCAGCACCTCAAAAGTCCAACACACCCCTTGAAAAGATTGTGAAATCCTTAGCAAACACGGTGCAAAACCTTGAGCAACAAGTGGGCCAAATAGCCTCATCCATGAGTAAGCTTGAATCACAAGGAAAGCTACCTTTCCAAACTGAGATCAATCCAAGGTAGAATGCTAGTGCCATCACATTAAGAAGCGGGAAAGAGCTTCAAGACAGCAAAACTGAGCAACGATCTGCCCAAATGCAGAACCCAGGTGCTGAGGAGAATCTGCCATAAAGTGATACAGGGTGTCAATTTGCCGAAATCGCAGACCCAATCGATGGATAGATAGTACTGCCCAGCAGTGGTGATTTGCCCAAATTCTCAGAAAAGACAGAAGGCGATTTGCCCAAATCAATTACCTAGGCAGAATTCAGCTCCAAACAGACCAAGGCAAATCAACAACTAGAAGGAAAATTTAAGGTACCTCCTCCCTTCCTAAAGAGATTTGCAAGATCACAAAAAGAAAAAGAAGAGAAAGAAATACTTGCAACCTTTCGCAAAGAGGAGATCAATATACCTTTGCTTGATGCTGTCAAACAAATACCAAGGGACACCAGCCAGGAGGATGAGGAGAACAGGAAAATTTTGAAAGAAACAGAAACAAAAGAGACAACATGCTGCACAGATTGGTCCAGAGGCTATTTGCCCAAATCACTTGTACAGTCAGAATCTGATTTGCCCATATCACTTGAACAGATAGAAATCAAATCAACAATGCAGACAGATTTTGATTTGCCCAAATCATCAGTGCAAGCAAAATTTGATTTGCCCAAGATCAGTACCAAATTGCAGCCACCTTTTATGGAGAAATATGAATTGGAGTTCAAAGTGCTACCCAATCACCTCAAAAATTCAAACATAGGGGCTAGAGGCACACCACACTTGAAAGAGGAGAAATTAATCATGTTACTTCATGAGTACATGAAAGAAATAGGATGGGTTATAACCAAAATGAAAGGTGTGCTGCACTTGTTACTTAATTCTGTTGGAATCCTTTTCCCTCCCCCCATTACTTGAGCCTTGATCAAGTCAGAAAAGTCCAGCCCACGACTTTAAACTAGGGCGCTACTGGGAGGCAACCCAGCAGAGGCGATTTGCGCAAATCGATGGGAAAATCAGCAGAACTTAACTACAGCAGAAGTGATTTGGCCAAGTGATTTGCCTAAATCACTGTCCAAATCAGCAGAACCTCCAACAGCTGATCAATCTGCAGAATCTCGCATTGATAGAATGGAGGCCCGAATCATACACATGGAGCACTTGCTGCAACTGTTGATGGACAATTTTCTGCCCACAGACCATGACAGCCAGTGATTTGGTCGAGTGATTTGCCCAAATCACTGACCAAATCACCCATAGGCCAGGAACTCCCTTTCTCGCTTAATTCTTCTTTATTTTACATTGAGGACAATGTTTAGACTAGGTGTGGGGGTACTGGGGAATATTTTTGCACTATTTGCACCATCTTTTGCTTTCTTTTTTCTTCTTTTTGCATTTTCTACCCTTTTACACACACCAATTTTTTTCTCTCTCACACACATTTCTTTTTGCACTCATATTCACTTATGCACACATGCACACACATAGATTTTGTTTTAACCTTTGCTCTACTCAGCATAGATGATTTGGTTAAAAGAGCCTCCTATCTCATGACCCCATTAAATTTTCCAACCCTTTGAACCTAAATTGAATCAATTATAGTGTGTTACCTTCACTTAGGAAGTTTTTCTCTTAAATTGAACCTTTGCACTTGCTATGGTCAAGGAAAAAATATATACATGCAATAAAAGTTAGTGTAACTCTCTATGAGCTGATTTGCCCAAACTATTATAAAAAAAAAAAGAAAAGAAAAAAAAACTAATCAAAATCAAAAAGCACAAAAACATAACATGTTTCGATGGTCAAAGACTATGAACAAAGCTAGTAGCCACTTGAACAAGTGACCAACTGAGTAACCGGGGGTGGGTATCACCAATATGCACTTTCGTGTAAAAGGTTGGTGATTTTTTCATGCAAGAATAAGTACTACTGAATAAAAATGCTTTAAAGGGGGCAAGTGACTCTTAGGGGTTGCATTAAGCCTAAAACGAAAGAATAAAGTATGATCAAATAAAAAACTTTCTTTCGGCCATGGTGGGTAAAAGGAAACAAAGAAAGAGAGGACAACCTTAGTGCATGTACTCTACACTGTAATACTTCAATTTGGGAGTCTAGGGGGGCTGATAAAGTGATATTTAGGCTCAAAAGAAAAAGAGGCTTGATTGACTAAGTTATTTCTTGCTTGAGGATAAGCAAAAGGCTAGGTGTGGGGGTATTTGATCAAGCATAATTTAGCCACATTTTTATTATCTTTATTACTGTTTAATTACATATTTTTATAGTTTAATTCATATTTTTATGATATTTTTATAGAAAAGGAGAAAACTAGAAACTTGGAGAAAAATTGCAAAAAAAGCTGAAAAATTGATTGGGTCGAAGTGATTTGGCCAAATCACTCGGAGGAAGCTAAAGCAAGAAACTGGGACTGACTTGCAGAAATGATCTGGGCAAGCGATTTGGGGAAATCACTGCCCAAATCAAACTGACACAGAGGAGGACAGCAACGCGGGAAAAAAGAAAATTTCAAACTTCAAAAGTATTGAAGTCCTATCCTACTTCAAACACTACAAGATCAATCCTATGACAAATCCAAAAGCCACCCCAAAGAAAATCCTTCACCAAAGGAATTTTATTCATTATAAAATACAAAAGCAAGGAGGAATTAAAAGACCATCATGAAGTCCAAATCAAAGAAGGATTCTAAGTCCTAAATAAATTAGGACTCTCCACCTATAAAAGGGACAACACCAAAACCAGCAAGCATCATCGAAAATACTGCAGAAATTCAGCAGCAGCACAGAAGCCTCTTCTTCTATTTTTCTTCTTTCTTTTTGTGTATTTTTGCCCACAATGAGTGGCTAAACTCCTTCTTTTCTAGTTGAAGTTGGAAAATTTCAGTTTTGTGATGAATTGGGAGATCTAAAACTCCATTGTTGAGCTCCTATTTTTTAATATTTATGCAACTTGTTCTTCATGCTATTATTGCTTTGCTATTAGAACCAATTAAGACCTGTTGCTTTTAATTGCATAAGTGATAAATTGTTAGTTTAAATAATTTAGGTCCATAATTGCTTAGATTGTTTGAACACAAGCACACTTGGTTGCATAATCTAAACTTGACCACGCGGTTGGCAAGGTTAGAATTAGGTTTCTCTAAGTCTTAATGCAGTTAATAGTTGAAAAGTAAAAAACCCCAAGGACGTTCCTTGGCAACTTGTTAACTAGTGTTTGATTAGCGAACGTTTCTTAGTCAAACTAAAACTAAGGAGAAATTTAGTTGTGAGAAGCGTCTTCCACAACCTAAACTAATTTATTGAAATAAATAGGAGTATCAAAGAATCAATGATCAATTCTAAATAACTGAAATAGATCTATGCTTCAACTATAGTCCTTTTCCCATTGAATTACTCATCTTTTTAATTATTACTTTCTCTTACTACTTAGTTTTAATTTTAGTTCACTATCATCAAAACAAACCCCCCCTCTTTTTATTTTCACTTTTATTATTTAATTGCTCAAGTCATTATTAGAAAGATAAAAAAAGCTGAAAAATTGATTGGGTCGAAGTGATTTGGCCAAATCACTCGGAGGAAGCTAAAGCAAGAAACTGGGACTGACTTGCAGAAATGATCTGGGCAAGCGATTTGGGGAAATCACTGCCCAAATCAAACTGACACAGAGGAGGACAGCAACGCGGGAAAAAAGAAAATTTCAAACTTCAAAAGTATTGAAGTCCTATCCTACTTCAAACACTACAAGATCAATCCTATGACAAATCCAAAAGCCACCCCAAAGAAAATCCTTCACCAAAGGAATTTTATTCATTATAAAATACAAAAGCAAGGAGGAATTAAAAGACCATCATGAAGTCCAAATCAAAGAAGGATTCTAAGTCCTAAATAAATTAGGACTCTCCACCTATAAAAGGGACAACACCAAAACCAGCAAGCATCATCGAAAATACTGCAGAAATTCAGCAGCAGCACAGAAGCCTCTTCTTCTATTTTTCTTCTTTCTTTTTGTGTATTTTTGCCCACAATGAGTGGCTAAACTCCTTCTTTTCTAGTTGAAGTTGGAAAATTTCAGTTTTGTGATGAATTGGGAGATCTAAAACTCCATTGTTGAGCTCCTATTTTTTAATATTTATGCAACTTGTTCTTCATGCTATTATTGCTTTGCTATTAGAACCAATTAAGACCTGTTGCTTTTAATTGCATAAGTGATAAATTGTTAGTTTAAATAATTTAGGTCCATAATTGCTTAGATTGTTTGAACACAAGCACACTTGGTTGCATAATCTAAACTTGACCACGCGGTTGGCAAGGTTAGAATTAGGTTTCTCTAAGTCTTAATGCAGTTAATAGTTGAAAAGTAAAAAACCCCAAGGACGTTCCTTGGCAACTTGTTAACTAGTGTTTGATTAGCGAACGTTTCTTAGTCAAACTAAAACTAAGGAGAAATTTAGTTGTGAGAAGCGTCTTCCACAACCTAAACTAATTTATTGAAATAAATAGGAGTATCAAAGAATCAATGATCAATTCTAAATAACTGAAATAGATCTATGCTTCAACTATAGTCCTTTTCCCATTGAATTACTCATCTTTTTAATTATTACTTTCTCTTACTACTTAGTTTTAATTTTAGTTCACTATCATCAAAACAAACCCCCCTCTTTTTATTTTCACTTTTATTATTTAATTGCTCAAGTCATTATTAGAAAGATCCGTAGTGTCAAATCCCTGTGGTTCGACCCTATTACCACTATCTACAAATTATTTTATTGATTGTTAATAGGTTTATTTTTTACGGCTTCGACAACCCCTATCAGCAAACAACTTATTCTCCTTTATCCCTTTTTAGGCAGTTTTAAGAGTATTTTCACCAGATTACCTCTTTACACCATTTTCTGCAAAATAAGATCAAAACCACAAAATTAGGCAGAAAAAGTGTAAATTAACATTAATAACAACATGATAAAATGGTCTAAATTTGGTCTGATCTAATACCCCCACACCTAACATTTTGCTTGTCCTCAAGCAAATAAACTTAGCCAAACAAGCTCTCTTTGCTACTTGATCCTTTATTTCCACTTAAGCTCTTACTCTAGACCCCTATTTTGAAGCATTACAGTGAAGAGTGTATGCACCAAGGTTACTCTCCTTCCTTCCTTGTCTCCCTTTACCTACAATGGCTAGTATTTGTTTTCCTCATAAGAGAGATTATACATGCACATATCCTTGTTCAGTTAAGACTCCTTCTAGCTTTCGGAATGACTTGCCCTTGACTTGAAGCATTTTATTCAGCTTTTTGCACTTTAATCTTGATTGAAAAAGTTACCAACATTTTGACGTGAAGGTACATATTTGTGATACCCACCCCCAATTACTCAGTTGGTCACTTGTCCAAGTGGCTACTAGCTCTGTTCATAGTCTTTTGACCATTGGAACAGTTTTCAATTTGTGCTTTGAAGTCTTTGCCTTTGCTGAATTTCTTTTTTTCTCAATGAATTGGGCAAACCAACACCAATTGCTAAAATAAGCCATGTTTTATTATTCACACATCTTTATTATTCTCTCTAATGAGCAATGTCATATATTTATCACCATAGCAAGCTCAAAGATTCAATTCAAAGGGAGATTCTAAAAAATTAATACAACTCACTGCAATTGATTCAACTTAGGTTTAAAGAGCCATCACATCAATGGGTTCATGGAAAGAAAGCTCATTCAACATAGCCTATGTGTTTGAGTAAAGCATATCAAAACAGAAAAAAGAAAAAAAACTGTGGCTATATGTGTGTGCATTAAAGGCAAAATAACAAAAATGAAAAATGTATGCAAACTAAAAATTAAAGCTAAAAAGGACTTAAAATAAAAATTCAGAGATATGCACCCCCACACCTAATTTATGCATTGTCCTCAATGTATTAGAAATATTAAAGTTCAAAGGAAACTGAGTACTCCTCTGGTGTGGTTGTTTGGTGCGAAACACTAAGCAAGCTGTGCAGGATGATTCAGTGGAACTTCTTCCACTACTTGCACTACGAACCCTTCATAGTATGGTTTCAGGCGATGCCCATTCACCTTGAAGATCTTTCCTGTCTCTATGCTACGAATATCTACGGCTCCATGGGGATAAGTGTGCTCCACAATGAATGGCCCAATCCACCTAGACCGCAGCTTTCCTGGGAACAACTTCAAATGAGAATCAAAGAGTAAGACTTTATCACCAACCTTAAATTGTTTTCTTGAAATACGATTGTTATAGGAGGCTTTGGTCTTGGCTTTGTAGTTCCAAGAACTCTCGTATCCATCTCGTCTTATCTCTTCTAGTTTTTGGAGTTGCAACTTCCAATGGTGTCCAGCTTCCTTAAGATCCATGTTGCAATTTTGACAGCCTAGTAGGCTTTGTGTTCAAGATCAACTGGAAGATAACAGGCTTTTCTATAGACCAATCTGTAAGGAGACATCCCTATGGGCGTCTTGTAGGTTGTCTTGTATGCCCATAAGGCATCTTCCAATCGTACACTCCAATCTTTTCTACTGGGGCACACTGTCTTTTCTAGAATGGCTTTGATTTCTCTATTAGACACTTTAGCTTGCCCATTCATCTAAGGGTGGTAGGCTGTGGATGTTCTGTGTATAACATAGTGCTTTTTGAGAAGGTTTTCCACTACCTTGTTATAAAAGTGAGTCCCTCTATCACTGATGATTGCCTTGGGCACTCCATGCCTGGCAAAAATGTTGGTCTTCACAAAATCCACTACTGCCTTTGCATCATCGGTTCTGGTTGCTCTAGCTTCTATCTATTTGGACACATAATCCACTGCAAGGATGATAAAAGTATATCCAAAGGATGGCGAAAATGGCCCCATGAAGTCTATGCCCCATACATCAAATATCTCGTAGACCATGATGGGATTCTACGGCATTTGGCTTTTATTGCTTAGATTTTCAGTCTGTTGGCATCTGATCAGTCCAAATTTAGATCATTTATTATGTTGTTATTAATGTTAATTTACACTTTTCTACCTAATTTTGTGATTTTAATTTTGTTTTGCAGAAAATAGTGTAAAAGGGTAATTTGGTGAAAATACTCTTAAAACTGCCTAAAAGAGAATAAAAGAGAACAAATAGTTTGCCCAAGCGAAGTTGCAGCTGAAGTGAAGCCAAATAAGGAAAGTGCAGTAGCAAAGATAAATAAGGAAAGCGCAGTCAGCAGATTAATTTGAAATTCAAATTTCAAATCTTCCTTCCCTTATTTAAAATGTGAAGACATCTCAGCATTTAGTTCTGCCTATTCAGGAAGCCAAACCTCAAGAAGATGCACTTGCCTCTCAAGCAATCAAGATTCAAAATTTGAAATTCAAAAGAAGGCTCCACCTCATAAGGAAACTTAGGGCAACACTCCATCCTATCTTCAAGTGCCGCACACCCTATATATGCCTTTCTTCTCCATTCGGCGCAAGCTTCTCTTCTTCTCTCAATTCAGATTCAGTCGTACGCCTCCAAGCTCTTCCAAGCCTTCGGTTCTTCTTCTCTTCTCCTTTTTCTTTTTATTTTTGGTTTTGTTTCAGCCATGAGTGGCTGAAACCATTTTTTTCTAGTTGAAGATTAGGTGAAACTTTAGTTGTTTTATGGATTGGGAGATCTGAACACACATTGTTTATCTTTTATTTTTCAGTATTTATGCAATTTCATGCTTAATTCCATTGTTGCTTTGTTGTTTAGATCTACGTTGATTCTTGATTGCAAAGTAATAATTTGTTAGTTTGGATAGCTTTGAGTTTGTAATTGCTTGGATTATTCAAACACAAGAACACTTGGTGTAAAAACTAAGGAAATTGCATGATCTAGCGATATCACCATATGTTTGGGTAGCTAGAATTAGGTCTCTCTATTTCTTAATGCAATTGACAGTTGTTAAATGCTCAAGGCCCAAGGAAGTTCCTTGGCAACTTGTTGATTAGGACTTAATTAGAGAACGTTCCCTAATTGATTTATGCTTAAGGAGAGATATGGTGGTGAGAAGCGTCTTCCATCTCCATAACTAATTTATTGAATCAAACAAAAGAACCTAAGTATCAATGAGCAATCCCAACAACTAAAGTGAATTCAATTCTTCAACTAGAGCTTTTCTCATATTTAAATTTCTTTACTTTAATTATTTGCTTTACTTTATTGCTTTCAGTATTAGTTTAATTCAATCAATCTCAAAACCTCCCTTTTTTTTTTTTTACTTTCAGTTTATTTACTTTCAGTTTGTTTGCTTGCTCTTGATAAGGAAAATAGGTAAGTATCAATTCCCTGTGGATTCGATCCTTTTACCACTATCTGCAGTTGTAAAATTGTTGATAACCAAAAAGGTTATTTTTGACCGGGTTTGACAACTGCACAGTCAGCATTGTGCACATGATCTGCAAAACAAATAGGCATCTCAAAAAATAGTAGGCCAAAACAGTCCACTTTCAAGTATTTTGTGAGTTGTCTTTCGTGGTCCAAAGTGTCCACCACAACTGTATGAATGACAAAATGTGAGTACTGAGGCTATCTCTTTATCTGGGATGCATCTCCTTATCATTTGATCTGAACAGTGTTTCCACAGGTATGGTTCATTCCAAACATAGTACTTTGCATTCTTCTTTATTTTGTCTTTTGTGTGTTTAGGCATATCAAAGGGTAAGTTACCTGTGGCTAGGTAGTTCACAATGTCGGCATACCATGGTTCATCAGTTTGGGCATGAAAGATATATTCATAGAGGCCACTCTCACTTTCTATACATTCTGGAAGTTGCCGCACGGAGATCCCCTGTTCGGGCAAACAATATTCTACTTTCTCCTCTTGTTTAAGCAAACAGCTTACTACTTGTGTCACCTGCATAACTTGGTTGGGTAAACAAGCGTCTTCCTGCTCTGCCTCTTCTGTTGCTTGTTCGGGCAAATGGCATTCTGGTTGGGATATCTGCTCAACTAGTTTGAGCAAGCTACATTCTGTATGCTGGGGTGGTTTGGACGGACAACAGTCTATTTGCATTGGCTATTGGACCTGTTTGGGAAAATAGTTTATGCCCTACTGTGCAGTCTGCTTGGCCTATTGTTTGGGCAAACAGATTTTCAGCGTCACTTTCTGGCAGATTTTCTTCAGCAATCTATTTTTGCAATTGTGCAGCCCTATCATTCTGAAGCTCTCTCCCACTTCTCAACGTGGGGGCACTAACATTTTGCTTTAGATTAATCTCTGTTTGGGAAGGTGATTCCTCTTGAGATTCTAGCTTGCTCACGGAAGTAGCCATTTGACTCATTTGCTCTTGAAGGTTTTGCACCGTATTTGCTAAAGATTTTATGATCTCTTCAAGGGGCACACTAGATTCTGGAGGTGCTGCTTGGGCTGGTTTTTGATATTGATTCTCCCTAGCATAACTGAAGTTCGGGTGCTCCCTCCAACCTAGATGGTAAGTGTCAGAGTAAGGATCGTATCTCTGCTGTCCATTAAATCCTCCATTGGCATTGACTTGTTGTTCTTGATGAATTTGTTGAGCCTGACCTATAACCAAACTACAGATAACAGAAGTTAAATAAGAAATTTGTAAGGCTAAGGAAGATGTACTTACCTCATTAACTCTCCTTGGCAGTTCTCTTTGATCTCCATATTGTTTTGAGGTTGCTGCCATGGTGGAGATTATGTCTCTTATTGTAACGACCCGAAAATCGGACCGCTACCGGCGCTAGGATCCAAATCGGCTTAAGGCCGCCGGAACCTGTAGCAAGCCAAACATTCATCCTGAATACCTGTTTAATCCCATACATGATCAACAATTACATGAAAATTTAAAACTTTCTCATTTAATCATTCATTCATTCGTTCTTTCATTCATTCTTTCATTCATTCTTTCATTCACACTTTCACCAAGCTTAATCTGTGCATGCACAAATCATAACATAAAACCTCGCACTGGAGTCCTCATCAAATACTCCAATGGGGTAACATAACATATATTAAGCTTGGTTTTCAATCATCATTAAATATTTAAGATCATGTACTAAAAAGGGATTAACAAAATACTATGGTCAAGCACAACTCTAAACTTCCATAAGCATCATTACATTACATTTACTGTACTTTTACATTACATCATAATCATGTTCATGTCCACTTCTATCTATTACATACAACATGACTCTACTCCTGCTGACCTCCTGGTCTACCCTGTACCTGCAAACCTGGGGGTTAAGGGAGAGGGGTGAGCTATAAAGCCCAGTGAGCAGAATAAATAAACATTCAATTTAAATTTCATGCTTTCATGAAATGCAACACATCGCAAACAAATCACATCAAGGATGGACTTGTCACCAATAGTCCTCAACATAGTCCAATCATGCCAGGGGCGTAGAATGGGCCTCACTGGTCTTTCTCTTACCATAGCATAACATAACATAACATTCCAACTGTGCCAGGGGCGTAGAATGGGCCTCACTGGTCTTTCTCTTACCATAGTGCCAGGGGCGTAGAATGGGCCTCACTGGTCTTGCATACCGTATCATCATCATATCATATCATACGAGGACTAAAGGATCATCCAACATCCACCCACATCGTCATCAAGTTATGCAATGGAACATATTCGTGAATTCTAATGCAAACAACCTAGTATATCTCATGGTATACGTGATGCATGTATCAAGCTCAAAATCTATTTATTTGCTTTGAAACGTAAAGAGTTATTCCACTCACCTCTGGCTGAAGCTCTAATGACTCTGAAGCAGCTATCTCACTGCTGAGGTCCTCGGTTCCTCGGGTCTGAACCTACACAGGTGGACTCAAATGAGGGACCAAACATCCATGAACATGATTCTAAAATATTCCCCAAAAACCCACTAAAACACCTTAAAACAATCATAGAAATCATGCAAAGGAGGGCTGAACAGGGCACTTTCGGCGGCAGGTTCGGCGGCCGAAAGGCCTTCCAGAGCCAAAAGTCATGGACCTTCGGCGGCACTTTCGACGGCCGAAGGTTCCCTCCAGAGACGAAACTCATGCATGTTCGGCGGCACCTTCGGCCGCCGAAACTCCCTTCCAGAGCCGAAATTCCTCTTTCGGGGGCAGGGTTCGGCAGTCGATACATGCTACCACAGGCAGGTTCGGCGGCCGAAAGAGCCTTCGGCTGCCGAACCTGAGTTCTTCCCAAAGGGTAGAAACTCAGCTCCAACTTGCACAAAAGCCTCCCAACTCAATCACACATGCATTTTCCTAGTCTACAACATGCAAACTCAAGCCAACAAGCACATAGGGGTCTCAAACTAACTTAAACCCCAACCAAAACACATCAAACATGCATATTCAACATACATTGTTCATAAACACACATTTAACCAAAAACTCATCATAAACCTACACATGCATTTCTACCCCAAGAAACTTCATAAAACTTGCTGAAAACATGAAATGAATTATGGATCTACTCTTACCTCTTGAAGAACGAGAGGAAAAACGATCCTAGTTCGGAGATGGGGAGAAATCAACTCTTTGGTCTCCAAGCTTCAAAACTTGCTCTTTTGTTCAAATATCTTCAAATCAACATAAAGCTTGTTAAAACGTGAAAAAATCGGAGGAAGAACATCAAAGATCAACCATGGGAGAGCAGGAACTCACCGTGGCCGAAAATGGGGAGAAAACTCACCCGTTTCAGCCATGGAGCGCTTTTATAGGGGCTGCCAGACCACCTTTCGGCAGCCTAAAGTGCCTCCAAAAACTCATGCAAGTTCGGCGACTGAACCTTTGAAACTTTCGGAAGCCTAACATGCCCCCCTAAACCATCCAATGTTCGGCGGCCGAACTTGAGGTTCGGCAGCCGAACCTGGAAATGCCTCATTGGTCTTTTTCATTCAAAACTCAATTTCCTTTCTTGCTTAAAACCATAAAATACATTAAAACATTTTATGAAAACATGGTTTTACCCTTCTAGAGGTTTCCGACATCCGAGATTCCACCGGACGGTAGGAATTCCGATACCGGAGTCTAGCCGAGTATTACATTCTTCCCCC
Organism: Manihot esculenta; assembly: GCF_001659605.2. Taxonomy (NCBI): domain Eukaryota; kingdom Viridiplantae; phylum Streptophyta; class Magnoliopsida; order Malpighiales; family Euphorbiaceae; genus Manihot; species Manihot esculenta. The sequence goes on from NC_035172.2 coordinate 20,047,611, forward strand.
CTTAAGAACATTCGTCCCCGAATGTTCACCAAACAAACATAGCATGGCAGAAAAACACAAACACACAACAAGGCACATAAAACTCACCTTAGAAGAGATGAGGATATTGCTGGAGCATGGACTCCTGTGTCTCCCAGGTACACTCTTCGATGTTGTGGTGATTCCAAAGGACTTTCACCATCGGGATCTCCTTGTTTCTCAACTTTCTAATCTGAGTGTCAAGAATCCGTACTGGCTGTTCAACATAGGTGAGATCTTCTTGGATCTCCACATCAGGCTCACTAAGAACCTTGCTCGGATCTGACATGAACTTTCTTAACATGGAAACATGGAAAATCGGATGGATTCTTGACAGAGCGCATTTTAGGCCATATTATCATGATCTTAATGATGTTTATTTGCACAGTTTCTGCCTAATTTGGTTGTTTTATTCATGTTCTACAGAAACTAGGTGTGAAAAGACATTCTGGAGAAAATGTGGTTAAAACTGCCAAAAAGTGCCAAATATGGAAAGTTCCAGAAAAGGAAAGTTTTCATATATGGAAAGTTCCAAATAAGGAAAGTTTCATATATGGAAAGTGCCAAACAAGGAAAGAGTCAAAGAGCGCAGCCAGCAAACTGTCCGAAATTCGAACTGCAGAATCCTTCCTGCCTTGTTTAGAACGTGTGCCAAGAAAGGAAAGTCTTCAAATAAGGCAAGTTTTCAGAAAAGGAAAGTCTTCAAATGAGGAAAGTGCAGAGGCAAAAGCAAATAAGGAAAGCTCAGTCAGAGGATTATTTAAAATTCAAATCGCAGATATTTCTTTCCTTATTCAAAGATGTGCACATACTGCAGCAGTCATATCTTCCAATTTAGGCAGCAAGATCTCATGAAGGCACACTTGCCTCTTCTGCGTTCAGCGTTTAAAATTCAAACGAAGGCTCCACCTGAAAAGGAAAGACTTGGCAGATCCACTTTCCCTCTTGCATTCAATGACTGCGCACTACTTGCCTTCTGCAACATGATCTGCGCACCACTCTCTATTCAGGAAGGAGATCTCTATGCACTTGGCCTTCATACAGTCCAGATTCATAATTCAATAGAGGATCCATCTAAATAGGAAGTTTGGACAGCAAATATTTCCTATACAGTGCTGTCCGCGCGCCTACCTCTTCTGCAAAGCCTGATCCGCGCGCCTCCTTCCCTTTCAGTGCTATCCGCGCGCATGCCTCTCTCCTGCAGAGCAAGCCACGACATTTCTTCCTCTATTGGCATCCTTGGATCGCTCTTCCTTCCTTTTCAGACACAAGGTACGCTCCTTTCCTATTCTGAAAGCCATCTGCGCGCACCTGCCTTCTGAAGTGCATGCACTACGATTCTTTCCTCTTTTGCAACAACTTGGGCAGCAAGTTGCATATGGGCAGCCTCCTCACTAATTAGGAAGCAAGGGCAGCATCTACACTAATTAGGAAGCAACTTGGGCAGCCTCTACACACCTAGGGCAGCATCTAGAGGCTATAAAAACCTCTCTTCAAGGCAGCCACGAGTTGGCCTTCTTTCCCCCTTCTCCTAGGCTTCGGTCAAGCACTTCTCTCCTTCTTCTTCTTCTTTTCTTCTTCTTTTATTTTATTTTCTGTTTTGTTTCAGCCATGAGAGGCTGAAACCTTTTATTCTAGTTGAAGATCAAGTGAAGCTTTAGTTGTATTGTGGATTGAGAGACTTGGACATTCATTGTTTTACCTTTTGTTATTCAATATTCTTGTGATTTCATGCTTAAGGATATTATTGCTTTGTTATTTAAGATCTCCATTGATTTTTGTTGCAAAGTGATATATTGTTGTTTTGAATGATTTTAAGTCCGTATTTGCTTGAATCGTTTGAACATAAGAACACTTGGTGCACAACCAAGGAAATTGCATGATCTAGTGTTGTCTCCATGCGTGTGGGTGACTAGAATTGGTTCTCTCCATTACTTTATGCGATTGACTTTTGCAAAAGGCCTAAGGCTCAAAGACGTTCTTTGGCAATTGTTAATTAGTAATTGATTGGTGGACTTTCCCTAATTAATTTAATCTAAAAGAGAGACTATGGATGTGAGAAGCTTCTTCAATCTCCATAGCCAATTTATTGAATCAACAAAGGAACATTTGAGTCAATGATCAATCCCTTCAACTAAAGTGAATCTAAATCTTCAACTAGAGCTTTTACCATCATTGTTTTACCCTCAATTTACTTCCTGCTTACTTTTAATCGCTCTTTTCTTTAGCTTAATCAAATCAATCTTGAAACCCCCATTTTTTACTTTACATGCACTTGCACTTTCTTTTCTTTTCTGCTCTCTTTAATTTGGTCTATTCAAGGAAGGTAAACGAGTATCAATTCCCTGTGGATACGATCCTCTTACCACTGTCTGCAATTTTAATATTGTTGGTAGTTAAACAGGTTATTTATTTTGACCGGCTTCGACAACCGTTCTGTCAAAATTGGCGCCGTTGCCGGGGAGTTGATCTAACTTGTTTACTTTTCTTTCAGGACCTGATCTGCACTGCGAAGAACACCTTATTGCAGAACTGAAAAAAAAAATAATAAAAAAAAAAAGAGAGAGAGCACTCCATCGCAGACCACACTTCTGAAACATCTCAATTGCACATCTGAATCATGGATGAGGTAAGTAGATATGATCTTTCTCTTCTAACATCTTTATTGAAAGATTTAACCATAGAACAAGACGCGGTAAGTACACCTTTTCGCCTTGCGGAACTTTATGAACAAATTGCTGCTATGAGAAGTTTTGTTATAGACCAAGCTGAACTAGCTTTTGAAGAACAACTCCAACAAGTACATGCATGTGAAAGATTCTATGGACAGCCGAGATATGCAATACCTGAAGATACCAGAACTAATCTTTATAAGATGTTGGAGACTTTGCAAAATGTCCAACAAGACGTGGATCGAATAGCCGCCAAATGGAGAGCAGGCATGGTAAGAAAAGAGGAAGAGCTCCAAGATGGTGAGACAGGTGATGAAAGTTGGCAAGTACAAGTGCAAGCTGCTGAAGAAGCACAACCAGAAAACTGTTTGTTCAACCCAACTGATCAAACAGAACCTGTTATTGATTTAGATGTCATTGATTATTTGAGCAAAGATGTTTTTTATATGAATCAAGATGATATTCTAAACAATGATCCTTGCAGGGAAGAGAGCCAGAAAGATCCAGAACAAAAAGAAACTGACTGTTGCATCCAACAGGTGGACTGTAGCCATGCGCAGAACAAGGGGGAGTCAATCGCACCTCTTCAGACTAATCTTGCGCAAGAAGGAGTACATGAAAGCCTTTCAGATGCGTCCTTTCAGTTTCCATCGCAGATGAGCTCCTCCAGTCCTCCCTTTCAGTCAGATCTTGCGCAAAAGGAGGAAACTGAAACCAATTCAGCCATTCATCCAATGCAACCAGCCCATGCACACAATGAAAATGAAGAACTCCAAGATCCAAAACCAAAGGAGCATGCAGATCTATGCTTGCCCAAACCGCCAGATAAGGTAGAGTTTGTTTTGCCTGAATTCAGTGCCATGTTGCAGACATCTATGAGGAAACATGAATTGGAATTCAAAATGTTGCCAAATAATCTCAAAAATGCAAACATAAGGGCAAGAGGCACACCTCATCTGAAAGAGGAGAAACTGATCATGTTACTTCATGAGTACATGAAAGAAAGAGGATGGGTTATGACCAAAGCAAAAGGCATGCTACACTTTGTTCTTAATTCTGTGGGGACTCTTTTCCCTTCCCCAATTACTTGAGGCAACTTGCCAAGTGGATCGCACCATGCAACACCACACCAGGGGAGTACTCAGTTTCCTTTGTTCTTTTATGTTTTCTATACATTGAGGACAATGCATGATTTAGGTGTGGGGGTGCGGATCTCTGAAATTTTTAATTTTTTGCTTTAGACACATTTTTTCTTTCAATTTGCATTTTCCTTTCAGTTTTTTTCCTTTCAGTTTTCTTCCTTTCAGATTTCCTTTCAGATTCATGCTTTGCGTTTTGCTTTCAGTTTTTTAAAATTTTTCGTTTTTTCTTGCTTTCAATAGCACACTCATCCACAATCTTCTTCTTGATTTGCTTTACTCAAACTGAACAAACTATGTTGAATGAACTTTCTCTCCATGACCCCATTGATGTGATGACTCTTTAAACCTAGGTTGAATCAATTGCAATAAGATGTATTCATGTTTGGGAATTGCTTTTGAATTGAATCCTTGAGCTTGCCATGGTGAAAAACATACTGATGACCCTCAACTGATGAGAATAAATTGAAATTGTGTGAATGAACTTAATGTGACTTGTTAGCAATTGGTGTTGATTTGCCCAAATCATTGAGAAAAGAAATTCAGAAAAGGCCTAGACTTCATAAGCACAATGTGAAAACTGTTCCAATGGTCAACAGACTATGAACAGAGCTAGTAGCCACTTGGACAGGTGACCAACTGAGTAACTGGGGGTGGGTATCACCAATATGTACCTTCACGTCAAAAGGTTGGTGACTTTTCCAAGCAAGTTTAAAGTGCAAAAAGGCTGAATTAAGTACTTCAAGGTAAGGGCAAGCCACTCTGAAAGCTAGATTAAGTCTTTGAATGAACAAGAACTAATGCATGTATGATCTCTCTCTTGAGGAAAACCAATCCTAACCATGGTAAGTAAAGGGAAACAAGGAAAGAGGTAAGTAACCTTGATGCATACATTCTTTATTGCAATGATTCAAAATAGGGGTCTAGAGTAAGAGCTTAAGTAGACATAAAGGATCTAAGTGAAGAGAGTTTGTTCAACTGTGTTTGTTTGCTTGAGGACAAGCAAAGGGTTAGGTGTGGGGGTATTTGACAGAGCGCATTTTAGGCCATATTATCATGATCTTAATGATGTTTATTTGCACAGTTTCTGCCTAATTTGGTTGTTTTGTTCATGTTCTACAGAAACTAGGTGTGAAAAGACATTCTGGAGAAAATGTGGTTAAAACTGCCAAAAAGTGCCAAATATGGAAAGTTCCAGAAAAGGAAAGTTTTCATATATGGAAAGTTCCAAATAAGGAAAGTTTCATATATGGAAAGTGCCAAACAAGGAAAGAGTCAAAGAGCGCAGCCAGCAAACTGTCCGAAATTCGAACTGCAGAATCCTTCCTGCCTTGTTTAGAACGTGTGCCAAGAAAGGAAAGTCTTCAAATAAGGCAAGTTTTTAGAAAAGGAAAGTCTTCAAATGAGGAAAGTGCAGAGGCAAAAGCAAATAAGGAAAGCTCAGTCAGAGGATTATTTAAAATTCAAATCGCAGATATTTCTTTCCTTATTCAAAGATGTGCACATACTGCAGCAGTCATATCTTCCAATTTAGGCAGCAAGATCTCATGAAGGCACACTTGCCTCTTCTGTGTTCAGCGTTTAAAATTCAAACGAAGGCTCCACCTGAAAAGGAAAGACTTGGCAGATCCACTTTCCCTCTTGCATTCAATGACTGCGCACTACTTGCCTTCTGCAACATGATCTGCGCACCACTCTCTATTCAGGAAGGAGATCTCTATGCACTTGGCCTTCATACAGTCCAGATTCATAATTCAATAGAGGATCCATCTAAATAGGAAGTTTGGACAGCAAATATTTCCTATACAGTGCTGTCCGCGCGCCTACCTCTTCTGCAAAGCCTGATCCGCGCGCCTCCTTCCCTTTCAGTGCTATCCGCGCGCATGCCTCTCTCCTGCAGAGCAAGCCACGACTTTTCTTCCTCTATTGGCATCCTTGGATCGCTCTTCCTTCCTTTTCAGACACAAGGTACGCTCCTTTCCTATTCTGAAAGCCATCTGCGCGCACCTGCCTTCTGAAGTGCATGCACTACGATTCTTTCCTCTTTTGCAACAACTTGGGCAGCAAGTTGCATATGGGCAGCCTCCTCACTAATTAGGAAGCAAGGGCAGCATCTACACTAATTAGGAAGCAACTTGGGCAGCCTCTACACACCTAGGGCAGCATCTAGAGGCTATAAAAACCTCTCTTCAAGGCAGCCACGAGTTGGCCTTCTTTCCCCCTTCTCCTAGGCTTCGGTCAAGCACTTCTCTCCTTCTTCTTCTTCTTTTCTTCTTCTTTTATTTTATTTTCTGTTTTGTTTCAGCCATGAGAGGCTGAAACCTTTTATTCTAGTTGAAGATCAAGTGAAGCTTTAGTTGTATTGTGGATTGAGAGACTTGGACATTCATTGTTTTACCTTTTGTTATTCAATATTCTTGTGATTTCATGCTTAAGGATATTATTGCTTTGTTATTTAAGATCTCCATTGATTTTTGTTGCAAAGTGATATATTGTTGTTTTGAATGATTTTAAGTCCGTATTTGCTTGAATCGTTTGAACATAAGAACACTTGGTGCACAACCAAGGAAATTGCATGATCTAGTGTTGTCTCCATGCGTGTGGGTGACTAGAATTGGTTCTCTCCATTACTTTATGCGATTGACTTTTGCAAAAGGCCTAAGGCTCAAAGACGTTCTTTGGCAATTGTTAATTAGTAATTGATTGGTGGACTTTCCCTAATTAATTTAATCTAAAAGAGAGACTATGGATGTGAGAAGCTTCTTCAATCTCCATAGCCAATTTATTGAATCAACAAAGGAACATTTGAGTCAATGATCAATCCCTTCAACTAAAGTGAATCTAAATCTTCAACTAGAGCTTTTACCATCATTGTTTTACCCTCAATTTACTTCCTGCTTACTTTTAATCGCTCTTTTCTTTAGCTTAATCAAATCAATCTTGAAACCCCCATTTTTTACTTTACATGCACTTGCACTTTCTTTTCTTTTCTGCTCTCTTTAATTTGGTCTATTCAAGGAAGGTAAACGAGTATCAATTCCCTGTGGATACGATCCTCTTACCACTGTCTGCAATTTTAATATTGTTGGTAGTTAAACAGGTTATTTATTTTGACCGGCTTCGACAACCGTTCTGTCAATTCTCTCCATTGAAGCAGGTAAATCCAACTTATATGATACATTCTCGATCTTTTGCAAGATTTCAAAGGGTCTGATGTACCGTGGAGCTAGCTTACCTTTCTTCCCGAACTGAATCACCCCTTTCATTGGAGACACTTTGAGCAATACCAAATCCCCCTCCTGAAACTCTACTTGCCTTCTGCGGATATCTGCATAACTCCTTTGCCTGCTCACAGCAGTCTTGATCCTTTCTCTGATTATGGGCACCACTCTGCTGGTGATCTCTACTAGCTCAGGACCTGCCAAGGCCCTTTCTCCAACTTCTTCCCAACAGACAGGCGACCTGCACTTCCTTCCATACAAAGCTTCATATGGAGCCATCCCTATGCTAGGCATGATGGCTGTTATTGTAGGCGAACTCCACCAAAGGTAGATGCTGCCTCCAAGAACTGCCAAAATCCAGCACACACATTCTGAGCATATCCTCTATTGTCTGGATGGTCCTTTCTGACTGTCCGTCCGTCTGAGGATGGAAAGCAGTGCTAAAATCTAACCTGGTACCCATAGCGTTCTGCAGACTCCGCCAAAACCTGGAGGTGAACTAGGGCCCTCTATCAGACACTATTGAAACAGGAACCCCATGCAACCTGACAACCTCATCAACATACACCTGCACCAACTTGTCCACAGAGTAGTTACTCCTGACAGGAATGAAGTGAGCAGATTTGGTTAATCTGTCCACAATCACCCATATGGAGTCTAATCTGTTGGACACTGCCGATAACCCCACCACGAAATCCATAGCTATGTTCTCCCATTTCCACTCTGGAATAGGTAGTGGGTTAAGCATTCCAGCCGGCTTCTGATGTTCCAGCTTCACCCTCTGACATACTTCGCAGGCTGACACGAACTGTGCCACTTCTCTCTTCATAGCTGGCCACCAATAAACTTTCTTCAGATCTTGATACATTTTGGCGGCTCCAGGGTGAACACTATATCTGGCATTATGAGCCTCTCTTATAATGTCTCCCTTCAGTCCCACGTCATCTGGTACACACAATCTATTCCCATAGCGGAGGATCCCCTTACTGTCAAATCTGAACTCTTCGTTCTTGCCTGACTGAACAGTCCTGGCAATCTTTACTAACTCTGGGTCCTTGTGCTATTTCTGAGCCACCTGCTCCAGAAACACGGGTGCCACTCTCATCTGGGCTAACAAAGCACCTGTACCAGACAACTCCAACTGCAAACCTTCATTGATGAGCTCGAAGAACTCCCTCACTACTAGCCTCCTCTCTGCTGAAATATGGGACAAACTGCCAAGTGATTTCCGACTTAAGGCGTCTGCCACAACATTCGCCTTACCCGGATGGTACTGGATCTTGCAATCATAGTCACTGAGCAGTTCTACCCATCTTCTCTGCCTCAAATTCAGCTCTCTCTGACTCAGGATGTACTGCAGGCTTTTATGATCAGTGAAGATCTCACATTTTACCCCATAAAGGTAATGCCTCCACATCTTGAGTGCAAAGATTACCGCTTCCATCTCATGGTCATGTGTAGGGTAATTCAACTCGTGCTTCTTCAGCTGCCTAGAAGCATAAGCAATCACCCTTTCATTCTGCATTAGCACACAACCCAGTCCCACACGGGACGCATCACAATACACTGAGAAGTCCTCCTTACTAGCTGGCAGAGCTAACACTGGCGCTGAAGTCAACCTCTTCTTGAGCTCCTCAAAGCTTTCTTCACACCGGTCGGTCCATACAAACCTCTGGTTCTTCTTAGTCAGTCTGGTCATATGAGCTGCAATCTTAGAGAAGTCCTGGACGAACCTCCTGTAGTAACCTGCCAAACCCAAGAAGCTCTTGATCTCTGTCACTGTAGTGGGTCTAGGCCAATTAGCTACAGCTTCCACTTTCTTGGGGTCTACCTCGATTCCATTTTCTGACACAACGTGCCCCAAGAATGAAATGCTCCTCAGCCAGAACTCACACTTGGAGAACTTGGCATACAAGCCATGTTCCCTCAAGGTTTGCATAGCTAACCTCAGATGATGGGCATGCTCCTCTGCATTCCTGGAATACACTAAGATATCATTTATGAAGACAATAACAAAGTGATCCAGTTACTGGCTAAACACTATGTTCATGAGATCCATGAATGCTGCAGGGGCGTTGGTTAACCCGAACGGCATCACAAGGAACTCATAGTGCCCATATCTGGTCCTGAATGCTGTCTTCGATACATCCTCTTCTCTTATCCTCAGCTGATGGTACCCCGATCTCAAATCTATTTTGGAGAAACAACCTGCTCCTGCTAGCTGGTCGAATAGATCGTCGATCCTTGGCAACGGGTACTTATTCTTGGTAGTGACCTTGTTCAACTGCCTGTAGTCGATACAAAGTTTGAGAGATCCATCCTTCTTTTTCACAAATAGCACTGGAGCACCCCAAGGCGAGGTACTCGGTCGGATGAATCCTCTATCTACCAACTCTTGCAACTGCTCCTTAAGCTCCTTCAATTCTGCTGGCGCCATCCTGTAGGGAGGGATAGAGATCGGTCTAGTTCTAGGCATCAACTCAATTTCGAACTCTATCTCCCTAGCAGGCGGTAGACCTGGCAGCTCGTCTGGGAAAACGTCTAAAAACTCACTGACCACGGGCACCGAGGCGGGCTCTCTGACATGACTATCCAGCTCTCTCACATGAGCTAGAAAACCCTGACAACCCCTCCTAAGTAGCCTACGAGCCTGTAGGGCTGATATCAAACCTCTAGGTGTACTCCCCCTGTCTCCACTGAAGACAACCTCTGACCCATCTTGACATCTGAACTTGACTACCTTGTCTCTGCAGTCCAAGGTAGCACCATGGGTAGATAACCAATCCATCCCTAGAATGACGTCAAAATCTGTCAAATCTAGAACCACAAGGTCGGCAGAAAGGCATCTCCCCTCAACAAAAACTGGACTATACTGGCAGACTGACTCTGCCACTGACGGGTCACACTTGGGTCCACTGACCCATAGGGGGCACTCTAACCCAGAGACCATCAATCCCAACCTCTCGACGGCCCTCGGAGCAATGAAAGAATGAGATGCACCAGGGTCCATTAAGGCATAAACATCTGAGCAACCAATGATGAGATTACCTGCCACCACGGTGTTCGATGCATTTGCCTCCTACTGTGTCATTATGAAGATCTATGCTGGGGCTGATGGACCTTCACCTCTGAAACCCGCTGAAGAAGAGGCTGCCCCTCTCCCTCTGCCTCTGCCACTGGCCTGAGTCGCGGCTGGAGCTACTGTTGAGCTACACTACCAGAGGCTGTCTGCTGAGACTGTGCCATAAAAGCTGCTCTAGGACACTCCCAAGGCATGTGTCCTCCTGTCCACACCTGAAGCAGGCTGTCATCCCAACCAGACATACACCCTTGTGCGGCTTCCCACACTTCCTGCATACTGCATTATCTGCACCAGAGCTCGAGCCACTTCCCAATCCCAGACCTGACTTGATCTTGCTCCAGAACTTGTTCTTCTTTGACTTCTTGGTGGTACTGCTCCACCTCTTACTAGCTGAACTCAGAGAAGAAGGGTCCAACTTGCCCCCACCAGGGGTCTTGGAACCAGAAGGCTGTGCCACTGACTACTTAACTTTCCCCTCGATTATTGCACTAGCCTCCATCCTCCGAGCCATATCCACTATGGCATGGAAACTCTCCCTCTCTGCTGACTGAATCAAGGAGGAATACCTGGAATAGAGCCTCATGATATACCTCATTGACTTCTTCTGATCTGTATCCAGATTCTGCCCAGCAAACGGCAACAGCTCCAAGAATCTGTCTGTATACTCATCCACACTCATCTCATCTGACTGCTGATAGAGCATAATTTAGTCCATTTTATATTAATATTATTGATAAATATTTACATGATTTCTGCTTAATTTATTGCTTTTAATATTATTTTGCAGAAAATGGTGTAAAAGGACAATTTGGAGAAAATTTCTCTAAAACTGCCTTATTTGGAGAAAAAGAGAGCAACCCTGCCAAGCTGGATTCAAGTCAAGCTAAATGAGAAGAAAATATTTTGAAGCTTAAATATTCAAGTATTTGGGCCCACGCACTTGGACTCATGCACAAAGCCCATCTCCTCAAAACGGACAGCCCACTCACATTAGCTCTTCACGTGGAACAAGACCGCACTTCAGCAAGCACATGGCCGGCACTTTGACTTGCAACTATGGCCCGCATGATCAGCTCGCTCCAATTCCAGCGCTTCAATTCCATTCTCGCCGACGCAATGGACCAAAGCAAGGCTCAATTCACGCACGTCACAGCCCACTCACGTACACGGGCCCGCCAAACCAAGCCAAGCGCGCGTCCCATTCCCGCGCAGGGCCCACACTCCACTTCAACGAGCCCGCGTATGGATAGCCTCTCCTGCAGATGGACCAGCGCGCTCCCACTTGAATGACAGCCCATGGATCCACTCAACACACATGATGGCCAAAGCTTGGACGGCCCACTCATCCTCAGCAACCCACGCTCCTTCACGTGGACCCGCGCTTCACTCGATCTACTCCCAGGTCAGATTTCCTAAACAGCAGCGCACCTCTACACTTATAAAAAGGGCTGTTCAGTGAAACGGACGGAGGACAATTTCAAAATTCCTTCCTCTCGGCGATTTCCGCAGGCCAGCACAAGCTCATCTTCGGTTTTTATTTTCTTTTCCTTTATTTATTTTCTGTTTTTAATTTAGCCAATGAGTGGCTAATTTCTTCATCTAGTTGAATATTGGTTGAAATTTTAGTTGGTTAATGGATTGTGAGACTTGATCCAATATTATTTAATTTTTGGGAATTCAATATTTATGCAATTTCGTATTTAATCTTCATATTATTTTGTAATTGAAATCTACGTTGATTTTTTTATTGCAAAATAATTATTTGTTAGTTTGAATAATTTAAGTCCGTAATTGCTTGGGTTATTCTTACATGAGGACACTTGGGATAGAACCCAAGGAAATTGCATGATCTAGCGTTATCTCCATACGTTTGGGTAGCTAGGATTGGGTCTCTCTCTATCTTAATGCAATTGACAATTGTTTTGATGCCTAAGGCCCAAGGACGTTCCTTGGCAATTTGTTTATTAGTAATTAATTAGAGGACGTTCCCTAATTAATTTATTCCTAAGGAGAGATAATGGTGGTGAGAAGCGTCTTCCATCTCCATAACTAATCTATTGGGTCAACCCAAAAGAGCAAAGTGTCTGTGATCAACCCCAACAACTAAAGTGGATCCAATATTTCAACTAGAGCTTTCTCATTATTAATTACTTTCTACTTAATTATTTGCTTTCTATTATTATTCTCATTATTAGTTACTACAATCAATCTTAAAACCCCCCATTTTACTTTTACTGCAATTTAGTTTTATTCAGCTTTCAGTTTATCTCATTTTCAGTTTTTATCTCATTTTTTGTTTATCTCATTGTTTCAGTTAATTTTATTGGTCTTGTTGAGAAAAATAAATAAGTAATCAATTCTCTGTGGATTCGATCCTTTCACCACTATCTGCAGTTGTAAAATTGTTGATAACCAGAGAGGTTATTTTTGACCGGCTTCGACAACCGCTCTGTCAAAAATTGGCGCCGTTGCCGGGGAATTGATTTTACTTGTTCAATTTTCTTTCATGACCAGATCTGAACGCAGGGACACACTGCCATTTGATCCAGAAATTGAACGCACTCTCAGAAGACTTAGAAAGCAAGCCACAGAAGCTTCATCTGAAGCAACAGAATTTTGCCAACAAGCCGCACCAATGGCTGAACCTAATCCACAACTTGTTGCCAATAATGGACATGCTGTCCATGACCAAATAATTCAAGAAAATCCAGCAATTAGGCCCCAAGAACAAAGAGAAAGAACCATGAGAGAATTGGCAACTCCTATAGATGACTATGCACCACTTTGCATCGCCTATCCGCCTCTGACAGTTCCCTTTGAACTGAAATCAGGTTTGATTCACCATCTCCCTAAATTTAGAGGTTTGCAAAATGAAAATCCACACAAGCACTTGAAAGAATTCAACATTGTCTGTTCATCTATGACACCTCATGGTGTTTCTGAAGATCATGTTAAGTTAAGAGCTTTCCCTTTTTCATTAGATGATTATGCTAAGGATTAGTTATTTTATTTGCCACCTAGATCTATAACTTCATGGACTGATATGGTCCAAACCTTTTTGGACAAATACTTTCCCCCATCTAAATCAATTGGCATAATAAGAGAAATCACTAGCATAAAACAAAAACCAACTGAAGACTTATATGATTATTGGGAAAGGTTTGAAAGATTGTGTACAGGTTGTCCACAACATGACATGTCAGATAGGGCACTCATACAATTCTTCTATGGAGGATTAATTCCTTTAGAAAGGAAACTCATTAACGTAGCCTGTGGAGGATCCATTACAGACAAGACACCTAGTGAGATGAAGGGACTAATATTCACTCTTGCAGCTTCATCTAAGCAATATGAAGAAGAGGAGCAAACGCAAAGAGGTATCCATGAGGTAAGTACACCATTTGTTGAATCTCAATTTTCAAAACTAACTTCTCTTATGGAAAAGATTGTCCTTAACCAAGCCCAACAAATGCAAGCAATTCTGCCACCTAGGCCATGTGGGATCTGTGCTTCTGTAGGACATCCAATTGATCAATGCCCTACCATTCAAGAAGACCATCAGCAAGCCAATGCCATTGGGAGATACAACAATCAGCCTAGATATGATCCATACTCCAACACCTATAATCCAGGTTGGAGAGACCATCCCAATTTCAGCTATGGAAAGTCCAACAATACTCAGAATTACCAAAATTACCAAAGAGACCAAGGTCAACCAGCACCTTCAAGATCAGACCCTCAACTTGAAGAGATGAGGGAGTCTTTCACAAGTGCTTTACAGACCATCACTCAGCGTCTTGACGGATTGGCTACGTCCATGAGAAGATTTGAATCCCAAGGTAAGCTCCCTTCTCAAACTGAGGCAAATCCCAGACAAAATGTTAGCGCTATTACTTTGAGAAGTGGAAAAGAACTTCAAGATGCAAGATATGAAGAAGAAAGGCAACTTGCACCATCTGAAACATCCTCCGCACAAAATCCAAGGCAACCTGAAGCCTCTCCATCACACTCTGAACCACCCACTGCGCAAAGAGCTGATCCAAAAGTAAGTTTCCACATTCCACCTCCTTTTCCCAAGAGATTTGAAAGAACACAAAAAGAAAAAGAAGAAAAGGAGATTCTTGACACTTTCAGAAAAGTGCAAATCAATATACCTCTGCTAGATGCTGTTAAGCAGATTCCCAGGTACGCTAAATTTCTGAAAGAACTTTGCACTAATAGAAGGAAGCTTGCAGAAAGAGAAAAAGTAAGTGTAGGTGAGGTAGTGACTGCTGTTATTAAAAGAGAACTCCCTACTAAATGCAAGGACAAAGGTATGTTTGCTATCTCTTGCAAGATTGGGAATGTTGGTATAAAGAAAGCCATGTGTGATCTTGGTGCATCCATTAATGTCATGCCTCTCTCCATCTATAAATCTCTTAATGCATGTGCTTTGAAAGAAACAAGAGTTGTGATTCAACTAGCTGATAGATTTGTGGTATGTCCCATAGGTGTTCTAGAGGATGTGTTAGTCCAAGTAAATGAGCTTGTCTTTCCTGCTGATTTTCATGTGATTGATACTAAGGAAGATAATTGCAATGCTAGTTCTGATATACTTCTTGGACATCCTTTCTTGAGTACTGCTAGGACTAAGATTGATGTGCATGATGGTACTCTCACTATGGAATTTGAAGGGGAAGTGATTAAATATAATGTCTATGATTCCATGAAATATCCACATGATATATCCCCTGTTTATGGTCTTGATATTGTTGACTGCTTAAGCCAGGAAGTTTTTAATGAAAATCAAGATGATATTCTTAACAGTGATTTCTGCAGAGATACTGATCAGGTACAGATTGAGAGCCAGAAAGAGCCAAAACTTAAGGAAACGGTTTGTAGCATCCAACAGATAGTTTGCAGTCAAGCGCAGATTGGAGAAAACCCAGTTGCACCACTTCAGAATGGTGTGCAGACCCTTCTTGCGCAAAAAGAGGCACCTGAAAGCCTCTTAGGCGCGTCCTTACAGCCTCCCACGCAAAGCAGCCTCCTTCCGCCTCCCTTTCAGTCCACTCCTGCGCAAGGAAAGGCACCTGAAAGCCTTTCAAGCACATTAACTCAGTCCCAATCTCAAATCTCGCCCACTCTTTACCCAACGCAGACAAGTCAAGCGCGAATGGAAAAAGGTGAGCCGAGTTCAGTCAGCAATCCTTCTCAGAAAATCTCAAAATCAGATCTGAAGCCTCTTCCAGGCCATCTGAAATACATGTACTTGGGAGCTGACAAGACACTTCCAGTAATAGTGTCCAATGAACTGAACCAACATGAAGAAGCAAGCCTCCTGAAAGTACTACATAAACACAAAGGGGCCATAGGATGGACCATTGATGACATAAAAGGTATTTCTCCTTCCACATGCATGCATAGAATTCACATGGAAGATGAATGCAAGCCAGTTCGAGATGCTCAAAGAAGACTGAACCCACCTATGATGGAGGTAGTAAAGAAAGAAATAGTCAAGCTCCTTGATGCAGGAATCATTTACCCAATCTCTGACAGCCAATGGGTGAGTCATGTGCATGTAGTCCCAAAGAAAACTGGGATCACCATTGCTCCAAATGCTGAAGGAGAACTTGTTCCCACTAGAGTTCAAAATGGATGGAGGGTGTGCATGGACTATAGAAAGCTCAACGCTGCAACAAGAAAAGACCACTTCCCACTGCCTTTCATTGATCAGATGCTAGAAAGACTTGCAGGTAAGTCTCACTATTGTTGTCTTGATGGTTATTCAGGTTTTTATCAGATTCCAGTTGCTCCTGAGGACCAAGAGAAGACCACCTTCACTTGTCCTTTTGGCACTTTTGCCTTTAGGAGAATGCCATTCGGACTATGCAATGCACCTGCCACTTTTCAACGGTGCATGATGAGCATATTTTCTGACTATGTGGGTAAGACAATTGAGGTATTTATGGATGACTTCACAGTTCATGGAAATTCTTTTGATGAATGCCTTACCAATTTAGAAAAGATCTTGCAAAGATGCATTGAGACTAACCTTGTGCTTAATTATGAAAAATGCCATTTTATGGTTAATCAAGGTATGGTCTTAGGTCATGTTGTTTCAGCTAAAGGCATTGAAGTGGACAAAGCAAAGGTGGATACCATCAAAAATCTGCCTTATCCCACAACTGTTAAAGACATCCGATCATTCCTTGGCCATGCAGGATTCTATAGAAGATTCATCAAAGATTTCTCAAAAATCACTTTGCCATTATGCCGATTGCTCCAACAGAATGTAACCTTTGATTTTGATGCAAACTGCAAAAAGGCATTTGACTTGATTAAAGAATTGCTTGTGACTGCCCCAATTATTCAAGGACCTGACTGGAACTTGCCTTTTGAAATCATGTGTGATGCAAGCAATTATGCAGTGGGAGCAGTCTTAGGGCAACGTGTGGGAAACTCACCCCACGTCATTCACTATGCCTCTCGCACCCTGGATGTTGCACAAAGCAATTACACAACAACTGAAAAAGAACTCTTGGCAGTTGTGTTTGCTTTGGAAAAATTCAGACCCTACCTCTTGGGTACCAAAGTCATTGTCTATTCTGACCATGCAGCTCTGCGATATCTGATCAAGAAAAAGGAAGCCAAGCCAAGACTCATTCGGTGGATCCTACTTCTACAAGAATTTGATCTATAGATAAGAGACAAGAAGGGCAAAGAGAATCTTGTGGCAGACCACCTCAGCCGACTTCCATATAGTTCTGCTCCATGCCTAGTCAAAGAAGAGTTCCCAGACGAACATCTGTTCGTCACTCACTCTGCTTAGATAGTCATGCCATGCACACCACACCCCAGGGAAGTACTCAGTTTCCTTTGTTCTCTCCTCTCTTCCTCTCTTCTCTTTTTCTCTCTTCTTTTACATTGAGGACAATGCATGATTTAAGTGTGGGGGTGCATATCTCTTCCTTCTTCTCTTTTTTGCATTTTTGATAAAAAAAAAAAAATTTCCTTTCAGTTATGCGATTTATGCTTTCAGTTTTCTTTTAGTATATTTTTGCTTTCAATAATACACACACAACCACAACCATCTTCTTCTTTTTGTTTTGCTCTACTCAAAACTAATGAACTATGTTGAATGAGTCTTTCTTTCCATGACCCCATTGATGTTATGACTCTTTAAACTTATGTTGAATCACTTGCAGTGGGTTATATTCATGCTTGAAAATTGCCTTTTGAATTGAATCTTTGAGTTTGCCATGGTGAAAAATATATTGATGACCCTCAATTGATTGAGAATAAATTAAAATTGTGTGAATGAACTTAATGTGACTTGATTTAGCGATTGATGTTGATTTGCCCAAATCATTGAGAGAAAGAAAATTCAGCAAAGGCAAAGACCTCAAAAGCACAAATTGAAAATTGTTCCAATAGTCAAAAGACTATGAACAAGGCAAGTAGCCACTTGGATAGGTGACCAACTGAAATATCAAAAAGTGTTACATCAAAAATAGGTTGGTGACCTTTCCAAGATCTAAAGTGCAAAAGCCTGAATAAAGTACTTCAAGGTAAGGGCAAGTCACTCTGAAAGCTAGAAAAAAAGTCTTAACAAATAAATGTGCATGTATGGTCTCTTTTGAGGAAAACAAATCCTAGCCATGGTAAGCAAAGGGAAACGAGGAAAGAAGGTGAGTAATCTTCATGCATATATTCTTCACTGCAATGATTCAAAATAGGGGTCTAGAGTAAGAGCTTAAGTGGAAATAAGGATCTAGAGTGAGAAAGCTTATTTGACTATGTTTATTTGCTTGAGGACAAGCAAAAGGTTAAGTGTAGGGGTATTTGATAGAGCATAATTTAGTCCATTTTATATTAATATTATTGATAAATATTTACATGATTTCTGCTTAATTTATTGCTTTTAATATTATTTTGCAGAAAATGGTGTAAAAGGACAATTTGGAGAAAATCCCCCTAAAACTGCCTTATTTGGAGTCAAAGAGAGCAACCCTGCCAAGTTGGATTCAAGTCAAGCTAAATGAGAAGAAAATATTTTGAAGCTTAAATATTCAAGTATTTGGGCCCACGCACTTGGACTCATGCACAAAGCCCATCTCCTCAAAACGGACAGCCCACTCACATTAGCTCTTCACGTGGAACAAGACCGCACTTCAGCAAGCACATGGCCGGCACTTTGACTTGCAACTATGGCCCGCATGATCAGCTCGCTCCAATTCCAGCGCTTCAATTCCATTCTCGCCGACGCAATGGACCAAAGCAAGGCTCAATTCACGCACGTCACAGCCCACTCACGTACACGGGCCCGCCAAACCAAGCCAAGCACGCGTCCCATTCCCGCGCAGGGCCCACACTCCACTTCAACGAGCCCGCGTATGGATAGCCTCTCCTGCAGATGAACCAGCGCGCTCCCACTTCAATGACAGCCCATGGATCCACTCAACACACATGATGGCCAAAGCTTGGACGGCCCACTCATCCTCAGCAACCCACGCTCCTTCACGTGGACCCGCGCTTCACTCGATCTACTCCCAGGTCAGATTTCCTAAACAGCAGCGCACCTCTACACTTATAAAAAGGGCTGTTCAGTGAAACGGACGGAGGACAATTTCAAAATTCCTTCCTCTCGGCGATTTCCGCAGCCCAGCACAAGCTCATCTTCGGTTTTTATTTTCTTTTCCTTTATTTATTTTCTGTTTTTAATTTAGCCAATGAGTGGCTAATTTCTTCATCTAGTTGAATATTGGTTGAAATTTTAGTTGGTTAATGGGTTGTGAGACTTGATCCAATATTATTTAATTTTTGGGAATTCAATATTTATGCAATTTCGTATTTAATCTTCATATTATTTTGTAATTGAAATCTACGTTGATTTTTTTATTGCAAAATAATTATTTGTTAGTTTGAATAATTTAAGTCCGTAATTGCTTGGGTTATTCTTACATGAGGACACTTGGGATAGAACCCAAGGAAATTGCATGATCTAGCGTTATCTCCATACGTTTGGATAGTTAGGATTGGGTCTCTCTCTTTCTTAATGCAATTGACAATTGTTTTGATGCCTAAGGCCCAAGGACGTTCCTTGGCAATTTGTTGATTAGTAATTAATTAGAGGACGTTCCCTAATTAATTTATTCCTAAGGAGAGATAATGGTGGTGAGAAGCGTCTTTCATCTCCATAACTAATCTATTGGGTCAACCCAAAAGAGCAAAGTGTCTGTGATCAACCCCAACAACTAAAGTGGATCCAATATTTCAACTAGAGCTTTCTCATTATTAATTACTTTTTACTTAATTATTTGCTTTCTATTATTATTCTCATTATTAGTTACTACAATCAATCTTAAAACCCCCCCATTTTACTTTTACTGCAATTTAATTTTATTCAGCTTTCAGTTTATCTCATTTTCAGTTTTTATCTCATTTTTTGTTTATCTCATTGTTTCAGTTAATTTTATTGGTCTTGTTGAGAAAAATAAATAAGTAATCAATTCTCTGTGGATTCGATCCTTTCACCACTATCTGCAGTTGTAAAATTGTTGATAACCAGAGAGGTTACTTTTGATCGGCTTCGACAACCACTCTGTCAACTGCCTCAACTGCTCGAATTCAATCATCTTCAATTCCCTTGAACTGTCAAGGAAAGCCCATCCTGCAAACTCATTTGCAAACTCCTCCCATGATAGGCTATCCAACCTCGGGTTCACATAGTTCTTGAACCACTCACGGGCCTTCTTGCATTTGAGTGTGAACCCTGCCATCTGAATGGCTCTACTGTCATCAGCTCCTATCTCATCTGTAATAGTTCTGACCCTTTCAAGATACACAAACGGGTCATCACCGGTTTCATACTAAGGAGCACCCAGCTTCATGTAGTCTGTCATCTTGACCTTGCTCCCTCCAGATGAGCTAGATTTAGGCATTTGGGTTTCTGGGACAGTAGGTGCTGCTGGTGGTGGAGGAGGTGCAGCATCCCCTGGGGTAGGGTTTGTTGTACCTGGATAGAATGATGGGGGTGGGTACATAGGGTACTGTGGGTATGGTGGGTAGAAAGGTGGGTATGGCATGTGAGAAGGGTAAGAATTAAAACTGGGGTAATCCGATGTACCTCCCATCGAATACCCGGGATGCTGAGAAAAGGGTGGGTACTGGGGTGGGTACTGGGGTGGCTGAACAAATCCCGAGGCCTGAGTGCCCCCTTGGGACTCTCCCATACCCTCCTCCGACATACTCACTCCAAGACTGCCATCCCTCCTCTGATCCACATCCATATCATCCCCCACATCCTCTGACATTCCTCCTTGCACTGTTTCCCTTACTGATCTGCTTCTGTTCATATCCAAAGACTTTCTAGGGTCTCTCACTGCTCTTTTCCTGCTAGACCTGCTAGACATTGCCCTTGGCAATCCAGGGGGACGGGCACTCATGCCCTCATCCTCCGGTGGTACTCCAGTCAATCGTGCAGATCGACGAGTTCCTCTCATCCTGTTTACTGAAAAATAACACACATCACATAAACATTAGCATCAAATGGTTCATGTGAAACCATATGAACCCGCATCACATACATCACATACATAGCATATCATTAATGCACATGCATATAATCATGGCATTTCACATCATCATTCAAGACAGGACTCTACATCCTATCCTAGTGGACATGATTTTCCTATTGTGCTTGACCTTCTAGAACATCTATGAGCCCGACACTCTAGGTCCGACCATATGAACCTAGGGCTCTGATACCAATCTGTAACGACCCAAAAATCAGACCGCTACCGGCGCTAGGATCCAAATCGGCTTAAGGCCGCCGGGACCCGTAGCAAGCCAAACATTCATCCTGAATACCTGTTTAATCCCATATATGATCAACAATTACATGAAAATTTAAAACTTTCTCATTTAATCATTCATTCGTTCTTTCATTCATTCTTTCATTCATTCTTTCATTCACACTTTCACCAAGCTTAACCTGTGCATGCACAAATCATAACATAAAACCTCGCACTGGAGTCCTCATCAAATACTCCAATGGGGTAACATAACATATATTAAGCTTGGTTTTCAATCATCATTAAACATTTAAGATCATGTACTAAAAAGGGATTAACAAAATACTATGGTCAAGCACAACTCTAAACTTTCATAAGCATCATTACATTACATTTCTATACTGTACTTTTACATTACATCATAATCATGTTCATGTCCACTTCTATCTATTACATACAACATGACTCTACTCCTGCTGACCTCCTGGTCTACCCTATACCTGCAAACCTGGGGGTTAAGGGAGAGAGGTGAGCTATAAAGCCCAGTGAGCAGAATAAATAAACATTCCATTTAAATTTCATGCTTTCATGAAATGCAACACATCACAAACAAATCACATCAAGGATGGACTTGTCACCAATAGTCCTCAACATAGTCCAATCATGCCAGGGGCGTAGAATAGGCCTCACTGGTCTTTCTCTTACCATAGCATAACATAACATAACATTCCAACTGTGCCAGGGGCGTAGAATGGGCCTCACTGGTCTTCCATACCGTATCATCATCATATCATATCATACGAGGACTAAAGGATCATCCAACATCCACCCACATCGTCATCAAGTTATGCAATGCAACATATTCGTGAATTCTAATGCAAACAACCTAGTATATCTCATGGCATACGTGATGCATGTATCATGCTCAAAATCTATTTATTTGCTTTGAAACGTAAAGAGTTATTCCACTCACCTCTGGCTGAAGCTCTAATGACTCTGAAGCAGCTATCTCACTGCTGAGGTCCTCGGTTCCTCGGGTCCGAACCTACACAGGTGGACTCAAATGAGGGACCAAACATCCATGAACATGATTCTAAAATATTCCCCAAAAACCCCCTAAAACAACTTAAAACAATCATAGAAATCATGCAAAGGAGGGTTGAACAGGGCACTTTCGGTGGCAGGTTCGGCGGCCAAAAGGCCTTCCAGAGTCGAAAGTCATGCACCTTCAGCGGCACTTTCGGCGGCCGAAGGTTCCCTCCAGAGACGAAACTCATGCATGTTCGGCGGCACCTTCGGCCGCCGAAACTCCCTTCCAGAGCCGAAAGTCCTCTTTCGGGGGCAGGGTTCGGCAGCCGATACATGCTACCACAGGCAGGTTCGGCGGCCGAAAGAGCCTTCGGCTGCCGAACCTGAGTTCTTCCCAAAGGGCAGAAACTCAGCTCCAACATGCACAAAAGCCTCCCAACTCAATCACACATGCATTTTCCTAGTCTACAACATGCAAACTCAAGCCAACAAGCACTTAGGGGTCTCAAACTAACTTAAACCCCAACCAAAACACATCAAACATTCATATTCAACATACATTGTTCATAAACACACATTTAACCAAAAACTCATCATAAACCTACACATGCATTTCTACCCCAAGAAACTTCATAAAACTTGCTTAAAACATGAAATGAACTATGGATCTACTCTTACCTCTTGAAGAACGAGAGGAAAGACGATCCTAGTTCGGAGATGGGGAGAAATCAACTCTTTGGTCTCCAAGCTTCAAAACTTGCTCTTTTGTTCAAATATCTTCAAATCAACATAAAGCTTGTTAAAACGTGAAAAAATCGGAGGAAGAACATCAAAGATCAACCATGGGAGAGCAGGAACTCACCGTGGCCGAAAATGGGGAGAAAACTCGCCCGTTTCAGCCATGGAACCCTTTTATAGGGGCTGCCAGACCACCTTTCGGTAGCCTAAAGTGCCTCCAAAAACTCATGCAAGTTCGGCGACCGAACATGAGGTTCGGCGGCCGAACCTTTGAAACTTTCGGAAGCCTAACTTGCCCCCCTAAACCATCCAATGTTCGGCGGCCGAACTTGAGGTTCGGCGGCCGAACCTGGAAATGCCTCCTTGGTCTTTTTCATTCAAAACTCAATTTCCTTTTTTGCTTAAAACTATAAAATACATTAAAACATTTTATGAAAACATGGTTTTACCCTTCTAGAGGTTTCCGACATTCGAGATTCCACCGGACGGTAGGAATTTTGATACCAGAGTCTAGCCGGGTATTACACTTATGGCCTGAGGTGTCTTGTTCTCAATCGATTCTCCACACGGTACATCAATTAATCTCTTTTCTGGGGGTAACAAGCCTTCATAGAAATATTCAACAAGGGATTTATCAGAAATGTTATGTTGAGGGCAGTTTGTGCACAATCGATTGAATCTTTCCCAATATTCATATAACTCTTCATAATCTTTTTGCTTAATGCAACTGATCTCTCTTCTGATGCCGATAATTTTTTAGGTTAGGAAGTATTCACTCAAGAATGCTCTCACCATCCTAGCCCATGAAGTGATGGATCCCGATGGTAAATAGAACAACCATTCTTTGGCAAAATCATCAAGAGAAAAGGGAAAAGCTCTTAATTTAATATGCTCTTCAAAAATACCTTGAGGCCTCATTGTTGAGCACACAATGTGAAATTCTTTAAGGTGCTTGTGTGGATCTTCATTCTTCAAACCTCTAAATTTTGAAAGTAGGTGAATTAATCCGGTTTTAAGCTCAAAAGGGGTTGTCAAAGGTGGGTAAGTGATGCACCATAGTGCTTGATCATCCACAGGTGCTGCTAGTTCGTGAAGAGTCCTTTCTTGTGCCATTGGAGCTCTTACCTCAACATTTTTAGATTCAAATTCAGCAAGGACAGCAGCTGGTTCAGAGCAATAGTTGCTGCATTTGGTTTAGCAGATTCTAGTTCAGCAAGTACAACAGTGATTTATGCAGTAGACTCAACAGCTGGTTCTATTTCTTGGAACAGCAGGTTGGACAGCAGATTCAGCTTTGATTTCAGCAGCAGGTGGACAAGATTGTTCTGTTTCTTAGACAACAGTCTTGACAGTAGGTGCAGAAGGTGATTGTTCAGCAGCATTGGTCCAAATGTGTTGTGCAGCAAATTGAATTGCAGCAGGTATTGCTGGTTCAGTTAGTATAACAAATTCTGGTTTAGCAGATTCTGGCGTAACAGATTTTGATGCAGTAGATTTTGGTTGGGTAGTAGGTGAATCGTGGTTGTCGAAGCCGGTAAAAAATAACCTTTCTGATTATCAACAATTTTACAACTGTAGATAGTGGTGAAAGGATCGAATCCACAGGAAATTGAGAACTTACCTATTTTCCTTATCAAGACCAAGAGAATTAACTGAAACAAAAATAAACTGAATGAGAAATAAACTGAAACGAGATAAACGGAAAGCAAAATAAACTGAAAGCAAAATAAACTGAAAGCAAAATAAACTGAAAGCAAAACAAACTGAAAGCGAAACAAACTGAAAGCGACTAAACTAAAAGTAAAATGGAGGGGGTTTGAGATTGATTTAATTGATCTAAAACTGAAAGCAATAAAGTAAAGCAAATAATAAAAACAAAGAGAAATCAATAATAAGAAAGATCTAGTTGAAGAATTGGATCCACTTCAATTGTTGGGATTGATCATTGAAACTTATGTTCTTTTGATTGATTCAATAGATTAGTTATGGAGATGAAAAACACTTCTCACCACCATGTCTTGATTAAACCAATTAGGGAACGTCCTCTAATTAATTACTAATTAACAAATTACCAAGGAACATCCTTGGGCCTTAGGCATCAAACAATTGTTAATTGCATGAAGAGAAAGAGAGATCCAATCCTAGCTACTCAAATGCATGAGATGTTGCTAGATCATACAGTTTCTTAGTTGTTACACCAAGTGTTCTTATGTTTGAATAATCAAAGAAATTACGGACTTAAAATTATCCAAAATAACAATATATTACCTTGCAATCAATAATCAAGTGGCCAATTTGATCAAAATACAATAATAGAATCAAGCATGAACTGTATGAATATTGAATAACCAAAAGACAAACCGTTTATGTTCAGATCTCACAATCTATAAAACAACCAAAGTTTCAACCAATCTTCAACTAGAATAAAAGGTTTCAGCCACTCATGGCTGAAACAAAAACCAGAAAATAAAGAAAGGAATAAGAAGAGATGGTATCACTTGCAATCCCGTAGGTGTGTCCAATGTGGTGTGTAAAAGCTGTGGAGAGGCTCCTTATGTGTCTTTTTATAGTTGAAAGTGTTGCCCTAGGTCCTTACATACTACCCTTGCTGCCCAAGAGGTACTTGCTGCCCAAGTTGTTTCTGAAAAGGAAAGAATCACATTGCAAGCTCTTCATAAGGTAAGAGGCGTGCACGAATGCTCTGTAGAGGGAAGTTGGCGCGCGCGGATGGATATGCAGAAGGAAAAGTGAATCTGTCCAGTCTTTCCTTTATAGGTGGAGCCTTCGTTTGAATTTTGAATGCTGAATGCAGAAGAAGCAAGTGCGTCTTCATGAAATCTTGCTGCTTTAATAGGAAGATATGACTGCTGCAGTGTGTGCATATCTTTGAACAATGAAAGAAAGATCTGCGATTTGAATTTCAAATAATCTTCTGACTGAGCTTTCCTTATTTGCTTTTGCTTCTGCACTTTCCTTATTTGAAAACTTCCGTTTTCTGAAAACTTTCCTTATTTGAAAACTTTCCTTTTTTGGCACTTTCCATATTTGACACTTTTTGGCAGTTTTAAGAGCATTTTCTCCAGATTGTTTCTTTACACCTAATATCTGCAAAACATGATTAAAACCACAAAATTAGGCAGAAAAGATGTAAATAAACATCAAGAACAAGATGATAAAATGGGATAAAATATGCTCTATCAAATACCCCTACACCTAGCCTTTTGCTTGTCCTCAAGCAAATAAACATAGTCAAACAAGCTTTCTTTGCTACTTGATCCTTATTTCCACTTAAGCTCTCACTCAAGATACCTATTTTGAATTATTGAAGTGAAGGATATATGCATGAAGATTACTCACCTTCTTTCCTTGTTTCCCTTTACTTACCATGGCTAGGATTTGTTTTACTCAAGAGAGAGATTATAAATGCACATGTTCTGTTCAGTTAAGACTTTTTCTAGCATTCATAGTGATTTGCCCTTACCTTGAAGTACTATATTCAGCTTTTTGCACTTAAGTTTTTCTTGAAAAAGTCACCAACCTTTTGACGTGAAGGTACATATTGGTGATACCCACCCCCAGTTACTCAGTTGGTCACCTGTCCAAGTGGCTACTAGCTCTATTCATAGTCTTCAACCATTGGAACAGTTTTCAATTGTGCTCGTGAAGTCTAAGCCTTTGTTGAATTTCTTTAATCAATGCATTGGACAAATCAACACCAATTGCTAAATCAAGTCATGTTAGGTTCCATTCACACAAATTTCAATTCATCCTCTCTAATGAGTGTCATCAATACATTTTTCACCATGGCAAGCTCAAAGATTCAATTCAAAAGGCAATTCTCAAACATGAATACAACTCACTGCAATTGATTCAACATAAGTTTAAAGAGTCATTACATCAATGGGGTCATGGAAAAAAAAGCTCATTCAACATAGTCTATCAGTTTGAGTAGAGCAAATCAAAAAGAAGAAGACAGTGGCTGTGTGTGTTATTGAAAGCAAAAACTGAAAGAAATCTGAAAGGAAAAAGACGCAAAAACTGAAAGAAAAAGAAAGAAAAATCGCAAAAAATTGAAAGGAAAAAAAAAAGAAAAAATTTCGCAAAAACTGAAAGGCTGAAAGGAAAATATTCAGAGATATGCACCCCCACACCTAAATCATGCATTGTCCTCAATGTATAGGAAATATTAAAATGCAAAAAAAAATTTGAGTACTCCCCTGGGTGTGGTGTGCATGGTGCGATCCACTTGATCAAGGCTCAAGTAATTGGGGAAGGAAAAAGTGTCCCAACTGAATTGAGTGAAAAGTATAGCACTCCTTTTGATATGGTCATTACCCATCCTATTTTTTCCATGTACTCATGAAGCAACATGATTAGCTTCTCCTCTTTCAGATGAGGTGTGCCTCTAGCCCTTATGTTTGCATTTTTGAAATGATTGGGCAGCACTTTAAACTCCAATTCATGTCTCTCCATGGCTAGCTGCAATTTAGTACTGAATTCAGGCAAAACAAACTCTACCTTATCCGGAGGTTTGGGAAGGCATTGATCCGCATGGTCCTTTGGTTTAGGCACTTGGAATACCATTTGTTCCTTGTGAGCAAGGGCTGTTTGCGTTGGATCTATGGCTAAATTGGTTTCAGTTTGCTCCTTCTGCGCAAGATCTGACTAAAAGGGGAGCTGAAGAGGACTGATCTGCGATTGAAGCTGAAAGGACGCACCTGAAAGGCTTTCAGGTACTCCTTATTGCGCAAGATTGGTCTGTAATGGAAGGCTGGAAGGAGTTTCATGTGATGGAAGCTGAAGAGGTGCGATTGAGCTTTCTTCATTCTGCGCGTGGTTGCAGTCCACCTGTTGGATGCAACAGTCGGTTTCTTTTAGTTTTGGCTCTTTCTGGCTCTCTTCCCTGCATAAATCATTGTTTAGAATATCATCTTGATTTATATCAAAAACATCTTTGCTCAAACAATCAATGATATCCAAACTATCAACAAGTTTTGTTTGATCAGTTTGTTTGGACAAACAGTATTCTGGTTGTGTCGCTTCAGCAGCTTGTTCTTGTACATGCCAACTTTCATCATCTGTCTCATCATCTTGAAACTCTTTCTCTCTTCTTAACATGTTTGCACTCATTGAGGTGGTCAATTGTTCCATCTGCTGTTGGAGGCCTTCCACATAAATTGCTAATATCTCTATCATCTTCTCAAGGTACTGGTTGGAATTTGGAGGTTCTGGTTGGGCTTGATATCCTTGATAATTTTGGTAATTGTTAGCTCTAGCATAGCCGTAGTTTGGATGGTCCCCCCAATCTAGATTGTATGTGTTATAGTATGGATCATGTCTTGGCTGTTCATAGAACCCTCCAAATGTATGTCTAGGCTGACTATCGAATCCTCCAAATGCATGTACTGGTTGATCATACTCATAGAGTGTAGGACATTGATCAGTTGGGTGTCCCACATATGCACAGATCCTACATGGTCTTGGTGGCTGAAATTGTTGAGCTCGACCTGTGAAGAAATTTGTCATGACAGAGGTTAGTTCAGAAAGTTGAGAAGAGAGAGTATATGTACTTACCTCATCCATGATCAATTCTGCGATGGCAGGCTTTTTGACTGTGCGCTTCAAATTTTTCATTTTTTTTTTGAATCTTAAGGCAGAATGTCCTTGAGTGCAGATCTAGTCATGAAATAAAAAACAAATAAGTTAAATCAACTCCCCAGCAACGGCGCCAATTTTTGACTCGCGGGTGTCGAAACCGGTCAAAAATAACCTTTCTGGTTATCAATAATTTTACAACTGTAGATAGTGGTGAAAGGATCGAATCCACAAGGAATTGAGAACTTACCTATTTTCCTTATCAAGACCAAGAGAATTAACTGAAACAAAAATAAATTGAATGAGAAATAAACTGAAATGAGATAAACTGAAAGCGAAATAAACTGAAAGCAAAATAAACTGAAAGCAAAACAAACTGAAAGTAAAATGGAGGGGGTTTGAGATTGATTTAATTGATCTAAAACTGAAAGCAATAAAGTAAAGCAAATAATAAAAACAAAGAGAAATCAATAATAAGAAAGATCTAGTTGAAGAATTGGATCCACTTCAATTGTTGGGATTGATCATTGAAACTTATGTTCTTTTGATTGATTCAATAGATTAGTTATGGAGATGAAAAACACTTCTCACCACCATGTCTTTCCTTATGATTAAACCAATTAGGGAACGTCCTCTAATTAATTACTAATTAACAAATTACCAAGGAACGTCCTTGGGCCTTAGGCATCAAACAATTGTTAATTGCATGAAGAGAAAGAGAGATCCAATCCTAGCTACTCAAATGCATGAGATGTTGCTAGATCATACAGTTTCTTAGTTGTTACACCAAGTGTTCTTATGTTTGAATAATCAAAGAAATTACGGACTTAAAATTATCCAAAATAACAATATATTACCTTGCAATCAATAATCAAGTGGCCAATTTGATCAAAATACAATAATAGAATCAAGCATGAACTGTATGAATATTGAATAACCAAAAGACAAACCGTTTATGTTCAGATCTCACAATCTATAAAACAACCAAAGTTTCAACCAATCTTCAACTAGAATAAAAGGTTTCAGCCACTCATGGCTGAAACAAAAACCAGAAAATAAAGAAAGGAATAAGAAGAGATGGTATCACTTGCAATCCCGTAGGTGTGTCCAATGTGGTGTGTAAAAGCTGTGGAGAGGCTCCTTATGTGTCTTTTTATAGTTGAAAGTGTTGCCCTAGGTCCTTACATACTACCCTTGCTGCCCAAGAGGTACTTGCTGCCCAAGTTGTTTCTGAAAAGGAAAGAATCACATTGCAAGCTCTTCATAAGGTAAGAGGCGTGCACGAATGCTCTGTAGAGGGAAGTTGGCGCGCGCGGATGGATATGCAGAAGGGAAAGTGAATCTGTCCAGTCTTTCCTTTTTAGGTGGAGCCTTCGTTTGAATTTTGAATGCTGAATGCAGAAGAGGCAAGTGTGTCTTCATGAAATCTTGCTGCCTTAATAGGAAGATATGACTGTTGCAGTGTGTGCACATCTTTAAACAAGGAAAGAAAGATCTGCAATTTGAATTTCAAAAAATCTTCTGACTGAGCTTTCCTTATTTGCTTTTGCTTCTACACTTTTCTTATTTGAAAACTTTCCTTTTCTGAAAACTTTCCTTATTTGAAAACTTTCCTTTTTTGGCACTTTCCATATTTGACACTTTTTGGCAGTTTTAAGAGCATTTTCTCCAGATTGTTTCTTTACACCTAATATCTGCAAAACATGATTAAAACCATAAAATTAGGTAGAAAAGATGTAAATAAACATCAAGAACATGATGATAAAATGGGCTAAAATATGCTCTATTAGTAGGGTATGCAGGTTGCTCTATTTCTGCAGTTTGCTAGTTCCTTAGGGGTAGATTTTGGTTCGGTGGTGACTTGCTGGACAACAGGTGCTGTTTTTATGGTTGCTGGTTTTTGGACAGCAGCAGGTGCACAGCAGTTGCTGTCTCTGTTTTCAGCAGCTTGGACAGCAGCAAATTTTGGATTCTTGACAGTAGGTGCTGTCTCTTGGACAGCAACACCTTCAACAAGTGCTATTTGGACAGCAGCTATTGATGAGGATGGCTTTGAGGCTTGGTTCCTCGGATTGACTTGCTTCCCAAGTCACTTGATTGTACGCTCAATTTCTGGATTGTAAGGTAGAGTTTCCTTGTGTCCAGACCTAGTCTTGAAAGAAAAATAAATTAGTTAAATCAACTCCTCGGCAACGGCACCAATTTTTTACTGTGTGGTTGTCGAAGCTAGTAAAAAATAACCTTTTTGGTTATCAACAATTTTATAACTATAGATAGTGGCAAAAGGATTGAATGCATAGGGAATTGATACTTACCTATTTTCCTTATCAAGACCAAGTAAATAAACTGAAAGTAAAATAAAAAGGGGGATTTTGAGATTGATGAATTGAACTAGAATTAAAAGCAACAAAGTAAAGCAAATAATAAAGTAAAGAGATTTAATAATGAGAAAAACTCTAGTTGAAGAATTCATTTTAGTTGTTGGAATCGATCATTGACACAAAGATTCCTTTATTTGATTCAATAAATTAGTTACAAAGATGGAAGACGTTTCTCACCACCATATCCCTCCTTAACCATAAATCAATTAGGGAACGTCCTCTAACTAATTACTAATCAATAAGTTGCCAAGGAACGTCCTTGGGCCTTTGGCATCTAACAATTGTCAATTGCATTAAGAAATAGAGAGACCTAATTCTAGCTACCCAAACGCATGGTAATATTGCTAGATCATGCAATTTTCTTAATTTTTACACCAAGGGTTACTTGTGTTTGAATAATCCAAGCAATTACAGACTTAAAACTATCCAAACTAACAAATTATTACATTGCAATCAAGAATCAATGGGCCCTATTGATCTAAACAACAAAGCAACAATGGAATTAAGTATGAAATTGCATAAATATTGAAAATCAAAAGATAAAAAATGTATGTTAAGATCTCCCAATCCATAAAACAACCAAAGTTTCACCTAATCTTCAACTAGAAAAAGAGGTTTCAGCCACTCATGGCTGAAACAAAACACAAAATAAAAGAAAGAGAAGAGGAAAGGAACCAATCGGCGCTTGGAGAGGAAGGAGAGGTGCTGCCACTTGCAATCCCGAATGTGTGTCCAAGGGAGAGAAGAGAAGGCATGGGGCAGCTCTTTATGTGTCTTTTTACAGTTGAAAGTGTTGCCCTAGGTCTCCTTGATGAGGTGGAGCCTTCATTTGAATTTTGAATTTTGAATTTTGAATCTTGATTACTTGGGGGACAAGTACGTCTTCTTGAGATTTGGCTTCCTAAATAAGCTGAATTTTGAATTTTGAATGTGCATCTTCTTGAGATTTGGCTTCTTCAATAAAGGAAAGACTTCTTGAAGAGTTGAAATTTGAATTTCAAATTACTCTGCTGAATGTACTTTCCTTACTTGTCACTTTCCTTATTTAGCACTTTCCTTATTTATCTTCACTTCAGCTGCAACTTGACTTGGGCAAACAACTTGTTCTCCTTTATCCCTTTTTAGGCAGTTTTAAGAGTATTTTTACCAGAGTACCTCTTTACACTATTTTCTACAAAATAAGATCAAAACCACAGAATTAGGCAGAAAAAGTGTAAATTAACATTAATAACAACATGATAAAATAGTCTAAATTTGGTCTGATCACCTCTTCTGCAAATTGTGGGGTAACATTTTTAGAGAATTCGTTTTCAATTGCAGATTGGGGAGCACATAGCTTATCCATCCTTGAGAGAGCTAGCACTCTAGAAGGATAAAAGACGTTCGTGTGGATACCATAGAGGGTGTTTATTGAAAAAATAGCACCATCAGTCCGGAATAGTATCCTCTCATCGAGTCTAATAGGTTAGTCTCTTATCCTTTCTTTTGAAATAAACAAAGCACTCGGATCCTGTGAAGGAAACTAGAGATTTTTATTTTTTCCTCTACTTGTTTGGGTTGTAGTAATCTCTGGGTTTCCTAACACACTCATGGTCACTGGATTAAAGGGTATAGGGCGAGTGTTTAAACAGCCGACAAAGGGGTGATACTCTCCTGAACACCGGTTTTTCTATACAAAATCAACTTAAGAGGTCACTAAGTATCGCACTAAAAGCTTGCAAATGAAGTTTGGAATCTGCTGGAAAGGATAAACCAATCCTTGGGGAGCCTTTAGTGTAGCATAAAATTCTATAAGCAGCTTGTAAATGAGCAGAAGTTGGACTATCCAGGATCTAACTCAACTATTGAATAACAAAGGCAATGACAGGTCTAGTGGAGGTCAAATACAATAATCTTCCTATCAGTTATCTATACTGAAGAAATGTCTCTAAGGGAGAGCCAGAATCTTTATTGACCTTTAGTTTGCAATCCACTGGAGTAGAAGTTGGTTTTGAATCCAGAAAATCCAGTATCTGCAAGAATGTCAAGAGCATATTTTCTTTGGCTAAATGAGATACTTGCTTATTTCTAGCAACTTCAAGACCTAAGAAAAATTTTAAATCTCTAAGGTCTTTATGTGAAACTTTTCATCAAGGAAGACTTTTAGAAAATTGATCTTAGTCATGCTTATACCAGCAAGGATCAAGTCATCAATATAGACCAATAAGACAATAGTGTGATTTCCATGTTGCTTAACAAACAAATAACAATATGAAATGGAGTATTGATAACCTAAAGAAAGAAGAGAATTAGAAAGTTTAGAATACCACGCGTTGTCTACTAGCTTGCATTAAACCATAGAGAGATTTCTTTAAGTGATAAACTTGATTGCTTTTAGGAGATTGAAAACCTTGAGGAAGAATCATATGTATATTTTCATGAAAGCTCACAATTAATGGAGAAAAGTATTGTTCACATCTAGTTGTTTTAGGAACCAACCCTTAACTGCAGCTAGTGCCAATGATAGTCTAATTATTGTGAGTTTTGCAATAGGGGAAAATATGTCAAAGTAGTCTACTCCTGTCTATATATATTCTTTGACCACCAAATGGACTTTGTACCTCTCTATGAACCTATCAGCTCTATGTTTCGTTTTGAAGATCCACTTGCATCCTATTGGTGTGACTCCAATGGGCAAATCAATAATATCCCATGTACCATTCTGTTCAAGGGCATGGATTTCATCCTTCATAACTTGTCTCCAACGTTCATGTTTGATGGCCTGATGATAAGTTTTAGATTCTGTAGAGATATAAATAGACAGAGTAAAGTATTTTTGGGATGAAGAGAGCAGGTCATAGGAGAGGACACATGAGAGTTTCTAAGGAGAAGTATTTAAGTATTCAAAAGAGTAAAAATGGAAGGAGAAGTGGTTTGAATAAGATTGCAGTGATAATGTTGCAAATACGAGGGAGGCTTCCTTACTCTAGTAGACTGTCTTAGAGGAACTAAGGATGGAGAAGGATCCTCAAATGGAGGAAAGAAGACATCATCATAGTTGGTAATGCTAATATCCTGAGGTAAGAAGGGTGATACTGATGACTGAGAAACGGAAAAAAGGAATTCATATTCATAAAAGTGGACATGTATTGAAAAAAAAAAAACTTCTAGATTACAAATCAAGTAAAATATAACCCTTAACACTAGGTTGAAAACCAAGAAAAACACATTTTCTTACTCAGAGAATCAAACTTTGATCTATTGGCAGTGAGTATTGAAGCAAAGAGTAGCTACAGAGGAATAAACCACAACAACGATTATTCTTATTATTGATATTATTTATATAAATTTTAAAAATTAAAGTTTTATTTATTATCTCAAATTGTTCATATAAATATAATTTAAAAAATAAATTTAGAGAAAAAATTCATTTTTTATCTACTAATAAACTGAAATACGAGGTAGTCACCAGATGAGACCACCTAGATTGCGGCTTGATTCAATCGAAAAATCAACGAACTGTGATTGGTTTAAGGAGAGAATGCTAGAAAATAAAATAAAGTTAATGAACTAGGTGATGAGTTTGGAGAGGTTGAGGTTTATTGAGGGACTAAAGATGGTGGATTCAATCAATTCAGAATCCCTTTATTCGAGCTATGCATGATGTCACCTGTGACACGCCCTGTCGAATATGACTAGAGGACGTTTCAACAGGTTTGTCAAGCAGCTCATTTAAAGATGAGCATTCAGCTAATTAATGCAGAGCCGACTAGCCCATACCTTATTTATCGTGTGCATCACATCAATTTATTTTACCGTGAGAATATTTATGACCTCGATGATGTACCGAGGAGATGACCAGTGTGTAAGAGGTCGACATCCTACCTCGTTTCATCAGGTCATGCCCAACTCACCCGATCTATATCATGGTGGGTTCCCCTTGGTCACTAAGGTCGATCGTGCCCGCATTTAATATACCATTGTGATACGAGTTTTGAAGAGATCTATCTGTTTATTGCGAATTTTTGACAAGATTAAGGTTGTTAGAGGTTTGATTCTCGTACTTCAAAGGTCGGGCTTTTTTCTATCCAGTCAGACCAGATGGAAAGCTCATGGAACCCTCCCAAATCCTGTGGGCATGTGTCACAATTTTAACGAGTCCTATTATTTATATAGTATCATTTACTAAGCAACGAACATATAAAAAAATACTAGTTTTATTATATTAAGAAGTAAAATATTAATTTGACTAGTTTAAGTTAAAATTAATTAGCTAACTAAACATACTTTAAGATTGGATTATAATTGATAAAAATTAAAAAGTAGTCCTATTAGGGTTTTACTTTCCTTTATTTTAGGAACTCTAATTCAGCTAGAGAGTGGAAAACTTGGTGAGAAAGTTTTGATTTAATTTGAATTCAAATCCAATTAGATATTCACATTTAATTCAAAATAAACTTTCTTAAAATAAATTTTAATTCTTTATATAAGAAAATTTATTATAAGGAAACTCATTAGTTAGTCTCTTGATTTTAAAAAAAAAATATTAAAATGTCCTTAACATTATAAAAAGTTTATTAATTAATCTTTTTAATAATTTTAACTCTTAACTATTCCAAATAAGTCTAAAGTGCCCTCATATGAAGTGACTACTAGATAGTAGTTACAAACATAAGGAACCAATTAATGAATTTTTTCAAATCACAATAATTAAACAGTAAAATACTTAATGTCTAAAATTAATGAATAAATTAATTAATAGACTTTTTAAACGTTTTAATATATTTTTCAAAACTGAAGTACCGACTAATAAAATTTTTTAAAACTGAAGTACCGACTAATAAAATTTTTCATAATATAAAAACTAAATAATATTTTTCATTTTGTATACACTTCAAACCAAAACTAAAATAAAAATAATAAGATTAATGTCATATCAGCCTCCGAAAACGGTCTATACTTTTAACTTTAACTACGAGCAATATAATTGATATTTGAAAGGGAGCTAATATTGAGGAGAAAAAATTTGATTCAAACTTAAAAAAAGCGCTTTTTTTTCCAATCATTTAACATTAATTTAAAATTTATATTTACATGAATCATTGGGAAAAAAAAAAAAAAAAAACAAAACAAAGTTTACGTACTTCAAATTTCTTTATATCTTAGGTCAAATTTCTTTATATCTTAGGTTGATTGAGTGTAATGATCAGATATCAATACTAATCTGTTAATAATATGTCCTACGGCTAATCGATTGGTTATAGTTGAATATTATTCTTTTATATATTTTTAAGTATTTAATATATTTTAATAAAGACATTTATTTATTTTTAATGTAAAGATAAAGTCCATGATACTACATTACTATGCAAAGAAAATTATAATGTCATTATAATTGTGAGATTCCTATTGCATTTATGTAGTATATCTAAATGTTCCTAATCAATGCTCTTATAGTCATTGGATAACGATTAGAACTGTTGAGATTAATACGTATTATGTTCTTTCCTTTTAAATGAAGCAATTGATCTCATAGGTTGAGATATATGAGATATCTATAATTAATATGTAGGTGTTTATTTTATAAATAAGTATAGAACTGACTCACTTGAGGAATCCATACACAGAATAACATATGTCTATAGATTACTTAAGTGATGGTTATATAAGTAATCCTTTGACTTGAAATCAATAAATCATCTTATATAGGACGTCTATATTTTGATTTATCTTACACGTTATTGAGTTTATGAGTAATAAATGAGGATGAATTGGATATAATAAAAACTGTATGAAAGTGTTCATGTGATTGAAATAGAATTATCACCCTATATTTTTTAGGGAATGTTCCATATGCTCTCTGCTAGCATTAATCATAAAATCCTTACGCAATGTGGAATGAAATTAGTAAGTTAAATTTGAAATTTCATTTAATAGCTTAATAGCTAATAAATGAAAAATAATATGATTTAACATAACAAATACCCTCCATATATTAAATATTAAATCAAAACATTTGTGATGAAATATATTAATTACACTGAGACATCATGCATTGATAGGATAAGTCAAAGCACTATAGACATTCTAAATATTTGGATAATCTTGACATGTTGCTAGACAATATTTTTGACCTTTAAATTGATTAATTAGTTAATTATATTTGCTGCTAATATATTTAGAATCTAATGGTTCATACACATAAAAAATAATATGAGAAAATAAAATGAAAAGTTAAATTAAGTAGGACTTAGTTGTATATAAATTTTATGACATTAGGATAAAATTATAATGTAAAATGATTATAATTTTGATCTAATTAATTAAATAAAAACTTAAAAATTGTCGAAGATTTTTATACTGACTTATTTATTAAAGTTATGGAATATAATTATAATTTATTTATTTAATTAGTTAAATAAATAAATAAATATTGTTATATTGAAAGCTTAAAATTATAGTATAAAAAGAGAGAATGATAGTCGACACTCAAAACCTTCCCTCCTCCTCAATTATTAAAACTGTTCCAAAACTTTTCAATTCCTATTCTCTCTAGATATCATTAGAGACCGTACACTTGGACGTTTGCAACAATTCAATCGAAACGAACAATCTCACCTTTTATTGTAAAGAAAATAAAAGATACTTATTTTCTCCACTTTTATTCCTTCATCCGTTTAAATATGATCCACGATAGAAGAAAAATTTTATTTTTTCTATTTTTTTCGCTACGTTCAATTCAATTGAAAACCCAATATAATTCCATAATCAACTTCGAGTCAATAGCATTAAAATCGTTTCAAAACTTTGAAATAGCATGTGCTATCAATCTGCTACATATCAATCAACTGATGCAAAATAATTAATTTACTCAAAACCTCATTAGTTCAATTACACTCAATAATAACTACTAAATATTATATGTAAAAGAATTGTCTATTTAATTTTAAAAAAATGAAAAATACACATCCATTTAATTTCCCATGATTTCCTTCAGTAGGCTATCGACATATTTGCATAGATATGAGCAAGTGGTAATTAAATTCAGTGGTGGTTATCTCCAATCTCCATGAGGCAAGAACACAGATCATGAGGTTTTGAAAACATGACCATATGATCAGAACCAGAGATTACCTTTAATTCATCAGGAGGATTATTTTCAAACATTAATCTCTGCACAGCATCATTTTCTTGATCACAAACTATATAAACTCGATGAACAGATCCATACCTCTCTTTAGTAACTACTAATTCATCATAATCTGCTGAGGAATCAACGAAGGTTGGTGAAGGCCGCATCAATAGGTTTGCGAGCACCAAATTCTGAAATACTTCATTATCATCATTTAAAAAAATGTGCAGAATGAGGTGTAAATGTAAATGAACCAAATTAAGGCGAGTTTAAAGAGTTCAACTTTGATTCGACAAATTCTTTTCAAGTTACTCATTTTGAACACGAACTGAATATTAATAAGTTCAGACTTGGATTGTTTAGCTAACGAGCTTAGACAAATAGTTTACCAAGCCTAATCTCAAATGCTTGGCAAACAATTTAATTTATTTATAACTACTATAAGTTTTATTTTTTTCTAATAAAGAAAATATTTTTATCAAAATTTAGAAAAAAACTTAATATGTCACGTGCCATTAATTTCAAAATCTAGAAAAACACAAAATCCCTATACCTAGGTGTTTGACCGAGAGAACCTTAAATACAGGCAGGAAACCCAAAAGGCCCAAAAAAAAGAGATGATCAGGATACATAACCGGAAGAAAAAGCCAACAATAAAGGATCCATAGACCATATAAATATTGGAGAAACATTGCTTTTAAAATAACAAAAATAAAATACTGTAGAAAAATAAATAAATGGTACAATATAATTTTTATGTGGTTCACTCTTAATTTTAGGTTATGTCCACGGGGCTGAACTCTGAATAATTCTTTCACTATTGCAAATAGCATGTATAAAGAGTGAGATTATTAATGAGATCTACCAAAAAATAGTGGCACTCAAAGTGTTTCACAAAATACCTAAAATATTTTTCTTATTATTTTTTTTATTCACCAAATAAACTCTCCCTCTCTCTCAATATTTTTTCTCAAAGTTACAAGCTTTGGAAACACTCTAAAAAATCTCCAAGAGTAAATTCTTGAAGGAATTCACTTGATGCTCTTACCTTTGGCTCTTGCTTATTTATAGGCAAGAGCATTGCCTAAGCATTAATTGCCAATCAAGAGAATATTTGCTCCATTTGTTGAGGGAGATGTCCATGTACATGGGTTTGAATTTGTGGTTGTAATTTTTTTTTTTAAACTACAATCATGATGGTGGGTCATCCATGTTGGAGGACCCACACAATAATCTCTCCCTCTCGACTACATGTAGGGCTCCACTATTTTCGTTGCTAGCAAATAATGCTCAAAATTTTTCCTTGGTAGAATCTTGGTCCTGATCTATTTTCTTCTATATGTATCTTTTCAAACTGTAGTTGCTTTGTCTCCAACATATTCCTGATTCAGTGATATCTCACATCTATATGTTTTGATTTTAAACGGAATGAGGCATTCTTTCCTAGGTGAATAGCACTCTGACTGTCACAAAATAATTGATATTTTTTCGACT
Source organism: Manihot esculenta (assembly GCF_001659605.2). Taxonomy (NCBI): domain Eukaryota; kingdom Viridiplantae; phylum Streptophyta; class Magnoliopsida; order Malpighiales; family Euphorbiaceae; genus Manihot; species Manihot esculenta. The sequence goes on from NC_035172.2 coordinate 20,086,866, forward strand.
GGAGTCCAAGTTCATTCAAGAACTTTTTTATCCATAGCAACTCTTTACATGCTTCAGTTGCTGCGATAAACTCTGCTTCAGTAATGGAAAGAGCAACACACTTTTGTAATTTTGACTGCCATGTTACAGCTCCCCATGCCAATGTAATCAAATAGCTTGATATAGACTTTCTTGAGTCAACATCACGTGCCATATCTGCGTCTGTGTAGCCAACTAAAATAGGTTCACTACTCCCAAAATACAAATATAGTTTGTGAGTGCTATGAAAATATCTCAGAATTCACTTCACTGCAGTCCAGTATTTTCTTCCTGGATTTGAAAGAAACCGACTCACTACTCTGACTGCATGAGCAATATCTAATTGTGTACATACCATGGCATATATTAAGCTTCCAACTGTCGAAGTATAAGGAACCTTGTCCATTTCTTCCCTCTCTTCCATATGTGGAAGGACTCTATTTTGAGATCAAATGAAAATGGTTAGCAAGAAGACAACTAACCGCTTTAATATGCTCCATGTTGAACTTCTGAAGTACTTTCTCTATGCGCTTCTCTTGTGATGACCATAACCTCTTGGCGTTTCTATCTCTGATTAACTTCATGCCAAGAATCTACTTTATTGCCCCTAAGTCTTTCATGGCAAAAGACTTACTCAAGTACTTCTTCAAACTGTTAATTCTAAAGAAATTATGGTCAATTATCAACATATCATCCACATAGAGCAAAATGAGGATGAAATCAATATCAGAGAATTTCTGAACAAATACACAGTGGTCTGAAGTAGTCTTCTTGTAATCCTACTCTCTATAGCAAACTCGAACTTCTTGTACCACTGTCTCTATGCCTACTTCAAGCCGTACAAACTTTTCTTCAGCTAGCAAACATAGTCCTCTTTTTCGTTCTTCTTGAAACCTTCTGGTTGCTCCATATATATCTCTTTCTCCACATCCTCATGAAAGAAGGCAGCCTTTACATCAATCTCCAGATCAAGAGTAACTACTAGACCTACCACTGTTTGGATGGATGTCATCTTCACCATTGTGAGAATATCTCTTCAAAATCAATGCTCTTTCTTTGGTTGAAACCCTTCACAATCAATCTGGCTTTGAGTCGAGGATAGAGACTGTATTCATCATGCTTGATTTGAACACCCATTTATTCTTCAAAACTTTCTTCCCTTTGCGCAGCTTCATCATTTCAAATGTTTTATTTCTATGCACGGACTTCACCTCATCTTGCATGGCCTCAATCCACTTCTGTTTGTGTTTGTCCTTCATAGCTTCTTTAAAACTTTTTAGTTCTCTCCCATTAGTCAGCAACACATACTAGTCTATAGAATATCTAGTACGGAGTTGTCTGACTCTTCCAGATCTCCTTTCTGAGAATGGAGAAGCTATATGTACTGAGAGTTTTATATGATTGTCATCCTCATCTCGTTTGATTCATCTTCTATATAAGTATTATCTACTTCAGGTAGATTTTTCTGAGCTCCACCTCCAACTTTTCTCGACACCTCTGTTATAGGAATTAACTCTAGGTCTATTGAGTTTTCATCAGGTTCTGGAATAGCTTTCTTTTCATTACCAATATCCTTAATGGTCTCATTTTCAACAAACACAACATAATAGAGCTTCTTATAAGCCTTTTATGGACTAGATCATAGAATCTATAGCCAAGTTGATCTTGACCATACCCAATGAATATACATTATCATGTCTTAATATCAAGCTTGGATCTCTCATCCTTAGAAACATAAACAAAAGCTTTGCATCCAAATACCCGTAGATGATTATAAGAGACTTTCTTTCCTAACTAGACTATAGAGTTTTATACTGCAGAGGAACATGTTAACCTCAATTTTTATATACTTTTTAAGCATATTTTGCATCCATTTTACTCATGTAGATAGCTATCTTTACTTATTTATTTGATATTTTTAGTAATTTTAATTAGCCTTTATAAATTAGTGATTTATAGATATTTTACCCTTATTTTATAGGAAAAAAGACTTGCCAATTGAGTCTTGAAGATCATTTATTTCAAAGAGGGACAGAAAGTTGCATAAATAGCAATACAGTTGTGTCAGAGCTAATGTCAGTCAAGCTATCAACTCATTTTAAGTGTAGAAACTTAGTAATTTATGGTGATGACAGATAACAGCTTTTTACCTCTATTAGGGCAACCTTTTTAGGTGATATAAATAGTCTCTTTCTTATTTTTGAGAGGAGAGAAGACCCTAGAATAAAGAAGTGTGCAGCCACCTCCCCTTCTCTAATGCTTTTTCCACCATTTTCACCTTCTTCTTCCCCATTTCATGTGGAGAATAAGGAAGCAATCGCAACTTCACCAATGGAGGCTCTTTGGACATGGATTTTTATCATTTGAAGAGTTCTTCATTTGGGTTTTTCTTCTCCTTTATTAATTTCATGTTTTCTTTATTTTATTTTGAGATTTTCTTTGTAAATATAATGATTAATGAGTAGATTTTTAAATTTCAGAGATTAGATATGTAATACTCTTTTTTAATCTTGGATTTGAACTAATTTCTATTAATGGGTTTGTGCTAATTTCTAATTTTGAGTTGGGTATTTGATTTTGATTATTTTTCTTGTTCTTTAATCTCTTGCTTTGTGTTTAGCCAACCAAAGTAGTGTTTTAATCATTAATTGATGTATTAAAAGATGAAAATTAATGGTGAAAAACCTAGGATTAAAACTTGTATTCTTATATTCAAGAAATTGATTAAGGACACGAGAGAGTTTTATAATTAATTAAGGATCTAATAGATTTTTATTAAATCAAGAGCTATGAAAGTAGGAATTGATTTAATTAAAGCATAACCTTGATATCTTGAAAGAGAATTAAGGTGTTTTTAGAATTAATTCTTTCAAAAAATTGAACACATTATCTTCAATAAATTACCCGATGAAGTTGCACACTTACTTGCGCTCAACTCCCATTCCTCATCTGTTTTGTCCTCCGATTTAGTAGTAATGCATTTTCATCATAAATAGGAGATCCTGCATCTTGCTTCTCTACATGTAGTAGTTTGTGCCATTTAAGTTGATTATTTTGATTGTTCTTGCCTCTATTTTTGCAGCACTTTGAATAGAAACCGATTCTGATACCACTTGTTGGGAAAACACCGCTTTTAAAATAGCAAAATAAAATACTATAGAAAAATAAGTAAATAGCACACAATAATTTTTTCATGGTTCACCCTTAAATTTGGATTACGTCCACGAGCCGAACTTCAAATATTTTTTTCACAATTACAAATAAGATATACAAAGAGAGATTATAAATGAGATCTACCTAAAAATAATGATACTAAAAGTGTTTTTCAAAATACCTAAAAGATTTTTCTCACAATTTTTATCACTCCATAAATAAACTCTCACTCTTTTTCAATATTTTTCTGAAAACTACAAGCTTTGAAAATACTCTCTAAAATCTCTCCTAAGAGAAAATGCTTGAAGGATTCACTTGATGCTCTTGCCGTTGTATCGCCCAAGCATTAATTGCAAATTAAGATAATATTTGCTCCATCAAAGATGGCCACGTCTATGAGTTTAAACTTGAGGTTGTAATAATTTTAAAAAATAAAAACTAAAATCATGGTGGTGAGCCTTTCATGCTAGAGGGATCCACATAACAATAAGCAGTAACCCCCAGCAACAGAAGAAACCAAGAAAATATACTACAAATTGATAGTTCAACAAGTAAACCAAACCTGCAAGCAAAAGAAAAAACAACGGACCAAAACGAGCACCAAAAATTACAGCCGCTCAACAAAGTCTTCCTCCCTTAAGAATTTTTATTTGGCCAATAAGTTTAAAATTAAATAATTTTAATAAAATAAGCATCGATCAGCCAACTTAAAAAGAAAAAAAAAAAAAAAAAGAAAAATCTCTGTTAGCTAGTTCTTAAACTTGCTCATAAATTTTAAAAATGAATTGATCTCACGAATTTTAACTAATCGAATAGAAAATTGAATTTAAACATAACTCACATAAAAGACGAGCTAAATTTGGTTGACTTCGGGAATAGTTTGATTATTTACACCGTTATGTAGATGGAGCTTAGAGTAAGAGGAAGCTGTTACCTCAGATGAAGATAATCTGTAGTACTTAGAAGCCAGGAAGTTGGGACCAAGGATTGACGCAGTTGGAGGTTTGTTGGGTCCATTGCCGTAGATGTATTTTGTGTCCATGCGGCTAAGTGATTCTTTAGGATACTGAACATTTTCACATCAAAATTCCCAAGAATTAAGCACAAAATTCTTCTAATTTTGATTAACCCACATATTGATAATATAATTATTAGATACTTATAGTACCTTGTTTACAATGGTTTTGAAATCAAAATCAGGACCAGGCATAATTGCGGCAGCGAAGACTCCAGCAGAAATTTTCTCAGGGAACTTTTCCATGGCGACAGATACGCCGATGCCACCCAAGCTGTGGCCAACCAGTACTACTCTCTCTTCTGGTGGCAGAGACGCCATGAATACCATCAAAGGTTCAAAGTAGTCCATGTACGAGCGGAGTTCATGAACCTGCTTTGAGTGCACACCACAAGCAGCCATGTCCAGAGCAGTAACGCTATGTCCAGCTGATTTCAACAGATCTGAAACTTTGTACCAGCACCAGGCTCCATGACAGGCTCCATGGACCAACACAAAATGCTTGTTTCCTGTATTAATCTGCAATTGTTTTGAGCAAGATAAATATCTTTGGGAAGCATCAGCTGGTTTGTTGAAATTCGCAACTCCCACTCGGCTATCGCTGGTTGTTTTCATAGAAAAAGGGATGGATTTCAGAGAGATTGACGGGGAAGTAAAGAGCATTTCCATTTCTGGTTTTATTAAATTATCCTTGATTTTGTCTTGAGTACATTGAGCAAATATATACTGAATGATAGAACGCAATTTGGAGCGCACAGAGGCAAGCGTGCGTCGCTTATCTTCTTTTCCACGCGTCGGACATTGCAAAGCATGTGACCACAAGTGTGCCAGCCAATTAAAATAGTCAGTAAATCAAATGGCCATAGATGCGGTTTCATTAGACTCTACTGGTGCTTGAGGCAGGGAATTCTCTCTGCATATTTGCTTTTGATTTGTCTAGAGGATTTAGCTCAAGTAATTAAAATAGTCAAGTTTAATGTCCAGTTTTTGGTAGGGCCAATAGAAAAATGGAAAGAATTCAGTAGATTTTGAGGTTGAATATGTGATCCAAAAGCTGGCGGCTTAGGAGTTAAAGATTTAATCAACTTCAGTGTGGCCGTTTAGCTAAACAGGGGCAGAGAATTCTGGCTGAATCGTCGTCACTTCTAGCCAGATTCGTAAAGGTAAAGATTTCCCTTTATCTTCATTCGTTGTCAATGCCCTTCATGGTTTGAACTTCTATTGTAATCCCATGTCTCTAGGCCATTTTCGAGTTGAATTCCATTATTCCTTTTAAAATATTTTTTTAACTCAAATCAGACCATCTATTAGTATTTATAACTGAAATTTATATCCAATTGAAAAATAGAAAAAAAAAATTATTACTATAAGAATCAAAGTAGATTTATTTTATTGTTTTAATTTAATTTTAATTCTTCATTAATAATTAAATTGAAACTATGTTAAACCAGAATAAAACCATATCAATATGAAAAGACTAATTTAATCAAATTAAAATTGATTTTAAACACAAAAATAGGAGTTTTACTATTACTCACGTTTATCCTAATTTTAAACAAAAATTAAAATTAAAATTAAAAATTGAATAGTAAGAGGGAACGGTAATCAATTTTGACTGTCAAGTTTATCCTTTATCCCTGTTACATTTTCCCTACACCGTTATAGGATATGTGTTTGTTTTTTATTGTCATCCTTTTGTGAATCCGTCATGTGTTCCCACTTTCTTAGCACTGCAATTGTATGTAAATACAAACAATTTTCTTTTAACAGTTACTCATACCATCACATCTAATTTAATAATAAAAAAAAATTATCATTTTTCGTGTTTTTCCATGGCACAATATTTAAATTGCTTATACACAGAAAACCAAAAAGAAAAAAGAAAAATACTAATACTTTGAATTGCATTACCTTTCGGATTTATTGGTATTCTCTTTTTCTTTTTCTTGCATCTTAGTTTAGCATTCACCCACAAATTGCTCATGCATGCAGTTTTGTAGTTCACACAGCAAAAAGGTTAAAGGGTGATTAAATTATTGCATGCTTGAAATTGTTTTGTTGTTTGGATCCAAAAGCCATGAGGAAATCTTTTAAAAAAAATACAAAAAAATATTGATGCTTTTACCTTTGTAATTAGTAGGCAATGGTAACTTGAAAAAGTTTTCTTCACGAGGCATTGAGTCACATTCACAAAAATTCATGAAAATTACGACTTTCATCTGCAGATTCTTGGGATTTTTAACCCTTGATGCAAGTAATTGAAAGATTCAAAATGAGTTCCTTTTCAGCTTGCGCTGTTGAGATTTGGCAAACTCGATTATATTTGTTCATGAGGGAATTTGAATTAAAAACTATAGGTACTATAAATTTTATCAAAGGATCATTTTGTTAACAGCACAATATTTCATGATTAAATTATTTTTCATTAAAAAATTAAGGATTAAATTGTGAGTTTTATTAAATTTGAAGGAATATATTGTAAAATCAAGACTAATCACCAAATATATGAAGCCATAATTAGGGATGTCAGGCGGACGGGTTTTCACGGGTACCCGATCCGCCCAAACCCTATTAGAACAGATTTGGGTTTTTACAAAACGAATTTGGGCGGATTCGGGTTTGAAAAATTTTACCCGTCTCGGATTCGAGTAGGGTTCGGAATTAGACTATCGGATACCCGTTACCCGAACCCGATTAGTATATAACAAAACTAACCCTAACCCTAACCCTGATCCATAATTCCTTTTTTTTCATTTTCACTACCCTCTCTTCGTCGCGCCTCTCTCCCTGCTTTCCTTCCTATAATTCCCAATTCCCAATCGGCCTCTCTCCTCCACTTCACTGATGCCCAATCAGATATCACCTTCTCCTCTCTTCTTCATCCGCCCGTCCGCCAGTCACCGTAGTAATGCAGGAGCTCATTGTTCTTCCCCGCCAGTCATTTGTTTATACTGCGGTATTAACGATTATTCTCCTCCTATAAACGACTCAGCTCCTTTCCCTAACTCGGTGAATCGGAATCGAGTTTAATTTTCAGGTATTAGAATTCATTGGATTGGGATATTTTGTTCGTGTTAGGGTTTTGTGATCTTCTTCTCCCTCAGTCATCAATATCTCCTCTCTCCAGTCAGTAACATCTCCCACAGTCCCGCCTCTCTCCCCCATTTCACTGACTAGTACCGGCAGCCCAATCGACACCGGCAATGTCTCCTTTCTCTCCCCAGTCGACGATAAATCTTCTCTCTCCCGATATCTCCTTCTCTCTCTCCAGTGGCCACATCTCCCACTTTTCTCTCTCTCCAATGGCCACATCTCCCACTTCTCAGTCGGAGACAACTCTTCCCTCTCCCCGCCTCTCCACAATCGGTGTCGGCGACATCTCCTTTGGCTGGAATAGGTTTGCAATCAAATTTTTTGATAATAAGATCTTTTATGTCCATATTGTTAAAAAATTTTTAGTTGCTATTAAAGAATTTTAGAATTTATGAACTATTAATTTGATTATTTGGATATTTGCTATTTGATTATCTCTCCAATATTTCTACTGCTGGGTAAGTCTCTAATATTTCTACTGCTGGGTTGTGCATATCTTAGGAATAGTTTTAGTTGAATAGATAATTGAGGTTGATATTCAGGTTGTGCAAATTTTCTAATTCAGGTTGTGCAAATTTTCTAATTTAGAGTTTGATATTTGGGTTATAAAATCTAAATTTTTAAATTTTTTTCATTGAATTCAATTTAAAAAAAAATCGGGTTCGGTCGGATTCGGGTATGGTACGGGTATTGTTAAACGGATTTGGAACGGGTACGGATAGTAAAATTAAAATACTAAATGGATTTGGGACGGGTTCGGAAATTTTATATATAATCGGGTTCGGGTTTGGGTACCCTCAATTTCGCGGGTACCCTACCCGTTTACATCCCTAGCCATAATCCCCATTAGGTGTGTTCAATAGTTGGTTTGGATTAAATTTGGATGTAAACCATCTTAATCCATTATAAAACATATTATTTAGATTTGCAATCATAATCCAATCCAATTCAATATTTTTTATTCATTGGTTAACTATTCAAACTATTTAATAACTCATGCCCATCAACTATTAAAATAAATTTCACCTACTTAATGTCATACTAATTGATATTATTCACATCATAATTTTTCAAGTATAAACTTACAAAACAGGAGAGAATATCGAGTGGATTGGCTTGGCAACCTCTCTGATACTCAATATGTATGATAAGTAAATTATAAAATTGATTGTTGGAGAGAATAACGTATTTGATTATGATTATATAGATTGTGAACTCCTTGGATTGGATAGACTTTGGATATGATATTAATGTTGGGAAATTTCGAGATTATTGCAACCCAAATTGCGCAGCGAAAAAATAAAATTCTCTGATTTCCTTTCCCATAATCCGAGTGTTTCGTTTATTTCAAAGGAAGGATATGAGACTAACTTGTTAATCTCGTCGAGAAGATACAATGCCGGACTAATGGTGTTGCCTTTTCAAACGAACACCCTTAATGGTATCCACACGAACGTCTTCTATCCTTCTAGAGTGCTAGCTCTCTCAAGAATGGATAGACTAGGGGCTCCACAATCTGCAACTATTAGACTGAATTTTCTAAAAACCATTGTCTCTCCACAATTCGTAGGAGTATTTATATATTTCAGTCTTTTGTTTTCCCACAACTCTTTTCCCAAAAGAGTTGTATTCAGAACGCACTATTACAATTTCACAGATACTGAAATATCTTATGTGATAGAGTTCTTTATCTGTAACAGTTACAGATAGACTGTATATCTTTTAAATATTATTATCTCATAATAATAAATAATTAATAATAATAACACTTTATTATTATTAATTAATATTAATAATAATAACACTTTATTATTATTAATTATATTAATGGGCTTTGGGCTTTTAGCCCATTAATATGTCATAGCACATCAACAATGTTCTTTTGTGTGTGACCCAATAGGCTCACATTAATTGGCAATAGGCCCAATCCCATAAGGCCCATAAGTCATAAGTGGCCTCTAGCAAGACATTATGACTACCCAACTAATATGAGGATCAATAGTCCGATAAACCCTAATAAATAGAACATGTATTAATCATTTTGTCACACGATATCTAGTTTGAACATAAGTCATGGTCAATGTCAAACTTATAATGTTCAAACTTATGATTTCTCGATCTCTAAGTAGACTAATAAATTCAAATGATATTGATCACACTATCAATTCATTTGAGCACGACCATGCATTTCTCAGTCTCACTTATCGAGGGGCCCAGAAGATATCTCTCTCAGAGAGAGGGATAAATCCTATCTTGATTGTTCAATATCCTCTACATAATTTCTATTATGCTCAATCATAACCTTTATAATTGTCCGATTAAAGACAATGTTTGGTTATGTCAAAACATAACAGTCCTTATATTGAAAACTATGATAATCTCAAGTCAAAGGATTAAGACATAACTATTTTGAGATTCACTTATGACAATAACCCATGTAGTGATCTCAATGCAGGTACATCCAATACTTTGTTCTCTAACAAGTATCTATGATTATTGAATTATATCAACATATACATAATCATCTCATGATTATCAATCAATAATCATACTATCTATATTTTATTATTATCAATATAATAATAAGTAATCAGGGATGATAATCATTATAATCTAACATGTAAATAAATAATGATAATTAAAACCTCTTTTATTAATAACCAAAACGACATACAAAAAGGTCCAAGATAATGGCCTAGGGCAAATACACTAACAATTCCTAGATAAAATAGGATATAGAATCCTAGTTAAGATATGATAAGAATAATATTTTGTTATGAATAATATCCTATTGTGATTAGAATTTTACTACTCTATTAGGAGTTATGGGATATATGAATAATTGACGTGATGTGAGTTACTAAGACTCAGATTAATATACTTTACTATTAATCTACATCAGTAGTCCCTCTACAATGATTGAATTTGTAGGTTCGATACAAGATTATTCCCTTTGATGAACTTGTCATCTTACGGGAATCTAGTGATAAATTGCTTTGGCAATTGCCTTGAATTTTTCCTTGATGAACTTGTCACCTTGTGGGATTTTGGTAATAATTTGTCTTGATTTTTCCCTAACAAATTTGTAGCCTTGTGTTTTGGCTTGAAGGCCTAAGTTTTTTTGCCACCTGGTTTTCTACTAAGCTAGTATCCTGAATGACTCTTAAGCTTTGACTAAGGGTTCTATTGTGTGAATGTTTAAACTAATGATGGGCGAAGACTGAATGAATATTTAACTTTTATGATATTTTTATGGGTATATTTTAATCTAGATGAGAGGACTAAAGTTATCAATATGTAACTAAACTATCAGTATTTCAATAGATAGAATTGTATGATTAAATAAATGTTACCTGACTTATGTTTCAATATGCTTTGATCGCTTGATATTAAAGAGATCTGATATTATACTGCCATCATGAGAAGCTGCATGGGTATTAGTTGCTGATGAGGACGTGCAGATTGCCTAAGATAGGCAATTAGTTACCTGAAAGGGTGCTCTTACGTCACCTAGAGGTACTCTTATATCACCTAAGACCGCTCTTATATCGTCTAAATGGGTAGTAATTTACCCAGAAGGGCACTCTTACATTACCTAGGGGCGTTCGTATGTCGCTTGGATGGGCAATTGGTTGTCTGAAAGGGTGCTCTTATGTCGCCTAAAGGTGCTCTTATGTCACCTAAGTGGGCAGTAGTTTTTTGGAAGGGATCTCTTATGTCACCTAGAGGCGCTCTTACGTCGCCTAAGTAGGCAATTGATTGCCTGAAAGGGTGCTATTACGTCACCTAAGTGGGCAATTGGTTGTTTGAAAATGCACTCTTATGTCGCCTAAGTAGACAATTGGTTGCTTGAAAGTGCGCTTTTACATCACCAATGTGGGTGACTCACGGTTGTCGAAGCCGGTCAAAAATAACCTTTCTGGTTATCAACAATATTACTACTGTAAATAGTGGTAAAGGATCGAATCCATAGAGAATTGAAAACTTATCTATTTTTCTTAACAAGACCAAGATAATTAACTGAAAGCGCAACTGAAAGCAAGTAACTGAAAGTGGAACAAAAATAAAGTGCAATAAAAGTAAAAGGGGGGGTTTGAGATTGATTTAATTAGCAAACTACTGAAAGCAATTAAATGAGCAAGTAATTAAAATAAAAGAGAAATCTAATATGAGAAAGGTCTAGTTGAAGAGATGGATCCACTTTGGTTATTTGGATTGATCATTAAAACTTATGTTCATTAGATTGATTCAATAGATTAGTTATGGAGATGGAAAACACTTCTCACCACCATGTCTCTCCTTATGATCAAATTAATTGGGGAACGTCCTCTAATTAATTACTAATTAACAAATTGCCAAGGAACTTCCTTGGGCCTTAGGCATCAAAACAATTGTCAATTGCATAAAGAAATAGAAAGATCCAATCCTAGCTACTCAAACGCATGAGATATTGCTAGATCATACAATTCCTTAGTTGTTACACCAAGTGTTCTTATGTTTGAATAATTTCAGCAATTACGGACTAAAAATTATCCAAACTAACAATTAATTACCTTGCAATCAAGAATCAAGTGGCCAATTTGATCAAAACAACAAAGTAATAATAGATTCAAGCACCAAATTGTATGAATATTGAACAAATCAAAGACAAATAGTTTATGTTCAGATCTCACAATCCATAAAACAACCTTAGTTTCAACCAATCTTCAACTAGAATTAAAGGTTTCAGCCACTCATGGCTGAAACAAAAACCAAAAATAAAGAAAGGAAGAAGAAGAGATGGTATCAATTGCAATCCCGTAGGTGTGTCCAAGGGGGTGTGTAAAAGGTATGGGGAGGCTCCTAATGTGTTTTTTTATAATTAAAAAGTGTTGCTCCAGGTCATACTTACTGCCCAAGTTGTTTAGAAGCTGCCAAAGGTGCTGCCCAAGTGGTGTCAAAAGAGGAAAGGGCGTGGAAGCTTGCACAAGAGAAGGAGAGGCGCGTGGCTTGGTCATAGAAAGGGAAGGAGACGCAGATTGCACTTCCTAAATAAGTTTAGATGCTGACCTTGCTGCCTAAGAGGTACTTGCTGCCCAAGTTGTGTCTGAAAAGGAAAGAATCGCATTGCAAGCTTTTCAGATGGCAAGTGGCACGCGGCATGCTTTTCAGAGGGAAAGTGGGGCGCGCGCTGATGCTCTGTGTAACGACCCGGAAACCGGACTGCTACCGGCGCTAGGATCCAGATCGGCATAAGGCCGCCGGGACTTGTAGCAAGCCTAACATACATCCTGTATACCTGTTAAATCCCATACATGATCAAACATATACATAAAAACTTTAAACTTTCTCTTTCATTTACCAAGCTTAACCTGTGCATGCACAAACTCATAAACATAAAACCCCACACTGGAGCCCTCAACAAATGCTCCAATGGGGCAACATATCGTACATTAAGCTTGGTTTACATAAACATCAATAAAACATTTTACAGATCATGTGCAAAAGGGATTAACCAACATACTAGGGTCAAGCACAACTCTAAACCTCAATAAACATCATTACATTACAATACTGTACTATACTTTACATTACATTATTTTCATGTCCACATCTAGCTATTACATAAAACATGACTTCTTTACTCTTGCTGACTTCCTGATCTATCCCGTACCTGCAAATCTGGGGGATTAAGGGAATGGGGTGAGCTACTAGAGCCCAGTGAGCAGAATAGTAAAAACATTATATTAAAATTCATGCTTTCATGAAATGCATCACATCACAAACAATTCACATTAAAGATGAACTTGTCACCAATAGCCCTCTACATTTCCATTAGTGCCATAACGTGGAATGGGTCCTGGTCTTTCTCTTACATAACATATCATAACATTCCAAGGTGCCAGGGACGTAGAATGGGTCTTCCTGGACTTCCGTACCATATCATCATCATATCATACCATATCATTTCATACGAGGGCTAATGGATCATCCAATGTTCATCCACAACAACATCATATTATACAATGCAACATATTCGTGAATTCTAATGCAAACAACCTAATACATCTCATGGCATTCGTGATGCATGAACATGCTCAAAATTGAATTATTTGTTTTGAAACATAAAGATTCATTCTACTCACCTCAAGCTTGCTCTGAAAAGACACTAAAGCAGCTATCTCACTGCTGGGGTCCTCGGTTCCTCGGGTCCAAACCTACACAGGTGGACTCAAATGAGGGACCAAAGATACATGAACATGACTCTAAACTACTCCCCAAAAACCCCCTAAAACACCTTGAAACAATCATAGAAAACATGCAAAGGAAGGCTGAACAGGGCACCTTCGGCGGCAGGTTCGGTGGCCGAAAGTCCCTCCAGAGCCGAAACTCAGCCACTTTCGGCGGCCGAAAATGGTTCCAGAGCCGAAACTCGTGCATGTTCGGCGGCACCTTCGGCGGCCGAAACTCCCTTCCAGAGCCGAAAGTCCAACTTTCAGGGGCAGGGTTCGGCAGCTGAAAGCTTGCCTCCACAGGCAGGTTCGGCAGCCGAAAGTCCTTCGGCTGCCGAACCTGAGTTCTTCCAAGGGGCAGAACTCAGCCTCCTCATGCACACTTTGCCTGCTATTCTACAACATGCATACACAAGCCAATAAGCATATAGGGGTCTCAAACTAACCTAAATCCCAACACAAACACATATAGCAACTCATACAATACACATTATCCATAAACTCAACATTAACTTAAACATGCATTTCTACCCCATAACCCCTTGAAACTTGATTAAAACATACAAGAAAGGTAGGATCTAAGCTTACCTCTTGAAGATCGAGAGGAGAGACGATTCTAACTTGGAGATGGGAGAAATCTAGCTCCTTGGGTCTCCAAGCTCCAAAACTTGATCTTAGCTTCAAAAATCTTCAAAACCAAGTTAAAACTTGTTAAAACTTGAAAGATTTGAGGAAAATCATCAAAACTAACCATGGGAGGGCATGGACTCACCGTTGGCCGAAAATAGGGGAGAAAGCTCGCCCATTTTCGGCCATGGGGCCTTTTATAGGTGGCTGGCCAGGCCACCTTCGGAAGCCGAAGGTGACTCCAAAACTCATGCATGTTCGGCGGCCGAACATGAGGTTCAGCGGCCGAACCTGGATTTCCCTCTATGGTCTTTTTCATTCAAAACTCAATTTCTTTCTTACTTAAAACCATAAAATACATGAAAACATTTTATAAAAACATGTTTTTACCCTTCTAGGGGTTTCCGACATCCGAAATTCCATCGGACGGTAGGAATTCTGATACCGGAGTCTAGCCGGGTATTACATTCTCCCCCCTTAAGAACATTCGTCCCCGAATGTTCCTCAAACTAGCACATGCATAGCATAAAACATAAACATACATACAAAACACAAAACACTCACCTTAGAAGAGATGAGGATATTGCTAGAGCATGGACTCCCGTGTCTCCCAGATACACTCCTCGATGTTGTGGTGATTCCAAAGGACTTTCACCATCGGGATTTCCTTGTTCCTCAGCTTCCTAATTTGTGTGTCAAGAATCCGTACTGGCTGCTCCACATAGGTGAAATCTCCAAGGATCTCCACATCAGGCTCACTGTGAACCTTGCCCGGATCTGACACGAACTTCCGTAGCATGGAAACATGAAAAACCGGATGGATTCTTTCCATTGAAGCAGGTAAGTCCAACTTGTACGATACATTTCCAATCTTTTGCAAGATTTCAAAGGGTCCGATGTACCGTGGAGCTAACTTACCCTTCTTCCCAAACCGAATCACCCCTTTCATAGGAGACACCTTGAGCAATACCAAATCTCCCTCCTAAAACTCCACATGCTTCCTACGGACATCTGCATAGCTCTTTTGCCTGCTCACAGCGGTTTTGATCCTTTCTTTGATTATGGGCACTACTCTGCTGGTGATCTTTACTAGCTCAGGCCCTGCTAAGGCCCTTTCTCCAACTTCCTCCCAACAGACAGGTGACCTGCACTTCCTTTCATACAAAGCTTCATATGGAGCCATCCCTATGCTAGCATGATAGCTGTTATTGTAGGCAAACTCCACCAAGGGTAGATGCTGCCTCCAAGAACCGCCAAAATCTAGCACACACATTCTGAGCATTTCTTCTATCGTCTGGATGGTCCTCTTTGATTGTCCGTCCGTCTGAGGATGGAAAGCAGTGTTGAAGTCTAGCCTAGTACCCATAGCATTCTGCAGACTCCGACAAAACCTGGAGGTGAACTAGGGTCCTCTATCAGACACTATTGAAACAGGAGCCCCATGCAACCTGACCACTTCATCAATAAACACTTGCGCCAATTTATCCACAGAATAGCCACTCCTAACAGGGATGAAATGAGCAGATTTGGTCAGTCTGTCCATAATCACCCATATGGAGTCCAATCTGTTGGACGTCGCCGGTAACCCCACCATAAAATCCATAGCTATATTCTCCCATTTCCACTCTGGAATCGACAGTGGGTTAAGCATTCCAGCCGGCTTCTGATGCTCCAGCTTCACCCTCTAACATACTTCGTAGGCTGACACGAACTGTGCCACTTCTCTTTTCATAGCTGGCCACCAATAAACTCTTTTCAGATCTTGATACATCTTGGTGGCTCCAGGGTGAACACTGTATCTGGCATTATGAGCTTCCCTCATAATGTCTCCCTTCAGACTCACGTCATCTGGTACACACAATCTATTCCCATAGCGGAGGATCCCCTTGCTGTCAAATCTGAACTCTTCGTTCTTGCCTGACTGAACAGTCCTGGCAATCTTCACTAACTCTGGGTCCTCGTGTTGTTTCTGAGCCACCTGCTCCAGAAACACAGGTGTCACTCTCATCTGGGCTATCAAAGCACCTGTACCAGACAACTCCAACTGCAAACCTTCATTAATGAGCTTATAAAACTCTTTCACCACCGGTCTCCTCTCTGCTGTGATATGGGATAGACTGCCAAGTGAGTTTTGGCTTAAGGCGTTTGCCACAACATTCGCCTTACCCAGATGGTACTAAATCTTGCAATCATAGTCACTAAGCAGTTCTACCCATCTTTTTTGTCTCAAGTTCAACTCTCTTTGACTCAGGATGTACTGTAGGCTTTTATGATCTGTGAAGATCTCACATTTAACCCTATAAGGGTAATGCCTCCACATCTTGAGTGCAAAGATCACAGCTGCCATCTCTAGGTCATGTGTAGGATAATTCAACTCATGCTTCTTCAGCTGCCTAGAAGCATAAGCAATCACCCTTTCATTCTGCATCAACACACAACCCAGTCCCACACGGGACGCATCACAATACACTGTGAAGTCTTCAGTACTGGTAGGCAGAGCTAACACCGGTGCCGACATCAATCTTTTCTTCAGCTCTTCGAAACTCTCTTCACACTGGTTAGTCCACAGAAACCTCTGATTCTTCTTAGTCAGTCTGGTCATAGGAGCTGCAATCTTAGAGAAGTCCTAAACGAACCTCCTGTAGTAACCTGTCAAACCCAAAAAACTCTTGATCTCTGTCACTGTAGTGGGTCTAGGCCAGTTAGCTACAGCTTCCACCTTCTTGTGGTCCACTTCAATTCCATTTTCTGACACAACATGCCCCAATAATGAAATGCTCCTCAACCAGAACTTACACTTGGAGAACTTGGCATACAAGCCGTGTTCTCTCAGGGTCTGCAGAACTAACCTCAAATGATGGGCATGCTCCTCTGCATTCCTGGAATACACTAGGATATCATCTATGAAGACAATAACAAAGTGATCTATATACTGACTGAAAACTCTGTTCATGAGGTCCATGAATGCTGCAGGGGCATTGGTTAACCCGAACGGCATTACAAGGAACTCATAGTGCCCATATCTGGTTCTGAACGCCGTCTTCGGCACATCCTCTTCTCTTATTCTCAGCTGGTGGTACCCGGATCTCAGATTTATCTTGGAGAAACAACCCGCTCCTGCTAGCTGGACGAATAGATCGTCGATCCTGGGTAACGGGTACTTATTCTTGGTAGTGACTTTGTTCAACTGCCTGTAGTCGATACAAAGTCTAAGGGATCCATCCTTCTTTCTCACAAAAAGCACTGGAGCGCCCCAAGGTGAGGTACTCAGTCGGATGAAACCCTTATCTACCAGCTCTTGCAACTGCTCCTTTAGCTCCTTCAACTCTGCTGGTGCCATCCTGTAGGGAGATATAGAGATCGGTCTAGTTCCAGGCATCAATTCTATTTCAAACTCTATCTCCCTAGCAGGTGGTAAACCTGGCAACTCGTCTGGGAAAACATCTAAAAACTCTCTGACCACGGGCACTGAGGCAGGCTCTCTAACATGACTATCCAACTCTCTCACATGAGCTAGAAAACCCTGACAACCCCTCCTGAGCAACCTACGAGCCTGTAGGGCTAGTATCAAACCTCTAGGTGTACCCCTCCTGTCTCCTCTGAAGACAACCTCTGACCCATCCTGACCTCTGAACCTGACTACCTTGTCTCTGCAGTCCAAGGTAGCACCATGTGTAGACAGCCAATCCATCCCTAGAATGACATCAAAATCCATCAAATCTAGAACCACAAGGTCGGGTGGAAGGCATCTTCCCTCAACAAAAACTAGACTAAACCGGCAGACTGACTCCGCCACTGATGGATCACACTGGGTCCACTGACCCAAAGGGGACACTCTAACCCAGAGACCATCAAACCCAACCTCTCGACGGCTCTCGGAGCAACAAAAGAATGAGATGCACCAGGGTCCATTAAGGCATACACATCAGAACAACCAATGATGAGATTACCTGACACCACGGTGTTTGATGCATTAGCCTCCTGCTGTGTCATCGTGAAGATCCGTGCTGGAGCTGATGGACCTTCACCCCTGAAACTCGCTGAAGAAGAGGCTGCCCCTCTCCCTCTGCCTCTGCCACTGGCCTGAGTCGAGGCTGGAGCTACTGGCTGAGCCACACTACCAGAAGCTGTCTGCTGGAACTGCGCCATAAAAGCTGCTCTAGGAAACTCCCGTGCCATGTGTCCCTCCTACCCACATCTGAAGCAGGTTGTCATCCCAAACCGACATACTCCCTTGTGCGGCTTCCCACACTTCATACATACTGCACTGTCTGCACCTGAGCTCGAGCCACCTCCTAATCCCAGACCTGACTTTATCTTGTTCCAGAACTTGTTCTTCTTTGACTTCTTAGTGGTATTACCCCACTTTTTACTGCCTGAAGCTACTGAACTCCAAGAAGAAGGGTCTAACTTTCCCCCACCTGGGGTCTTGGAACCAGAAGACTGAGCCACTGACTGCTTAACTTTTCCTTCGATTATTGCACTGGCCTCCATTCTCCGAGCCATATCCATTATGGCATGGAAGCTCTCCCTTTCTGCTGATTGGATCAAGGAGGAATACCTGGAATGAAGCATCATGATATACCTCCCAGCCTTCTTCTGATCTATGTCAAGATTTTGCCCTGCAAACGGCAATAACTCCAAGAACCTATCCGTGTACTCCCTTGAACTATCAGGGAAAGCCCATCCTGCAAACTCATTAGCAAACTCCTCCCATGATAGACTGTCCAACCTTGGATTCACATAGTTTTTAAACCACTCTCGGGCCTTCTTGCACTTCGGTGTGAACCCAGCCATCTGAATGGCTCTACTGTCATCTGCCCCTAACTCATCTGTTATCATCTTGACTGTCCTGAGGTACTCAAACGGATAATCACCTGTTTCATACTTAGGAGCATCCAACTTCAAATAGTCAGTCATCTTGACCTTGCTCCCTCCAGATGAGCTAGGTTTAGGTGCTTGGGCTTCTGGGACCATAGGTTTTGCTGGGGGTGGAGGAGGTGCAACATCCCCTAGATTAGGGTTTGCTGTACCTGGATAAAAGGATGGGGGTGGGTACATAAGGTACTGTGGGTATGGTGCGTAGAAAGGTGGGTATGGCATGTAAGAAGGATAAGGGTTAAAGCTGGGACAATCCGATGTACCTCCCATCGAATACCCAGGATTCTGTGAAAAGGGTGGGTATTAGGGTGGTTGAACAAACCCTGAGGCCTGAGTGCCTCCCTGAGACTCTCCCATGCCCTCTTCAGATATGCTCACACCAAGACTGCCATCCCTCCTCTGATCCACATCCATATCATCCCCCACATCTTCTGACACTCCACCTTGAACTGTTCCTCTTCTGCTCATATTAAAAGACCTTCTAGGGTCCCTTGACACTCTCTTCCTACTAGACCTGCAGGACATTGCCCTAGGCAAAGCAGGAGGATGGGCATCTGTGCCCTCATCCTGAGGTGGTGCTCTAGTCAATCGTGCAGATCGACGAGTTCCTCTCATCTTGCTTACTGAAAAACAACACACATCACATAAAACATTAGTATCATATGGTTCATGTGGAAACACATGAACCCGCATCACATGCATCGCATACATAGTATATCATCAATGCACATGCATAAAATCATGGCATTTCACATCATTATTCAAGACAGGACTCTACATCCTATCCTAGTGGACATGATTTTTCCTATTGTGCTTGCCCTTCTATAACCTCTATGAGTCCGACACACTATAGGTCCGACCATATGAACCTAGGGCTCTAATACCAATCTGTAATGACCCGGAAACCGGACCGCTACCGGCTCTAGGATCCAGATCGGCATAAGGCCGCCGGGACCCGTAGCAAGCCTAACATACATCCTGTATACCTGTTAAATCCCATACATGATCAAACATATACATAAAAACTTTAAACTTTCTCTTTCATTTACCAAGCTTAACCTGTGCATACACAAACTCATAAACATAAAACCCCACACTGGAGCCCTCAACAAATGCTCCAATGGGGCAACATATCATACATTAAGCTTGGATTACATAAACATCAATAAAACATTTTACAGATCATGTGCAAAAGGGATTAACCAACATACTAGGGTCAAGCACAACTCTAAACCTCAATAAACATCATTACATTACAATACTGTACTATACTTTACATTACATTATTTTTCATGTCCACATCTAGCTATTACATAAAACATGACTTCTTTACTCTTGCTGACTTCCTGATCTATCCCGTACCTGCAAACCTAGGGGATTAAGGGAATGGGGTGAGCTACTAGAGCCCAGTGAGCAGAATAGTAAAAATATTATATTAAAATTCATGCTTTCATGAAATGCATCACATCACAAACAATTCACATTAAAGATGAACTTGTCACCAATAGCCCTCTACATTTCCATTAGTGCCAGAACGTGGAATGGGTCCTGGTCTTTCTCTTACATAACATATCATAACATTCCAAGGTGCCAGGGATGTAGAATGGGTCTTCCTGGACTTTCTCTTACATAGTGCCAGGGACGTAGAATGGGTCTTCCTGGACTTCCGTACCGTATCATCATCATATCATACCATATCATTTCATACGAGGGCTAATGGATCATCCAATGTTCGTCCACAACAACATTATATTATGCAATGCAACATATTCGTGAATTCTAATGCAAACAACCTAATACATCTCATGGCATTCGTGATGCATGAACATGCTCAAAATTGATTTATTTGTTTTGAAACATAAAGATTCATTCTACTCACCTCAAGCTAGCTCTGAAAAGACACTGAAGCAGCTATCTCACTGCTGGGGTCCTCGGTTCCTCGGGTCCAAACCTACACAGGTAGACTCAAATGAGGGACCAAACATACATGAACATGACTCTAAACTACTCCCCAAAAATCCCTTAAAACACCTTAAAACAATCATAGAAAACATGCAAAGGAAGGCTGAACAGGGCACCTTCGGCGGCAGGTTCGGCGGCTGAAAGTCCCTCCAGAGCCAAAACTCAGCCACTTTCGGCGGCACCTTCGGCGGCCGAAAGTGGTTCCAGAGCCGAAACTCGTGCACGTTTGGCGGCACCTTCGGTGGCCGAAACTCCCTTCCAGAGCCGAAAGTCGAACTTTTGGGGGCAAGGTTCGGCAGCCGAAAGCGTGCCTCCACAGGCAGGTTCGGCGGCCGAAAGTCCTTCGGCTACCGAACCTGAGTTCTTCCAAGGGGCAGAACTCAGCCTCCTCATGCACACTTTGCCTCCCAAACCATTCAAACATGCATTTAGCTATTCTACAACATGCATACACAAGCCAATAAGCATATAGGGGTCTCAAACTAACCTAAACCCCAACACAAACACATATAGCAACTCATACAACACACATTATCCATAAACTCAACATTAACCTAAACATGCATTTCTACCCCATAACCCCTCAAAACTTGATTAAAACATACAAGAAAGGTAGGATCTAAGCTTACCTTTTGAAGGTCGAGAGGAGAGACGATCCTAACTTGGAGATGGGAGAAATCTAGCTCCTTGGGTCTCTAAGCTCCAAAACTTGATCTTAGCTTCAAAAATCTTCAAAACCAAGTTAAAACTTGTTAAAACTTGAAAGATTTGAGGAAAATCATCAAAACCAACCATGGGAGGGCATGGACTCACCGTTGGCCAAAAATAGGAGAGAAAGCTCGCCCATTTTTGGCCATGGGGCCTTTTATAGGTGGCTGGCCAGGCCACCTTCAGAAGCCGAAGGTGACTCCAAAACTCATGCATGTTCGGTGGCCAAACATGAGGTTCGGCGGCCGAACTTGGATTTCCCTCTATGGTCTTTTTCATTCAAAACTCAATTTCTTTCTTACTTAAAACCATAAAATACATGAAAACATTTTATAAAAACATGTTTTTACCCTTCTAGGGGTTTTCGACATCCGAAATTCCACCGGACGGTAGGAATTTCGATACCGGAGTCTAACCGAGTATTACACTCTGCAGAAGAGGAAAGATATCAGTCCAGTCTTTCCTTTTTAGGTGGAACCTTCGTTTGAATTTTGAATGCTGAATGTGGAAAAGGCAAGTGCGTCTTCATGAAATCTTGCTGCCTAAATAGGAAGATATGACTGCTGCAGTGTGTGCACATCTTTGAATAAGGAAAGAAAGATCTGCGATTTGAATTTCGAATAATCTTCTGACTGAGCTTTCCTTATTTGGCTTTTACTTCTGCACTTTCCTTATTTGACAACTTTTTTTTTGAAAACTTTCCTTTTTTGGCACTTTCCATATTTGGCACTTTTTGGCAGTTTTAAAAGCATTTTCTCCAGATTGTCTCTTTACACCTAATATCTGCAAAACATGATTACAACCACAAGATTAGGTAGAAAAGATGTAAATAAACATCAATAACATCATAATAAAATGGACTAAAATATGCTCTATCAGTGGGCCAATTGGTTGCCTAGAAAGACGCTCTTACGCCGCCTAGGGGGCACTCTTATATCACTTAAGTGGGCAGTAATTTGTCCGGAAGGGCACTCTTACATTGCCTATAGGAGCAATAGATTACTTGAATTTGAGGAAGAGTCTTTCAATATGTGGAGCGTATTATCACTTAGCCTCTTTTATAGGTGACATGATCTGTTAAATCTCATATGCAAAATTAACTCTTGGGGAGAAATGGTAGACTTTGGAAAACAAAACGTCCGGTCCAAATAACATAGTGGTTGAAAAGTTATTCGATCCATCATCAAAAGTAAATTTTGCATCTATTAATGGATGCACTTGTCCCTCAAACTATAAATTTTCTACAAGTAGATATCATCACTTATACAAGCACAAGTTCACAATATGTGAAGAGAGAGTGAGCGAATGGTACGTATTCTTTTACAATCTTGTAATTGAAGATAGGGCCTAGCATAAAATTTGCAGTAAAGACTACTGCAAAATTTTTTTCAAGGAATATTTCTAATGAATCTGGGATCCGAGGGGTAATAGGATGTGGACACTTAGATAGTGGTTCGATTTAGTGAGGAAATCAATGAGCCGAGATTAATTCAATGAGGTGTGAATCTTAGTAGTAAATGAGAGTAACGGAACCGAGTGTTATGTTTGGGGAAGTTAAGCTTTTTTAGGGATGCAAAGTGTTGGTTTCTGTATGGTGAGACCAAGAGTATATTCGAGCTTTGTAAGGGTATTAATCATACTGAACAACCCCCTGCAACACGTCCCATCAAACTGGATAGGAAAGCTTTCTACAGGCTTTTTCAGGCAGCTCATTAATGGTGGGCAGTGGGCTAATAAATATTGAATTGGCTAACCCATACCTTGTCTATCGAGCACTTCAGTCCTGTCCATAGTATGCACATTTATGATCTCGAAAGTAAGTAAAGGAGAAGACCAGGTCCATAGGAGGTCGATATCCAACTTGGGTTCCTTTAGACTGTGCTCGCCCTGTTCAGTTTGAATCATAGGAGGGTCGTCCGGTTTAAGACTAAAGGACAGGGACATGTGTCTTGATCCGAATGGTGCTTATTTTTTATATGTTATGAAATACCTTTTTGCTTCTCCGAAGGTTATTTATGACAGTTGGAGAAGGGACTCTGGTTCGTCGGTTTGGTGCCAAATGTTAGTTCAATCCTCCTTTACGGATTTCGAAGAGGCATCATAAGTGCATGTAATAAGTATGCATGGTGATTACAAGGCATATTTATCACTATAATTTTGGGATTTTGGGATGAGGCCCCTTAAATGCTCATTTAGTGCTTGTTTTACCATCTCTTTTGCGTATCTTGCCATTCTTTGAGCTATCATACTACTTGGTTTTGGTCCTTTTCTCTTTAAGTCTTAAGTTAAAGATATGCATCTTTTTATTCTTCCATGGCTCCTTTACCATTTCCCCAAGTCAAGAATATATTGTCTATAGTTATTCCCTCTTCCCTTTCTCAATACATTCCTCGAGCTTTTGTCTCTACGGAGACCTATTACATTAGGGCTCTAAATTCTTATGAGCAAATTGTTTTGTTTTCTTTCCCATTCCCATGATTTGGTTGATGCCTAGACTGAGAGGAGACTTTTTTTCTTCCTCAAATAGTTTGATTATGGGCTTTTGACTCGCGGTTGTCGAAGCCGATAAAAAATAACCTTTCTGTTTATCAACAATCTTACAATTGTAGATAGTGGTAAAAGGATCAAATCTACAGGGAATTGAGAACTTACCTATTTTTCTTATTAAAACCAAGAGAATTAACTGAAACAAAAATAAACTAAAAGAGAAGTAAACTGAAATGAGATAAACTGAAAGGAAATAAACTGAAAACAAATAAACTGAAAGTAAAAAAGGGGGGTTTTGAGATTGATGCAATTAAACAACTACTGAAAGTAATAAAATAAGCGAATAATAAAATAAAAGGGAAATAAAAAATGAGAAGGTTGTAGTCGAAGAATTGGATCCACTTCAGTTGTTGGGATTGATCATTGACACTTAGTTTCTTTTGATTGATACAATAGATTAGTTATGGATATGGAAAACGCTTCTCACCACATTATCTCTCCTTATGATTAAACCAATTAGGGAACATTTTCTAATTAATCACTAATCAACAAGTTGCCAAGGAACGTCCTTGGGCCTCAGGCAACAAACAACTGTCAATTGCATTAAGAAATAGAGAGATCTAATCTTAGTTACCCAAACGTATGGTGACAACACTAGATCATGCAACTTCCTTAGTTTTTTACACCAAGTGTTCTTATGTTTGAATAATCCAAGCAATTACGGACTTAAATCATCCAAACTAATATATTATTATTTTGCAATCAAGAATCAACGTAGATCTAAACAACAAAGCAATATTGAAATCAAGCATGAAATTGCATAAATATTGAACAACCAAAAGATAAAAAATGTTTGATCAAGTCTCCCAATCCATAAAACAACTTAGGTATCACCTAATCTTCAACTAGAATAAAAGGTTTCAGCCACTCATGGCTGAAACAAAAATCAAAAAATAAAGAAAGGAAGAAGAAGAGATGTGGCTACTTTCAATCCCGTAGGTGTGTCCAAGGGGGTGTATAAAGAGTATGGGGAGGCTCCTTATGTGTTTTTTTTATAGTTGAAAGTGTTGCCCTAGGTCCTTACTTGCTGCCCTTGCTGCCCAAGAGGTGCTTGCTGTCCAAGTTGTGTCTGAAAATGAAAGAATCGCGTTGCAAGCTCTTCAGAAGGCAAGAGACGCGCGCGGATGCTTTGTAGAGGGAAGTTGGCGCGCGCGGATGGATGTGCAGAAGGGAAAGTGAATCTGTCCAGTCTTTCCTTTTTAGGTGGAGCCTTCATTTAAATTTTAGGCAAGTGCGTCTTCTTGAGATCTTGCTGCCTAAATAGGAAGATTTGACTGCTGCAGTGTGTGCACATCTTTGAACAAGGAAAGAAAGATCTGCGATTTGAATTCCAAATAATCTTCTGACTGAGCTTTCCTTAATTGCTTTTGCTTCTGCACTTCCCTTATTTGAAAACTTTCCTTATTTGGTGCTTTCCATATTTGAAAACTTTCCTTTTTTGCACTTTCCATATTTGACACTTTTTGGCAGTTTTAAGAGCATTTTCTCCAGATTGTCTCTTTACACCTAATATCTGCAAAACATGATTAAAATCACAAAATTAAGTAGAAAAGATGCAAATAAACATCAAGAACATAATGATAAAGTGGACTAAAATATGCTCTATCAGCTTTCTTTTCCTTTCTCAGAGTTTTTCCACTATGTCTTTAAATTTTTTAAGGTCACTCCTCGAATGCTAACTCCTAATTTTATCCTAATTATGAGCGCTTTTGAGGCAATATATTACGGGTGGAATTTTTCTCCTTCAGTGGGTCTGGTTAGAGCATGTTCCAAGATTTTTAAAGCGAACAATCAGTTTTAAGTTTTTGTGGTAGGACCGATTTGACTATTTTCACTAGTCATAAGGATTCCATAAAACATTGTGTGAGCACTTCGCCATTGTTGGGGCTAAAGGGAAATTTTGACTGGAATCTAGACCTAGGATGAGGATCATTGATTCTTTTTTTTGTAATTCTTTTCCCCTTCTTTCTAAATAGGAGCAATTATATTTTTCTCGAATAACCTCCTTACCCTTCAAATATGATATTTTTAAGTGTTTCGGTATTCGTCCTGGGGAGGGCTGTTACTCTGCTGGTATTGATCGTTTCTTTATGTTTTATTTAAGACTATGGACATGGTGGTAGAGATGTTAGGAAATGAGCCCGTGCCGACTTAGACCTTGCCTCCTCCAAGCTCTACTAAGGTTAACTTTGAGTTGACCATAGTTGAGCCCAACCATGATAAGGTCATTCCTCCTCCCACTATTGACGTTCAAGGCCAAGGAGTCAACATGGAAGTTTCCATTTTGAGGGTAGTGGTCAACCTCGATCACTCTTCTCCTGCTGACGAAGCTGCCAAGAGCTTAAAAAGGAAAAACTCTTAGCCGGCTAAAGAGCCTTCTGCCAATCCTACGGAGACATCTAGCAAAAGGAGGAGGCTCGTGAAGGAGTCCGAGCTGGTCTCTTTGAAGAAGGGGAGCACAAAGCAAATTCTAGGACAAAATCCTCCTTCAACAAGGTGAGTAGAGGCATAGGGAACTTGTCTCAAGGTACGGGTAGTGATCTTTCGATTACCCTGATCCCCAACGAGTCAAGGTTACATTTTCAAATTAACCTTGACTCTACACCCACATCAATTGCCGAGCTATTGAATAATTGCATCTTTGGGACTTCTTCCAACCTTACTGATCCTTGGATGGTAAGAACAATTTGCCACATAGTCCAATCAAGCGAGCAGGCAGCTTCAATTGCCTCTCGGATAGAAGGGGATATTTTTTTCGCCATTAAGAGATAAGTTCTCCTTGTAAGCTTTCCTACACTTTATATTTTGATGCTTTTCTAGTCATTTTTCTAACTTAGCCTTTTCTTACAGCTTGTTAGCGCTTTAATCGAGCTAAAGGGCAAGATGGCCAGCGCTCGAGAGCTCGCCCGTCACGACATTGAGAAAGCTAAGGAAGAGGATGATGTGCTGGTGGCCACCGTACTGAAAAGGCAATATGCGATCAAGATTGGTTGGCTGGGGGGCTTATCCATGACAATCAATCCTAAAATGAGAAGATCGCTCATCTGGCAGAGCAGCTTTTTGAAGAAAGGACTACTGTAGAGGCCAAGCTGGCCAAGGAGGAGGCTTCTACTAACCAAAGGGTAAAAGGCTTCCTTGCTCGGTCTGCTCAACTCAAAAAGGAAGCATTGAAGTTGTCCGAGGAGTTGAAGAAGGCAAAGTTGGCGCTGAGCAAGGCTCGTGGTGACCTAAGTGCCTCTGAAGCTATGAGGAGTCAACTCGAGAGCGAGAATTGCCATTGTAACGATCCGGAAACCAGACCACTATCGGCGCTAGGATCCAGATCGACTTAAGGTCGCCGGGACCCATAGCAAGCCTACTATACATCCTGTACATCTGATAAAATCCCATACATGATCAACATTTCCATAAAAACTTAAACGTTTTTGTAATACCTGGCTAGACTCCGGTATCAGAATTCCTACCGTCCGGTGGAATCTCGGATGTCAGAAACCTCTAGAAGGGTAAAATCATGTTTTTATAAAATGTTTTAATGTATTTGATGATTTTAAGTAAGAAGGAAAATAAGTTTTGAAAGGAAAAGACCATGGAGGCATTTTCAGGTTCGGCCGCCGAACCTCAAGTTCGGTCGCCGAACATTTGATGGTTTAGGGGGGCAAGTTAGGCTTCCGAAAGTTTCAAAGGTTCGGCTGCCGAACTTGCATGAGATTTGGAGGCACCTTAGGCTGCCGAAAGGTGGTCTGGCAGCCCCTATAAAAGGACCCCATGGCCGAAACGGGCGAGTTTTCTCTCCATTTTCGGCCACGGTGAGTTCCTGCTCTCCCATGGTTCATTTTTGACGAATTTCCTCCGATCTTTCATGTTTTAACAAGCTTTATGTTGATTTGAAGATATTTGAACAAAAAGAGCAAGTTTTGGAAACTTGGAGACTAAAGAGCGGATTTCTCCCCATCTCCGAGTTGGATCGCCTCTCCTCTCGTTCTTCAAGAGGTAAGAGTAGATCCATAGTTCATTTCATGTTTTAAGTAAGTTTTATGAAGATTTATGGGGTAGAAATGCATGTGTAGGTTTATGTTGAGTTTATGGTTAAATGTGTATTTATGAGCAATGTATGTTGGTTATGCATATTTGATGTGTTGTAGTTGGGGTTTAAGATAGTTTGAAACCCCTAGGAGCTTGTATGCTTGAGTATGCATGTTGTAGAATAGGAAAATGCTTGATTGAATGTATTAGGAGGCTTTTATGCATGGAGAGGCTGAGTTTCTGCCCTTTGGGAAGAACTCAGGTTCGGCAGCCGAAGGTTCTTTCGGCCGCCGAACCTGCCTGTGGTAGCATGTATCGGCTGCCGAACCCTGCCCCCGAAAGTGGACTTTCGGCTCTGGAAGGGAGTTTCGGCCACCGAAGATGCCGCCGAATATGCATGAGTTTCGTCTCTGGAGGGAACCTTCGGCCGCCGAAAGTGCCGCCGAAGGTGCATGACTTTCGGCTCTAGAGGGACTTTCGGCCGCCGAACCTGCCGCCGAAAGTGCCCTATTCAGCCCTCCTTTGCATGATTTCTATGATTGTTTTAAGGTGTTTTAGGGGGTTTTTGGGGAGTATTTTAGAGTCATGTTCATGGATGTTTGGTCCCTCATTTGAGTCCACCTGTGTAGGTTCGGACCCGAGGAACCGAGGACCTCAACAGTGAGATAGCTGCTTTAGAGTCATTAGAGCTTCAGCCAGAGGTGAGTGGAATAACTCTTTATGTTTTAAAGCAAATAAATAAACTTTGAGCATGATACATGCATCACGTATGCCATGAGATATACTAGGTTGTTTGCATTAGATTCACGAATATGTTGCATTGCATAAATTGATGTTGATGTGGATGGATGTTGGATGACCCTTTAGTCCTTGTATGCTATGGTATGATGATGATATGGTACGAAAGACCAGTGAGGCCCATTCTACGCCCCTGACATTATGGCAAGAGAAAGACCAGTTAGGCCCATTCTACGCCCCTGGCATTATGGCAAGAGAAAGACCAATTAGGCCCATTCTACGCCCCTGGCACCTTGGAATGTTATGTTATGTTATGACTATGGTAAGAGAAAGACCAGTGAGGCCCATTCTACGCCCCTGGCACGATTGGACTATGTTGAGGACTATTGGTGACAAGTCCATCCTTGATGTGATTTGTTTGTGCTGTGTTGCATTTTATGAAAGCATGAAATATAAATTGAATATGTTATTATTCTGCTCACTGGGCTTTATAGCTCACCCCTCTCCCTTAACCCCCAGGTTTGCAGGTACAGGGTAGACCAGGAGGTCAGCAGGAGTAGAGTTATGTTATTGTAATAGGTAGATGTGGACATGAATATGATGTAATGTAAAAGTATAGTATAGAAATGTAATGTGTAACGACCCCAAAATGGACCGTCACCGGCGCTAGGATTTAGGTCGGCTTAAGGCCGCCAGAACCCGTATCAAGCTTGCTATACTCTCTGTGTATCTGTAAATCTATGTTCATACATTTTCTGTGAAAAATAAAACTCTTTTCTGAACCAAGGCTTAAACTGTGCATGCACTCACTCTGTACTCTGTACTCTGTACCCCTGACTAGAGCTTGCTCTAGATGGGTTAACTCATACCTGTTAAGCCTGGTTTTTCACATACTTTGTACAACAGTTATATAAACAAACCATGTATACAAAGATTTACAACACAAACATAACTAAGTCAAGCACAATTGTAACGGTATACACAACTAGTACATCTCTTTAATATTACATGTCCACTCTAAGCTATTACAAATCTCTTTACTCTTTTCTGTACTCTGCTGATCTCCCCTGTACACTGTACACTGAACCTGCAAGACTGGGGTTAAGGGAGTGGGATGAGCTCTATAGCCCAGTGAGTAGAACAGTAAAACATATCATTCAAACATGATCGTATGGAATGCATCATAACACAGACAATCCACATCAAGGGTAAACCTATCACCAAATAGTCCCAGTAACTCATACCAGGGCGTAGTCAAAGGCACCTGGATTTCCTGTCTCATATATGTATATGTGTATATAACACCTGTACTTACCATTGCCAGGGCGTAGTCAAAGGCTCCTAGACTTTACTATACCTGCCAGGGCATAGTCAAAGGCTCCTGGAATTTTATACCTGCCAGGGCGTAGTCAAAGGCTCCTGGACTTATCTCAGTGACTATTGGATCATTCAGCATTTACCCACATCAACAAATAACTATGCAATGCAACATATTCGTGGATTCTAATGCAATCAACCTACTGCATACCATGATGCATGAAATATGCTAAAAACATTTCCATTTCTCAAGTCAAAGAATTAAGTTTAGTTCCACTCACCTCTGGCTATCTGGACTGACTCTGCAGGCTTTGTAACCTCTGGAGCAGTACTCACTGCTGCTCTCTCTAGTTCCTCTGGTCTGTGTAAGCACAGATAAACTCAAATGAGGGACCAAACGAACTCAAGAATAACTCTATGAACCTCCCAAACACTCCCCGTAAACTCACACAAACATCCATGCAAAGCATGCAAAGGAAGGTTGGACAGAACACTTTCGACGGCAGGTTCGGCGGCTAAAAGTCCTCTCCAGAGCCGAAACTCATGCACCTTCGGCGGCCGAATCTCAACTTTCGGCAGCCGAACCCTTTTGGGGGCACGTTTCGGGGGCTGAAAGGCACTCCAGAGACAAAAGTCGCCAACCTTTGGCGGCCGAAACTCCCGTCCAGAGCAAAAAGTCCAAAAGCTCGGGGGCAAGCTTGGGCAGCCGAAGCCACCTCCTCAGCACATTCGGCGGCCGAACCTTTCTTCGGCGGTCGAAGCTGGGTTCATCAGCAAGGCAGAAACTTGTTCTGCCTCTCGCCAAATGCACAAAACTCTCCCAATCTCAAACACCTCAATTCCTCAACTTGCATACACCCAAGTATATGCTCAAAGGGGTCAAAACCTACCTAAAAACCCCAACAACACAAAACATATAACACATATACAAGCTTTTCTCACAAAATCATCAAAAACTCTCTTTTAACCCTATTCATGCAACTCTCCCCCAAAACCTCAAAAAGCTGCCATAAAACATGAAAACAAGCTCAGGATCTTCACTTACCTCTTGAAAACAAGAAGAGGAACGATCCTAACGTGGAGTTTTGGAGCAACTCTCCTTCAAACTCTCCAAACTTCAAAATCTCAAGTGGTTAGTTCAAAACCTTCAAACAAAAAACATAAAACTCAATCAAATCTTTGTAAGATGTAATGAAACATGAAGAAACCTTCAGAAGGACAGGGTCTCACCTCAGAAAGTGAAAGAAAACGGCAAGCGTTATCCTTTCAACCGACTAAGGGCCTTTTATAGGTGGCTGGCCAGACCACCTTCAGTGGCCTATCGTGAAACCGAAAGCCATGCATGTTCAGCGGCCGAACCTCACCTTCGGCGGCCGAACCTGGCTTTTCTGCCTTGGTTCTTTTCTTTCAAAAACTAATTTCTTTGTATCTTTAAACCATTAAAACATACTATATTACTTTAGAAAAAAATAAATCTTACCCTTCTAGAGAATTCCGACATCCTGGATTCCACCGGACGACAGGAATTCCGATGCCGGACTCTAGCCGGGTATTACATTCTCCCCCCCTTAAGAACATTCGTCCTCGGATGTTCCTAAAACAAACATAAAAAAACATATAAAAAGGATGAAACTAACCTCAAAACAGATATGGATACTGCTGGAGCATAGACTCCCGCGTCTCCCAGGTGCACTCTTCTAAATTATGGTGGTTCCACAGGACTTTCACCATCGGAATCTCCTTGTTCCTTAGCTGTCTGATCTGTGTGTCAAGAATCCGCACTGGCTGCTCTATATACGTGAGATCTCCAAGGACCTCCACATCAGGTGCACTCAGAACCTGATTCGGATCTGACACAAACTGCCGTAGCATAGAAACATGAAATACCGGGTGAATTCTCTCCATAGAAGTAGGTAAATCCAGCTTATACGACACATTCTCGATCCTCTGTAAAATCTCAAAGGGACCGATGTACCGTGGAGCTAACTTACCCTTCTTCCCAAACCGAACCACTCCTTTCATCGGAGACACTTTGAGCAATACCCAATTACCTTCCTGGAATTCTAACCGTTTTCTGCGAACGTCTGCATAGCTTTTCTGTCTAGTCTGAGCTGTTCTGATCCTCTCTCTGATCATGGGCACTGTTCTACTAGTAATCTCTACCAATTCTGGCCCTGCAAGAGCCTTCTCTCCTACCTCTTCCCAGCAAACAGGTGATCTGCACTTCCTCCCATATAATGCTTCATAAGGAGCCATCCCTATGCTAGCATGATGGCTGTTATTGTAAGCAAACTCTACCAGAGGTAGATGCTGCCTCCAAGAACCGCCAAAGTCTAACACACACATTCGAAGCATATCCTCTATGGTCTGGATGGTCCTCTCTGACTGTCCATCAGTCTGCGGATGGAAAGCAGTGCTAAAATCCAATCTCGTGCCCATCGCACTCTGCAGACTTCGCCAAAATCTGGAGGTGAACTGCGGTCCGCTATCTGAAACTATAGACACTGGGACTCCATGTAATCTCACTATCTCATCTGTGCTATCAACGCACCCGTACCAGACAACTCGAGCTGTAACCCTTCTTCAATGAGCTTATAAAGCTCCATCACTACTGGTCTCCGCTCTACTGCTATATGGGATAAACTGCCTAGTGACTTCCGGCTTAGGGCGTCTGCCACCACATTTGCCTTACCCGGATGATACTGGATCTTACAATCGTAATCACTGAGCAATTCTACCCATCTTCTCTGCCTCAAATTCAGCTCTCTCTTGCTCAAGATGTACTATAGACTCTTGTGATCAGTGAAGATCTCGCATTTAACCCCGTAGAGGTAATGCCTCCACATCTTGAGTGCAAAGATAACTGCTGCCATCCCTAGGTCATGGGTGGGGTAATTCAACTCGTGCTTCTTCAACTGTCTAGAAGCATAAGCAATGACCCTATCACTCTGCATCAAAACACAACCCAATCCTACTCGAGATGCATCACAGAACACTGTGAAATCTTCATGACTAACAGGCAAAGCTAACACTGGGGCTGATGTCAATCTCCTCTTAAGCTCCTCAACGCTCTCTTCGCACTGGTCTGACCAGATAAACTTCTGGTTCTTCTGAGTCAGTTTGGTCATAGGAGCCGCTATCTTCGAGAAGTCCTGAACGAACCTCCTGTAGTAACCTGCCAGTCCCAAAAAGCTTTTGATATCAGTCACTGTCGTGGGTCTGGGCCAGTTAGCTCCAGCCTCTATCTTCTTGGGGTCTACCTCAATCCCTTCTGCTGATACCACGTGTCCCAAGAAGGAAATGCTCCTCAACCAAAACTCACACTTAGAGAACTTGGCATACAAACAATGCTCTCTCAGTGTCTGCATAACTATCCTCAAATGCTGGGCATGCTCCTCTGCATCTCTGGAATACACTAAGATGTCATCGATAAAAACAATAACAAAGTGATCCAGAAACTCGCTGAACACTCGGTTCATGAGATCCATGAATGCTGCAGGGGCGTTAGTCAACCCGAACGACATCACTAAGAACTCATAATGCCCATATCTGGTCCTGAAAGCTGTCTTTGGCACATCTGCCTCTCTGACTCTCAACTGATGATAACCAGATCTCAGATCTATTTTAGAGAAACAACCTGCTTCAACTAGCTGGTCGAATAGATCATCAATCCGAGGTAAAGGATACCTGTTCTTGGTAGTGACCTTGTTCAACTGTCTGTAGTCGATACAAAGTCTGAGGGATCCATCCTTCTTTCTGACAAAGAGCATTGGAGCACCCCAAGGTGAGGTACTAGGGCGGATGAAACCCTTATCTACCAAATCCTGCAACTGTTCTTTCAACTCCTTTAACTTTGCTGGCGCCATCCTGTAGGGAGGAATAGAGATAGGTCTGGTATCAGGCAACAATTCAATTTCAAACTCTATCTCCCTACCAGGTGGTAGTCCTGGAAGTTCGTCTGGGAACACATCTAGAAACTCTCGGACTACTGGTACTGTGGCTGGTTCCCTAACCTGACTATCTAGCTCCCTCACATGAGCTAGAAACCCCTGACAACCCCTCCTAAGCAAACGACGAGCCTGAAGGGCTGAAATCAAACCTCTGGGTGTACCCCTCCTGTCTCCCCTGAAGACACACTCTGACCCATCCTGGTCTCTGAGACTAACTACCTTCTCTCTACAGTCCAAGGTCGCACCATATGTAGATAACCAATCCATCCCTAGAATGACATCAAAATCTGTCAAGTCTAGAACCACAAGGTCAGCTGGAAGGCATCTACCCTCTATGAACACTAGACTGAAACGATAGACGGACGCTGCCACTGATGGGTGACACTTGGGTCCACTGACCCAGAGAGGATACTCTAACTCAGAAATCATCAAACCCAACCTCTCTATGGCTTTCGAAGCAATAAAGGAATGAGAAGCACCGGGGTCCATCAAAGCATACACATCTGAACACCCAATGATGAGATTACCTGACACCACTGTGTTCGACGTGTTAGCCTCCTCCTATGTCACAGTGAAAATCCGTGCTGGGGCTACCGGATTTCCACCTCGGGAACCTACTGCTGAAGTAGAGGCTGATCCTCTCCCTCTACGTCTGCCACTACTCTGCAGTACGGCTGGAGCTGCTGGCTGTACGACACTGCCTGAACTCATCTGTTGGGATGGTGCAAAAGTCACCTGAGGACAATCTCGAGCAAAATGCCCTTCCTGTCCACACCTAAAATAGGCTGAAGATCCCAACTGACAAGCTCCCTTGTGTGGTCTCCCACATCTTCTACATACTGGACTACTTGCGCCAGAGCTTGAGCCACTACCCATGCCCAGACCTGACTTGACTTTATTCTAGAACTTACTCTTTGTTCCTTTTGCTCTATCCCATCTCTTACTGCCTGAAGTTCCTGAACTGGGGGCCTTAGAACCCGAAGCCTGTGCCTTTGACTGTCTCTGAATATTGGCACTTGCTTCCATTTTCCTGGCTGCATCCACAATAGAGTGGAAACTCTCCTTTTCTGCTGGAAGAATCAAGGAAGAATACCTGGGATGAAGTCTCATAGTATATCTCTTTGCCTTCTTCTGATCAGTATCATAGGCCTAACCCACGTACTGAAGCAAATCCAGGAACTTATCTGTAAACTCGTCAACACTCATCTTGTCTGTCTGTCTCAATTGCTCAAATTCAATTACTTTCATCTCCCTGGAGCTATCAGGAAAAGCCCACCCTGCAAACTCATTGGCGAACTCTCCCCATGACATAATGTCCACCCTGGGCTCCATATAATTCTTGAACCATTCTCAAGCCTTCTTACACTTAAGCGTAAACCCCGCCATTTCTATGGCTCTGCTATCATCTGCTCCCAACTCATCAGTAATCATCTTCACAGTTCTAAGATACTCAAATGGATCATCTCCAGGATTGAATTTCGGAGCATCCAATTTCAAGTACTCTGTCATTTGCACCTTACCTCCAGATGAGCTAGGTTGATGTCTTTGGGCACCAGGAGCTATTGGTTCTGGTTGTGGTGGTGGAGGTACTGGTTCATTTAGCTCTGGGTGTGCTGCACTTGGATGGGTAGGTGAGAATGGATACATAGGATATGGTGGGTAATAATGAGGATAAGACATATATGGCATGTAAGTAGGATATGGGACAAAACTCGAGTACTCCGACATACCTTCCATCGGATACCCTGGGTCCTGAGGAAAGGCTGGATAACCAAACCCTGAGGTCTGAGCGCCTCCCTGGGATTCTCCCATACCTTCTTCAGATCTGCCTACACTCATGCTTTCATCTATAGACTAGTCACTCGCCATGGCCTCCCTCATTTCCTCTGATCTTCCTCCTCTAACTGTACCTCTTCTGCTCTCGTCTACAGACCTTCTAGGGTCTATTGACGTACCTTCCCTGCTAGATCTTTGTGACCTTGCCCTTGGCAATGCAGGAGGACGAGCATCTATTCTCTCACTATCTGGTGGGACTCCAGTCAATCCAGCTGATCGACGAGTTCCTCGCATCTTACCTCTGGAAAACAACACATATTGCAACACATAAGTAACTCATATCACAATAAAGCACATGAATAAAGCATAGCATCAAATAGACAGGACGCAACATCCTATCCTAGTGGACATGATTCCCTATTGTGCTTGACCACCTCTAACCTCTCTGAGCCCGACACTCTCTCTATAGGTCCGATCATGTGAACCTAGGGCTCTGATACCAATCTGTAACGACCCCAAAATGGACCGTCACCGGCGCTAGGATTCAGGTCGGCTTAAGGCTGCCAGAACCCGTAACAAGCCTGCTATACTCTCTGTGTACTTGTAAATCTATGTTCATACATTTTCTGTGAAAAATAAAACTCTTTTCTGACCCAAGGCTTAACCTGTGCATGCACTCACTCTGTACTCTATACTCTGTACCCCTGACTAGAGCTTGCTCTAGATGGGTTAACTCATACCTGTTAAGCCTGGTTTTTCACATACTCTGTACAACAGTTATATAAACAAACCATGTATACAAAGATTTACAACACAAACATAACTAAGTCAAGCACAACTATAACTGTATACACAATTAGTACATCTCTTTAATATTACATGTCCACTCTAAGCTATTACAAATCTCTTTACTCTTTCTGTACTCTGCTGATCTCCCCTGTACACTGTACACTGAACCTGCAAGACTGGGGTTAAAGGAGTGGGATGAGCTCTATAGCCCAGTGAGTAGAACAGTAAAACATATCATTCAAACATGATCGTATGGAATGCATCATAACACAGACAATCCACATCAAGGGTAAACCTGTCACCAAATAGTCCCAGTAACTCATACCAGGGCGTAGTCAAAGGCACTTGGATTTCCTGTCTCATATATGTATATGTGTATATAACACCTGTACTTACCATTGCCAGGGCGTAGTCAAAGGCTCCTAGACTTTACTATACCTGCCAGGGCATAGTCAAAGGCTCCTGGACTTTTATACCTGCCAGGGCGTAGTCAAAGGCTCCTGGACTTATCTCAGTGACTATTGGATCATTCAGCATTTACCCACATCAACAAATAACTATGCAATGCAACATATTCGTGGATTCTAATGCAATCAACCTACTGCATACCATGATGCATGAAATATGCTAAAAACATTTCCATTTCTCAAGTCAAAGAATTAAGTTTAGTTCCACTCACCTCTGGCTATCTGGACTGACTCTGCAGGCTTTGTAACCTCTGGAGCAGTACTCACTGCTGCTCTCTCTGGTTCCTCTGGTCTGTGTAAGTACAGATAAACTCAAATGAGGGACCAAACGAACTCAAGAACAACTCTATGAACCTCCCCAAGACTCCCCGTAAACTCACACAAACATCCATGCAAAGCATGCAAAGGAAGGCTGGACAGAACACTTTCGGCGGCAGGTTCGGCGGTCGAAAGTCCTTTCCAGAGCCGAAACTCATGCACCTTCGGCGGCCGAAACTCCCCTCCAGAGCTGAAAGTCCAAAAGCTCGGGGGCAAGCTTGGGCAGCCGAAGCCACCTCCTCAGCACATTCGACGGCCGAACCTTTCTTCGGGGGCCGAAGCTGGGTTCATCAGCAAGGCAGAAACTTGTTCTGCCTCTCGCCAAATGCACAAAACTCTCCCAATCTCAAACACCTCAATTCCTCAACTTGCATACACCCAAGTATATGCTCAAAGGGGTCAAAACCTACCTAAAAACCCCAACAACACAAAACATATAACACATATACAAGCTTTTCTCACAAAATCATCAAAAAACTCTCTTTTAACCCTATTCATGCAACTCTCCTCCAAAACCTCAAAAAGCTGCCATAAAACATGAAAACAAGCTCAGGATCTTCACTTACCTCTTGAAAACAAGAAGAGGAACGATCCTAACGTGGAGTTTTGAAGCAACTCTCCTTCAAACTCTCCAAACTTCAAAATCTCCAGTGGTTAGTTCAAAACCTTCAAACAAAAAACATAAAACTCAATCAAATCTTTGCAAGATGTAATGAAACATAAAGAAACCTTCAGAAGGACAGGGTCTCACCTCAGAAAGTGAAAGAAAACGGCAAGCGTCATCCTTTCAACCGACTGAGGGCCTTTTATAGGTGGCTGGCCAGACCACCTTCGGCGGCCTATCGTGAAACCGAAAGCCATGCATGTTCGGCGGCCGAACCTCACCTTCGACGGCCGAACCTGGCTTTTCTGCCTTGGTTCTTTTTTTCAAAAACTAATTTCTTTGTATCTTTAAATCATTAAAACATACTATATTACTTTAGAAAAACATAAATCTTACCCTTCTAGAGAATTCCGACATCCTGGATTCCACCGGACGACAGGAATTCCGATGCCGGACTTTAGCCGGGTATTACATAATGTAATGGTGCTTATGGAAGTTTAGAGTTGTGCTTGACCATAGTATGATGTTAATCCCTTTCTAGTACATGATCTTAAATGTTTAATGATGATTATTGTGAACCAAGCTTAATGTATGTTATGTCACCCCATTGGAGTATTTGATGAGGACTCCAGTGAGGGGTTTTATGTTATGATTTGTGCATGCATAGGTTAAGCTTGGTATTGGAATGAATGAATGAAAGAATGATAGAATGAATGAATGAATGAGTGAATGAACAAATGAGAAAGTTTTAAATTTTTATGTGATTGTTGATCATGTATGGGATTAAACAGGTATACAGGATGAATGTTTGGGCTTGCTACGGGTCCCGGCGGCCTTAAGCCGATCTGGATCCTAGCGCCGGTAGCGGTCCGGTTTCCGGGTTGTTACAGATTAGTATCAGAGCCCTAGGTTCATATGGTCGGACCTAGAATGTCGAGCTCATAGATGTTCTAGAAGGTCAAGCACAATAGGAAAAATCATGTCCACTAGGATAGGATGTAGAGTCCTGTCTTGAATGATGATGTGAAATGCCATGATTATATGTATGTGCATTAATGATATGCTATGTATGTGATGTATGTGATGCGGGTTCATGTGTTTGCACATGAACCATTTGATGCTAATGTTTATGTGATGTGTGCTGTTTTACAGTAAACAGGATGAGAGGAACTCGTCGATCTACATGATTGACTGGAGTACCACCGGAGGATGAGGGCATGAGTGCCCGTCCCCCTGCATTGCCAAGGGCAATGTCTAGCAGGTCTAGCAGGGAAAGAGCAGTGAGAGACCCTAGAAGGTCTTTGGATATAAACAGAAGCAGATCAGTAAGGGGAACAGTACAAGGAGGAATGTCAGAGGATGTGGGGAATGATATGGATGTGGATCAGAGGAGGGATGGCAGTCTTGGAGTGAGTATGTCGGAAGAGGGTATGGGAGAGTCCTAAGGAGGCACTCAAGCCTCGAAATTTGTCTAGCCACCCTAGTACCCACCCTTTTCTCAGAATCCCGGGTATTCGATGGGAGGTACATCGGATTACCCCAGTTTTAGCCCTTACCACTCCCACATGCCATACCCACCTTTCTACCCACCGTACCCACAGTACCCTATGTACCCACCCCCATCTTTCTACCCAGGTACAGCAAACCCTACCCCAGGGGATGTTGCACCTCCTCCACCACCAGCAGCACCTACTGTCCCAGAAACCCAAATGCCTAAACCTAGCTCATCTGGAGGGAGCAAGGTCAAGATGACCGACTACATGAAGCTGGGTGCTCCCTAGTATGAAACCGGTGATGACCCGTTTATGTATCTTGAGAGGGTCAAGATGATTACAGATGATATAGGAGCTGATGACAGTAGAGCCATTCAGATGGCAGGGTTCACACTAAAATGCAAGAAGGCCCGAGAGTGGTTTAAAAACTATGTGAACCCGAGGTTGGATAGCCTATCATGGGAGGAATTTGCAAATAAGTTTGCAAGATGGGCATTCCTTGACAGTTCAAGGGAATTGAAGATGATTGAATTTGAACAGTTGAGGCAGACGGATGAGATGAGCGTGGATGAGTATACAGAAAAATTCTTGGAGCTGTTGCCATTTGCTGGGCAGAATTTGGATACAGATCAGAAGAAGTCAAGGAGGTATATCATGAGGCTCCATTCCAGGTATTCCTCCTTGATTCAGTCGGCAGAGAGGGAGAGTTTCCATGCCATAGTGGATATGGCTCGGAGGATGGAGGCTAGTGCAATAATCGAGGGAAAAGTTAAACAGTCAGTGGCACAGCCTTCTGGTTCCAAGACCCCAGGTGGGGGGAGGTTAGACCCTTCTTCTCTAAGTTCAAGCAGTAAGAGGTGAAGCAGTACCACCAAGAAACCAAAGAAGAACAAGTTCTGGAGCAAGATCAAGTCAGGTCTGGGATTGGGAAGTGGCTTGAGCTCAGGTGCAGATAATGCAGTATGCAGGAAGTGTGGGAAGCCGCACAAGGGTGTATTTCTGGTTGAGACGACAGCCTGCTTCATGTGTGGGCAGGAGGGACACATGGCTCGGGAGTGTCCTAGAGCAGCTTTTATGGCACAGTCTCAGCAGACAGCTTTTGGTAGTGTGGCTCAACCAGCAGCTCCAGCCGCGACTCAGGCCAGTGGCAGAGGCAGAGGGAGAGGGGCAGCCTCTTCTTCAGTGGGTTTCAGAGGTGAAGGTCCATCAGCCCCAGCATGGATCTTCACAATGACACAGCAGGAGGCAAATGCATCAAACACAGTGGTGTCAGGTAATCTCATCATTGGTTGTTCTGACGTTTATGCCTTATTGGACCCTGGTTGTAATACCCGGCTAGATTCCGGCATCGGAATCCCTACCTTCCGGCGGAATCTCCGTTGGAATCTGGAATTTTGATGATGCCAGAGTCT
Organism: Manihot esculenta; assembly: GCF_001659605.2. Classification (NCBI taxonomy): domain Eukaryota; kingdom Viridiplantae; phylum Streptophyta; class Magnoliopsida; order Malpighiales; family Euphorbiaceae; genus Manihot; species Manihot esculenta. The sequence goes on from NC_035172.2 coordinate 20,127,969, forward strand.
TCTAGAAGGGTAATATATGGTTTCTAAAATGTTTTTACTGATTTCATGGTTTTAAATGAAAAAGAATTGAGCTTGGAAAGGAAAAGACCAAGGAGGCTTTTGCCAGGTTCGGCCGCCGAAGGTTAAGTTTGGCCGCCGAACATGGGAAGGCTTCGGGAGTGGCTTTGGCCTCCGAAAGCCTTATTTGAGCGAGCCCAGGTTCGGCCGCCGAACCTCAAGTTCGGCCGCCGAACATGCATGAGTTTAGGGGGCACGTTAGGCTGCCGAAGGTGGTTCAGCAGGCCAACTATAAAGAGCCCTCAGATCAGAAATGGGCGAGTTTTCTCCCCATTCTCGAGCTCAGGTGAGTTTTTGCCCTCCTTTGGTCATTTTCATGTTTTCTCTACCCATCCCTCAAGTTTTTCATGAGATCTACCCTTGCTTTGAAGTTTTGAAGCCTAAATAGAAGTTTTGGAGTTTGGAGGCTTTTGGAGCTTGGATCCTCCACACCTCCGAGTTAGGGATCGCACCACCCCTCGATCTTCAAGAGGTAAGTGTAGATCCTTACCTTCCTAGTGTTTTAATGAAGTTTTAAGTGAGTTTATGGGAGTTTTAATGGGTAGATATGCATGTTTAGGATTATGTGGGTTTTATGCCCAATGTATGTTTGTGCCTGGTTATGTGATGTTATGTTGAATGTTTAAGCTAGTTTATGCATGTGGGAGAGTGTATGCATGATTGGGAAAGAGCAAGTGAGCTTATGGGTTGTTTTGATGGTTTTGGCCTATGTGGATCATAAGCTATCTATGTATGCTTTTGATGTTGTTTTTGGAGTTTAAGCAAGTTGTTAAGCTCCTTTGTGCTTGGTTAAGAGTTTGTGCATGTGTTAAGAAGTTTGGTGCTTGTTTTGGGGTGTTTGAAATGGTTTGGGAGGCTGTTGATGCATGAGGCTGAGTTCTGGACGAACTCAGGTTCGGCCGCCGAAGGTGGTTTCAGCCGCCGAACCTGCCTATGGACGCATGGAATGGCCGCCAAACCTTGCCCCCGAAAGTTATGTTTTGGAGCCGAAGCAGACTTTCGGCCGCCGAAGGTAATGTTCGGCCGCCGAAAGTGCCTGACTTTCATCTCTGGAGAGAGGGTTCGGCCACCGAAGGCGCCCCCGAACCTGCATGACTTTCGTCTCTGGAGGGGACCTTCGGTCGCCGAAAGTGCCGCCGAAAGTGCCCTGTCCAGCCCTTTCATGATTGTTTCCATGCATGTTTATATGATGTTTTAGGGGGTTTTGGGGAGTTGTTTATGAGTTTTTTAGAGTATGTTTGGCACCTCATTCGAGTCCACCTGTGTAGGATCGGACCCGAGGAACCGAGGAGGCCATCAGTGTTAGCAGTTGCAGAGTCAGTCCAGCGTCTGCCAGAGGTGAGTGGAACTAAACTTAATGATTTAAATTAAGAAATTAAATGTTTTCAGAGCATGATCCATACATCATAAAATGCCATGATATGTAGTAGGTTGTATTGCATTAGTATTCACGAATATGATGCATTGCATAATATGTTGTTGATGTGGATGAATCTTGAATGATCCTTTAGCCCTCAGTACGATAATGAAATGATATGATATGACATGGTATAATATGACATAGAAAGACCAGGTCGCCCCTGGCACTATGTTTATGTAAGCGAACACTAGGTGAGGCCTAATCGCCCCTGGTGTAGTTGGACATGTTATGACATGAGTTATGTAAGCGAATACTAGGTGTGGCCTCATCGCGCCTAGTATAGTTGGACATATTACGATTTGTGGAGGGCTATTGGTGACAAATTCATCCTTGATGTGATATGTTTGTGATGTGATGCATTCCATGATAGCATACTTTAAATGAACTGTTTTCTTGTATGGTTTCCGCTCATTGGGCTTTATAGCTCACCCCTCTCCCCTAACCCCAGGTTTGCAGGGTCAGAGATAGATCAAGAGGTCATCAGAATGGCTATGGTTATGATATGTAATAGAATAATAGTGGACATGATGTATTGTAAAGTTATGTAATGATGTAAAAGAGTTGTATTGTATTATGATTTTATGTAATATGTTCAGAGTTATAGTATTGTGATTGGCCCGAGTTGGATAATCCCCTTTGTACATGAGTTCTATTTTTATGCTGATGTACGTGTTGGACCGAGTTTGACATAGGGTATGTTGACCCTAGGGTTTCTATGAGTTCAGTCATGGTGCATACACAGGTCAAGCTGGTTAAAGGTAAAGTTTTTAATTGTTTTATGAGATGTTGTTCATGTTTGGGATTATACCGACTGTACAGGATGCATAGTACGCTTGCTACGGGTCCCGGCGGCCTTATGCCGATCTGGATCCTAGCGCCGGTAGCGGTCCGGATTTCCGTGTCATTACAGAATGGTATCAGAGCCCTAGGTTCACATGGTCAGACCTAGAGTGTCGGGCTCATAGAGGTTATAGAAGGGCAAGCACAATAGGAAAGATCATGTCCACTAGGATAGGATGTGGAGTCCTGTCTTGTATGATGATGTGAAATGCCATGATGATGTGCATGTGCATTAATGTTATGCTATGTCTGTGCGGTCGGTTCATGTGTTTCCACATGGACCGTATGATGCTAATGTTTATGTGATATGTTATGTTTTCAGAAGTTAAGATGAGAGGAACTCGTCGATCTGCCAGATTGACTGGAGCTCCGCCAGAGAATGAGGGCATGGATGCCCAGTCCCCTGCTCTGCAGAGGGCAAGATCTTGTAGGACAATCAGGGAAGGTACATCAAGGGACCCTAGAAGGTCTTTTGATGCAAGGCGGAGGAGATCAGTTCAGGGTGATATGTCAGCGGATGTGATGGAAACAGAGGAGGATAATCAGAGAAGAGATAGCAGTTTGGGCATGAGTAGGTCAGTAGAGGCTATGGGAGAGTCCCGAGGAGGCACTCAGGCCTCGGGTTTTGTTCCACCACAGTATCCACCCTACCCGCAAGGGCCAGGGTATCCGATGGGAGGTACGTCAGATTTCTTTAGCTATAACCCATATTCCACCTTTATGCCCTACCCTCCCTTTTACCCACCGTACCCACAGTACCCTATGTTTCCACCCTCACCCTTTTTCCCAGATCCAGCAAACCCTAATCCAGGGAATGCTGCACCTCCTCCACAGCCAACAGAACCAATAGTCCCTGATGTCCAAATTCCCAAACCTGGTTCATCAGTTGGGGGTAAAGTAAAGATGACAGATTACTTAAAGTTGGGTGCCCCCAAGTTTGAATCAGGTGATGACCCTTTTGAGTACCTCAAAACGGTGAAGATGATAACGGATGAATTGGGAACAGATGACAGTAGAGCCATTCAGATGGCAGGGTTCACATTGAAATGCAAGAAGGCAAGGGAATGGTTCAAAAACTATGTGGACCCAAGGTTGGAAAGCTTATCCTGGGAGCAGTTTGCCAATGAGTTTGCAGGATGGGCTTTTCCAGATAGTTCCTGAGAACTGAAGATGATTGAGTTCGAGCAGCTAAGGCAGACGGAAGAAATGAGTATAGATCAGTTTACAGACAGGTTCCTGGAGCTGTTGCCGTTTGCAGGACAAGGTCTTGACACAGACCTGAAGAAGTCTAGGAGATATGTTATGAAGCTTCACTCCAGGTATTCCTCGTTGATTCAATCAGCAGGAAGGGAGAGCTTCCATGCTATAGTGGATATGGCACGGAGAATGGAGGCTAGTGCCATCATCCAAGGGACAGTTAAGCAGTCTGTGGCACAGTCTTTGGGTCTCCAAGTCCCGGGGACAAGTGAGGTTAATCTCTCCCCTCCGAGCGAGGCTGTCACAAAGAGTAAGAAGGGAGGCAAAGGCCTCAGACGATCAAAGAAGAGCAAGTTTTGGGATCAGATAAAGACTGGTCTGGGCTTAGGTGATGGTTCGAGCTCTGGTTCGGGTAGCTCCATATGTACGAGGTGCGGTAGGCCGCACAAGGGAGTCTGTCTGGTGGGGACAACGGCATGTTTCAGGTGCAGACAGGAGGGGCACATGGCACGTGAGTGTCCCACCGCGACCTTGGTGACACAGTCCCAGCAGACAGCTTCAGGTAGAATGGCTCAGCCAGGAGCTCCAGCCATGGCGCAGGGCAGAGGCAGAGGAAGAGGGATAGCTCCTTCTTCGGCAGGTTTCCCAAGTGAAGGTCCATCAGCTCCAGCACAGATCTTCACTATGACCCAGCAGGAGGCTAACACATCGAACCCGATGGGATCAGGTAATCTCACTCTGGTATGTTCTGATGTGTATGTTTTATGATCCCTGATGTTTCTCTTTCTTTGTTTGCTTTGTGAGCCATTGTGAGGTTGGGCTTGATAGCTTATGGGTTAGAGTATCCCTTTTGGGTCAGTGGACCCAAGTGTGATCCATCAGTGGCAGAGTCAGTCTGCCGGTATAGTTCAGAGTATGTTGTGAATAGATGCCTTCCAGCTGACCTAGCGGTTCTAGATTTGACTGTTTGATGTCATTCTAGGGTTGGATTGGTTCTTCTACTAGTGGTACTACCTAAGTCTGCAGAGACAAGGTGGTCAGGTTCAGAGGTCTGGATGGATCAGAGGTAGTCCTTAGAGAGGACAGAGTAGGGATACCTAGAGGTTTGTTCTCAGCCTTATAGGCTCGTATGTTGCTCAGGAGAGGTTGTCAGGGGTTTCTAGTTTATGTGAGAATGTATAGCAGTCAGGTCAGGGAGCCGCCTCAGTGCCCGTAATCAGAGAAGTTCTTAGATGTTTCCCCAGACCAGTTCGCAGGACTACCACCTGTTAGGGCGATAGAGTTCAAAATAGAAGTAATGCATGGAATTGGATCAATCTCTATCCCTCCCCACAGGATGGTATCAACAGAGTTAAAAGAGTTATTAGGATCAGTTGTAAGAGTTGATAGGCAAGGGTTCCCATCTAACTGAGCACTTCGCCTTGGGGTGTTCCAGTATTGTTATAAGGATGAAGGATGGATCCCTAGGACTTTGTATCGACTACAAGTCGTTGAAGAAAGTCACTACCCAGGACAAGTATTTGCTACCTTGGATCGACGATCTATGTTAAACCAGCTAGTAAGAGCTGGTTGCCTTTCCAAGATAGATCTGAAGTCTAGGTACTATCAGTTAAGATCGAGGAAGAAGATGTACAGAGAGCAGTGTATAGAACCAGATATGGGCACTATGAGTTCCTAGGAATGTCGTTCGGGTTAATGAACGCCCCTACAACATTCATGGATCTCATAAGCAGAGTTTTAGTCGGTTTTTGGATCACTCCGTTATTGTCTTCATCGATGGTACCTCGGTGAGTTCCAGAAATACAGAGGAGTATGCCCATTATCTGAAACCAGGATTGCAGATCCTGAGAGAACATGGCTTGGATGCCCAGTTCTCCAAATGTGAGTTCCGGTCTAGGAGCATACCTTTCTTGGGTCATGGTATGTCAGGGAAAAGAGAAAAGTGAGGTAGACCCGAGAAAGTTGAAGTTGTCGCTGACTAGCCCAGGCCCATTATCGTGTCAAAGATCAAAAGCTCCTTGGGTTGGGCCGGTTACCTACTGGAAGTTCATCCAGAACTTCCCTAGAGTTGCCGCTCCTATGACCAGATAGATCAAGAAGAACCAGAGGGTTGTGTGGTCTTCTCAGTGTGAAGAGAGCGTTGAAGAGCCGAAGGAAATGTTGATGACAGCACCAGTGGTGGCTCTGTCCGCCAGTAATGAAGATGTCATAGTGTCCGGTGATGCGTTCCGGATGGAACTAGATTGTGTGTTAATATAAAATGGCAGGATGATTGCTTATGCTTCTAGGTAGCTGAAGAAGCATGAGTTGAATCATCTTACATATGATCTAAGGATGGCGATGGTGGTCTTTGCACTCAAGATGTGGAGGCGATACCTGTATAAGGTATGAGGGTAGATCCTTACAGATCGAAGGAGCTTGCAATACATCTTGAGTCAAGGGAGAAGAACCGAAGGTAGAGGAGATGGGTAAAAACTACGTGGTGTTTATGACTCCAAGGTTTAGTATTTTCGGCTGAGGCAGATATTTCAATAGATGCCCTCAACCAGAAACCACCTGGCAGCTATCCCATCCCTTAGTGCAGTAAGAAGAAGATCAGTAACCAAAGAATGAGAAGAATCAGAACTGCTATGAGTCAGCAGGAGAGTTATGAAGTTGTCCGCAAGAGGCATGTAAGGTTTCAGAAGCGGGAAGAGTTTTGTCAGAGTGCGCCGCGGAAGCATGTTGAGGTTTGCTGGAGGTGTCTCCTAAAGAGAGGATGATTCGTTATGAGCAAAAAGGTAAATTAGCTCTCAAATACATTGGACCCTTGAAATCCTGCAAAGGATTGGGAATGTATTCCACGAGTTAGATTTACCTACTTCAATGGAAGAGATCCATCCGTTTTTCCATGTTCCCACAGTATATGAGTTCGTGTCGGGTCCGAGTGAGGTTCTAGAAAGAACCAGAGGTGGAGATCATAGAGGGTCTCACCTATGTTGAGCAGTTAGTACGGACCGCAGACACACAAGTTAGAAAGTGTGGAAACAAGGAAATCCCGATGGTGAAAGTCCCTTAGAATCACCTTAAGATAAAAAGTGCACCAGGGAGACCGTGAGTTCCTACTCCAGTAATACCATGTTTCTTATAGACTAGAGTTTATGTGTTGTTATGATTGTGCTTATGTTATGTTTATGCTTGTGCCTGTTTGTTGGAACATTCGGGGACGAATGTTCTTAAAAGGGGGAAGAATGTAATACCCGGCTAGATTCCGGCATCGGAATCCCTACCTTCCGGCGGAATCTCCGTTGGAATCTGGAATTTTGATGATGCCAGAGTCTTCTAGAAGGGTAATATATGGTTTCTAAAATGTTTTTACTGATTTCATGGTTTTAAATGAAAAAGAATTGAGTTTTGAAAGGAAAAGACCAAGGAGGCTTTTGCCAGGTTCGGCCGCCGAAGGTTAAGTTCGGCTGCCGAACATGGGAAGGCTTCGGGAGTGCCGTTGGCCTCCGAAAGCCTTATTTGAGCGAGCCCAGGTTTGGCCGCCGAACCTCAAGTTCGGCCGCCGAACCTCAAGTTCGGCCGTCGAACATGCATGAGTTTAGGGGGCACGTTAGGCTGCCGAAGGTGGTTCAGCAGGCCAACTATAAAGAGCCCTCAGATAGGAAATGGGCGAGTTTTCTCCCCATTCTCGAGCTCAGGTGAGTTTTTGCCCTCCTTTGGTCATTTTCATGTTTTCTCTACCCATCCCTCAAGTTTTTCATGAGATCTACCCTTGCTTTGAAGTTTTGAAGCCTAAATAGAAGTTTTGGAGTTTGGAGGCTTTTGGAGCTTGGATCCTCCACACCTCCGAGTTAGGGATCGCACCACCCCTCGATCTTCAAGAGGTAAGTGTAGATCCTTACCTTCCTAGTGTTTTAATGAAGTTTTAAGTGAGTTTATGGCAGTTTTAATGGGTAGATATGCATGTTTAGGTTTATGTGGGTTTTATGCCCAATGTATGTTTATGCCTGGTTATGTGATGTTATGTTGAATGTTTAAGCTAGTTTATGCATGTGGGAGAGTGTATGCATGATTGGGAAAGAGCAAGTGAGCTTATGGGTTGTTTTGATGGTTTTGGCCTATGTGGGTCATAAGCTATCTATGTATGCTTTTGATGTTGTTTTTAGAGTTTAAGCAAGTTGTTAAGCTCCTTTGTGCTTGGTTAAGAGTTTGTGCATGTGTTAAGAAGTTTGGTGCTTGTTTTGGGGTGTTTGAAATGGTTTGGGAGGCTGTTGATGCATGAGGCTGAGTTCTGGACGAACTCAGGTTCGGCCGCCGAAGGTGGTTTCGACCGCCGAACCTGCCTATGGACGCATGGAATGGCCGCCAAACCTTGCCCCCGAAAGTTATGTTTTGGAGCCGAAGCAGACTTTCGACCGTCGAAGGTGATTTTCGGCCGCCGAAAGTGCCTGACTTTCGTCTCTGGAGAGAGGGTTCGGCCGCCGAAGGCGCCCCCGAACCTGCATGACTTTCGTCTCTGGAGGGGACCTTCGGCTGCCGAAAGTGCCGCTGAAAGTGCCCTGTCCAGCCCTTTCATGATTGTTTCCATGCATGTTTATATGATGTTTTAGGGGGGCTTTGGGGAGTTGTTTATGAGTTGTTTAGAGTATGTTTGGCACCTCATTCGAGTCCACCTGTGTAGGATCGGACCCGAGGAACCGAGGAGGCCATCAGTGTTAGCAGTTGCAGAGTCCGTCCAGCGTCTGCCAGAGGTGAGTGGAACTAAACTTAATGATTTAAATTAAGAAATTAAATGTTTTCCGAGCATGATCCATACATCATAAAATGCCATGATATGTAGTAGGTTGTATTGCACTAGTATTCACGAATATGATGCATTGCATAATATGTTGTTGATGTGGATGAATCTTGAATGATCCTTTAGCCCTCAGTACGATAATGAAATGATATGATATGACATGGTATGATATGAGATAGAAAGACCAAGTCGCCCCTGGCACTATGTTTATGTAAGCGAACACTAGGTGAGGCCTAATCGCCCCTGGTGTAGTTGGACATGTTATGACATGAGTTATGTAAGCGAATACTAGGTGTGGCCTCATCGCCCCTAGTATAGTTGGACATATTACGATTTGTGGAGGGCTATTGGTGACAAATTCATCCTTGATGTGATATGTTTGTGATGTGATGCATTCCATGATAGCATACTTTAAATGAACTGTTTTCTTGTATGGTTTCCGCTCACTGGGCTTTATAGCTCACCCTTCTCCCCTAACCCCAGGTTTGCAGGGTCAAAGATAGATCAGGAGGTCATCAGGATGGCTATGGTTATGATATGTAATAGAATAATAGTGGACATGATGTATTGTAAAGTTATGTAATGATGTAAAAGAGTTGTATTGTATTATGATTTTATGTAATATGTTCAGAGTTATAGTATTGTGCTTGGCCCGAGTTGGATAATCCCCTTTGTACATGAGTTTTATTTTTATGCTGATGTACGTGTTGGACCGAGTTTGACATAGGGTATGCTGACCCTAGGGGTTCTATGAGTTCAGTCATAGTGCATACACAGGTCAAGCTGGTTAAAGGTAAAGTTTTTAATTGTTTTATGAGATGTTGTTCATGTTTGGGATTATACCGACTATACAGGATGCATAGTAGACTTGCTACGGGTCCCGGCGGCCTTATGCCGATCTGGATCCTAGCGCCGGTAGCGGTCCGGATTTTCGGGTCGTTACACTGGTGCATCTCATTCTTTCATTGCTCCGAGGGCCGTCGAGAGGTTAGGATTGATGGTCTCTAGGTTAGAGTGTCCCCTATGGGTCAGTGGATCCAAGTGTGACCCGTCAGTGGCAGAGTTAGTCTGCTAGTATAGTCCTGTTTTTGTTGAGGGGAGATGCCTTTCTGCCGACCTTGTGGTTCTAGATTTGACAGATTTTGACATCATTCTAGGGATGGATTGGCTATCTACCCATGGTGCTATCTTGGACTGCAGAGACAAGGTAGTCAAGTTCAGATGTCAGGATGGGTCAGAGGTTGTCTTCAGAGGATACAGGGGGAGTACACCTAGAGGTTTGATATCAGCCCTACAGGCTCGTAGGCTACTCAGGAGGGATTGTCAGGGTTTTCTGGCTCATGTGAGAGAGCTGGATAGTCATGTCAGAGAGCCCGCCTCAGTGCCCATGGTCAGTGAGTTCTTAGACGTTTTTCCAGACGAGCTGCCAGGTTTACCGCCTGCTAGGGAGATAGAGTTTGAAATTGAATTGATGCCTGGAACCAGACCGATCTCTATTCCTCCCTACAGGATGGCACCAGCAGAATTGAAGGAGCTGAAGGAGCAGTTGCAAGAGTTGGTAGATAGGGGCTTCATCCGACCGAGTACCTCACCTTGGGGTGCTCCAGTGCTATTTGTGAAAAAGAAGGATGGATCTCTCAGACTTTGTATCGACTACAGGCAGTTGAACAAGGTCACTACCAAGAATAAGTACCCGTTGCCAAGGATCGACGATCTATTCGACCAGCTAGCAGGAGTAGGTTGTTTCTCCAAAATAGATCTGAGATCGAGGTACCATCAGCTGAGGATAAGAGAAGAGGATGTACCGAAGACAGTATTCAGGACCAGATATGGGCACTATGAGTTCCTTGTGATGCCGTTCGGGTTAATCAATGCCCCTGCAGCATTCATGGATCTCATGAACAGAGTATTTAGCCAATACCTGGATCGCTTTGTTATTGTCTTCATAGATGATATCTTAGTGTATTCCAGGAATGCAGAGGAGCATGCCCATCATCTGAGGTTGGTTTTGCAGACCTTGAGAGAACATGGCTTGTATGCCAAGTTCTCCAAGTGTGAGTTATGGCTGAGGAGCATTTCATTCTTGGGGCACGTTGTGTCAGAAAATGGAATCGAGGTAGACCCTAAGAAAGTGGAAGCTGTAGCTAACTGGCCTAGACCCACTACAGTGACAGAGATCAAGAGCTTCTTGGGTTTGGCAGGTTACTACAGGAGGTTCGTCCAGGACTTCTCTAAGATTGCAGCTCCCATGACCAGATTGACTAAGAAGAACCAAAGGTTTGTGTGGACCGACTAGTGTGAAGAAAGCTTTGAGGAGCTCAAGAAGAGGTTGACTTCAGCACCAGTGTTAGCTCTGCCAGCTAGTAATGAAGACTTCTCAGTGTATTGTGATGCGTCCCGTGTGGGACTGGGTTGTGTGCTAATGCAGAATGAAAGGGTGATTGCTTATGCTTCTAGGCAGCTGAAGAAGCACGAGTTGAATTACCCTACACATGACCTAGAGATGGCAGCAGTAATCTTTGCACTCAAGATGTGGAGGCATTACCTTTATGGGGTAAAATTTCATTTGTTCAATTAAAGACTTATTCTAGCTTTCAGAGTGACTTGCCCTTACCTTGAAGTACTTTATTCAGCCTTTTTGCACTTTATTCTTGCTTGGAAAAGTCACCAACCTTTTGACGTGAAGGTACATATTGGTGATACCCACCCCCAGTTACTCAGTTGGTCACCTGTCTAAGTGGCTACTAGCTCTGTTCATAGTCTTTTGACCATTGGAACAGTTTTCAATTTGTGCTTATGAAGTCTAGGCCTTTTTCTGAATTTCTTTCTCTCAATGATTTGGGCAAATAAAAACCAATTGCTAACACAAGTCACATTAAGTTCATTCACACATCAATCAATTCATTCTCTCAAATGAGTGTCATCAATATATTTTTCACCATGGCAAGCTCAAAGATTCAATTCAAAGGCAATTCCCAAACATGAATACATCTCATTGCAATTGATTCAACACAGGTTTAAAGAGTTATCACATCATTAGGATCATGGAAAGAAAGTTCATTCAACATAGTTCATCAGTTTGAGTGAAGCAAATCAGAAAGAAGATTATGGATGTGTGTGTTATTGAAAGCAAAAATAAAAAAATTTTCAAACTGTGGCTAATCAATCTGAAAGAAACGCAAAGCATGAATCTGAAAGGAAATCTGAAAGCAAGCTAACGCAAACTGAAGGGTAGAACTGAAAGTAAAAACGCAAGCTGAAAGGGAAAAATGTGTCTAAAGCAAAAACTAAAATGTCGTACCCCCACACCTACATCATGCATTGTCCTCAATGTATAAGAAACATAAAAGAACAAAGAAACTGAGTACTTCCCTTTGGTGTGGTTGGCATGGTGCGATGAACCTATTCAGAGTGAGTGACGATCTAGTGGAATTTCTTCCACTGGTTGCATTGTAAATCCTTCATAGTAAGGCTTCAGGCGATGGCCATTCACCTTGAATTGCTTTCTTGTATCTATACTGCGAATGTCTACTCCATGAGGGTAAGTGTGCTCAACAATGAATGGTCCAATCCACCTAGATCGTAGCTTCCCTGGAAATAGTTTCAAATGAGAATAACAAAGAGTTTATTACCAACCTCGAAGTGCTTCCTTGAAATTCGGTTGTCATGGGAGGCCTTGATCTTGGTTTTGTAGTCCCACGAAGTGTCATATGCATCTCTTCTTATCTCTTCTAGCTATTGCAGTTACAACTTGCGATGGTGTCCAGCTTCCTTTAGATCCATGTTGCAATTCTTGACAGCCCAATAGACCTTGTGTTCTATTTCAACTGGGAGGTGACATGCTTTTCCATAGACCAATCTATAAGGAGACATGCCTATGGGTGTTTTGTAGGCTGTTCTGTATGCCCATAAGGCGTCCTCCAGTTTTGTACTCCAATCTCTTCTGCTGGGGGACACGGTCTTTTCTAGAATGGCTTTGATCTCTCTGTTGGACACTTCAACTTGTCCATTAGTCTGAGGATGATAGGCTGTGGATGTTCTGTGCACAACCTTGTGCTTCTTGAGAAGATTTCCAACTACCTTATTGCAAAAGTGGGTGCCTCTGTCACTGATGATTGCCTTGGGAACTTCATGCCTAGCAAAAATGTTAGTTTTTACAAAATCAACTACCGCCCTTGCATCATCTGTCTTAGTTGCTTTGGCCTCTACCCATTTGGACACGTAATCCATTGCAAGAATGATGTAAGTGTATCCAAAAGAAGGTGGGAAGGGGCCCATGAAATCTATGCCCCATACATCAAATACCTCACAAACCATGATGGGGTTTTGTGGCATTTGGCTTTTGTTGCCAAGATTTCCTGTTTGTTGGCATCTACCACATGTCCTGCAAAACAGATTAGCATCTCGAAAAAGAGTAGGCCTAAAGAATCCACATTCAAGTATTTTATGGGCTGTCTTTCGTGGTCCGAAATGGCCACCACAACTGTATGAGTGGCAGAATGTGAGCACTGAAGCGATTTCTTGATCTGGAATGCATCTCCTTATCATTTGATCAGAACAATGTCTCCACAGGTATGGTTCATCCCAAACATAGTACTTTGCATCATTCTTTATTTTGTCTCTTGTGTGCTTGGGCATGTCAGAAGGTAGATTACCTGTAGTAAGGTAGTTTACAATATCTGCATACCATGGCTCATCATCCTGGGTGTAGTAGATATGCTCATAGAGGTCATTCTTACTCTCTTCAGACTTCAGAATTTGCTGTGAAGAGGGTTCTGTTTGTTCATGGACTGTTCGCACTGGAGCTGGAGGCAGAAGGTGTTGCAATGGGAGCTGAAGAGGCGCCAATTGAGGTGTTGAGGAGTTCGGCCGCTGAAAGCTGGTGGGGCTCGGCGGCCAAAGGATGGTGAAGTTCGGCGGCCTAAAGATGCCTCTTTACGAAAGCTGAAAGGTCTTCTGCGATTGGTTCTGCAGTCCTTTCCGAAGTGGTGCGATTTCCACCTGTTCTTCCTGCAGTGGTCTGCAGCTCAGCTGTTGAATGCTGCAGACGGTTTCTGTCAATTCTGGCTCTTCATTTTTCAGGTCAGATTTCCTGCAAAAGTCATGGTTTAGCGCATCATCATGATTCTCATTAAAAATCTCTTGACTCAAACAATCAATCATGTCTAAACCATAAACAGGGGACAAATCATGGGGAAACTTCATAGCATCATAGACATTAAATTTGATTACTTCCCCTTCAAATTCCATGGTCAAGGTGTCATCATGCACATCTATTTTGGTTCTGGCAGTGCTCAAGAAGGGACGTCCAAGGAGGATGTCTGAAGAAGTGCTACAGCGGTCTTCCTTAGTATCAATCACATAAAAGTCTGCTGGGAAGACAAGCTCATCTACTTGCACTAGAACATCTTCGAGCACTCCTTTTGGGTATACCACGGATCTGTCAGCTAGTTGAATCACAACTCTAGTGTCTTTCAGTGCACCTGCATTCAAAGAATTGTAAATGGAAATGGGCATAACATTTATCGATGCACCAAGATCACACATAGCCTTCTTAATCCCAACATTTCCTATCTTACAAGAAATTTCAAACATGCCCTTGTCTTTACATTTGGTTGGGAGTTCTCTTTTAATGACAGTTGTAACAACTTCACCTACACTTACCTTTTCCCTCTCTGCAAGCTTCCTTCTGTTGGTACATAGTTTGCGTACCTGGGAATCTGCTTAACAGCATCTAGCAGAGGTATGTTGATCTGCACCTTCCTAAAGGTGTCAAGGATCTCCCTTTCTTCTTTTTCTTTCTGTGCTTTCTCAAATCTCTTCGAAAAAGGGGGTGAAATCTGAAAACGTACCTAGAGGTCATCCTTTTGCGCAGGAAGTTGGTTGGCTGGCTCAGGTGGAGGTGGCGCAGGAATGGTTTCAGCTGAAACCTCTGGTTCTTGCGCATGAGTGGTTTCTGGCTCATCTGTCTTGGCATCTTGAAGTTCCTTCCCACTTCTCAACTTAATAGCATTCACATTCTCTCTAGGATTGTCTTCTGTTTGAGAAGGTAACTTACCTTGAGTGCCAGATCTATTCATTGCGGATGTCAATTCCCCGATCTACAGTTGCAGCACTTGTATCGTCTTTGTCAACTCCCCAATGGCTTGGTCCGAACTTGTAGGTGCTGGTTGGGCTTGATTCCTTTGACTGATCTGATTGTTTGTCCTGGTGTAGCTGAAATTGGGATGGTCTCTCCAACCTGGGTTATATGTGTTAGAATAGGGATCACGTCTTACCTGGTTATTATATCCTCCAATTGCATTAACGTGATGGTCCTCTTCTTGAAGTGTCGGACATTGATCAGTTGGGTGTCCCACATAGGCACATAGACCACATGGCCGGGATTGTTGAGGCTGTTGAGCTTGCTGAACTTGTTGAGCTTGGCTAAGGATAAGCTTTTCCACAAGACAAGTTAGTTTTGAAATTTGAGAATCAGAAGTGGGTGTGCTTACCTCATGGATTCCTCTTTGCATTTGCTTTTCTTCCCCATACTGCCTAGATGAGGCTGCAAGAGTGGAAATCAGATCCCTCATCTCCCTAGGCGTCTTGTCTTTAATGGATCCTCCACAGGCTACATCAATGTATCTCCTTTCTGATGATGACAATCCTCCGTAGAAGAACTGTATAAGGGACCTGTCTAACATATCATGTTGTGGACAACCTGTACAAAGCCTTTCAAACCTTTCCCAATAGTCATATAAATCTTCAGTTGGTTTTTGTCTTATGCTAGTGATTTCTCTTATTATGCCAATTGACTTAGATGTTGGGAAATATTTGTTCAAAAAGGTTTGAACCATTTCTTCCCAAGAATTTATAGATTCAGGTGGCAAATAAAATAACCAGTCTTTAGCATGGTCTTCAAGAGAAAAAGGAAAAGCTCTTAATCTAACATGATCTTCAGTGATTCCTTGAGGTCTCATGGATGAACAAATAATGGTGAATTCCTTCAAGTGCTTGTGTGGGTTTTCATTTTCTAATCCTCTAAATTTAGGGAGAATATGAATCAAACCTGTTTTGAGCTCAAAAGGAACGGTCAGAGGTGGATAGTTGATGCACAGAGGTGCTTGATCACCTATTAGGGCTGCCCATTCTCCCATGGTTCTTCCTCTTGGCTCTGGGGCCCTTACAGCTAGATTTTCTTGAGGTATTTCCTCACGGGCAGCATGTTCAGCATTGGCAGCAGGTGGTGCCACGTTTTCAGCCATTTCAGATGGTTCAGGATGCGTTGGAGTGGTTTCAGGAAGCTGATCTGCGATTTGAAGGTTGCTTTATGCGGATCTGGATTGCGCAGTCCCCAAATGTGCACCTGTTTGCTTACCTAGTCTCCTGATTGTGCGCTCAATTTCTGGATCGTAAGGTAGGATTTTCTCGCGTCCAGATCTGGTCATAAAAGAAAAATAAACAAGTTAGATCAATTCTCCGGCAACGGCGCCAATTTTGACAGAGCGGTTGTCGAAGCCGGTCAAAATAATCAATTCAGTTATCAACAATATAAATACTGTAGACAGTGGTGAAAGGATCGTATCCACAGGGAATTGATACTTATTTACCTTCCTTAAGTAGACCAAATTAAAAAGAGCAGAAAAGAAATGAAAGTGCAAGTGCGTGTAAAGTAAAAATGGGGGGTTTTGAGATTGATTTAATTAAACTAATGAAAAGAGCAATTAAAAAGAAAGCAGATGGTAAATTAAGGGTAAAACAATGATGGTAAAAGTTCTAGTTGAAGATTCAGATTCACTTTAGTTGATGGGATTGATCATTGACTCATATGTTCCTTTGTTGATTCAATAAAGTGGCCATGGAGATTGAAGAAGCTTCTCACATCCATTATCTCTCTTTAAGATTAAATCAATTAGAGAAAGTCCTCCAATTAATTACTAATTAACAATTGCCAAAGAACGTCACTGAGCCTAAGGCCTTTTACAATAGTCAATGCATAAAGATATAGAGAGAACCAATTCTAGTCACCCACTCGCATGGAGACAACACTAGATCATGCAATTTCCTTGGTTGTGCACCAAGTGTTCCTATGTTTGAACAACTCAAGCAATTTCGGACTTAAAATCATTCAAACCAACAATATATCACCTTGTAACAAAAATCAATGGAGATCTTAAATAACAAAGCAATAATGTCCTTAAGCATGAAATCACAAGAATACTGAATAACAAAAGATAAACAATGTAGTCGAAGTCTCTCAATCCACAATACAACTAAAGCTTCACTTGTTCTTCAACTAGAATGAAAGGGTTTCAGCCACTCATGGCTGAAACAAAAACCATGAAGAAAGGTGGAACAAGAGAAGAGGAAGCCGAAGGTGATGGAGGTGCGGCGGCTAAAGGTGTGCCCGAACTTGAAGAAGGAGAAGGAGAAGTGAACCCCCAGAAGAGCCTGGCAGCCAATGAACGTACCTTTTTATAGAGTTTAGGTTCTGCCCTAGGTCTTCTTTTCTTCCTAATTAGTGTAGAGGCTGCCCATATTGTTGCAGAAGAGGAAAGAATCGGATTGCATGCACTTCAGAAGGCAGGTGCGCGCAGATGGCTTTCGGAATAGGAAAGGAGCGTACCTTGTGTCTGAAAAGGAAGGAAGAGTGATCCAAGAATACCAGAAGAGGAAGGAGGCGTGCTTACGTCTTCAGAAGGAAGGTTGCGCGCGGCTTGGTCTTGATCAGGAAGGAGAGGATCGCGGATTTGAATGCAGAAGGAAGGTGGTGTGCAGATTGTCTCGGTATAGGCAGTATATGCTGTCCAAACTTCCTATTTAGATGGTGACTCTTTTGAATCTTGAATCTGGACTGAATAAAGGCCAAGTGCATTGAGATTTCCTTCCTGAATAGAGAGTGGCGCGCAGATCATGTTGCAGAAGGCAAGTAGTGCGCAGTCATTGAATGCAAGAGGGAAAGTGGATCTGCCAAGTCTTTCCTTTTTAGGTGGAGCCTTCGTTTGAATTTTAAACGCTGAACGCAGAAGAGGCAAGCGTGCCTTCATGAGATATTACTGCCTAAATTGGAAGATATGACTGCTGCAGTATGTGCACATCCTTGAACAAGGAAAGAAAGATCTGCGATTCGAAATTCAAATAATTTCCTGACTGAGCTTTCCTTATTTGCTTTTGTCTCTGCACTTTCCTCATTTGAAGACTTTCCTTTTCTGAAAACCTGCCTTATTTGAAAACTTTCCTTTCTTGGCACACGTTCTAAATAAGGCAGGAAAGATTCTGCAGTTTGAATTTCGGACAGTTTGCTGACTGTGCTGTCTGACTCTTTCCTTATTTGGCACTTTCCATATATGAAAACTTTCCTTATCTGGAACTTTCCATATTCGGCACTTTTTGGCAGTTTTAAGAGCATTTTCTCCAGATTGTCTTTTCACACCTAGTTTCTGCAAAACATGAACAAAACCACAAAATTAGGCAAAAAAGATGCAAATAAACATCATTAAGATCATGATAATATGGCCTAAAATATGCTCTGTCAAAGGTCTACAGTTCGAGTTGTCTAGTACAGGTGCTTTGATAGCCCAGATGAGAGTGGCACCCATATTTCTGGAGCAGGTGGCTTAGAAACAGCACGAGGACCCAGAGTTAGTGAAGATTGCCAGGACTGTTCAGTCAGGCAAGAATGAGGAGTTCAGATTTGACAGTAATGGGATCCTCTGCTATGGGAATAGATTGTGTGTACCAGATGATGTGGGACTGAAGGGAGACATTATGAGGGAAGCTCATAATGCCAGATACAGTGTTCACCCTGGAGCCACCAAAATGTATCAAGATTTAAAGAAAGTGTATTGGTGGCCAGCTATGAAGAGAGAAGTGGCACAGTTTGTGTCAGTCTGCGAAATATGTCAGAGGGTGAAGCTGGAACATCAGAAGCAGGCTGGAATGCTAAACCCACTACCTATTCCAGAGTGGAAATGGGAGAATATAGCTATGGACTTCGTGGTGGGGCTACCGGCGGCGTCCCACAGATTGGACTCCATATGGGTGATTGTGGACAGATTGACCAAATCTGCTCACTTCATCCCTATCAGGAGTGGCTATTCTGTGGACAAGTTGGCACAGGTGTATGTTGATGAGATCGTCAGGCTGCATGGGGTTCCTGTTTCAATAGTGTCGGATAGAGGGCCCCAGTTCACCTCCATGTTTTGGTAGAGTCTGCAGAATGCTATGGGTACCAGCTTGAATTTTAGCACTGCTTTCCATCCACAGACTGACGGACAGTCAGAGAGGACCATCTAAACAATTGATGATATGCTCAGAATGTGTGTGCTAGATTTTGGCGGTTCTTGGAGGCAGCATCTACCTTTGGTGGAGTTTGCTTACAATAACAGTCATCATGCTAGAGTAGGGATGGCTCCATATGAAGCTTTATATGGAAGGAAGTGCAGATCGCCTGTCTGTTGGGAAGAAGTTGGAGAAAAGGCCTTAGCAGGGCCTGAGCTAGTAGAGATCACTAGCAGAGTGGTGCCCATAATCAGAGAAAGGATCAAGACTGCTGCAAGCAGGCAAAAGAGTTATGCAAATATCCGCAGAAGGCAAGTAGAGTTTCAGGAGGGGGATTTGGTATTGCTCAAGGTGTCTCCAATGAAAGGGGTGATTCGGTTCGGGAAGAAAGGTAAGTGTAATACCCGGCTGGAGTCTGACATCCAAATTCCTGTCGTCCGATGGAATCCAGGATGTCGGAATCCTCTAGAGGGAAAGATTTCTGTTTTTCTAAACGCAATATAGTAGGTTTAATGTTTTTAAAGTTAAAAGGAAATGAAATTTTGAAAGAAAAGAACCAAGGCAAAAAATTCAGGTTCGGCCGCCAAAGGTAATGTTCGGCAGCCAAACTTGCAGACTTTCGGCCCTCGAAGGTAATGTTCGGCCGCCGAACATGCATGACTTTTGTTCTCACGATAGGCCGCCGAAGGTGGTCTAGCCAGCCACCTACTTAAGGCCCTCAGTCGGCAAAAGCTAGGTATTGTGTTCTTTTGCTTAGACAGAGGTGAGAACATGTTCTTCCTCAGGTAATCTTCACGTTTTCATCAAATCTTTCAAGGTTTTGATTAGTTTTTATGTTATTTGAAGGTTTTGAGCTAAAAACATAAAGATTTTGAAGTTTGGAGAGTTGAAGGAGAGTTGCTTCCTTTCTCCACATTCGGAACGTTCAACTTCTTGGTTCCAAGAGGTAAGGGACACTCCTAAACTTCTTTATATGTTTTCTGAAGGTTTTATGGGGTTTGTATGGGTAGAAATCTATATTAGGGTTGAACTAGCTTTTATGTGTTCTTGGTGCAACAGCTTGTATGGGAGTTGTTTGATGGGGTTTTAAGATAGTTTGAGACCCCTTTGGGCATATATTGGAGTATATGTGTGGAGAGAAATCGTGGTTTGCATGTTTAGGCAAGTTTTGGAGCGATTTGGCAGGAACACCGCAAGGTTCTGCCTTGCTGGAAACCCCAGCTTCGGCTGTCGAAGGAAGCTTCGGCCGCCAAAGGTGCTGAGTAGGTGGTACCGGTTGCCTACACCTGTCCCTGAAGGTTTGAACCTTCGGCTGTGGCTGGTGTTTCGGCCGCCAAAGGTGCCACCGAAGGAAGGGAGTTTCGGCTCTGGAATGCCTTTCAGCCCCCGAACTTTGCCTCCGCAAGTTTCGACTTTCGGCTGCCGAAAGTGAGGTTCGGCCGCCGAAAGTGCATGAGGTTCGGCTCTGGAGAGGACTTTCGGCCGCCGAACCTGCCGCCGAAAGTGTTCTGTCCAGCCTTCCTTTGCATGCTTTGCATGGATGTTTTAGTGAGAGTCAGGGGATTTTTGGGGAGTTTCATAGAGTTGATTCTAAGCTAATTTGGTCCCTCATATGAGTCAATCTGTGTAGGCACAAACCAGAGGAACCAGAGAGAGCGGCAGTGAGTACTGCTCCAGAGTTTTCAGAGCCTGCAGAGTCAGTCCAGATAGCCAGAAGTGAGTGGAACTAAACCTAATACTTGTTTTAATTGAAACATTAAATGCTTTTAGCATATCTCATGCACCATGATTATGCATAGAAGGATTGCATTAGATCTCACAAAGGTGTTGCATTGCATATTTATTTGTTGATGTGGGTAAATGCTGAATGATCCAATAGTTCCAGACAGGAAGTCCAGGACCCCATTCTACGGCCTGGCAGGTATAAGAAAGTCCAGGACCCCATTCTACGGCCTGGCAGGTATAGTAAAGTCCAGGTGCCCAGTCTACGCCCTGGCAAATGGTAAGTACAGGTGTTATATACACATATACATATACAGGACAAGAAGACCAGGACCCCAGTCTACGGCCTGGCACGGTTTACTGGGACTATGTGGTGACGGGTTTACCTTTGATGTGGATTGTCTGTGATATGAAGCATTTCATCAGAGCATGTGTTAAATGACTTGTTTTACTGTTCTACTCACTGGGCTTTATAGCTCATCCCACTCCCTTGACCCCAGTTTTGCAGGTTAAGTGTACAGGTTGTACAGGGAAAGTCCAGCAGAGTACGAAAAGAGAAAATAGCGTTGTAATAGCTTAGAGTGGACATGTAAAGTTAAAGAGATGTATTAGATGTGTATTCAGTTAAAGTGTGCGTGACTGAGTTAATTTGTCTTGTAAATCCTTTGTAAACATGGTCTGTATATGTTTATGTCCAGTTGATGAGTCTGGATGACCAGGTTACTATGTGGACTCAGCTAGAGCTTGATGAGTGCTCTGGTCAGGGAGTCTGTGTACATACATAGTGCATGCACAGGTTGAGCCATGGTTTAGAAGAAAGTTTTTATTTTCACAGAAAATGTATGATCATGTATGGGATATACAGGTACTCAGAGGGTATAGCAGGCTTGCTACGGGTTCTGGCGGCCTTAAGCCGACCTGAATCCTAGCGCCGGTGACGGTCCATTTTGGGGGCGTTACAGATTGGTGTCAGAGCCCATGGTTCATATGATCGGACCTATAGATCAAGAGAGTGTCGGGCTCATAGAGGTAGAAGTGGTCAAGCACAATAGGAAATCATGTCCACTAGGATAGGATGTTGTGTCCTGTCTATTTGCTACTATGAACTACCATGATGTGCATGTGTATTGTTATTGCGATGTGATGTTTTGATATGCTAAAGTGCTATGTTATGTGTTGTTTTCCAGAGTTAAGATGAGCGGAACTCGTCGATCAGCGCGATTGACTGGAGTCCCACTAGATAGTGATAGAACAGCTGCTCGTCCTCCTGCATTGCCAAGGGCAAGGTCTCAGAGATCTAGCAGGGAAGGTACGTTTATAGACCCTAGAAGGTCTGTAGACGAGAGCAGAAGAGGTACAGCTAGAGGAGGGAGATCAGAGGATGTGTGGGAAGCTATGGAGGTTGATCATTCACTAGATGAAAGCATGGGTGTAGGCAGACCTGAAGAAGGTATAGGAGAGTCTCAGGGAGGCGCTCAGGCCTCGGGGTTTGGTTATCCAGCCTTTCCTCAGGACCCAGGGTATCCGATGGGAGGTATGTCGGAGTACTCTAGTTTTGTCCCATATCCTACTTATATGCCATACATGCCTTATCCTCCTTATTACCCACCATATCCCATGTATCCACCCTCACCAATCCATCCAAGTACAGCACACCCAGAGCCAAATGAACCAGTACCTCCACCACCAATTGAACCAGTAACCCTTGTTGTGCTTCAACAGCAACCTAGCTCATCTGGGGGAAGTAAGGTGAAAATGACGGAGTAATTGAAATTGGATGCTCCTAAGTACAACACGGGAGATGATCCATTTGAATACCTCAGATCAGTTAGGATGATAACCAGTGAGTTGGGAGCAGATGATAGTAGAGCCATTGAGATGGCGGGGTTCACATTGAAGTGCAAGAAAGCTAGAGAATGGTTTAAGAACTATGTGGAGCCCAGGATGGACAGTATGTCATGGGGAGAGTTCGCCAATGAGTTTGCAAGATGGGCTTTTCCTGACAGTTCCAGGGAGATGAAAGTCATAGAATTTGAGCAGTTGCGGCAGACAGATGAGATGAGTGTTGATGAATTCACAGATAAGTTCCTGGATTTGCTTCAGTACGTGGGTCAGGCCTATGATACTGATCAGAAGAAGGCAAGGAGATATACTATGAGATTGCATCCCAGGTATTCTTCCTTGATTCTTCCAGCAGAGAAGGAGAGTTTCCACTCTATTGTGGACGCAGCCAGGAAAATGGAAGCAAGTGCCAATATGCAGAAACAGTCAAGGGCACAGGCTTCGGGTTCTAAGGCCCCCAGTTCAGCAGCCGCAGGCAGCAAGAGATGGGAAAAAGGCAAAAGGAACAAAGAGTAAGTTATGGAGTAAAGTCAAATATGGTCTGGGAATGGGTAGTGGCTTAAGCTCTAGCGCAAGTAGTCCCATATGTAAGAGGTGAGGGAGATTACACAAGGGAGCTTGTCAGTTAGGATCTTCAGCTTGTTTTAGATGTGGACAAGAAGGGCATTTTGCTCGGGAATGTCCCCAGGTGACGTTTGTTGCACCATCCCAGCAGATGAGTTCAGGCAGTGTTGTACAGCCAGCAGCTCCAGCCGTGCCTCAAAGCAGTGGCAGAGGTAGAGGGAGAGGGGCAGCCTCTACTTCAGCAGCAGGTTCCCGAGGTGGAAATCCGGTAGCCCCAGCACGGATTTTCACTGTGACTCAGGAGGAGGCGAACACGTCGAACACAGTGGTGTCAGGTAATCTCATCATTGGATGTTCAGATGTGTATGCTTTGATGGACCCCGATGCTTCTCATTCCTTTATTGCTTCGAGAGCCATAGAGAGGTTGGGTTTGATCAGTTCTGAGTTAGAGTATCCTCTCTGGGTCAGTGGACCCAAGTGTGACCCATCAGTGGCAATGTCAGTCTGTCGTTTCAGTCCAGTGTTCATAGAGGGTAGATGCCTTCCAGCTGACCTTGTGGTTCTAGACTTGACAGATTTTGATGTCATTCTAGGGATGGATTGGCTGTCTACATATGGTGCTACTTTGGACTGTAGAGAGAGGGTAGTTAGTCTCAGAGACCAGGATGGGTCAGAGTGTGTCTTCAGAGGAGACAGGAGAGGTATACCCAGAGGTTTGATTTCAGCCCTTTAGGCTCGTCGTTTGCTTAGGAGGGGTTGTCAGGGGTTTCTAGCTCATGTGAGGGAGCTAGACAGTCAGGTTAGGGAATCAGCTTCGATACCAGTAGTCCGAGAGTTTCCGGATGTGTTCCCAGATGACTTGCCAGGACTACCACCTGATAGGGAGATAGAGTTTGAAATTGAGTTGCTGCCTGGTACTAGACCTATCTCTATTCCTCCCTACAGGATGGCACCAACAGAGTTAAAAGAGTTAAAAGAACAGTTGCAGGACTTGGTAGATAAGGGTTACATCCGCCCTAGTACCTCACCTTGGGGTGCACCAGTGCTGTTTGTTAGAAAGAAGAATGGATCCCTTAGACTTTGTATCGACTACAGACAGTTGAACAAGGTCACTACCAAGAATAGATATCCTCTACCTAGGATTGATGATCTATTCGACCAGCTAGCTGGAGCAGGTTGTTTCTCTAAAATAGATCTGAGATCCAGGTATCATCAGTTGAGAGTCCGAGAGGCAGATGTGCCCAAGACAGCTTTCAGGACCAGATATGGGCATTATGAGTTCTTAGTGATGCCGTTTGGGTTGACTAACGCCCCTGCAGCATTCATGGACCTCATGAACAAAGTTTTCAATGAGTTTATGGATCACTTTGTGATTGTCTTTATTGATGAGCATTTCCTTCTTGGGACATGTAGTATCAGCAGAAGGGATTGAGGTAGACCCCAAGAAGATAGAGGCTGTAGCTAACTGGCCCAGACCCACTATAGTGACTGAGATTAAAAGCTTTTTGGGACTGGTAGGTTACTACAGGAGGTTCGTTCAGGACTTCTCAAAGATAGCGGCTCCTATGACCAAACTAACTCAGCAAAATCAGAAGTTTGTTTGGTCGGACCAGTGTGAGGAGAGCTTTGAGGAGCTCAAGAGGAGACTGACATCAGCACCAGTGTTGGCTCTGCCTGTCAGTAATGAGGATTTCACAGTGTTCTGTGATGCGTCTCGAGTGGGATTGGGTTGTGTTTTGATGCAGAAGGATAGGGTGATTGCTTATGCTTCTAGACAGTTGAAGAAGCACGAGTTGAATTACCCCACCCATGACCTTGAGATGGCAGCAGTTATCTTTGCACTCAAGATGTGGCGGCATTACCTCTACGGGGTTAAATGCGAGATCTTTACTGATCACAAGAGTTTACAGTACATCTTGAGCCAGAGAGAGCTGAATTTGAGGCAGAGAAGATGGGTAAAATTGCTCAGTGATTACGATTGTAAAATCCAGTATCATCCGGGTAAGGCGAATGTTGTGGCAGACGCTTTAAGCCGGAAGTCACTAGGCAGTTTATCCCATATAGCAGCAGAATGGAGACCAGTAGTGATGGAGCTTTACAAGCTCATAGAGGAAGGGTTACAGCTAGAGTTGTCTGGTACAGGTGCATTGATAGCACAGATGAGAGTGACACCTGTGTTTCTGGAGCAGATAGCTCAGAAACAGCATGAGGACCCTGACTTTATGAAAATTGCCAGGACTGTCCAGTCTGGCAACAATGCAGAATTTAGATTTGATAGCAAAGGGATCCTTCGCTTTGGGAGTCGCCTTTGTGTACTAGATAGTAGCAATCTGAAGGAAGACATTATGAGAGAAGCTCATAATGCGAGATATAGTGTTCACCCAGGAGCCACCAAAATGTATCGGGATCTAAAAAGGGTGTATTGGTGGCCAGCTATGAAGAAAGAAGTAGCGCAGTTTGTGACTGCCTGTGAGGTGTGCCAGAGGGTGAAACTAGAACATCAGAAGCCGGCTGGAATGCTTAACCCACTGCCGATTCCAGAATGGAAATGGGAGAACATAGCTATGGATTTTGTAGTGGGTTTACCGGCAGCAGCCAACAGGATAGACTCTATATGGGTGATTGTGGACAGACTCACGAAATCTGCTCATTTCATTCCTGTAAGGAGTAACTATTCTGTAGATAAGTTGGCACAGGTTTATCTGGATGAGATAATCAGATTACATGGAGTTCCAGTGTCTATAGTCTCAGACAGAGGACCTCAATTCACCTCTAGATTTTGGCGAAGTCTGCAGAGTACAATGGGCACGAGACTCGATTTTAGCACTGCTTTCCATCCTCAGACTGACGGTCAGTCAGAAAGGACCATCCAGACCATAGAGGATATGCTTCGAATGTGTGTGTTAGACTTTGGCGGTTCTTGGAGGCAGCATCTACCTCTGGTGGAGTTTGCTTACAATAACAGTCATCATGCTAGCATAGGGATGCTCCTTATGAAGCTTTGTATGGGAGGAAGTGCAGATCACCTGTTTGCTGGGAAGAGGTAGGAGAGAAAGCTCTTGCAGGGCCAGAGTTAGTAGACATTACCAGTAGAACAGTGCCCGTGATCAGAGAAAGGATCAGAACAGCTCAGAGTCGACAGAAGAGCTATGCAGACATTCGCAGGAAACAAATAGAGTTTCAGGAGGGTAGTATGGTATTGCTGAAGGTGTCTCCAATGAAAAGGGTGGTTCGTTTCGGAAGAAAAGGTAAGTTAGCTCCACGATACATTGGCCCCTTTGAGATCTTACAAAGGATCGGGAATGTGTCGTATAAGCTGGATTTACCTGCTTCTATGGAGAGAATTCACCCGGTATTTCATGTTTCTATGCTACGGCAGTTTGTGTCAGATCCGAATCAGGTCCTGAGTGAGCCTGATGTGGAGATTCTTAGAGATCTCACCTATACAGAGCAGCCAGTACGGATTCTAGACACGCAGATCAGGCAGCTAAGGAACAAGGAAATTCCGATGGTGAAAGTTTTATGGAACCACCATAATCTAGAGGAATGCACCTGGGAGACGCGGGAGTCTATGCTCCAGCAATATCCATATCTGTTTTGAGGTTAGTTTTCCTCTTTTTATGTGTTTCTTTGTTTGTTTAGGAATATTCGAGGACAAATGTTCTTAAGGGGGGGAGAATGTAATACCCGGCTGGAGTCTGACATCAGAATTCCTGTCGTCCGATGGAATCCAGGATGTCGGAATCCTCTAGAGGGAAAGATTTATGTTTTTCTAAACGTAATATAGCAGGTTTAATGTTTTTAAAGTTAAAAGGAAATGAAATTTTGAAAGAAAAGAACCAAGGCAGAAAAGTCAGGTTCGGCCGCCGAAGGTAATGTTCGGCCGCCGAACTTGCAGACTTTCGGCCCCCGAAGGTAATGTTCGGCCGCCGAACATGCATGACTTTTGTTCTCACGATAGGCCGCCGAAGGTGGTCTGGCCAGCCACCTATTTAAGGCCCTCAGTCGGCAAAAGCTAGATATTGTGTTCTTTTGCTTAGACAGAGGTGAGAACATGTTCTTCCTCAGGTAATCTTCACATTTTCATCAAATCTTTCAAGGTTTTGATTAGTTTTTATGTTATTTGAAGGTTTTGAGCTAAAAACATAAAGATTTTGAAGTTTGGAGAGTTGAAGGAGAGTTGCTTCCTTTCTCCACGTTCGGAACGTTCAACTTCTTGGTTCCAAGAGGTAAGGGACACTCCTGAACTTCTTTATATGTTTTCTGAAGGTTTTATGGGGTTTGTATGGGTAGAAATCTATATTAGGGTTGAACTAGCTTTTATGTGTTCTTGGTGCAACAGCTTGTATGGGAGTTGTTTGATGGGGTTTTAAGATAGTTTGAGACCCCTTTGGGCATATACTGGAGTATATGTGTGGAGAGAAATCGTGGTTTGCATGTTTAGGCAAGTTTTGGAGCGATTTGGCAGGAACACCGCAAGGTTCTGCCTTGCTGGAAACCCCAGCTTCGGCTGCCGAAGGAAGCTTCGGCCGCCAAAGGTGCTGAGTAGGTGGTACCGGTTGCCTACACCTGTCCCTGAAGGTTTGAACCTTCGACTGTGGCTGGTGTTTCGGCCGCCGAAGGTGCCGCCGAAGGAAGGGAGTTTCGGCTCTGGAATGCCTTTCAGCCCCCGAACTTTGCCTCCGCAAGTTTGGACTTTCGGCTGCCGAAAGTGAGGTTCGGCCGCCGAAAGTGCATGAGGTTCGGCTCTGGAGAGGACTTTCGGCCGCCGAACCTGCCGCCGAAAGTGTTCTGTCCAGCCTTCCTTTGCATGCTTTGCATGGATGTTTTAGTGAGAGTCAGGGGATTTTTGGGGAGTTTCATAGAGTTGATTCTAAGCTAATTTGGTCCCTCATATGAGTCAATCTGTGTAGGCACAGACCAGAGGAACCAGAGAGAGCGGCAGTGAGTACTGCTCCAGAGTTTTCAGAGCCTGCAGAGTCAGTCCAGATAGCCAGAGGTGAGTGGAACTAAACCTAATACTTGTTTTAATTGAAACTTTAAATGCTTTTAGCATATCTCATGCACCATGATTATGCATAGGAGGATTGCATTAGATCTCACAAAGGTATTGCATTGCATATTTATTTGTTGATGTGGGTAAATGCTGAATGATCCAATAGTTCCAGACAGGAAGTCCAGGACCCCATTCTACGGCCTGGCAGGTATAGGAAAGTCCAGGACCCCATTCTATGGCCTGGCAGGTATAGTAAAGTCCAGGTGCCCAGTCTACGCCCTTGCAAATGGTAAGTACAGGTGTTATATACACATATACATATACAGGACAGGAAGACTAGGACCCCAGTCTACGGCCTGGCACGGTTTACTGGGACTATGTGGTGACGAGTTTACCTTTGATGTGGATTGTCTGTGATATGAAGCATTTCATCAGAGCATGTGTTAAATGACTTGTTTTACTATTCTACTCACTGGGCTTTAGAGCTCATCCCACTCCCTTGACCCCAGTTTTGCAGGTTCAGTGTACAGGTTGTACAGAGAAAGTCCAGCAGAGTACGAAAAGAGAAAAGAGCGTTGTAATAGCTTAGAGTGGACAAGTAAAGTTAAAGAGATGTATTAGTTGTGTATTCAGTTAAAGTGTACGTGACTGAGTTAATTTGTCTTGTAAATCCTTTGTAAACATGGTTTGTATATGTTTATGTCCAGTTGATGAGTCTGGATTACCAGGTTACTGTGTGGACTCAGCTAGAGCTTGATGAGTGCTCTGGTCAGGGAGTCTGTGCACATACATAGTGCATGCACAGGTTGAGCCATGGTTTAGAGGAAAGTTTTTATTTTCACAGAAAATGTATGATCATGTATGGGATTTACAGGTACTCAGAGGGTATAGCAGGCTTGCTACGGGTTCTGGCGGCCTTAAGCCGACCTGAATCCTAGCGCCGGTGACGGTCCATTTTGGGGGCATTACAGTAAGCTAGCTCCACGGTACATTGGGCCCTTTGAGATCTTGCAAAAGATTGGGAATGTATCGTATAAGCTAGATTTACCTGCTTCAATGGAGAGAATCCATCCGGTTTTCCATGTTTCTATGTTATGAAAGTTTGTGTCAGATCCGGGTAAGGTTCTTAGTGAGCCTGATATGGAGATCCAAGAGGATCTCACTTATGTTGAACAGCTAGTACGGATTCTTGACACTCAGATCATAAAGTTGAGAAACAAGGAGATCCCGATGGTGAAAGTCCTTTGGAATCACCACAACATTGAGGAGTGTACCTGGGAGACACGGGAGTCCATGCTCCAGCAATATCCTCATCTCTTCTAAGGTGAGTTTGATGTACTTTGTTGTGAATGTTTATGTTTTATGCCATGCTATGTTTGTTTGGTGAACATTTGGGGATGAATGTTCTTAAGGGGGGAGAATTTAATACCTGGCTAGACTCCGGTATCGGAATTCCTACCGTCCGGTGGAATCTCGGATATTAGAGACCTCTAGAAGGGTAAAATCATGTTTTTATAAAATGTTTTAATGTATTTGATGATTTTAAGTAAGAAGGAAAATGAGTTTTGAAAGGAAAAGACCATGGAGGCATTTCCAGGTTCGGCCGCCGAACCTCAAGTTCGGCCGCCGAACATTGGATGGTTTAGGGGGGCAAGTTAGGCTACCGAAAGGTGGTCTGGCAGCCCCTATAAAAGGATCCCATGGCCGAAACGGGCGAGTTTTCTCCCCATTTTCGGCCACGGTGAGTTCCTGCTCTCCCATGGTTCGTTTTTGACGATTTTCCTCCGATCTTTCATGTTTTAACAAGCTTTATATTGATTTGAAGATATTTGAACAAAAAGAGCAAGTTTTGAAAACTTGGAGACTAAAGAGCGGATTTCTCTCCATCTCCGAGTTGGATCGCCTCTCCTCTCGTTCTTCAAGAGGTAAGAGTAGATCCATAGTTCATTTCATGTTTTAAGTAAGTTTTATGAAGATTTGAGGGGTAGAAATGCATGTGTAGGTTTATGTTGAGTTTATGATTAAATGTGTGTTTATGAGCAATGTATGTTGGTTATGCATGTTTGATGTGTTGTAGTTGGGGTTTAAGATAGTTTGAAACCCCTAGGAGCTTGTATGCTTGAGTATGCATGTTGTAGAATATGAAAATGCTTGATTGAATGTGTTAGGAGGCTTTTATGCATGGAGAGGTTGAGTTTCTACCCTTTGGGAAGAACTCAGGTTCGACAGCCGAAGGTTCTTTCGGCCGCCGAACCTGCCTGTGGTAGCATGTATCGGCTGCCGAACCCTGCCCCCGAAAGTGGACTTTCGGCTCTGGAAGGGAGTTTCGGCCGCCGAAGGTGCCGCCGAACATGCATGAGTTTCGTCTCTGGAGGGACTTTCGGCCGCCGAACCTGCCGCCGAAAGTGCCCTGTTCAGCCCTCCTTTGCATGATTTCTATGATTGTTTTAAGGTGTTTTAGGGGGTTTTTGGGGAGTATTTTAGAGTCATGTTCATGGATGTTTGGTCCCTCATTTGAGTCCACCTGTGTAGGTTCGGACCCGAGGAACCGAGGACCTCAGCAGTGAGATAGCTGCTTCAGAGTCATTAGAGCTTCAGCCAGAGGTGAGTGGAATAACTCTTTATGTTTTAAAGCAAATAAATAAACTTTGAGCATGATACATGCATCACGTATGCCATGAGATATACTAGGTTGTTTGCATTAGATTCACGAATATGTTGCATTGCATAAATTGATATTGATGTGGATGGATGTTGGATGACCCTTTAGTCCTCGTATGCTATGGTATGACGATGATACGGTACGGAAGACCAGTGAGGCCCATTCTATGCCCCTGGCACTATGGCAAGAGAAAGACCAGTTAGGCCCATTCTACGCCCCTGGCACCTTGGAATGTTATGTTATGTTATGACTATGGTAAGAGAAAGACCAGTGAGGCCCATTCTACGCCCCTGGCACGATTGGACTATGTTGAGGACTATTGGTGACAAGTCCATCTTGATGTGATTTGTTTGTGCTATGTTGCATTTTATGAAAGCATGAAATATAAATTGAATATGTTATTATTCTGCTCACTGGGCTTTATAGCTCACCCTTCTCCCTTAACCCCCAGGTTTGCAGGTACAGGGTAGACCAAGAGGTCAGCAGGAGTAGAGTTATGTTATTGTAATAGTTAGATGTGGACATGAATATGATGTAATGTAAAAGTATAGTATAGAAATGTAATGTAATGGTGCTTATGGAAGTTTAGAGTTGTGCTTGACCATAGTATGATGTTAATCCCTTTCTAGTACATGATCTTAAATGTTTAATGATGATTATTGTGAACCAAGCTTAATGTATGTTATGTCACCCCATTGGAGTATTTGATGAGGACTCCAGTGAGGGGTTTTATGTTATGATTTGTGCATGCACAGGTTAAGCTTGGTATTGGAATGAATGAATGAAAGAATGATAGAATGAATGAATGAATGAGTGAATGAACAAATGAGAAAGTTTTAAATTTTTATGTAATTGTTGATCATGTATGGGATTAAACAGGTATACAGTATGAATATTTGGGCTTGCTACGGGTCCCGGCGGCCTTAAGCCGATCTGGATCCTAGCGCCGGTAGCGGTCCGGTTTCCGGGTCGTTACAGTTTTCATACACCAAACTTGACCTGTACATGCACTATAACTGAAAACATATAAACCCCATACTAGAGCCCTCATCAAATGCTCTAGTTGGGTCAACATTACATAAGTCAAGACTGATTCAACATAACTCATCATTATAACATTAACATAAGATCATGTACCAAAAAGGGATTAACACTACTATTAGGGCCAAGCACAATACTAATCCATAAAGCATTACTTTACATCCTTATATTACATCATTTACATTACATGTCCACTACTAGCCTATTATACTTAATACAACCTTCAACCTTGATGACTTCCCGGTCTATCCTGAACCTGCAAACCTGGGGGTTATGGGAAAGGGGTGAGCTACTAAAGCCCAGTGAGTAGAGCAGTAAATACAATTTATAAACATATGCCATCATGAAATGCATCACAACACAAGTAAGTCACTTTAAGATGGTATTGTCACCAATAGCCCTCTATAGATCCAATCAATGCCCGGCCCTCGACGGAGCTCCTCAGGACTTCCTCTTAACATTACATAACATGTCCAATTGTGCAGAATGGGCAACCCTGGTCTTTCCCTTACTCTGTGTCAGGGGCATAGAATGGGCAGCCCTGGTCTTTCCGTATCACATCATATCATATCATATTGAGGACTAATGGATCATCCAATAACCATCCACATCAACAATAATTAATGCAATGCATCATATTCGTGAATTCTAATGCAAAACAACCTAATACATATCATGGCATTCGTGATGCATGGATCATGCTAAAAAGATTTCATTGCGTTGAAAATAAAAGAAGTTCTGTTCTACTCACCTCTGGCTGACTCTGAGACAACTAGCACTGCTGGCCTGCTCGGTTCCTCGGGTCCGATCCAACACAGATGGACTCAAATGAGGGACCAAACAAACTCTAACATGATTCTAAACAACTCCCCAAAAACCCCCTAAAACATCACAAAAAAATACATAGAAAATTTACAAAGGAAGGCTGGACAAGGCACTTTCGCGGCAGGTTCAGCAGCCGAAAGTCCCTCCAGAGCCGAAAGTTAGGCACTTTCGGGGGCAGGGTTCGGCGGCCGAAAGTCCTTCCAGAGCCGAAAGTCACCCACTTTCGGGGGCAGGTTCGGCGGCCGAAACTCCCCTCCAGAGCCGAAAGTCCAAACTTTCGGGGGCGAGTTTAGGCAGCCTAAACTGCCTTCCCTGGCAGATTCGGCGGCCGAACATGGCTTCGGCAGCCGAACCTGGGCTCTCCCAAGGGGTAGAATCCGAGCCTCACATGCACATCCAGCCACCCCAAAGCCTCTCAACTCACACCAACACACACAAAAGCATGCATAAACACTTATTCAAGCATATAGGGGCATAAAACTAGCCTATACCCCAACAAACATCACATTTAATATACATTTGTCATTTAACTAACATAAACCCTAACATTCTATAACTAGCCTAAGCATGCATCAAAACCCTTAACCCCTTCTTAAAACTTACTTAAAACATGAAAGAAGAGAAGGATCTACACTTACCTCTTGAAGATCGAGAGGAGGGTGATCCAAACTTGGAGATTGGGAGAAATCGAGCTCCTGGGTCTCCAAACTTCAAAAACTTGATCTTAGCTTAAAAATCTTTAAGACAAAGTAAAAACTCATCAAAAACATGAAGGGATTGAAGAGAACAACAAATCGACCATGGAAGGGCGAAATCTCACCTATGCCCAAAAATAGAGAGAGAAAACTCGCCCATTTTCGAACAAGGGGCCTTTTATAGGTGGCTGGCCAGACTACCTTCGGGGGCCAAAGGTGTCTCCGCAAGAGGCCAATGTTCAGTGGCCGAACATGAGGTTCGGCGGCCGAACCTGGCTTTTTTCCTTCCTTGGTCTTTTCTTTCAAAACTCATTTTCTTTCTTCAATAAAACCATAAAAACATGTAAAATCATTTTATAAAAACATATTTTACCCTTCTAGAGGGTTCCGACATCTGAGATTCTGCCAGAAAGTAGGAATTTCGATGCCGGGGTCTAGCCGGGTATTACATTCTTCCCCCCTTAAGAACATTCATCCCCGAATGTTCAACACACAAGCATACCATGGCATAAACATAAACACACATAACAAGGAAGCACATAACAACAAACACTAACCTTAAAAGAGATAGGGGTACTGGTGGAGCATAGACTCCCGTGTCTCCCAGGTACATTCTTCTATGTTGTGGTGATTCCAAAGGACTTTCACCATCGGGATTTCCTTGTTCCTCAGCTTTCTGATCTGCGTGTCCAGGATCCGCACTGGCTGCTCAACATAGGTGTGATCTCCTAGGATCTCCACATTAGACTTATTAAGAACCTTGCCCGGATCTGACACGAACTTTCATAACATGGAAACATGAAAAACCGGATGGATTCTCTCCATTGAAGCAGGCAAATTCAGCTTGTACGATCACTACAAAAATCTGTCGAAATAGTAACGGATATTAATAACGGATTTAAATCCGTTACAAATTTGTAACAGATTAGCAACGGATTTTGTATTACGTTACTAATTTTTATTATTTTGTAACGGATTAATAAATCCGTTACTAAATCTGTTACTTAATAAAATATTTTACAAATTTAATAACTGATTTTGAAATCCGTTATAAATCCGTTACTAAATTAGCTAAAAATTAGTAACAGATCTTAATCCGTTACTAACTAAATCGGTTACTAAATAAATAAATTAAATGAATAAATAGTAACGGATTTAATAACGAAATGCAATCTATTATATAATTAGTAACGGATTTAGTAACGGATTAAATCCGTTCCTATTTTTTTAACAAAAAATCGACTTTTTATTTTTTGAAATTTCATATTTTCTTTTTAAGTTAGTAACGGATATGATCTGTTACTAAATCCGTTACTGATTCGCGTATTTATACACTCACCCATTTTATCTCCCTTCATTTCATTCACTTTCTTTCTCCTTTTCTCTCATCTTTCCATCATTTTCCCCTTATCTTATTTTCTTCTCTCATCTCCCTTCATTTCTTTCATTTCTTTCATTTGTTCTCTCCTCATCCTTCATTTTTTCCTTATCTTATTTTCTTCTCTCAATTATTTTCTTCCATTTTCTCTTCAATTTTCCTTCATTTTTAATCTTTCTTTTATCTCTTAATTTTTGTTTCATTTTCTTTATTTTCTCTCATAATTTTTTCTTTCATTTTCTTCTATTTTTTTTCATTTTCTTCCATTTTTTTATTTTCTCTTCCACTTTCTATCATTTTCCCCTTTACTTTCTTTTCTCTCATATACATACTCTTACCTTTTTTCTTTCATTTTTTTCTATATCTTCATTTTCTATTTATTTTTCTTCATTTTTTCTTCATCTTTCTCTCATTTTCTTTTCTTTTTTTTTTCTTTTTTTTTCCTTTTTTTCTCATTTTATTTAATTTCCCCTTTTTCCTTATTCTCTCTTCATTTTTATCATTATTTTCTTCTATTTTCTTTTTTTTTTCTTATTTTTCTTTTGTATCTCATTTTTTCCATTCTCTCACACTTTTTCATTTTTAAAATTTTTCTCATGTAATTTTGTAAGAATTTTCTTATAAAATTAATAAAATTTAAAATATTAAAGTTAATATTTAATGTAAAATACAATGAAAAATTAATAGTTTAGCATAATTAAATTATTATTTAATGTAAAATATAATGAAATAAATTAATAATTTAATATAATTTTTTAAATATTTTTTAAAAATTAACCACAAATTTAATAATGGAATATAAAATTAATATATTTTTTTATTTTTTATTTTATCAAATTAGTACCGGATTTGTAACGGATTTCTATCCATTACTAAATTTAGTAACGTATTTAATTTATATATATTTATATATTTTTAAAATTTTTATTAAATTAGTAAGGGATTTTTAATCCGTTACTAAATTTCATTACAAATCCGTTATTAAATCCATCACAAAATTAGTAACGGATTGCTAATCAGTTACTATTGCATTAGCAACGAGGTTCATTGTAACGGATATAAATCCGTTACTAATCCGTTAGTAAACAGATTAGTAACGGATTTTTCATTGATTAGTAACAGAAAAATCTGTTACTAATCTGGAAAAATGTTGTAGTGGATACATTCTCAATCTTCTGCAAGATTTCAAAGGGTCCGATGTATCGTGGAGTTAGCTTACCTTTCTTCCTAAAACGAATCACCCCTTTCATAGGAGACACTTTGAGCAACACCATATCTCCCTCCTGAAACTCTACAAGCTTCCTGCGGACATCTGCATAACTCTTCTGCCGACTCACAGCAGTCCTGATCCTTTCTCTGATAACGGGCACTACTCTGCTGGTGATCTCTACTAGCTCAGGCCCTGCTAAGGCCTTTTCTCCAACTTCTTCCCAGCAGACAGGTGACCTGCACTTTCTTCCATACAAAACTTCATATGGAGCCATCCCTATGCTAGCATGATAGCTGTTATTGTACGCAAACTCCACCAAGGGTAGATGCTGCCTCCAAGAACCGCCAAAATCTAGCACACACTGTAATACCCGGCTAGATTCAGGCACTGGAATGCCTACTTTCCGGCGGAATTTCCATTGGAATCTGGAATTCGGGGATGTCGGAGGTTTCTAGAAGGGTAAAATAAAGGTTTTCTCAAATGTTTTTACAAGAGATTTCATGTTTTAAGTATTAAAGAAAATGATTTTTTGAAAGAAAAGCACCAAGGGAGAAAAGCTAGGTTCGGCCGCCGAAAGTAGGTTCGGCCGCCAAACATGCATGGCTTTCGAATCACGTTTGGCCGCCGAAGGTGGTCTGGCCAGCCACCTATAAAAGGCCACATGTCGATCAAATGGATAAGATTTTCTTTCCATTCGCACGAGCAGAGGTGAGACCATCATCTTCCTTGGGTGATCTTCCTGTTTTCTTCAATCTTGCAAAGGTTTGAGAGGTTTTTATGTTATTTTGAAGGTTTTGAGCAAAAGAGCAAAGTTTGAAGCTTGGAGACTTAGAGAGCGCGTTTCACTATATCTCCACGTTAGGAGCACCTATCCTCTCGATTTTCAAGAGGTAAGTGTAGATCCTTAGTTTCTTTGATGTTTTATGAAGGTAGGGAAAAAGGTTAAGTTGCATGAGTTTGCATGAGTTGCTTAGTTTTAGCTTATGTTGCTCATGAGCTATTTGTATGCTAGATGTGTTGTTTTTGGGGTTTTGAGCTTGTTCTAAGCCCCTATGTGCAAGTAGGAGTGTTTATGCATGTTTTAAGAGGTTGGATGCATGCTTTGGGCTTAATGTATAGTATGTTTGTATGGTTTTGAGACTCCAGTGGAGGTCGTCTTGGGAAGAAAGGGTTTAAGTCCCTTGACCCAGGAGCTAACCCGAGAGGGAAGAAAGGGTTTCAATCCCTTGACCCAAAGTGGGTAGTAGTCGCTGGTGTGGGCCCTAAGGGCTGTTCAGATTGGTATATCTGAGTATTAGTAGAGTTAGCTGAGGTTAAGCCTGGTAGTTTTCCAGTTTTCATGTTTATGTTTGATCATGTATGGGATTTATCCGGTACACAGAGTACAGGTTAGGCTTGCTACGGGTCCCGGCGGCCTTAAGCCGTTCTGGATCCTAGCGCCGATAGCGGTCCGATTTTCGGGTCGTTACACACACATTCTGAGCATATCTTCTATAGTCTGGATGGTCCTCTCTGACTGTCCATCAGTCTGTGGATGGAAAGCAGTGCTAAAATTGTAATACCCGGCTGAAATCCGGCACCGAAATTCCTGTGGTCAGGTGGAATCCGGGGTGTTGGAATTCTATAAAAGGGTAGGATTTATGTTGTCTAAGTGTTATGATGTGTTTTACGGTTTTAAAGCTATATAGTTTTGAGTTTGAAGAGAAAATAGTTCATGGAGACTTTAGCCAAGTTCGGCCGCTGAAGGTTAAGTTCGGCCGCCGAAAGTGCCCAAAGTTCGACGTTTAAGTTCGGCCCCCGAATGTTGCATGGTTTTGCATGCGATTCGGCAGCCGAAGCTGAGTTGGCCAGCCAGCTTTTGAGCAATCCTTAGTCAGCATTTGGGACAGGTGTATTGTCCAAATTGTTGCCAGAAGCTTGGCCACGTCTCTCATGAGTTATTTGCTGAGTTTGAGCAGCACAGGCAGAGTGTGTGATAGTTTACAAGGTTTTAGAAGTTTTGAAGCAAAAGCTAGCTTTTGAGAGTGAATGAGATTGAAGAAGAGTTGATCTGTTTTCTTTGGATTCAGAACGTTCACCTTCTTGTTCCAGGAGGTATGTGATGGTTTTAGACTTGTTTATATGTTTTCTGAAGGTTTTATGGGATTTGTGTAAGGAGATGCATGCTTAGGTTATAAATGGGAGTTTTAAGGATTTATGCATGTATACATGATTCTGTGTTATGTTTGTTTTGTTGTTTGGGGTTATTAGATAGTTTTGGACCCCTGTGATCATATACTTGAGTATATTGTGTTGAATAGTTGAAGTATGCATGTTTGGAGAAGTTGAAGGGAAGGAGGAGATGGTTTACCGTTGAAGCAGAGTTCTGGATGAACTCAGGCTCGACAGCCGAAGGATCATTCGGCCGCCGAACCTCCTGCATGGTGGCTTGGTTGCCACAGCTTGTTCCTGAGTGTTTTTGCATGTTCGGCTCTGTTTGGGGGATTCGGCCGCCGAAGGTACCGCCGAAGGTTAGAGACTTTCGTCTCTGGAGTATGATTTGGCCCCCGAAGCTTGCCCCCGAAAGGGTTCGACCGCCGAAGATTGAGTTTCGGCCGCCGAAGGTGCTTGAGTTTCGTCTCTGGAGAGGACATTCGGCCGCCGAACCTGCCGCCGAAAGTGTTCTGTCCAGCTTTTCTTTTGCATGTTTTGCATGAGTTTTAAACTGAGTTTTAATAGAGTTATTCGTAAGGTAGTTTGGTCCCTCATTTAAGTCTTTATGTGTTTATACAGACCAGAGGAACCAGAGAGAGCAACAGTGAGTACTGCTCCAGAGGTTACTGAACCTGCAGAGTCAGTCCAGAGCCAGAGGTGAGTGGAACTAAACTTAGTGCTTTTAGTGAAACAATGGAATGTTTTAGCATATCTCATGCATCATGATTATGCTAATAGGTTGCTTACAGTAGAATTCACGAATATGTTGCATTGCATAGTTAATTGTTGGTGTGAGTAAATGCTGAATGATCCAATAGTCTCTGAGTTAAGACCAGGAGCCTTTGACTACGCCCTGGCTGGTATAGTAAAGTCCAGGAGCCTTTGACTACGCCCTGGCAATGGTAAGTACAGAGGTGTTATACACATATATATATATGACAGGAAGACCAGGTGCTCGATTCTACGCCCTGGCACGGAAGTTACTGAGGCTATGTGGTGACAGGTTTACTCTTGATGTGGCTTGTCTGTGTTATGATGCATTCCATAAGATCATACTTTATAACTAATTTTATTATTCTACTCACTGGGCTATAGAGCTCATCCCACTCCCATAATCCCAGTCTTGCAGGATTCAGTGTACAGTGTACAGGGAAGTCCAGAGGAGCTCAGAAAGAGAAAAAAAGAGACTTGTAATAGGTTAGAGTGGACATGTAAAAGAGATGTATTAGTTATGTTAGATTTGTGCTTGACATAGTTGTGTTGTAAATCTGTTTTATGTACATGATCTGTATATGTTTATGTTTTTATAGAGTATGTAAAAAACCAGGCTTAACAGGTATAATGCAACCCATCTAGAGCCAGCTCTAGTCAGGAGTACAGAGTACAGAGATAGTGCATGCACAGGTTAAGCCTGGGTTCAAAAAAAAAAGAGTTTTATTTTCACAAGAAAATGTATGTTCATGTATGAGATTTACAGGTACACAGAGAATAGAGTAGGCTTGCTACGGGTTCTGGCGGCC
Organism: Manihot esculenta; assembly: GCF_001659605.2. Classification (NCBI taxonomy): domain Eukaryota; kingdom Viridiplantae; phylum Streptophyta; class Magnoliopsida; order Malpighiales; family Euphorbiaceae; genus Manihot; species Manihot esculenta. Next base: position 20,167,177 of record NC_035172.2, read on the forward strand.
TTAAGCCGACCTGAATCCTAGCGCCGGTGACGGTCCGTTTTGGGGTCGTTACAGATTGGTATCAAAGCCCTAGGTTCATATGATCGGACCTATAGAGAGAGTGTCGGGCTCATAGAGACTAGAGTTGGTCAAGCACAATAGGAAATCATGTCCACTAGGATAGGATGTGGAGTCCTGTCTATTTGATGCTTATGCATCTGTGTTATCTTTGAGCTATATGTTTATGTGCTGATATGCTATGGTGTGTGTTGTTTTTTCAGAAAGTTAAGATGCGAGGAACTCGTCGATCAGCTCGATTGACTGGAGTCCCATCAGATAGTGAGGAATTAGCTGCTCGTCCTCCTGCATTGCCAAGAGCAAGGTCACAAAGATCTAGCAGGGAAGGCATGTCAATAGACCCTAGAAGGTCTGTAGACGAGAGCAGAAGAGGGATTGTTAGAGGAGGTAGATCAGAGGAGGAGAGGGAGGCTATGGAGACTGATCCGTCTATGGATGAAGGTATGGGAGAATCCGAGGGAGGCATTCAGGCCTCAGGTTATGGCTATCCATCCTTGTTTCAGGATCCAGAGTATCCGATGGAGGGTATGTCGGAGTACTCTCGTTTTGACCCATATCCTACATACATGCCATATATGCCATATCCTCACTATTACCCATCATATCCACCATATCCTATGTATCCACCCTCCCCTATCCATCCAAGTGCAGCACACCCAGAAATAAACAGAACCAGCAGCCCCTATTGCCCAAACTGTTCCATCTAGTTCATCTGGAAGTAAAGTGAAGATGACTGAGTACCTTAAATTGGATGCTCCTAAGTTCAATACAGGAGATGATCCATTTGAGTACCTGAGAACTGTGATGATGATTACTGATGAGTTAGGGGCAGATGATAGTAGAGCCATTGAGATGGCGGGGTTTACACTGAAGTGTAAGAAGGCTCGGGAATGGTTCAAGAACTATATAGAGCCCAAAATGAACAGTATGTCGTGGGGAGAGTTTGCTAATGAGTTCGCATGATGGGCTTTTCCTGATAGCTCCAGGGAGATGAAGATAATAGAATTTGAACAGTTGAGACAAACAGATGAGATGAGTGTTGATGAGTTCACGGATAAGTTCCTGGATCTGCTTCAGTATGTGGGTCAAGCTTATGATACTGATCAGAAGAAAGCAAGAAGATATACCATGAGACTTCATCCCAGGTATTCTTCTTTGATCCTTCCAGCAGAAAAGGAGAGTTTCCACTCTATTATAGATGCAGCCAGGAAGATGGAAGCTAGTGCCAATATTCAGAAACAGTCAAGGGCACAGGCTTCGGGTTCTAAGGCCCCCAGTTCAGGTTCTACAGGCAGTAAGAGATGGGATAGAGCGAAAGGAACAAGAAAAGGGTTTTGGAGTAAAGTCAAGTCAGGTCTGGGAATGGGTAGTGGCTCAAGCTCTGGCACAACTATTCCAGCATGTAGGAGATGTGGGAGACCACACAGAGGAACTTGTCAGTTGGGATCTACAGCTTGTTTTAGATGCGGACAGGAAAGGCATATTACTCGAGAGTGTCCTCAGGTGACTTTTGTGGCACCTTCCCAGCAGATGAGTTCAGGCAGTGTAGCACAGCCAGTAGGGCAGCCAGCAGCTTCAGCTATGGCTCAGGGTAGTGGTAGAGGTAGAGGGAGAGGGGCAGCCTCTACTTCAGCAGCAGGTTCCCGAGGTGGAAATCCTGTAGCCCCAGCACGGATTTTCACCATGACTCAGGAGGAAGCTAATACATCGAACACAGTGGTGTCAGGTAATCTCATCATTGGGTGTTCAGATGTGTATGCTTTGATGGACCCCGGTGCTTCTCATTCCTTTGTTGCTTCGAGAGCCATAGAGAGGTTGGGTTTGATCAGTTCTGAGTTAGAGTATCCTCTCTGGGTCAGTGGACCCAAATGTGACCCATCAGTGGCAGTGTCAGTCTATCGTTTCAGTCCAGTGTTCATAGAGGGTAGATACCTTCCAGCTGACCTTGTGGTTCTAGAGTTGACAGATTTTGACGTCATTCTAGGGATGGATTGGTTATCTACATATGGTGCTACCTTGGACTGCAGAGACAAGGTAGTTAGTCTCAGGGACCAGGATGGGTCAGAGTGTGTTTTCAGAGGAGATAGGAGAGGTACACCCAGAGGTCTGATTTCAGCCCTTCAGGCTCGTCGTTTGCTTAGGAGGGGTTGTCAGGGGTTTCTAGCTCATGTGAGGGAGCTAGACAGTCAGGTTAGGGAACCAGCTTCGATACCAGTAGTTCGAGAGTTTCTAGATGTGTTCCCAGACGACTTATCAGGACTACCACCTGATAGGGAGATAGAGTTTGAAATTGAATTGTTGCCTGATACCAGACCTATCTCTATTCCTCCCTACAGGATGGCACCAACTGAATTAAAAGAATTGAAAGAACAGTTGCAGGACTTGGTAGATAAGGGTTTCATCCGCCCTAGTACCTCACCTTGGGGTGCTCCAGTACTCTTTGTTAAAAAGAAGGATGGATCCCTCAGACTTTGCATTGACTACAGGCAGTTAAACAAGGTCACTACCAAGAATAGATATCCTCTGCCTAGGATTGATGATCTTTTCGACCAGCTAGCTGGAGCAGGTTGTTTTTCTAAAATAGATCTGAGATCCGGATATCACCAGCTGAGAGTTAGGGAGGCAGATGTGCCTAAGACAGCCTTCAGGACCAGATATGGGCACTATGAGTTCTTAGTGATGCCGTTCGGGTTGACTAATGCCCCCGCAGCATTCATGGATCTCATGAATAGAGTTTTCAGCGAGTTTCTGGATCACTTTGTGATTGTTTTTATTGATGACATCTTAGTGTATTCCAGAAATGCAGAAGAGCATGCCCATCATCTGCGGATAGTTTTGCAGACACTGAGAGAGCATGGTTTGTATGCCAAGTTCTCTAAGTGTGAGTTTTGGTTGAGAAGCATTTCCTTCTTAGGACACGTGGTGTCAGTAGATGGGATTGAGGTGGATCCCAAGAAGATTGAGGCTGTAGCTAACTGGCCCAGACCTACTACAGTGACTGAGATTAAAAGCTTTTTGGGATTGGCAGGTTACTACAGGAGGTTCGTTCAGGACTTCTCAAAGATAGCTGCTCCTATGACCAAATTAACTCAGAAGAACCAGAAGTTTGTCTGGTCAGATCAGTGTGAAGAGAGCTTTGAGGAGCTCAAGAGGAGATTGACAACGGCACCAGTGCTAGCTCTGCCTGTTAGTGATGAGGATTTCACAGTGTTTTGTGATGCATCTCGAGTGGGATTGGGTTGTGTTCTGATGCAGCAGGATAGGGTGATTGCTTATGCTTCTAGACAGTTGAAGAAGCACGAGTTGAATTACCCCACCCATGACCTAGAGATGGCAGCAGTTATCTTTGCACTTAAGATGTGGCGGCATTACCTCTATGGGGTTAGATGCGAGATCTTCACTGATCACAAGAGTTTACAGTACATCTTAAGCCAGAGAGAACTGAATCTGAGGCAGAGAAGATGGGTAGAATTGCTTAGTGATTATGATTGTAAGATCCAGTATCATCCGGGTAAGGCGAATGTTGTGGCAGACGCCCTAAGCCGGAAATCACTAGGCAGTTTATCTCATATAGCAGCAGAGCGAAGACCAATAGTGATGGAGCTTTATAAGCTCATTGAGGAGGGATTACAGCTAGAATTGTCTGGTACAGGTGCGTTGATAGCACAGATGAGAGTGACACCAGTGTTTCTGGAGCAGATAGCTCAGAGACAGCACGAAGACCCTGAGTTGATAAAAATTGCCAGGATTGTTCAGTCAGGCAATACTACGGAGTTCAGATTTGACAGCAAAGGGATCCTTCGTTTTGGGAGTCGACTTTGTGTACCAGCTAGTGGCAGTCTGAAGGAAGACATTATGAGAGAAGCTCATAATGCAAGGTATAGTGTGCACCCAGGAGCCACCAAGATGTATCGAGACCTGAAGAGAGTATATTGGTGGCCAGCCATGAAAAAAGAAGTGGCGCAGTTTGTGACAACCTGTGAAACTTGTCAGAGGGTGAAGTTAGAACATCAGAAGCCGGCTGGAATGCTTAACCCACTGCCGATTCCAGAATGGAAATGGGAAAACATAGCTATGGATTTTGTAGTGGGCTTACCGGCAGCATCCAACAGGATAGACTCTATATGGGTGATTGTGGACAGACTCACGAAATCTGCTCATTTCATTCCAGTTAGGAGTAACTATTCTGTGGATAAGTTAGCACAGGTTTATCTGGATGAGATAGTGAGATTGCATGGAGTCCCAGTGTCTATAGTTTCAGACAGAGGACCTCAGTTCACCTCCAGATTTTGGCGAAGTCTGCAGAGTGCTATGGGCACGAGATTAGATTTTAGTACTGCTTTCCACCCACAGACTGACGGACAGTCAGAAAGGACCATCCAGACCATAGAGGATATGCTCAGAATGTGTGTGCTAGACTTTGGCGGTTCTTGGAGGCAGCATCTACCTTTGGTGGAGTTTGCCTACAATAACAGTCATCATGCTAGCATTGGGATGGCTCCTTATGAAGCGTTATATGGGAGGAAGTGCAGATCACCTGTTTGCTGGGAAGAGGTAGGAGAGAAAGCTCTTGCAGGGCCAGAGTTGGTAGAGATTACCAGTAGAACAGTGCCAGTGATCAGAGAGAGGATCAGAACAGCTCAGAGTAGACAGAAAAGCTATGCAGACATTCGCAGGAAGCTGTTAGAGTTTCAGGAGGGAGATTGGGTATTGCTGAAATTGTCTCCAATGAAAGGAGTGGTTCGTTTTGGAAAGAAGGGTAAATTGGCTCCACGGTACATTGGACCCTTTGAGGTTTTACAGAGGATCGGAAATGTATCATATAGGCTGGATTTACCTACTTTTATGGAGAGGATTCACCCGGTGTTTCATGTTTCTATGCTACAGAAATTTGTGTCAGATCCGGGTCAGGTCGTTAATGAACCTGATGTAGAGATTCTAGAGGATCTCACTTATACAGAGCAGCCAGTACGGATTCTGGACACACAAATCAAACAGCTAAGGAACAAGGAGATTCCGATGGTGAAGGTGTTATGGAACCACCATAATTTAGAGGAGTGTACTTGGGAGACGCGGGAGTCTATGCTCCAGCAGTATCCACATCTATTTTGAGGTTAGTTTCCTCCTTTTGTTATGTTTTTGTTGGTTTTATGAACATCCGAGGACGAATGTTCTTAAGGAGGGGAGAATGTAATACCCGGCTGAAATCCGGCACCGGAATTCCTATGGTTAGGTGGAATCCGGGGTGTTGGAATTCTATAAAAGGGTAGGATTTATGTTGTCTAAGTGTTATGATGTGTTTTACGGTTTTAAAGTTATATAGTTTTGAGTTTGAAGAGAAAATAGTTTATGGAGACTTTAGCCAAGTTCGGCCGCCGAAGGTTAAGTTCGGCAGCCGAAAGTGCCCAAAGTTCGGCCTCCGACGTTTAAGTTCGGCCCCCGAATGTTGCATGGTTTTGCATGCGATTCGGCAGCCGAAGCTGAGTTGGCCAACCAGCTTTTGAGCAATCCTTAGTCAGCATTTGGGACAGGTGTATTGTCCAAATTGTTGCCAGAAGCTTGGCCACGTCTCTCATGAGTTATTTGCTGAGTTTGAGCAGCACAGGCGGAGTGTGTGATAGTTTACAAGGTTTTGGAAGTTTTGAAGCAAAAGCTAGCTTTTGAGAGTGAATGAGATTGAAGAAGAGTTGATCTGTTTTCTTTGGATTCAGAACGTTCACCTTCTTGTTCCAGGAGGTATGTGATGGTTTTAGACTTGTTTATATGTTTTCTGAAGGTTTTATGGGATTTGTGGAAGGAGATGCATGCTTAGGTTATAAATGGGAGTTTTGAGGATTTATGCATGTATACATGATTCTGTGTTATGTTTGTTTTGTTGTTTGGGGTTATTAGATAGTTTTGGACCCCTGTGATCATATACTTGAGTATATTGTGTTGAATAGTTGAAGTATGCATGTTTGGAGAAGTTGAAGGGAAGGAGGAGATGGTTTACCGTTGAAGCTGAGTTCTGGATGAACTCAGGTTCGGCAGCCGAAGGATCATTCGGCCGCCGAACCTCCTGCATGGTGGCTTGGTTGCCACAGCTTGTTCCTGAGTGTTTTTGCATGTTCGGCTCTGTTTGGGGGATTCGGCCACCGAAGGTGCCGCCGAAGGTTAGAGACTTTCGTCTCTGGAGTATGATTTGGCCCCCGAAGCTTGCCCCCGAAAGGGTTCGGCCGCCGAAGATTGAGTTTCGGCCGCCGAAGGTGCTTGAGTTTCGTCTCTGGAGAGGACATTCGGCCGCCGAACCTGCCGCCGAAAGTGTTCTGTCCAGCTTTTCTTTTGCATGTTTTGCATGAGTTTTAAACTGAGTTTTAATAGAGTTATTCGTAAGGTAGTTTGGTCCCTCATTTAAGTCTTTATGTGTTTATACAGACCAGAGGAACCAGAGAGAGCAGCAGTGAGTACTGCTCCAGAGGTTACTGAACCTGCAGAGTCAGTCCAGAGCCAGAGGTGAGTGGAACTAAACTTAGTGCTTTTAGTGAAACAATGGAATGTTTTAGCATATCTCATGCATCATGATTATGCTAATAGGTTGCTTACAGTAGAATTCACGAATATGTTGCATTGCATAGTTAATTGTTGGTGTGAGTAAATGCTGAATGATCCAATAGTCTCTGAGTTAAGACCAGGAGCCTTTGACTACGCCCTGGCTGGTATAGTAAAGTCCAGGAGCCTTTGACTACGCCCTGGCAATAGTAAGTACAGAGGTGTTATACACATATATATATATGACAGGAAGACCAGGTGCTCGATTCTACGCCCTGGCACGGAAGTTACTGAGGCTATGTGGTGACAGGTTTACTCTTGATGTGGCTTGTCTGTGTTATGATGCATTCCATAAGATCATACTTTATAACTGATTTTATTATTCTACTCACTGGGCTATAGAACTCATCCCACTCCCATAATCCCAGTCTTGTAGGATTCAGTGTACAGTGTACAGGGAAGTCCAGAGGAGCTCAGAAAGAGAAAAAAAGAGACTTGTAATAGGTTAGAGTGGACATGTAAAAGAGATGTATTAGTTATGTTAGATTTGTGCTTGACATAGTTGTGTTGTAAATCTGTTTTATGTACATGATCTCTATATGTTTATGTTTTTATAGAGTATGTAAAAAACCAGGCTTAACAGGTATAATGCAACCCATCTAGAGCCAGCTCTAGTCAGGAGTACAGAGTACAGAGATAGTGCATGCACAGGTTAAGCCTGGGTTCAGAAAAAAAAGAGTTTTATTTTCACAAGAAAATGTATGTTCATGTATGAGATTTACAGGTACACAGAGAATAGAGTAGGCTTGCTACGGGTTCTGGCGGCCTTAAGCCGACCTGAATCCTAGCGCCGGTGACGGTCCGTTTTGGGGTCGTTACAAAAATCTAGCCTGGTACCCATAGCATTCTGCAGACTCCGCTAAAATCTGGAAGTGAACTGGGGTCCCCTATCTGACACTATATAAACGGGAGCCCCATGCAACCTGACCACTTCATCAACATACACCTGCGCCAACTTGTCCACAGAATAGCCACTCCTGATAGGGATGAAGTGAGCAGATTTGGTCAGTCTGTCCACAATCACCCATATGGAGTCCAATCTGTTGGACATTGCCGGTAACCCCACCATAAAATCCATAGCTATATTCTCCTATTTCCACTCTGGAATCGGCAGTGGGTTAAGCATTCCAGCCAGCTTCTGATGTTCCAGCTTCATCCTCTGACATACTTCGCAGGCGAACACGAACTATGCCACTTCTCTTTTCATAGCTGGCCACCAATAGACTCTTTTCAGATCTTGATACATTTTGGTGGCTCCAGGGTGAACGCTGTATCTGGCATTATGAGCTTATCTCATAATGTCTCCCTTCAGACTCACGTCATCTGGTACACACAACCTGTTCCCATAGCGGAGGATCCCTTTGCTGTCAAATCTGAACTCTTCATTCTTGTCTGACTGAACAGTCCTGGCAATTTTCACTAACTCTGAGTCCTCATGCTGTTTCTGAGCCACCTGCTCCAGAAACACGGGTGTCACTCTCATCTGAGCTATCAAAGCAGCTGTACCAGACAACTCCAACTGCAGCCCTTCATCTACGAGCTTATAGAATTCCCTCACCACCGGTCTTCTCTCTGCTGTAATATGGGATAGACTGCTAAATGATTTCCGGCTTAGGGCATCTTCCACAACATTTGCCTTACCCGGATGGTACTGAATTTTGCAATCATAATCACTAAGCAGTTCTACCCATCTTCTCTGCCTCAGATTCAACTCTCTCTGACTCAAGATGTACTGCAAGCTTTTATGATTTGTGAAGATCTCACATTTAACCCCATAAAGGTAATGCCTCCACATCTTGAGTGCGAAGATCACAGCTGCCATCTCTAGATCGTGTGTAGGATAATTCAACTCATGCTTCTTCAGCTGCCTAGAAGCATAAGCAATTACCCTCTCATTTTGCATTAACACACAACCTAGTCCCACACGGGACGCATCACAAAACACTGTGAAGTCTTCATTACTAATAGAGCATATTTTAGTCCACTTTCTCATTATCTTATTGATGTTTATTTACATCTTTTCTGCCTAATTTTGTGGTTTTAATCATGTTTTGCAGATATTAGGTGTAAAGAGACATTCTAAAGAAAACGCTCTTAAAACTGCCAAAAAGTGCCAAATATGGAAAGTGCCAAAAAAGGAAAGCGCAATCAATAAATTCTTTGAAATTCAAATTGCAGATTCTTCTTTCCTTATTCAGAAGGTGAAGCCAATTATAGAAAGTGTCAAATAAGGAAAGTTTTCAGAAAAGGAAAGTCCTCAAATAAGGGAAGTGCAGAAGCAAAAGCAAATAAGGAAAGCTCAGTCAGAAGATTATTTGAAATTCAAATTGCAGATCTTTCTTTACTCATTCAAAGATATGCACACACTGCAGCAGTCAAATCTTCCTATTTAGGCAGCAAGATTTCAAGGAGATGCACTTGCCTCTTCTTCATTCAGCATTCAAAATTCAACGAAAGCTCCACCTAAAAAGGAAAGACTGGACAGATTTCTTTCCACTTCTGCACATTAATGACTGCATGCTCTCCTTCCTCTTTTGCAGTCCATACGCACGCCACTTGCCTTCTGAAGGCCAAAGCGCGCATCCTTCCTCTTCTGAAACACCAAACGCGATTCTTTCCTTTTCAGATGCAACTTGGGTAGCAAGCACCTCTTGGGCAGCCTTTCGGGTAGCAAGGAGACCTAGGGTAACACTTTCAACTATAAAAAGACACATAAGGAGCCTCCACACAGCTTTTACACACCACCTTGGAGACACCTGCGAAATTCACATCTCTTCTTCTACCTTTCTTCTTTTCTTTATTTTTTATTTTTGTTTCAGCCATGAGAGGCTGAAATCTTTTATTCTAGTTGAAGATTAGGTGATGCTTTAGTTGTTTTATGGATTGGGAGACTTGATCAAACATTGTTTAACTTTTGATTGTTCAATATTTGTGCAATTTCATGCTTGATTTCAATATTGCTTTGTTGTTTAGATCTACGTTGATTCTTGATTGCAAAGTAATAATATGTTAGTTTGGATGATTTAAGTCCGTAATTGCTTGGATTATTCAAACATAAGAACACTTGGTGTAAAAACTAAGGAAATTGTATGATCTAACGACATCTCATGCGTTTGAGTAGTTAGGATTGGATCTCTCTATCTCTTCATGCAATTAACAATTATTTTGATGCCTAAGGCCCAAGGACGTTCCTTGGAAATTTGTTAATTAGTAATTAATTAGAGGACGTTTTCTAATTGGTTTAATTATAAGGAGAGACATGGTGGTGAGAAGCGTCTTCTATCTCCATAACTAATCTATTGAATCAATAAAAAAAAAAAACTAAGTGTCAATGATCAATCCTAACAACTGAAGTGGATCCAATTCTTCAACTAGAGCTTTCTTATTATTTATTTTTATTTTATTTTATTATTCGCTTATTTTAATTGCTTTAAGTAGTTTGTTAATCAAATCAATCTCAAACCTCCCATTTTACTTTTACTGCAATTTATTTTTATTCCGCTTTCAGTTTATCTCGTTTTCAGTTTTATCTCGTTTCAGTTTATTTTGCTTTCCGTTTATTTCTCTTTCAGTTTTATCTCGTTATATCTCATTTCACGTTTATTTTTCTTTCAGTTTTATCTCGTTTCAGTTTTATCTCGTTTTCAGTTTTCTTCTTTTTCAGTTTATTTTTGTTTCAGTTTATTTTATTGGTCTTGATAAGGAAAATAGGTAAGTTCTCAATTCCCTGTGGATTCGATCCTTTTACCACTATCTGCAGTTGTAAATTGTTGATAACCAGAAAGGTTATTTTTGACCGGCTTCGACAACTGTGAGTCAAAAATTGGCGCCATTGTCGGGGAGTTGATTTAACTTATTTGTTTTTCTTTCAGGACCAAATTAAAAAAAAAAAGAAAAAAGAGAGCACTCTGTGCAGAACCATCTTCTGAAACATCTCAATCGCAGATCTGAATCATGGATGAGGTAAATAGATTTGATTTTTCTTTATTGACATCTTTTATGAAAGAATTTGCCATAGGACTAGTTCAACAGGTTCAAGCATCCTAGCCACCAAGGCCATGTAGGATCTATGGATATGTGGAACACCCAACTAATCAATGTCCTACACTTTATTAGTATGACCAACCAGTGCATGCGTTTGAAAGATTCAATAGTCAGCCTAGACATGCATATGGAGGATTCTATGAATAGCCAAGACATGATCCATACTATAACACATACAATCCAGGTTGGGGAGACTATCCAGACTTCAGTTATGCAGAGGCTAACAACTACTAGGATTATCAAGGATATCAAGCCCAACCAGCACCTCCAAATTCCACCCAGCACCTTGAAAAGATGATGGAGTCCATGGTAAGTGCTTTACAAAACCTCGAACAGCGGATTGCCACCGCATAAAATGCAAACGTGTTGAGAAGAGAGGAAGAGTTTCAAGATGATGAGGAAGATGATGAAAGTTCGCAAGTTCAAGAACAAGCTGCTGAAGAGAAACAACCAGAAAACTGTTTGTCCAAACAAACTAGTCAAACAGAACCTCTTGTTGATTTAGATGTCATTGATTATTTGAGCAAAGATGTTTTTTATATGAATCAAGATGATATTCTGAACAATAATCTTTGCAGGGAAGAGAGCCAGAAAGAGCCATAACTGAAAGAAACTGACTGTTGCATCCAACAGGTGGACTGCAAACATGCGCAGAACAAAGGAGAGCCAATCGCACCTCTTCAGATCAGCCTTGCGCAGACTGAAACCACCACCTTTGGGCCGCCGAACTCCACCACCTTTCGGCCGTCGAACCTCTCACAACAGCTTCCATTGCATGAAACCCCTTCCAGTCACCCCTTTCAGGTAAATCTTGCACAGAAGGAGCAATCTGAAACTCCTTTCAGCCTTCCAACGCAAACAGCCCTTGCTCACGAGGAACAAATGGAAGTTGAAGAGCCCAAACCAAAGGACCATGCGGATCAATGCTTGCCCAAACCTCCGGATAAGGTAGAGTTTGTTTTGTCATATTTTAGTACTAAATTGCAGCTAGCTATGGAGACATATCAATTGAAGTTGGAAGTGCTAAAAAATGCAAACATAAGGGCTAGAGGCACACCTCATCTGAAAGAAGAGAAGCTAATTATGTTACTTCATGAGTACATGGAGAAAATAGGATGGGCTATGACAAAATCAAAAGGAGTGCTACACTTTTCACTCAATGCAGTTGGGACCCTTTTCCCTTCTCCAATTACTTGAGCCTTGATCAAGTGGATCGCACCATGCACACCACCCAGGGGAGTACTCAGTTTCTTTTGCATTTTAATATTTCCTATACATTGAGGACAATGCATGATTTAGGTGTGGGGGTGCATATTTCTGAATTTTTAATTTTTGCTTTGATTTTCAGTTTGAATTTTTATTTTCATTTTCATTGTGATTTTTTTTTTCAAATTTTTCGTTTTGCTTTCAATAACACACACAACTACAATCTTCTTCCTTTTTGTGTTTTGATTTGCTTCACTCAAACTGATAGACTATGTTGATGAACTTTTCTTTCCATGACCCCATTGATGTGATAACTCTTTAAACTTATGTTGAATCATTTGCAGTGAGTTATATTCATATTTGAGAATTGCCTTTTGAATTGAATCTTTGAGTTTGCCATGTTGAAAAATATATTGATAACCCTCATTAGAGAAAATGAATTGAAATTTGTGTGAATGAACTTAATGTGACTTGTTTTAGCAATTGGTGTTGACTTGCCCAAATCATTGAGAGAAAGAAAATTCAGCAAAGGCAAAGACCTCAAAGCACAAATTTAAAACTGTTCCAATGGTCAAAAGACTAAGAACAGAGCTAGTAGCCACTTGGACAGGTGACCAACTGAGTAACTGGGGGTGGGTATCACAAATATGTACCTTCACGTCAAAAGGTTGGTGACTTTTTCAAGCAAGATTAAAGTGCAAAAAGCTGAACAAAGTACTTCAAGGTAAGGGCAAGTCACTCTGAAAGCTAGAAAAAGTCTTATATGAATAAATAATATGTGCATGTGTGATCTCTCTCTTGAGGAAAACAAATCCTAGCCATGGTAAGTAAAGGGAAACAAGGAAAGAAGGTGAGTAACCTTGATGCATATATTCTTCACTACAATGCTTCAAAACAAGTGTCTAGAGTAAGAGCTTAAGTGGAAATAAGGATCTAGAGTGAGAAAGCTTATTTGACTATGTTTATTTGCTTGAGGACAAGCAAAAGGCAAGGTGTGGGGGTATTTGATAGAGCATATTTTAGTCCATTTTCTCATTATCTTATTGATGTTTATTTACATCTTTTCTGCCTAATTTTGTGGTTTTAATCATGTTTTGCAGATATTAGGTGTAAAGAGACATTATGGAGAAAATACTCTTAAAACTGCCAAAAAGTGCCAAAAAAAGAAAGTTTTCAAATATGAAAAGCGCTAAATAAGGAAAGTTTTTTGATAAGGAAAGTGCCAGAAAAGGAAAGCGCACTCAACAGATTCTTTGATATTCAAATTCCAGATTCTTCTTTCCTTATTCAGAAGGTGAAGCCAATTATGGAAAGTGTCAAATAAGGAAAGTTTTCAGAAAAGGAAAGTCCTCAAATAAGGGAAGTGCAGAAGAAAAAGGAAATAAAGAAAGCTCAGTCAGAAGATTATTTGAAATTCAAATCGCAGATCTTTCTTTCCTCATTCAAAGATATGCACACACTGTAGCAGTCAAATCTTCCTATTTAGGCAGCAAGATTTCAAGGAGATGCACTTGCCTCTTCTTCATTCAACATTCAAAATTCAAACGAAGGCTCTACCTAAAAAGGAAAGACTGGACATATTTCTTTCCACTTACGCACATTAATGATTGCACGCTCTCCTTCCTCTTTTGCAGTCCATGCGCACGCCACTTGCCTTCTGAAGGCCAAAGCGCGCATCCTTCCTCTTCTGAAGCACCAAACACGATTCTTTCCTTTCCAGATGCAACTTGGGCAGCAAGCACCTCTTGGGCAGCCTTTCGGGTAGCAAGGAGACCTAGGGTAACACTTTCAACTATAAAAAGACACATAAGGAGCCTCCGCACAGCTTTTACACACCACCTTGGAGACACCTGCGAAATTCACATCTCTTCTTCTACCTTTCTTCTTTTCTTTATTTTTTATTTTTGTTTCAGCCATGAGAGGCTGAAATCTTTTATTCTAGTTGAAGATTAGGTGATACTTTAGTTGTTTTATGGATTGAGAGACTTGATCAAACATTGTTTAACTTTTGGTTGTTCAATATTTGTGCAATTCTATGCTTGATTTCAATATTGCGTTGTTGTTTAGATCTACGTTGATTCTTGATTGCAAAGTAATAATATGTTAGTTTGGATGATTTAAGTTCATAATTGCTTGGATTATTCAAACATAAGAACACTTGGTGTAAAAACTAAGGAAATTGTATGATCTAACAACATCTCATGCGTTTGAGTAGTTAGGATTGGATCTCTCTATCTCTTCATGCAATTAACAATTGTTTTGATGCCTAAGGCCCAAGGACGTTCCTTAGCAATTTGTTAATTAGTAATTAATTAGAGGACGTTTTCTAATTGGTTTAATCATAAGGAGAGACATGGTGGTGAGAAGCGTCTTCCATCTCCATAACTAATCTATTGAATCAATCAAAAGAAACTAAGTGTCAATGATCAATCCCAACAATTGAAGTGGATCCAATTCTTCAACTAGAGCTTTCTTATTATTTATTTCTATTTTATTTTATTATTCGCTTATTTTAATTGCTTTCAGTAGTTTGTTAATTAAATCAATCTCAAACCCCCCATTTTACTTTTATTGCAATTTATTTTTATTCCGCTTTCAGTTTATCTCGTTTTCAGTTTTATCTCGTTTCAGTTTATTTTGCTTTCCATTTATTCCTCTTTCAGCTTTATCTCGTTATATCTCATTTCAGTTTATTTTGCTTTCCGTTTATTTTTCTTTCAGTTTTATCTCGTTTCAGTTTATCTTGTTTTCAGTTTTCTTCTTTTTCAATTTATTTTTGTTTCAGTTTATTTTATTGGTCTTGATAAGGAAAATAGGTAAGTTCTCAATTCCCTGTGGATTCGATCCTTTTACCACTATCTGCAGTTGTAAATTGTTGATAACCAGAAAGGTTATTTTTGACCGGCTTCGACAACCGCGAGTCAATTACTGGTAGCAGAGCTAACACCGGTGCTGACGTCAACATTTTCTTCAGCTCTTCAAAGCTTTCCTCACACTGCTCAGACCACACAAACCTCTGGTTCTTCTTGGTCAATCGGGTCATAGGAGCGGCAATTTTGGAGAAGTCCTGAACAAACCTCCTGTAGTAACCTGCCAAACCCAGAAGGCTCTTAACCTCTGTAACTGTAGTGGGTCTAGGCCAGTTAGCTACAGCTTCCACCTTATTGGGGTCCACTTCAATTCCCTGTTCTGACACAACATGCCCCAAGAAGGAAATGCTCCTCAACCAGAACTCACACTTGGAGAACTTGGCATACAAGCCGTGCTCCCTCAGGGTCTGCAAAACTATCCTCAGATGATGGGTATGCTCCTCTGCATCTGTGGAATACACTAAGATATCATCAATGAAGACAATAACAAAGTGATCCAGATACTGACTGAAAACTTTGTTCATGAGGTCCATGAATATTGCAGGGGCATTGGTTAGCCCAAACAGCATTACTAGGAACTCATAATGCCCATATCTGGTCCTGAACGCCGTCTTCGGCACATCTTCTTCTCTGATTCTCAACTGGTGGTACCCAGATTTCAGATCTATCTTGAAAAAATAACTTGCTCCAGCTAGCTGGTCAAATAGATCATCGATCCTGGGTAAAGGATACTTGTTCTTGGTAATGACTTTGTTCAACTGCCTGTAGTTGATACAAAGTCTCAAGGATCCATCCTTCTTCTTTACAAATAGCACTGGAGCACCCCAAGGTGAGGTACTCGGTCGGATGCAACCCCTGTCTACCAACTCTTGCAACTGCTCCTTTAGCTCCTTCAACTCTGCTGGTGGCATCCTGTAGGGAGGGATAGAGATCGGTTTGGTTCCAGGCATTACTTCTATTTCAAACTCTATCTCCCTAGCAGGTGGTAGTCCTGGAAGCTCGTCTGGGAAGACATCTGGAAACTCTCTGACTATGGACACTGAGGCGAGCTCCCTAACCTGACTATCAAGCTCTCTCACATGAGCTAGAAACCCTTGACAACCCCTTCTAAGCAACCTACGAGCCTGCAGGGCTGATATCAGACCTCTAGGCATACCCCTCCTGTCTCCCCTGAAGACAACCCCTGACCCATCCTAATCTCTAAACCTGACTACCTTGTCTCTGCAATCCAAGGTAGCACCATGAGTAGATAGCCAATCCATCCCTAGAATGACATCAAAATCCGTCAAATCTAGAACCACAAGGTCGGCTAGAAGGCATCTACCCTCAACAAACACTGGACTGAATCGGCAGACTGACTGTGCCACTGATGGGTCACACTTGGGTCCACTGACCTAGAGGGGACACTCTAACCCAGAGACTATCAAACCCATCCTCTCAACGGCTCTCGAAGCAACAAAAGAATGAGATGCACCAGGGTCCATTAAAGCATACACATCTGAACAACCAATGATGAGATTACCTGACACCACGGTGTTGGATGTGTTTGCCTCCTGCTGTGTCATAGTGAAGATCCGAGCTGGAGCTGATGGACCTTCACCCAGGGAACCTGCTGAAGAAGAGGCTGCCCCTCTCCCTCTGCCTCTATCGCTGCCCTGAGTCATGGCTGGAGCCACTGGCTGGGCCACACTACCCGAAGCCATCTGCTGGGACGGTGCCATAAAAGGTGCCCTAGGACACTTCCGAGCCATGTGTCCCTCCTGCCCACACTTGAAGCAGGCTGTCGTCCTAAACCGACATACTCCTTTGTGTGGCTTACCACACCTCAAGCACTCTGAACCATCTGAACCTGAGCTCGAGCCACCACCTAAACCCATACTTGACTTTAACCTATTCCAGAACTTATTCTTCTTGGGCTTGGATCTGCCCCACTTCTTACTACCTGAAGCTACTGCACTCAGAGAAGAGGGATCTAACCTTCCTCTGCTTGGGGTCTTGGAACCCGAAGACTGTGCCACTTGATGTTTAACTGTCCCCTGAATGATGGCACTAGCCTCCATCTTCCGTGCTGCATCCACTATGGTGTGGAAGTCCTCTCTCTCTACTGCTAGAATTAGGGAGGAATACCTGGGGTGGAGCCTCATGGTATACCTCCTAGCCTTCTTCTGATCTGTATCATATGCCTGGCCCATATATTGCAGCAACTCCAGAAACTTGTCTGTGTATTCATCTACACTCATCTCCTCTGTTTGCCTTAACTGTTCAAACTCAACCACGTTTAGCTCCCTTGAACTATCCAGAAAAGCCCATCCTGCAAACTCATTAGCAAACTGCTCCCAGGATAAGCTCTCCAAGCTCGAATCCACATAGTTTTTGAACTATTCTCTTTCTTTCTTGCATTTCAATGTGAACCTTGCCATCTGAATAGCCCTACTGTCACTAGCTCCTAGCTCATCCGTTATCATCTTCACCGTCTTGAGATATTCAAATGGGTCATCTCCTATTTTAAACTTGGGAGAATCCAACTTCAGATAGTCGGTCATCTTTACCTTGCTCCCCACAGATGAGCTAGGTTGGGGTGTTTGGATTTTAGGGGCTACATATTCTGCTAGTGGAGGAGGAGATGCAGCATTCCCTGGGTTAGGGTGTAATACCCGGCTAGAGTGGGGTCTGGAATTCCGGTGTTCCTATGGACTTTCCGGAGCCGGTTTCCTCTCAAAGGGTATCATGGATGTTTTTACACATGTTTTTAGCGGTTTTCAGTAGTTAAATGAATTTTAAGAATTGAGTTTTGGCAAGAACTTGCATAGAGGAGAATTGCCAGGTTCGGCCGCCGAAGGTTGAGTTTCGGCCGCCGAACTTTGCATGGATTAGGAGGCACGTTCGGCTGCCGAAGGAGGTTTGGCCAGCCACTATTTAAGGGGGCCCTCAGTCGGTCAAGGGATAAGATTTCCGACTCCCCAGCCGCCTCAGGTGTGTCTTCTTTCCTCTCTAAGTGATTTCTATGTGTTCTTTCCAATCTTTGAGAGTTTTACTCAGATTTAAGCATGTTTTGAGGATTTTAAGCAAAAAGGTTGTGTTTTGACGGTGTGATGATTTGGAGAGGGTTTCCTCCATTTCTTCACGTTAGGATCTTCCATCCTTTTGTGTACAAGAGGAGTATGGAGATTTCTTACATGTTTTCATGATTTTGGAAGGGTTTAAGGAGTTTTCATGGTTAGTTGCATGTTTTGAGTTTTTGAGGATTTTGAAGTGCTTATGTGCTAGTTGATGAGTTGAGTGTGTTTTGTTGGGGTTATAGGCTAGTGTTGGACCCCTTTGTGCATATATAAGCATATGTGCAAGTTGTGGAGTGTTGTATGCATGTTTGAGTGAGGTTTGGGGAAGTTGAGCAGGAGGTGAGCTCGGTTCTGCCTAACTGGAGAACCCAGTTTCGGCCGCCAAAGGAGGGTTTGGCCGCCGAAGGTGTTGAGGAGGTGGTTTCGGCTGCCTCAACCTGCCCCCGAAGGATTGGACTTTCGTCTCTGGAGGGGAGGTTCGGCCGCCGAAGGTGCCACCGAAGGTTAGAGACTTTCGTCTCTGGAGTATGGTTTGGCCCCCGAACCTTGCCCCCGAAAGGGTTCGGCCGCCGAAAGAGAAGATTCGGCCGCCGAAAGTAGGCGAGTTTCGTCTCTGGAGAGGACATTCGGCCGCCGAACCTGCCGCCGAAAGTGTCCTGTCCAGCCTTCTTTTGCATGCTTTATGTGTTTGGTTTATGAGCTTGTAGAGGGGTTTTGGGGAGTTGTTGTAGAGTTGTTTATGAGTTGTTTAGAGTGTGTTTGGCACCTCATTCGAGACCATTTGCGTAGGATTGGACCCGAGAGATCGAGGAGGTCATCAGAGTTAGAAGTTGCAGAGTCAGTTCAGTTTCTGCTAGAAGAGCAGAGGTGAGTAGAATGAAACTTAATCTTGTTTTTTAACTACAGACACAGACTGTATGAGCATAGTTCATGCATCATGGATGCTATGATTTATATTAGGGTGATTTGCATTAGAATCACGAAGTTGTTGCATTGCATTATTCAGTGATAGTGGGAATTGGACCAAGGCGACATCAATAGCCCTTAGAGGGAGTTTTGAGGTCATGTCTAATTCCAGATGATTGGACCAAGGCGACATCAATAGCCCGTCGAGGGAGTTTTGAGGTCATGTCTAATCAAAGATGTGGAATGTTTGAGTTGTGAGGCATATTCATATTACATGCGTATGAATGAACTGTTTTCAGTATTTCTACTCACTGGGCTTTAGTAGCTCATGCCTCTCCCTTAACCCCAGTTTTGCAGGTTAGCTGTGGGATGTCAGAATCCGAAGAGTAAGGCATGAAGTCATAGTGCAGGTTGTGATTATGTAATAGCATAGTGGACATGATGTAAATTAAAGAGCTATTTGTTACAGATGTTGAGATAATTAGTTAATGTGCTGATGGATTAGTATGTGCTTTGCCTACAGTATGTTTTATCCCTTGTGTATGCATGTATCCTGTTTTCAGCTTCTTGCTGAGAAATGAGTCAAACCAGACTTAATAAATGTTGTGTTTCGAAAACCCAGTGAATGCTAACTGTGAGGGAAGACAGGGTTTAATTCCCTTGACCCAAGACCAGTGCAGAGGGAAGAACAGGTTGATTCCTGTGACTCCTGTGACCTATAGAGAGGCCATTAGAGAAGACCAGGTTTGAGTCCTGTGACTCTATGGTAGCCAAGGTTAACTTATGATATGCTGACCCTTACAGAGTGGGTTCTATGTTTCAGAGCATAGTGCATGGAGGTTACTTGGTAGAGTATCACTGGTGTAGCCCTGAGGGCGAGTTCAGATTAGTATGTCTGAACATTTGGTTCACATGGTTGGACCTACAGTACAGTTTTTAACTGTTAAGTCTGGAAATTTTCAAGAAACGTTTTTCCGCAGTCTGTTGGTGGATCATGTATGGGATTTTATCAGGTACACAGAGTTCATAGCAGGCTTACTACGGGTCTAGGCGGCCTTAAGCCGATCTGGATCCTAGTGCCGAGCAGTTCGGGGCCGTTACAGAGAGGTACCGGTTTCCGGGCTATTACATAGGGTTTGCTGGGTTTGTATAGAAGGGTGAGGGTGGATACATAGGGTACTGGAGATATGGTGGGTAAAAAGGAGGGTAAGGCATGTAGGAGGGATATGGGTTAAAGCTGGAGTAATCCGATGTACCCCCCATCGGATACCCTGAGTCCTGAGGAAAGGGTTGATACTGGGGTGGATAACCAAACTCCGAGGCCTGAGCGCCTCCTTGAGATTCTCCCATGCCCTCTTCCGACATGCTCATGCCTAGGGGTGAGCATTCGGTCAGTTCGGTTCAAAACCGAACCGAACCGAATAATTTGAAAATCAAAATTTTAGTGTTTATAAAAGCCGAACCGAACCGATTTTGGTCAGAAACCGAATCGAACCGAACCAGTCTGATTCGGTTCGATTTGGTTCGGTTTGATCGGTTTCGATTTTTAATAATTTTTTATTTTTTACACTTTATTTTTAATATTTTAAAATTTAATTAAAATATTTTAATTTTAATATGATTTAATTTCTCTATATTATTGAAAAAATATATTATTATCACTAATCGGTTCGGTTCGATTTTTTCGGTTTCTTTATGATCAAAACCGAACCGAACCGAAATAACCGAAATTTCTGAAATTAAAAATCAAACCGAACTGAAATGTATAAAAAACTGAATTAAATTTTCAAATCGATTCGGTTCGGTCGGTTTTTTCGGTTTTAACCGAATACTGCTCACCCCTACTCATGCCCAAGCTACCGTGTCTTCTCTGCTCATCCTCTTCTGATCCTCTTACATCAGCTGACATTCTACCCTGAACTGTCCCCCTCCTGCTTACATCAAAAGACCTTCTAGGGTCCCTTGACATTCCCTCTCTACTTGATCTGCATGACATTGCCCTTGGCAAAGCAGGGGGACGGGCATCCATGCCCTCATTCTCTGGTGGGACTCCAGTCAATCGTGCCGATCGATGAGTGCCTCGCAATCTGTTTTCTAAAACACAACACAAAATACATAAACATTAACATCATATGGTTCATATGGAAGCACATGAACCCGCACCACATACATCACATATCATTAATGCACATGCATATTATCATGGTATTTCACATCATCATCAAGACAGGACTCTACATCCTATCCTAGTGGACATGATTTTTCCTATTGTGCTTGCCCTTCTATGACATCTATGAGCCCGACACTCTCTAGGTCCGACCATATGAACCTAGGGCTCTGATACCAATCTGTAACGACCCGAAAATCGGACCGCTACCGGCGCTAGGATCCAGATCGACTTAAGGTCGCCGGGACCCGTAGCAAGCCTACTATACATCTTGTACATCTGATAAAATCCCATACATGATCAACAATTCCATAAAAACTTAAACTTTTTCATACACCAAGCTTGACCTGTGCATGCACTATAACTGAAAACATATAAACCCCATACTAGAGCCCTCATCAAATGCTCTAGTTGGGTCAACATTACATAAGTCAAGCCTGGTTCAACATAACTCATCATTATAACATTAACATAAGATCATGTACCAAAAAGGGATTAACACTACTATTAGGGCCAAGCACAATACTAACCCATAAAGCATTACTTTACATCCTTATATTACATCATTTACATTACATGTCCACTACTAGCCTATTATACTTAATACAACCTTCAACCTTGATGACTTCTCGGTCTATCCTGAACCTGCAAACCTGGGGGTTATAGGAAAGGGGTGAGCTACTAAAGCCTAGTGAGTAGAGCAGTAAATACAATTTATAAACATATGCGATCATGAAATGCATCACAACACAAGTAAGTCACCTTAAGATGGTATTGTCACCAATAGCCCTCTACAGATCCAATCAATGCTCGGCCCTCGACGGAGCTCCTCAGGACTTCCTCTTAACATAACATAACATGTCCAATTGTGCCAGGAGCGTAGAATGGGCAGCCCTGGTCTTTCCGTATCACATCATATCATATCATATCGAGGACTAATGGATCATCCAATAACCATCACATCAACAATAATTAATGCAATGCATCATATTCGTGAATTCTAATGCAAAACAACCTAATACATATCATGGCATTTGTGATGCATGGATCATGCTAAAAAGATTTCATTGCGTTGAAAATAAAAGAAGTTCTGTTCTACTCACCTCTGGCTGACTCTGAGACAACTAGCACTGCTGGCCTCCTCGGTTCCTCGGGTCTGATCCTACACAGATGGACTCAAATGAGGGACCAAACAAACTCTAACATGACTCTAAACAACTCCCCAAAAACCCCCTAAAACATCACCAAAACATGCATAGAAAACATGCAAAGGAAGGCTGGACAGGGCACTTTTGGCGGCAGGTTCGGCGGCCGAAAGTCACCCACTTTTAGGGGTAGGTTCGGCGGCCGAAACTCCCCTCCAGAGCCGAAAGTCCAAACTTTCGGGGGCGAGTTTAGGCAGCCTAAACTGCCTTCCCTGGCAGATTCGGCGGCTGAACATGGCTTCGGCAGCCGAACCTGGGCTCTCCCAAGGGCAGAACCCGAGCCTCACATGCACATCCAGCCACCCCAAAGCCTCTCAACTCACACCAACACACACAAAAGCATGCATAAACACTTATTCAAGCATATAGGGGCATAAAACTAGCCTATACCCCAACAAACATCACATTTAACATACATTTGTCATTTAACTAACATAAACCCTAACATTCTACAACTAGCCTAAACATGCATCAAAACCCTTAACCCCTTCTTAAAACTTACTTAAAACATGAAAGAAGAGAAGGATCTACACTTATCTCTTGAAGATCGAGAGGAGGGTGATCGAAACTTAGAGATTGGGAGAAATCAAGCTCCGGGGTCTCCAAGCTTCAAAAACTTGATCTTAGCTTAAAAATCTTCAAGACAAAGTAAAAACTCATAAAAAACATGAAGGTGAAGAAAACAATAAATCGACCATGGAAGGGTGAAATCTCACCTATGCCTGAAAATAGAGAGTGAAAACTCGCCCATTTTCGGACAAGGGGCCTTTTATAGGTGGCTGGCCAGACCACCTTCGGGGCCAAAGGTGCCTCCGCAAGAGGCCAATGTTCGGCGGCTGAACATGAGGTTCGGCTGTCGAACCTGGCTTTTTCCTTCCTTGGTCTTTTCTTTCAAAACTCATTTTCTTTCTTCAATAAAACCATAAAAATATGTAAAATCATTTTATAAAAACATATTTTACCCTTCTAGAGGGTTCTGACATCCGAGATTCCGCTGGAAAGTAAGAATTCTGATGCCGGGGTCTAGCCGAGTATTATCGCCATCTTTTTGCTTGAAGTAAGATGAGAAGAAGATCATGGAAGCTCATGAGGGTGCTGAGCTGGTGGCCTAGAGCCATGTCAATAAATACCTTAAATGGTACGAGTTTAAGGCTAAGGTCTTTGAGCAGTCTACTAATTTTTATGCTACTAGCTTTAATGATAGCCTATGCATATCTCGTGAATCTCCTGCTCTTCCACCTAGCACTCTCTGTGCTGTGGAGTATGACTGTAATGGCGAAGAAGTCGAATATGGTCCTGACGATTGAGCCCTTCCTAAAGTTTGTCCTCATGCTCCTAAAGGAGCTTTAGCTTGTTTAGCCGCCTACTTTGATCAAGGCGCTAGTCAGGTAAATGTTGATCCCCCTAATTCTAAGGCTGGAAATTCCCATATCGATCCTCATCTTGGTGGTGATACCTTAGCAGATTCGACTGTCGTGACTGCCCAAGCTTCTTAAGACACCACTAGAGTTGAGCTTGACCTCACTAGTGATCTCGCTTCTTTTGGAAAAAAAATAATTTTTTATTGTAATTATGGCAGGCTATTTTTAACCTTGCTTCTGTAATATGCCGAGTTTATTAAATAAATTTTTCTTATTTTCATTCATGTATTCGTGTTATTTTTTACTTCTTTTGCTCAATGCTTTGATCGTTAAAAATTTAAACTTAGCTTCATACTAGGCTTGGCTTTTCGATACACATATTTAGCCTTGTCATTTATACAAAGTCTTAGTATTTCATAGAGGTCAGCAGGTCATTTATGACTTTATTTAGCCCTAATAGCCTGCCAAGCTAGTAGGACTTAAGATTTGAAGAAATGAAGTGAAAAAATAAGTAATTTTATCATAAGTAATTAATCGTGTAGATAACGCTTTTGTGCTTGACTTATCATATGGTCTTTTGCCCTTTCTTGTGCGTTTTGTGACTAGTTCTAAAAGGTCGCAATACTTTCCCAAGCTTTGAATGACCTTGCCTTTACTTTTGAGTTATTTACTCATCATAAGCCTTCTTAGCTCTTCATTGTCTTCTGAACCCCTTAGCCCTGAGTTGTCTTCCGAACTCTTTGGATTTTTATTATCTTTCAGGCTCTTTAGCCCTGAGCCTTCTTTCGAGCTCTTTGGCTCTGCGTTGTCTTCCGAGCACTCTAGTATTGTGCCTTCTTTCGAACTCTTCGGCTCTTTATTATCTTTTGGGTTATTTATTCTTGAGTCTTCTTCTGAGCTCTTTAGCCCTGGCTATTCTTCCAAGCTTTTTGGACCTTTATTATCTTCCAAGCTCTTTAGCCCTAAACCTTATTCTGAGCTCTTTTGCTTTGTGTTGTCTTTCGAGTGCTCTAGACTTGTGCCTTCTTTTGAGCTCTTCAGCTTTTTGTTATTTTTTTGGTCTTTTTAGCCTTGAGTCTTCTTTTGAGCTCTTTAGTCTTGGGTACTCTTTCGAGCTTTTTGGCTCTTTATTATCTTTTAGGCTTCTTAGCTCTAGGTATTCTCCGGAGCTTTTTGGCTCTTTATTATCTTTCAGGCTCTTTAGCCCTAAGCCTTCTTCTAAACTCTTTGGCTCCGTGTTGTCCTCTGAGCGCTCCGGCCTTATGCCTTATTCCAAGCTCTTTGGCCTTGAATATTCTTCGTCTCGGTACTAAGGTTTGGTCATTATTTGGGCATTTTGGCCTTTTCTTCGGCTATGTATTACTGGTACTTTCAAGCTTATTAGCGCTACTCGGTATTCAGGCTTGTGATCTTACTGGCGCTTTCATACTTATTAGCCTTGCTCGGTATTTAGGCTCATGGTCTTACTGATGCTTTTATGCTTATTAGCCTTGTTCAGTATTTAGGCTCGTGGCCTTACTGGTGCTTTTAGGCTTATTTTACTTTTAAAGCTTTTCTGCAACATAAGAAATTGCAAAACATGTATATATCAATAATGATCCTCAAGAGGTTAATGTTACAAAATAATGCATTTGCATCAAATGTTATTTTCATACTTCAAACAAGTATAAACCATAATTCTGGTTAGCAACTCTAAACCATGTAATTGAAAGGAATCAAGGTATTGTCTATTGAGCTCTTATTATAGCTATTCGATCACCTTAATATTCATACAAACAACTAAATTTATAGCTATTCGAAGGAGAATGTTTGAAAATTTTATTCAAGAGCTTTAGATTAATGTGAAATTACACATAATACCTCTTAAAGCATTGTACATTCTAGGCATATAGTTCTTTCCTATCATTAAAGTCTTTTAAATGGAATACCCCTGGTCTTATGACTTGTGTAATCTTGAAGGGTCCTTCCTAAGTTGATGCGAGCTTCCTCTGGCCTTCCTTTTTGTTGGTAGCATTTAGCTCTCTTAAGACTAAGTCTTCAACTTTCAATATTCTTTCTTTAACCCTGTGATCGTGGTACCTTGTTGGTCTTCATTGGTAGGCTGTACTTCGAATGCTGGCCATGTCCTGTAACTCTTCCAGAGCATCTAGATTGCCTTTTAGCTTTTCCTCATTGACCTGCTCATCACAATACTTCAATCTGTGAGTAGGAATCTTCAGCTTCACTAGTACCATAGCCTTGGTTCCATACACTAAAGAAAAAGGTGTTTTCTCTATGGCCGCTCTAGGAAAAGTTTTGCAAGCCCATAACATGCTTGGCAATTCATTCGTCCATCCATTCTGGGCACTGTTTAACCTCTTCTTCAGCTCAGTCAGGAGGGTCTAGTTAGTGACCTCTGTTTCCCAAGCCCGTTAGTCTGGGAATGAGCTACAGATACAAATTTGTGATGTATTCCCTGATTCTTCATGAACTCCTTAAAGTCCTTATAGTCAAACTGAGTTCCATATCAAATATAAGGACACAAGGGATCCCAAATCGACATATTATATTACCCTAGACAAAGTTAATCATTTGTCGAGTTGTGATGTTTTTGACTACTTCAGTCTCCGACCACTTCAAAAAGTATACCATAGCTACTATCACGTATTTTCTCTGACTTGAAGTATAGGAAAAAGATACAAGGATATCAATTCCCCATTCAGAGAAAGGCTAAGGGGCTGAGATGCTAGTCTGGGGCACTGCTGGCGTATTAATTGCTCTTATGAATCGCTAACAAGTATCACACTTTTTCACAAACCCTTCCACGTCTACTTTTAGGGTAGGCCAATAATATTCCTGCCTAAAAATCTTGTTTGACAAAGTGGTCGTCCTTCATGTGTACCGCATATACCCTGATGAATCTCTTTGATTACATATGAAGCTTCCTCTGTCCCACACATTGGAGCCACGATGTGGATTTCTCCCTTTTGAATAGCACCCGATCTTCATATAGATAATTTCGAGCCTTAGATGTGATTTTCTTTGCTTCGTTTTTGTCTTCGAGCAATTCTCCTTAGTCAAGGTATCTTATGAAAGGATCCATCCAGTAGGGCTCCATGTGCAGCTGCATGATGAGGGCTAACTTTTCAAAACTGGGTTGTGATATTGTTTCAATCAATAGCTCCTGTGGTAATTGCTCTAGCTTCTTGTGGGTTAGCTGGCTCATTAAGTCTACTTCATTCTAAGCTCGAGGAATGAGGTATATTCAGAGTGGGATTCCCTTTAACTCGAATTCATGTTGGAGATTGCATACCTGAGTCAAGTACTGCTTCATTGTCTCATCCCTTGCTTTGTATACTCCTAGAACATGATTAACGACCAGCTACGAATCATTGAGGACCTTTAGGTCGCTTACTCCCATTCCCATCATTAACTATATTGTTAATGAGAGCTTCATATTCTGCCATGTTGTTGGAGACTAAGAAGTCAAACCATAGTGCATACGATACAATGACTCGCGGTTGTCGAAGCCGGTCAAAAATAACCTTTCTGGTTATCAATAATTTACAACTGTAGATAGTGGTGAAAGGATCGAATCCACAGAGAATTGAGAACTTACCTATTTTCCTTATCAAGACCAAGAGAATTAACCTAAGCAAAAATAAACTGAAAGAGAAATAAACTAAAAGCAAAATAAACTGAAACGAGATAAAACTGAAAGCGGAATAAACTGAAACGAGACAAAACTGAAAGCGAGATAAACTGAAAGAGAAATAAACGGAAAGCAAAATAAACTGAAAGCGAAATAAACTGAAAGCGAAATAAACTGAAAGCAAAATAAACTGAAAGCAAAACAAACTGAAACGAGATAAAATTGAAAGCAAAATAAACTGAAAGCTAAACAAACTAAAACGAGATAAAACTGAAAATGAGATAAACTGAAAGCGGAATAAAAATAAACTGCAGTAAAAGTAAAATGGGGGGTTTGAGATTGATTTGATTAACAAACTACTGAAAGTAATTAAAATAAGCGAATAATAAAATAAAAGAGAAATAAATAATAAGAAAGCTCTAGTTGAAGAATTGGATCCACTTCAGTTGTTGGGATTGATCATTGACACTTAGTTTCTTTTGATTGATTAAATAGATTAGTTATGGAGATGGAAGACGCTTCTCACCACCATGTCTCTCCTTATAATTAAATCAATTAGGGAATGTCCTCTAATTAATTACTAATTAACAAATTGCCAAGGAACGTCCTTGGGCCTTAGGCATCAAAACAATTGTTAATCGCATAAAGAGATAGAGAGATCCAATCCTAACTACTCAAACGCATGAGATGTTGCTAGATCATATAATTTCCTTGGTTTTTACACCAAGTGTTCTTATGTTTGAATAATCCAAGCAATTACGGACTTAAATCACCCAAACTAACATATTGTTACCTTGCAATCAAGAATCAATTGGCCATATTGATCAAAACAACAAAGCAACAATGGAATTAAGCATGAGATTGTATGAATATTGAATAACAAAAGATAAACAACGTTTGATCAAGTCTCCCAATCCATAAAACAACTAAAGCATCACCGGATCCTCAACTAGAATAAAAGATTTCAGCCTCTCATGGCTGAAATAAAAACCAAAAATAAAAGAAAAGAAGAAAGGTAGAAGAAGAGATGTGAATCCCGTAGGTGCCTCTAAGGGGGGCTTGAAAGAGCATGGGGAGGCTCTTTATGTGTCTTTTTGTACTTGAAAAGTGTTGCCCTAGATGATACTTGCTTCCTAATTAGTGAAGAGGCTGCCCAAGGTTTCAAGAGGTTGCCCAAAAGACGCTGCCCAAGGTGTCAAGAGGTTGCCCAAAAGACTTCAAGAGGCTGCCCAAAATGTCCTTGGTCCAAGATGTGCCATCCATGCACATGTGAGAAGGGAAAAACGTGGGGCATGTGTTCAAGTGCAAGGAGTGGGGCCTTTGGTCTTTGCTTGCTGCCCAAGTGTCTTCAAGATGCTACCCAAGGTGCTCAAGACTTGCCTTCACACTTTCCTTGCTGCCCATGCACTAATAAGGAAGGTGGAGCCTCCTTTGCAATTTGAATTTTGAATGTGTAAGGCATGTGGTGGCAAGCATGTGATCTTTGGATTTGGCTTCCTTGATAAGCTGGATTTTGAAATTCAAAATTTGAATATGAATCTTGAATATTTGAATTTCAAAATACTTTCCTTATTTGGCTCTTCATATGTGGCAACTTGAGACTTGGCTTCTTGAATAAGGAAAAGACTACTTGGAGATATGAAATTTGAATTTCAAATTGCTTTGGCTGAATGTTCTTTCCTTCTTTGTCACTTTCCTTATTTAGAACTTTCCTTATTTAGCTTGACTTGATTTCAACTTGGCAGACTTGCTCTCCTTTGCTCCAATTAAGGCAGTTTTAGAGGGATTTTCTCCAAAATATCCTTTTACACCATTTTCTGCAAAATAATATCAAAAGCACTAAATTAAGTAGAAATCATGTAAATAATAATCAATAATATCAAGATAAAAAGGACTAAAATATGTTCTATCATACAATTAGCCCGTTTTGTCCAATAAGATTGCCCCAGCCCCATTCTGAATTGGCTTAGCAGCCCCATCTACATGTAGGTTCCATTAGTATGTATGATTGTCCTTATTTTCTTTTGCTATCTGACTTGTACCTTCCCCTACCTTTTGGTCCAGATCCTCTCACTCCTTCTCTTCGTTAAACAAGCACTCAGTAATAAAATCTGCCAAAGCTTAGGCTTTTATTATCATTTGAGGTCTGTACTATATGCTGTAGGGCCTAATTTCCATCGACCAAGCCAACATTCAACCTAACATTTTAGGCCTTTGCAAGATTCGCTTCAGAGGTTGGTCGGTTACTACAATCCCTTGGTAGTTTTTCAAGTAGACTTTGAACTTCCAGACTGCTAGCAATAAGGCTAAAGTGACTTTCTTGATAGTCGGTTATCTTAGCTCAGCTTCCCTCATCACCTTACTTACGTTGAAAATGGTCTTCTAAACTCTGTCTTCCTCCCATATCAACACTAACCATCTGGTCAAAGGCTGCTAGGTATATGTATAGGTCTTCCCCTTGCACTAGTCTGCGAAGAATCTTCGAAGATCCCAAGTAGTCTTTTGATTTTTCAAAAGCCTTCTGGCATTCTGATAGAGCATATTTTAGACCAATTTATCATGATATTATTGATATTTATTTATATATTTTCAGCCTAATTTTGTGGTTTTAATCTTGTTTTGCAGACATTAGGTGTAAAGAGACAATCTGGTGAAAATGCTCTTAAAACTGCCAAAAAGTGCCAAATATGGAAAGTGCCAAATAAGGAAAGTTTTCAAATAAGGAAAGTGCAGAAGCAAAAACAAATAAGGAAAGCGTAGTCAGCATATTATTTAAAATTTGAATTGTAGATCTTTCTTTCCTTGTTTAAAGATGTGCAGACACCTCAATAGTCAGATCTTCCTATTTAGGCACCAAGAACTCAAGAAGACGCACTTGCCTCTCTTGCATTCAACATTCAAGATTTGAAATTCAAATGAAGGCTCCACCTAAAAAGGAAAGATTGGACAGCATCTCTTTCCTTCTGCACAACCAATCTGCACGCCACCTTCCTCTGAATAGCTAATCCGCGCGCCTCCTTCCTTCTGAGAGCCTTGCAACGCGCTTCTTTCCTTTTTAGACACAACTTGGGCAGCAAGCAGCCTCTTGGGCAGCAAGTAAGGACCTAGGGCAACACTTTCAACTATAAAAAGACACATAAGGAGCCTCCCCATACTTTTTCAAGACCCCCTTGGACACACCTATGGGATTGCCAGTAGCCACATCTGTTCTTCTTCCTTTCTGTATTTTTGGTTTTTGTTTCAGCCATGAGTGGCTGAAACCTTTTATTCTAGTTGAAGATTAGGTGAAACTTAAGTTGTTTTATGGATTGTGAGATCTGAACACATATTGTTTGTCTTTGGTTTATTCAATATTCATACAATTTCATGCTTGATTCCATTATTGCTTTGTTATTTTGATCAATGTGGCCATTTGATTCTTTATTGCAAGGTAATATATTGTTAGTTTGAATAATTTTGAGTCCGTAATTGCTTGGATTGTTCAAACACAAGAACACTTGGTGTAAAAACTAAGGAAATTGTATGATCTAGCAACATCTCATACATTTGGGTAGCTAGGATTGGCTCTCTATTTCTTAACGCAATTGACAGTTGTTTGTTGCCTGAGGCTCAAGGACGTTCCTTGACAACTTGTTGATTAGTAATTAATTAGAGGACTTTCCCTAATTGGTTTATGATTAAGTAGAGATATGGTGGTGAGAAACGTCTTCCATCTCCATAACTAATCTATTGAATCAATCAAAAGAACACAAGTTTCAATGATCAATCCCAACAACTGAAGTGAATCTAATTCTTCAACTAGATCTTTCTCATTATTGATTTCTCTTTATTTTTATTATTCGCTTTACTTTTATTTCTTTCAGTTTTAGATCAATTGAACCAATCTCAAAACCCCCCCTCCCATTTTACTTTCAGTTTATTTGCTTTGAGTTTATCTCGTTTCAGTTTACTTCTCTTTCAGTTTATTTTTGTTTCAGTTAATTCTCTTGGTCTTGATAAGAAAAATAGATAAGTTCTTAATTCCCTATGGATTCGATCCTTTCACCACTATCTACAGTTGTAAAATTGTTGATAACCAGAAAGGTTATTTTTGACCGGCTTCGACAACTGCGAGTCAAAAATTGGCGCCGTTACCGAAAAATTGATTTAACTTATTTATTTTTCTTTCAGGACCAAAACAGGAACAAAGCACCACCGAATCTGCCTCTGAAGAAGCCACCATCGCAAATCTCTTCTGAAACATCTCCATCGCACCATCTCATCTTCTCTTCACTATACAGATTGCCCATCCTTTCACCAAAGCAAGTCACCACCGCAGATCTGAATCATGGATGAGGTAAGTACATCTGTTCTCTATTCTCAACTCACATCTGTTATGAAAGATTTTGCCATAGGAATAGTTCGATAGGTTCAAGCATCCCAGCCACCTAGGCCATGTGGGATTTGCATATATATAGGACATCCAACTGATCAGTGTCCTATACTTTATGTGGATGACCAACAAGTACATGGATTTGGAGGATTCTATGAACAACCAAGATATGATCCATACTATAACACATACAATCCATGTTGGGGAGACTATCCAGATTTCAGTTATGCATGGGATAACGACTACTAAAATTATCAAGGATATCAAGCCCAACCAGAACCTCCAAGTTCCAACCAGCACCTTGAGAAGATGATGGAGACATTGGCAAGTTCTATGCAAAGCATCAAACAGCAGATTGGACAAATGGCCACCTCAATGAACGCAATCATGTTAAGAAGAGAGGAAGAGTTTCAAGATGATGAGACAGATGATGAGAGTTCACAAGTACAAGAACAAGCTGCTGATGAGAAACAACCAGAATACTGTTTGTCCAAACAAATCAGTCAAACAGAACTTGTTGATAGTTTAGATATCATTGATTGTTTGAGCAAAGATATTTTTTATATAAATCAAGATGATATTCTGAACAATAATCTTTGCAGGAAAAAGAGCCAGAAAGAGCCAGAATTGAAAGAAACTGACTGTTGCATCCAACAGATGGACTGCAGCCATGCGCAGAATGAACAGAAGCAGACCGCACCACTTTAGCTTGGTGCACAGATCAACCTTGTACAGACAGAGAGCATTCCAGGCATGCCTCTTCAGCTTGAACCGCAGGACAGTCATCCCTTTCAGGTAAGTCCTGCATAGAAGGAGCAAACTGAAATCAATTCAGCCATAGATCCAACGCAAACAGCCCATGCTCACAAGGAACAAATGGTATTCCAAGTACCTAAACCAAAGGACCATGCGGATCAATGCCTTCCCAAACCTCCGGATAAGGTAGAGTTTGTTTTGCTTAAATTCAGTACTAAATTGCAGCTAGCTATGGAGAAATATGAATTGAAGTTGGAAGTGCTAAAAAATGCAAACATAAGAGCTAGAGGCACACCTCATCTGAAAGAGGAGAAGCTAATCATGTTACTTCATGAGTACATGGAAAAAATAGGATGGATTATGACCAAATCAAAAGGAGTGCTACACTTTCTACTCAATTCAGTTGGGACCCTTTTTCCTTCCCCAATTACTTGAGCCTTGATCAAGTGGATCGCACCATGCACACTACACCCAGGGGAGTACTCAGTTTTCTTTTGCATTTTAATTTTTCCAATACATTGAGGACAATGCATGATTTAGGTGTGGGGGTGCATATTTCTGAATCTTTATTTTTGTTCATTTTTGCTTTGATTTTCAGTTTGAATTTTTGTTCATTTTTGCTTTGATTTTCAGTTTGAATTTTTGTTCTCATTTTCAGTGTGATTTTTTTTCGTTTTTGCTTTCAATAATACACACAACCACAGTCTTCTTCTTTTTTATTTGCTCTACTCAAACTGATAGACTATGTTGGATGAGCTTTCTTTCTATGATCCCATTGATGTGATGACTCTTTAAACTTATATTGAATCAATTGTAGTGAGTTGTATTCATTTTGGGAATTGCCTTTTGAATTGAATCTTTGAGCTTGCCATGGTGAAAAATATATTGATAACACTCATTAGAGAGAATGAATTGAAAGATGTGTGAATGAACTTAACATGACTTGTTTTAGCAATTGGTGTTGATTTGTCCAATGCATTGATATAAGAAATTCGAAAAAGGCTTAGACTTCATAAGCACAAATTTAAAATTGTTCCAATAGTCAAAAGACTATGAACAGAGCTAGTAGCCACTTGGACAGGTGATCAACTGAGTAACTGGGGGTGGGTATCACAAATATGTACCTTCATGTCAAAAGGTTGGTGACTTTTTCAAGCAAGATTTAAGTGCAAAATGCTGAATATAGTACTTCAAGGTAAGGGCAAATCACTCTAAAAGCTAGAAAGAATCTTAATTGAACAAGAACATGTGCATGTATAATCTCTCTCTTGTGTAAAATAAATTCTAGCCATGGTAAGTAAAGGGAAATAAGGAAAGAAGGTGAGTAACCTTGATGCATATATTCTTCACTGCAATGATTCAACATAGGTATCTAGAGTAAGAGATTAAGTGGAAATAAGGAACAAGTAGCAAAGAAAGCTTGTTTGACTATGTTTATTTGCTTGAGGACAAGCAAAAGGCTAGGTGTGGGGGTATTTGATAGAGCATATTTTAGACC
This sequence comes from Manihot esculenta, assembly GCF_001659605.2. Lineage (NCBI taxonomy): Eukaryota > Viridiplantae > Streptophyta > Magnoliopsida > Malpighiales > Euphorbiaceae > Manihot > Manihot esculenta. The sequence goes on from NC_035172.2 coordinate 20,200,897, forward strand.
AATTTATTATGATATTATTGATGTTTATTTACATATTTTCTGTCTAATTTTGTGGTTTTGATCTTGTTTTGCAGACATTAGGTGTAAAGAGACAATCTGGTGAAAATGCTCTTAAAACTGCCAAAAAGTTCCAAATATGGAAAGTGCCAAATAAGGAATGTTTTCAAATAAGGAATGTTTTCAAATAAGGAAAGTGTCAAATAAGGAAAGTGCAGAAGCAAAAACAAATAAGGAAAGCGTAGTCAGCAGATTATTTGAAATTCGAACTGCAGATCTTTCTTTCCTTGTTTAAAGATGTTCAGACACCTCAGCAGTCAGATCTTCCTATTTAGGCACCAAGATCTCAAGAAGACGCACTTGCCTCTCTTGCATTCAACATTCAAGATTTGAAATTCAAACGAAGGCTCCACCTAAAAAGGAAAGACTGGACAAAATCTCTTTCCTTCTGCACAACCAATCCGCACGCCACCTTCCTTTTGAAGAGCCAATCTGCGCGCCTCCTTCCTTTTGAGAGCCTTGCAACTCGCTTCTTTCTTTCTCACACATAACTTGGGCAGCAAGCAGCCTCTTAGGTAGCAAGTAAGGACCTAGGGCAACACTTTCAACTATAAAAAGACACATAAGGAGCCTCCCCATGCTTTTTGAAGACCCCCTTGGACACACCTATGGGATTGCCAATAGCCACATCTCTTCTTCTTCCTTTCTTTATTTTTGGTTTTTGTTTCAGCCATGAGTGGCTGAAACCTTTTATTCTAGTTGAAGATTAGGTGAAACTTAAGTTGTTTTATGGATTGTGAGATCTGAACACATATTGTTTATCTTTTGTTTATTCAATATTCATACAATTTCATACTTGATTCCATTATTGCTTTGTTATTTCGATCAATATGGCCACTTGATTCTTTATTGCAAGGTAATATAATGTTAGTTTGAATAATTTTGAGTCTGTAATTGCTTGGATTGTTCAAACACAAGAACACTTGGTGTAAAAACTGAGGAAAATTGTATGATCTAGCAACATCTCATACGTTTGGGTAGCTAGGATTGGCTCTCTCTATTGTTTAACGCAATTGATAGTTGTTTGTTGCCTGAGGCCCAAGGACGTTCCTTGGCAACTTGTTGATTAGTAATTAATTAGAGGACATTCTCTAATTGGTTTATGATTAAGGAGAGACATGGTGGTGAGAAACGTCTTCCATCTCCATAACTAATCTATTGAATCAATCGAAAGAACACAAGTTTCAATGATCAATCCCAACAACTGAAGTGGATCTAATTATTCAACTAGATCTTTCTCATTATTGATTTCTCTTTATTTTTGTTATTCGCTTTACTTTTATTTTTTTCAGTTTTAGATCAATTGAACCAATCTCAAAACCCCCCCCATTTTACTTTCAGTTTATTTGCTTTAAGTTTATCTCGTTTCAGTTTACTTCTCTTTCAGTTTATTTTTGTTTTAGTTAATTCTCTTGGTCTTTATAAGAAAAATAGGTAAGTTCTCAATTCCCTGTGGATTTGATCCTTTCACCACTATCTACAGTTGTAAGATTGTTGATAACTAGAAAGGTTATTTTTGACTGACTTCGACAACTGCGAGTCACATTCCTCTATCCACTCAAAGTTAGGTGATTTTTTGAATTTCTTAAAGAAAGGCAAACATTTCTCTGTCGACCTCGACATAAACCTATTCAGGGCTATGACCCTCTCCATTAATCCCTGGACGTCCCTGATGCAGGTCAGTTGAGGCATTGACTCGCACTTGTCGAGGCCGGTCAAAAATAACCTTTCTAGTTATCAACAATCTTACAACTGTAGATAGTGGTGAAAGGATCGAATCCATAGGGAATTGAAAGCTTACCTATCTTCCTTATCAAGACCAAGAAAATAAACTGAAAGCGAAATAAACTGAAAGCGAAATAAACTGACAATAAAAGTAAAAGGGGGTCTTGAGATTGATTCAGTTAACCTAATAAAGAAAGCAATAAAGTAAACGAATAATACAAGTAAAGAGAAATCAATAATAAGAAAACTCTAGTTGAAGAATTGAATCCACTTCAGTTGGTGGGATTGATCATTGAAACTTAGGTTCTTTTGATTGATTCAATATATTAGTTATGGAGATGGAAAACGCTTCTCACCACCATGTCTCTCCTTAATCATAAATCAATTAGGGAATGTCCTATAATTAATCACTAATCAACAAGTTGCCAAGGAATGTCCTTGGGCCTTAGGCACCAAAACAACTGTCAATTGCATTAAGAGATAGAGAGATCTAATCCTAGCTACCCAAACGTATGGTGATAACGCTAGATCATGCAACTTCCCTAGTTTCTACACCAAGTGTTATGTGTTTGAACAATCCAAGTAATTACGGACTCAAAATCATTCAAACTAACAATATATTACCTTGCAATCAGGAATCAAGTGGCCACATTGATCAAAATAACAAAGAAATAATAGAATCAAGCATGAAATTGCATAAATATTGAATAAACCCAAGACAAACAATGTATGTTCAGATCTCACAATTCATAAAACAACTAAAGTTTCAACCAATCTTCAACTAGAATAAAAGGTTTCAGCCACTCATGGCTGAACCAAAACAGAAAATAAAAGAAAAGAAAGCAAGAAGATGAAGAAACCGAATGGTGGAGAGCCTTGGAGTGCGCCGGCCTTGTGCAATCCGAAGAGAAGAGATTGAAGAGTCTTTCGGCCAGCCTTGAAGAGTCTTTAAATAGGACCTAAGATACTGCCCTAGGTCTTGCTTGCTGCCCAAGTTGAAGTCTTGGCTGCCCAACATGCTGCCTATGCCGCCCATGTCATTAAAGAGGTGGAGCCTCTCTTTTGAAATTTGAATTTTGAATGTGCAAGACATGAGGTGGCATGTGTGACTTCTTTGGCTTCTTTGACAAGCTGATTTTTGAATTTCAAACTCTGAATGTGCATCTTGAAGATTTGACTTCTTCAATAAGGAAAGGGATTCTTGAAGATCTTGAATTTCAAACTGCTCTTTTGACTGCACTTTCCTTATTTGCCACTTTCCTTAATGAGCTGAATGTTGAATTTGAATTTTGAATTCTCTTAAGGATTTGAAATTTGAATTTCAAATTGCTTTCCTTATTTGGCTTCTTTCAGTTGCACTTGGCATGCTTGCTCTCATTTGCTCCATTTAAGGCAGTTTTAGGGGCATTTTCACCAAATTGTCTCTTTACACCATTTTTTGCAGAATAAGATTAAAATCACAAAAATTAGGCAGAAATAATGTAAATTAACATCAATAACATCATAATAAATTTGTCTAAAATATGCTCTATCAAATACCCCTATACCTAGCCTTTTGCTTGTCCTCAAGCAAATAAACATAGTCAAACAAGGTCTCTTTGTTACTTGATCCTTATTTCCACTTAAGCTCTTACTCTAAACCCCTATTTTGAATCATTGCAGTGAAGAATGTATGCATCAAGGTTACTCACCTTCTTTCCTTATTTCCCTTTACTTACCATGCAAAGAGAGAGATTACACATGCACATATTATTTGTTCAATTAAGACTCTTTCTAGCTTTTAGAGTGACTTGCCCTTACCTTGAAACGCTTTATTCAGCCTTTTGCACTTTAATCTTGCTTGAAAAAGTCACCAACCTTTTGACGTGAAGGTACATATTTGTGATACCCACCCTCAGTTACTCAGTTGGTCACCTGTTCAAGTGGCTACTAGCTCTGTTCATAGTCTTTTGACCATTGGAACAGTTTTCAATTTGTGCTCATGAAGTCTAAGCCTTTGTTCAATTTCTTATCTCAATGGATTGGGCAAATCAACACCAATTGCTAAAACAAGTCATGTTAAGTTCATTCACACAACTTTCAATTTATTCTCTCTAATGAGGGTCATCAATATATTTTTTACCATGGCAAACTCAAAGATTCAATTCAAAAGGCAATTTCCAAACATGAATACAACTCACTGCAATTGATTCAACATAAGTTTAAAGAGTCATCACATCAATGGGGTCATGGAAAGAAAGCTCATTCAACATAGTCTATTAGTTTGGGTGAAGCAAATAAAAAAGAAGAAGACTGTGGCTAAAAATGCGAAAAAAAAAAAAATCACACTGAGAATTAGAATGAGAACAAAAACTGAAAGCAAAAATAACTGAAACTGTGGCTATTCAAACTAAAACTGAAAGTAAAAAAATAAAAATTCAGAAATATGTACCCTCACACCTAAATCATGCATTGTCCTCAATGTATAAGAAATATTAAAATGCAAAAAGAAACTGAGTACTCCCCTTGGGTGGTGTGCATGGTGCGATCGGCTTAAGCAGACTAAGAGGGATGATGTAGTGGAATTTCTTCCACCACTTACACTGCGAATCCTTCATAGAAAGGTTTCGAGCGATGACCATTCACCTTGAAGATCTTTCCTATCTCTATACTGTGAATGTCTACAGCTCCATGTGGATAAGCATGCTCCATAATGAATGGTCCAATCCACCTAGATCGTAGCTTTTCTGGAAACAATTTCAAACGAGAATCAAAGAGTAAGACTTTATCACCAACCTCAAATTATTTTCTCGAAATCTGGTTGTCATGGAAGGCTTTGGTTTTGGCTTTGTAGTTTCAAGAAGTCTCATATGCACCTCTTCTTATCTCTTCTAGCTCTTGCAGTTTCAATTTGTGATGGTGGCCAGCTTCAGTGAGATCCATGTTGCAACTCTTGACAACCCAGTAAGCCTTGTGTTCAAGCTCAACTGGAAGATGATAGGCTTTCCCATTGATAGAGCATATTTTAGTCCACTTTATCATGATGTTCTTGACGATTATTTACATCTTTTCTGCCTAATTTTGTGGTTTTAATCATGTTTTGCAGATATTAGGTGTAAAGAGACAATCTGGAGAAAATGCTCTTAAAACTGCCAAAAAGTTCCAAATATGAAAAGTGCCAAAAAGGAAAGTTTTAAAATAAGGAAAGTTTTCAGAAAAGGAAAGTCTTCAAATAAGAAAAGTGCAGAAGCAAAAGCAAATAAGGAAAGCTCAGTCAGAAGATTATTTGAAATTCAAATTGCAGATCTTTCTTTCCTTGTTCAAAGATGTGCACACACTGCAGCAGTCATATCTTCTTATTGTAATACCCGGCAGATTCAGACATCGGAATTTCTACCGTTCGGTGGAATTTGAGGATGTCAGAGGTCTTTGGAAGGGTAAGAGAAAGTTTTCTAAAAATATTTGCAAGTGTTTTAAAGGTTTAGCGTAGAAAACGAGTTGAGTTTCGTGGAGAATTGGCCAAAGGAGTTTCTGTCATGTTCGGCCCCCGAAGGTTAAGTTCGGCGGCCGAAAGTGCCCAATGTTCGGCCCTCGAAGGTTATGTTCGGCCCCCGAAAGTTGCATGGTTTTGCATGCGGTTTCGGCAGCCGAAGCTGAGGTGGTCGGTTAGTTGTGCATGCTCCTCAGTCCGTGGTTTGGCCAGGTGTTCACCTCCAGATCATGACTAGAGGTTAGGCCACGTCTCCCTTGACTCATCTGCAAGCTTTTAATCAGCTCATGCAGAGGGTTGCTCGTTTGCAAGAGGTTTTGAAGGTTTTGAGAGAAAAGAGAGGTTTTGGTAGTTTGAAGCTTGTGAAGGGGATTTGTTGAGTTCATGTTGTTCCTCTGCTAGTTTCAGGAGGTAAGAGAGGTTTTTATACTTATTTTATGGTTTTAACAGCTTTTAAAGAGGTTAAGGGTAGAGTTGCATGTTTAGGTTTTAGAGTTTAGTTTTGATGTGTTAATGGTGAAACCATGATTATGTGTTGTGTTAGTTGTTGTGTTGGAGTTTAAGTTGTTTTAAGCTCCTTTATGCTTGTTAAAGTGTTTATGCATGTTTTAGAGGGGTTACATGTATGTATTGAGGGCTGAGCAGGTGATAGAGGGACTGGCAGGCGTCCTTGTGCACGAAACTGAGTTCTGGATGAACTCAGGTTCGGCCGCCGAAAGTCCAAGTTAGGCCGCCGAACATGCCTGACTTTCGTCTCTGGAGGAGACATTCGGCCGCCGAAGGTGCTGCCGAAGGTGCCCTGTCCAGCCTTCCTTTGCTTGTTTTGCATGCATGTTTTGAGATGTTTTAGAGGGGTTTTGGGAAGTTGTATAAGAGATGTTTATCTGTTGTATAGAGTATGTTTGGTACCTCATTTAAGTCCTCCATTGTAGGATTGGACTTGAGAAAACCAGGTGTTTAGCAGTAGTAGCTGCTTCAGAGTTAGAGTTGGTACAGAGCTAGTTAGCCCAGAGTTAGCCAAGCAGAGGCTACAGGTGAGTGGAACTAAACTTACTATTTGTTTTGAGAAATGATACACTTCTAGCATGATCCATGCATCATAAAATGCCATGTTTTGTATTAGGTTGTATTGCATTCGATTCACGAATATGATGCATTGCATAAGATGATATGTGTATGGATGAATGTTGAATGATCCTTAGCCCTTGATAGAGCACAGAGTACAGACACAGAGTTATGGCATGAGGTAGCCATACCAGGTCGCCCCTGGATAGTCCAGGTCGCTCCTGGTACTATGAGATAGACAGTTTGACCTGACTCAGATAGAGAAGTCCAGGTGAGGCCTAATCGCCCCTGGCACAGTTGGCCTTGTGATAAAGTCAGGAAAGAGAAGTCCAGGTGAGGCCTAATCGCCCCTGGCAAGTTGGACATATTGTTATATGTATCCAGTAAAGGGCTATTGGTGACAAGTTCATCCTTGAGGTGATATGTTTGTGATGTGATACATTTCATGAAAGCATGTAATTAATGAACTGTTTACTGTTCCTTCTCACTGGGCTGTAGTAGCTCATCCCACTCCCTTTAACCCCAGTTTTGCAGGTTCTGAGATAGCTATGGGAAGTCAAAGTCAGCAAGAGTACAGAGGAAAGTGATGCATGAATGTATGTTTGTAATAGCATAGTGGACATGATGTAATTAATAGATTAGTTGTCATGTAATGTATCGATTTGTACTGTCATATACTGGATAGACTAGTGCTTTCCCTAGTGTCATTGCTATAGTGTGATGTATGATTAATCCCTTTGTACATGCATCCTGTTTTACATTTCTTGATGAGAAATGTGTGAGTTGGGCTTAACGTATGGCTTTGATGAGATACCAATGGGATGTGTTACAGATTAAAAGGGTTTCAATCCCTTGACCCATAGCAGATAGTAGTCCCTGGTATAGGCCCTGAGGGCCATTTCAGATTGACATATCTGAGTAGCAGCAGTTAAGCCTACAGAGTTTTACAGGATTGTTGAGTCGTTTTGTATCATGTATGGGATTTATCAGGTACACAGAGAGTATAGTTGGCTGACTACGGGTCCCGGCGGCCTTAAGCCGATCTGGATCCTAGTGCCAGTGATGGTTCGGACCGTTACTGAGGGGTACCGGTTTCCGGGTCGTTACAGATTGGTGTCAGAGCTTAGGGCCTCAAGAGTACGGTGTGCTGAGCATCTTTGCTCAAGGACTAGAGATATCCCACATCGGAAAGAGGTGTTGTCTGGTATAGGAAGGGAAGCACAATAGGTAAAATCATGTCCACAAGGATAGGATGTGGAGTCCTATCTTGCATGATGATGTGAAATGCCATGATGAGCTGCATGTGCATTATTGATATGTGTGATATGTGCTGCGGATTCATGTGTTCTCACATGGATCATTTGATGATATTTTTGTGTGATGTTGTGCTTGTCAGAGGCAGGATGAGAGGAACTCGTCGATCTGCTCGATTGACTGGAGCTCCGCCGGAGAATGAGGGCATGGATGCCCAACTCCCTGTTCTGCAAAAGGCAACATCAGATAGCTTAAGCAGAGAAGGTACATCAAGGGACCCTAGAAGGTCTAGTGATGAGAGTAGAAGGGGAGTTGTGCAGAGTGGTATGTCAGGGTTTATGAGAGTTGTAGAGGAGGATGTGCAGAGCAGAGATGGTAGCTTTGGCATGAGTAGGTTAGGAGGAGATATGGGTGAGTCTCAAGGAGGCACTCAGGCCTCGAGATTTGTTCCACCTCAGTATTCGCCCTACCAGTGGGGGGCAGAGTACCCGATGAGAGGTACCTCAGAGTTTCCTAGTTATCACCCATATCCCACCTTTATGCCCTATCCTTCCTTTTATCCGCCATATCCACCGCCACATCCACAGTATACCATGTTTCCACCCTTCTTTGGTTATCCCAATTCAGCAAACCCTTCCCCAGGGAGTGTTGCACCTCCTCCACCACCAATAGAACCAGTAGCCCCAGTTGTCCACATACCTAAGCCTAGTTCACCTGGAGGAAGTAGGGTACAGATGACAGACTATTTGCGGTTAGATGTTCCCAAGTTTGAGACTGGTGATGACCCTTTTGAGTATCTCAGAACGGTCAAGATGATAACTGATGAGTTGGGAGCCAGTGAGCGTAGAGCCATTCAGATGGCAGGGGTCACATTGAAATGTGAAAAGGCAAGGGAATGGTTCAACCAGTATGTGAACCCGAGGGTAGAAAGCTTATCCTGGGAGCAGTTTGCCACAGAGTTTGCCGAAGGGGCTTTTCTAGATAGCGCAAGGAAGAGGTTCCATGATATAGTAGATATGGCACAGAAGAGAGAAGCTAGTGCCAAACTTGCAGGGACAAGTGATGTGAATCTCTCCCCTCTGCACGAGGCTGATATAGAAAGGAAGAAGGGAGGTAGAGGCCTCAGACGATCAAAGAAGAACAAGTTCTGGAAGCAGATCAAGTCTGGTCTGGGAATAGGTGAGGGATCGAGCTCTGGTTTGAACAACTCCAAATGTCCGAGGTGCGGTAGGCCGCACAAGGGAGTCTGTTTAGTAGGGACAACAGCATGTTTCAGGTGCGGACAGGAGGGGCACATAGCACGTGAGTGTTCCACCGCGACTTTGATAACACAGTCCCAGCAGACAGCCTCAGACAGAGTGACTCAGCCAGGAGCTTTAGCATTGGCGTTGGGCAGAGGCAGAGGGAGCGAGATCACTCCTTCTTCCATAGGTTCCCCAGGTGAAGGTCCATTAGTACCAGTACGGATCTTCGCTTTGACGCAGCAGGAGGCTGACACATCGGACATGGCGGTAATAGGTACTTTTCACTTCCATATGTTTTGATGTGTCTACTCTTAGAGACTCTGATGCTTCGTTTTCCTTCGTGCTTGAGGGATTAGACTGTCCTCTTTAGGTCAATAGACCCAAGTGTGATCCATCAGCGGCAGAGGTAGTCTGCCAGTTGAGTTCAGTGCTAGTTCAGTGCTAGTTGTGAGTAGGTGCCTTCCAACTGACCTAGTGGTTCTAGAGTGATTGATTGACATCATTCTAGGGGTGGATGGGCTAGCTACTCATAGTCTTGCTTGAGATAGCAGAGACAGAGTCGTCAGGCTTAGAGATTAGGGTGGCTCACAAGTGGTATGTTGAGGGGACAGTGTAGAGATGCCTGAAATGTAATATCAGCCCTCTAGGCTCGTAAACTGGTTAGGAGAGGTTATCAGAGGTTTCGTGCTTATGTCAGAGAGTAGAGCAGTTCGTCAGATTAGGAGGGGAACCAGGTTGAGTGCCCGCAGCCAGAGAAAAGTTTTAGATGTTGTTCCAAACAAGCCGTCAGGTTTACCACCTGCTAAGAGACTAGAATGGGATATAGGACTGATGTCTAAACCCAGAACCATTCTTCGTCTTCTCTGCAGGATGACACCAGTAGAGTGAGAGAGATAGAAAAAGCTAAACGAGTAAGTAACTAGAGTTAGTAAGCCTGGAAAGCTGCTTGAGAGTGTTGCTATGAGATGCTATGGCCTTGGATTTTATCCAGGTATAGGGAGAATGATCTCTCATCTCTGAGTGCAGCCCTCAAGGATAATCAATAAGTCAGAGAACAAAAGAAGAAAGAGAAGAGTAAAAAGAGCATAACAGGAAGTGAAAGAGAGTAGATGAAGGAAAAGAGAAGAGTAAGTAAACTAGAAGAGAACAGAAAAAGAAAAGAGGAAGAATAAGTGTAAGTTTAAGAGGAGCTTTCAGTTTAATCTGAGATTAGGTAGTAGTTGAGGCAGAGAAAAGAGTCAGTCTTTTCTTCAGTAGCGTCCTGAGGGAAGATTCGTTAGCTTTCGCTTGGATCTTCATCCTGACTCAATAGGAGGCTCACACATTGAACACGGTGACGTCAGATACGTTCACTTGAGGGTGTTCAGATGTGTAGGTTGTCGTGGACCCTGATGTTTCTTTCCCTGTGTCTTGAGAGCCGTAGATAGAGGGGGGTTTGATGACTTCTGGGCTTAGAGTGTTTTCTCTGGGTTAGTAGACCCGGGTATGATCCATCTGAAGCAGAGTCAGTTAGTTAGATCAGTTAGAGTTTGTAGTGAGTAGATACTATCCAGCTGACCTTATGGTTCTAGAGTTGACTATTTGATGTCATTCTAGGGCGGATTGGCTACTTACTCATTGTACTACCTGTGTCTGTAGAGACAAGGTAGGAGAGTTCAGAGGCTAGGATGGATCAGAGAGAGTCCTTGGAAGGGACAGAGTATAGGTGCCTAGAGGTTTGAGGTCAGCCCAGCAGGCTCATAGGTACACAGGAAAGGTTATCAGAGGGTTCTAGCTCTTATGAACAAGTTTAGTAGTCAGATCAGAGAATTCGCCTCAATGCCCGTAGTTAGTGAATTCTAGATGGTTTCCCAGATGAGCTGTCAGGTTTACCATTTGTCAGGGAGTCAGAGTATGGAGTAGAAGTGGTGTCTGGACGCGGAACCATTTCTTTCCTTCTACCCTACAGGATGGCACCTGCAGAGAGAGAGAGAGAGAAAGGTTATATCCGACTTAGTACCTCACCCTGGAATGTTCCAGTGTCGGTACTGTAAGCAGTTGAACAAAATCACTACCAAGGACAGGTGTTCCCACACAGGATTGATGCTCTGTGGAGACAGCGAGTAGGAGCTGTGTATCCTCCACGATAGATCTTAGAGTTGGGAACTAGATGTTGAGAGTTAGAAAGAGAGTTAAAGAAAACAAAAACCAGTATAGTAAAGAAGAAGAAAGACGGGCAAGGATCAGAGTGCGCAGTAAAAGCGTAGTATAGTTCAAAAAAAAAATAGAGAAGCATGCCCATTATCTACTAAGTGGTGTAGATTCTAAGAGAACATGGCATAGAGACCAAGTTCTATAATATAAGTTCAGTTTCGGGGCATGTCGGTATAAATTGTGAGGTGTCACAATACGATTTCTAAAGTCAATAGAGCATTGAAGCTATAGGCAAGGCATCTAGCATTACCTTTGAGGTATGGCTCCTCTGACTGGGTTGAGTAAAGTGAAGTAACGGTTAGTGTAACCAGATTAGTGTGACTAAAGATGAGAAGAGTCAAAGAAAGAGAAAAGTCAGTAATCAGATGAAAGAACCAAGTCAGTTGGGTACTGGAAACAGTGAGAAGCAATCAGTGTAGAGTATAGACACAGATTTAGCAGTTAAGAGTCAGCAGAGTCAGGAAGTGTAGATAACCCGGGAGTTTGACTCCAGTAATATCTGTGTCTCTTCGCAGAGGAAAGTGTTAGGCTTTCCTTAATTGCTTATTTGCACCTGTGTTTGTTTTTAACATTCGAGGACGAATGTTTTGTAAGGGGGGAAGAATGTAATACCCGGCAGATTCAGACATCGGAATTTCTACCGTTCGGTGGAATTTGAGGATGTCAGAGGTCTTTGGAAGGGTAAGAGAAAGTTTTCTAAAAATATTTGCAAGTGTTTTAAAGGTTTAGCGTAGAAAACGAGTTGAGTTTCGTGGAGAATTGGCCAAAGGAGTTTCTGTCATGTTCGGCCCCCGAAGGTTAAGTTCGGTGGCCGAAAGTGCCCAATGTTCGGCCCCCGAAGGTTATGTTCGGCCCCCGAAAGTTGCATGGTTTTGCATGCGGTTTCGGCAGCCGAAGCTGAGGTGGTCGGTTAGTTGTGCATGCTCCTCAGTCCGTGGTTTGGCCAGGTGTTCACCTCCAGATCATGACTAGAGGTTAGGCCACGTCTCCCTTGACTCATCTGCAAGCTTTTAATCAGCTCATGCAGAGGGTTGCTCGTTTGCAAGAGGTTTTGAAGGTTTTGAGAGAAAAGAGAGGTTTTGGTAGTTTGAAGCTTGTGAAGGGGATTTGTTGAGTTCATGTTGTTCCTCTGCTAGTTTCAGGAGGTAAGAGAGGTTTTTATACTTATTTTATGGTTTTAACAGCTTTTAAAGAGGTTAAGGGTAGAGTTGCATGTTTAGGTTTTAGAGTTTAGTTTTGATGTGTTAATGGTGAAACCATGATTATGTGTTGTGTTAGTTGTTGTGTTGGAGTTTAAGTTGTTTTAAGCTCCTTTATGCTTGTTAAAGTGTTTATGCATGTTTTAGAGGGGTTACATGTATGTATTGAGGGCTGAGCAGGTGATAGAGGGACTGGCAGGCGTCCTTGTGCACGAAACTGAGTTCTGGATGAACTCAGGTTCGGCCGCCGAAAGTCCAAGTTAGGCCGCCGAACATGCCTGACTTTCGTCTCTGGAGGAGACATTCGGCCGCCGAAGGTGCTGCCGAAGGTGCCCTGTCCAGCCTTCCTTTGCTTGTTTTGCATGCATGTTTTGAGATGTTTTAGAGGGGTTTTGGGAAGTTGTATAAGAGATGTTTATCTGTTGTATAGAGTATGTTTGGTACCTCATTTAAGTCCTCCATTGTAGGATTGGACTTGAGAAAACCAGGTGTTTAGCAGTAGTAGCTGCTTCAGAGTTAGAGTTGGTACAGAGCTAGTTAGCCCAGAGTTAGCCAAGCAGAGGCTACAGGTGAGTGGAACTAAACTTACTATTTGTTTTGAGAAATGATACACTTCTAGCATGATCCATGCATCATAAAATGCCATGTTTTGTATTAGGTTGTATTGCATTCGATTCACGAATATGATGCATTGCATAAGATGATATGTGTATGGATGAATGTTGAATGATCCTTAGCCCTTGATAGAGCACAGAGTACAGACACAGAGTTATGGCATGAGGTAGCCATACCAGGTCGCCCCTGGATAGTCCAGGTCGCTCCTGGTACTATGAGATAGACAGTTTGACCTGACTCAGATAGAGAAGTCCAGGTGAGGCCTAATCGCCCCTGGCACAGTTGGCCTTGTGATAAAGTCAGGAAAGAGAAGTCCAGGTGAGGCCTAATCGCCCCTGGCAAGTTGGACATATTGTTATATGTATCCAGTAAAGGGCTATTGGTGACAAGTTCATCCTTGAGGTGATATGTTTGTGATGTGATACATTTCATGAAAGCATGTAATTAATGAACTGTTTACTGTTCCTTCTCACTGGGCTGTAGTAGCTCATCCCACTCCCTTTAACCCCAGTTTTGCAGGTTCTGAGATAGCTATGGGAAGTCAAAGTCAGCAAGAGTACAGAGGAAAGTGATGCATGAATGTATGTTTGTAATAGCATAGTGGACATGATGTAATTAATAGATTAGTTGTCATGTAATGTATCGATTTGTACTGTCATATACTGGATAGACTAGTGCTTTCCCTAGTGTCATTGCTATAGTGTGATGTATGATTAATCCCTTTGTACATGCATCCTGTTTTACATTTCTTGATGAGAAATGTGTGAGTTGGGCTTAACGTATGGCTTTGATGAGATACCAATGGGATGTGTTACAGATTAAAAGGGTTTCAATCCCTTGACCCATAGCAGATAGTAGTCCCTGGTATAGGCCCTGAGGGCCATTTCAGATTGACATATCTGAGTAGCAGCAGTTAAGCCTACAGAGTTTTACAGGATTGTTGAGTCGTTTTGTATCATGTATGGGATTTATCAGGTACACAGAGAGTATAGTTGGCTGACTACGGGTCCCGGCGGCCTTAAGCCGATCTGGATCCTAGTGCCAGTGATGGTTCGGACCGTTACTGAGGGGTACCGGTTTCCGGGTCGTTACAGATTGGTGTCAGAGCTTAGGGCCTCAAGAGTACGGTGTGCTGAGCATCTTTGCTCAAGGACTAGAGATATCCCACATCGGAAAGAGGTGTTGTCTGGTATAGGAAGGGAAGCACAATAGGTAAAATCATGTCCACAAGGATAGGATGTGGAGTCCTATCTTGCATGATGATGTGAAATGCCATGATGAGCTGCATGTGCATTATTGATATGTGTGATATGTGCTGCGGATTCATGTGTTCTCACATGGATCATTTGATGATATTTTTGTGTGATGTTGTGCTTGTCAGAGGCAGGATGAGAGGAACTCGTCGATCTGCTCGATTGACTGGAGCTCCGCCGGAGAATGAGGGCATGGATGCCCAACTCCCTGTTCTGCAAAAGGCAACATCAGATAGCTTAAGCAGAGAAGGTACATCAAGGGACCCTAGAAGGTCTAGTGATGAGAGTAGAAGGGGAGTTGTGCAGAGTGGTATGTCAGGGTTTATGAGAGTTGTAGAGGAGGATGTGCAGAGCAGAGATGGTAGCTTTGGCATGAGTAGGTTAGGAGGAGATATGGGTGAGTCTCAAGGAGGCACTCAGGCCTCGAGATTTGTTCCACCTCAGTATTCGCCCTACCAGTGGGGGGCAGAGTACCCGATGAGAGGTACCTCAGAGTTTCCTAGTTATCACCCATATCCCACCTTTATGCCCTATCCTTCCTTTTATCCGCCATATCCACCGCCACATCCACAGTATACCATGTTTCCACCCTTCTTTGGTTATCCCAATTCAGCAAACCCTTCCCCAGGGAGTGTTGCACCTCCTCCACCACCAATAGAACCAGTAGCCCCAGTTGTCCACATACCTAAGCCTAGTTCACCTGGAGGAAGTAGGGTACAGATGACAGACTATTTGCGGTTAGATGTTCCCAAGTTTGAGACTGGTGATGACCCTTTTGAGTATCTCAGAACGGTCAAGATGATAACTGATGAGTTGGGAGCCAGTGAGCGTAGAGCCATTCAGATGGCAGGGGTCACATTGAAATGTGAAAAGGCAAGGGAATGGTTCAACCAGTATGTGAACCCGAGGGTAGAAAGCTTATCCTGGGAGCAGTTTGCCACAGAGTTTGCCGAAGGGGCTTTTCTAGATAGCGCAAGGAAGAGGTTCCATGATATAGTAGATATGGCACAGAAGAGAGAAGCTAGTGCCAAACTTGCAGGGACAAGTGATGTGAATCTCTCCCCTCTGCACGAGGCTGATATAGAAAGGAAGAAGGGAGGTAGAGGCCTCAGACGATCAAAGAAGAACAAGTTCTGGAAGCAGATCAAGTCTGGTCTGGGAATAGGTGAGGGATCGAGCTCTGGTTTGAACAACTCCAAATGTCCGAGGTGCGGTAGGCCGCACAAGGGAGTCTGTTTAGTAGGGACAACAGCATGTTTCAGGTGCGGACAGGAGGGGCACATAGCACGTGAGTGTTCCACCGCGACTTTGATAACACAGTCCCAGCAGACAGCCTCAGACAGAGTGACTCAGCCAGGAGCTTTAGCATTGGCGTTGGGCAGAGGCAGAGGGAGCGAGATCACTCCTTCTTCCATAGGTTCCCCAGGTGAAGGTCCATTAGTACCAGTACGGATCTTCGCTTTGACGCAGCAGGAGGCTGACACATCGGACATGGCGGTAATAGGTACTTTTCACTTCCATATGTTTTGATGTGTCTACTCTTAGAGACTCTGATGCTTCGTTTTCCTTCGTGCTTGAGGGATTAGACTGTCCTCTTTAGGTCAATAGACCCAAGTGTGATCCATCAGCGGCAGAGGTAGTCTGCCAGTTGAGTTCAGTGCTAGTTCAGTGCTAGTTGTGAGTAGGTGCCTTCCAACTGACCTAGTGGTTCTAGAGTGATTGATTGACATCATTCTAGGGGTGGATGGGCTAGCTACTCATAGTCTTGCTTGAGATAGCAGAGACAGAGTCGTCAGGCTTAGAGATTAGGGTGGCTCACAAGTGGTATGTTGAGGGGACAGTGTAGAGATGCCTGAAATGTAATATCAGCCCTCTAGGCTCGTAAACTGGTTAGGAGAGGTTATCAGAGGTTTCGTGCTTATGTCAGAGAGTAGAGCAGTTCGTCAGATTAGGAGGGGAACCAGGTTGAGTGCCCGCAGCCAGAGAAAAGTTTTAGATGTTGTTCCAAACAAGCCGTCAGGTTTACCACCTGCTAAGAGACTAGAATGGGATATAGGACTGATGTCTAAACCCAGAACCATTCTTCGTCTTCTCTGCAGGATGACACCAGTAGAGTGAGAGAGATAGAAAAAGCTAAACGAGTAAGTAACTAGAGTTAGTAAGCCTGGAAAGCTGCTTGAGAGTGTTGCTATGAGATGCTATGGCCTTGGATTTTATCCAGGTATAGGGAGAATGATCTCTCATCTCTGAGTGCAGCCCTCAAGGATAATCAATAAGTCAGAGAACAAAAGAAGAAAGAGAAGAGTAAAAAGAGCATAACAGGAAGTGAAAGAGAGTAGATGAAGGAAAAGAGAAGAGTAAGTAAACTAGAAGAGAACAGAAAAAGAAAAGAGGAAGAATAAGTGTAAGTTTAAGAGGAGCTTTCAGTTTAATCTGAGATTAGGTAGTAGTTGAGGCAGAGAAAAGAGTCAGTCTTTTCTTCAGTAGCGTCCTGAGGGAAGATTCGTTAGCTTTCGCTTGGATCTTCATCCTGACTCAATAGGAGGCTCACACATTGAACACGGTGACGTCAGATACGTTCACTTGAGGGTGTTCAGATGTGTAGGTTGTCGTGGACCCTGATGTTTCTTTCCCTGTGTCTTGAGAGCCGTAGATAGAGGGGGGTTTGATGACTTCTGGGCTTAGAGTGTTTTCTCTGGGTTAGTAGACCCGGGTATGATCCATCTGAAGCAGAGTCAGTTAGTTAGATCAGTTAGAGTTTGTAGTGAGTAGATACTATCCAGCTGACCTTATGGTTCTAGAGTTGACTATTTGATGTCATTCTAGGGCGGATTGGCTACTTACTCATTGTACTACCTGTGTCTGTAGAGACAAGGTAGGAGAGTTCAGAGGCTAGGATGGATCAGAGAGAGTCCTTGGAAGGGACAGAGTATAGGTGCCTAGAGGTTTGAGGTCAGCCCAGCAGGCTCATAGGTACACAGGAAAGGTTATCAGAGGGTTCTAGCTCTTATGAACAAGTTTAGTAGTCAGATCAGAGAATTCGCCTCAATGCCCGTAGTTAGTGAATTCTAGATGGTTTCCCAGATGAGCTGTCAGGTTTACCATTTGTCAGGGAGTCAGAGTATGGAGTAGAAGTGGTGTCTGGACGCGGAACCATTTCTTTCCTTCTACCCTACAGGATGGCACCTGCAGAGAGAGAGAGAGAGAAAGGTTATATCCGACTTAGTACCTCACCCTGGAATGTTCCAGTGTCGGTACTGTAAGCAGTTGAACAAAATCACTACCAAGGACAGGTGTTCCCACACAGGATTGATGCTCTGTGGAGACAGCGAGTAGGAGCTGTGTATCCTCCACGATAGATCTTAGAGTTGGGAACTAGATGTTGAGAGTTAGAAAGAGAGTTAAAGAAAACAAAAACCAGTATAGTAAAGAAGAAGAAAGACGGGCAAGGATCAGAGTGCGCAGTAAAAGCGTAGTATAGTTCAAAAAAAAAATAGAGAAGCATGCCCATTATCTACTAAGTGGTGTAGATTCTAAGAGAACATGGCATAGAGACCAAGTTCTATAATATAAGTTCAGTTTCGGGGCATGTCGGTATAAATTGTGAGGTGTCACAATACGATTTCTAAAGTCAATAGAGCATTGAAGCTATAGGCAAGGCATCTAGCATTACCTTTGAGGTATGGCTCCTCTGACTGGGTTGAGTAAAGTGAAGTAACGGTTAGTGTAACCAGATTAGTGTGACTAAAGATGAGAAGAGTCAAAGAAAGAGAAAAGTCAGTAATCAGATGAAAGAACCAAGTCAGTTGGGTACTGGAAACAGTGAGAAGCAATCAGTGTAGAGTATAGACACAGATTTAGCAGTTAAGAGTCAGCAGAGTCAGGAAGTGTAGATAACCCGGGAGTTTGACTCCAGTAATATCTGTGTCTCTTCGCAGAGGAAAGTGTTAGGCTTTCCTTAATTGCTTATTTGCACCTGTGTTTGTTTTTAACATTCGAGGACGAATGTTTTGTAAGGGGGGAAGAATGTAATACCCGGCAGATTCAGACATCGGAATTTCTACCGTTCGGTGGAATTTGAGGATGTCAGAGGTCTTTGGAAGGGTAAGAGAAAGTTTTCTAAAAATATTTGCAAGTGTTTTAAAGGTTTAGCGTAGAAAACGAGTTGAGTTTCGTGGAGAATTGGCCAAAGGAGTTTCTGTCATGTTCGGCCCCCGAAGGTTAAGTTCGGTGGCCGAAAGTGCCCAATGTTCGGCCCCCGAAGGTTATGTTCGGCCCCCGAAAGTTGCATGGTTTTGCATGCGGTTTCGGCAGCCGAAGCTGAGGTGGTCGGTTAGTTGTGCATGCTCCTCAGTCCGTGGTTTGGCCAGGTGTTCACCTCCAGATCATGACTAGAGGTTAGGCCACGTCTCCCTTGACTCATCTGCAAGCTTTTAATCAGCTCATGCAGAGGGTTGCTCGTTTGCAAGAGGTTTTGAAGGTTTTGAGAGAAAAGAGAGGTTTTGGTAGTTTGAAGCTTGTGAAGGGGATTTGTTGAGTTCATGTTGTTCCTCTGCTAGTTTCAGGAGGTAAGAGAGGTTTTTATACTTATTTTATGGTTTTAACAGCTTTTAAAGAGGTTAAGGGTAGAGTTGCATGTTTAGGTTTTAGAGTTTAGTTTTGATGTGTTAATGGTGAAACCATGATTATGTGTTGTGTTAGTTGTTGTGTTGGAGTTTAAGTTGTTTTAAGCTCCTTTATGCTTGTTAAAGTGTTTATGCATGTTTTAGAGGGGTTACATGTATGTATTGAGGGCTGAGCAGGTGATAGAGGGACTGGCAGGCGTCCTTGTGCACGAAACTGAGTTCTGGATGAACTCAGGTTCGGCCGCCGAAAGTCCAAGTTAGGCCGCCGAACATGCCTGACTTTCGTCTCTGGAGGAGACATTCGGCCGCCGAAGGTGCTGCCGAAGGTGCCCTGTCCAGCCTTCCTTTGCTTGTTTTGCATGCATGTTTTGAGATGTTTTAGAGGGGTTTTGGGAAGTTGTATAAGAGATGTTTATCTGTTGTATAGAGTATGTTTGGTACCTCATTTAAGTCCTCCATTGTAGGATTGGACTTGAGAAAACCAGGTGTTTAGCAGTAGTAGCTGCTTCAGAGTTAGAGTTGGTACAGAGCTAGTTAGCCCAGAGTTAGCCAAGCAGAGGCTACAGGTGAGTGGAACTAAACTTACTATTTGTTTTGAGAAATGATACACTTCTAGCATGATCCATGCATCATAAAATGCCATGTTTTGTATTAGGTTGTATTGCATTCGATTCACGAATAT
Source organism: Manihot esculenta (assembly GCF_001659605.2). Lineage (NCBI taxonomy): Eukaryota > Viridiplantae > Streptophyta > Magnoliopsida > Malpighiales > Euphorbiaceae > Manihot > Manihot esculenta. The sequence goes on from NC_035172.2 coordinate 20,220,278, forward strand.
GATGCATTGCATAAGATGATATGTGTATGGATGAATGTTGAATGATCCTTAGCCCTTGATAGAGCACAGAGTACAGACACAGAGTTATGGCATGAGGTAGCCATACCAGGTCGCCCCTGGATAGTCCAGGTCGCTCCTGGTACTATGAGATAGACAGTTTGACCTGACTCAGATAGAGAAGTCCAGGTGAGGCCTAATCGCCCCTGGCACAGTTGGCCTTGTGATAAAGTCAGGAAAGAGAAGTCCAGGTGAGGCCTAATCGCCCCTGGCAAGTTGGACATATTGTTATATGTATCCAGTAAAGGGCTATTGGTGACAAGTTCATCCTTGAGGTGATATGTTTGTGATGTGATACATTTCATGAAAGCATGTAATTAATGAACTGTTTACTGTTCCTTCTCACTGGGCTGTAGTAGCTCATCCCACTCCCTTTAACCCCAGTTTTGCAGGTTCTGAGATAGCTATGGGAAGTCAAAGTCAGCAAGAGTACAGAGGAAAGTGATGCATGAATGTATGTTTGTAATAGCATAGTGGACATGATGTAATTAATAGATTAGTTGTCATGTAATGTATCGATTTGTACTGTCATATACTGGATAGACTAGTGCTTTCCCTAGTGTCATTGCTATAGTGTGATGTATGATTAATCCCTTTGTACATGCATCCTGTTTTACATTTCTTGATGAGAAATGTGTGAGTTGGGCTTAACGTATGGCTTTGATGAGATACCAATGGGATGTGTTACAGATTAAAAGGGTTTCAATCCCTTGACCCACAGCAGATAGTAGTCCCTGGTATAGGCCCTGAGGGCCATTTCAGATTGACATATCTGAGTAGCAGCAGTTAAGCCTACAGAGTTTTACAGGATTGTTGAGTCGTTTTGTATCATGTATGGGATTTATCAGGTACACAGAGAGTATAGTTGGCTGACTACGGGTCCCGGCGGCCTTAAGCCGATCTGGATCCTAGTGCCAGTGATGGTTCGGACCGTTACTGAGGGGTACCGGTTTCCGGGTCGTTACATTTAGGCAGCAAGATTTCATGAAGACGCACTTGCCTCTTCTGCATTTCAGCATTCAAAATTCAAATGAAGGCTCCACCTAAAAAGGAAAGACAGGACAAATATCTTCCCACTTCTGCACAATCAATGATCCGCGCTCCACTGCCTCTTTTGAAAGCATGTGCACGCCACCTGCCTTTTGAAGACCAAGGCGCGTCTCTTTCCTCTTCTGAATCCCTTGGTACGTGCCTATTTCCTTCTGAAGCTCAAGCCACACATCCTTCCTATTCTGAAAGCATTAATGCACGATTCCTTCCTCTTCTGAATCCAAGCCGCGCGCACACCTTCCTCTTTAGTGCAAGCCGCGCGTCTCCTTCCTTCTGGAGAATTTGCAATGCGATTCTTTCCTTTTCAACACTTTGGGCAGCCTCTTCACTAATTAGGAAGCAAGTATGACCTAGGACAACACTTTCAACTATAAAAAGACACATAAGGAGCCTCCACACAACCTTTACTCTCTCACTTGGACACACCTACAGGATTGCAATTGTTATCATCTCTTCTTCTTCCTTTCTTTATTTTTTGGATTTTGTTTCAGCCATGAGTGGCTGAAACCTTTTACTCTAGTTAAAGATTGGTTGAAACTAAGGTTGTTTAAAGGATTGTGAGATCTGAACACATATTGTTTGTCTTTTGGTTTATTTAATATTCATACAGTTCATGCTTGAATTCTATAATTACTTTGTTGTTTTGATCAAATTGGCCACTTGATTCTTGATTGCAAGGTAATTAATTGTTAGTTTGGATAATTTTAAGTCCGTAATTTCTTGAATTATTCAAACATAAGAACACTTGGTGTAACAACTATGGAATTGTATGATCTAACAACATCTCATGCGTTTGAGTAGTTAGGATTGGATCTCTTTGTTTCTTCATGCAATTAACAATTGTTTTGATACCTAAGGCCCAAGGACGTTCTTTGGTAATTTGTTAATTAGTAATTAATTAGAGGACGTTCCCTAATTGGTTTAATCATAAGGAGAGATATGGTGGTGAGAAGCGTTTTCCATCTCCATAACTAATCTATTGAATCAACCTAAAGAACATAAGTTTCAATGATCAATCCAAACAACCAAGGTGGATCCATCTCTTCAACTAGACTTTTCTCATATTGAAGTTTATTTTATTTTTCATATTCTACTTATTTAATTGCTTTCAGTAGTTGCTAATCAAATCAATCTCAAAACCCCCCATTTTACTTTACATGCACTTTTATTTTATTTGCTTTCAGTTTATTCGTTCTCAGTGCGTTCTCTTCGTTCTGATAAGGAAAGTTGGTAAGTTTACAATTCTCTGTGGATTCGATCCTTTACCACTATCTGCAGTAGTAATATTATTGATAATCAGAAAAGTTATTTTTGACCGGCTTCGACAACCGCGAGTCACCCATAGACCAATCTATAAGGAGACATACCTATGGGGGTCTTGTAGGCTGTTCTGTATGCCCATAAAGTATCTTCCAAACGTGCACTCTAGTCTCTTCTATTGGGGGACACTGTCTTTTCTAGGATGGCCTTGATTTCTCTATTAGACACTTCAGCTTGCCCATTTGTCTGAGGGTGTTAGGCTGTGGATGTTCTATGTATGACATTATGCTTTTTGAGAAGGTTTTCCACTACCTTGTTGCAAAAGTGAGTCCCTCTATCACTGATGATTGCCTTGGGTACTCCATGTCTGGCAAAGATGTTGGTATTCACAAAGTCTACTACTGCTTTTGCATCATCAGTTTTTGTTGCTCTAGCTTCTACTGTAATACCCAGCTAGAGTCCAGCATCGGAATTCCTGTCGTCCGGTGGAATCCCGGATGTCAAAATTCTCTAGAAGGGTAAGCTTTATGTTTTTCTAAAGTAATATAGTATGTTTTAATGTTGTTACGTTGAAATGAAAAGAGGTTTTGCAAGAAAAGAACCAAGGCAGAAAAGCCAGGTTCGGCCGCCGAACATGCATGGTTTTCGGTTTCACATGTGGACGCCGAAGGTGGTCTGGCCAGCCACCTATAAAAGGCCCTCAGTCGGTTGAAAGATAAGGATTGCCTCTTTCTTTCACTTTTTGAGGTGAGACTCTGTCTTCCTTAAGTTTTCTTCATGTTTTCATTAAATCTTGCAAAGATATGATTGATTTTTATGTTATTTTGAAGGTTTTAAGCTAAAACCACAAAGTTGTGAATTTTGGAGAGTTTGAAGGAGAGTTGCTCCAAAACTCCACGTTAGGATCGTTCATCTTCTTGGTTTTAAGAGGTAAGTGAAGATCCTGAGCTTGTTTTCATGATTTATGGAAGATTTGTAAGGTTTTGGGGGAGAGTTGCATGATTAGGGTAAAAGAGAGTTTTTTTGATATTTTTGTGAGAAAAGCTTGTATATGTGTTATATGTTTTGTGTTGTTGGGGTTTTAAGGTAGTTTCTGACCCCTTTGAGCATATACTTGGGTGTATGCATGTTGAGGAGTTGAGGTGTTTGAGTTGGAGGAAGATTTGTGCATTTTGGCGTGAGGCAGAGCAAGGTTCTGCCTTGCTGATGAACCCAACTTCGGCCGCCGAAGAATGGTTCGGCCGCCGAATGTGCTGAGGAGGTGGCTTCGGTTGCCTAAGCTTGCCCCCGAGCCTTTGGACTTTCGGCTCTGGAGGGGAGTTTCGGCCGCCGAAGATGCCCCCGAAGGTTAGAGACTTTCATCTCTGGTCAGCCCCCGAAACTTGCCCCCGAAAGGGTTCGGCTGCCGAAAGTTGAGATTCGGCCGCCGAAGGTGCATGAGTTTTGGCTCTGGAGAGGACTTTTGGCCGCCGAACCTGCCGCCAAAAGTGTCCTGTCCAGCCTTCCTTTGCATGCTTTGCATGGATGTTTAAGTGAGTTTAAAGGGATTCTTGGGGAGTTTAATAGAGTTGTTCATAAGCTAGTTTGGTCCCTCATTTGAGTCCATCTGTGTAGGCACAGACCAGAGGAACCAGAGAGAGTAGCAGTGAGTACTGCTCCAGAGTTTACAGAGCCTGCGGAGTCAGTCCAGATAGTCAGAGGTGAGTGGAACTAAACTTAATTCTTTTAATTGACAAATGAAATGCTTTTAGCATAATTTATGCATCATGAGTATGCAGTAGGTTGTTTGCATTAGAATCCACAAATATGTTGCATTGCATAGTTATTTGTTGATGTGGGTGAATGCTGAATGATCCAATAGTCTCTGAGAGAAGTCCAGGAGCCTTTGACTATGCCTTGGCAGGTATAGAGAAGTCCAGGAGCCTTTGACTACGCCCTGGCAGGTATAGAAAAGTCCAGGATCCTTTGACTACGCCCTGGCAGGTATAGAAAAGTCCAGGAGCCTTTGACTACGCCCTGGCAATGGTAAGTACACAGGTGTTATATACACGTATACATATATGACAGGAAGACCAAGTGCTCGATTCTACGCCCTGGCACGGTAGAGCTACCGGGACTATGTGGTGACAGGTTTACCCTGGATGTGGCTTGTCTGTGATATGATGCATTCCATAAGATCATGTGTTAATGACTTGTTTTACTGTTCTACTGACTGGGCTATAGAGCTCATCCCACTCCCTTAACCTAAGTCTTGCAGGTTCAGTGTACAGTGTATAGGGGAAGTCCAGCAGAGTACAGGAAGAGAGAAGAGTTTTGTAATAGAATATTGTGGACATGTAACAGTAAAGAGATGTAACAGTTGTGTATAAAGTTAGAATTGTGCTTGACTTAGTTCTTTTTGTGTTTGTAAATCTTTTGTATACATGGTCTGTTTATATAACTGTTTTATAGAGTATGTGAAAAACCAGGCTTAACAGGTATGGGTTAACCCATCTAGAGCAAGCTCTAGTCAGGGGTACAGCGTACAGAGATAGTGCATGCACAGGTTAAGCCTTGGTCCAGAGAAAAGTTTTTATTTTCACAGGAAATGTATGATCCTGTATGAGATTTACAGGTACCCAGAGAGTATAGCAGGCTTGCTACGGGTTCTGGCGGCCTTAAGCCGACCTGAATCCTAGCGCCGGTGACGGTCCATTTTGAGGTCGTTACAGATTGGTATCAGAGCCCAAGGTTCAAATGATCGGACCTATAGAGAGAGTGTCGGGCTCATAGCGGTTAGAGGAGGTCAAGCACAATAGGAAATCATGTCCACTAGGATAGGATGTTGCGTCCTGTCTATTTGCTGCTATGCTTTATGCATGTGCTTTATTGTGATATGAGTTACTTAGATGTTGCGTTATGTGTTGTTTTTCAGGGGTAAGATGAGAGGAACTCGTCGATCAGCTCGATTGACTGGAGTCCCACCAGATAGTGAGAGAATAGAGGCTCGTCCTCCTGCATTGCCAAGGGCAAGGTCTCAACGATCTAGCAGGGAAGGTACGTCAATAGACCCTAGAAGGTCTGTAGATGAGAGCAGAAGAGGTACAGTTAGAGGAGGAAGATCAGAGGAAGTGAGGGAGGCTATGGAGATGGATCAGTCCAAAGATGAAAGCATGAGTGTAGGCAGATCTGAAGAAGGTATGGGAGAGTCGCAGGAAGGCGCTCAGACCTCAGGGTTTGGTTATCCAGCCTTTCCTCAGGACCCAGGGTATCCGATGGAAGGTATGTCGGAGTACTCTAGTTTTGTCCCATATCCTGCTTACATGCCATATGTGCCTTATCCTCATTATTACCCACCATATCCTATGTATCCACCTTCCCCTACCCATCCAAGTGCAGCACACCCAGAGCTAAATGAACCAGTACCTCCACCACCACAACCAGAACCAGTAGCTCCTGTTGCCCAAAGACATCAACCTAGCTCATCTGGAGGTAAGGTGCCAATGACAGAGTACTTGAAATTGGATGCTCCCAAATACAATACGGGAGATGATCCATTTGAATACCTCAGATCAGTTAGGATGATAACCAGTGAATTGGGAGCTGATGATAGTAGAGCCATTGAGATGGTGGGGTTCACACTGAAATGCAAGAAAGCCAGAGAATGGTTTAAGAATTATGTGGAGCCCAGGATGGACAGTATGTCATGGGGAGAGTTTGCCAATGAGTTTGCAGGGTGGGCTTTTCCTGATAGCTCCAGGGAGATGAAAGTAATAGAATTGGAGCAGTTGAGACAGACAGACGAGATGAGTGTTGACGAGTTTACAGATAAGTTCCTGGATTTGCTTCAGTACGTGGGTCAAGCCTATGATACTAATCAAAAGAAGGCAAGGAGATATACTATGACATTGCATCCCAGGTATTCCTCTTTGATTCTTCCAGCAAAAAAGGAAAGTTTCCACTCTATAGTGGATGCCGCCAGGAAAATGGAGGCTAGTGCCAATAGTCAGAGACAGTCAAAAGCACAGGCTTCGGGTTCTAAGGCCCCCAGTTCAGGAACTACAGGTAGCAAGAGATGGGATAAAGCAAAAGGATTAAAGAACAAGTTCTGGAGTAAAGCTAAGTCTAGTCTGGGAATGGGTAGTGGCTCAAGCTCTGGCACAGCTTATCCAGTATGCAGAAGATGCGGAAGACCACATGGAGGAGCTTGTCGATTGGGATCTACAGCTTGCTATAGATGTGGACAGGAAGTGCATATTGCTCGGGATTGTCCTCAGGTGACTTTTGTGGCACCATCCCAGCAGATGAGTTCAGGTAGTGTGGTACAGCCAGTAGTACAGCCAGCAGCTCCAGTCATGCCTCAGAGTAGTGGCAGAGGTGGAGGGAGAGGGGCAGCCTCTACTTCAGCAGCAGGTTCCCGAGGTGGAAATTCGGTAGCCCCAGCACGGATTTTCACTATGACACAGGAGAAGGCTAACACGTCGAACACAGTGGTGTCAGGTAATCTCATCATTGGGTGTTCAGATGTGTATGCTTTGATGGACCCCGGTGATTCTCATTCCTTTATTGCTTCGAGAGCCATAGAGAGATTGGGTTTGATCATTTCTGAGTTAGAGTATCCTCTCTGGGTCAGTGGACCCAAATGTGACCCATCAGTGGCAGCGTCAGTCTGTCGTTTCAGTCCAGTGTTAATAGAGGGTAGATGCCTTCCAGCTGACCTTGTGGTTCTAGACTTGACAGATTTTGATGTCATTCTAGGGATGGATTGGTTATCTGCATATGGTGCGACCTTGGACTGTAGAGACAAGGTAGTTAGTCTCAGAGACCAGGATGGGTCAGAGTGTGTCTTTAGGGGAGACAGGAGGGATACAACCAGAGGTTTGATTTCAGCCCTACAGGCTCGTCGTTTGCTTAGGAGGGGTTGTTAGGGGTTTCTAGCTCATGTGAGAGAGCTAGACAGACAGGTTAGGGAACCAGCTTCGCTACCAGTAGTCCGAGAGTTTCCAGATGTTTTTCCAGACGAACTTCCAGGACTATCGCCTGGTAAGGAGATAGAGTTTGAAATTGAATTGTTGCCTGATACCAGACCTATCTCTATTCCTCCCTACAGGATGGCGCCAGCAGAGTTAAAGGAGTTGAAAGAACAGTTGCAGGATTTGGTAGATAAGGGTTTCATCCGCCCTAGTACCTCACCTTGGGGTGCTCCAGTACTGTTTGTCAAAAAGAAGGATGGATCCCTCAGACTTTGTATCGACTATAGACAGTTGAACAAGGTCACTACCAAGAATAGGTATCCTCTACCTAGGATTGATGATCTATTTGACCAGCTAGCTGGAGCAAGTTGTTTCTCTAAAATAGATATGAGATCCGGGTATCATCAGTTGAGAGTCAGAGAGGCAGATGTGCCAAAGACAGCTTTCAGGACCAGATATGAGCATTATGAGTTCTTAGTGATGCCGTTCGGGTTGACTAACGCCCCTGCAGCATTCATGGATCTCATGAACAGAGTTTTCAGCGAGTATCTGAATCACTTTGTTATTGTTTTTATCGATGACATCTTAGTGTATTCCAGAAATGTAGAGGAGCATGCCCAGCATCTGAGGATAGTTATGCAGACACTGAGAGAGCATGGTTTGTATGCCAAGTTCTCTAAGTGTGAGTTTTGGTTGAGGAGCATTTCCTTCTTGGGACACGTGGTATCAGCAGAAGGGATTGAAGTAGACCCCAAGAAGATAGAGGCTGTAGCTAACTGGCCCAGACCCACTACAGTGACTGAGATTAAAAGCTTTTTGGGACTGGCAGGTTACTATAGGAGGTTCGTTCAGGACTTCTCGAAGATAGCTGCTCCTATGACCAAACTGACTCAGAAGAACCAGAAGTTTAACTGGTCAGACCAGTGCGAAGAGAGCTTTGAAGAGCTCAAGAGGAGATTGACACCAGCACCAGTATTAGCTCTGCCTGGTAGTAACGAGGATTTCACAGTGTTCTGTGATGCATCTCGAGTGGGATTGGGTTGTGTTTTGATGCAGAGTGATAGGGTGATTGCTTATGCTTCTAGACAGTTGAAGAAGCACGAGTTGAATTACCCCACCCATGATCTAGAGATGGCAGCAGTTATCTTTGCACTCAAGATGTAGAGGCATTACCTCTATGGGGTTAAATGCGAGATCTTCACTGATCACAAAAGTTTATAGTACATCTTGAGCCAGAGAGAGCTGAATTTGAGGCAGAGAAGATGGGTAGAATTGCTCAGTGATTATGATTGTAAGATCCAGTATCATCCGGGTAAGGCGAATGTTGTGGCAGACGCCCTAAGTCGGAAGTCACTAGGCAGTTTATCCCATATAGCAGCAGAGCGGAGACCAATAGTGATGGAGCTTTATAAGCTCATTGAGGAAGGGTTACAGCTAGAATTGTCTGGTACGGGTGCATTGATAGCACAAATGAGAGTGACACCTGTGTTTCTGGAGCAGATAGCTCAGAAACAGCACGAGGACCCAGAGTTGATGAAACTTGCCAGGACTGTTCAGTCAGGCAACAGTGCAAAGTTCAGATTTGACAGCAAAGGGATCCTTCGCTATGGGAGTCGACTTTGTGTACCAGATAGTAGCAGTCTAAAAGAAGACATTATGAGGGAAGCTCATAGTGCGAGGTATAGTGTTCACCCAGGAGCCACCAAGATGTATCAGGATCTGAAGAAGGTATATTGGTGGCCAGCCATGAAGAAAGAAGTGGCGCAGTTCGTGACAGCCTGTGAGGTTTGTCAAAGGGTGAAATGATAACATCAGAAGCCGGCTAGAATGCTTAACCCACTGCCAATTCTAGAATGGAAATGGGAGAACATAGCTATGGATTTTGTAGTGGGCTTACCGGCAGCATCCAACAGGATAGACTCCATATGGGTGATTGTGGATAGACTCACGAAATCTGCTCATTTCATTCCAGTTAGGAGTAACTATTCTGTGGATAAGTTGGCACAGGTATATCTGGATGAGATAGTGGGATTATATGGAGTGCCAGTATCTATAGTCTCAGACAGAGGATCTCAGTTCACCTCCAGGTTTTGGCGAAGTCTGTAGAGTGCGATGGGCACAAGGTTGGATTTTAGCACTGCTTTCCATCCGCAGACTGATGGACAGTCAGAGAGGACCATCCAGACCATTGAGGATATGCTCAGAATGTGTGTGTTAGACTTTGGCGGTTCTTGGAGGCAGCATTTACCTCTGGTGGAGTTTGCCTACAATAACAGTCATCATGCTAGCATCGGGATGGCTCCTTATGAAGCGTTGTATGGGAGGAAGTGCAGATCACCTGTTTGCTGGGAAGAGGTAGGAGAAAAAGCTCTTGCAGGGCCAAAGTTAGTAGAGATTACCAATAGAACAGTGCCTATGATCAGAGAGAGGATCAGAACAGCTCAGAGTAGACAGAAAAGTTATGCGGACATTCGCAGGAAACTGTTAGAGTTCCAAGAGGGTGATTGGGTATTGCTGAAAGTGTCTCCAATGAAAGGAGTGGTTCGCTTTGGAAAGAAGGGGAAGCTAGCTCCACGGTACATTGGACCCTTTGAGATTTTGCAGAGGATCGGCAATGTGTCGTATAAGCTGGATTTACCTACTTCTATGGAGAGAATTCACCCGGTATTTCATGTTTCTATGCTACGGAAATTTGTGTCAGATCCAAGTCAGGTTATTAGTGAGCCTAATGTGGAGGTCCTTGGAGATCTCACCTATATAGAGCAGCCAGTGTGGATTCTTGACACACAGATCAGACAGCTAAGAAACAAAGAGATTCCGATGGTGAAAGTCCTGTGGAACCACTATAATCTAGAAGAGTGTACCTGGAAGACGCGGGAGTCTATGCTCCAACAGTATCCATATCTGTTTTGAGGTTAGTTTCCTCCTTTTTATATGTTTATATGTTTGTTTTAGGAACATTCAGGGACGAATGTTCTTAAGGGGGGGAGAATGTAATACCCGGCTAGAGTCCGGCATCGGAATTCCTGTCGTCCGGTGGAATCCCGGATGTCGGAATTCTCTAGAAGAGTAAGCTTTATGTTTTTCTAAAGTTATATAGTATGTTTTAATGTTGTTACGTTGAAATGAAAAGAGGTTTTGCAAGAAAAGAACCAAGGCAGAAAAGCCAGGTTCGGCTGCCGAAGGTGACATTCGGCCGCCGAACATGCATGGCTTTCGGTTTCACATGTGGCCGCCGAAGGTGGTCTGGCCAGCCACCTATAAAAGGCCCTCAGTTGGTTGAAAGATAAGGATTGCCTCTTTCTTTCACTTTCTGAGGTGAGACTCTGTCTTCCTTAAGTTTTCTTCATGTTTTCATTAAATCTTGCAAAGATATGATTGATTTTTATGTTATTTTGAAGGTTTTGAGCTAAAACCACAAAGTTGTGAATTTTGGAGAGTTTGAAGGAGACTTGCTCCAAAACTCCACGTTAGAATCGTTCATCTTCTTGGTTTTAAGTGGTAAGTGAAGATCCTGAGCTTGTTTTCATGATTTATGGAAGATTTGTAAGGTTTTGGGGGAGAGTTGCATGATTAGGGTAAAAGAGAGTTTTTTTTATATTTTTGTGAGAAAAGCTTGTATATGTGTTATATGTTTTGTGTTGTTGGGGTTTTAAGGTAGTTTCTGACCCCCTTGAGCATATACTTGGGTGTATGCATGTTGAGGAGTTGAGGTGTTTGAGTTGGAGGAAGATTTGTGCATTTTGGCATGAGGCAGAGCAAGGTTCTGCCTTACTGATGAACCCAGCTTCGGCCGCCGAAGAATGGTTCGGCAGTCGAATGTGCTGAGGAGGTGGCTTTGGTTGCCTAAGCTTGCCCCCGAGCCTTTGGACTTTCGGCTCTGGAGGGGAGTTTCGGCCGCCGAAGATGCCCCCGAAGGTTAGAGACTTTCGTCTCTGGTCAGCCCCCGAAACTTGCCACCGAAAGGGTTCGGCTGCCGAAAGTTGAGATTCGGCCGCTGAAGGTGCATGAGTTTCGGCTCTGGAGAGGACTTTCGGCCACCGAACCTGCCGCCGAAAGTGTCCTGTCCAGCCTTCCTTTGCATGCTTTGCATGGATGTTTGAGTGAGTTTAAGGGGATTCTTGGGGAGTTTAATAGAGTTGTTCATAAGCTAGTTTGGTCCCTCATTCGAGTCCATCTGTGTAGGCACAGACCAGAGGAACCAGAGAGAGCAGCAGTGAGTACTGCTCCAGAGTCAGTCCAGATAGTCAGAGGTGAGTGGAACTAAACTTAATTCTTTTAATTGACAAATGAAATGCTTTTAGCATAATTCATGCATCATGAGTATGCAGTAGGTTGTTTGCATTAGAATCCACGAATATGTTGCATTGCATAGTTATTTGTTGATGTGGGTGAATGCTGAATGATCCAATAGTCTCTGAGAGAAGTCCAGGAGCCTTTGACTACGCCCTGGCAGGTATAGAGAAGTCCAGGATCCTTTGACTACGCCCTGGCAGGTATAGAAAAGTCCAGGAGCCTTTGACTACGCCCTGGCAATGGTAAGTACACAGGTGTTATATACACGTATACATATATGACAGGAAGACCAGGTGCTCGATTCTAAGCCCTGGCACGGTAGAGCTACCGGGACTATGTGGTGACAGGTTTACCCTGGATGTGGCTTGTCTGTGATATGATGCATTCCATAAGATCATGTGTTAATGACTTGTTTTACTGTTCTACTGACTGGGCTATAGAGCTCATCCCACTCCCTTAACCTAAGTCTTGCAGGTTCAGTGTACAGTGTATAGGGGAAGTCCAGCAGAGTACAGGAAGAGAGAAGAGTTTTGTAATAGAATATTGTGGACATGTAACAGTAAAGAGATGTAACAGTTGTGTATAAAGTTAGAATTGTGCTTGACTTAGTTCTTTTTGTGTTTGTAAATCTTTTGTATACATGGTCTGTTTATATAACTGTTTTACAGAGTATGTGAAAAACCAGGCTTAACAGGTATGAGTTAACCCATCTAGAGCAAGCTCTAGTCAGGGGTACAGCATACAGAGATAGTGCATGCACAGGTTAAGCCTTGGTCCAGAGAAAAGTTTTTATTTTCACAGGAAATGTATGATCATGTATGAGATTTACAGGTACCCAGAGAGTATAGCAGGCTTGCTACGGGTTCTGGCGGCCTTAAGCCGACCTGAATCCTAGCGCCGGTGACAGTCCATTTTGGGGTCGTTACATCTACCCACTTGGACACATAATCTACTGCAAGGATGATATAAGTGTATCCAAAGGATGGTGGGAATTGTCCCATGAAGTCTATGTCCCACAAATCAAATACCTCACGGACCATGATGGGATTTTGTGGCATTTGATTTCTTTTGCTTAGATTTTCAGTCTGTTGGAATCTTGCACATGATCTGCAAAACAAAAAGGCATCTCGAAAATAGTGGGCCAAAACAGAGCACTTTCAAGTATTTTGTGAGCTGTCTTTCTTGGACCAAAGTGTCCACCACAACTATATGAATGGCAGAATGTAAGCACTGAAGCTATCTCTTGATCTGGAATGCACCTCCTTATCATTTGATCATAACAATGTTTCCATAAATATGGTTCATCCCAAACATAGTATTTTGCATCTTTCTTTATTTTGTCTCTAGTGTGCTTGGGCATATCAGAAGGCAAGTTACCTGTGGCTAGATAGTTCACCATGTCTGCATACCATAGCTCATCAGTTTGGGCATGGAAGATCTGTTCATAGAAGCCATCCTCAATTTCTTTAGATTTTAGAAACTGCTGCATGGGAGGGCAAGTGTCTGTCTGAGTGGGGTGTCTGGCTGAACTGGTTTCAGTTTCTTCCTTCTGCGCAAGATTTGTCTGAAATGGGTGAATCGCAGGACTATTGAGCTGAAGTGGTTCGGTTGGTGCGCCCTTTGTCTGCGCAAAGATCTTCTGCGTTCCACACTGAAGAGGTGCGATTGGTGCTTTGGCTTCATGCGGTTGTCTGCAGCTTATCTGCTGGATGCTGCAGACTGTTTCTTTCAGTTTTGGCTCTTTCTGGCTCTCTTCCCTGCAAAGGTCATGGTTTAGTGCATCATCTTGATTCACATCAAAAGTTTCCTGGCTCAAGCAATCAATAATATCTAAACCATAAACAAGGGACATATCATGGGGATATTTCATAGCATCATAGACATTGAATTTAATCGCTTCCCCTTCAAATTTCATGGTCTCTTTCCATCATGCACATCTATCTTAGTCCTGGCTGTGCTTAAGAAAGGACGTCCAAGAAGGATGTCTGAAGTAGTGTTACAATTGTCTTCCTTTGTATCAATCACATAAAAGTCTGCTGGAAAGACAAGTTCATCTACTTGAACCAAAAAATCTTCTAGAACTCCTTTTGGATATACCACAAATCTGTCAGCCAACTGAATCACAACTCTGGTGTCTTTTAGTGCACCTGCATTCAAAGAATTATAGATGGAAAGAGGCATAACATTAATGGATGCACCTAAATCACACATAGCTTTCTTTATCCCAACATTGCCAATTTGCAAGAAATAGCAAACATTCCTTTATCTTTACATTTGGTTGGGAGTTCTCTTTTAATCACAGCAGTAACAACCTCACCTACACTTACTTTTTCTCTCTCAGCAAGCTTTCTTCTGTTGGTACGTAGTTCTTTCAGAATTTTTGCATACCTGAGAATCTGTTTAACAGCATCTAGCAGAGGTATGTTGATTTTCACTTTCCTGAAGGTCTCAAGGATTTCCTTTTCTTCTTTTTCTTTTTGTGTCCTTTCAAATCTTTTTGGAAAAAGAGGTGAAATTTTGAAACTTACTTGTTGACTTGCACTTGGCTGTTGAACCAGTTTGGCTTGCTCATGCGGCTTGGAGAGGTGGTGCACTGGTTGGTCTTCTGAAACACTTGGTTCTTGCACCCTTGGCTTTTCTTCCTCAGATTTGGCCTCTTGAAGCTCTTTTCCACTTCTTAATGTGATAGCGCTCACATTCTATCTAGGATTAGTCTCAGTTTAGGAAGGTAGCTTACCTTGAGATTCAAGCTTGCTTATGGATATAGCCATTTGTCCCATTTGCTGTTGGAGACTTTGCAGAGTCTTCACTACCTCATCAAGAGTAGTGTTGGAACTTGGAGGTGCTGGTTGAGCTTGATTTCTTTGGTAGTTCTGGTAATTGTTGGCCCTTCCATAGCTGAAATTGGGGTGGTCTCTCCAACATAGGTTATATGTGTTAGAATATGGATCATGTCTTACTTGACTGTTGTATCCTCCAATGGCATTCACTTGCTGGCTATCTTCTTGAAGAGTAGGACATTGATCAGTTGGGTGTCCTACATATGCACAAATCCCACATCCGAGGTGGCTGGAGTGTCTGAGCCTGTTGAGTTTGTCCTAAGACAGATTTTTTCATAACAGAAGTCAGTTCAGAAAGTTGAGAAGCAATAGTGGATGTACTTACCTCATTGGCTCCTCTCTGCAGTTGCTTTTCTTCTCCATATTGCCTAGATGAGGCTGCAAGTATTGAGATCAACTCTCTCATCTCTCTAGGTGTTTTATCTGCAATGGAACCTCCACATGCTACATCAATAAATCTCCTTTCAGATGGTAGCAAACCTCCATAGAAGAATTCTATGAGTGACTTGTCTGAGATATCATGTTGAGGACAACCTATACACAATCTTTTAAACCTTTCCCAATAGTCATATAAATCCTCATATTGTTTTTGCCTAATGCTACTGATCTCTCTTCTTATGCCAATGGCTTTAGAAGTTGGGAAGTATTTGTTCAGAAAAGCTATTACCATATCATCCTAAGAAGTGATAGATCCAGGTGGTAAATAAAATAACCAATCTTTAGCATAATCATCAAGCGAAAAAGGAAAAGCTCTCAATTTAACATGTTCTTCAGTTATGCCTTGCGACCTCATGGATAAACAGACAATGTTAAATTCTTTCAAGTGCTTGTGTGGATTTTCATTCTCTAAACTTCTAAACTTAGGGAGTAGATGAATTAAACCTATTTTCAGTTCAAAGGGAACTGTCATAGGTGGATAAGTGATGCAAAGGGGTGCTTGATCACCTATAGGTGCTGCCAATTCTCTCATGGTTCTTTCTCTTTGCACTGGGGCCCTCATAGCTGGATTTTCTTGTACTATTTCATCATGGACAGCATGTCCAGCATGGGCAGCAGGTTGTTCCATGTTTTCAACCATCTCTGCGGCTTGGTGGTGCGATTTAGATGATTCAAAAGGTGGATCTGTGATGGGGTGTGCTTCCTACGCAGATTCGACTTCAGCTGTCTTCCAAAGCCGAGTTGCTTGCTTCCCTAATCTCCTGATGGTGCGCTCGATTTCTGGATCATAAGGCACAGTTTCCTTATGTCCAGATGTGGTCATAAAAGAAAAATAAATCAGATAAATCAAGTCACCGGCAACGGCGCCAATTTTTGACTCGCGGTTGTCGAGGCCGGTAAAACATAACCTTTTTGGTTATCAACAATCTTACAACTATAGATAGTGGTGAAATAATTGAATCCACAGGGAATTGAAAACTTACCTATCTTCCTTATCAAGACCAAGAAAATAAACTAAAAGTGAAATAAACAGAAAGCGAAATAAACGGAAAGCGAAATAAATGGAAAGCGAAATAAACTGAAAGCGAAATAAACTGAAAGCGAAATAAATTGACAATAAAAGTAAAAGGGGGGGTCTTGAGATTCATTCAGTTAAACTAATAAAGAAAGTAATAAAGTAAACTAATAATATAAGTAAAGAGAAATCAATAATAAGAAAGCTCTAGTTGAAGAATTGGATCCACTTCAGTTATTGGGATTGATCATTGAAACTTAGGTTATTTTTTATTGATTCAATAGATTAGTTATGGAGATGGAAATCGCTTCTCACTACCATGTCTCTCCTTAATCATAAACTAATTAGGGAACATCCTCTAATTAATCACTAATCAACAAGTTGCCAAGGAACGTCCTTGGGCTTTAGGCATCAAAACAACTGTCAATTGCATTAAGAGATAGAGAGATCTAATCCTAGCTACCTAAACGTATGGTGATAACGCTAGATCATGCAACTTCCTTAGTTTTTACACCAAGTGTTCTTGTGTTTGAACAATTCAAGCAATTACAGACTTAAAATTATTCAAACTAACAATATATTACCTTGCAATCAAGAATCAAGTGGCCACATTGATCAAAATAACAAAGCAATAATGGAATCAAGCATGAAATTGCATAAATATTGAATAAACCCAAGACAAACAATATATGTTCAGATCTCACAATCCATAAAACAACTAAAGTTTCAACCAATCTTCAACTAGAATAAAAGGTTTCAGCCATTCATGACTGAACCAAAATAGAAAATAAAAGAAAAGAAAGCAAGAAGATGAAGAAACCGAATGGTGGAGAGCCTTGGAGTGCGCCGGCCTTGTGCAATCTGAAGAGAAGAGATTGAAGAGTTTTTTGGCCAGCCTTGAAGAGTCTTTAAATAGGACTTAAGATGCTGCCTTAGGTCTTACTTGCTGCCCAGGTTGAAGTCTTGGCTACCCAACATGCTGCCCATGCCGCCCATGTCATTAAAGAGGTGGAGCCTCTCTTTTGAAATTTGAATTTTGAATGTGCTAGACATGAGGTGGCATGTGTGACTTCTTTGACTTCTTTGACAAGCTGATTTTTGAATTTCAAAATCTGAATGTGCATCTTGAAGATTTGGCTTCTTTAATAAGGAAAGGGATTCTTGAAGATCTTGAATTTCAAACTGCTCTTTTGACTGCACTTTCCTTATTTGCCACTTTCCTTAATGAGCTGAATCTTGAATTTGAATTTTAAATTCTCTTAAGGATTTGAAATTTGAATTTCAAATTGCTTTCCTTATTTGGCTCCTTTCAGTTGCACTTGGCATGCTTGCTCTCCTTTGCTCCATTTAAGGCAGTTTTAGGGGCATTTTCACCAAATTGTCTCTTTACACCATTTTCTGCAGAATAAGATTAAAATCACAAAAATTAGGCAGAAATAATACAAATTAACATCAATAACATCATAATAAATTGGTCTTAAATATGCTCTATCAGGCATGTCTAGAATAGTTCAGACCTGCTTAAGGGAGCGCTGACCATATAACCCACAAATTTTCCTCCCTTTATGAGGAATGCACATTTGGAGGGATTGAGTTCATCTGGTACTTATCGAGGACTACAAAAATTTCTCTTAGATCTTCCATATATCCCTCAAACGACCTACTTTTTATTATTATATCATCTACATATACTTATGCATTCTGACTAATCTATTCTTTAAAAATTTTATTCATCAGCCTCTGATAAGTTATTCCTGTTAGGAAATCCAGAGATTTACTGCAACCCAAACACTCAGCGAAAAAATAAAAATCTATGTTTTCCTTCCCGGGATCTGTGTGCTTCGTTTAATTCGAAAGGAACGATAAGCTACTAACCTGTTAGACTTCGACGAAAAGATACAATCTCGAACTCAAGGTGCTGCTTTTCAACGAACACCCGCTATGGTATCCACACGAACGTCTCTTATCTTTTTGGAGTGCTAGCTCACTCTGATGGATAAGCTATGTGATATTTCCAATCTGCAGCTCAAAACGTTTTTCCCCAAAAAAATGTCTCCCCACAATTCGCAGCAGGAGTTATATACGTTTTAAGTCTTTCAGTTTTCCCACAACTCTTTTCGTAAAAGAGTTGTGTTCATAACTAACTATCACAATCTTGCAGATACTCAAATATCTTATATGATAGAGTTGTGTTCATAACCAACTATCACAATCTCACAGATACTCAAATATCTTATGTAATAAGAGTCCTTTATCTGTAACAGTTACAGATAAACTGCAGATCCTTTTAAATATTATTATCTCATAATAATAATTAATATTAATAATAAAAATATTTATTATTATTAATTATACTAATGGGCTTTTAGCCCATTAATATAACAAATCAAC
The DNA here is from genome assembly GCF_001659605.2 of Manihot esculenta. Classification (NCBI taxonomy): domain Eukaryota; kingdom Viridiplantae; phylum Streptophyta; class Magnoliopsida; order Malpighiales; family Euphorbiaceae; genus Manihot; species Manihot esculenta. The sequence goes on from NC_035172.2 coordinate 20,238,577, forward strand.
AACGTTCTTTTGTGTGTGACCCAATAGGCTCATATTAATTGGCAATAGGCCCAGTCCCACAAGGCCCATAAATCATAAGCGGCCTCTAGCAAGACATTATGACTACCCAATTAATAAGAGATCGATAGTCCGATAAAGCCTAATAAATAGAATATGTATTAATCCCTTTGTCACACGATATCTAGTTTGAACATAAATCATGGTCAATGTCAAACTTATGATTTCTCGATCTCTAAGTAGACTGATAAATTCAAATGATATTGATCACACTATCAATTCATTTGAGCACGGCCATGCATTTCTCAGTCTCACTTATCGAGGGGCCCAGAAGATATCTCTCTCAAAGAGAGAGACAAATTCTTTCTTGATTGTTTAATATCCTCTACATAATTTCTATTATGCTCAATCATAACCTTTATAACTGTCCGATTAAAGACAATGTTTGGTTATGTCAAAACATAACAGTCTTTAAGTTGGAAACTATGACAATCTCAAGTCAAAGGATTAAGACTTAACTATTTTGAGATTCACTTATGACAATAACCTATGTAGTGATCTCAGTGCGAGTCCATCCAATACTTTGTTCTCTAACAAGTGTCTATGATTATTGAATTATATCAACATATACATAATCATCTCATGATTATCAATCAATAACCATACTAGTTATATTTTATTATACCATACTAGTTATATTTTATTATTATCAACATAATAATAAGTAACCATGGATGTTAATCATTATTATGTAACATGCAAACAAATAATAATGATAGTAAAACCTCTTTTATTAATAACCAAAATGACATATAAAAAGGTCCAAAATAATGGCCTAGGACAAATACACTAACAATCTCCCACTTGCACTAGGACTAATCATACAAATATCTAATACCCATAGACCTAGTGTGCTGATCATGCTTGACCTGTGAGAGAGGCTTGATCAGTGGATCTACAATGTTATCATTTGTGTTCACTTTGCATATTTTGATATCTCCCCTATCAATGATCTCTTAAATAAGGTGATATCGCTTGAGTATATGTTTAGATCTCTGATGAGATTTGGCCTCCTTTGTCTATGCTATGGCACCATTACTATCACAATAAAGGTCCATAGGATTTGCAATGTTGGGAACCATTCCCAACTCTGTGATGAATTTCTTTAACCAAACTGCCTCATTAGTTGCATCTGATGCTGCTATATACTCAGCTTCTGTTGTAGAATCTGCTACAGTGCTCTGCTTGGAACTTTTCCAACTAACAGCTCCACTATTTAAATTGAATACAAATCCTGACTGCAATCTGAAGTCATCTATGTCGGTTTGGAAACTAGCATCTGTGTAACCTTTTACAACTAGCTCGTCTTCCAAACCTCCATAAACTAGGAATGCATCCTTAGTCCTTCTAATGTACTTTAGGATATTCTTAACAGCTGTCCAGTGACTTTCATCAGGATCTGCCTGATATCTGCTTATTGTGCTCAAGGCATATGAGACGTCTGGTCTAGTACATAACATGGCATACATGATAGATCCAATAGCAGAAGCATAAGGAATCTTATTCATCCGTTCTCGCTCATCAGATGTCATAGGACATTGATTCTTGCTGAGATGAATACCATGAGACATGGGCAAGAATCCTCTTTTGGAATCTTGCATGCTGAACCTTTTCAGCACTTTGTCAATATAAGTATTTTGACTCAGACCGATTATCCTCTTGGATCTATCCCTATAGATCTTAACACCAAGGATATATGCAGCCTCACCTAAGTCCTTCATTGAAAAAGAATTCCCTAACTAAGTCTTAACCTTTTGCAAGGTAGGGATATCATTTCCAATGAGTAATATGTCATCCACATATAGAACTAGAAACACAACTGCACTCCCACTAACCATCTTGTAAACACAAGGTTCATTTTCATTCTTGATGAATCCAAAGTCTCTGACTATCTCATCAAAATGAAGATTCCAGCTCTGAGAAGCTTGCTTCAATCCATAAATGGATCTTTGAAGCTTGCAAATCTTTCCAGAATTCTCAGGGATTACAAAACCCTCAGGTTGTGTCATGTACACATCCTCGAGCAAGTTTCCATTAAGGAAAGCTATTTTGACATCCATTTGCCATATCTCGTAATCATAGTACGCAGCAATGGCAATGAGAATTGTAACTGACTTAAGCATTGCAACTGGCGAAAAGGTCTCATCATAGTCTATACCATGAGTTTGTTTGAAACTTTTCGCGCTAAGTCTTGCTTTGTAGGTATGCACATTTTCATCCATGTGAGTATTCTTCTTGAAAACCCATTTGCAACCAATGGTCTTGACACCCTCAGGGGGATCAATTAATGACCAAACTCGATTGTCATACATAGATTGCATTTTAGATTTCATGGCAGAAAGCCATTTCTCAGAATCTGGACCTGACACAGCCTCTTGATAGGTAGTATGCTCATCTTGATCAATGAGCAAAAGTTCACGACTGTCAGTCATGAGAAATCCATATCTCTCAGGCTGATGACGTTTCCTATCAGATTTGCATGGGACTTATATCATCCTTTCAGCTTCCACAACTGTTTGTGGTTCTGGAAGTGGTTCTATCGGCAGGTCAATGCTCTCTTGTGGTGCTTGAGTTTCCTCAAGTCGCACTGTACTCCCACTGAATCTTTGAGAGATAAATTCCTTTTCTAAAAAGGTATCATTTCGAGCAACAAACACTTTGTTCTCTGAGGGAATATAGAAATAGTATCCTTTGGTTTCCTTAGGATACCCCACAAAATTGCACTTGATAGATTTTAGAGCTAGCTTATCTAAAATTGGGCATTTCACATAAGCCTCACAACCCCAAATCTTAAGAAAAGATAAACTAAGCATTTTGCCAGTCCATAACTTATATGGTGTCTTTTCCACCGCTTTCGATGGTACTCGGTTTAAAATGAATGCAGCTGTTTCCAAGGCATAATCCCAAAATGATAAAGGGAGTTTGTTTGACTCATCATAGATCAAACCATATCTAATAAAGTTTGATTTCTCCTTTCAGAAACACCATTCCATTGTTGAGTTCCTGGAGGAGTTAATTGTGAAACAATTCCATAATTTCTAAGATGTTCAACAAACTCTTAGCTCAAATACTCACCATCTCGATCAGATCGAAGCATTTTAATAGTTCTACCAAGTTGATTTTGTACTTCATTTTGAAAAGTTCTAAACATTTCAAATGATTCATGTTTATATTTCATTAGGTAGACATAGCCATACCTACTGAAATCATCAGTGAATGTAATGAAGTACTGATAACCTCCCCTGGCACTAATGCTTAGTGGGCCACATACATCTGTATGTATTAAGCCCAATAAGTTTGAAGCCTTTTGACCTTGTCTAGTAAAAGGGTCCTTTGTCATCTTACCAAGCAAACAAGATTCACAATTTTCAAATGATTCAAAATCAAATGAATCTAATAAACCATCCTTATGGAGCTTAGATATGCGATTCTCATTTATATGGCTAAGATGACAATGCCATAAATATGTTGGGTTTAACTCATTTGGCTTAGTTTTCTTATAAGTTATGTTATAGATATTATTGTCTCTAGAATCATCTAGATTAAGGACATAAAGGCCATCATAAGAATTTGCAATACAATAAAGAAAATCTTTATTATAAATGGAGCATTTCTTATTATTAATAAGAAATGAAAAACCTTCATCATCCAAAATAGAAACTGAAATGATATTCCTACTCAAAGTAGGAACATAAAAGTAATTGTTCAAAATTAACAAAAGCCCATTGGGCAAAACAAGTTCATAAGTCCCTATGGCTAAAGCAGCAACTCTTGCTCCATTGCCTATATGTAGGTCCACATCGCCCTTTTTCAGTTTTCTACTCCTTTTGAGACCCTACACATTTATACAAATGTGAAAACCACATCTGGTATCTAATACCCATGAAGTAGAAATAGATAAATTAATATCTATAACATAAATACATGAAGTTATAGTCTCACTACTCTTCTTCTTCTTGCACTCGTCCAAAAAGAGTTTGCAATTTCTCTTCCAATGCCCTAGTTCCTTGCAATGGAAGCAGATTCCTTCCTTAGGAACTATTTCTGTAATACCCGGCTAGACTCCGGTATCGGAATTCCTACCGTCCGGTGGAATTTCGGATGTCGGGAACTTCTAGAAGGGTAAAGACATGTTTTATAAAATGTTTTCATGAATTTTAATGTTTTAAGTATGAAAGAAAATGAGTTTTTGCATGAAAATAGCATTGGAGGAAAACCCAGGTTCGGCCGCCGAAAGGCGAGTTCGGCCGCCGAACATGCATGCGTTTTGGAGGCACGTTAGGCCCCCGAAAGCATGAGTGAGGGAAGTCAAGGTTCGGCCGCCGAAAGTCAAGTTCGGCCGCCGAACATTGCTTGGATGCGGAGGCACATTCGGCCCCCGAACGTGGCCTGGCCAGCCACCTATAAAAGGGTCCCTTAGCCGAAAATGGGCGAGCTTTTTCTCCCCATTTCGGCCAAGGTGAGCATTCCGCCATCTTTCCCCAATCTTGAGTTTTTCCTTCCTTTTTCCATGATCTTTACAAGTTTATAACTTTGTTTTTGAAGATCTTTGAGCTTAGAACGAGTTTTGGAGCTTGGAGACCAAAAGTTGGAACTTCTCCCATCTCCAAGTTTAGATCTCCTCAACCCTCGATCTTCAAGAGGTAAGGGCCGATCTTAAACTCCTTTTATGTTTTAAAGAAGTTTTAAGAAGTTTTATGGGGTAGAAATGCATGTTTAAGTTAGTTGAGCTATGTTAGGTTTTATGTGATTTTTTGAGCAATGTAGCTTGTTATGAGTATGTTGAATTGTTGTAGTTGGGGTATTTGATGTTTTGAGACCCCTAGGAACTTGTATGCATGTTTTAGTTGAACTATATGCATGATTTGTGGGTTTGGAGGCGAAAATGCACAAAGAAGCCAAGTTTCTGCCCTTTGGCAGAAACCAGGTTCGGCAGCCGAAGGCACTTTCGGCCGCCGAACATGGCTGGGGAGGCAGGCCTTTCGGCTGCCGAAGATGCCCCCGAAAAGAGACTTTCGTCTCTGTCTGGCACTTTCGGCCGCCGAAGGTGCCGCCGAACCTACCTGAGTTTCGTCTCTGTCCAGGACTTTCGGCCGCCGAAGGTGCAGCCGAAAGTGCCCTGTTCAGCCATTTCATGCATATTTTTCCATGGTTATTTCATGATGTTTTAGGGGGTTTTTGGGGAGTTTATTAGAGTTATGTTTATATATGTTCGGTCCCTCATTGGAGTCCACCCGTGTAGGATCGGACCCGAGGAACCGAGGACCTCAGCAGTGAGATAGCTGCTTCAAAGTCTGTAGAGCTTCAGCCAGAGGTGAGTGGAATGAACCTTAAGTTTTTAAATAAATGAAATGTAACTTTTTGAGCATGTTCATGCATCATATATGCCATGTGATATTATAGGGTGTTTGCATTAGTAATCACGAATATGTTGCATTGCATAATATGATGTGGATGCGGATTGGCTATTGGATGATCCTCTAGTCCTCCTATGTTATGATATGATAATGATGATACGGTATGGATTACCAGTGAGGCCCATTCTACGCCCCTGGACTATGTTAAGAGAAAGACCAGTGAGGCCCATTCTACGCCCCTGGCATATTGGAATGTTATGTTATGTTATGCATGTAAGAGAAAGACCAGTGAGGCCCATTCTACGCCCCTGGCACGACTGGGCTATGTTGAGGACTATAGGTGACAATACCATCCTTATGTGATATGTTTGAGATGTGTTGCATTTCATGGAAGCATGAAATATTTTATTATATGTTTTCTCTATTCTGCTCACTGGGCTTTATAGCTCACCCCTCTCCCCTAACCCCAGATGTGCAGGTACAGGGTAGACCAGGAGGTTAGCCAGAGTATGAAGTGATGTTTATGTAATAGTTAGATTGTGGACATGACAAATGTATTATGATGTAATGTGAATGTATTTTAAGTTATGTAAAGTAATTTGAGTATTGAGGATAGAGTGTGCTTGACCAATGCAGATTGTTAATCCCACTTGTATGTACATGGTCCTTATGATATGAGATATGAGGTTATGTTTCAACCAAGCTGATGTATGATGAGATACCCCATTGGAGCATTTGATGAGGACTCCAGTGGAGGTTTATGTTATGTTTATGTTTATGTTCAGGTTGAGCTTGGTTGTTATATGAAAATGTTTACAGGTTTATGAGTATTGTTGATCATGTATGGGATTAAACAGGATTACAGGTTATGTTAGGCTTGCTACGGGTCCCGGCGGCCTTACGCCGATCTGGATCCTAGCGCCGGTAGCGGTCCGGATTTCCGGGCTGTTACAGAATGGTATCAGAGCCCTAGGTTCATATGGTCGGACCTAGAGTGTCGGGCTCATAGATGTTATAGAAGGTCAAGCACAATAGGAAAGGTCATGTCCACTAGGATAGGATGTGGAGTCCTGTCTTACATGATGATGTGATATGCCATGATTATATGCATGTGCATAAATGATATGTTATGTATGCTATGATATGTGATGTATGTGATGCGGGTTCATGTGTGCCCACATGAACCATATGATGCTGATGTTTGTGATATGTGTGGTTTCTCAGAAACAGGATGAGAGGAACTCGTCGATCAGCAAGATTGACTGGAGTGCCACCTGAGGATGAGGGCATGAGCGCCCGTCCTCCAGCATTGCCTAGGGCAATGTCTAGCAGGTCCAACAGGGACAGAGTAGCAAGAGACCCTAGAAGGTCTCTGGATCTGGGTAGGAGCAGATCAGTCAGAGGGACAGTTCAGGGAGGAGCGTCAGAGGATATGGGGGATGATATGGACGTAGAACAGAGGAGGGATGGCAGTTTGGGGATGAGTATGCCAGAGGAAGGTATGGGAGAGTCCCAAGGAGGCACTCAGGCCTCGGGTTTTGTTCAGCCACCTCATTACCCACCTTTCTCACAGAATCCCGGGTATTCGATGGGAGGTACATCGGATTACCCTAGTTTTAGCCCTTACCCCACACAGATGCCATACCCACCATATTACCCACCGTACTCTCAGTACCCAATGTATCCACCTCCACCCTACTATCCAAATCCAACAAATCCTACCTCAGAAAATGTTGCACCACCTCCACCACCTACAGAACCAGCAGCCCCAGTTACTCAACCTCCTAACCCTAGCTCATCCAGAGGGAGCAAGGTCAAGATGACCGACTACATGAAGCTGGGTGCTCCCCAATATGAGAGTGGTGATGACCCATTTATGTATCTGGAGAGGGTCAAAATGATAACAGACGAGATAGGGGCGGATGACAGTAGAGCCATTCAGATGGCTGGGTTCACCCTAAAATGCAAGAAGGCCCGTGAGTGGTTCAAGAACTACATCAAACCGAGGGTGGACAGTCTTCCATGGGAGGATTTCGCAAATGAGTTTGCAGGATGGGCTTTCCCTGATAGTTCAAGGGAATTGAAGATAATAGAGTTCTAGCAGTTGAGGCAGACTGATGACATGAGTGTAGATGAATATACTGATAGGTTTATGGAGTTGCTGCCATTTGCTGGGCAGGACCTTAGCACAGACCAGAAGAAGTCAAGGAGGTATATCATGAAGCTCCATCCCAGGTATTCCTCCTTGGTACAGTCAGCAGATAGAGAGAGTTTTCACACCATAGTCGATTTGGCTAGGAGAATGGAGGCTAGTGCTATCGTCGAGGGAAAAGTCAAACAGTCAGCAGCACAGCCTTCCGGTTCCAAAACCCCAGGTAGGGGGAAAGAGGATCCTTCTTCCTTAAGCTCAGGCAGTAAGAGGTGGATCAGTACCACCAAGAAGCAGAAGAAGAACAAGTTCTGGAGCAAGATCAAGTCAGGTCTGGGATTAGGAAGTGGCTCGAGCTCAGGTGCAGACAATGTAGCATGTGTGAAGTGTGGTAAACCACACAGGGGAGTGTGCCTCTATGGGTCCAGAGCCTGCTTCAGATGTGGGCAGGAGGGACATATGGCTCGGGATTGTCCTAGAGCAGCTGTTATGGCACAGCCCCAGCAGACAGGTTCAGGCAGTGTGGCTCAGCCAGTAGCTCCAGCCATGACTCAGGCCAGTGGCAGAGGTAGAGGGAGAGGAGCAGCCTCTTCTTCAGCGGGTTTCAGAGGTGAAGGTCCGTCAGCTCCAGCGAGGATCTTCACAATGACACAGCAAGAGGCGAACACATCCAACACCGTGGTGGCAGGTAATCTCATCATTGGTTGTTCTGATGTGTATGCATTGATGGACCCTGGTGCATCTCATTCTTTCATCGCTCCGAGAGCCGTGCAGAGGTTAGGGTTGATGGTCTCTGAGTTAGAGTGTCCCCTATGGGTCAGTGGACCCAAGTGTGACCCGTCAGTGGCAGAGTCAGTCTGCCAATGTAGTCCAGTTTTTGTGGAGGGAAGATGCATGTCCGCCGACCTTGTGGTTCTAGAGTTGACTGATTTTGACGTCATTCTAGGGATGGACTGGTTATCTACCCATGGTGCTACCTTGGACTGCAGGGACAAAGTAGTTAAGTTCAGATGTCAGGACGGGTCAGAAGTCGTCTTCAGAGGAGACAAAAGGGGTACACCTAGAGGTATGATATCGGCCCTACAGGTTCGTAGGCTGCTCAGGAGGGGTTGTCAGGGTTTTCTAGCTCACGTGAGAGAGCTAGACAGTCAGGTTAGAGAGCCCGCCTCAGTGCCAGTGGTCAGAGAGTTCTTAGACGTGTTCCCAGACGAGCTTCCAGGTTTACCACCTGCTAGGGAGATAGAGTTCGAGGTAGAGTTAATGCCTGGAACGAGACCGATCTCTATCCCTCCCTACAGGATGGCCCCAGCTGAGTTGAAAGAATTGAAAGAACAGTTGCAAGATCTGGTAGATAAGGGCTTCATCCGACCGAGTACCTCACCTTGGGGTGCTCCAGTGCTGTTTGTAAGAAAGAAGGATGGATCCCTTAGACTTTGTATCGACTACAGGCAGTTGAACAAAGTCACTACCAAGAATAGGTACCCTCTACCAAGGATCGATGATCTATTCGACCAGCTAGCCGGAGCGGGTTGTTTCTCCAAAATAGATCTAAGATCGGGGTACCATCAGCTAAGGATAAGGGATGAAGATGTGCCGAAGACAGCTTTTAGGACCAGATATGGGCACTATGAGTTCCTTGTGATGCCGTTCGGGTTAACCAACGCCCCTGCAGCATTCATGGACCTCATGAACAGAGTGTTTAGCCAGTACCTGGATCACTTCGTTATTGTCTTCATAGATGATATCTTAGTGTATTCCAGGAATGCAGAGGAGCATGCCCATCATCTGAGGATAGTTCTACAGACCTTGAGGGAACATGGCTTGTATGCCAAGTTCTCCAAGTGTGAGTTCTGGTTAAGGAGCATCTCATTCTTGGGGCATGTAGTGTCAGAGAATGGAATAGAAGTAGACCCCAAGAAAGTGGAGGCTGTGACTAACTGGCCTAGACCCACCACAGTGACGGAGATCAGAAGTTTCTTGGGTTTGGCTGGTTATTACAGGAGGTTCGTTCAGGACTTCTCAAAGATTGCAGCTCCTCTAACCGGATTGACCAGGAAGAACCAGAGGTTCGTATGGACCGATCAGTGTGAAGAAAGTTTTGAGGAGCTTAAGAAGAGGTTAACTTCAGCACCAGTGTTAGCTCTGCCAACTAGCAATGAGGACTTCACAGTGTTCTGTGATGCATCCAGAGTAGGTTTGGGTTGTGTGTTGATGCAGAAAGGCAAGGTGATCGCTTATGCTTCTAGACAGCTAAAGAGGCATGAGTTGAATTACCCCACACACGATCTTGAGATGGCAGCAGTCATCTTTGCACTCAAGATGTGGAGGCATTACCTCTATGGGGTAAAATGTGAGATCTTCACAGATCATAAGAGCCTGCAGCACATCTTGAGTCAGAGAGATTTGAATTTGAGACAGAGGAGATGGGTAGAACTGCTCAGTGACTATGATTGCAGAATCCAGTACCATCCGGGTAAGGCGAATGTTGTGGCAGACGCCCTAAGCCGGAAGTCACTAGGCAGTTTATCCCACATCACGGCAGAGAGGAGACCGGTGGTGAAGGAGTTTTACAAGCTCATGAATGAAGGCCTACAGTTAGAGTTGTCTGGTACAGGTGCTTTGATTGCACAGATGAGAGTGACACCCGTGTTTCTGGAGCAGGTGGCTCAGAAACAGCATGAGGACCCAGAGTTAGTGAAGATTGCCAGGGCTGTTCAGTCAGGCAAAAATGAAGAGTTTAGGTTCGACAGTAAGGGGATCCTCCGCTACGGGAGCAGATTATGTGTACCAGATGACATAGGGCTTAAGGGAGACATTATGAGGGAAGCTCATAATGCAAGATACAGCGTTCACCCCGGAGCCACCAAGATGTATCAAGATTTAAAGAAGGTTTATTGGTGGCCAGCGATGAAGAAAGAAGTGGCACAGTTTGTGTCCGCCTGCGAAGTATGTCAGAGGGTGAAGCTGGAACATCAGAAGCCGGCTGGAATGCTTAACCCGCTACCTATTCCAGAATGGAAATGGGAGAATATAGCTATGGACTTCGTAGTGGGGTTACCGGCGACGTCCAACAGATTGGACTCCATATGGGTGATTGTGGACAGACTCACCAAATCTGCTCACTTCATCCCTGTCAGGAGTGGCTATTCTGTGGACAAGTTGGCGCAGGTATATGTAGACGAGATAGTCAGACTGCATGGGGTTCCCGTTTCTATAGTGTCAGATAGAGGGCCCCAGTTCACCTCCAGGTTTTGGCGGAGTCTGCAGGATGCCATGGGTACCAGGTTGGATTTTAGCACTGCCTTCCATCCACAGACAGACGGACAGTCAGAGAGGACCATCCAGACCATAGAAGATATGCTAAGAATGTGTGTGCTGGACTTTGGCGGTTCTTGGAGGCAGCATCTGCCTTTGGTGGAGTTTGCCTACAATAACAGTCATCATGCTAGCATCGGGATGGCTCCATATGAAGCATTATATGGAAGGAAGTGCAGGTCACCTGTTTGCTGGGAAGAAGTTGGAGAGAAGGCCTTGGCAGGGCCTGAGTTAGTAGAGATCACTAGCAGGGTGGTACCCATCATCAGAGAGAGAATCAAGACTGCTGCGAGCAGACAGAAGAGTTATGCAGACATCCGCAGAAAGCTAGTAGAGTTTCAGGAGGGGGATCTAGTATTGCTCAAGGTGTCTCCAATGAAAGGGGTGGTTCGGTTTGGTAAGAAAGGTAAGCTAGCTCCACGGTACATCGGACCCTTTGAAGTCTTGCAAAAGATTGGGAGTGTATCGTACAAGCTGGACTTGCCTGCATCTATGGACAGAATCCATCCGGTTTTCCATGTTTCCATGTTAAGAAAGTATGTGTCAGATCCGAGCAAGGTTCTTAGTGAGCCTGATGTGGAGGTCCAAGAGGATCTCACCTATGTAGAGCAACCAGTGCGGATTCTTGACGCTCAGATCAGAAAGTTGAGAAACAAGGAAATCCCAATGGTGAAAGTCCTTTGGAACCACCACAACATAGAAGAATGCACTTGGGAGACACGGGAGTCCATGCTCCAGCAATATCCCCACCTCTTTTAAGGTTAGTCTCTATGTGTTTTATGTGTATGAGGTGATGGTTCTATGCATGTGCTAGTTGAGGAACATTCGGGGACGAATGTTCTTAAGGGGGGGAGAATGTCATATCCGGCTAGACTCCGGTATCGGAATTCCTACCGTCCGGTGGAATTTCGGATGTCGGGAACTTCTAGAAGGGTAAAGACATGTTTAATAAAATGTTTTCATGAATTTTAATGTTTTAAGTATGAAAGAAAATGAGTTTTTGCATGAAAATAGCATTGGAGGAAAACCCAGGTTCGGCCGCCGAAAGGCGAGTTCGGCCGCCGAACATGCATGCGTTTTGGAGGCACGTTAGGCCCCCGAAAGCATGAGTGAGGGAAGTCAAGGTTCGGCCGCCGAAAGTCAAGTTCGGCCGCCGAACATTGCTTGGATGCGGAGGCACATTCGGCCCCCGAACGTGGCCTGGCCAGCCACCTATAAAAGGGTCCCTTAGCCGAAAATGGGCGAGCTTTTTCTCCCCATTTCGGCCAAGGTGAGCATTCCGCCATCTTTCCCCAATCTTGAGTTTTTCCTTCCTTTTTCCATGATCTTTACAAGTTTATAACTTTGTTTTTGAAGATCTTTGAGCTTAGAACGAGTTTTGGAGCTTGGAGACCAAAAGTTGGAACTTCTCCCATCTCCAAGTTTAGATCTCCTCAACCCTCGATCTTCAAGAGGTAAGGGCCGATCTTAAACTCCTTTTATGTTTTAAAGAAGTTTTAAGAAGTTTTATGGGGTAGAAATGCATGTTTAAGTTAGTTGAGCTATGTTAGGTTTTATGTGATTTTTTGAGCAATGTAGCTTGTTATGAGTATGTTGAATTGTTGTAGTTGGGGTATTTGATGTTTTGAGACCCCTAGGAACTTGTATGCATGTTTTAGTTGAACTATATGCATGATTTGTGGGTTTGGAGGCGAAAATGCACAAAGAAGCCAAGTTTCTGCCCTTTGGCAGAAACCAGGTTCGGCAGCCGAAGGCACTTTCGGCCGCCGAACATGGCTGGGGAGGCAGGCCTTTCGGCTGCCGAAGATGCCCCCGAAAAGAGACTTTCGTCTCTGTCTGGCACTTTCGGCCGCCGAAGGTGCCGCCGAACCTACCTGAGTTTCGTCTCTGTCCAGGACTTTCGGCCGCCGAAGGTGCAGCCGAAAGTGCCCTGTTCAGCCATTTCATGCATATTTTTCCATGGTTATTTCATGATGTTTTAGGGGGTTTTTGGGGAGTTTATTAGAGTTATGTTTATATATGTTCGGTCCCTCATTGGAGTCCACCCGTGTAGGATCGGACCCGAGGAACCGAGGACCTCAGCAGTGAGATAGCTGCTTCAAAGTCTGTAGAGCTTCAGCCAGAGGTGAGTGGAATGAACCTTAAGTTTTTAAATAAATGAAATGTAACTTTTTGAGCATGTTCATGCATCATATATGCCATGTGATATTATAGGGTGTTTGCATTAGTAATCACGAATATGTTGCATTGCATAATATGATGTGGATGCGGATTGGCTATTGGATGATCCTCTAGTCCTCCTATGTTATGATATGATAATGATGATACGGTATGGATTACCAGTGAGGCCCATTCTACGCCCCTGGACTATGTTAAGAGAAAGACCAGTGAGGCCCATTCTACGCCCCTGGCATATTGGAATGTTATGTTATGTTATGCATGTAAGAGAAAGACCAGTGAGGCCCATTCTACGCCCCTGGCACGACTGGGCTATGTTGAGGACTATAGGTGACAATACCATCCTTATGTGATATGTTTGAGATGTGTTGCATTTCATGGAAGCATGAAATATTTTATTATATGTTTTCTCTATTCTGCTCACTGGGCTTTATAGCTCACCCCTCTCCCCTAACCCCAGATGTGCAGGTACAGGGTAGACCAGGAGGTTAGCCAGAGTATGAAGTGATGTTTATGTAATAGTTAGATTGTGGACATGACAAATGTATTATGATGTAATGTGAATGTATTTTAAGTTATGTAAAGTAATTTGAGTATTGAGGATAGAGTGTGCTTGACCAATGCAGATTGTTAATCCCACTTGTATGTACATGGTCCTTATGATATGAGATATGAGGTTATGTTTCAACCAAGCTGATGTATGATGAGATACCCCATTGGAGCATTTGATGAGGACTCCAGTGGAGGTTTATGTTATGTTTATGTTTATGTTCAGGTTGAGCTTGGTTGTTATATGAAAATGTTTACAGGTTTATGAGTATTGTTGATCATGTATGGGATTAAACAGGATTACAGGTTATGTTAGGCTTGCTACGGGTCCCGGCGGCCTTACGCCGATCTGGATCCTAGCGCCGGTAGCGGTCCGGATTTCCGGGCTGTTACAATTTCCTTAGGAACTTTTGCCTTGGCTTGCAGTTTAGGCTTGCCTCGTCCCTTAGGCCCATTACCACCTTTAGACTTAGGCTTCCCCTTATTTTTCATGGGCTTACCCTTATTGACATTCAAAATTTGAGTAGGCCTTTTCTTAATATTTACCTCAGCTATTTTTAGCATCCCATGCAGCTCAGGAATGAATTTCTCCATGTTGTTCATGTTATAGTTCATGACAAACTGAGAAAAACTACCAAATAAAGAATGTAGGATCAAATCCGTGGAGAGTTCTAAACTCAAAGGATAGCCAAGCCTAGCAAGGTGATCAATGTAGCCTTTCATTTTCAAAACATGAGCATTAACTGATTCACCTTTAGCCATTTTGCAATCATACAATGCAATGGTAGTTTCATACCTATCCTACCTTGCTTGCTATTGGAAAGCCTGTTTGAGATGGACACTCATCTCATAGGCCTCAAGGTGCTCCAAATCCTTCTGAAGTTCTGGGCATATAGTTGCCAACATAAGACATCCAATGTCATTAGAATCATCCATATGCTTCTTATGCTTGTTCTTAACAGCATTAGTAGCATCAGCAGGAGGTGGTTCAGGGATAGCTTCATCAAGCACATAGGACTTTTTCTCTTGCTTGAGAATAATTCTCAAGTTTCTAAACTAGTCAACAAAATTAGTCCCATTTTCTTTCAGTTTATCTTTCTCAAGGATGGATCGCAGTGATAAAGTGGAATTGTTATTAGCAGCCATAATGATCTACAAAATATGCACATATAATCAATTTAGTAAATTAATATTGAGGTGATAATAATCTCCCACTAAAATACAACCCTCAAAAAGAATTATTACAATAATAATATTTTAGTGGGCTAAGATCCATATTTCACCTAATTTCAAGTCAGCTTTGGCATGACGCTTAGAATTAAGTTATTTAGGTAGGTAACTCCTTACCAATTACATCTAATGTAACTCTTAGATTATGACGTGTTGACATCATATGTCAAATGCATGTTATAGCCCATCTAATGTCTTAGACCCAAAACCGTTTTGATAGCCTAATTAAGCCCAATCAAAATTAAATAAATGAGTAACTATTACTCATCCTATCTTACTAAGATAACCTAAGCACTTTGCTTTGGCAAAACCTGCATTTTGGTGATCTTAGTATTGATAGGTATTTAATACATGGGTGGCATTAAACTTAAAATTTTAGAGTGAGAGTTCAACTTTCAATTTTAATTACATTGTCTTGCAATTATATATATCATAGCATCCTATATGCATACATATATATAAACTATCATGCATAGCATCACATACTAATATATGACAGAATATTTAAACGTGACATAGCATGGCCAAAATCTAAAATGATCTTCACAAGCCAATATGAAGATCATAAGGGGCAACCTAAGTGTAATCCTATTACATCAGTTGCAATGGAACATGTCTTTATATATTGAGTTTGCTTGTCCACACTATGGAATCTACTCGTCATTGGAAGCAAATCCACCATCACCATGGAAGCACGAGTCTTGACTTCTCCATCTTGTGGATCTCCATTTACAAAATTTAAAGAAACCTATACTATTACATTAAAATAAACGACACGCAGGCCGTATTTAAAAATTACATCTCATAGGTTAATAAGGCCATGCTATGCACCATGCCAGGACACCACATAATCATAATACATTTCATACAAACATGTTATAAACTTATTATCTTAAAGTTTATTTTGTTATTGGAACGATATCGAAGGCGCTACGCACATAGCGGTCCAGCTAAACAGAACCATTAATTGCATTAACAGATTACTGCCTAAATCCCCTTATTCTGCATATCAGTCAGATTGATTTTACTGATCTTATCAGTATTTGTTTGATCATATCAAACAATCCTTGACTATACAGAAAATGATACCATCGTTTATTAATCATATTAACAAACAACAGTAACGCATATGTATGTGTATACTTTGTGAAAACGATTTTCACATAAAGCCTGTAGATATCATGGATTCATATCACATACAAATCTATCGTTTTTAACATCATATGTAAAACGAACTATACGATTTAATTACCATGCCATTCTAGCAAACTTATATCACATATAACACATCAAACATGACATATTCGACTTAAACGAAGAGCACAGGTTGGCTCTGATACCACTGTTAGGAAATCCAGAGATTTAATGCAATCCAAACACGCAGCGAAAAAATAAAAATCTATGTTTTCCTTCTCGGGATCCATGTGCTTCGTTTAATTCGAAAGAAAGGATAAGCTACTAACTTGTTAGACTTTGACGAAAAGATACAATCTCGCACTCAAGGTGCTTCTTTTCAACGAACACCCGCTATGGTATCCACACGAACGTCTCTTATCCTTCTAGAGTGCTAGCTCACTCTGATGGATAAGCTATGTGCTATTTCCAATCTGCAGCTCAAAACATTTTTCCCCAAAAAAACATCTCCCCACAATTCGCAGCAAGAGTTATATACGTTTTAAATCTTTCAGTTTTTCCACAACTCTTTTCGTGAAAGAGTTGTGTTCATAACTAACTATCACAATCTTGCAGATACTCAAATATCTTATGTGAAAGAGTCCTTTATCTGTAACAGTTACAGATAGACTACGGATCCTTTTAAATATTATTATCTCATAATAATAATTAATATTAATAATAAAAATCTTTATTATTATTAATTATACTATTGAGCTTTTAGTCCATTAATATAACACATCAACAACGTTCTTTTGTGTGTGACTCAATAGGCTCATATTAATTGGCAATAGGCCCAGTCCCACATGGCCCATAATTCATAAGCGGCCTCTAGCAAGACATTATGACTACCCAATTAATATGATGATCGATAGTCCGATAAAGCCTAATAAATAGAATATGTATTAATCCCTTTGTCACACGATATCTAGTTTGAACATAAGTCATGGTTAATGTCAAACTTATGATTTCTCGATCTCTAAGTAGACTGATAAATTCAAATGATATTGATCACACTATCAATTCATTGAGCACGGCCATGAATTTCTCAGTCTCACTTATCGAGGGGCCCAGAAGATCTCTCTCTCAAAGAGAAACAAATTCTATCTTGATTGTTTAATATCCTCTATATAATTTCTATTATACTCAATCAGAACCTTTATGACTGTCCGATTAAAGACAATTTTTTGTTATATCAAAATATAACAGTCCTTATGTTGGAACCTATGACAATCTCAAGTTAAAGGATTAAGACATAACTATTTTGAGATTCACTTATGACAATAACCCATGTAGTGATCTCAGTGTAAGTCCATCCAATATTTTGTTCTCTAACAAGTATCTATGATTATTGAATTATATCAACATATACATAATCATCTCATGATTATTAATCAATAACCATACTAGTTATATTTTATTATTATGAACATAATAATAAATTACCAGGGATGTTAATCATTATTATGTAACATGCAAACAAATAATAATGATAGTAAAACCTCTTTTATTAATAATCAAAACGAATATAAAAAGGTCCAAAATAATGGTCTAGGGCAAATACACTAACAATCCGAGCATTCTTCAACCCAAAAGGAATTGCCTTATAACAATACGTGCCATTTTTAGGTATGAATGAGGTTTTCTCTTCAGCAGCTTTATCCATTGAGATTTGATGATAACTTGACATAGCATCTAGAGAAGATAAATACTCAAATTCGATCGTAGCATTAACCAATTTATTAACATTAGGAGAGGATAACAATCTTTTAGATAGACTTGATTAAGGTTGATAAAGTCTATATACATACGGCATTTACGTTAAGCTTTTTTACAAGGACTAAGTTTACTTATAAAAAGAGTCAAATAAATTTTGGGTATTGTGTTAGAGAAAGCTAATCTTTTTAATTTGAGAACTAAATCGGCAATAATTTTAAAAAGAGAACTATAATTATTAGATATCTGGATTTTGAGAAAATTCACTAGTTTATTTTATATTTTAAAACTATTTAATTAAAATATTTTTATATTTTATAAAATTAAACTCTTTAATTCTTTTAAAAAAAGTATTTACTATTTATATTAAATAGTTTGATTTTATGAAATATAAAAACATTTTAATATTTCGAAATAGTAAAGAACTAATGAAATTCTTAAAAACTTAGAGGTTTGATAATATTTCTTTTGAGATTTTCCTAATTAGTAAAGTCCACGAACGTAAAATTTATTTATTTAAAAGTATTCATATAGACAGAGATAAACTTCCATACTAATAATTAAATACAGTATGATAACAAAATTTATATTTACTATATATAAAAATATTTTATTAAATACTTATGCACAATACTATTACAAAGTATATCATATTATATAATATGATCTTACAATAATATGTTATAGCCCATTTGACAAAAAAAAAAAAAAAAGTCTATTAATTTTTGCGTTAATTTTTATTTGTAACCATAACTTTAAATTTAGATGATAAAACTAAATATTTAAAATTAACCTTAATTTTAATAAAAGTTTCATTGAATTTAAAAAAAATTAATAATAAATTATAATATAATTTTTAAAATTTTATTTAATAGCAAAATCACCCTTGAAATGAATTATTTTATTTAAAACCATCTCCTTACATGTTGCTGGAACTAAAATTATGATGACGTGGCCGGACCAGAGCCGTGTTGTAATTGACTAGACTTGCAAGAAAGATAATGTGAGGTGGTTGGTGTCTACAGTAACTATTCTAACACTTAAGTCAGTAAACTGAAGAACAAGGCCGGAGTAAGGAATTACTTAGAATTCAGAGTTTTGATGTAATATCCGGCTAGACTCCGGCGTAGGAATTCCAACTTTCCGATGGAATCTCCGTTGGAGTTCATAATCTCGGATACCGGAACCTCTAGAAGGGTAAAATATGTTTTTAAAAAATACTTTTTATGGTTTTAATATTGAGTTTTTTGAAGTAAAGTCTTTAAAATAAGAAAAATGTTTTTTAGGGATAAGCCCAGGTTCGGCCGCCGAACCTCATGTTCAGGATAAGCCCAAGTTCGGCCGCCGAACCTCATGTTCGGCGGCCGAACATGGTGCTGCTGCGGGAGCTCCTTCGGCCTCCGAAGGTGGTCTGGTCAGCCACCTATAAGAGGTCCCCAGTCCGAAAACGGGCAAGTTTTTCTCTCCATTTTCGAGCAAAGGTGAGTTCTTGCCCTCCCTTTGATGATTTTATGATTTTCTTTCAAATCCTTCAATGTTTTCACGAGTTTTCATCTTATCTTTGAAGTTTTTAAGCTTAAATCGAAGTTTTGAAGCTTGGAGACCTCCGGAGACCATTTTCTCCTAATCTCTAAGTTTGGGTCGCATCTACCTTCGATCTTCAAGAGGTAAGTGTAGATCCTTGCTTTTATTATGTTTTAAGTAAGATTTTAAGAGGTTTAAAGGTTTAATTATGCATGTTTTGGTTAGATCTAAAATGTTAGGGTTTATATTAGTTGTTAATAAATGCTTGCTTAAATGTGTTGTTTGTTGGGGATTAGACTAGTTTTATGCCTTTATGCATGAATGAGTGAATATGCATGTTTAGAATGGTTGGATGTGAGTTTTGGTGGCTTGGGCATTATGGCATAATTGGGTTCTGTCACTAAGGAAGACCCAGGTTCGACCGCCGAACCTGCTAGAGGAGGCAGCTTTTGGCCGCCTAACTCGCCCCCGAAAGGATGAACTTTCGGATATGTGGGAAAGTTTAGGTCGCTGAGCTTGCCCTAGAAGGTTAGTGACTTTCGGATCTGGAAGGGAATTTCGGCCGCCGAAACTGCCCCCGAAAGTGCCTGACTTTCGAATTTGTAGGGATCTTCGGCCGCCGAACCTGCCTCCGAAAGTCCCTTGCCCAGCCTTCCTTTGCTTATTTTGTATGCATGTTTTTTGATGTTTTAGGGGGATTTTTGGAGAGTTGTTTAGAGTCATGTTAGAGTATGTTTGGTCCCTCACTTGAGTCCACCTGTGTAGGATCGGATCTGAGAGACCGTAGAGGCCAGCAGTGAGTCAGCTGCTCCAGTGTCATTAAAGCGTCAGCCAGAGGTGAGTAGAACTGAACTATATTTTAAAGTAACTAAATTTTTAGCATGTTCATGCATCATGAACGCCATGTTATGTAATAGGTTGTTTGCATTAGAATTCACGAATATGTTGCATTACATAATTTGTTGTTGATGTGGATGGATATTGGATGACCAACTAGCCCTCGATATGACACGATATGATATGATATGATATGGAAGTCCAAGGCTTGCCCATTTTATGCCCCTAGCACGATGTAAGGGAAAGACTAGGGCTTGCCCATTCTACGCCCCTAGCACAGTTGGATATGTTATGTTATGTTTAAGAGGAAGTCCTGAGGAGCTTAATTGAGGGCCGGGCATTACTTGGATATGTAGAGGGTTACTAGTGACAAGTCCATCTTTGATGTGTATTGTTTGTGTTGTGATGCATTTCATGAAAGCATATGTTTATTAAACTGTTTTTCTTATGTTCTGCTCACTAGGCTCTTGTAGCTTACCCCTTTCCCCTAACCCCCAGGTTTGCAGGATCAGAGTTAGAGCGAGGAAGTCACCAAGGTTGATGGTATAGTTTATATAATATATAGTAGTGGACATGTAATTATGTGATGGATTAGAATTGTGCTTTGCCCTAGTTTATGTTTGATAAATCCCTGTGAACATGATTATTATGTAAATGTTTTAAATGATGAGTTATGTGGAACCAAGCTTGACATATGTGATGTTGACCATACTAGAGCATTTGATGAGGGCTCTAGTATGGGTTTTATGTTTACAGTTTATGAGGAATGCACAGGTCGAGTTTGGGGTATGAAAAGTTTAAAATTTTTATGAAAATGTATGTTCATATATGGGATTTTATCAGGTACACAGGATGTATAGTAGGCTTGCTACGGGTTCCGGCGACCTTAAGTCGACCTGAATCCTAGCACCAGTAGCGGTCTGTTTTTCGGGTCGTTACAGAGTGGTATCAGAGCCCTAGGTTCATATGGTCGGACCTAGAGTGTTGGGCTCATAGATGTTATAGAAGGGAAAGCACATTAGGAAAAATCATGTCCACTAGGATAGGATGTAGAGTCCTGTCTTGATGATGATGTGTAATGCCATGATAATATGCATGTGCATTAATGATATGCTATGTATGATGTGGGTTCATGTGTATCCGCATGAACCATATGATGCTAATGTTTATGTGATGTATGTTGTCTTTTTAGAAATCAGAATGCGAGGCACTCGTCGATCTGTAAGATTGACTGGAGTTCCACCTGAGAATGAGGGCATGGATGCCCTACCCCCTGCTCTGCCAAGAGCAAGATCTAGTAGAACCAGCAGAGGGGAAACATTAAGAGATCCTAGAAGGTCTTTTGATGTAAGCAAGAGGAGAATCGATCCAGAAAGGATATTGGCGAATGTGAGGGAAACAGAGGAAGATGATCAGAGGAGGGATGGCAGTTTAGGTGTGAGTATGTCAGAAGAGGATATGGGAGAATCTCAAGGAGGCGCTCAGACCTCGGGTTTTGCCTATCCACCCCAGTACCAACCCTATCCACAGGGACCGAGGTATCCGATGGGAGGCACATCGGATTACTCAAGTTATAACCCATATCCTTCATTCATGCCTTATCCTCCCTTTTACCCTCCATATCCACCCTACCAAATGTTTTTACCTCCACCTTTCTACCAAAATCCAACAAACCCTAACCCTGGGAATGTTGCACCACCTCCTCCTCCCCCAGCAGAACCAAGGGTTCCTAAAACCCAATCATCTAGACCCAACCCATCAGATGGGAGCAAGGTGAAGATGACAGATTACCTGAAGTTGGATGCTCCCAAGTTTAAAACAGGTGATGATCCATTTGAGTATCTCAAAACGGTGAAAATGATAACGGATGAGTTGGGAGCTAGTGACAGTAGAGCCATTCAAATGGTGGGGTTCACTTTTAAATGTAAAAAGGCGAAGGAATGGTTCAAGAACTATGTGGACCCGAGACTGGATAGCTTGTCCTGGGAGCAGTTTGCCAATGAATTTGCAAGATGGGCTTTTCCAGACAGTTCAAGGGAGCTAAAAGTAATAGAGTCTGAGCAGCTGAGGCAAACTGAAGACATGAGTGTAGATGAGTACACAGACAAATTTCAGGAGTTGCTTCAGTTTGTGGGACAGGCCTATGATACGGATCAGAAGAAAGCCAGAAGGTATACCATGAGGCTCCACCCAAGGTATTCCTCCCCCTGATCCTAGCGGCAGGAAGGGAGAGTTTCCACACTATTGTAGATGCAGCACAAAAGATGGAGGCTAGTGCCATCATTCAGGGGACAGTAAAACAGTAGGTGGCACAGTCCTCGGGTTCCAAAATCTCGAGTATAGGGAATATTGATCTCTCTTCTCTGAATGCAGCTGCCTCAGAAAGCAAAAAGTGGAATAGATCCACTAAGAAGCCAAAGAAGAACAAGTTCTGGAACAGGTTAAAGTCTGGTTTGAGAATGGGTGGTGGTTCGAGCTCTGGTTCGGATAGCTTAGGATATATGAGGTGCGGTAAGCCGCACATGGGAGTCTGTCGGTTTGGGACTACAGTATGTTTCAGATGTGGACAGGAGGGGCACATGGCACGTGAGTGTTCCAGTGCAGCCATAATAGCATAGTCCTAACAGACAGCTTCTGGCAGTGTAGCTAAGCCAGCAGCTCCAACCATGTCGCAGGGAAGAGGTAGAGGGAGAGGGACAGCCTCTTCTTCAGTAGATTCCCACGGAGAAGGTCCATCAGCTCTAGTACGGATCTTCACCCTGACTCAGCAGGAGGCTAATACGTCAAACACCGTGGTGTCAGGTAATCTCATCATTAGATGTTCTGATGTGTATGTTCTTATGGACCCTGGTGCTTCTCATTCTTTTGTTGCTCCGAGAGCCGTAGAGAGGTTGGGTTTGATAGCTTATAGGTTAGAGTATCCTCTTTGGGTCAGTGGGCCCAAGTGTCATCCATCTGTGGCAGAGTCAGTCTGCCGGTACAGTCTAGTGTTTGTTGAGGGTAGATGCCTTCCAGCTGGCCTTGTGGTTCTAGATTTGACTGATTTTGACGTCATTCTAGGGATGAATTGGCTTTCTACTCACGGTGCTACCTTGGATTGCAGAGACAAGGTAGTCAGGTTCAGAGATCAGGATGGATCAGAGGTAGTCTTCAGAGGGAATAGAGTAGGGATGCTTAGAGGTTAGATATCATCCCTTCAGGCTCGTAGGTTACTTAGGAGGGGTTGTCAAGGTTTTCTTACTCATCTCAGAGAGCTTAACAATCAGGTTGGGGAACCAGCTTCAGTGCCCGCAGTCAAAGAGTTCCTAGATGTTTTGCCAGACGAGCTGCTAGGTTTACCACCTGCTAGGGAGATAGAGTTTGAAATTGAAGTGATGCCAGGAACCAGACCCATCTCTATTCCTCCCTACAGGATGGCACCTGCAGAGTTAAAGGAATTGAAAGAGCAGTTGCAAGAGTTGGTAGATAAGGGTTTCATTCGACCTAGTACCTCACCTTGGAGTGCTTCAGTGTTGTTTGTGAAGAAGAAGGATGGATCCTTAAGACTTTGTATTGACTACAGACAGTTGAACAAGGTCACTACCAAGAATAGTATCCGTTACCCAGGATTGATGATCTATTTGATCAGCTAGCAGGAGCCGGTTGTTTCTCCAAGATAGATTTGAGATCCGGGTACTACCAGTTGAGGGTCAGAGAAGAAGATGTGCCAAAGACAGCTTTCAGGACCAGATATGGGCACTATTAGTTCCTAGTGATGCTATTCAGGTTAACCAATGCCCCGCAGCATTCATGGACCTCATGAATAGAGTTTTTAGTCAGTTTCTGGATCACTTCGTTATTGTCTTCATTGACGATATCTTAGTGTATTCCAGGAACGCAGAGGAGTATGCCCATCATCTGAGGATTGTGTTGCAGACCCTGAGAGAACACGACTTGTATGCCAAGTTGTCCAAGTGTGAATTCTAGTTGAGGAGCATTTCTTTCTTGGGGCATGTGGTGTCAGAAAAGGGAATTGAGGTAGATCCCAAGAAAGTTGAAGCTGTAGCTAACTGGCCTAGACCCACTACAGTAACAGAGATTAAAAGCTTTTTGGATTTGGCAGGTTACTACAGGAGGTTCGTACAAGACTTCTCTAGAATTATTGCTCCTATGACCAGGCTGACCAAAAAGAATTAGAGGTTTGTTTGGTCAGAACAATGTGAAGAGAGTTTTGAAGAGCTGAAAAGAAGGTTGACGTCAGCACCGGTGTTAGCTCTGCCTACGAGTAATGAAGACTTTACGGTGTTTTGTGATGCGTCCCGAGTGGGACTAGGTTGTGTGTTGATGCAGAGTGAAAGGGTAATTGCTTATGCTTCTAGGCAGCTGAAGAAGCACGAGTTGAATTACCCTACACACGATCTAGAGATGGCAACCGTGATCTTTGCACTCAAGATGTGGAGACATTACCTATATGGGGTAAAATGTGAGATCTTCACAGATCATAAAAGTCTGCAGTACATCTTGAGTCAGAAAGAGTTGAACCTGAGGCAGAGAAGATGGGTAGAACTGCTTAGTGACTATGATTGCAAGATCCAATATCATTCGAGAAAGGCAAATGTTGTAGTAGATGCTCTCAGCCAGAAATCACTTGGCAGTTTATCCCACGTTACAGCAGAGAGAAGACCGGTGGTGAGGGAATTCTACAAGCTGATCAGTGAAGATTTACAGCTAGAGTTGTCTAGTACAGGTGCACTAGTGGCTTAGATGAGAGTGACACCCGTGTTTCTGGATCAAGTGGCATAGAAACAGCATAAGGATCCCGAGTTGGTGAAAATTGTCAGGACTGTTCAGTCAGGCAAGAATGAGGAGTTTCGTTTCGACAACAAATGGATCCTCTGTTACGGAAACAGGTTATGTGTACCAGATGACGTGAGTTTGAAGGGAGACATTATGAGAGAAGCTCATAATGCCAGGTATAGCGTTCACCCTGGGGCCACCAAAATATACCGGGACCTGAAGAAATTTTATTAATAGCCAGCTATGAAGAGAAAAGTGGTGCGATTTGTGTTTGCATGTCAGATCTGTCAAAGGGTGAAGCTAGAGCATCAGAAGCCAGCTGGGATGCTCAACCCACTACCGATTCTAGAGTGAAAATGGAAAAATGTGGCAATGGATTTCGTAGTGGGGTTGCCAGCAACGTCCAATAAATTAGACTCTATATGGGTGATAGTGGACAGACTGACCAAATCTGCTCACTTCATTCCTGTCAGGAGTGGCTACTCTCTGGAAAAATTGGCACAGGTTTATATGGACGAGATCGTCAGGCTTCATGGGGCTCCAGTTTCAATTGTATCAGATAGGAGACCCCAGTTTACCTCCAGGTTTTGGCGGAGTCTGCAGAATGCTATGGGTACAAGGCTAGACTTTAGCACTGCCTTTCATCCACAGACTGACGGACAGTCAGAGAGGACCATCCAAACCATAGAAGACATGTTAAGAATGTGCATGCTAGATTTTGGCAGTTCTTGGAGGCAACATCTGCCATTGGTGGAGTTCGCCTACAATAACAGCTATCATGCTAGCATAGGGATGGCTCCTTATGAAGCCCTATACGGGAGGAAGTGCAGGTCACCTGTTTGCTGGGAAGAAGTGGAAGAAAGTGCTCTAGCAGGGCCAGAGTTAGTTGAGATCACCAGCAGGGTAGTGCCCATTATCAGAGAAAGAATCAGAACAGCAGTGAGCAGGCAAAAGAGTTATGTAGACGTCCGCAGGAAGCATGTTGTGTTCTAGGAGAGGGATAGGGTATTGCTTAAGGTGTCTCCTATGAAGGGGGTGATTCGTTTTGGGAAGAAGGATAAACTAGCTCCAAGATACATCAGACCCTTCGAAATCCTACAAAGGATTGGGAATGTATCCTACAAGCTAGATTTACCTACTTCAATGGAGATAATCCATCCGGTTTTCCATGTTTCTATGTTACAGAAGTTTGTGTCGGATCCGAATAAGGTTCTTAATGGACCAGAAGTGGAGATCGTAGGAGATCTCACCTATGTTGAGTAGCCAGTGCAGATCATAGACACACCAATCAGAAAGTTGAGGAACAAGGAAATTTCGATGGTGAAAGTCCTTTGGAATCACCACAACATGGAAGAGTGCACCTGGGAGACCCGGGAATCCATGCTTAGGCAGTACCCCTATCTCTTTTGAATTAAGTGTTTTATGCTTTATGTGCTTTCTTGATGTTATGTGTGCATGTGTGTTGTTTGAACAATCGGGGACGAATGTTCTTAAAGGGGGAAGAATGTAATACTCGGCTAGACTCCAACGTCAGAATTCTAACTTTCCGATGGAATCTCCGTTGGAATCCGAAATCTCGGATACTAGAACCTCTAGAAGGGTAAAATATGTTTTTACAAAATGCTTTTTATGGTTTTAATGTTAAGTTTTTTGAATTAAAGTCTTTAAAAGAAGAAAAATGTTTTTGAGGGATAAGCCCAGGTTCGGCCGTCGAACATGGTGCTGCCGCGGGAGCTCTTTCGGCCTTCGAAGGTGGTCTGGCCAGCCACCTATAAGAGGTCCCCAGTCCGAAAACAGGCGATTTTTTCTCTCAATTTTTGGGCAAAGGTGAGTTCTTGCCCTCTCTTTGATGATTTTATGATTTTCTTTCAAATCCTTCAATGTTTTCACGAGTTTTCATCTTGTCTTTGAAGTTTTTAAGCTTAAATCGAAGTTTTGAAGTTTGGAGACCTCCGGAGACTGTTTTCTCCTAATCTCCAAGTTTGGATCGCATCTACCTTCGATCTTCAAGAGGTAAGTGTAGATCCTTGCTTTTATTATGTTTTAAGTAAGATTTTAGGAGGTTTAAAGGTTTCATTATGCATGTTTTGGTTAGATATAAAATGTTAGGGTTTATATTAGTTGTTAACAAATGCTTGCTTCAATGTGTTGTTTGTTGAGGTTTAGGCTAGTTTTATGCCTTTATGCATGAATGAGTGAATATGCATGTTTAGAATGGTTGGATGTGAGTTTTGGTGGCTTGGGCATTATGGCAGAATTAGGTTCTGTCACTCAGGAAGACCCAGGTTCGGTCGCCGAACTTGCTAGATGAGGCAGCTTTTGGCCGCCTAACTCGCCCCCGAAAGGATGAACTTTCGGATCTGTGGGGGAGTTTAGGCCGCCGAGCCTGCCCCGAAACTGCCCCCGAAAGTGCCTGACTTTCGGATCTGTAGGGACCTTCGGCCGCCGAACCTGCCGCCGAAAGTCCCCTACTCAGCCTTCCTTTACTCGTTTTGTATGCATGTTTTATGATGTTTTAGGGGGTTTTTGGGGAGTTGTTTAGAGTCATGTTAGAGTATGTTTGGTCCTTCACTTGAGTCCACCTGTGTAGGATCGGATCCGAGAGACCGTAGAGGCCAGCAGTGAGTTAGCTGCTCCAGTGTCATTAAAGCGTCAGCCAGAGGTGAGTAGAACTGAATTATATTTTAAAGTAACTAAATTTTTAGCATGTTCATGCATCATGGATGCCATGTTATGTAATAGGTTGTTTGTATTAGAATTCACAAATATGTTGCATTGCATAATTTGTTGTTGATGTGGATGGATATTGGATGACACACTAGCCCTCGATATGACATGATATGATATGATATGGAAGTCCAGGGCTTGCCCATTCTACGCCCTTGGCACGATATAAGGGAAAGACCAGGGCTTGCCCATTCTATGCCCCTGGCACAGTTGGATATGTTATGTTATGTTTAAGAGGAAGTCCTGAGGAGCTCCATCGAGGGCCGGGCATTACTTGGATATGTAGAGGGTTACTGGTGACAAGTCCATCCTTGATGTGTATTGTTTATGTTGTGATGCATTTCATGAAAGCATATGTTTATTAAACAGTGTTTCTTATGTTTTGCTCACTAGGCTCTTGTAGCTTACCCCTTTCCCCTAACCCCCAGGTTTGTAGGATCAGAGTTAGAGCGAGGAAGTCACCAAAGTTGATGGTATAGTTTATGTAATAGATAGTAGTGGACATGTAATTATGTGATGGATTAAAATTGTGCTTTGCCCTAGTTTATGTTTGATAAATCCCTGTGAACATGATTATTATGTAAATGTTTTAAATGATGAGTTATGTGGAACCAAGCTTGACATATGTGATGTTGACCATACTAGAGCATTTGATGAGGGCTCTAGTGTGGGTTTTATGTTTACAATTTATGAGAAATGCAAAGGTCGAGCTTGGGGTATGAAAAGTTTAAAATTTTTATGAAAATGTATGTTCATATATGGGATTTTATCAGGTACACAGGATGCATAGTAGGCTTGCTACGGGTTCCGGCGATCTTAAGTCGACCTGAATCCTAGCGCCGGTAGCGGTTCGATTTTCGGGTCGTTACATTTGATGTGAGAGAATAGTGTACATTTGCCTCTGTGATCATTTTCCTTTTATATTATAAGAAAGTGTAGATAAATATAGCATTTTCTAATAATCTGGCAATGATGTGGCAGGCATGTTGGTAAGGGATTTTCACCGGCTAATTGATCGGGAATTCCATGATCGCAGGCGTAAAAGGGACCTGTTGGATTGTAGCTGTTTAACGGTAACTTCCTTATGGAGGCGAGCTTGTCCGGCCTGAAGCCGACCTATCCTAAGGCTAGGTCTTTTCTCTTGGTTCCGAGCATAATAGTCGTCTGATTCTTGATTAGGAGTCAATCGTTCAAGTTTTCCTTTTTACAAGTGAGACGGCTTATCAGCTTATCAAACCTTAACACGTGGCCCTATCTTATGGTAACAGCTCATGGTTTACTTTGGAAAATTCTTATGTAGCATCAGAGGTACCCCGTTGGTTGTTGATTTACATATTATCATGATCTTATTGATGTTTATTTACACATTTTCTACCTAATTTTGTGGTTTTAATCATGTTTTGCAGATATTAGGTGTAAAGAGACAATCTGGAGAAAATGCTCTTAAAACTGCCAAAAAGTGCCAAATATGAAAGTGCCAAAAAAGGAAAGTTTTCAAATATGGAAAGTGCTAAATAAGGAAAGTTTTCTGATAAGGAAAGTGGCAGAAAAGGAAAGCGCAATCAACAAATTCTTTGAAATTCAAATTGCAGATTCTTCTTTCCTTATTCAAAGGTGAAGCCAATTATGGAAAGTGTCAAATAAGGAAAGTTTTCAGAAAAGAAAAGTCCTCAAATAAGGGAAGTACAGAAGCAAAAGCAAATAAGGAAAGCTCAGTCAGAAGATTATTTGAAATTCAAATCGCAGATCTTTCTTTCCTTATTCAAAGATGTGCACACACTGCAACAGTCATATCTTCCTATTTAGGCAGCAAGATCTCATAAAGACGCACTTGCCTCTTCTTCATTCAGCATTCAAAATTCAAACGAAGGCTCCACCTAAAAAGGAAAGACTGGACAGATTTCTTTCCCTTCTGCATTCAATGACTGCGCTCCACTTCCTCTTCTGCAATCTGCGCGCATCCTTCCTCTTATGAAGCCTGATCTGC
The DNA here is from genome assembly GCF_001659605.2 of Manihot esculenta. Classification (NCBI taxonomy): domain Eukaryota; kingdom Viridiplantae; phylum Streptophyta; class Magnoliopsida; order Malpighiales; family Euphorbiaceae; genus Manihot; species Manihot esculenta. The sequence continues at coordinate 20,268,152 of NC_035172.2, forward strand.
GCGCCTCCTTCCTTCCGGAGAATTTTCAATGCTATTCCTTCCTTTTCAGCACTTTGGGCAGCCTCTTCACTAATTAGGAAGCAAGTATGACCTAGGGCAGTACTTTCAACTATAAAAAGACACATAAGGAGCCTCCACACCACCTTGGAGACACTTGCGAAATTCACATCTATTCTTCTACCTTTTTTCTTTTCTTTTATTTTTAGTTTTGGTTTTGTTTCAGCCATGAGAGGATGAAACCTTTTATTCTAGTTGAAGATTAGGTGATGCTTTAGTTGTTTTATGGATTGGGAGACTTGATCAAACATTGTTTATCTTTTGTTATTCAATATTCATACAATCTCATGCTTAATTCCATTGTTGCTTTGTTGTTTTGATCAATATGGCCAATTGATTCTTGATTGCAAGGTAATAATATGTTAGTTTGGGTGATTTAAGTCCCTAATTGCTTGGATTATTCAAACATAAGAACACTTGGTGTAAAAACCAAGGAAATTGTATGATCTAGCAACATCTCATGCGTTTGAGTAGTTAGGATTGGATCTCTCTCTTTCTTCATGCAATTAACAATTGTTTGATGCCTAAGGCCCAAGGACGTTCCTTGGCAATTTGTTAATTAGTAATTAATTAGAGGACGTTCCCTAATTGGTTTAATCATAAGGAGAGACATGGTGGTGAGAAGCGTCTTCCATCTCCATAACTAATCTATTGAATCAATTAAAAGAAACTAAGTGTCAATGCTCAATCCAAACAACTGAAGTGGATCCAATTCTTTAACTAGAGCTTTCTTATTATTTATTTTTCTTTTATTTTATTATTCGCTTATTTTAATTGTTTTCAGTAGTTTGTTAATCAAATCAATCTCAAACCCCCCATTTTACTTTTACTGCAATTTATTTTTATTCCGTTTTCAGTTTATCTCGTTTTCAGTTTTATCTCGTTTCAGTTTATTTTGCTTTCCGTTTATTTCTCTTTCAGTTTTATCTCGTTTCAGTTTTATCTCGTTTTAGTTTATCTCATTTTCAGTTTCCTTCTTTTTTAGTTTATTTTTGTTTCAGTTTATTTTATTGGTCTTGATAAGGAAAATAGGTAAGTTCTCAATTCCCTGTGGATTCGATCCTTTCACCACTATCTGCAGTTGTAAATTGTTGATAACCAGAAAGGTTATTTTTGACCGGCTTCGACAACTGCGAGTCAAAAATTGGCACCGTTGCCGGGGAGTTGATTTAACTTATTTTTTTTTTTCTTTTAGAACCAGATCCGCCACCCAAAGAACACCTCATCGCAGATCTGAACAAAAAAAAAGTAAAGACCATTTTTGCGCAGGAGCACCTTCTGCAACACCTTCGGCCGCCGAACCTCATCCTCATTCGGTCGCTGAACGTCTCGCCAAAGGCACAGTCATCATCGCAGATCTGAATCATGGATGAGATAAGTAGATCTGATCTTTCTTTTCTGACGTCTTTTATGAAAGATTTTGCCATAGGACTAGTTCAACAGGTCCAAGCATCCCAGCCACCAATACCTTGTAGGATCTGTGGATATGTGGAACACCCAACTGATCAATGTCCTACACTTTATCAGTATGACCAACAAGTGCATGCATATGGAGGATTCTATGAACAGCCAAGACATGATCCCTACCATAACACATGCGATCCATATTGGGAAGACCAACCGAACTATGGCTACGCTGAGGCTAACAACTACCAAGATTATCAAAATTATCAAGCCCAAACAGCACCTCCAAGTTCTAATATGCACCTTGCAGAGAAGATGAGGACATTGGCGATTTCCGTGCAAAATCTCCAACAGCAGATGGATCAAGTAGTCACCTCAATGAATGCAATCATATTAAGAAGAGAGGAAGAGTTTCAAGATGATGAAAGTTCGCAAGTTCAAGAACAAGCTGCTGAAGAGAAACAACCAGAAAACTGTTTGTCCAAACAAACTGGTCAAACAGAACCTGTTGTTGATTTAGATGTCATTGATTATTTGAGCAAATATGTTTTTTATATGAATCAAGATGATATTCTGAACAATAATCCTTACAGGGAAGAGAGCCAGAAAGAGCCAGAACTAAAAGAAACTGATTGTTGCATCCAACAGGTGGACTGCAGCCATGCGCAGAATGAACAGAAGCAGATCGCACCACTTCAGCTTGGTGCGCAGATCAACCTTACGCAAGACAGTCCTACAACACTTCCAATTGCACCTCTTCAGATCAGCCTTGCGCAGACTGAAACCACCATCTTTCGGCCGCCGAACTCCACCACCTTTCGGCCGCCGAACCTCTCACCACAGCTTCCATCGCATGAAACTCCTTCCAGTCATCCCTTTCAGGCAGATCTTGCACAAAAGGAGCAAACTGAAACCAATTCAGCCATGGATCCAACACAAATAGCCCATGCTCACAAAAGAACAAATGGTATTCCAAGCACCTAAACCAAAGGACCATGCAAACCAATGCCTTCCCAAACATCCGGATAAGGTAGAGTTTGTTTTGCCTGAATTAAGTACTGAATTGCAGCTAGGTATGGAGAAATATCAATTGAAGTTGGAAGTGCTCAAAAATGCAAACATAAGGGCCAGAGGCACACCTCATCTGAAAGAGGAGAAGCTAATCATGTTGTTTCATGAGTACATGGAGAAAATAGGATGGGCTATGACAAAATCAAAGGGAGTGCTACACTTTTTACTCAATACAGTTGGGACTCTTTTCCCTTCTCCAATTACTTGAGCCTTGATCAAGTGGATTGCACCATGCACACCACACCCAGGGAAGTACTCAGTTTCTTTTGCATTTTAATAATTCCTATACATTGAGGACAATGCATGATTTAGGTGTGGGGGTGCATATTTCTGAATTTTTAATTTTTGCTTTAGTTTTCAGTTTGAATTTTTTTTTTTCATTTTGAGTGTGATTTTTTTTCATTTTTTTTCATTTTTCCACAGCTTCTCGTTTGTGTTTTGATTTGCTATACTCAAACTCATGAATTATGTTGGATGAGTTTTTCTTTCCATGACCCCATTGATGTGATGACTCTTTAAACTTATGTTGAATCAATTGCAGTGAGTTGTATTCATGTTTGAGAATTACCTTTTGAATTGAATTTTTGAGTTTGCCATGGTGAAAAATATATTGATGACACTCATTAGAGAGAATGAATTGAAAATTGTGTGAATGAACTTAACATGACTTGATTTAGCAATTGTTGTTGATTTGCCCAAATCATTGAGAGAAAGAAATTCACAAAGGCTTAGACTTCAAAAGCACAAATTGAAAACTGTTCCAATGGTCAAAAGACTATGAACAGAGCTAGTAGCCACTTGGACAGGTGACCAACTGAGTAACTGGGGGTGGGTATCACAAATATCTACCTTCACGTCAAAAGGTTGGTGACTTGTTCAAGCAAAATTAAAAGTGCAAAAAGCTGAATAAAGTACTTCAAGGTAAGGGCAAGTCACTCTGAAAGCTAGAAAAAGTCATATCAAAACAAACATGTGCATGTATGCTCTCTTGAGGAAAACAAATCCTAGCCATGGTAAGTAAAGGGAAACAAGGAAAGGAGGTGAGTAATCTTCTTGCATATATTCTTCACTGCAATGATTCAAAATATGGGTCTAAAGTTAAGAGCTTAAGTGAAAATAAGGATCTAGAGTGAGAAAGTTTATTTGACTATGTTTATTTACTTGAGGACAAGCAAAACACAAGGTGTGGGGGTATTTGATAGAGCATATTTTAGTCCATATTATCATGATCTTATTGATGTTTATTTACACATTTTCTATCTAATTCTGTGGTTTTAATCATGTTTTGCAGATATTAGGTGTAAAGAGACAATCTGGAAAAAATGCTCTTAAAATTTGCCAAAAAGTGTCAAATATGGAAAGTGCCAAAAAAGGAAAGTTTTCAAATATGGAAAGTGCTAAATAAGGAAAGTTTTCTGATAAGGAAAGTGCCAGAAAAGAAAAGCGCAATCAACAAATTCTTTGAAATTCAAATTGCAGATTCTTCTTTCCTTATTCAAAGGTGAAGCCAATTATGGAAAGTGTCAAATAAGGAAAGTTTTCAGAAAAGGAAAGTCCTCAAATAAGGGAAGTGCAGAAGCAAAAGCAAATAAGAAAAGCTCAGTCAGAAGATTATTTGAAATTTAAATCGCAGATCTTTCTTTCCTTATTCAAAGATGTGCACACACTGCAGCAGTCATATCTTCCTATTTAGGCAGCAAGATCTCATGAAGACGCACTTGCCTCTTCTTCATTCAGCATTCAAAATTCAAATGAAGGCTCCACCTAAAAAGGAAAGATTGGACAGATTTCTTTCCCTTCTGCATTCAATGACTGCGCTCCACTTCCTCTTCTACAATCCACGCGCATCCTTCCTATTCTGAAGCCTGATCCGCTCGCCTCATTCCTTCTAGAGAATTTGCAACGCGATTCCTTCCTTTTCAGCACTTTGGGCAGCCTCTTCACTAATTAGGAAGCAAGTAAGACCTAGGGCAGCACTTTCAACTATAAAAAGACACATAAGGAGCCTCCACACAACCTTTACACACCACCTTGGAGACACTTGTGAAATTCACATCTATTCTTCTACCGTTCTTCTTTTATTTTATTTTTAGTTTTGGTTTTGTTTCAGCCATGAGAGGCTGAAACCTTTTATTCTAGTTGAAGATTAGGTGATGCTTTAGTTGTTTTATGGATTGGGAGACTTGATCAAACATTGTTTATCTTTTGTTATTCAATATTCATACGATCTCATGCTTAATTCCATTGTTGCTTTGTTGTTTTGATCAATATGGCCAATTAATTCTTGATTGCAAGGTAATAATATGTTAGTTTGGGTGATTTAAGTCCGTAATTGCTTGGATTATTCAAACATAAGAACACTTGGTGTAAAAACCAAGGAAATTGTATGATCTAGCAACATCTCATGCGTTTGAGTAGTTAGGATTGGATCTCTCTCTTTCTTCATGCAATTAACAATTGTTTGATACCTTAGGCCCAAGGACGTTCCTTGGCAATTTGTTAATTAGTAATTAATTAGAGGACGTTCCCTAATTTGTTTAATCATATGGAGAGACATGGTGGTGAGAAGCGTCTTCCATCTCCATAACTAATCTATTGAATCAATCAAAAGAAACTAAGTGTCAATGCTCAATCCCAACAACTGAAGTGGATCCAATTCTTCAACTAGAGCTTTCTTATCATTTATTTATTTTTTTTATTATTCGCTTATTTTAATTGTTTTCAGTAGTTTGTTAATCAAATCAATCTCAAACCCCCCATTTTACTTTTACTGCAATTTATTTTTATTCCGCTTTCAGTTTATCTCATTTTCAGTTTTATCTCGTTTCAGTTTATTTTGCTTTCCGTTTATTTCTCTTTCAGTTTTATCTCGTTTCAGTTTATCTCATTTTCAGTTTTCTTCTTTTTCAGTTTATTTTTGTTTTAGTTTATTTTATTGGTCTTGATAAGGAAAATAGGTAAGTTCTCAATTCCCTGTGGATTCGATCCTTTCACCACTATCTGCAGTTGTAAATTGTTGATAACCAGAAAGATTATTTTTGACCGGTTTCGACAATCGCGAGTCAGTTGTTGATTCTTTAGATTTGAAAGTGACAGTTGTCTTCATGGTCTGGATCATGTGGCTTATTTGTCTAGGTTGAGTGCACGATATCTTTGCTCTCTTCTTACTTGCCGTGCTGACCAGTCAGGTCCAAGACCTTGTTTGGCAAAAATTAGTTCGAGTAATATAGCAATGCCTTGACGAGCTTACTGGCATTTTCTTCCCTTGTCGGGCATTCTCTAGCCCTTACTAGTTTACAACACTTTCTCGCCCTGTCGAGCTTTTGAGCATTTTCTAGCGTTGCTTCCGAGCATTTTTCTCTCCCTGTCGAGATTCTGGGCATTCTCTAGTCTTTGTGAGCTCCCTGGTTTTTTACAGTCCTAACGGGCTTATTGGCCTTTTACAGCCCTGATGGGCTTATGTGTATTTTTACAGCCCCAACGAGCTTTCGAGCTTTCAAGCTTTCTTTAGCCCTAATGAGTTTTCTAGCATCGAATTCCTCTTTGAGCTTCCGGGCATTTTTTTAGCCCTTATGAGCTCCTTGGCTTTTCCAGTCCTTATGTGATTTTGGGCTTTCTCTAGTCCTAATGAGTTTTTCTGGCATTAAAAGCCTTTGTAATATTCTGGACATTTTTCTAGCCCTTATGAGCTCTTTGGCTTTTCCCAGCCTTGACGAGCTTCCAGACATTTTTTAGGCCTAGCATCCTTTCAGGGATCAAATGTCTTAGAAACTTCTCATGAAGCAAGACTAACACCCGATAGGACGGCCTGGCATGTACCCGCCTTAAGGCTTGGCATCAAATTCCTTAGGATCTTTTGATGATGCTGGACCCACACTCGGTTATCAAATGCCTTATTATACTGGACCAATGCCCGAATGGCCTTGTGGCCTTTTAGTAGGATTGACACCCGGATGATCTAGCAGAACTCCCCTTGTGACCTAACATGAGATTCCTTGTTATGTGGGACCTCTGCCCGCATGGCTTTGCTAATGCCCCTTAATATGTGTGGGACCCATGCTCGGAGGGCTTTGTGTGTAATACCCGGCTAGACTCCGGTATCGGAATTCCTACCGTCCGGTGGAATCTCGGGTGTTGGACACCTCTAGTAGGGTAGAAACATGTTTTCATAAAATGTTTTAATGTATTTCATGATTTTAAGTAAAAAGGAAATGAGTTTTTGCATAAAAACAACCTTGGAGGAAAACTCAGGTTCGGCCGCCGAACATGCATGCACTTCGGGGAGTGCTTTAGGCCCCCGAAAGCATAAGTGAGGGAAATCCAGGTTCGGCCGCCGAACATGGCATGCATGCGGAGGCACTTTCGGCTCCCGAACGTGGCCTGGCCAGCCACCTATAAAAGGGTCCCTTAGCAAAAAACGGGCGAGCTTTTTCCCCATTTTCGGCCAAGGTGAGCTCTCCGCCGCCCCTCACCGATCTTGAGTTCTTTCCTTCAAATCTTTCTCGATTTTCATTTGTTTTACCCTTGTTTTGAAGATTTTGAGCATTTGAGCAAGTTTTGGAGCTTGGAGGTTCAAGGAACTCTCTCTCTCCCATTTTCCAAGCTAGGATCGTTCACCTCTCGATCTTCAAGAGGTAAGGGTCGATCTTAAGCTTATGGCATGTTTTAAGTAAATTTTAAGTAGATCTATGGGGTAGAATGCATGTTTAGCTCATGGTTAGGTTTATGGGTTTAATATGTGTTTGTGAACAATGTGAGTTGTTTGATGTGTTGTAGTTGGGGTTTTGATGGTTTGAAGCCCCTAGGAACTTGTATGCTTGTTTGTGTATGATTGGGAATGTTGTAGAATAGGTTTATGCATGTTTGGTTGGTTTTGGGAGACAAATGTGCATGAGGAACCAAGTTTCTGCCCTTTGGCAGAAACCAGGTTCGGCAGCCGAAGGACTTTCGGCCGCCGAACCTGTCTGGGAGGCAAGCCTTTCGGCTGCCGAAGCCTGCCCCCGAAAGAGGACTTTCGTCTCTGTCTGGGAGTTTCGGCCGCCGAACATGCATGAGTTTCGTCTCTGTTTGGGAATTTCGGCCGCCGAAGGTGCCGCCGAACCTGCCTCACTTTCGGCTCTGGAGGGACTTTCGGCCGCCGAACCTGCCGCTGAAAGTGCCCTGTCCAGCCTTCTTTTACATGTTTTTCTATGATTGTTTCATGATGTTTTAGGGGGTTTTTGGGGAGTAGTTTAGAGTTATGTTCATGTATGTTTGGTCCCTCATTTGAGTCCACCTGTGTAGGTTCGGACCCGAGGAACCGAGGACCCCAGCAGTGAGTCAGTTGCCCCAGTGTCTGGTCAGAGCTATCCAGAGGTGAGTGGAATAACTCATTATGTTTTAAAGCAAATAATGGACATTTTAGCATGATTCACGCATCATGAATGCCATGAGATGTACTAGGTTGTTGCATTAGAATTCACGAATATGTTGCATTGCATACTTTATTGTTGATTGATGTGGATGAACGTTGGATGATCCATAGCCCTCAATCTATGATGTGACGATGTGATATGTACGGTACGGAATGTAAGACCAGTGGGACCCATTCTACGTTCGCTGGCACTATGTAAGAGGAAGACCAGGACCCATTCTACGTTCTAGCACAGTTGGACTGTTATGTTATGCTATGTTATGTAAGAGAAAGACCAGGACCCATTCTACGTTCTGGCACAGTTGGACTATGTAGAGGGCTATTGGTGACAAGTTCATCCTTGATGTGATTTGCTGTGATGTGATGCATTCCATGTTATCATATGTTTTAAATGTTTTATTATTCTGCTCACTGGGCTCTAGTAGCTCACCCCTCTCCCTAATTCCCCAGGTTTGCAGGTACAGGGTAGACCAGGAGGTCCGCAAGAGTAATGAAGTCATGTGCTTGTAATAGATAGAGTGTGGACATGATAAATTGTAAAATGATGTAATGTATGTAATGATAATTGAGGATTAGAGATTGTGCTTAACCCAATGTGTAAGGCATCCCTTTTTATACATGATCTTAGATGTTATGTGATGTTTATGTAAACCAACTCAACTTATGTTGTATCGCCCATTGGGGCATTGATGAGATCCCACAGAGGGGTCAATGCTTATGATTATGTCTATGTACAGTGCATGCACAGGTTGAGTTTGGTGTATGATAGAATGTATGAAAGGAAAAGTTTTAATTTTTACGTATGTTGTTGATCACGTACGGGATTAAACAGGTTTACAGGTTGTATGTTAGGCTTGCTACGGGTCCCGGCGGCCTTAAGCCGACCTGGATCCTAGCGCCGGTAGCGGTCCGATTTTCGGGTCGTTACATTGTGCCTGTTTATGAATGTTTATTTCCGCGAATCAACGATCATAATAAGTGTGAGACTTATGCCCAAATGGCATTGTGGCCTTTGTTTTTGTTTCCACGCTTTCATCCATCCAACGTTTATAGTAAAAGAAAAGATTGAAGAATACGCATAGTTTTATTTATAACATATTTCACGTATTACCTTCTTACAGGAATAGAATAAAAGGCTCAGTCATCTAACCTGACCAATGTTAAAACCTTGGGGTTTTACTCAAGGGCTGAACGTCTGTGACACTCTCCTTATGGCTACCCCTATTAACACTCGGTCCTCCTGCAATCACATGAATAGTCTCCCATAGGTTCACTGTCAGGGTGGTTTCGAGAATTGTTACCTCGAGCTCGTGCTTCCTATCTTTTCTACTCTCTCTAATGAACTTTCGAAGTGTGTCGTTCCCTACTAACCTTTTGATCTTGTCTTTCAATTGACGATAGTCCTCCGTTACGTGTTCGTGGTCTTCATGAAAATGGTAGTAACTGGTCCTATCTTGCTTTTTGACTTTCTTAGGGTTGAGTTCGAGAGGCCACCTGATCCTCTTGTTATTTTTCCTAATCCACATTAGGATATGTGTTCATGAGTCATTCAATGGGGTATATTTCTTATACTTACCTCGTCCATTTCTTCCTTGGGAAATCAGATAACTTCTGTGGTCTCCCTCATACCCTTGTTTCTTCGGCTTTTGGCCTTGCTTATGACCCATCCTTTTGTCCTCTTGCAATCCTTCTTGGCACCTTTGGGCATCCTGTCCTAGCATCCTTGGAAACATCATCTGATGGCTCCCCTTCCTCGAACTTATCCTTCCCATTAGACCATATTTAGACTGCCTCCGTCCGAGTCCCTAGGGTATCTTGGGAGACTTCTTCCCTTCCTTTGGGAGCCACGAGTGACACATCTTTCTGAGCTTTATATTGCTAAAAAAAAAACCTGCAACTTTCTGACGTACTGAAGTATTTTCTCAATGCTTTAGTTGTTGAAATATGCTTCGTTGACCATAGAGGTAGTGTTTTGTCCACTATCAAGAGTGGAAGAAATAATAACATCCTCATCGGTAGTAGTCTTAGCAGCAACTCATGAATTGCCGGCTATTAAAGATAAAAGAGATTTCTTTTTAAGAGAAAAAGGGATAAGAGACTAATTTTAATCCAAATGAACAGAGAGAATTCAATGGACTTTCCAGCCATAGAACCAATGATGTTACTAGAACTAAAATTATAATGACGTGGCCAAACCGGAGTAGTGCTGTAATTGGCTAGATCTGCAAGAAGGATAAAGTGAGGTGGTTGGCGCCTACGACAGCAACTCTAATGCTCAAGTCAATTAACTGAAAAATAAGGCAGGAGTAAGGAATTGCTTAGAATTCAGAGGTATGAGAAAATAGTGTACCTTTACCTTTGTGATTGTTTTCCTTTTATAATATAAGAAAGTGGAAATAAATATAATATTTTCTAATAATTCGGCAATAATGTGGCCGGCCTGTTGGTAAGGGATATTTGGTCAGGAATCCCGTGATCGCAGGCGTAAAGAGAATCTATCGAATTGTGGTTGTTTAACGGTAACTTCCTTATGGATGCGAGTCTATCTGACTTGAAGCCGACCTATCCTGAGAATGGGTCTTTTCTTTTGGTTTCGAGCATAATGGTTATCCGATTCTTGATTAGGAGCCGATCCTCTGAATTTTTTTTTTACAGGTGGGACCACTTATCAGCTTATCAATCTTGCCATGTAACTCTATTTTATATTGATAGTTTATGATTTATTTTGAAAAATTTTTATGTAGCATCACTTATCAATAATCTCATGGCAAAATATTCCATACGATGAATTTTCTTACCTATTTTCAAGTGCTAAGGCATGAAAATGGGCAAGGTTACGTTGCCCATTGACAAGATAGTAAAATAGTAAGGCAAGAACAGTGTAGGACTTGAAATGGCAATTGCTATGTTTCTCTCCAATGAATTAGTGTAGAAGTAACCTAAGCACTTAAAGTGGTAATATTATCATAAACATCATATAAATTGGGCAATTTTATATTTATTTTGCATGTAGAACTCATGGACTTTGGTAACAAAATTTTACATGGCTATTGCAATGATCAAATAATTTTTATTTATAATATTTGTTTAAAATATTATTAGATTTTTTTTTAAAGAAAATTTTATTAAAGAATCCAGGAAAAGACTTAACATTACATCACTAGAGGTTTAGACCTGAAGAAAGCCTCAACCTAATTCACATGCTAAGAAGAAAAAAAACCAAAAACAGAAAACTGACAACAATGAAAATTTATATACTAGACTTTTTGACCTAGTCCCTTCTGACCTAGTCCCTTCTGACCTAGTCTTGTCTAAACCAAGCTTTGACTTTGTTTCTTCTGAACCGGCCTCTCGTACAATTTGTTGGAAAAATTATCGATTAATCCAAAAATAAATATAGCAACAAAAAAATAAAAGAGACCGTGATACGATTTAATATCGATCTACGTTTATAAATAGTAATTAAATGTCTTTTCCACGAGAATAATATTACATATAAATATTGCAATAATCATTTGAGTAAGTGTCATTTAATATTTTTTATAATATTTATATACTCCTCTCACATAAATAGATTCCTGATATTTTCACCGTTTATGCCACTCCATTGGAGAAAACTCTCTAGTTTTTCTAGAGAAAATATCTCAAGAGTAAATTTCATGCTCATATATCCAATTTTTAAGCCATTCTTATTAAAGTAAATAACCCTTTAGCTTCTTTAGAGAAAATATTTTAAGAGTAAATCAAACTCTCATATGTTCAGTGTCTAAACAACCCCGCTGAAACAAATAACCATCAAAACCCAAAAGAAAAATATGCGGAGCTCCCCCTAGTTGAGCTCTCCCACAACTTTGGACTAAAAGGAAATTTTCCCTGAGCATGGAGGGATCTCATCTCCTTCCTTTGCTTCTTTGCCCCTTTCCTTTGGTGTGTATTTGATCCTTTCAGCTCTTTCCTATTTATAGGCAAGAGCAAGACCACTTTACCAAAGGCCATTTAATGAGCCATCAGTGCATTTGCTGAACATTTGCAACTTCTTTTCTGTTTTTTTTTTACATTCACGTACCTCATCATAATAGTGGCTCTCCATGTTGAAGGGACCCACATAACACTCATATCATAAGAGGAGGAGAGTAGACACTAGACACTTATATAAAGAATTTACACCGCCTCTTATATGAGGCGGTCCTCCTTTTAATTACACAAAGTTCACTTCATTAATAATAGCAAGTAACTACACAAGCAACCATAGCTCCCGATCAAAGAGATTTCTTCTCCAAAGAAACCTCCATACCCATAAACCGTATTCATACATGCCAGATCATAAATTAGGAAATACAACGGGACAGGTATTTTTAAGTATTCCATCTGAATAAATTTTAATAAAATGAGTTTAAATAGTTATAATTGAATTTGAAACATATTCATATTTGAAAATTAATATTTATAATGGATTTTGATTGAACCTAAAATCTGAATTTATTTATATAAATAATTAATTTAATATAAAATATACGTTTTATAGTGATATTTATATGTTTTCATTTAAAAACTAAAAATTATATTTTTTTAAATATTAAAATTTTTAATTGAAAATTATTAATGAAAATATTTTTATATAAATTATTAATTAAAATATATAAAATTAAATGAGTTCAGATTTTGTTCAAATCGTAATAATTGAATTTAGGACCGTTCCGATAATTTTTAATTAAATTTTAAACAGATTTGAGTAGAGTAATTTTCATGGGTATTCTACATGTTTACATCCTATTATGAATAATGACATTCCTATTATGAATAATAACATCCCTATTACAAATAATGATATTTTGAAGAATTTTCAATTCACTTATTATGCCAAAATTTAATTATCCTGCTATTGTCCGACGCAAATCTTGTATTTTCTATTAGAAAAAAAAAAATTAAAGTTTAGAGTCTAACAAATTTTTGAATATCATGCCAAATAGGTGAAAGATAGTTGTCAAAAACTAAATATAAACTTAATGCTCATCAAAAAGTATATTTAGACTATAAGATTTTAGCTCAAAGAGAATTCTTTTGGTGATCAAATCTCTAGATTCATTTTAAAAGTAAGTGCTTGATTTTGAATAGCGATGCCTAAACCCCATTATTTTGGGGATAAATTAGAGTGTTCCATTTAGCAAGGTAAAATTTCTTAATTTAGCCATCTTTAGATCAAAGAAAAGGTTTCATAGGAGATTTTATATTTCTAGCAACCTTCTTCGGTATTTTAAAAATAAGAGAGGAAGTAGATGGGCATGCAACTGATATAGAGGATTTGATAAGAGCCAACCTACTAGCTAAAGAGAGCACCTTTCGTTGTAAAAATGATTTTAAATTTTAAATTATCGATAAATATCCATTTTTTACCCTTCAAATATTTTTAAATTTCAAATATAATTATCTCATTTTATAAAATTTAATGACTATTGAAAATTTTATTTATGAAATTTTTTTAATATTGCATATTTGATATTTAAATCTAATATTAAATATAATCATTATGATTTTAAGCAGATTTGATTATATTATCCCAAGATTTTTATAACAGATTACGATGTGTATTTTTCTTCGCAAAAACAAAAAATTACTCCTATTTTCCCTACTTTATTCCTCTTTTTTCATGGTTTTTTACTGAGTTATAAATTAAAAATAAATCATTGTCCTGATTTTAGAAATTAAATTCTAGAATGACTTGTTTAATTTTGAGGAATTGCAAAATAAATCCTTAAATACAATGTCCAACACGAGTCCGCTTTTATTACTTTATCCTATTTTTTCAATAATTTTAAAGATGTATTCTTTATCCTTCAATGGTGGAAGATAATCTTTACTCTAGAATTTTAATTAAATAAGGTGAGTTTATTATTATTAATATTTTTATTATTTTTTTAAATATTTTTTTTAAGTTTATCAGAGATGATAGATGTCATGGTTTCAGATTTTAGCAATCGCTTAGAACCGTGCGGCACTTGACTTGAACACCTTCAAGCCAAGTCAGCCTTAAGAATCACCCAATTATCCTGTGAACATGAATACCCTGATTAGTCAAGGTTATATAAGCCAACTATGAAGCCAACAAGCAGCATTCCATTAGAAGCCTCACAGTAGGCACAAAAGATAAGAACTGAACATGCTACTTATTTTATTACAGAGGCAAAATAGTAATTATACATTATCATCGATGCAATCGTTACAATAATTCTCACCTCCCTTGTAGACGGGGGGACGGTCTACAAGGAGTGAAGGCACAACTTGGATCTCCGTAGGCCTACAGTAGCCAACTGGGCCCAGCCCAGCTGGTGGCCAACTAGTCGCTCCCCCCTAAAGAGCCTTAGGAACAACTTGGCTTGTGGCAGGAGGAGACATCAACATGTCTCATATGACACCCCCTCTAAAATAAATACATGAAAAGAAATTACAACAAATTGTCTCGGCCCTTATCTTCCTACTAATTTCTACTACTTTATCCCAATATTGCTTTCTAGGAACTCCAATGTTGGAAAATTACAGTTTTGGTCCCTGAAAACTCTATGACCCTGACACTCCCCCACTTAAAAGGTCGACGTCCTCGTCGGCTGAGTTTACTGGGGTTCTTCAATGTAATACCTGGCTAGATCCCGGTATCAGAATTCTTGCTTTCCGGTGGAATCTCAGATGTTGAAACTCTTTAGAAGGATAAAATATGTTTTTTCTAAAATGTTTTCATGTGTTTTAAGGTTTTAAGTAAGAAAGAAATTGAGTTTTTGAAAGAAAAGCACCAAGGAAGGAAAGTCAGGTTCGGCCGCCGAACATGGTGAAGTTCAGGGAGAACCTTTGGCCCCCGAAGGTGGTCTGGCCAGCCACCTATAAAAGGCCCCATGCCCGAAAATGGGCGACTTTTCTTCTCCATTTTCGGGCAAACGTGAGTCCATACCCTTCCATGGTTAGTTTTGATGTTTTCCTTTAAATCTTTCAAGCTTTTAACAAGCTTTCATCTTGTTTTGATGTTTTTAAGCTCAAAATTGAAGTTGTGAAACTTGGAGACCTCCGGAACTCGTTTTCCCCAAATCTCCAAGTTGGGTCACGCCTTCTCTCGATCTTCAAGAGGTAAGCGTCGATCCTCACCATCTTTGATGTTTTAAGCAAGTGTTATGAAGGGTTATGGGGTAAAGATGCATGATTAGGCTAGATGTAAAATGATAGGGTTTATGGTAGTTTAAGGTTAAATGCATGATTAAATGTATGCTAAATGTTGAAGTGGTTGGGGTATAGGCTAGTTTTGAGCCCCTAAATGCTTAAGGATGTGTTTATGCATGTTTTTGCATGAGTTGGTTTGAGTTGTGAGGTTTGGTTGCCTAAATGTGTGTGAGAGGCTTGAGTTATACCATTCTGGAAGAACTTAGGTTCGGCTGCCGAAACCATGTTCGGCCGCCGAACCTGCCTATGGAGGTGGTTTGGCTGCCTAAACTTGCCCCCCAAAGTTTGGACTTTCAGCTCTGGAGTGGAGTTTCGGCCGCCGAACCTGCCACCAAAGGTTGGTGACTTTCGACTCTGGACAGACTTTCGGCCGCCGAACCCTGCCCCCGAAAGTGCATGACTTTCGCCTCTGGAGGGACTTTCGGCCGCCGAACCTGCCGCCGAAAGTGCCCTGTTCAGCCTTACTTTGCATGTTTCCTATGAATGTTTTATGATGTTTTAAGAGGTTTTTGGGGAGATGTTTAGAGTTATATTAGAGCATGTTTGGTCCCTCATTTGAGTCCACCTGTGTAGGTTCGGACCCGAGGAACCGAGGACCCCAGCAGTGAGATAGCTGCTTCAGAGTCTTTTCAGAGTCAGCCTGAGGTGAGTAGAATGGATCTTTATATTTCAAAGTAAATAAATTTTGAGCATGTTCATGCATCGCGAATGCCATGATATATACTAGGTTGTTTGCATTAGAATTCATGAATATGTTGCATTGCATACTATGATGTTGATGTGGATGGATGTTGGATGACCCATTAGCCCTTGATATGATATGATGACGATGTTACGGTACGGAAGTCCAGTGAGGCCCATTCTATGCCCCTGGCACATTGGAATGTTATGTTATGTTATGTTAAGAGAAAGACCAACGAGACCCATTCTACACCCCTGGCACCATTGGAATGTGTAGAGGGCTATTGGTGACAAGTCCATCCTTGATGTGATTTGTTTATGATGTGATGCATTTCATGAAAGCATAGATTTTTAATATATTGTTTTACTATTCTGCTCACTGGGCTCTAGTAGCTCACCCCTTTCCCTTAACCCCCAGGTTTACAGGTTCGGGATAGACCAGAAAGTCAGTAAGAGTAAAAGTTTTAAGTATGTAATAGTTTAGTTGTGGACATGAAAGATAATGTAATGTAATGTAATGTAAGATATTGCACAGATTTGTATTGAGGATTAGTATTGTGCTTGACCCTAGAGTTATGGTTAATCCCTTTTGTTCATGATAAATGTTTTTATTTATGTGTTGAGAAATGTAAACCAAGCTTGATTAATGTAATGTTGACCCTACTAGAGCATTTGATGAGGGCTCTAGTATGGGATTTTTATGTATTCAGTTTCAGTGCATGCACAGGTCAAGCTTGGGATATGTAAAAGTTTAATTTTTTTATGTAAATGTATGATCATGTATGGGATTTATCAGGTATGACAGGATGTATGTTAGGCTTGCAACGGGTCCCAGCGACCTTAAGTCGATCTGGATCCTAGCACCGGTAGATGTCCGATTTCGGGTCATTACAGAATGGTATTAGAGCCCTAAGTTCATATGGTCGGACCTAGAGAGTGTCGGGCTCATAGAGGTTATTGAAGGGCAAGCACAATAGGAAAAATCATATCCACTAGGATAGGATCTGGAGTCCTGTCTTGAATGATGATGTGAAATGCCATGATTTTATGCATGTGCATTAATGTTATGCTGTATGTGATGCGGGTTCATGTGTTTTCCACATGAACCATATGATGCTAATGTTTTATGTGATGTGTGTTGTTTTTCAGTAATCAGAATGAGGGGTACTTATCGATCTGCACGATTTTCTGGAGTCCCACCAGAAAGGGAGGGCATGGATGCCGTCCCCCTGCATTGCCAAGGTCAATGTCCTGCAGATCTAGTAGGGAGAGAGTGTCAAGGACCCTAGAAGGTATTTTGATGCAAGCAGAAGGGGAGCAATTCATGGAGGAGTGTCAGCTGAGGGGGAGGAAATGGATGTTGACCAGAGAAGGGATGGAAGTTTAGGTGTAAGCATGTCTGAAGAGGGCATGGGAGAATCTCAAGGAGGCACTCAGGCCTCTGGGTTTGCTCAACCACCCCAATATCAACCCTTTCCACAGGGCCCCGGATATTCGATGGGAGGTACATCGGATTATCCCAGCTTTAACCCTTATCCCTCTTTCATGCTTTACCCACCTTTCTATCCACCATACTCCCAATACCCAATGTATCAACCCTCACCTTTCTACCCAAATGTAGCAAACCCTAATCCAGGGAATGTTGCACCTCCTCCACCACCCCCTGAACCTGTAGCTCCTGAAGTCCAAGTGCCTAAACCTAGCTCATTTGGAAGGAGCAGAGTTAAGATGACTGATTACTTGAAGCTGGATGCTCCCAAGTTCAAGACGGGAGATGATCCATTTGAGTACCTGAAGACAGTAAAAATAATTACAGATGAGTTAGGGGCAGATGATGGTAGAGCCATTCAGATGGCGGGATTCACACTTAAATGCAAAAAGGCCCGTGAGTGGTTTAAAAACTACATGGACCCAAGATTGGACAGTTTAACCTGGGAAGAGTTTGCTAATGAATTTGCAGGATGGGCTTTCCTTGATAGCTCAAGGGAATTGAAGATAATTGAGTTTGAACAGTTGAGGCAGACTGAAGAGATGAGTGTTGATGAGTTTACAGATAAGTTCTTGGAGCTGTTGCCATTTGTGGAGCAAACTTATGATTCTGATCAGAAGAAAGCTAGGAGGTATACCATGAGGCTTCACTCTAGGTATTCCTCCCTAATTCTTGCAGCGGAGAGGGAGAGCTTCCAGACTATTGTGGATGCGGCATGGAAGATGGAGGCTAGTGCCATCATTCAAGGGACAATTAAGCAGTTTGTGGCACAGTCTTCGGGTTCCAAGACCCCAGGTGGGGGAAAGTTGGGTCCCTCTTCTTTGAATGCAGCAGCTTCAGGCAGTAAGAGGTGGAGTAGCACCACCAAAAAGCCAAAGAAGAATAAGTTTTGGAATCGCTTAAAAACAGGCCTGGGACTCGGTGGTGGCTCGAGCTCGGGTTCAGATGGTGCAGAATGTTTGAGGTGTGGTAAGCTACACAAGGGAGTATGTCGGTTTGGGACAACATTCTGCTTCAGATGTGGGCAGGAGGGACACATGGCACGGGAGTGTCCTAGGGCACCTTTTATGGCATCATCCCAGCAGACAGCTTCTGGTAGTGTGGCTCAGCCAGCAGCTCTAGCCATGACACAAGACAGTGGCAGAGGCCGAGGGAGAGGGGCAGCCTCTTCTTCAGCAGGTTTCCGAGGTGAAGGTCCATCAGCTCTAGCTCGGATCTTCACTATGACACAGCAGGAGGCAAACACATCAAATACCGTGGTGTCAGGTAATCTCATCATTGGTTGTTCCGATGTGTATGCTTTAATGGACCCTAGTGCACTCATTCTTTTGTTGCTCCGAGAGCCATAGAGAGGTTGGGTTTGATAGTCTCTGGGTTAGAGTGTCCCCTCTGGGTCAGTGGACCCAAGTGTGATCCATCAGTGGCAGAGTCAGTCTGCCGGTTCAGTCCAGTATTTGTTGAGGGTAGATGCCTTCCAGCTGACCTTGTGGTTCTAGATTTGACAGATTTTGATGTCATTCTAGGGATGGATTGGTTATCTACTCATGGTGCTACCTTGGACTGCAGAGACAAGGTAGTCAGACTCAGAGATCGGGATGGGTCAGAGGTTGTCTTCAGAGGAGACAGGAGGGGTACGCCTAGAGGTCTGATATCAGCCCTACAGGCTCGTAGGTTGCTTAGGAGAGGTTGTCAGGGGTTTCTAGCTCATGTGAGAGAGCTGGATAGTCAAGTTAGGGAGCCCGCCTCAGTGCCCGTGGTCAGAGAGTTTCCAGATGTCTTCCCAGACGAGCTTTCAGAACTACCACCTGCCAAGGAGATAGAGTTTGAAATAGAATTGATGCCTAGAACTAGACCAATCTCTATCCCTCCCTACAGGATGGCGCCTGCAGAGTTGAAGGAGCTAAAGGAGCAGTTGCAAGAGTTGGTAGACAAGGGTTTCATCCGACCAAGTACCTCACCTTGGGGCGCTCCAGTGCTGTTTGTAAGGAAGAAGGATGGATCCTTGAGACTTTGTATCGACTACAGGCATTTGAACAAAGTCACTACCAAGAATAAGTATTTGACCAGCTAGCTGGAGCAGGTTGTTTCTCCAAGATAGATCTGAGATCCGGGTACCACCAGCTGAGAATCAGAGAAGAAGATGTGTCGAAGATGGCATTCAGGACCAGATATGGGTATTATGAGTTCCTAGTAATGCCGTTTGGGCTAACTAATGCCCCTGCAGCATTCATGGATCTCATGAACAGAGTTTTTAGTCAGTATCTGGATCACTTTGTTATTATCTTCATTGATGATATCTTAGTGTATTCTGAAAATGCAGAGGAGCATGCCCATCATCTGAGGTTAGTTCTGCAGACCCTGAGGGAGCATGGCTTGTATGCCAAGTTCTCCAAGTGTGAATTCTGGTTGAGGAGCATCTCATTCTTGAGGCATGTTGTGTCAGAAAGCGGAATTGAAGTGGACCCCAAAAAGGTAGAAGCTGTAGCTAACTGGCCCAGACCCACTACAGTAACCAAGATTAAGAGCTTTTTGGGTTTGGCAAGTTACTACAGGAGGTTCGTTAAGGACTTCTCTAAAATTGCCGCTCCTATGACCAAATTAACCAAGAAGAACCAGAGGTTTGTGTGGTCTGATCAGTGCGAGGAAAGCTTTGAAGAGCTGAAGAAAAGGTTGACGTCAGCACCGGTGTGAGCTCTGCCTACCAGTAATGAAGACTTCACAGTGTTTTGTGATGCGTCCCGTGTGGGACTGGGTTGTGTGTTAATGCAAAATGAGAGGGTAATTGCTTATGCTTCTAAGCAGTTGAAGAAGCATGAGTTGAATTACCCTACACACGACCTAGAAATGGCAGCTGTGATCTTTTCACTCAAGATGTGGAGGCATTACCTTTATGGGGTTAAATGTTAGATCTTCACAGATCATAAAAGCTTGCAGTACATCTTGAGTCAGAGAGAGTTGAACTTCAGGCAGAGAAGATGGGTGAAACTGCTCAGTGACTATGATTGCAAGATTCAGTATCATTCGGGTAAGGCAAATGTTGTGGCAGATGCCCTAAGCCGGAAATCACTTGGCAGTCTATCCCACATTACAGCAGAGAGGAGACTGGTGGTGAGGGAATTCTATAAGCTCATTAATGAAGGATTGCAGTTGGAGTTGTCTGGTACAGGTGCTTTGATAGCACAGATGAGGGTGACACCCGTGTTTCTGGAGCAGGTGGCTCAGAAATAGCATGTGGACCCCGAATTGGTGAAGATAGCAAGAGTAGTCCAAGCAGGCAAGAATGAAGAGTTCAAATTTGACAGCAAGGGGATCCTCCGCTATGGGAGTAGATTATGTGTACCAGATGACGTGAGTCTAAAGGGCAACATTATGAGGGAAGCTCATAATGCCAGATACAGTGTTCACCCTGGAGCCACCAAGATGTATCTAGATCTGAAAAGAGTTTATTGGTGGCAAGCTATGAAAAGAGAAGTGGCATAGTTCGTGTCCGCTTGCGAAATATGTCAGAGAGTGAAGCTGGAACATCAGAAGCTGGCTGGAATGCTTAACCCACTGCCGATTCCAGAATGGAAATGGGAGAATATAGCTATGGATTTTGTGGTGGGGTTACCGACAACGTCCAACAGACTAGACTCCATATGGGTGATTGTGGACAGACTGACCAAATCTGCTCCCTTCATCCCTGTCAGGAGTGGCTACTCTGTGGATAAGTTGGCGCAGGTGTGTATGTTGAAGAAGTGGTCAGGTTGCATGGGGCTCCCGTTTCAATAGTGTCAAATAGGGGACCCCAGTTCACCTCCAGGTTTTGGCAGAGTCTGCAGAATGCTATGGGCACCAGGTTGGATTTTAGCACTGCTTTCCATCCACAGACTGATGGACAGTCAGAGAGGACCATCCAGACAATTTAAGATATGCTCAGAATGTGTGTGCTAGATTTTGGCGGTTCTTGGAGGCAGCATCTACCCTTGGTGGAGTTTGCCTACAATAACAGCTATCATACTAGCATCGGGATGGCTCCTTATGAAGCTCTTTATGGGAGGAAGTGTAGGTCGCCTGTTTGCTGGAAAAAAGTGGGAGAATGGTCCTTAGCAGGGCCTGAGCTTGTAGAGATCACCAGCAAAGTAGTGCCCATTATCAGAGAAAGAATCAAAACTGCTGTGAGCAGGCAAAAGAGTTATGCAGATGTCCGCAGGAAGCATGTAGAGTTTTAGGAGGGAGATTTGGTGTTGCTTAAGGTGTCTCCTATGAAAGGGGTGATTCATTTTGGGAAGAAAGGTAAGCTAGCTCCATGGTACATCGGACCCTTTAAAATCTTGCAAAAGATTGGGAATGTATCGTACAAGCTGGACCTACCTGCTTCAATGGAGAGAATCCATCCGGTTTTCCACGTTTTCATGTTATGAAAGTTCGTGTCAGATTCGGGCAAGGTTTTTAGTGAGCATGATGTGGAGATTCTATGAGATCTCACCTATGTTGAGCAGCCAGTACGGATCTTGGACACGCATGTCAGAAAGCCGAGGAACAAGGAAATCCTGATGGTGAAAGTCCTTTGGAATCACCACAACATAGAAGAATGTACCTGGGAGACACGAGAGTCTATGCTCCAGCAATACCCTCATCTCTTTTAAGGTTAGTATCTGTGTGTTTTTATGTGTTTATGTGTGTTATGCCATGCTATGCTAGTTTGGTGAACATTCGGGGACGAATGTTCTTAAGAGGGGGAGAATGTAATACCCGGCTAGACCCCGGCATCGCAATTCCTACTTTCCAGAGGAATCTCGGATGTCGAAACTCTAGAAGGGTAAAATATGTTTTTTCTAAAATGTTTTCATGTGTTTTAAGATTTTAAGTAAGAAAGAAATTGAGTTTTTAAAAGAAAAGCACCAAGGAAGGAAAGTCAGATTCGGCCGCCGAACCTCATGTTCGGCTGCCGAACATGGTGAAGTTTAGGGAGCACCTTTGGCCCCCGAAGGTGGTCTGGCTAGCCACCTATAAAAGGCCCCATGTCCAAAAATGGGCGAGTTTTCTTCTCCATTTTCGGGCAAAGGTGAGTCCATACCCTTCCATGGTTAGTTTTGATGTTTTCCTTCAAATCTTTCAAGCTTTTAACAAGCTTTCATCTTGTTTTGATGTTTTTAAGCTCAAAATCGAAGTTGTGAAACTTGGAGACCTTCGAAACTCGTTTTCCCTAAATCTCCAAGTTGGGTCACGCCTTCTCTCGATATTCAAGAGGTAAGCATCGATCATCACCGTCTTTGATGTTTTAAGCAAGTGTTATGAAGGTTTATGGGGTAAAGATGCATGATTAGGCTAGATGTAAAATGATAGGGTTTATGGTAGTTTAAGGTTAAATACATGATTAAATGTATGCTAAATGTTAATGTGGTTGGGGTATAGGCTAGTTTTGAGCCCCTAAATGCTTAAGGATGTGTTTATGCATGTTTTTGCATGAGTTGGTTTGAGTTGTGAGGTTTGGTTGGCTGAATCTATGTGAGAGGCTTGAGTTCTGCAATTCTGGAAGAACTAAGGTTCGGCTGCCAAAACCATGTTCGGCCTGAGAGGCTTGAGTTCTGCAATTCTGGAAGAACTAAGGTTCGGCTGCCAAAACCATGTTCGGCCGCCGAACCTGCCTGTGGAGGTGGTTTGGTTGCCTAAACTTGCCCCCGAAAGTTTGGACTTTCGGCTCTGGAGTGGAGTTTCGGCCGCCGAACGTACCGCCGAAGGTTGGTGACTGTCGGCCGCCGAACCCTGCCCCGAAAGTGCATGACTTTCGGCTCTAGAGGGACTTTTGGCCGCCGAACCTGCCGCCGAAAGTGCCCTGTTCAGCCTTCCTTTGCATGTTTCTTATGAATATTTTATGATGTTTTAGGGGGTTTTTGGGGAGATGTTTAGAGTTATATTAGAGCATGTTTGGTGCCTCATTTTAGTCCACCTGTATAGGTTCGGACCCGAGAAACCGAGGACCCCATCAATGAGATAGCTGCTTCAGAGTCTTTTCAGAGTCAGCCTGAGGTGAGTAGAATGGATTTTTATGTTTCAAAGTAAATAAATTTTGAGCATGTTCATGCATCACGAATGCCATGATATATACTAGGTTGTTTGCATTAGAATTCACGAATATGATGCATTGCATACTATGATGTTGATGTGGATGGAAGTTAGATGACCCATTAGCCCTTGATATGATATGATGACAATGTTATGATACGGAAGTCTAGTAAGGCCCATTCTATGCCCCTGGCACAGAGTAAGAGAAAGACCAGTGAGGCCCATTCTACGCTCCTGGCACATTGGAATGTTATGTTATGTTATGTTAAGAGAAAGACCAGCGATGCCCATTCAACGCCCCTGGCACCATTGGAATGTGTAGATGGCTATTGGTGACAAGTCCATCCTTGATGTGATTTGTTTATAATGTGATGCATTTCATGAAAGCATAGATTTTTAATATATTATTTTACTATTATGCTCACTGGGCTTTAGTAGCTCACCCCTTTCCCTTAACCTCCAGGTTTGCAGGCTCGGGATAGGCCAGGAAGTCAGCAAGAGTAAAAGTTTTAAGTATGTAATAGTTTAGTTATGGACATGAAAGATAATGTAATGAAATGTAATATAAGATATTGCACAGATTTGTATTGAGGATTAGTGTTGTGCTTGACCCTAGAGTTATGGTTAATCCCTTTTGTTCATGATCATTATGAAATGTTTTTATTTATGTGTTGAGAAATGTAAACCAAGCTTGATTAATGTAATGTTGACCCTACTAGAGCATTTGATGAGGGCTCTAGTATGAGAGTTTTATGTATTCAGTTTCAGTGCATGCACAGGTCAAGCTTGGGATATGTAAAAGTTTAAGTTTTTATGTAAATGTATGATCATGTATGAGATTTATCAGGTATGACAGGATGTATGTTAGGCTTGCTACGGGTCCCGGTGACCTTAAGTCGATCTGGATCCTAGCGCCGGTAGCTGTCCGATTTCGGGTCGTTACATTCAATCTTTGAGTCCGACGTTCTTAGGCTTGCTCGCAGTGTAATCTGATTCCAGTCCTGCTCGATTAAATTGTTGGGCAGCCTTAATCCTTGGTATCTCCTCCCAATTGATCTCTGTGGACTGCTAGTTCTTAATGATGATGAAAATACAAAAGCTCTATCTTTTGGTGGTAAATGTTTTGCCCTTGATTCCTTAGTCTACTGCAAATGGTGCGAGAAATTATTGCTTTACTCCTCTGCACGAACTTATTGCCGGAAGTCATTGATCACTGGTTCTTTTCTCCTTAACCTGTCTTGCCATTATTCATCTTTAATTGTCAACCTTACTTTTTACCTCAAAAGCACGACCCCATGGTGCAACAAATCTATCAACCTACATACACTCATGCCATACGACATCGTGACTAACCTGTAATAGTCTCATAAGAAAGGTTAGTACTAGCCACGTCAGATTCAAATACGAATTAATATAGCAAGTCATCTAGAATACAATCTATTATAAATCAACAGGTGTGCCAACAGCACTTGACCACTAAGACTTGAACTGTCTTTACCCATCCGCTTGACATAACACAACGTATACCACATGTAGCGAAGCTCGACGAATCCTCCTAAGGAATCGGTGTCCCCATTGTCAAAAGAGTTCGCTCAACACTCTCTTTCTCCTTTTGTACGTCTTACGGTACTCCCCTTCATAAGCTCAGGTATTATGTACACTTTATCTCCTTTTCCTCTCCCTAAGAATGTAGTCTACGCAAATGCCATCATTATGACTTGACCCTAAGAAATTATTAGAAGATACTCCCTTTCTTATACTGCTTTCATCATAGCTCACAACATCGACTTGCCTCACCAACTTGCCTCAAGCAACCTGTGCTTCTCGACCTATCTTAGTCCTCCTCCACGTTGATCCACTTGTGAGAACTTTTGTTTGGCCATGAGGTCTCTTTCCTGCTCAACAACAAAGGTAGGTCTAAATTTATCCTTTTTAATTACACATTATTATCCAATCCCTTTTAAGGCAGCTACACCCTATATGTTCACAATATTTGTTAGCACCAACTTGTCCAGTCTCACATCACGAGGAACCTGACTCAATAATACACAAAAATATCTCAGAATAAATGAATAACTACATAAAGTAAGGTAAGGAATGATATCAAGAAACACAAAAATATTATACTCATCTGATGTGAGGGGGTTCCCTCTCATACTGAATTATCATTAAGGATCTCCATCTCTCATCATTACCTTGAGCCCTACACTCCTTTGACCAATTCAATGGTCCTCACTTTTGTCAGTTTTCGCTTCTCCTCCTTCTTCTTTTTGTCGTAGGATGAGTGAATTATTTGCTTTCACAACGTTGTTGCTCCCAACGATATTTGATGCAACTCTCGCCCAACACTACCCTTCATTCCTCTGGGTTGTCCTATCAAAGTGTTTACTTACCTCAAAGAGAATGAACATGTGCTCGACAATCATAGTTGGTTGGCACTTATCAGACATTATCCCCTACTCTGTTACTTGTTGTTTTCTTTTTATCCCCTCTTGGACTCCCATCTATTCCCCTTTTTGACTGCTTTCATCATTGCGAAACTTAGTCTTGGTTTCTTTTTCCTTTGCTTAGGGTACACCCTTCCTATTTGGTGCTCTTTTTGTACTCTTGTAAAGGATATGTTTTGAGAGATGAGGCAATTACCACCTTTGATCTATCACCATCTTATCTATACCAGTGTTTCATATGAGTCTCCCAAGAACTTTTCTTCTACACTGACCACACCACACCACACAGTAAGAGTTGTAGGAGCACTAGTTTGCTCAGCGCGGCTAGACAATACTTCATCGAATGCTGCTTTTCGTTGAGTTTACTCTTGCACCACCTCGTGCTGGATAGCCACTAGTTTCTTCTTCACTACTCTCGACTACCTCTCCTTTATTAAGGAATAATTATTGGTCGAAATAGAGATAATTTGTGTCATTCTGAGAGACGCCACATCAATTAACGTCTCAAGTTCACTAAAAAAAAAAAGAGAAATTGTGAAGTCCATCTTGCTTTTCGATGTCCTCGATTAAGCGAGTTTGTCAAAGGACATGCTCACATTAATCCCTGCACTCAAGTTATCTGCTTAGTCATTATTTTCTCATATCATCCACTTCAGTTTTATTCATGATTCTAACAATTATGTAAACAGTGCATGAATCTTATATCCGTGCCCGCTTTGTAGCATCAACTCCGTTATACCTGACACTGGGCAACAATATGTTGTTTTATACTAACTTCGATTCTCATTTCTTCTCTTAGAGTCCTCAAAAAGACTTTGAAGATCTTCTCCTCCATCCCATGTCCCTTATTTGACACAACACGCACAGAATATTTCCATTATGCTTGATCCCTTCACGCGAACAATACTACCTTAGGCGAGGAGGAACAAGAAAGTACCAACAACCTAGAGTTGATAACTCTATGATTTATACCTTATGTTCCCTCCTCCCTTACTCACCATGTCCCTCAAGACCTTCGATGCGTTTCCGCACCAGCAACTTGTAAAATCATATGGCTTTCTTTATAGAGAACACTTCATACTGCTTAGTTATGCCACTTCCATATCCTCTTTTTTTTTTACCACCTTTTAGACCGTTCCCCCACTTATTGCTTTGGCCCATCTAATACCAGAGTTGAATAGCCCTTTAACTCAGTCATGCTTCTTGGATTGTTGTCACAATCCGCTTACTCTATTAAAATCAAGTGCCACACTCTCTTGTGTCAGCCATAGATGCTGAAAAGTTCCTTTATGTACTTTCCTTATGAACACCTCGTTGGAGTTTACCAACTCTCTTGAATAACAAATGTTACATTCTTGTAGTAAAATTGAAGCTTATCATTTCATATCCCCCTTTTCTCATGTATAGTGTGAACACTCCCTATCCATGGGACTTTACCCTTTCATTTTTCGAATAGATTTAGCTTTATAGCTTAATCCCATAAATGTTGTTCTTTATATGTCTGCACAGTCACCATTCCCAATAATATTAATGAATAAGTTCATATTGAAGAGAAGATTATTTACCTCCATTCCACAATAAGGACTGAGGTTCTGGGATTCCACCCTTGCCTACTTCATAGGCACTAGCTCGTAATTCACGCCATTGATAAATGTTCCTCTAGTTCACTTCTGAAGTATTGCTCATAGTCTTTCCTATGTCATATTTAATATTATTGCGCCATTCCTGCAAGTAAAAAAAAAAATACATGAGAGGCCTCTGCCTCAATTTTATCTTAGGAGGCCGCTTGCCTCAATTCTGTCTCAGGAGGCCTCTTGCCTCAATTCTACCAGAAGAGGCCTTTTGCCTCAATTTTGTCTCAAAAGGTCTCTTGCCTCAACTGACTCAGGAGGCCTCTTGCCTCAATTTTGAGTGGAATGGTCTCAGGATTCTCAGATGGCCTCAAGCTCTATTAGCTCATCCTCCCCCTTACCACCATACCCTGAGGTCATTAGCCCCTCTTCAAGGGTCACAAAAAGGGAGTATGTAGAACCTAGTCATTACCCTCTCTCCAGAAGACATTTCCAATGGAGTGTGCAGTACTAGGTCATTACCACTCCCAATGATGTCCCTAATGGAGTGTGCAGCACCTCTAGTTGACATGGCCAGTCTAGCTAGAAAGCTCACGCTTTTTTTTTCTTCTTCGTCTCCACAACTATTCATCCTACTACTCCTCGTAGCTTCGAAATTGGGGGTCACGACCTCCCCTTTTCAGCATTTTATACTCAAGATCACCCCATCGGGCGTCATTCGCATGAAAGAGGTTTTGGGGTGGCCTTAATCTCCCGACAGTTTGGCTATCACAGCCAACAACATTCATTTTCCCTCTCTAGTGCCTCAAGGCACTCATAAACGGAATCAATCTCCAACGCCCTCCCCACTTGGGTGGCCCAGACATTCAGCAAGTCAGCAAGGTTCTCCACCTTTCTCTCCCGGGCCTTCACTCGTGCGGCCAACTTTCTCCTTCCTTTATACTGCTCGTAGATCTTTCTTGTTCTGATACCAATTGTCACGGTTTCAGATTTTAGCAATCGCTTGGAACCGTGCGGCACTTGACTTGAACACCTTCAAGCCAAGTCAGCCTTAAGAATCACCCAATTATCCTGTGAACATAAATACCCTGATTAGTCAAGGTTATATAAGCCAACTATGAAGCCAACAGGCAGCATTCAATTAGAAGCCTCACAGTAGGCACAAAAGATAAGAACTGAACATGAGAATTCATGAACAGGCTACTTATTTTATTATAGGGGCAAAATAGTAATTATACATTATCATCGATGCAATCGTTACAATAATTCTCACCTCCCTTCTAAACAGGGGGGACGGTCTACACGGAGTGAAGGCACAACTTGAATCTCCGTAGGCCTATGGTAGCCAATTGGGCCCAGCCTAGCTGGTGGCCAACTAGTCGCTCCCCCTAAAGAGCCTTAGGAACAACTTGGCTTGTGGCAGGAGGAGACATCAACATGTCTCATATGACACCCCCCTAAAATAAATACATGAAAAGGAATTACAACAAATTGTCTCGACCCTTATCTTTCTACTAATTTCTACTGCTTTATCCCAATATTGCTTTCTAGGAACTCCAATGTTGGAAAAGTACAGTTTTGGTCCCTGAAAACTCTATGACTCTGACAATAGACATCTATTAAATATTATATTTATGGACTCAATTTAAAACTAAATTTCAATAAAAAAATTAAAAAAATCGTTGAAAATGTTGAAAATTTAAAAAAATGTTGAAAATAGTGAAAATGTTGAAAAATGTTGAAATATTTTAATTTCTTAAAATATTAAAAATGATAACCAATATTTTTTATTTTTAAATTATAACAAATTTCTTGTTTTTAATATTTAAAACAAATATCTAATCCAAATATTTTTGGATGAATACGAATTAATTTGTGGAATAAATGACTTATTTTTATTTTAGTTACAAATGAATAGGATGATTTTTTTTTTTTTGTCATCAAGTTGGGCATTAAATAAAATATTTTTTTAGGTAAATTTAATTTTTTTTTTATTAAAATAGAGGTGAACAAAGATATTCAAATAAGTAAGATTAAGACCAACTATAAACTGAGAAATTAAAGATAGAAATAGAATCTTAACTCCACCTGATGTGGAACCCGAGCTTATTAGAGACTGAAACGACACATACCCTAGTAAAAAAATTTAGTTCAGAAAGCAATTTCCCAATCTAAAGCACCATTAATTAACATGTAATTAAGAACACTTATAACTGATTGATTTTAAGAGCAGCAATAATAAGAATCATACAAATTAGTTTCAAACCTTACTCGTAATGCAATGTCAAGAACCAAGATCTCTTTTAAGCTCTCAAAGAAGAATCGCGTAAAGTAATTGTATTGAATAATTGATAATTTGTATACAATATGGAAAAAGAGATGTTTTATATAACCTAAATAAGGACCCATGATCTTTGCCACTTCCCACTACTATGCATGGACCTATGATCTATGCCACTATCCACTACTATGCATGGACCCATGATCTATACCACTATCCACTACTGGATAACTACCCACTACTGGTTAACTATCAACTGCTAAATAACTACCCACTACTGAATTAGTGATGGAGAATCTGTTAATGCAAATATAAAATTTTGAATTGTCAATAAGGACACATTCGACCTAATTGACTTGGAATGACCAGATTATTCTTCAATTTTAAAATGAACTTGCAAAGCTTCAACATATCCCTTCATGAACCCTTGAAGTGCTTCCTTCAATCTCTTAGATCTCAACCTTGTAATTGGTCCTTGAGGTAATGCTAGCTCATCATTTTTGGTGTTGTTGGTTGTGCTTACATCATCCCCTCCCTCTTGAAAAGGATTCATACTTGAATCTGTACCAAAATCAAAAGGAGACAAATCAAAAACATTAAAGGTAGCACTTCCACCAAACTCACCTGGCAGATCAATTATGTATGCATTGTCATTGATCCATTCCAGCACTTGATATGGTCCATCCCCTCGTGCATTGAGTTTTGATTTCCTTTGATTAAGAAACCTCTCCTTTCGCATATGGATCCAAACTCAGTCACCTGGTCTGAATGCAACTTTCTTGCGACCATTATTAGTCTGTTTCTCATACATCCTATTACGCTTCTCAATATGCTCACGCGCTTTTATGTGTATTGATTTAACCATTTCAGCCTTCGCTTTTCCATCTAAATTAGATAACTCCTTCAAAGGTAAAGGCATTAAATCTAATACAGTTAATGGATTAAAACCATACACAATCTCAAAAGGTGAATAACCAGTAGAAGAATGGACAACGCGATTATAAGCAAATTCAACATAGGGCAAACATTCTTCTCAA
The DNA here is from genome assembly GCF_001659605.2 of Manihot esculenta. NCBI lineage: Eukaryota > Viridiplantae > Streptophyta > Magnoliopsida > Malpighiales > Euphorbiaceae > Manihot > Manihot esculenta. The sequence goes on from NC_035172.2 coordinate 20,298,854, forward strand.
GTTCTCAAGTTCCTACCCACAATAGCACGAAGCATAGTTCCTAAAGTCCTATTAATAACTTCAGTTTGGTCATCCGTTTGTGGATGAAAAGTAGTAGAAAATAAAATTTAGTACCTAATTTTCCCCAAAAAACACGCTAGAAATGACTAAGGAACTTAGAATCTCTATCAGAAATAATAGTCCTAGATATGCCATGCAAACGGACTACTTTCCTGAAAAACAAATCACCTATGTTCATTGCATCATCAGTTTTATGACATGGAATAAAATGTGCCATCTTACTAAAGCGATCTACAAAAAATAAACACTAAATCTCTACCTCTTTTTATCCTAGGTAAACCTATCACAAAATCCATAGATATATCAGTCCAAGGTTCAGTAGGTACAGGCAAAAGAGTATAAAACCCATGTGGCAATGACTTAGATTTAGCCTTATTACATGCAAAGTATTGAGCACAAATTTTCTCTACATATTTTCGCATATTAGACCAATAAAAGTGTTCATTCAATATGTCTAAAGTCTTTTTCACACCAAAATGTCCCATTAACCTTCCTGAATGCGATTCTTTAACAAGCAACTCATGCATTGAACAATTAGGTATGCATATTTGTTTTTCCCTAAAAAGAAACCCATCATGCAAATAAAACTTGTTAAATGCCCCATGTTCACATGCCTTAAATACATCAGAAAAATCAATATCATTCTCATACATATCTTTCAAATGCTCAAATCCTAACAACTTAGAACTAAGCATGGAATTCAATGCATAATGTCTAGATAATGCATCAGTAACCACATTCTCTTTACCTTGCTTGTATTTAATCACATAAGGAAATATTTCAAGATACTCAACCCACTTACCATGCCGTTTGTTCAACTTACTTTGTCCCTTTAAGTGTTTGAGAGACTGATGGTCGGTATGAATCACGAACTCATTAGGCAGCAAGTAGTGTTCTCAAACTTCAAGAGTCCTAATCAGTGCATAGAACTCTTTGTCATAGGTGGAATAGTTCAAATATGCGCCACCTAACTTCTCACTGAAATATGCTATGGGTCGGCCTTCCTGCATAAGAACAGCACCGATACCAATCCCAAAAGCATCACATTCAATTTCAATGGTTTTAGAAAAATCAGGTAACCTTAAAACAGGAGCAGTAGTAAGTTTTTCTTTTAATGTGTTAAATGCAAGTTCATATTCTTTACCCTATTTAAATCCAACAGCCTTTTTAATGATCTCATTTAGAGGTGCAACAATAGTGCTAAAATCTCTAACAAACCTCCTATAGAAGCTTGCTAATCCATGAAAGGATGTCACCTCATTAGCATTCTTAAGTGTAGGCCATTCTTGGATAGCCTTAACCTTTTTAGTATTTACCTCAACTCCACGTGAACTAACAACAAATCCTAAGAATATGACACTATCAGTACAAAATGTGCATTTCTTAACATTAGCATACAATTCATGTTCACGCAACTTCTATAGAATAAGTTCAACATGCCTAATATGATCATCCAAGTTTCGGCTATAAATCAATATATCATCAAAATATACAATCACAAACTTACCTAGGTAATCATGTGTAACGAATCGAAAATCGGACCGCTATCGGCGCTAGGATCCAGATCGGCTTAAGGCCGCCGGGACTCGTAGCAAGCCTGACATATAACCTGTAAACCTGTTTAATCCCATACATGATCAACAATCATACATAAAAATTAAAACTTTTCTTTCATTCATTCCTCATACACCAAACTCAACCTGTGCATGCACTAACATAATCATAAACTTGACCCCTCAGTGGGATCTCATCAATGCCCCAATGGGCGATACATCATAAGTTGAGTTGGTTAAACATAAACATCAATAGACATTAAGATCATGTATCAACAAGGGATTACAATGAACTATGGTCAAGCACACTTCTAAACCTCAATATCATTATACATAACATAACTATTTAACTTTACATCATTATACAATTTTACCATGTCCACTATCTATCTATTACAACATAAGACTTCTTTACTCTTGCTGACCTCCTGGACTACCCTGTACCTGCAAGCCTGGGGGTTAAGGGAGAGGGGTGAGCTACAAGAGCCCAGTGAGCAGAATGGTAAAACATTTAAAACATATGATAACATGAAATGCATCACATCACAGCTAATCAAATCAAGGATGAATTTGTCACCAATAGTCCCCTACATGGACCAACTGTGCCAGGGGCGTAGAATGGGCCTCACTGGTCTTTCTCTTACATAACATAACATAACATGGTCCAACTGTGCCAGGGGCATAGAATGGGCCTCACTGGTCTTCCGTACCGCATCATCATCATCATAGCATAGGGGGACTAATGGATCACTCAACATCCATCCACATCATCAAACATAATATGCAATGCAACATATTCGTGAGTCTAATGCAACACCCTATTATCTCATGGCATTCATGATGCGTGAATCATGCTAAAACTGATTTATTTATTTAAAAGCATAAGAGTTATTCCACTCACCTCTGGCTGAAGCTCTACTGACTCTGAAGTGACTGACTCACTGCTGGGGTCCTCGGTTCCTCGGGTCCGAACCTACACAGGTGGACTCATGTAACGACCCTAAAATGGACCGTCACCGGCGCTAGGATTCAGGTCGGCTTAAGGCAGCCAGAACCCGTAGCAAGCCTGCTATACTCTCTGTGTACCTGTAACCCTCATACATGATCATACATTTTATGTGAAAATAAAACTCTTTTCTGAACCAAGGCTCAACCTGTGCATGCACTATCTCTGTACTCTGTACTCATGTACTCTGTACTCTGTATCCCTGACTAGAGCTTGCTCTAGATGGGTTAACTCATACCTGTTAAGCCTGGTTTTCACATACAGGAAAACATATATACATATACAGATCATGTACAATACATACATCACTAGGTCAAGCAACAACTATTACATCTCTTTAATATTACATGTCCACTCTAAGCTATTACAGATCTCTTTACTCTTCCTGTACTCTGCTGGACTGTCCCTGTACACTGAACCTGCAAAACTGGGGTTAAGGGAGTGGGATGAGCTCTATAGCCCAGTGAGTAGAACAGTAAAACATCTCAGTAAAATATGATCTCATGGAATGCACCATATCACAGACAAGCCACATCAAGAGTAAACCTGTCACCACATAGTCCCAGTAACTCTGTGCCAGGGCGTAGAATCGAGCACCTGGTCTTCCTGTCATATATGTATATGTGTATATAACACCTCTGTACTTACCATTGCCAGGGCGTAGTCAAAGGCTCCTGGACTTTGCTATACCTGCCAGGGCGTAGTCAAAGGCTCCTGGACTTTGCTATACTTGCCAGGGCGTAGTCAAAGGCTCCTGGACTTCCTGTCTGAGACTATTGGATCATTCAGCATTCACTCACATCACCAAATAACGATGCAATGCAACATATTCGTGAATACTAATGCAATCAACCTATGGCATAAACATGATGCATGAGATATGCTAAAAGCAGTTTGTGGTTCAATTAAACGTCATAAGTTTAGTTCCACTCACCTCTGGCTATCTGGACTGACTGACTTTGCAGGCTCTGAACCTCTGGAGCAGAACTCACTGCTGCTCTCTCTGGTTCCTCTGGTCTGTACCTATACAGATAAACGCACATGAGGGACCAAACTAGCTTATGACTAACTCTATTTAACCTCCCCAAGAAACCCCTTCATCTCACTCTAAAACTCATGCAAAACATGCAAAAGAAAAACTGGACAGAACACTTTCGGCGGCAGGTTCGGCGGCCGAAAGTCCTCTCCAGAGACGAAACTCAAGCACCTTCGGCGGCACCTTCGGCGGCCGAATCCCCCATACAGAGCCGAACATGCAAAACTCGCGGGGGTAAACTGTGGCAGCCTAAGCCACCATACAAGAGGTTCGGCGGCCGAATGAACCTTCGGCTGCCGAACCTGAGTTCATCCAGAACTCAGCTTCAACGGCAAACTATCTTCTCCTTCCCTTCAACTTCTCCAACCATGCATACTTCAACTAGTCAACACACATATACTCAAGTATATGTTCACAGGGGTCCAAAACTATCTACTAACCCCAAACAACAAATCAAACATAACACATAAACATGAATACATGCATAAATCATCAAAACTATCATTTATAACCTAAGCATGCATCTCCTTCCATAACCTCCTTAAAACCTTCAGAAAACATAAAAACATGTTCAAGAGCATCACTTACCTCCTGTTATCAGAAGATAAACACTCTGATCAAAGGAAACGAACCACCTCTCTTCACACTCTCAAACTCTCCAAAGCTCACTTGTTTTGCTCCAACACTTTCAAAATTTGGTAAACTAGCAAACTCCTGCATGAGCTGCTCAAACTTAGCAAATAAAGCATAGGAGACGTGGCCAACTTCTGGCTATGATCTGGTGATCACACCTGTCCAAAATGCTGACTAAGGGATACAAAACTGCTGGCTAAGCAACTCAGCTTCGGCTGCCGAATCGCATGCAAAACCATGCAACATTCGGGGGCCGAACTTGACCTTCGGAAGCCGAATATTGGCACTTTCGGCGGCCGAACTTATCTTCGGCGGCCGAACTTGGCTCCTCTGCCTTGGTTGAAATGTTCATTTCAACTCAAACCTATCGACCTGTAAAACCATCAAACACACCATCACACTTAGAAACCATAACTCCTACCCTTATATAGAATCCCAACACCCCGGATTCCACCAGAAAATAGAAAGTCCGGTGCCGGATTCTAGCCGGGTATTACATTCTCCCCTCCTTAAGAACATTCGTCCTCGAAGGTTCCTAAAACAACAAAAACAAATCACAAGGAGGAAACTAACCTCAAAACAGATGTGGATACTGCTGGAGCATAGACTCCCGCGTCTCCCAGGTGCACTCTTCTAGATTATGGTGGTTCCATAGAACTTTCACCATCGGAATCTCCTTGTTCCTTAGCTGTCTGATCTGCGTGTCCAGAATCCGCACTGGCTGCTCTATATAGGTGAGATCTGTATGAATCTCCACCTCAGGCTCACTCAGAACCTGATTCGGATCTGACACAAACTGTCGTAGCATAGAAACATGAAATACCGGGTGAATTCTCTCCATAGAAACAGGTAAATCCAGCTTATACGATACATTTCCGATCCTCTGCAACACCTCAAAGGGTCCAATGTACCGTGGAGCCAATTTACCTTTCTTTCCAAAACGAACCACTCCTTTCATTGGAGATACTTTTAGCAATACCCAATTACCCTCCTGAAACTCTAACTGCTTTCTGCGCACGTCTGCATAACTTTTCTGTCTACTCTGAGCTGTTCTGATTCTCTCTCTGATCATGGGCACCATTCTACTGGTAATATCTACTAACTCTGGCCCTGCAAGAGCCTTCTCTCCTACCTCTTCCCAACAAACAGGGGATCTGCACTTCCTCCCATACAAAGCTTCATAAGGAGCCATCCCAATGCTAGCATGATGACTGTTATTGTAGGCAAACTCCACCAAAGGTAGATGCTGCCTCCAAGAACCGCCAAAGTCTAACACACATAGGCGAAGCATATCCTCTATGGTCTGGATGGTCCTTTCTGACTGTCCATCAGTCTGTGGGTGGAAAGCAGTACTAAAATCTAACCTTGTGCCCATTGCACTTTGCAGACTCCGCCAAAAGCGGGAGGTAAACTGAGGTCCTCTGTCTGAAACTATAGACACTGGAACTCCATGTAATCTCACTATCTCATCCAGATAGACCTGTGCCAACTTATCCACAGAATAGTTACTCCGTACTGGAAGAAAATGAGCAGATTTCGTGAGTCTGTCCACAATCACCCATATCGAGTTTATCCTGTTGGACGCTACTGGTAAACCCACTACAAAATCCATGGCTATGTTCTCCCATTTCCACTCTGGAATCGGTAATGGGTTAAGCATTCCGGCTGGTTTCTGATGCTCTAATTTCACCCTCTGACAAACCTCACAGGCTGTCACGAACTGCGCCACTTCCTTCTTCATGGCTGGCCACCAATAGACCCTTTTCAGATCCTGATACATCTTGGTAGCTCCTGGGTGAACACTATACCTCGCATTATGAGCTTCCCTCATAATGTCTTCCTTCACACTGCCCCTATCTGGTACACAAAGTCGACTTCCATAGCGAAGGATCCCTTTGCTGTCAAATCTGAACTCTGCATTGTTTCCTGACTGAACAGTCCTGGCAATTTTCATCAACTCAGGGTCCTCGTGCTGTCTCTGAGCTATCTGCTCCAGAAACACATGTGTCACTCTCATCTGTGCTATCAACGCACCTGTACCAGACAACTCTAGCTGTAATCCCTCGTCAAAGAGCTTATAAAGCTCCACCACAACCGGTCTCCGCTCTGCTGCTATATGGGATAAACTGCCTAGTGACTTCCAGCTTAGGGCGTCTGCGACAACATTCGTCTTACCCGGATGATACTGGATTTTACAATCATAATCACTGAACAATTCGACCCATCTTCTTTGCCGCAAATTCAGCTCTCTCTGACTTAAGATGTACTGTAAACTCTTGTGATCAGTGAAGATCTCGCATTTAACCCCGTAGAGGTAATGCCGCCACATCTTAAGTGCAAAGATAACTGCTGCCATCTCTAGGTCATGGGTAGGGTATTTCAACTCGTGCTTCTTCAACTGTCTAGAAGCATAAGCTATTACTCTATCACTCTGCATCAATACACAACCCAATCCCACTCGAGATGCATCACAGAACACTGTGAAATCCTTGTCACTAACAGGCAGAGCTAGCACTGGTGCTGTAGTCAGTCTCCTCTTGAGCTCCTCAAAGCTCTCTTCACACTGGTCTGACCAGATAAACTTCTGGTTCTTCTGAGTCAATTTGGTCATAGGAGCTGTTATCTTTGAGAAGTTCTGAACGAACCTCCTGTAGTAACCTGCCAGTCCCAGAAAGCTTTTAATCTCAGTCACTGTCGTGGGTCTGGGCCAGTTAGCTACAGCCTCTATCTTCTTGGGATCTACCTCAATACCATCTGCTGATACCACATGTCCCAAGAAAGAAATGCTCCTCAACCAAAACTCACACTTCGAGAACTTGGCATACAAACCATGCTCTCTCAGTGTCTGCAGAACAATCCTCAGATGCTGGGCATACTCCTCTGCATCTCTGGAATACACTAAGATATCATCGATAAACACAATGACAAAGTGATCCAGAAACTCACTGAATACCCTGTTCATGAGATCCATAAATGCTGCAGGGGCGTTAGTCAACCCGAACGGCATCACTAAGAACTCATAATGCCCATATCTCGTCCGGAAAGCTGTCTTAGGCACATCTGCCTCTCTGACTCTCAACTGATGATACCCGGATCTCAGATCTATTTTCGAGAAACAACCTGCTCCAGCTAGCTGGTCAAATAGATCATCAATCCGAGGTAAGGGATACCTATTCTTGATAGTGACCTTGTTCAACTGTCTGTAGTCGATACAAAGTCTAAGGGATCCATCCTTCTTTCTGACAAAGAGCACCGGAGCACCCCAAGGTGAGGTACTAGGGCGGATGAAACCCTTATCTACCAAGTCCTGCAACTGTTCTTTCAACTCTGTTAACTCAGCTGGCGCCATCCTGTAGGGAGGAATAGAGATAGGTCTAGTACCTGGCAGTAATTCAATTTCAAACCCTATCTCCCTATCAGGTGGTAGTCCTGGCAAATCATCTGGGAATACATCGAGAAACTCTCGAACTACTGGTACTGTGGCTGGTTCCCTCACCTGACTGTCTAGCTCTCTCACATGAGCTAGAAACCCCTGACAACCCCTCCTAAGCAAACGACGAGCCTGAAGGGCTGAAATCATACCTCTGGGTGTACCTCTCCTGTCTCCTCTGAAGACACACTCTGACCCATCCTGGTCTCTGAGACTCACTAGCTTCTCTCGACAGTCCAACGTAGCACTATATGCAGATAGCCAATCCATCCCTAGAATGACATCAAAATCTGTCAAGTCTAGAACCACAAGGTCAGCTGGAAGGCATCTACCCTCTATGAATACTGGACTGAAACGACAGACTGACACTGCCACTGATGGGTCACATCTAGGTCCAATGACCCAGAGAGGATACTCTAACTCAGAACTGATCAAACCCAATCACTCTATGGCTCTCGAAGCAATAAAGGAATGAGAAGCACCGGGGTCCATCAAAGCATACACATCTGAACACCCAATGATGAGATTACCTGACACCACTGTGTTCGACGTGTTAGCCTCCTCCTGTGTCACTGTGAAAATCCGTGCTGGGGCTACCGGATTTCCACCTCGGGAACCTGCTGCTGAAGTAGAGGCTACCCCTCTCCCTCTACCTCTGCCACTAGTCTGAGGCATGACTGGAGCTGCTGGCCGTACAACTGGCTGTACCACACTGCCTGAACTCATCTGCTGGGATGGTGCAAAAGTCATCTGCGGACAATCCCGAGCAATATGCCCTTCCTGTCCACATCGAAAACAAGCTGTAGATCCCAACCGACAAACTCCTCCATGTGGTTTTCCGCATCGTCTGCAGACTGGAGCTGTGCCAGAGCTGGAGCCACTACCTATTCCCAGACCTGACTTGACTTTATTCCAGAACTTACTCTTTGTTCCTTTTGCTCTATCCCATCTTTTACTGCTTGGTGTAGGGGCTTTAGAACCCGAAGCCTGTGCCTGTGACTGTTTCTGAATATTGGCACTAGCTTCCATCTTCCTGGCTGCATCTATAATAGAGTGAAAACTCTCCTTTTCTGCTGGAAGGATCAAAGAAGAATACCTGGGATGAAGTCTCATGGTATATCTCCTCGCCTTCTTCTGATCAGTATCATAGGCCTGACCCACGTACTGAAGCAAATCTAGGAACTTATCTGTGAACTCATCAACAGTCATCTCATCTGTTTGTCTCAACTGTTCAAACTCAATTATCTTCAGCTCTCTGGAACTATCAGGAAAAGCCCACCCTGCAAACTCATTAGCGAACTCTCCCCATGACATGCTGTCCATTCTAGGCTCCACATAATTCTTAAACCATTCTCTGGCTTTCCTGCATTTTAATGTGAAACCTGCCATCTCAATGGCTCTCCTATCATCTGCTCCCAATTCACTGGTGATCATCCTAACTGCTCTGAGGTAATCAAATGGATCATCTCCCGTGTTGTATTTAGGAGCATCCAATTTCAAGTACTCCGTCATTTGGACTTTACCTCCAGATGAGCTAGGTTCATGTCTGTCAACAACAGGGGCTACTGGTTCTGGTGGTGGTACTGGTTCATTTAGCTCTAGGTGTGCTGCACTTGGATGGGTAGGGGAAGATGGATACATCGGATATGGTGGGTAATAGTGAGGATATGGCATATATGGCATGTATGTAGGATATGGGTCAAAACGAGAGTATTCCGACATACCCTCCATCGGATACTCTGGATCATGAAACAAGGATGGATAGCCATAACCTGAGGCCTGAACGCCTCCCTCGGATTCTCCCATACCTTCATCCATAGACGGATCAGTCTCCATAGCCTCCCTCTCTTCCTCTGATCTACCTCCTCTAGCTGTTCCTCTTCTGCTCTCGTCGACAGACCTTCTAGGGTCTATTGACATACCTTCCCTGCTAGATCTCTGAGACCTTGCCCTTGGCAATACAGGAGGACGAGCAGCTAGTCTCTCATTCTCTGGTGGGACTCCAGTCAATCGAGCTGATCGACGAGTTCCTCGCATCTTTACTCTGGAAACACAACATATAACATAGCACTTAGCACATAAACATCAATCATACACATACAACACTCATGGCATATCATAGCAGATAGGACTCAAGACCCTATCCTAGTGGACATGATTTCCTATTGTTCTTGACCACTTCTAACCTATCTGAGCCCAACACTGTCTCTATAGGTCCGATCATGTGAACCTAGGGCTCTGATACCAATCTGTAACGACCCTAAAATGGACCGTCACCGGCGCTAGGATTCAGGTCTGCTTAAGGCAGCCAGAACCCGTAGCAAGCCTGCTATACTCTCTGTGTACCTGTAACCCTCATACATGATCATACATTTTATGTGAAAATAAAACTCTTTTCTGAACCAAGGCTCAACCTGTGCATGCACTATCTCTGTACTCTGTACTCATGTACTCTGTACTCTGTATCCCTGACTAGAGCTTGCTCTAGATGGGTTAACTCATACCTGTTAAGCCTGGTTTTCACATACAGGAAAACATATATACATATACAGATCATGTACAATACATACATCACTAGGTCAAGCAACAACTATTACATCTCTTTAATATTACATGTCCACTCTAAGCTATTACAGATCTCTTTACTCTTCCTGTACTCTGCTGGACTGTCCCTGTACACTGAACCTGCAAAACTGGGGTTAAGGGAGTGGGATGAGCTCTATAGCCCAGTGAGTAGAACAGTAAAACATCTCAGTAAAATATGATCTCATGGAATGCACCATATCACAGACAAGCCACATCAAGAGTAAACCTGTCACCACATAGTCCCAGTAACTCTGTGCCAGGGCGTAGAATCGAGCACCTGGTCTTCCTGTCATATATGTATATGTGTATATAACACCTCTGTACTTACCATTGCCAGGGCGTAGTCAAAGGCTCCTGGACTTTGCTATACTTGCCAGGGCGTAGTCAAAGGCTCCTGGACTTCCTGTCTGAGACTATTGGATCATTCAGCATTCACTCACATCACCAAATAACGATGCAATGCAACATATTCGTGAATACTAATGCAATCAACCTATGGCATAAACATGATGCATGAGATATGCTAAAAGCAGTTTGTGGTTCAATTAAACGTCATAAGTTTAGTTCCACTCACCTCTGGCTATCTGGACTGACTGACTTTGCAGGCTCTGAACCTCTGGAGCAGAACTCACTGCTGCTCTCTCTGGTTCCTCTGGTCTGTACCTATACAGATAAACGCACATGAGGGACCAAACTAGCTTATGACTAACTCTATTTAACCTCCCCAAGAAACCCCTTCATCTCACTCTAAAACTCATGCAAAACATGCAAAAGAAAAACTGGACAGAACACTTTCGGCGGCAGGTTCGGCGGCCGAAAGTCCTCTCCAGAGACGAAACTCAAGCACCTTCGGCGGCACCTTCGGCGGCCGAATCCCCCATACAGAGCCGAACATGCAAAACTCGCGGGGGCAAACTGTGGCAGCCTAAGCCACCATACAAGAGGTTCGGCGGCCGAATGAACCTTCGGCTGCCGAACCTGAGTTCATCCAGAACTCAGCTTCAACGGCAAACTATCTTCTCCTTCCCTTCAACTTCTCCAACCATGCATACTTCAACTAGTCAACACACATATACTCAAGTATATGTTCACAGGGGTCCAAAACTATCTACTAACCCCAAACAACAAATCAAACATAACACATAAACATGAATACATGCATAAATCATCAAAACTATCATTTATAACCTAAGCATGCATCTCCTTCCATAACCTCCTTAAAACCTTCAGAAAACATAAAAACATGTTCAAGAGCATCACTTACCTCCTGTTATCAGAAGATAAACACTCTGATCAAAGGAAACGAACCACCTCTCTTCACACTCTCAAACTCTCCAAAGCTCACTTGTTTTGCTCCAACACTTTCAAAATTTGGTAAACTAGCAAACTCCTGCATGAGCTGCTCAAACTTAGCAAATAAAGCATAGGAGACGTGGCCAACTTCTGGCTATGATCTGGTGATCACACCTGTCCAAAATGCTGACTAAGGGATACAAAACTGCTGGCTAAGCAACTCAGCTTCGGCTGCCGAATCGCATGCAAAACCATGCAACATTCGGGGGCCGAACTTGACCTTCGGAAGCCGAATATTGGCACTTTCGGCGGCCAAACTTATCTTCGGCAGCCGAACTTGGCTCCTCTGCCTTGGTTGAAATGTTCATTTCAACTCAAACCTATCGACCTGTAAAACCATCAAACACACCATCACACTTAGAAACCATAACTCCTACCCTTATATAGAATCCCAACACCCCGGATTCCACCAGAAAATAGAAAGTCCGGTGCCGGATTCTAGCCGGGTATTACAACTCAAATGAGGGACCAAACATACATGAACATAACTCTAAAACATCCCCCAGAAACCCCCTAAAATACCTCAAAACAATCATGCAAAAACATGCAAAGGACGGCTGGACAGGGCGGGTTCGGCGGCACCTTCGGCGGCCGAAAGTCCCAGACAGAGACGAAAGTCTCTTTTCGGGGGCAAGCTTCGGCAGCCGAATGCTGCCTCCACAAGGGGGTTCGGCGGCCGAAAGTTCCTTCGGCTGCCGAACCTGGTTTCTCCCAAATGGGCAGAAACTTGGTTCAAATGAACCTCTTGCCTCCCAAAACCTCAAATCATGCATAAACTTGTTCTAAAACATGCATACATATCATACATCACACCTAGGGGTCTTAAACTATCAAATACCCCAACTACAACGCTTCAAACATGCCACATTGTTCAAAAACATAACATTTGCTCAAAAACTCATACAACCCTAAACATGCCATTCTACCCCATAAAACAACTTAAAACTTACTTAAAACATAAAATGAGCTTAAGATCGGCTCTTACCTCTTAAAGATCGAGAGGGAGACGTCCTAAACTCGGAGGTGGGAGATTTTGAGTTCTTGAACCTCAAAGCCCCAAAACTTGCTTTAAACTCGAAAATCTTCAAAACAAGATGAAAACTAGTGAAAAACTTGAAAGATTTGAAGGAAAGAACTCAAGGATGGTGAGGAATGGCGGAAGGACTCACCTTGGCCGAAAATGGGGAAAAAGCTCGCCCGTTTTCGGCTAAGGGACCCTTTTATAGTGGCTGGCTAGGCCACGTTCGGGGGCCGAAAGTGCCTCCGCATGCATGCCATGTTCGGCGGCCGAACTTGAGGTTCGGCGGCCGAACCTGGACTTTCCTCACTTATGCCTTCGGGGGCCTAAAGCACTCCCGAAGTGCATGCATGTTCAGCGGCCGAACTTTGAGTTTCGGCGGCCGAACCTGAGTTTTCCTCCAAGGGTGTTTTTATTCAAAAACTCATTTCCTCTTTACTTAAAATCATTAAAAACATTAAAACATTTCATGAAAACATGGTTTTACCATTCTAGAGGTCTCCGACATCCGAAATTCCACCGGACGGTAGGAATTCCGATACCGGAGTCTAGCCGGGTATTACATTCTCCCCCCCTTAAGAAAATTCGTCCCCGAATGTTCCTCAACTAGCACATAGCATGGCATACACATAACATACACATGAAACACACAAGAACTAACCTTAGAAAAGATAAGGGTATTGCTGGAGCATGGACTCCCGTGTCTCCCAAGTGCACTCTTCCATATTGTGGTGGTTCCATAGGACTTTCACCATCGGGATTTCCTTGTTCCTCAATTTTCTGATCTGGGTGTCTAGGATCCGTACTGGCTGCTCAACATAGGTGAGATCCTCTTGGACCTCCACATCAGGCTCACTAAGAACCTTGCTCGGATCTGACACAAACTTCCTCAACATTGAAACATGGAAAACCGGATGGATTCTTTCCATTGAAGCAGGTAAATCCAGCTTGTACGACACATTCCCAATCTTTTGCAAGATTTCAAAGGGTCCGATGTATCGTGGGGCTAGTTTACCCTTCTTCCCAAAGCGAACCACTCCCTTCATTGGAGACACCCTAAGCAATACCAGATCCCCCTCCTGAAACTCTACCTGCCTTCTGCGGATGTCTGCATAACTCTTCTGTCTGCTTGCAGCAGTCTTGATTCTTTCTCTGATTATGGGTACCACCCTGCTGGTAATCTCTACTAACTCAGGCCCTGCCAAGGCCTTCTCTCCAACTTCCTCCCAGCAAACAGGTGACCTGCACTTCCTTCCATACAAAGCTTCATATGGAGCCATCCCGATGCTAGCATGATGGCTGTTATTGTAGGCAAACTCCACCAAAGGTAGATGCTGCCTCCAAGAACCGCCAAAGTCCAGCACACACATTCTAAGCATATCCTCGATAGTCTGGATGGTCCTTTCGGACTGTCCGTCCGTCTGGGGGTGGAAGGCAGTGCTGATATCCAACCTAGTACCCATGGCATTCTGCAGACTCCGCCAAAACCTGGAGGTGAACTGGGGCCCTCTATCTGACACTATCGAAATAGGAACCCCATGCAGCCTGACGATCTCATCGATATACACCTGCGCCAACTTGTCCACGGAATAACCACTCCTGACAGGGATGAAGTGAGCAGATTTGGTGAGTCTGTCCACAATCATCCATATGGAGTCCAATCTATAGGACGCTGCCGGTAACCCCACTACGAAATCCATAGCTATGTTCTCCCATTTCCATTCTGGAAAAGGTAGCGGGTTAAGCATTCCAGCCGGCTTCTGATGTTCCAGCTTCACCCTCTGACACACTTTGCAGGCTGACACGAACTGTGCCACTTCTTTCTTCATTGCTGGCCACCAATAAACTTTCTTCATATCTTGGTACATCTTGGTGGCTCCGGGGTGAACGCTGTATCTCACATTATGAGCCTCCCTCATAATGTCTCCTTTTAGCCCTATGTCATCTGGTACACACAATCGACTCCCATAGCGGAGGATACCCTTACTGTCAAATCTGAACTCACTGTCCTTGCCTGACTGAACAGTCCTGGCAATCTTCACTAACTTCGGGTCCTCATGCTGTTTCTGAGCCACTTGCTCCAGAAACACAGGTGTCACTCTCATCTGGGCCACTAAAGCACCGGTACCAGATAACTCCAACTGTAGACCTTCCTCAATGAGCTTGTAAAATTCCTTCACCACTGGTCTCCTCTCTGCCGTGATGTGGGATAGACTGCCTAGTGACTTCCGGCTTAGGGCGTCTGCCACGACATTCGCCTTACCCGGATGATACTGAATCTTGCAATCATAGTCACTCAGCAGCTCTACCCATCTCCTCTGTCTCAAATTCAAATCTCTTTGACTCAGGATGTACTGCAGGCTCTTATGATCTGTGAAGATCTCACATTTTACCCCATAGAGGTAATGCCTCCACATCTTGAGTGCAAAGATTACTGCTGCCATCTCAAGGTCATGTGTGGGGTAATTCAACTCATGCTTCTTCAGCTGCCTAGAAGCATAAGCAATCACCCTCCCATTCTGCATCAATACACAACCTAGTCCCACACGGGACGCATCACAAAAGACTGTAAAGTCCTCATCACTAGATGGCAGAGCTAACACTGGCGCCGAAGTCAACCTCTTTTTAAGCTCTTCAAAACTCTCTTCGCACTGGTCGGTCCATACAAACTTCTGATTCTTCCTGGTTAGTCTGGTCAGAGGAGCTGCAATCTTCGAGAAGTCCTGAACGAACCTCCTGTAGTAACCTGCCAAACCCAAAAAGCTCTTGATCTCTGTCACTGAAGTGGGTCTGGGCCAGGTAGCCACTGCTTCTATCTTCTTGGGGTCCACTTCTATTCCATTTTCTGACACCACATGCCCCAAGAATGAAATGCTCCTCAGCCAGAACTCACACTTGGAGAACTTGGCATACAAGCCATGTTCCCTCAAGGTCTGCAGAACCAACCTCAGATGATGGGCATGCTCCTCTGCACTCCTGGAATACACTAAGATATCATCTATGAAGACAATAACAAAGTGATCCAGGTATTGGCTAAACACTCTGTTCATGAGATCCATGAATGCTGCAGGGGCGTTGGTTAACCCGAACGACATTACAAGGAACTCAAAATGCCCATATCTGGTCATGAAAGCTGTCTTTGGCACATCTTCTTCTCTGATCCTCAGCTGATGGTACCCCGATCTCAGATCTATTTTGGAGAAACAACCCGCTCCTGCTAGCTGGTCGAATAGATCATCGATCCTTGGCAATGGGTACTTGTTCTTGGTGGTGACTTTGTTCAACTGCCTGTAGTCGATACAAAGTCTAAGGGATCCGTCCTTCTTTCTGACAAACAAGACTGGAGCACCCCAAGGTGAGGTACTCGGTCGGATGAAGCCCTTGTCTACCAGCTCTTGCAACTGCTCCTTCAATTCCTTCAACTCGGCTGGAGCCATCCTGTAGGGAGGGATAGAGATCGGTCGGGTTCCAGGCATCAATTCTATCTCGAACTCTATCTCCCTAGCAGGTGGTAAACCTGGTAGCTCGTCTGGGAAAACGTCTAGAAACTCTCTAACCACTGGCACCGAGGCGGGCTCTCTAACCTGACTGTTAAGCTCTCTCACGTGAGCCAAATACCCCTGACATCCCTTCCTAAGCAACCTACGAGCCTGAAGAGCTGATATCAGACCTCTAGGTGTACCCCTCCTGTCTCTCCTGAAGACAACCTCTGACCCATCCTGACCTCTGAACCTGACTACCTTATCCCTGCAGTCCAAGGTAGCACCATGGGTAGATAACCAGTCCATCCCTAGAATGACGTCAAAATCTGTCAAATCTAGAACCACCAGGTCGGCGGACAAGCATCTTCCCTCAACAAACACAGGACTACACTGGCAGACTGACTCTGCCACTGATGGATCACACTTGGGTCCACTGACCCAGAGAGGACACTCTAACTCAGAGATCATCAACCCCAACCTCTGAACGGCTCTCGGGGCAATAAAAGAATGAGATGCACCAGGGTCCATCAAGGCATACACATCTGAACAACCAATGACTAAATTACCTGCCACCACGGTGTTAGATGCATCTGCCTCCTGCTGAGTCATTGTGAAGATCCGAGCTGGAGCTGATGGACCTTCACCTCTGAAACCCGCTGAAGAAGAGGCTGCCCCTCTCCCTCTGCCTCTGCCACTGGCCTGAGTCAAGGCTGGAGCTGCTGGCTGAGCCACACTACCCGAAGCTGTCTGCTGAGACTGTGCTCCAAAAGCTGCCCTAGGACACTCCCGAGCCATGTGTCCCTCTTGCCCGCATCTGAAGCAGGCTGCTGTCCCAGCCCGACAAACTCCCCTGTGTAGCCTACCACACTTTGCACAAACTGCATTATCAGCACCAGAGCTTGAGCCGCCCCCTAATCCCAGACTGGACTTAACCTTGTTCCAAAACTTGTTCTTCTTCTGCTTCTTGGTAGTACGGCTCCACCTCTTGCTGCCTGAAGCTGCTGCACTAAAAGAAGAAGAGCCTGGGTTCTTAGAACCAGAAGGCTGTGCCACTGACTGTTTAACTGTTCCCTGAACGATGGCACTGGCCTCCATTTTCCGGGCCATATCCACTATGGCATGGAAGCTCTCCCTATCTGTCGATTGGAACAAGGAGGAATATCTGGAGTGGAGTTTCATGATATACCTCCTTGACTTCTTCTGGTCTGTGTCAAGGTTTTGCCCTGCAAATGGCAACAGCTCCAAGAATCTGTCTGTGAACTCTTCTACACTCATTTCATCCGTCTGCCTCAACTGCTCAAACTCTATCATCTTTAGCTCCCTCGAGCTATCGGGGAAAGCCCATCGCGCAAACTCGTTTGCAAACTCTTCCCAAGACATGCTGTCCACTCTCGGGTTCATATAATTCTTAAACCACTCACGGGCCTTCTTGCATTTGAGTGTGAACCCGGCCATCTGAATGGCTCTACTATCATCTGCCCCAATCTCATCTGTGATCACTTTCACCCTCTCAAGGTACACAAACGGGTCATCTCCTTTTTCATACTGAGGAGCGCCCAACTTCATGTAGTCGGTCATTTTGACCTTGCTCCCACTGGCTGAGCTAGGTCTAGAAGGTTGAGTAACTAGGGCTGCTGGTTCTGTAGGTGGTGGAGGTGGTGCAACATTTTCTGTGGTAGGGTTTTCTGGATTTGGATAGTAAGGTGGGGGTGGATACATTGGGTATTGTGAATATGGTGGGTAGTAGGGTGGATATGGCATCTGTGTGGGATAAGGGCTGAAGCTATGGTAATTCGATGTGCCGCTCATCGAATACCCGGGGTGTTGTGAGAAATGTGGGTAATGGGGTGGCTGAACAAATCCCGAGGCCTGAGTGCCTCCTTGGGACTCTCCCATTCCCTCTTCTGACATACTGACTCCCAAACTGCCATCCCTCCTCTGCTCTACATCCATATCATCCCCCACGTCCTCTGACAATCCTCCCTGAACTGTTCCCCTCACTGATCTGCTCCTACCCAGATCCAGAGACCTTCTAGGGTCTCTCACTGCTCTTTCTCTACTAGACCTACTAGACATTGCCCTAGGCAATGCTGGAGGACGGGCGCTCATGCCCTCATCCTCAGGCGGTACTCCAGTCAATCTTGCTGATCGACGAGTTCCTCTCATCCTGTTTTCTGAAAAACAGCACACATCAAGCAAGCATTAGCATCATATGGTTCATGTGGGCACACATGAACCCTCATTACATACATCACATAGCATAACATGTCATTAATGCACGTGCATAAAGTCATGGCATTTCACATCATCAAACAAGACAGGACTCCACATCCTATCCTAGTGGAGATGATCTTCCTATTGCGCTTGACCTTCTATAACATCTATGAGCCCGACACTCTAGGTCCGACCATATGAACCTAGGCCTCTGATACCATTCTGTAACGACCCGAAAATTGGACCGCTACCGGCGCTAGGATCCAGATCGGCTTAAGGCCGCCGGGACCCGTAGCAAGCCTGACATATAACCTGTAAACCTGTTTAATCCCATACATGATCAACAATCATACATAAAAATTAAAACTTTTCTTTCATTCATTCCTCATACACCAAACTCAACCTGTGCATGCACTAACATAATCATAAACTTGACCCCTCAGTGGGATCTCATCAATGCCCCAATGGGCGATACATCATAAGTTGAGTTGGTTAAACATAAACATCAATAGACATTAAGATCATGCATCAACAAGGGATTACAATGAACTATGGTCAAGCACACTTCTAAACCTCAATATCATTATACATAACATAACTATTTAACTTTACATCATTATACAATTTTACCATGTCCACTATCTATCTATTACAACATAAGACTTCTTTACTCTTGCTGACCTCCTGGACTACCCTGTACCTGCAAGCCTGGGGGTTAAGGGAGAGGGGTGAGCTACAAGAGCCCAGTGAGCAAAATGGTAAAACATTTAAAACATATGATAACATGAAATGCATCACATCACAGCTAATCACATCACAGCTAATCACATTAAGGATGAATTTGTCACCAATAGTCCCCTACATGGACCAACTGTGCCAGGGGCGTAGAATGGGCCTCACTGGTCTTTCTCTTACATAACATAACATAACATGGTCCAACTGTGCCAGGGGCGTAGAATGGGCCTCACTGGTCTTTCTCTTACATAGTGCCAGGGGCGTAGAATGGGCCTCACTGGTCTTCCGTACCGTATCATCATCATCATAGCATAGGGGGACTAATGGATCACTCAACATCCATCCACATCATCAAACATAATATGCAATGCAACATATTCGTGAGTCTAATGCAACACCCTATTATCTCATGGCATTCATGATGCATGAATCATGCTAAAACTGATTTATTTATTTAAAAGCATAAGAGTTATTCCACTCACCTCTGGCTGAAGCTCTACTGACTCTGAAGTGACTGACTCACTGCTGGGGTCCTCGGTTCCTCGGGTCCGAACCTACACAGGTGGACTCAAATGAGGGACCAAACATACATGAACATAACTCTAAAACATCTCCCAGAAACCCCCTAAAATACCTCAAAACAATCATGCAAAAACATGCAAAGGAAGGCTGGACAGGGCGGGTTCGGCGGCACCTTCGGCGGCCGAAAGTCCCTCCAGAGCCGAAAGTCAGGCACTTTCGGCGGCACCTTCGGCGGCCGAAAGTCCCAGACAGAGACGAAAGTCTCTTTTCGGGGGCAAGCTTCGGCAGCCGAATGCTGCCTCCACAAGGGGGTTCGGCGGCCGAAAGTTCCTTCGGCTGCCGAACCTGGTTTCTCCCAAATGGGCAGAAACTTGGTTCAAATGAACCTCTTGCCTCCCAAAACCTCAAATCATGCATAAACTTGTTCTAAAACATGCATACATATCATACATCACACCTAGGGGTCTCAAACTATCAAATACCCCAACTACAACACTTCAAACATGCCACATTGTTAAAAAACATAACATTTGCTCAAAAACTCATACAACCCTAAACATGCCATTCTACCCCATAAAACAACTTAAAACTTACTTAAAACATAAAATGAGCTTAAGATCGGCTCTTACCTCTTGAAGATCGAGAGGGAGACGTCCTAAACTCGGAGGTGCGAGATTTTGAGTTCTTGAACCTCAAAGCCCCAAAACTTGCTTTAAACTCTAAAATCTTCAAAACAAGATGAAAACTAGTGAAAAACTTGAAAGATTTGAAGGAAAGAACTCAAGGATGGTGAGGAATGGCGGAAGGACTCACCTTGGCCGAAAATGGGGAAAAAGCTCGCCCGTTTTCGGCTAAGGGACCCTTTTATAGTGGCTGGCTAGGCCACGTTTGGGGACCGAAAGTGCCTCCGCATGCATGCCATGTTCGGCGGCCGAACTTGAGGTTCGGCGGCCGAACCTGGACTTTCCTCACTTATGCCTTCGGGGGCCTAAAGCACTCCCGAAGTGCATGCATGTTCGGCGGCCGAACTTTGAGTTTCGGCGGCTGAACCTGAGTTTTCCTCCAAGGGTGTTTTTATTCAAAAACTCATTTCCTCTTTACTTAAAATCATTAAAAACATTAAAACATTTCATGAAAACATGGTTTTACCCTTCTAGAGGTCTCCGACATCCGAAATTCCACCGGACGGTAGGAATTCCGATACCGGAGTCTAGCCGGGTATTACATCATGCAAAACATAGTTCATTAATCTCATAAATGCGTTAGGTGCATTAGTTAAGCCAAAAAGCATCGCTAACCATTCATATAAACCATATTTAGTCTTAAATTCAGTTTTTCACTCATCACCTAGCTTCATTCTAATTTGATGATAACCGCTTTTCAAATCAATTTTGGTAAAAAAAGCATCACATAATTCTTCAAGCATATAATATAACCTAGGAATAGGATGGCAATACTTTACAGTGATTTTGTTGATCGCACAACAATCAACACACATGCGCATTGTTCCATCTTTTTTTGGAACCAACAAAACAGGTACTGCGCATGGACTGAGGCTCTCCCTGATATGTCCCTTAGCTAGCAACTCATCAGCTTGCTTTTGCAATTCCTTCGTCTCCTAAAGATTACTCCGGTAAGCTGGACAATTTGAAATCTGAGCTCCAGGGACCAAATCGATATGATGTTCTATTCTCTTAATGGGCGGCAACCCAGATGGCACCTCCTCAGGAAATACATCCGCAAAATCCTACAACAACTTAGAAAAAGAACTAGGCAATTACTCAGTAGGGTTAGTCTCAATCATAAAATTGAAACTAAAACGCAACATAATCAAAGCTCTCTTCCCAAAGTATGCTTTCTTCAACTCTCTATCTTTACAATAAAAGGAAGACTTGCTGAATTCTTCACTCTTCTCACACAGCTCTCCTTTTACCTCCACACTCACTAACGTTTTCTCTCCTGCACGTCTCTCATTTTTATCCTTTCTTGTGCAATCACTCTCCTTTGGGCAATTCAAAACCTTCTTTTTACTACTGGCCTCTTTTTTCTCATTCTTTTTACTTGTCTCACCTCCATTATCCAATTTAGTAGATTGTTGTAATTTCACTTGATCTGCATATACATCTTTAGGAGATAATGGTACAAGTATATGTTTTACACTAAGAAACGTAAAAGAAAACCTATTACTATACCCATCATGAATGACACGCCTTCAAATTGCCATGGTCTACCTAACAAAATATGTCCAGCCTGCATGGGTACAATATCACAAGTAACCTCATCTACATACTTACTAATAAAAAATGACACTTTACATTGCTTGGTTACCTTTGCCTCGCTATTATCATTTAACCATTGAAGTCTGTAAGGATTAGGGTGTTTAATAGTTTCTAGTCCTAATTTATCAACTAAAATAGTACTAGCACAATTAACTTGACTACCCGAATTTATTATCATGCAACAGACTTTACCACCTATTAAACAACGAGTGTGAAAGATGTTTTTACGCTATTCAAGTCCCTCTTCTTTAATAGAAACATTTAAAGTATTCAATATCACTAAGGACTCCCCTTAAACAGGATACTTTTCTATCTCTTCATCAGAACAATCTTCTAAAGATGGTATTTCATCAGAATCAGAATCAGTTTCGGAGACTATCTCATCTCCCCTCACTATCATGGCATGTTTATTAACACACTCATTGGCATAATGCCTACGCCTTTTACATTTAAAGCACTGAATATCTCTAGTCATATTAGATTTAGGGGCTGATTCATTTTTACCATGAGAGTTAGATATTTCTTTGGAAGGTAACGTGCCTTTTTTAGTTGAAGACTTATCAAACCTTTTAGGATCATCCTTGGTGTTTCATTTGGAACCCCATTTCTTATTGGAGTTTTGAGCAGCCCTATTACTCCCCCATCTACTTCGGCCTCTTTGTCTTTCCACCGTAATGGCAATGTTCACTAAGTCTTCCAAATCAACATATGGTTGTAAATCAACCACATCAGCAATCTCCTTATTTAGACTACCAAAGAAATGAGCCATAGTCTGGTCTTCCTCTTCCACTATGTTTCCTTTGATCAGGAGCAACTCTATCTCCTCATGATACTCATCAACAGATTTTGATCCCTGAGTTAATCTTTGCAACTGATGATGGAGATCTCTATGGTAATAAGTAGGCACATATTTATTCCTCATGATTCGCTTCATCTCTTCCCAACTAGCAATGGATAACTCTCCATTCCTTCTCCTAGATTTCACAAGCTCATCCCACCATATTAGTGCATAATTTGAAAACTCAAGGGCAGCAAATTTCACCTTTTTATCGTCGGAATAGCTTTGACAGTTAAAAACTATCTCTACTTTACGCTTCCACTCTAAATAGGCATCAACATCAGCCTTACCATTGAAGCTTGGAATCTTCATCTTTATGGAGTTCATATTGTTATCTACATAGGGTACACGATCATTGAGCCTTCTGGCTCGGAAAGGGGCTAATTGTGCCACATTTTCCTCTTCATAGGATGGATTGTGTATATCATCGTCTCCTTGATTGGACTTGCCCTTTGAAGATCTAAGGTTGTCCTCAAGGTTATCCATTCTCAAATTTAGCTTCTGAAAGCTATCCATGAAAGGTTTATATATATCTTTAAGATCAAACGTAGGTTCAGAAGTATCACCAGTATTATGCCCAGACATTATAGAAAAATTCATAATTCTCTCAACTCACGTGTTTAACTTTCTAGCACTCACTTGGTATCTCAAAAGTGCACTTCAGAATAAAAACTCAATAAGCCAAGCTTGTATGATTCAAATAACAAGGAAAGCAAAGAAAGACCTAACAAAAAAAAAAGATAGGAAACAACACTAGATGCAAACTGACCAAAATAAACAAATGGATTAATTTAGCACACAAAAGTGAGATTTCGTGTACTAAGTATAATTAGATGTTCAACAATGTGCAATTTATCAAACTAAGTGTAAGGAACCAACAGATAGAAAGACACCAAATTGACAAACTAAGAATCAAAATTGATAAGACGGATGTGCTTAACACGAAGTTTCCCTAAGCATGCGATCCTAGATTAACTGATGTTAATATTGACTCAACAAAAATAATTCAAAGCAAGCAAACAAAATAGACACTTAAAACAGCAAGTATTAAGTATAACTGTTTTGTAAAAAATACTATCCAAATTGGCCCTAAACCTACCCCAAACATGTATTTCGAATTTCAAGTCCAGAAATATGTTCAAGGTATATGAAATATGATTTATATCAGTAGGTATCAATATCAGAACAAAGTTTCAACAATTGACCCAAAGTTGCAGAAATTCTTTTTATTTTTTTTTTCTTCTTTTTGGTATTTTTTTTATATGGACAGAAGTAAAACACTGGAAATACTATTCTAAGAGTACTAGAATAGGAGCATACGTATTAGGGCAGAAAGCATAAACCAAATCACTAAAGATAGTAATTTCGGCTAAACAAGAATTTAGGGTAAAATTCGATTTGAACAGCAACTAAGCAATGAATTTGTCTCTAATAGATATCCTAAACGGAAAAATCACAAAAAATTGAAGAAAATGCACCAAATAACCAAAGTGATATATTCAGCCAATAATGAACAAAATTGAATACAAGGACACAAAGGATAGTTAAGAAATTATTATTAAGCCTAGCTCTGATTCAAATTAATGCGGAACTCCAGCCTATTAGAGACTGAAACGATACATACCCTAGTAAAAAGAACTTAGTTCAGAAAATAATTTCCTAATCTAAAGCACCCTTAATTAACATACAATTAAGAACACTTATAACTGATTGGTTTTAAGAGCAGCAAGAATAAGAATCATACAAGTTAGTATCAAACCTTATTCGTGATGCAATGTCAAGAACCAAGATCTCTCTTAAGCTCTAAAAGAAGAATCGTGTAAAGCAATTGTATTGAATAATTGATAATTTATATACAATATGGAAAAAGAGATGCTTTATATAACCTAAATAAAGACCTATGATCTTTGCCACTTTCCACTACTATGCACGGACCCATGATCTATGCCACCACATACTACTATGCATGAACCCATGATCTATACCACTATCCTCAATTGGATAACTACCCACTACTGGTTAACTATCAATTGTTAAATAACTATCCACTACTGAATTAGTGATAGAGAATCTGTTAATACAAATACAAAGTTTTGAATCGTCAATAAGGACACATTCGGCCTAATTGATTTGAAATGGCTAGATTATTCTTCAACTTCAAAATGAACTTGCAAAGTTTCAACTGTTAGGAAATCCAGAGATTATTGCAACCCAAAGGCGCAACGGAAAAATAAAATTTCTCTGATTTTCTTTTCCTAGAATCCGAGTGTCTCGTTTAATTCACAAGAAGGATATGAGACTAACCAGTTAATCTCGTCAAGAAGATACAATGTTGGACTGATGGTGCTACTTTTTCAAACGAACACCCTCTATGGTATCCATATGAACGTCTTCTATCCTTCTAGAGTGCTAGCTCTCTCAAAGATAGATAGATTATGTGCTCCACAATCTGCAGCTTTTTAGATTGAGTTTTCTCAAAAACGTACATTCCACAATTCGTAGAAGGAGTATTTATATGTTTCAGTCTTTTGTTTTTCCCACAACTCCTTTTCCTAAAGGAGTTGTGTTCATCCCACAACTCCTTTTCCTAAAAGGAGTTGTGTTCATAACCCACTATCACAATCTCGCAGATACTCAAATATCTTAAGTGATAGAGTCCTTTATCTGTAACAGTTACAGATAGACTGCAGATCTTTTAAATATTATTATTTCATAATAATAAATGATTAATAATAATAACACTTTATTATTATTAATTATATTAATAATTAATATTAATAATAATAATACTTTATTATTATTAATTATATTAATTATTAATATTCATAATAATAGCACTTTACTATTATTAATTATATTAATGATTAATAATAATAACACTTTATTATTATTAATTATATTAATGGGCTTTGGGCTTTTAGCCCATTAATATGATATAGCACATCAACAATGTTCTTTTGTGTGTGACCCAATAGGCTCATATTAATTGGCAATAGGCCCAATCCCACAAGGCTCATAAGTCATAAGTGGCCTCTAACAAGACATTATGACTACCCAACTAATATAAGGATCAATAGTCCGATAAAACCTAATAAATAGAACATGAATTAATACTTTTGTCACACGATATCTAGCTTGAACATAAGTCATGATCAATGTCAAACTTATAATGTTCAAACTTATGATTTCTCGATCTCTAAGTAGACTGATAAATTCAAATGATATTGATCACACTATCAATTCATTTGAGCACGGCCATGCATTTCTCAGTCTCACTTATCGAGGGGCCCAGAAGATATCTCTCTCATAGAGAGGGACAAATCCTATCTTGATTGTTCATTATCCTCTACATAATTTCTATTATGCTCAATCATAACCTTTATGATTGTCCGATTAAAAACAATGTTTGGTTATGTCAAAACATAATAGTCCTCATATTGGAAACTATGACAATCTCAAGTCAAAGGATTAAGACATAACTACTTTGAAATTCACTTATGACAATAACCCATGTAGTGATTTCAGTGCGGGTCCATCCAATACTTTGTTCTCTAACAAGTATCTATGACTATTGAATTATATCAACATATACATAATCATCTCATGATTATCAATCAATAATCATACTAGCTATATTTTATTATTATCAACATAATAATAAGTAACTAGGGATGATAATCATTATTATGTAACATGCAAACAAATAATAATGATAAACACTTCTTTTATTAATAACCAAAACGACATACAAAAAGGTCTAAGATAATGGCTTAGAGCATATACACTAACATCAACATATCTCTTCATGAATCCTTAAAGTGCTTCCTTCAATCTCTTGGATCTCAACCTTGTAATTGGTCCTTGAGACAATGCTAGCTCATCATTTTTGGTGTTGTTGGTTGTGCTTACATCACCACCTCCCAATCCACTATTTACTTTTTCTAAAAATATGTAAATATATATTTATATTTATATATATATATAGTCAATTATAAAGTGATGGATAGTTTTTTTTTTTTTTTTTGTAAAATTTTAGTGGTCTTTTATTTTTGAAAAGTTTATAGTAATAAATTATTATGAAGTCTTATTACTCTTACACATGTTTGTATTTATTTTATTCATAATAACATTAAGAGTAATGAAATAGAAGAAAACAAATAATAAATTGAGAAGACTCTTATGAATTAAAAAAAAATGATAAGATTGACCTAAAATATTTAAAAGTATGGGGTATTTTGCTAAAAATATGATTATTGATCCTAAAAAAAAGTGTTGAAATTTAATTGCCCTAGTTTCATTATGTAAAACTTTATCCACCAAATGAATTTTTTTTGTTGTGAAGATTTAAAAAAATATTTATGTAGTATAAGAGTTGTCTTATTCCTAATCAAGGAAATAAAATTTTTAGATATTTATATACTTTGAAATAAGCACCTATACAGTGACACTAGATATTTCATCAAGTTTTTGCTAGTGTATAGTTTATACACAATGAACATGTGATCATTTGTTTATATGTAAATGATATGCTTATATTTGACACAAGTTATAATATAGTATGTGAAATTAAAATGTTTCTCTATTCATAAATTTGATATAAAATATATAAAGGAAGCAATTGTGACTTGGATATTAAAATTGGAATGGTAGTATAACTATATAATAAAAGCATTAATATTGAGTTTCTTCTAAAAAAATTTAAACAGCTCAATGTTAAATTAGTGAATACCCCATATAATACTAATTCTCAAAGAAGAATAGATATTACTGCTCAATTTAGATATACACATATTATTAGAAAATTGTTGCATTTAATGAATTTTTTAGATTTGATATAGCTTGTGCTATGTAGATTGAACAGATTTCCACATAATCTAATTATGATCATTGGGCTACTTTAATCAAACTACCATGAATTATGATATTTTATACAGTGGATGTCCTACTATTTAGAAGAAAATAATGATGTTAATTGGATTTTAAATTCAAATGAGATAAAATCCACTAGTAATTATGTATTTAATCTAGATGGTGATGCAATTACTTGGAAATCAACTATTATTGTCAAAATCATTAGGGAGATAGAGTTTATTGCTCTGAAATTTGATGACAATGAGGCTTGAGTGGCTAAAAAATTTCTTAACAAATATTATGTTGAGAATAAAATCAATATCATCCGTGTATTGTGATTGCTAAACAGCAATAGTTATTGTAAAAAATAAAATTTTTAATAGTAAAAATAAACATATTCGTCTAAGACATGATATGGTTAAGCAGTTGCTGCGAATTTGGAATTATTTTTATTAATTATGTGAAGTCAAAGTGAATTTGGCCAATTTATTGACTAAATCTTTAAAAAAGAAGTTAATACATCGAGAGGAATGAGATTTAACCAATACGAAATTAACAGTGATAAGAATCCAACTTTTGTGATTGGAGATCCCATGAAAAAAGTTCATATGGATAATAACAAGTTACTTGTTAGTTCTGCTAGCACTATTTAACGTTGTCCCTTCTTATACACTTGATGATATCACTATATAAATATGGAGTGGGGCCGCTTTTATGAGATTGTGGCATAATATCTAAAGTACTTATGAACTACCAGGCATGTGCATGACCTATTAGCACGAAACAACATTGACAACAAGATCTGTGAAGTGTTATGAGATTAATGAAATTTAATGCCTACCAAAACGAGTTTTTGATTCATAGAAACAAAAGTTTTATCAATTACTCTGTATGTTAAATCTTATTATTCTAGGTTTGGTTCATAGTCCAAAATAAATTCGAAACATATACACTCAAATTTTAAGCCCAATAATGAAAAATGTTTTAAAATATGTGGGAGATTGTTGTAAAAATGAATTTAGATTTCAAAAGATTTTAACTTACCAATAAATATTCATTTTTTACCAATTAAATATTTTTAAATTTCAAATATAATTATCTTCTTATAAGATTTTATAATCGTTGAAAATTTTATTTGTGAGTTTTTTTACTTTGCATGTTTGATATTTAAATCTAATATTAAGTTTGATCGTTATAATTTTTTTGCAGATTTGATTATATTATTTCAAAATTTTTATAATAGGTTACAACGGCTATTTTTTCACTATAAATAGTATGCATTTTCACAAAGAAAATCATTCTCATTTTTTCTATTTTATTCCTCTCTTCTTATGACTTTCTGTTAGATTATAAATTAAAAATAAATCATTATTCTGATCCTGAAAATTAAATCAATGGGTCTCCAAGAAATTGAGTCAAACACCTTTTCGAAGTCGACTTTAAAAAGAAAGCGATCATTCATTTTTTTTTTTTTTTTTTTTTTTTTGAAATCAATCAACCCAAATGCAATGATATAACTATCAAGAATTTGCCTATTAGAGACAAAAACACTTTGATCATTGCTGATGATACTTGGAAGAACATTCTTTAATCTAGATGCTAAAACTTTTACGATGATTTTGTAAACCCCTTGAATCAAACATATAGGCCTAAAATCCTGCATCTTTGTTGAGCCTGCAATCTTGGGAACTAAAGCAATAAAAGAGGCATGGACTGAGGATGGTAGGGTAGAAGATATGATTTAAAGATGTAGTTTATACTTGTATTTCACATCGTTCAATATAGTATAACGATTTTATTACTATCATTAATTATGGTAAATTCATATAAATTTAACCATAATTAATGGTTAATTTATAATCATTAAACATATAGCAAATATAGCAATTACACTGAATAATTTTGCCCAACAAATGCATGGAATATATTCAAAAGTATTTGTTTGCAATCTCTTGGAGGCAACAACAGAGTTCTTGCGGTTTTGAAAACATGACCATGTGATCAGAATCAGATATAAGCTTTACTTCATCAGGTGGATTTTGTTGGATCATCCACCTCTGCAAATCTAGCTTTAGAGTTTTATCTTGGCCACACACAATATAAATTCGTGGAACCGTTCCATGCCTTTCCTTGGTAAGCTCTGCTTCTATTTGTACTGCTGCATCGCTAAGGAGACGATGAGGTCTTATCAACATCATTCCAAGCATTAAATCCTGGGTTAAGAAATTAAATGAATAAGCACTATTATTACTATTTTATAGCATGTGTCTATTTTATAAAATATAATATTTAAAGTTTAATTTTGAGAGTTCTTTTCCTTCTAAAGTATAATAACAATAATAATAAGGAATATTGGCAGTCAAATGCAAACGTTTGTGAGTTTATTAATTTAATCTAATTCTTTAGATTTTGTTATTGTTAAAACAAATATGCAATTCTAGTTATACATGCACTATCAATTATAATATTAGAGAAAAAAAAGTGAAAAAACATAAAAGTTTAACATAATTCGATCGTAAAATTTACGTCAACAGAGAAAGTATATATAAAATTCTACTATAACGAAAAATAATACAATCTCAAAAAATTTTCAAAACACTTATATCAGTGTATTTTTAAAATCTTATATAATATATTATATGGTAGGAAATTAAAAATACAAGTATTCTCAATGTTAATCTCTATTTTATTATTCAGTTCAAGTCGCTGCATAAATTTTTTAAATTGAGTTATAATTCAATCCATAAAGAAAATATAATCAAAATTGAAGTCACATAATTAATCATTATTATAGTCTAAATTTTCAAAGTGGGTTTGCAGGATTTAATTTTGAAGTTTAACATAGAAGAAGTATGTATGATTTCACATGTTAATACAACTAACATATTTTGTTTTGAGTTAAATGACTAAAAAAAGTGTATTTTTTATTGTCGCAATTATATTATATATTTTTTATCAATTAAAATTTGACATTTTAAAATTACTTAAATTGTATTCCGTTGTTATTTGTGCCGTTAAAAACTAATGGAATTGTCATATCACTCGCCACATCAATGCCATATCAGCATGCCATGTCAGTATGCCACATCAACAAATTTCAAAGTAAAATTGATAATAACTTAAAAGCTTAGGGTAGAATTGCAACAAAATTAA
The DNA here is from genome assembly GCF_001659605.2 of Manihot esculenta. Lineage (NCBI taxonomy): Eukaryota > Viridiplantae > Streptophyta > Magnoliopsida > Malpighiales > Euphorbiaceae > Manihot > Manihot esculenta. The sequence goes on from NC_035172.2 coordinate 20,329,603, forward strand.
AAGTATAGGATTTTTTTTTTACAAATTATTTATTTTATTAATTTTTTTGAAATTCACTCTAAATATTAGTATAATTTAAAAAAATAATTATGAATTAGTATCATACTTGAGAGTTTAAAAAATAATTAAAAAATATCTTAAAAATTATTTTTATTATTTTTAATATCTTCAAGTTGTTTTTAATACTTCATGACTAATATATTTAACAAGTTTATTTTCTTGATGATAATTTTAAAAGTAATGCTAAATAGCAAAATATATTAGACAAATTTAAAAAAAATTGGTTGATAATAATTTTAGTCAAAATAAGATTAAGATAAATTATTATTATTATAAAATTATTGATAAAAATAAAAAAATGAATAATAATAATAATAGTAATTTTTAAATATATTTAATAGTGAAAAAGAGTAACTTAATAATTTTATAAGTCTCTAACAATACAAGTAAGGGTAGAGTTTAATTGACAAAAAAAAGTATAGAGTGAAATTATAATAAAAATAAAATACAGAATTTTTTTATGATTAATTTTAAATTTTAGTGATGGGACATGATGATATAGCGTTGACATGACAAGTGATTAATAATGTGATAGGTACAATTGAAATAACTTTTTTTCTGATACCTCTTATATTTATTTAGATGTATTGAAATGGGAATTAAAGATTGGAGATCGGGAGTAGAACCTGAAATCTCTCAGATTTATGTATATGCATTTACCACCGGACTAAATCTGTGAGTGTACAATTGAAACAATTTTAAAAAGTCAGTTTTAATAAAAAATTTTCAATGAACACACAATATGCATTGACAACAATATGTATTTACCACCATACTTTAAAAGGTCAGTTGTACTGTCATAAAAGGTTGTATACAATTTTTAAATTGAATTATAAAAAGGATAAAATATGTAAAAATTTTGAAAATTTAAATTATTGTGCAAAGATTTGAAAATCAAATTAAATTATCAAAACACATAAAAATTTTAGCTTTTTAATACCTATAGCCCTAATCATAAATATTAACTCAATAATATTATAGTCATCTTCAAATCTGTGAGTGGTTAATTCAAACCTAACCAAAGCTTCGATAATTAAAATAATAATAATAAAGAAAGAAAATTGTTACCTCAGGTGGTGAGAGTTGGTACACCATGGTTGACATACCAATGGGTCCAAAAAGACTGGAGGTTGGAGGATTGTTGGGACCATCATCGTATGTATATTGTGTGTCCACATTGCGATCCATCCTTCTAGCATACTGCACTTTTTTGTTTTTTGTTAATTACAGATATATATATCACCAATAAATTATTTTATAGAAAAGGTTGATAAATTATTAAAATTAAATATTTCAATCACTAAATTTCGTATTTTTTGTATTTATATAATTTGCCCAAAGAAGAATTACAAAGAGAGATTAAACTCACCTCTTCTTTTACAGTTGTGTAAGTGAAATCAGGACCTGGCATGATTGCAGCAGCAAAGACTCCAGCAGAAATTTTCTCAGGGAACTTTTCCATAGCAATTGATATGCCGAGTCCACCAAAACTGTGGCCAACTAGAATCACTCTTTCTTCTGCCGGCAGAGACATCATAAATTTCGTCAACGGCTCACAATAGTCTGATATTGATCGGAGTTCATGCACCTGCTTTGGATGGACACCGGAAGCAGCAAGGTCGAGAGCTGTAACTTTGTGACCAGCTGATTTTAGAAGAGTGATTAACTTATACCAACACCATGCTCCATAGCAGGCTCCATGGACTAATACAAAGTGCCTTTGCTTCTCTTCCATCTCTTACTTGCTCAACTGCTCAAAGAGATATATAGATAAGATGCTGGACATTGGATGGACCCACCGCTCGATTGTTCTCTTTCTTCTTTTTGTCTTATAATCTAATTTCCAATTTTTAGAAATATATACATATCATTTTAATTTGTAGAAATATAGGTTATTGAAAAATTTTATATGCATCTTATTTACATATTTAATTAATTAGAAATTAAAATATATTAAAAAATAAATAACTTGTCAATCACATATGTAAGAAAGAGAGAGAGGATAGATATAAAAATTAATATAATTCAACTGTAAAATTTACATTTTACGAATAAGGTAAAAGAGTGATATAATCTCACAAATGTCTCAAACCCTCCACTATCCTACACAGATTTTCATTTCTTTTCTCCAATTTCAGTAGCTGAGCAATTTTATAGCCGGATCACAATTCGGTCTATGAAAAAATATATCTAAAATTTAAGCCACATAATCAATAGAATATCATATTTATATGAGGATCCTATCATATTTTAAATAAGATTTACTATAATTTTGGATGATATGTCAATCTTAAATTGGATGAGTATACACTCTTAGATACTTATAAGAATTTTCCACAATAATTAACTATAAATCAGAAAATAGAGATCATGACTGATGACTGTAGGGCTACTGGCACTTGGGCTGCAGTTAAGCCCTTGTAGAAGAATTGGGCCTGTAATATCCGGCTAGACGCCTACATCAAAATTTCTACCGTCCGGTGGAATCTCGGATGTCGGAATTCTCTAGAAGGGTAAAATATATTTTTCTAAAATGTTTTCATGTGTTTTAAGGTTTTAGGTAAGAAAGAAATTGAGTTTTTGAAAGAAAAGCACCAAGGAAGGAAAGCCAGGTTCGGCCGCCGAATATGGTGAAGTTTAGGAGCACCTTTGGCCCCCGAAGGTGGTCTGGCCAGCCACCTATAAAAGGCCCCTTGTCTGAAAATTGGCGAGTTTTCTGTAATATCCGGCTAGACTCCGGTATCGGAATTTCTACCGTCCGGTGGAATCTCGGATGTCGGAAACCTCTAGAAGGGTAAAAACATGTTTTTATAAAATGTTTTCATGTATTTTATGATTTTAAGTAAGAAAGAAATTGAGTTTTGAATGAAAAAGACCATAGAGGGAAATCCAGGTTCGGCTGCCGAACCTCATGTTCGGCCGCCGAACATGCATGAGTTTTGGAGTCACCTTCGGCTTTCGAGGGTGGCCTGGCCAGCCACCTATAAAAGGCCCCATGGCCGAAAATGGGCGAGCTTTCTCCCCTATTTTCGGCCAACGGTGAGTCCATGCCCTCCCATGGTTGGTTTTGATGATTTTCCTCAAATCTTTCAAGTTTTAAAAAGTTTTAACTTGGTTTTGAAGATTTTTGAAGCTAAGATCAAGTTTTGGAGCTTGGAGACCCAAGGAGCTAGATTTCTCCCATCTCCAAGTTAGGATCGTCTCTCCTCTCGATCTTCAAGAGGTAAGCTTAGATCCTACCTTTCTTGTATATTTTAAACAAGTTTTGAGGGGTTATGGGGTAGAAATGCATGTTTAGGTTAATGTTGAGTTTATGGATAATGTGTGTTGTATGAGTTGCTATATGTGTTTGTGTTGGGGTTTAGGTTAGTTTATTTGCTTGTGTATGCATGTTGTAGAATAGCTAAATGCATGTTTGAATGGTTTGGGAGGTAAAATGTGCATGAGGAAGCTGAGTTCTGCCACTTTGGGAGAACTCAGGTTCGGCAGCCGAAGGACTTTCGGCCGCCGAACCTGCCTGTGGAGGCAAGCCTTTGGCTGCCAAACCCTGCCCCCGAAAGTTGGATTTTCAGCTCTGGAAGGGAGTTTCGGCCGCCGAAGGTGCTGCCAAACATGCACGAGTTTCGGCTCAGGAACCACTTTCGGCCGCCGAAGGTGCTGTCGAAAGTGGCTGAGTTTCGGCTCTGGAGGGACTTTCAACCGCCGAACCTACCGCCGAAGGTGTCCTGTTTAACCTTCCTTTGCATGATTTCTATGATTGTTTTAAGGTGTTTTAGGGGGTTTTTGGGGAGATGTTTAGAGTCATGTTCATGTATGTTTGGTAACTCATTTGAGTCCACCTGTGTAGGTTCGGACCCGAGGAGCCGAGGAGCCGAGGACCCTAGCAGTGAGATAGCTGCTTCAGTGTCTTTTCAGAGCTAACTTGAGGTGAGTAGAATAAATCTTTATGTTTCAAAACAAATAAATCAATTTTGAGCATGTTCATGCATCACGAATGCCATGAGATATATTAGATTGTTTGCATTAGAATTCACGAATATGTTGCATTGCATAATATGTTGTTGTTGTGGATGAACATTGGATGATCCATTAGCCCTCGTATGAAATGATATGGTATGATATGATGATGTTACGGTACGAAAGTCCAGGAAGACCCATTCTACGTCCCTGGCACTATGTAAGAGAAAGTCCAGGAAGACCCATTCTACGTCTCTGGCACCTTGGAATATTATGATATGTTATGTAAGAGAAAGACTATGACCCATTCCACGTTCTGGCACTATTGGAAATGTAGAGGGCTATTGGTGGCAAGTTCATCTTTAATGTGAATTGTTTGTGATGTGATGCATTTCATGAAAGCATGAATTTTGATATAATGTTTTATTATTCTGCTCACTGGGCTCTAGTAGCTCACCCCATTCCCTTAATCCCCCAGGTTTGCAGGTACGGGATAGACTAGAAAGTCAGCAAAAGTAAAGAAGTCATGTTGTATGTAATAGTTAGATGTGGACATGTAATGTAAAGTATAGTAATATAATGTAATGTAATGACATATATCGAGGTTTAGAGTTGTGCTTGACCCTAATATGTAAAGTAAATCCCTTTTTGCACATTATCTATGAAATATTTTAATGATGATTTATGTAAACTAAGCTTAATGTATGATATGTTACCCCATTGGAGCATTTGTTGAGGGCTCCAGTGTGGGGTTTTATGTTTGTGGTTATGTGCATGCACAGGTTAAGCTTGGTTGATAGAGCATATTTTAGTCCATATTATCATGATCTTATTGATGTTTATTTACACCTTTTCTACCTAATTTTATGGTTTAAATTATGTTTTGCAGATATTAGGTGTAAAGGAACAATTTGGAGAAAATGCTCTTAAAAATACCAAAAAGTGCCAAAACTGGAAAAGCCACCTTCGGAAGCGCTTTCAGAAGCCAAAAATCAGTCATCTTCGGAAGCACCTTCGGCGGCTGAAAGTCTGGTCCAGAGCCGAAAGTGACCCATCTTCGGCGGCACCTTCGGTCGCCGAACCTTCACTCCAGAGCCGAAAGTCCAGCCCCCGAAACTAGACTTAGGCGGCCGAAAGTCCCTCCGAACAGCCTCCTCCTTGTCCAATAAGTCAAATCCTGGAGATCACATGTTTCCCACTTTATGCCATGCATATTCAAAATTCAAATCAAGGCTCCACCTTCCTCTTTAGTGCATGAATAATGTGAAGAAGGCTTCTTGGATACACCTTGGGCAACAACAAAGATCAAAAAGTCCATGCAACTCCACACAAGGCACATACAAGACCAAGGGCACTTTGGAAAATCTCTAAAAGAATGCATGGACACCCAAGAAACCCTAGGCAGCCCCTCCAAGACTTATTTAAAGGCCTCAAGAAGACATGAAGTGGCAGATTTTGGATCCCCCATCTTCTCCAAAGGGTTCGGCAGCCCCTTCCTTCCCTCTCCACTTTTGGTTCTTCATCTTCTTACTTTCTTTTCTTCTATTTTTCTGTTTTGGTTCAGCCATGAGTGGCTGAAACCCTTAATTCTAGTTGAAGTTTGGTTGAAACTAAGGTTGTTTTTATGGGTTGTGGGATCTGAACATAAAGTGTTTATCTTTGATTAGTTCAATATTCATGCAATTGTGCTTAATTCTAAGATTGCTTTGTTGTTTTGATCAAATTGGCCACTTGATTCTTGATTGCAAAGTTAATTGATTGTTAGTTGGGATATTTGTTAGTCCGTAATTGCTGGAAATATTCTGACCTAAGAACACTTGGTGTAAAAACTAAGGAATTGCATGATCTAGCAACATCTCATGCGTTTGAGTAGCTAGGGTTGGATCTCTCTCATTCTTTATGCAATTGACAATTATTTTGATGCCTAAGACCCAAGGACATTCCATGGCAATTTGTTAATTAGTAATTGATTAGAGGAAGTTCCCTAATTGATTTAATCATAAGGAGAGACATGGTGGTGAGAAGCGTTTTCCACCTCCATAACTAATCTATTGAATGAATCAAGAAAACCTAAGTTTCAATGATCAACCCAAACAACCAAAGTGGATCCATATCTTCAACTAGACTTTTCTCATATTGATTTCCTCTTTTATTTTAATCACTTGCTGTTTTAATTGCTTTTAATAGTTGTTAGTCAAATTATCTCAAAACCCTCCTTTTTACTTTTATTGCACTTTCATTCAGCTTTCAATTACTTGCTTTCAATTGTGTTTTCACTTAGTTCTCTTGGTCTTGATTGAGAAAAATAAATAGGTAATCAATTCTCTGTGGATTCGATCATTCACCACTATCTGTAGTTGTAAATTGTTGATAACTAAGAAGGTTATTTTTTACCGACTTCGACAACCGCGAGTCATTGGTAAATGAAAGAAGAAGTTTAAAGTTTTTATGTATATGTACGATCGTGTATGGGATTTAACAGGTATACAGGATGTATGTTAGGCTTGCTACGGGTCCCGGCGACCTTATGTCGATCTGGATCCTAGCGCCGGTAGCGGTCCAGTTTTCGGGTCGTTACAGATTGGTATCAGAGCCCGGTTCATATGGTCGGACCTATAGTGTGTCGGGCTCATAGAGGTTATAGAAGGGCAAGCACAATAGGAAAAATCATGTCCACTAGGATAGGATGTAGAGTCCTGTCTTGAATAATGATGTGAAATGCCATGATTTTATGCATGTGCATTGATGATATGCTATGTATGTGATGCGGGTTCATGTGTTTCCACATGAACCATATGATGCTAATGTTTTATGTGATGTGTGCTGTTTTTCAGTAAGCAAGATGAGAGGAACTCGTCGATTTGCACGATTGACTGGAAGACCACCTCAGGATGAGGACACGGATGCCCATCCTCCTGCTTTGCCTAGGGCAATGTCCTGCAGGTCTAGTAGGGAGAGAGTGTCAAGGGACCCTAGAAGGTCTTTCGATGTGAGCAGAAGGGGAACAGTTCAGGGAGGAGTGTCAGAAGATGTGGGGGATGATATGGATGTGGATTAGAGGAGGGATGGCAGTCTTGGTGTGAGCATGTCGGAAGAGGGCATGGGAGAGTCTCAGGGAGGCACTCAGGCCTCGGGGTTTGTTCAACCACCCCAATACCCACCCTTTTCACAGAATCCCGGGTATTCGATGGGAGGTACATCGGATTACCCCAGCTTTAACCTTTATTCTTCTTACATGCCATACCCACCGTACTCACAGTACCCTATGTACCCACCCCCATCCTTTTATCCAGGTATAGCAAACCCTAATCCAGGGAATGTTACACCTCCTCCACCACCAGTTGAACCTGTAGTCCCAGAAGTCCAAGTACCTAAACCTAGCTCATATGGAGGGAGCAAGGCCAAAATGACTGACTACTTGAAGTTGGATGCTCCTAAGTATGAATCAGGTGATGATCCGTTTGAGTACCTCAGGACAGTCAAGATGATAACGGATGAGTTAGGGGCAAATGACAGTAGAGCAATTCAGATGGCTGGGTTCACAATGAAGTGCAAGAAGGCCCGAGAGTGGTTTAAAAACTATGTGAACCTAAGGCTGGACAGTCTATCATGGGAGGAGTTTGCTAATGAGTTTGCAGGATGGGCTTTCCCTGATAGTTCAAGGGAGTTGAAGATGATTGAGTTCGAATAGTTAAAGCAGATGGAGGAGATGAGTGTAGATGAGTACACAGATAAGTTCTTGGAGCTGTTGCCGTTTGCAGGGCAAAATCTGGACACATATCAGAAGAAGGCTAGGAGGTATATCATGAAGCTTCATTCCAGGTATTCCTCCTTGATCCAATCAGCAGAGAGGGAGAGTTTCCATGCCATAGTGGATATGGCCCGAAGAATGGAGGCTAGTACAATAATCGAAGGAAAAGTTAAGTAGTCTGTGGCACAGCCTTCTGGTTCCAAGACTCCAGGTGGGGGAAAGTTAGACCCTCCTTTTTTGAGTGCAGCAGTTTCAGGCAGTAAAAAGTGGGGTAATACCACTAAGAAGTCAAAGAAGAACAAGTTCTGGAACAAGATAAAGTCAGGTCTGGGATTAGGAGGTGGCTCGAGCTCAGGTGCAGACAATGCAGTATGTATGAAGTGTGGGAAGCCGCACAAGGGAGTATGTCGGTTTGGGACGACAGCCTGCTTCAGATGTGGGCAGGAGGGACACATGGCACGGGAGTGTCCTAGAGCAGCTTTTATGGCACAGTCCCAGCAGACAGCTTCTGGTAGTGTGGCTCAGCCAGTAGCTCCAGTCGCGACTCAGGCCAGTGGCAGAGGCAGAGGGAGAGGGGCAGCCTCATCTTCAGTGGGCTTTAGGGGTGAAGGTCCATCAGCTCCAGCGCGGATCTTCACTATGACACAGCAGGAGGCAAATGCATCAAACACCGTAGTGTCAGATAATCTCATCATTGGTTGTTCGGATGTTTATGCTTTAATGGACCCTAGTGCATCTCATTCTTTTGTTGCTCCGAGCGCCCTTGAGAGGTTGGGTTTGATGGTCTTTGGGTTAGAGTGTCCCCTATGGGTCAGTGGACCCAAGTGTGACCCGTCAGTGGCAGAGTCAGTCTGCCGGCTTTGTCCAGTGTTTGTGGAGAGTAGATGCCTTCCAGCCGACCTTGTAGTTCTAGATTTGACGGATTTTGATGTCATTCTAGGGATGCATTGGCTATCTACCCATGGTGCTACCTCGGACTGCAGAGACAAGGTAGTCAGGTTCAGAGGTCAAGATGGGTCAGAGGTTGTCTTCAGAGGAGACAGGAGGGGTACACCTAGAGGTTTGATATCAACCCTACAGGCTCGTAGGTTTCTCAGGAGGGATTGTCAGGGTTTTCTAGCTCATGTGAGAGAACTGGATAGTTATGTTAGAGAGCCCACCTCAGTGCCCGTGGTTAGAGAGTTTTTAGATGTTTTCCTAGACGAGCTGCCAGGTTTACCACCTGCTAGGGAGATAGAGTTTGAAATAGAATTGATGCCTGGAACTAGACCGATCTCTATCCCTCCCTATAGGATGGCACCAGCTGAGTTGAAAGAACAGTTGCAAGAGCTAGTAGATAAGGGCTTCATCCGACCGAGTACCTCGCCTTGGGGTGCTCCAGTTCTGTTTGTGAAAAAGAAGGATGGATCCCTTAGACTTTCTATCAACTACAGGCAGTTGAACAAAGTCACTACCAAGAATAAGTACCCATTGCCTAGGATTGATGATCTATTTGACCAGCTAGCAGGAGCAGGTTGCTTCTCCAAGATAGGTCTGAGATCCAAGTACCATCAGCTGAGAATAAAAGGAAATCTCGATGGTGAAAGTCCTTTGGAATCACCTCGGTATGAGAAGTGCGCCTGGGAGACCGGGAGTTCATACTCTAGTAGTACTGTAACGACCCGGAAACCGGTACCCCTCAGTAACGGCCCGAACCATCACTGGCACTAGGATCCAGATCGGCTTAAGGCCGCCGGGACCCGTAGTCAGCCAACTATACTCTCTGTGTACCTGATAAATCCCATACATGATATAGAACAACTCAATAATCCTGTAAAACTCTGTAGGCTTAACTACTGCTACTCAGATATGTCAATCAGACATGGCCCTCAGGGCCTATACCAGGGACTACTATCTGCTGGAGTTCAAGGGATTGAAACCCTTTTCATCTGTAACACAATCCACTGGTATCTCATCAAAGCCATACATTAAGCCTACTCACACATTTCTCATCAAGAAACGTAAAACAGGATTCATGTACAAAGGGATAGATCATACATCACACTATAGCAATGACACTAGGGAAAGCATTAGTCTATCCAGTATATGACAGTACATATCAATACATTACAATTAATCTTTTAATTACATCATGTCCACTATTCGATTACAAACATACATTCATGCATATCCTTCCTCTTTACTCTTGCTGACTTTGACTTCTCACAGCTAATCTCAGAACCTGCAAAACTGGGGTTAAGGGAGTGGGATGAGCTACTACAGCCCAGTGAGAAGGAACAGTAAACAGTTCATTAATTACATGCTTTCATGAAATGTATCACGTCACAAACATATCACCTCAAGGATGAACTTGTCACCAATAGCCCTTTACTGTATACATATAACAATATGTCCAACTTGCCAGGGGCGATTAGGCCTCACCTGGACTTCTCTTTCCTGACTTTATCACAAGGCCAACTGTGCCAGGGGCGATTAGGCCTCACCTGGACTTCTCTATCTGAGTCAGGTCAAACTGTCTATCTCATAGTACCAGGAGCGACCTGGACTATCCAGGGGCGACCTGGTATGGCTATCTCATGCCATATCTCATCTGATCTCATAGTATCTCACTGATAGCAGGGGCTATGGATCATCCAACATTCATCCACACAAATACAATCTTATGCAATGCAGCATATTCGTGAATTCTAATGCAACACAACCTACTATATAACATGGCATTTTATGATGCATGGATCATGTTAAGAGCGTGTCATTTTTCAAATTAAAATATAAGGTTTAGTTCCACTCACCTGTAGCCTCTGCTTAGCTAACTCTGGGCTAACTAGCTCTGGACCAATTCTAACTCTGAAGATTGCTAAACACCTCGTTTTCTCGGGTCCAATCCTACAATGGAGGACTTAAATGAGGTACCAAACATACTCTATACAACAGGTAAACATCTCTTAACATCCTTTATACACCTTCCCAAAACCCCTCTAAAACACCTCAAAACATGCATGCAAAATAAGCAAAGGAAGGCTGGACAGGGCACCTTCGGCAGCACCTTCGGCGGCCGAATGTCTCCTCCAGAGACGAAAGTCAGGCATGTTCGGCGGCCTAACTTGGACTTTCGGCGGCCGAACCTGAGTTCATCCAGAACTCAGTTTCGTGCACAAGGACGCCTGCCAGTCCCTCCATCACCTGCTCAGCCCTCAATACATATATGTAACCCCTCTAAAACATGCATAAACACTTTAACAAGCATAAAGGAGCTTAAAACAACTTAAACTCCAACAAAACAACTAACACAACATATAATCATGCTTTCACCATTAAAACATCAAAACTAACCTAAGCATGCAACTCATGCATACACTCCCATAACCTCTTTCAAAAAGCTGTTAAAACTCATTAAAACAACTTAAAGACTTCCCTTACCTCCTGAAATCAGAACAGGAATGATCTGAACTCAGCAAATCCCCTACACAAGCTTCAAACCACTAAACCTCATCTTTTCTCTCTTTTTCTCTCAAAACCACTTCTACACGATCAACCCTCTGCTTAAGCTTATTAAAGCTTGCAGATGAGTCAAGGGAGACGTGGCCTAACCTCTGGTCACGATCTGGAGGCAAACACCTGTCCAAATCACGGACTGAGGAGCGTGCACCACTAGCCGACTTCCTCAGCTTCGGCTGCCGAAACTGCATGCAAAACCATGCAACTTTCGGGGGCCGAACTTAACCTTCGGGGGCCGAACATTGGGCACTTTCGGCGGCCGAACTTAACATTCGGGGGCCGAACCTGGCAAATGTCCCCATGGTCTTTTCTCTTCAAAACTCAATCCTTTTTATTTAAAAATCATTAAAATACTTAAAAATCTTTTAGAAAACCTTCACTCTACCCTTCTAGAAACCTCCGACATCCTCGAATTCCACCGAACGGTAAGAATTCCGATGCCTGATCTAGCCGGGTATTACAAGTACCGTGTTTCTTTTAAGGCTTGAGTTTATGTGTTATGTTTATGTTTATATTATGTGTATGCATGTGCTAGTTGAGGAACATTCGGGGAAGAATGTTCTTAAGGGGGGGAGAATGTAATACCCGGCTAGACCCCGACATCAGAATTCTAACTTTCCGGCGGAATCTCCATTGGAATCCAGAAATCTCGGATGTCGGAACCTTCTAAAAGGGTAAAATAAAGGTTTTCTAAAATGTCTTTACATGTTTTATGGTTTTAAAGAAGAAAGGAAATGAGTTTTGAAAGAAAAGACCATGGAGGCAAGAACCCAGGTTCGGCTGCTGAATCTCAAGTTCGGTCGCCGAACATGGGGCTGTTTAGGGGGGCACGTTAGGCTTCCGAAAGTGGCTTATTTTTGCTGCCGCCGAACTCCAAGTTCAGCCGCCGAACGTGGTGGAGTTGCGGGAGCAGCTTTGGCTGCCGAAGGAAGTTTGGCCGGCCACCTATAAAAGGCCCCTTGTCGGAAAATGGGCGAGTTTTCTCTCTTTTCGGGCATAGGTGAGTTCATGCTCTCCTTTGGTTGTTTTTATGCTTTTTCTTCAAATCCCTCAAGTTTTCATTAGTTTTATCTTTGTTTTGAAGAGTTTTAAGCTTGGATCAAGGTTTTGGAGCTTGGAGACCTTTGGAGCTCTTTTCCTCCACATCTCCAAGTTTGGGTCACACCCATCCTCGATCTTTAAGAGATAAGTGTAGATCCTTATCTTTTATAATGTTTTAAGTATGTTTTGAGGGTTAAGGGCTAGGAATGCATGTTTAGAGTAGAGATTGCATGTTAGGGTTTTGATACCCTTTATGATAAAAGTATGTTAAGGCATGTTTATGTGATGTTTGTTGGGGGTTTAGCTAGTTTGAGACCCCTATATGCTTATTGTATGAGTTGTGCATGTTTTGGAAGTGTTGAATGTGTTTGTGGGAGGTTTTGGAGGTGGATTCCATGAGGCGGAATCGGGTTCTGCCTTTCTAGAGAACCCAGGTTCGGCCGCTGAAGGTGGTTTCGGCCACCGAACCTGCCTGTGGAAGCAATCTTTGGCCGCCTAAACTTGCCCCCGAAAATGGACTTTCGGCCGCCGAAGGCGCCGCCGAAAGTGCCTGACTTTCGTCTCTGGAGGAGACTTTCGGCCGCCGAACCTGCCTCCGAAAGTGCCTGACTTTCGGATCTGTGGGAGCATTCGGCTGCCGAAGGTGCCCTGTCCAGCCTTCCTTTGCCTGTTTTGCATGCATATTTTATGATGTTTTTAGGGGGATTTTTGGGGAGATGTTTAGAGTCCTGTTAGAGTATGTTTGGTCCCTCATTTTAGTCCACCTGTGTAGGATCGGACCTGAGGAACCGAGGTGTTCAGCAGTGAGTTAGCTGCTCTAGAGTTAGGAAAGCGTCAGCCAGAGGTGAGTAGAACAGAACTCCTTTTTATTCCAAAGTAACTGGATTTTTAGTATGTTTCATGCATCATAAGTGCCATGATATGTAATAGTTTGTTTTGCATTAGAAATTCACGAATATGATGGATTGCATAATATGATGATGATGATGTGGATGGATATTGGATGATCCTCTAGCCCTCTAATATGATATGATATGATATGATATGATATGAGATGGAAAGACCAAGTGTGGCCGTATCGCCCCTGGCACAGTTGGACTTGATATGATATGTTATATGAAAGAGAAGACCAGGTGTGGCCGTATCGCCCCTGGCATAGTTGGACATGTTATGTTATGTTATGTAAGGGAAAGACCAGAGGTCCATTCTACACCCTGGCACAATTGGACTATGTAGAGGGCTATTGGTGACAAGTCCATCCTTGATGTGTATTGTTTGTGATGTGATGCATTTCATGAAAGCATATATTTAAATAAACTGTTTTATTATTCTGCTCACTGGGCTTTTCAGCTCACCCCTTTTCCCTAACCCCAGGTTTGCAGGGACAGAGATAGTTCAAGAGATCATCAGGTTGTGGCTATGGTTATGTTTATGTAGTAGAATAGTAGTGGACATGTAATGTAATGTAATGAATTGTGAAATGATGTAATGTAAAGTAATGTAATGATGATTAGAATTGTGCTTAGCCCCTGCAGCATTCATGGACCTCATGAACAGAGTTTTCAGTCAGTATCTGGATCACTTTGTTATTGTCTTCATAGATGATATCTTAGTGTATTCCAGGAATGCAGAGGAGCATGCCCATCATCTGAGGTTAGTCTTGCAGACCTTGAGGGAACACGGCTTGTATGCCAAGTTCTCCAAGTGTGAGTTCTAGTTGAGGAGCATTTCATTCTTGGGGCATGTCGTATCAGAAAATGGAATCAAAGTGGACCCCAAGAAGGTGGAAGCGGTAGCTAACTGGCCTAGACCCACAACAGTGACAGAGATCAAGAGCTTCTTGGGTCTGGCAGGTTATTACAGGAGGTTCGTTCAGGACTTCTCTAAGATTGCAGCTCCTATGAACAGGTTGACCAAAAAGAACCAGAAGTTTGTGTGGACTAACCAGTGTGAAGAGAGCTTCGAAGAGCTGAAGAAAAGGTTGACGTCGGCACCGGTGTTAGCTCTGCCTACTAGTAATGAAGACTTCACAATGTATTGTGATGCGTCTCGTGTGGGACTAGGTTGTGTGTTGATGCAGAATGAGAGGGTAATTGCTTATGCTTCTAGCCAGCTGAAGAAGCATGAGTTGAATTATCCTACACATGACCTAGAGATGGCAGCTGTGATCTTTGCACTCAAGATATGGAGGCATTACCTTTATGGGATTAAATGTGAGATCTTCACAGATCATAAAAGCCTGCAGTACATCCTGAGTCAGAGAGAGTTGAACTTGAGACAAAGAAGATGGGTAGAACTGCTTAGTGACTATGATTGCAAGATTCAGTACCATCCGGGTAAGGCGAATGTTGTGGCAGACGCCCTAAGCCGGAAATCACTTGGCAGTCTATCCCATATCACAGCAGAGAGGAGACCAGTGGTGAAAGAGTTTCATAAGCTTATTAATGAAGGTTTGCAGTTGGAGTTGTCTGGTACAGGTGCTTTGATAGCCCAAATGAGAGTGACACCTGTGTTTCTGGAACAGGTGGCTCAGAAACAGCATGAGGACCCAGAGTTAGTGAAAATTGCCAGGACTGTTCAGTTAGGCAAGAACGAAGAGTTCAGATTTGACAGTAAGGGGATCCTCCGCTATGGGAACAGATTATGTGTACCAGATGACGTGAATCTGAAAGGTGACATTATGAGAGAGGCTCATAATGCTAGATACAGTGTTCACCCTGGAGCCACCAAAATTTATCAGGATCTGAAAAGAGTGTATTGGTGGCCAGCTATAAAGAGAGAAGTGGCACAGTTCGTGTCAGCCTGCGAAGTATGTCAGAGGGTGAAGTTGGAACATCAGAAGCCGGCTGGAATGCTTAACCCACTGCCGATTCCAAAGTGGAAATGGGAGAATATAGCTATGGATTTCATGGTGGGGTTACCGGCAGCGTCCAACAGATTGGACTCCATATGGGTGATTGTGGACAGACTGACCAAATCTGCTCACTTCATCCCTGTCAGGAGTGGCTATTTTGTGGACAAATTGGCGCAGGTGTTTGTTGATGAAGTGGTCAGGCTGCATGGGGCTCCTGTTTCAATAGTGTCTGATAGAGGACCCCAGTTCACCTCCAGGTTTTGACGGAGTCTGCAGAGTGCTATGGGTACCAGGCTAGATTTCAGCACTGCTTTCCATCCTCAGACGGACGGACAATCAGAGAGGACCATCCAGACGATAGAAGATATGCTCAGAATGTGTGTGCTAGATTTTGGTGGTTCTTGGAGGCAGTATCTACCTTTGGTGGAGTTTGCCTACAATAACAGCTATCATGCTAGCATAGGGATGGCTCCATATGAAGCTTTGTATGGAAGGAAGTGCAGGTCACTTGTTTGCTGGGAGGAAGTTGGAGAAAGGGCCTTGGCAGGGCCTGAACTAGTAGAGATCACCAGCAGAGTAGTGCCCATAATCAGAGAAAGGATCAGAACTGCTGTAAGCAGGCAAAAGAGTTATGCAGATATCCGCAGAAGGCAAGTAGAGTTTCAAAAGGAGGATTTGGTATTGCTCAAGGTGTCTCCTATGCAAGGGGTGGTTCGTTTTGGGAAGAAAGGTAAGTTAGCTCCATGGTACATCGGACCCTTTGAAATCTTGCAAAAGATCGGGAATGTATCGTACAAGTTGTGCTTACCTACTTCAATGGAGAGAATCCATCAGGTTTTCCATGTTTTCATGTTACGAAAGTTTGTGTCAGATCCGGGCAAGATTCTTAGCGAGCCTGATGTGGAGATCCTAGAAGATCTCACCTATGTCGAGCAGCCGGTGTGGATCTTAGACACACAAATCAGAAAGCTAAGGAACAAGGAAATCCCGATGGTGAAAGTCCTTTGGAATCACCACAACATCGAAGAGTGTACCTGGGAGACACGGGAGTCTATGCTCCAGCAATATCCTTATCTCTTCTAAGGTGAGTGTTATATGTTTTGTATGTATGTTTATGTTTTATGCTATGTATGCATGTTTGGTGAATATTCGGGGATGAATGTTCTTAAGGGGGGGGGAGAATGTAATATCCGGCTAGACTTCGGTATCAGAATTCCTACCGTCCGGTGGAATCTCGGATGTCGAAAACCTCTAGAAGGGTAAAAACATGTTTTTATAAAATGTTTTCATGTATTTTATGGTTTTAAGTAAGAAAGAAATTGAGTTTTGAATGAAAAAGACCATAGAGGGAAATCCAGGTTCGGCTGCCGAACCTCATATTCGGCCGCCGAACATGCATGAGTTTTGGAGTCACCTTCGGCTTCCGAAGGTGGCCTGGCCAGCCACCTATAAAAGGCCCCATGGCCGAAAATGGGCGAGCTTTCTCTCCTATTTTCGGCCAATGGTGAGTCTATGCCCTCCCATGGTTGGTTTTGATGATTTTCCTCAAATCTTTCAAGTTTTAACAAGTTTTAACTTGGTTTTGAAGATTTTTGAAGCTAAGATCAAGTTTTGGAGCTTGGAGACCCAAGGAGCTAGATTTCTCCCATCTCCAAGTTAGGATCGTCTCTCCTCTCGATCTTCAAGAGGTAAGCTTAGATTCTACCTTTCTTGTATGTTTTAAACAAGTTTTGAGGGGTTATGGGGTAGAAATGCATGTTTAGGTTAATGTTGAGTTTATGGATAATGTGTGTTGTATGAGTTACTATATGTGTTTGTGTTGGGGTTTAGATTAGTTTGAGACCCCTATATACTTATTTGCTTGTGTATGCATGTTGTAGAATAGCTAAATGCATGTTTGAATGGTTTGGGAGGCAAAATGTGCATGAGGAGGCTGAGTTCTGCCACTTTGAAAGAACTCAGGTTCGGCAGCCGAAGGACTTTCGGCAGCCGAAGGACTTTCGGCCGCCGAACCTGCCTGTGGAGGCAAGCCTTTGGCTGCCGAACCCTGCCCCCGAAAGTTGGACTTTCGGCTCTGGAGGGGAGTTTCGGCCGCCGAAGGTGCTGCCGAACATGCACGAGTTTCGGCTCAGGAACCACTTTCGGCCGCCGAAGGTGCTGCCGAAAGTGGTTGAGTTTCGGCTCTGGAGGGACTTTCGGCCTCCGAACCTGCCGCCGAAGGTGCCCTCTTCAGCCTTCCTTTGCATGATTTCAATGATTGTTTTAAGGTGTTTTAAGGGGTTTTTGGAGAGATGTTTAGAGTCATGTTCATGTATGTTTGGTCCCTCATTTGAGTCCACCTGTGTAGGTTCAGACCCGAGGAACCGAGGACCCCAGCAGTGAGATAGCTGCTTCAGTGTCTTTTCAGAGCTAGCTTGAGGTGAGTAGAATAAATCTTTATGTTTCAAAACAAATAAATCAATTTTGAGCATGTTCATGCATCACGAATGCCATGAGATATATTAGGTTGTTTGCATTAGAATTCACGAATATGTTGCATTGCATAATATGTTGTTGTTTTGGATGAACATTGGATGATTCATTAGCCCTCGTATGAAATGATATGGTATGATATGATGATGTTACGGTACGGAAGTCCAGGAAGACCCATTCTACGTCCCTGGCACCTTGGAATGTTATGATATGCTATCTAAGAGAAAGACCAGGACCCATTCCACGTTCTGGCACTATTGGAAATGTAGAGGGCTATTGGTGACAAGTTCATCTTTAATGTGAATTGTTTGTGATGTGATGCATTTCATGAAGGCATGAATTTTGATATAATGTTTTATTATTCTGCTCACTGGGCTCTAGTAGCTCACCCCATTCCCTTAATCCCCCAGGTTTGCAGGTACGGGATAGACCAGGAAGTCAGCAAAAGTAAAGAAGTCATGTTGTATGTAATAGTTAGATGTGGACATGTAATGTAAAGTATAGTAATGTAATGTAATGTAATGACGTATATCGAGGTTTAGAGTTGTGCTTGACCCTAGTATGTAAAGTAAATCCCTTTTTGCACATGATCTATGAAATGTTTTAATGATGATTTATGTAAATCAAGCTTAATGTATGATATGTTACCCCATTGGAGCATTTGTTGAGGGCTCCAGTGTGGGGTTTTATGTTTGTGGTTATGTGCATGCACAGGTTAAGCTTGGTAAATGAAAGAAAAAGTTTAAAGTTTTTATGTATATGTACGATCATGTATGGGATTTAACAGGTATACAGGATGTATGTTAGGCTTGCTACGGGTCCCGGCGACTTTATGTCGATCTGGATCCTAGCGCCGGTAGCGGTCCGATTTCCGGGTCGTTACAAATTGGTATCAGAGCCTGGTTCATATGGTCGGACGTATAGTGTGTCGGGCTCATAGAGGTTATAGAAGGGCAAGCACAATAGGAAAAATCATGTCCACTAGGATAGGATGTAGAGTCCTGTATTGAATAATGATGTGAAATGCCATGATTTTATGCATGTGCATTGATGATATGCTATGTATGTGATGCGGGTTCATGTGTTTCCACATGAACCATATGATGCTAATGTTTTATGTGATGTGTGCTATTTTTCAGCAAGCAAGATGAGAGGAACTCGTCGATCTGCACGATTGACTAGAGTACCACCTCAGGATGAGGGAACGGATGCCCGTCCTCCTGCTTTGCCTAGGGCAATGTCCTGCAGGTCTAGTAGGGAGAGAGTGTCAAGGGACCCTAGAAGGTCTTTTGATGTGAGCAGAAGGGGAACAGTTCAGGGAGGAGTGTCAGAAGATGTGGGGGATGATATGGATATGGATCAGAGGAGGGATGGCAGTCTTGGTGTGAGCATGTCGGAAGAGGGCATGGGAGAGTCTCAGGGAGGCACTCAGGCCTCGGGGTTTGTTCAACCACCCCAATACCCACCCTTTTCATAGAATCCCAGGTATTCGATGGGAGGTATATCAGATTACCCCAGCTTTAACCCTTATCCTTCTTACATGCCATACCCACCTTTCTACCCACCGTACTCACAGTACCCTATGTACCCACCCCCAGCCTTCCTTTGCTTGTTCTACATGCATGTTTTATGATGTTTTAGTGCGGTTTTTGGGGAGATGTTTAGAGTCATGTTAGAGTATGTTTGGTCCCTTATTTGAGTCCGCCTGTGTAGGATCGGACCTGAGGAACCGAGGTGATCAGCAGTGAGATAGCTGCTTCAGAGTTAATTCAGAGTGAGCCAGAGGTGAGTGGAACTAAACTAATCTTTTATTTCAAGAAAGCAAATGTTTTAAGCATGTTCATGCATCATGATATGTAATAGGTTGTTTGCATTAGAATCCACGAATATGCCGCATTGCATTATTCATTGTGGGTGTGGATGGACAACAGGATGACCCATTAGTCCTCTAGATATTATGATATGTAAAGAAGTCCTAAGGAGTCCCACCGAGGGCCGGGCACAGAGCTTATGTATGTAACAGAAGTCCTGAGGAGCTCCACCAAGGGCCGGGCACAGAGTAGAGGGATTTTTGAGTCAGTCCATCCGTGATGTGATTTACTTGTGATGTGACGCATTTCATGATGGCATATGTTTATTTAAATGTTTTTTTTATTGTTCTACTCACTGGGCTATTGAAGCTCACCCCTCTCCCCTAACCCCCAAGTTTGCAGGAGCACAGGTAGCTATGGGAAAGTCTGCAAAGTTATAGTATAGTCTATATAATAGAGTTTTAGTGGACATGTAACGTAATGAAATGTAAAATGATGTAATGTAAAGTAATGTATGAGGAATAGTATTGTGCTTGGCCCTAATGTCTATGGTTAATCCCTTTTTGTACATGATCCTTATGAAAATGTTTTAATGATGCTATATGTTGAACCAAGCTTGATATATGATATGTTGACCCACTAGAGCATTTGATGAGGGCTCTAGTGTGGGGTCTTATATTTACAGTATGGTGCATGCACAAGTCAAGCTTGGTATATGTGAAAGTTTAAAGTTTTTATGAAAATGTATAGTCATGTATGAGATTTTATCAGATGTACAGGATGTATAGTAGGCTTGCTATGGGTCCCAACGACCTTAAATCGATCTGGATCCTAGCGCCGGTAGCAGTCCGGTTTCCGAGTCGTTACAGGGCCCAAGACCTATC
The DNA here is from genome assembly GCF_001659605.2 of Manihot esculenta. NCBI lineage: Eukaryota > Viridiplantae > Streptophyta > Magnoliopsida > Malpighiales > Euphorbiaceae > Manihot > Manihot esculenta. The sequence continues at coordinate 20,349,931 of NC_035172.2, forward strand.
AGAATTCACTACGTAAGCTGACCCGTTAATACACAATCCAGTATACGGTTGAAGTAGGCCGGGTTGACCGGAGCCCGAACTGACCGGAGCCCGGACTCATCCAAGAGGAACTTAGCTCATCTGACGTGATGGGGAGTAGGAGAGCAAGCCCAGCTACGCTGTGACCCTATCAGCACGAGCGCAGGAAGGGAATTAAATGGCCGCCTGACGAGGGTGGACAAACAGGTATGCTCGTACGTATGGCTCTATATGATAGCGACAGGTGGCACTGTAGCAGGGTGGCAGTTATGTGTCACTAGAGGACAAGGCAAAAGGGAATAAAAGGAGGCGTGAACCATTCCAGCCAAGCCTACTCATACACACCTAAACGCTACCTCTTTATGGATCTCAGATTATTAATTGGCGCAGTCTGTGGGAATGAAGGGGATCTTCTTGTCATTGGAATTCTCATCCTCACTACATCCACTGAGATCCATATGGCCAATCATGGCGAAAATTACATCGGAAGCACCCCAAACAATCTGAGCTCTGCTTGAAAAGGACCACAGTCCTAATTCTCTAGCTCTGTGATGCCACGAGATGAGAAAAGACCCAAGAATCACCATCTACATCAAAAAGTCACATAGTGAGAGTCAGACAGAGGAAAATGCCGATATAAAGAAAAAGGGGCAACGTAGGGGTGATTCACAAACTGCCGAAGAAAGGCGTCATAACTAAGTTACATGGTTACTTTTTTAACCTAAAGTATTTTCATTATCATGATTAGTTATAAAATTAAGATTGTAGATGCTTATGTGTATGAGACTGAACATGATAGTATACTGAAGTAGCTTAAAGGCATGAATTTTAACATGGAAAGTATTGAGAAAAGGATTATTTGTTTACGCATGCCGTTGAGAAAGAATTGTAAAATAAATTAAGCATGTGAATTATTATTTAGTGAATCCTTTAAATCACATAAAAAGATAGGGTTGATCAAAATTAATATTTGCATTCACTTGTAATATCCCCTGTGCAAGTTTTTACTTTGTAGAAAAATGTTAAAAGAAAATGAAAAAGACCACAGTGAGGTAGGTGACCGGTCTCAGAACATGACCGCCGATACCATAAAACCAGCTGAGAAGATGAAACCCTTAGTGAGGTAGGTGACCGGTATCGGAACATGACCACCGGCACCAAAAAATGATTGAGGAGAAGAAGACCCTAGTGAGGTAGGTGACCGATCTTGGAACATGACCACCGGCACCACAAAATCGGCTGGAAAGATGAAGCTCTCAGTGAGGTAGGTGACTAGTCTTAGAACATGACCACTGACACCACAAAATCGGCTGAGGAAAAGAAGACTCTAATCAGGTAGATGACTAGTCTCGGAACATGACCGCCGGCACCACAAAACCGGCTGGGAAGATGAAGCCCTCAGTGGGGTAGGTGACCGGTCTCGAAATATGACCGCCAACACTACAAAATCGGCTGGGAAGATGAAGCCCGCAGTGAGGTAGGTGACCGATCTCAGACATGATTGCCGGCACCATAAAACCGGCTGAGGAGAAGAAGACCCCAGTGAGGTAGGTGACCAGTCTCGGAACATGACTTCTGACACCACAAAATCGGCTGAGAAGATGAAGCCCTCAGTGAGGTAGGTGACCAGTCTCGGAACATAACCACCAGCACCACAAAACCGACTAGGGAGAAGAAGACCCTAGTGAGGTAGGTGACCGGTCTCGGAACATGACCGCCGGCGCCACAAAACTGGCTGGGGAGCGAACGCCAACACAGAAGAATAACATTAACAAAGGCCATAAGACTCCAAGAGAAAAAGTAAAGGCCTAGCTCTGACCTCACAAAAAGAGCTCGGATAGCACAAAAACAACACATAAAAACCCAGCTCTGACCTCACATGAAGGATCAGGGCACTGGACCACAAATAAAAAATTTGAATCTGACCTCCTAAAGGAGCTCGAATCATAGGACAATGAGACTTCGATCTCACAAAACAGTTAGCGTGTAAAGAAATTAAACTAAGGCATCTCAATGCCCGCTTCATGAAGTAATGTGGCCTACTAAAGGCCAATTCAAGGCTCACAAAGCCAGAGCACCAAAGCACCATGCCGACCTTAAAAAAATGAGCTCGGTGCCGATAAAGCCAATAGGCAGATAGAACTAAGGCGAAGCGAATCTTAGGCAAAATGCATACTGAGATAGAGAACTAAACAAAAGACCAGGGGCAATCATAAGAGGCACCAACCTTGAGAATTGAACGCTGGCACTAAAACCAATTCAATTAGCTTGGAGAAAGGTCTAGGCAGTAAAGAGTCCGGAAGATGCTTAAGGGCAGACAACCCGGAAAGCGCTTGGGGGCAAATAATCCAAACAATTAGGACATATCTGAGAAACAAACGCTCAAATAAAGAATAAAGGAGCTAGGAGTGATGTAAAAAGCTAAAAAGCTCGAACAAAGAACTAGGGCTAAAGAGCCCGACAAAAAGCCAACATGCTCGTAAAAACTAATATGCAAGATTGACATGTAAAAAGGAAGCACTAAAATAGCAGGGCAGATTCCCTTCTCCGACGGTCATAAATAACCATTGGAGATGTGAAGGGACAACAGCAACACTAAGTAAAATAAGACCCATCAAGGTCGTGACGCATGTGTGCGTAATTCGGAAAGGTCGAATGAACCATTCCGAATGGTCGGATTGGACAGTAGAAAGCCCCGATTCATTGACTATAAAAGAATCAAACCCCAGTATGGTCAGGTCCAAAACAGATAGTCCAACCTCTTCAACCCTTGGTCGATCTCTCAAAAAGCCCAAAAAGGCCAGACATACCTCTTCAAAGGTCTACACCAGCAAGTCTATAGGCCTATAAGAGAAAAGTTGAGAAATAAGTAGCCAATCTAAGAAAAGGGCCTCAGCATGCATAAAGCCCAGTAAATAAGACAATAACCTGACTCTGACCTCACACAGGCTTGAATTACAAGAGTGTAAGTGAAAAATTCGAATCGAACCTCACCAGAGGACATGGATTGCAAGAATACCAATGGAAGGTATAGCTCCGACCTAGTCAAAAGGTTCGGACTGCATGAATATGAGACCTCCATCCCATAATAACTATTAAAGTGTAATTCAATAATCAATTCATTATTCATCTCTCCATATACATATATGCCAATTTAAGTGGGTCCTTCTTCTTCTTCTTTTGCGTCTTTCTCAAGAAAATCCATCAACACAGTTACAAAGCCTAACCACATCTTCTATAAGTTAGTTATGGGCTCAACTTTCACACGCCGACCTCAAAGCCCATACACAAACAAAAGCAAGGGCAATAATGAGAAGCGCCAACCTCAAAAATCTACCCCTGATATCAAACCAGTCTAATTAGAAGAGAACCTTAGGACTTAATGACTCGCAGTTGTTTAAACCGGTCAAAAATAACCTTTTCAATTATCAACAATATTACTACTGTAGATAGTGGTGAAAGGATTGAATCCACAGGGAAATGAAAACTTACCTATCTTCCTTATAAAAACCAAGAGAACACATTGAAAGTAAACTGAAAGCAAAGTAACTGAAAGAAAAATAAAAATAAAGTGCAATAAAAGTAAAAAGGGGGGTTTTGAGATTGATTGAATTGATCTAAAACTGAAAGCAGTAAACGAAAGTGAATAGTAAAAATAAAGAGAAATCAATAACGAGAAAGATCTAGTTGAAGAATTGGATCCACTTCAGTTGTTGGGATTGATCATTGACACTTAGTTTCCCTTGACAGATTTAATAGATTAGTTATGGAGATGGAAGACGCTTCTCACCACCATGTCTCTCCTTAATCATAAACCAATTAGGGAACGTCCTCTAATTAATCACTAATCAACAAGCTGCCAAAGAACGTCCTTGGGCCTTAAGCATCAAAACAATTGTCAATTGCATTAAGAAATAGAGAGATCTAATTCTAGCTACTCAAACGTATGGTTATATTGCTAGATTATGCAACTTCCTTAGTTTTTACACCAAGTGTTCTTGTGTTTGAACAATCCAAGCAATTACGGACTCAAAATTTTTCAAACTAACAATATATTACCTTGCAATCAAGAATCAAGTGGCCACATTGATCATAATAACAAAGCAATAATGGAATCAAGCATGAAATTGCACAAATATTGAATAACCAAAAGATAAACAACTTATGTTCAGATCTCACAATCCATAAAACAATCAAAGTATCATCTAATCTTCAACTAGAATAAAAGGTTTCAGCCACTCATGGCTGAACCAAAACCAAAAAAAGAAAAAAAAAGAAGAAGAGAAAGAAGCAACCGGAGCTTACTTGGAGAAGAGGCGGTGCGGCAGCCTTGAATCCGAAGAGAAGGAGTTGCAGAGGAGGATGGCAGCCTTCAAATGACCCTTTTTATATGATTTAGGTACTGCCCTAGCTCATGCTTGTTGCCCAAGTAGTTAAAAGGCTGCTCAACGTGAAGCTTGCTGCCCAAGTTGCTTCAAAAGAGAGGAGAGGCGCGCGGCTCACATGTGCAAGAGCAAGGAGGCGCGCGGCTAGGGTTTGCAGAAGGGGGTGTGTGCTGTCCAAACCTTTCTTTTTAGGCGGAGGCTTCTTTTGAATTTCAAATTTTGAATTTGCAAGACTTGAGGTAGCATGTGTGACTTCTTTGGCTTCCTTGACAAGCTGAATTTGAATTTCAAATTTGAATGTGCATCTTCTAAAGATTTGGCTTCTTCAATAAGGAAAAGGATTCTTGAAGATCTTGAATTTCAAACTGCATTGCAGACTGCACTTTCCTTATTTACCACTTTCCTTAATGAGCTGAATCTTGATTTTGAATTTTGAATTCTCTTAAGGATTTGAAATTTGAATTTCAAATTGCTTTCCTTATTTGGCTCCCTTTAAGGTGTACTTGGCATGCTTGCTCTCCTTTGCTACATTTTAGGCAATTTTAGGGGCATTTTCACCAAATTGTCTCTTTACACCATTTTCTGCAGAATAAGATTAAAATCACAAAATTAGGCAGAAAAAGTGTAAATTAACATCAATAACCTCATGATAAAATGGTCTAAATTATGCTCTATCAAATACCTCCACACCTAGCCTTTTGCTTGTCCTCAAGCAAATAAACATAGTCAAACATGCTCTATTTGCTACTTGATCCTTTATTTCCACTTAAGTTCTTACTCTAGATACTTACTTTGAATCATTGCAGTGAAGAATGTATGCATCAAGGTTACTCACCTTCTTTTCTTGTCTCTCTTTACCTACCATGGTTAGTATTTGTTTTCCTCAAGAGAGAGATTACACATGCACATATTATTTATTCAGTTAAGACTCTTTTTAGCTTTCAGAGTGATTTGCCCTTACCTTGAGGTACTATATTCAGCTTTTTGCACTTAAATCTTGCTTGAAAAAGTCACCAACCTTTTGACGTGAAGGTACATATTTGTGATACCCACCCCCAATTACTCAGTTGGTCACCTATCCAAGTGGCTACTAGCTCTGTTCATAGTCTTTCAACCATTGGAACAGTTTTCAATTTGTGCTCATGAAGTCTTTGCTATTGCCGAATTCCTTTAATCAATGTATTGGGCAAATCAACACCAATTTCTAAAACAAGTCATGTTAAGTTCATTCACACATCTTTCAATTCATTCTCTCTAATGAGTGTCATCAATATATTTTTCACCATGGCAAGCTCAAAGATTCAATTAAAAGGCAATTCCAAACATGAATACAACTCACTGCAATTGATTCAACATAGGTTTAAAGAGTCATTACATCAATGGGGTCATGGAAAGAAAGCTCATCCAACATAGTCTATGAGTTTGAATAAAGCGAATCAAAACAAAAAAAAAAAAAGAAAAACTGTGGCTAAATGTGTGTGTTATTGAAAGCAAAAAATGAAAAAAAATTTGAAAAAAAAATTCAAACTGTGGCTAGCTATTCTCACGCAAAACTGAAAGAAGAAAATGCAAGACTGAAAGACTGAAAGCAAAAAAATCACAAAACTGAGAGAAGAAAAATTAATTCAGAGATATGCACCCCCACAATCATGCATTGTCCTCAATGTATTGGAAAAATTAAAAGATCAAAGGAAACTGAGTACTCCCCTGGGGAGGTGTGCATGGTGCGATCCACTTAAGCAGACTGAGAGACGAACAAGTGTTCGTCTGGAAAGTCTTCTTTGACTGGACATGGCGCAGAGTTAGAGGGAAGCCGGCTTAGGTGGTCAGCCACTAGATTCTCATTCCCTTTTTTGTCACGTATCTCCAGATCAAACTCTTGTAATAGCAGAATCCACCGAATGAGTTTTGGTTTTGCTTCCTTTTTCTTGATCAGATATCGCAAGGTTGTATGGTCAGAATAGATGATGACTTTAGTTCCCAAAAGGTATGGTCTGAATTTCTCTAAAGCAAATACAATAGCCAAGAGCTCCTTTTCTGTTGTTAAGTAGTTGCTTTGGGCAGCATCCAATGTGCGAGAGGCATAGTGGGCCGCCGGGGATTTCAAAGCCGAGATGTGTCTTGGCTCCTCGCGATTTCTGCGAATCGTGAGCTCGCCAGTGCTGTTTTGAGCTCGCCATTGCGTGATCTTCTGGGTGACGAGCTCGACTGCGATGGACCGGTAGACGTGCAATATTTGTGCGTCGGGCTAGCTGCAGTTAAAGCTGGACGGGTTGACGGGTTGCCTGCAACGGCATGTGGCGGCTAGGGCAACCTTCCTGAGGAAGAAGATGATGCTCTAATTACAATTCTACCCCTGAAAATAATTTAAAATAAAAAAAAGAGAAAATAAATTATTTTCTTTTAGTCTTTAAATCAGATTTAAATGACTATGTAAAATAGTTTTATTATTTTGTCATATATTAGTATGAGATACTATGCATGATAGTCTATATATATATGTATGCATATAGGATGCTATAATATATATATGCAAGACAAAATAATTAAAATTAAAAGTTGAACCCTCACTCTAAATTTTAAGCTTTAATGTCACTCATATATTAAATATCTATCAAGACTAAGATCACCAAAATGCAGGTTTTGCCCAAGCAAAGTGCTTAGGTTATTTTAGTAAGATAGGATAAGTAATAGTTACTCATCTATTTAATTTTAGTTGGGCTTAATTAGGCTATCAAAACGGTTTTGGGCCTAAAGCATTAGATGGGGTATAACATGCATTTGACATATGATGTCAACACCTCATAATCTAAGAGTTATATTAGATGTAATTGGTAAGGAGTTACCTACCTAAATAACTTAATTCTAAGCATCATGCCAAAGCTGACTTGGAATTAGGTGAAATATGGATCTTAGCCCACTAAAATATTATTATTGCAATATTCTTTTTGAGGGTTGTATTTTAGTGGGAGATTATTATCACCTTAATATTAATTTGCTAAATTGATTATATTTGCATATTTTGTAGATCATTATATCTGCTAATAACAATTCCACTTTATCACTGTGATCCATCATTGAGAAGGATAAACTGAAAGAAAATGGGACTAATTTTGTTGACTAGTTTAGAAACTTGAGAATTGTTCTCAAGTAAGAGAAAAAGTCCTATGTGCTTGATGAAGTTATCCTTGAACCACCTCCTGCTGATGCTACTAATGCTGTTAAGAATAAGCATAAGAGGCATATGGATGATTCTAATGACATTGGATGTCTTATGTTGGCAACTATGTGCCCAGAACTGCAGAAGGATTTGGAGCACCTTGAGGCTTATGAGATGAGTGTCCATCTCAAACAAGCTTTCCAACAGTAAGCTAGGCAGGATAGGTATGAAACTACCATTGCATCGTATGATTGCAAAATGGATGAAGGTGAATCAGTTAGTGCTCATGTTTTAAAGATGAAAGGCTACATTGATCACCTTGCTAGGCTTGGCTACCCTCTGAGTTCAGAACTCTCCACGGATTTGATCCTACATTCTTTACCTGGCAGTTTTTCTCAGTTTGTCATGAACTCTAACATGAACACTATGGAGAAATCCACTCCTGAGCTGCATGGGATGCTAAAGACAGCTGAGGTAAATGTCAAGAAAAGGCCTACCCAAATTTTGAATGTCAATAAGGGTAAGCCCATTAAAAATAAGGGGAAGCCCAAGTCTAAAGGTGGTAATGGGCCAAAGGGACGAGGCAAGCCTAAATGGCAATCCAAGGCAAAAGTTCCTAAGGAAGGAATCTTCTTCCATTGCAAGGAACCAGGGCATTGGAAGAGAAATTGCAAACTCTATTTGGATGAGTGCAAGAAGAAGAAGAGTAGTGAGACTACGAATTCGGCTATTTATGTTATAGATATTAATTTATCTATTTCTACTTCATGGGTATTGGATACCGGATATGGTTCTCACATTTGTACAAATGTGCAGGGTCTCAAAAGGAGTAGAAAACTGAAAAAGGGCGATGTGGACCTACGTGTAGGCAATGGAGCAAGAGTTGCTGCCTTAGCTGTAGGGACTTATGAACTTGTTTTGCCCAATGGGATTTTGTTAGTTTTGAACAATTGCTTTTATGTTCCTACTTTGAGTAGGAATATTATTTCAGTTTCTGTATTGGACGATGAAGGTTTTTCATTTCTTATTAAGAATAAGAAACGCTCCATTAATAAAGATGATTTGCTTTATTGTATTGCAAATTCATATGATGGCCTTTATGTCCTTCATCTAGATGATTCTAGAGACAACAATATCTATAACATAACTTCTAAGAAAACTAAGCCAAATGAGTTAAACCCAACATATTTATGGCACTGTCGTCTCAGCCATATAAATGAGAATCGCATATCTAAGCTCCATAAAGATGGTTTATTAGATTCATTTGATTTTGAATCATTTGAAAATTGTGAATCTTGTTTGCTTGGTAAGATGACAAAGGACCCTTTAACTGGACAAGGTCAAAGGGCTTCAGACTTATTGAGCTTAGTACATACAGATGTATGTGGCCCACTAAGCATAAGTGTCAGGGGAGGTTATCAGTACTTCATTACATTCACTGATGATTTTAGTAGGTCTGGCTATGTCTACCTAATGAAACATAAACATGAATCATTTGAAATGTTTAGAACTTTTCAAAATGAAGTACAAAATCAACTTGGTAGAACTATCAAAATGCTTTGATCTGATCGAGGTGGTGAATATTTGAGCCAAGAGTTTGATGAACATCTTAGAAATTGTGGAATTGTTTCACAATTGACTCCTCCAGGAACTCCACAATGGAATGGTGTTTCTGAAAGGAGAAATCGAACTTTATTAGATATGGTTCGATCTATGATGAGTCAAACAAATCTCCCTTTATTATTTTGGAGTTATGCCTTGGAAACAGCTGCATTCATTTTAAACTGAGTACCATCGAAAGCGGTTGAAAAGACACCACATGAGTTATAGACTAGCAGAATGCCAGTTTGTCTTTTCTTAAGATTTGGGGTTGTGAGGCTTATGTGAAACGCCCAATTTCAGATAAGCTAGCTCCAAAATCTATCAAATGCAATTTTGTGGGGTATCCTAAGGAAACAAAAGGATACTATTTCTATATTCCCTCAAAGAACAAAGTATTTGTTGCTCGAAATGGTACCTTTTTGGAAAAGGAATTTATCTCTCAGAGATTCAGTGGGAGTACAGTGCAACTTGAGGAAACTCAAGCATCACAAGAGAGCATTGAACCACCGATAGAACCACTTTCAGAACCACAAACAGTTGTGAAAACTGAAAAGGTGACACAAGTCCCACGCAGATCTGATAGGACACGTCATCAGCCTGAGAGATACGGATTTCTCATGACTGATAGTCGTGAACTTTTGCTCACTGATCAAGATGAGCCTACTACCTATCAAGAGGCTGTGTCAGATCCAGATTTTGAGAAATGGCTTTCTACCATGAAATCTGAAATGCAATCCATGTATGACAATCGAGTTTGGTCATTAATTGATCCCCCTGAGGGTGTTAAGACCATTGGTTGCAAATGGATTTTCAAGAAGAAAACTGACATGGATGGAAATATGCATACCTACAAAGCAAGGCTTGTTGCAAAAGGTTTCAAATAAACTCATGGTATAGACTATGATGAGACCTTTTCGCCAGTTGCAATGCTTAAGTCGGTTAGAATTCTCATTGCCATTGCTGCGTACTATGATTACGAGATATGGCAAATGGATGTCAAAACAGCTTTCCTTAATGGAAACTAGCTCGAGGATGTGTATATGACACAACCTGAGGGTTTTGTAATCCCTGAGAATTTTGGAAAGATTTGCAAGCTTCAAAGATCCATTTATGGATTGAAGCAAGTCTCTCGGAGCTGAAATCTTCATTTTGATGAGACAATCAGGGACTTTGGATTCATCAAGAATGAAGATGAACCTTGTGTTTACAACATGGTTAGTGGGAGTGAAGTTGTGTTTCTAGTCCTATATGCGGATGACATATTACTCATTGGAAATGATATCCCTACCTTGCAAAAGGTTAAGACTTAGTTAGGGAATTCTTTTTCAATGAAGGACTTAGGTGAGGCTGCATATATCCTTGGTGTTAAGATCTATAGGGATAGATCCAAGAGGATAATCGGTCTGAGTCAAAGTACTTATATTGACAAGATGCTGAAAAGGTTCAGCATGCAAGATTCCAAAAGAAGATTCTTGCCCATGTCTCATGGTATTCATCTCAGCAAGAATCAATGTCCTATGACATCTGATAAGCGAGAACGAATGAATAAGATTCCTTATGCTTCTGCTATTGCATCTATCATGTATGCCATGTTATATACCAGACTAGACGTCTCATATGCATTAAGCACAATAAGCAGATATCAGGCAGATCCCGGTGAAAGTCACTGGACAGCTGTTAAGAATATTCTAAAGTACCTTAGAAGGACTAAGGATGCATTCCTAGTTTATGGAGGTTTGGAAAATGAGCTAGTTGTAAATGGTTACACAGATGCTAGTTTCCAAACCGACATAGATGACTTCAGATCTCAGTTAGGATTCATATTCACGTTAAATGGTGGAGTTATTAGCTGGAAAAGTTTCAAGCAGAGCACTGTAGCAGATTCTACAACAGAAGCTGAGTATATAGCAGCATCAGATGCAGCTAAAGATGCAGTCTGGTTGAAGAAATTTATCACATAGTTGGGAGTGGTTCCCAGCATTGCAAATCCTATGGACCTTTATTGTGATAACAATAGGGCCATAGTACAGGCAAAGGAGTCCAGATCTCATCAGAGATCTAAATACATACTCAGGCGATATCACCTTATTCGAGAGATCATTGATAGAATTTTTGACTCGCGGTTGTCGAAGCCAGTCAAAAATAACCTTTATGGTTATCAACAATTTACAACTGCAGATAGTGGTGAAAGGATCGAATCCACAGGGAATTGAAGACTTACCTATTTTCCTTATCAAGACCAATAAAATAAACTGAAACAAAAATAAACTGCAAAAGAAGAAAACTGAAAACGAGATAAACTGAAACGAGATAAAACTGAAACGAGATAAAACTGAAATAAGATAAAACTGAAACGAGATAAAACTGAAAACGAGATAAACTGAAACGAGATAAAACTGAAATGAGATAAAACTGAAAGAGAAATAAACGGAAAGCAAAATAAACTAAAACGAGATAAAACTGAAACCAACTAAACTGTAAGTAAAATGGGGGGTTTTGAGATTGATTTAATTAATCTAAAACTGAAAGCAATAAAAATAAGGCAAATAATAAAAATAAAGAGAAATAAATAATAAGAAAGATCTAGTTGAAGAATTGGATCCACTTTAGTTGTTGGGATTGATCATTGACACTTAGTTTCCTTTGGGTTGATTCAATAGATTAGTTATGGAGATGAAAGACGCTTCTCACCACCATTATCTCTCCTTATGATTAAACCAATTAGGGAACGTTCTCTAATTAATTACTAATTAACAAATTGCCAAGGAACGTCCTTGGGCCTTAGGCATCAAAACAATTGTCAATTGCATTAAGAAATAGAGAGATCCAATCCTAGCTACCCAAACGTATGGAGATAACGCTAAATCATACAATTTCCTTGGGTTTTATCCCAAGTGTTCTTATGTAAGAATAATCTAAGCAATTACGGACTTAAATCATCCAAACTAACGTATTATTACTTTGCAATCAAGAATCAACGTAGATCTAAACAACAAAGCAATATTGAAATCAAGCATGAAATTGCATAAATATTGAACAACCAAAAGTTAAACAATGTTTGATCAAGTCTCCCAATCCATAAAACAACCAAAGTATCACCTAATCTTCAACTAGAATAAAAGGTTTCAGCCTCTCATGGTTGAAACAAAAATAAAAATAAAAGAAAAGAAGAAAGGTAGAAGAAGAGATGTGAATCCCGCAGGTGTCTCCCAATGGGAGTGTAAAAGACATGTAGAGGCTCCTTATGTGGCTTTTTATAGTTGAAAAGTGTTGCCCAAGGTCATACTTACTGCCCAAGAGGTATTTTCTGCCCAAGTTATGTCTGAAAAGGAAAGAATCGCGTTTTTCGACTTCAGAAGGAAGGCTACGCGCGAATGCTTTGCGGAAGGAAGTTGGTGCGCGCGGTTTGGTCTCAGAAAGGGAAAGAGGCACAGATTGTGCTTCCTAAATAAGTTTAGATGCTGACCTTACTTCCTAATTAGTGTAGAGGCTACCCAAGATGCTGCCCATGCTCAACTTGTTGCCCAAGTTGTTATAGAAAAGGAAGGTGGCGCGCAGATGGCTTTCAGAAGAGGAAAGCGCGCAGATTATTTCTGAATAGGAAGGATGCACGAATTTTGATCTTCAAAGGGGAAGATATGTTGTCCATACATTCCTTTTTAGGTGGAGCCTCTTTTGGAATTTGAATGTTGAACGCAGAAGAGGAAGAGTATCTCTTTGAGATCTTGCTGCCTAAATAGGAAGATAAGACTGCTGCAGTGTGTGCACATCTTTGAACAAGAAAAGAAAGATCTGCGATTTGAATTTCAAATAATCTTCTGACTGAGCTTTCCTTGTTTGCTTTTGCTTCTACACTTTCTTCATTTCGAAACTTTCCTTTTCTGGAAACTTTCCTTATTTGGAAACTTTCCTTATTTGGCACTTTTTGGCAGTTTTAAGAGCATTTTCTCCAGATTGTCTCTTTACAACTAATATCTGCAAAACATAATTAAAACCACAAAATTAAGCAGAAAAGATGTAAATAAACATTAAGAACATAATGATAAAATGGACTAAAATATGCTCTATCAAGGAGATATCAAAATATGCAAAGTAGACACAAATGACAACATTGTAGATCCACTGACCAAGCCTCTTTCACAGGTCAAGCATGATCAGCACACTAGGTCTATGGGTATTAGATACTTGTATGATTAGGCCTAGTGCAAGTGGGAGATTGTTAGTTTATTTACCCTAGGCCATTATCTTGGACCTTTTTGTATGTCATTTTGGTTATTAATAAAAGAGGTTTTTATCATCATTATTATTTATTTGCATGTTACATAATAATGATTATCATCCCTGGTTACTTATTATTATGTTGATAATAATAAAATATAACTAGTGTGATTATTGATTGATAATCATGAGATGATTATGTATATGTTGATATAATTCAATAATCATAGATACTTGTTAGAGAACAAATTATTGGATGGACCCGCATTGAGATCACTACATGGGTTATTGTCATAAGTGAATCTCAAAGTAGTTATGTCTTAATCTTTTGACTTGAGATTGTCATAGTTTCCAACATATAGACTATTATGTTTTGACATAACCAATCATTATCTTTAATCGGACAGTCATAAAGGTTATAATTGAGCATAATATAAATTATGTAGAGGATATTGAACAATCAAGATAGGATTTGTCCCTCTCTTTGAGAGAGATATCTTCTGGGCCCCTCGATAAGTGAGACTGAGAAATGCATGGTCGTGCTCAAATGAATTGATAGTGTGATCAATATCATTTGAATTTATCAGTCTACTTAGAGATCGAGAAATCATAAGTTTGAATATTATAAGTTTGACATTGACCATGACTTATGTTCAAACTAGATATCGTGTGACAAATGGATTAATACATGTTCTATTTATTAGGTTTTATCGGACTATTGATCCTCATATTAGTTGGGTAGTCATAATGTCATGCTAAAGGCCACTTATGACTTATAGGCCTTGTGGGACTGGGCCTATTGCCAATTAATGTGAGCCTATTGGGTCACACACAAAATAACGTTGTTCATGTGCTATGACATATTAATGGGCTAAAAGCCCAAAGCCCGTTAATATAATTAATAATAATAAAGTGTTATTATTATTAATCATTAATTAATAATAATAAAGTATTATTATTATTAATATTAATGAATAATAATAATGTGTTATTATTATTAATTATTTATTATTATAAAATAATAATTATAATAATATTTAAAAGATCTACAGTCTATCTGTAACTTTTACAGATAAAAGACTCTATCACATAAGATATTTGAGTATCTGCAAGATTGTGATAGTGGGTTCTGAACACAACTCTTTTGGGAAAAGAGTTGTGGGAAAACAAAAGACTGAAACATATAAATACTCCTTCTATGAATTGTGGAGTGACGGTTTTTTGAAAATTCAGTCTAACAGTTGCAGATTGTGGAGCACATAATTTATCCATCCTTGAGAGAGCTAGCACTCTGAAAGGATAGAAGACGTTCGTGTAGATACCATTGAGGGTGTTCATTTGAAAAAGCAGCACCATCAGTCCGGCATTGTATCTTCTCGACGAGATTAACAGGTTAGTCTCATATCCTTCCTTTCAAATTAAACGAAGCACTCGGATTCTGGAAAAGGAAATCAAAGATTTTATTTTTTTTCGCTGCGCCTTTGGCTTGCAATAATCTCTGGATTTCCTAATGGTACCCACATGGGCCAAGGCCTTGTCTCGTTGAGCTCGGGCCTCATCACGCTGCTGGCAGGCCTCCTTCAGGGAAGACAGTTGAGACAAGGTCTCATCCCGCTGAGACTCGGCCAAGGAGACGTGCTCGACAGCCTAAACCACTTCCTCCCTCATGCCTCCCAATTGTTTGGTAAGGTCCTCAATGATCCCTTGGGAGGCAATGAGCTGCCCTCGAGCATCCCCGGTGGTAATAATATTCTCATCCCTTCGCTCCTTGCCAATGCGGTACTCCATCGAGCTCTAAAAGGACCGGTTCCTCGCATCAATCTCGAGGAAGATTCCAAAGGCCTGAAATAAAATAGAGTTAGAGGAAGCAAAATTACTAAAAATACTCTTAAGGAATAGTGACTTACCATATGGAGCATCTTCCTCAAGCTGTTTTCGAGGTCGTCCAGAGGCGGGAATTAAACGCAGCCTGTTGATTGGTGGAGCGAGCAAGGTGACTAATGAAAGAGAGAAAGCGAGGGTCTGAGGCATCCGGAGTCCCCCTGAACATCCAGTTGCAGAGCATTTCAACCACAGAAGCTGGCAAGGACTCTAGAGTCACCTCGATGGCGTTGAGAAGCTCATTGTCAGGAGCCAAAGACAGCTGCCCCATGAATTGTTTCCCTTTGTCTGCAGAGGAAGGAGGAGTAGTCTCTGAAGGGCCTGCTGTGCGTGCCTTCTTAGCAGCCCGACCCTCATGGGAGACATCAAGAGTCTGGACCCGCTTGCTAGCAGCCCCACCAATCACAACAGCAGCAGTAACTTGGCGGGACTGAATCACTAAAGGAGCAACTTTAGTCCCCCCCATTAAAGCCACTCTTAGTGGACTCATTGATAGTGATGGGCTCCCGGGAGGCTAGACTAGAGGCGGACTTGGGCTTCAAAGCCACTGGAGACTTGGATGAGTGTAACGACCCGGAAATCGGACCGTTACCTGCGCTAGGATCCAGATCGACTTAAGGTCGCCGGGACCCGTAGCAAGCCAAACATACATCCTGAATACCTGACAAATCCCATACATGATCAAACATATCTATAAACATGAAAACTTTTTCTTTTCTTTTACCAAGCTCAACCTGTGCATGCATATAAACATAAACATAAACCACACACTGGAGCCTCATCACTTACTCCAATGGGGTATCTCATCAGACATCAGGCTTGGTTGAACATAAACATCATAAAACATAGATCATGTATATACATGGGATTATTCAAACATACTATGGTCAAGCACAATTCTAATCCTCAATATCAATATTACATAACATGACTGATCATAACCTTACATCATTTTACAAATCATCATGTCCACATCTAACTATTACAAATCACATGACTTTACTCTTCTTGACTCCCTGATCTAGCTCGTACCTGCAAACCTAGGGGATATAGGGAAAGGGGTGAGCTACTAGAGCCCAGTGAGCAGAATACTAAAACATTTAAAACATATGCCATCATGTACTGCATCATATCACAGACAAATCACATCAAGGGTGAACCTGTCACCAAATAGTCCCAGCATCATATCCGTGCCAGGCCGTAGAATGGGGTCCTGGTCTTCCTGTCATATCATAACATTACTTACCATTGCCCCAGGGCCTCATCTGAGCACCTGGTCTTCGCGTTCCATACTGTGCCAGGCCGTAGAATGGGGTCCTGGTCTTTCATACCGTGCCAGGCCATAGAATGGGGTCCTGGTCTTTCCTCAGGGACTAATCGGATCATACAACATTCACCCACATCCACAACAAAGAATGCAGTGCAACATATTCGTGGATTCTAATGCAAGCACCCTAGTATATCTCATGGCATTCATGATGCGTGTATTATGCTCAGAATTTATTTATTTACTTTGAAATAACATAAGGTATTCCACTCACCTCAGGCTAACTCTGACAATGAACTGAAGTAACTGACTCACTGCTGGGGTCCTCGGTTCCTTGGGTTCGAACCTACACAGGTGGACTCAAATAAGGGACCAAACATACTAGAACATGACTCTAAAAATATCACCCAAACCCCCTAAAACACCTCAAAACAATCAAAGAATTCATGCAAAGGAGGGCTGAACAGGGCACTTTCGGCGGCAGGTTCGGCGGCCGAAAGTCCCGCCAGAGCCGAAAGTCATACACCTTCGGCGGCACTTTCGGCAGCCGAAGGTTCTCTCCAGAGGCGAAACTCATGCATGTTCGGCGGCACCTTCGGCGGCCGAAAGTCCCCTCTAGAGACGAAAGTCCACTTTCGGGGGCAGGCTTCGGCAGCCAAAAGCTTGCCTCCACAGGCAGGTTCGGCGGCCGAAAGTCCCTTCGGCTGCCGAACCTGAGTTTCTCCCAAAGTGGCAGAAACTCGGCTCTTATGCACATTGGCCTCCCAAAACCTTCAATCATGCATACAACTCAACCAAAACATGCATAAACATATACATAAGCTCCTAGGGGCTTCAAACTATCCTAAACCCCAACTACAACACATCAAAAGCAACTCAGCAACCTACATTATCCATAAACACAACACAAAACCTAACAAAGCTCAACTAACCTAAGCATGCATTTCTACCCAAGAATCAACTTGAAACTTGTTTAAAACATATAATGAGCTCAAGATCGACTCTTACCTCTTGAAGATCGAGAGGAAAAACGATCCTAGCTCGGAGATGGGAGAGATCGAGTTCCTTGAACCTCCAAGCTCCAAAACTTGCTATTTGCTTAAAGATCTTCAAAAGAAAGGTGAAAACTCATAAAAATCATGGAGGATTTGAAGGAAGAACTCAAGACCGGCATGAGAGTGGCGGAGACTCACCTTGGCCGAAAATGGGGAGAAAAAGCTCACCCGTTCGGACATGGGGACCCCTTTATAGGTGGCTGGCCAGGCCACTTTCGGGGGCCTAACGTGCCTCCGCATGCATGGCATGTTCGGCAGCCGAACATAAGGTTCGGCGGCCGAACCTGGACTTCCCTCACTTATGCCTTCGGGGGCCTAAAGCACTCCCGAAGCGCATGCATGTTCGGCAGCCGAACTTGAGGTTCGGCGGCCGAACCCGAGTTTTCCTCCAATGCTATTTTCATGCAAAAACTCATTTTCTTTCTTGCTTAAAAACATAAATTACATTAAAACATTTTATAAAAACATGGTTTTACCCTTCTAGAAGTCTCCGACACCCGAGATTCCACCGGACGGTAGGAATTCCGATACCGGAGTCTAGCCGGGTATTACATTCTCCCCCCCCCTTAAGAACATTCGTCCTCGAATGTTCCTCAACTAGCACATGCAAGGCATAAACACATCATACACATAAAACACATGAAACACACAAGAAACTAACCTTAGAAAAGATAAGGGTATTGCTGGAGCATGGACTCCCGTGTCTCCTAGGTGCATTCTTCCATATTGTGGTGGTTCCAAAAGAATTTCACCATCGGGATTTCCTTGTTTCTCAGCTTCCTGATCTGGGTGTCAAGAATCCGCACTGGCTGTTCAACATAGGTGAGATCTTCTTGGATCTCCACATCAGGCTCACTAAGAACCTTGCCCGGATCTGACACGAACTTCCTCAACATGGAAACATGGAAAACCGGATGGATGCTTTCCATTGAAGCAGGTAAATCCAGCTTGTACGACACATTCCCAATCTTCTG
This sequence comes from Manihot esculenta, assembly GCF_001659605.2. NCBI lineage: Eukaryota > Viridiplantae > Streptophyta > Magnoliopsida > Malpighiales > Euphorbiaceae > Manihot > Manihot esculenta. Next base: position 20,368,491 of record NC_035172.2, read on the forward strand.
CAAGATTTCAAAGGGTCCGATGTATCATGGGGCTAGCTTACCTTTCTTTCCAAAACGAACCACTCCTTTCATAGGAGACACCTTGAGCAATACCAGATCTCCCTCCTGAAATTCTACCTGTCTCCTGCGGATGTCTGTATAGCTCTTCTGTCTGCTCACAGCAGTTCTGATCCTCTCTCTGATAATGGGCACTACCCTGTTGGTGATCTCAACAAGCTCAGGGCCTGCCAAGGCCTTTTCCCCTACTTCTTCTCAGCAAACAGGTGACCTGCACTTCCTCCCATATAAAGCTTCATATGGAGCCATCCCTATGCTAGCATGATAGCTGTTATTGTAGGCAAACTCCACCAAGGGTAGATGCTGCCTCCAAGAACCGCCAAAATCTAGCACACACATTCTGAGCATATCTTCTATAGTCTGGATGGTCCTCTCCGACTATCCGTCAGTCTGGGGATGGAAGGCAGTACTGAAATTCAACCTGGTACCCATAGCATTCTGCAGACTCCGCCAAAATCTAGAGGTGAACTGGGGCCCTCTATCAGACACTATCGAAACAGGAACCCCATGCAGCCTTACCACTTCATCCACATACACCTGCGCTAACTTATCCACTGAGTAGTTGCTCCTGACAGGGATGAAGTGAGCAGATTTGGTCAGTCTGTCCACAATCACCCATATGGAGTCTAACCTGTTGGATGCTGCCGGTAACCCCACTACGAAGTCCATAGCTATGTTCTCCCATTTCCATTCTGGAATAGGTAGTGGGTTAAGCATTCCAGCCGGCTTCTGATGTTCCAGCTTCACCCTCTGACATACTTCGCAGGCTGACACAAACTATGCCACTTCTCTCTTCATAGCTGGCCACCAATACACTCTCTTCAGATCTTGATACATCTTGGTGGCTCCAGGGTGAACACTGTACTTGGCATTATGAGCTTCCCTCATAATGTCTCCCTTTAAACTGATGTCATCTGGTACACATAGTCTATTCCCATAGCGGAGGATCCCCTTGCTGTCGAATCTGAACTCTTCATTCTTGCCTGACTGAACCGTCCTGGCAATCTTTACTAACTCTGGGTCCTCATGTTGTTTTTGAGCCACCTGCTCCAGGAACACAGGTGTCACTCTCATCTAGGCTATCAAAGCACCTGTACCAGACAGCTCTAGCTGTAGACCTTCCTCAATGAGCTTGTAAAACTCTTTCACCACCGGTCTCCTCTCAGCCGTGATGTGGGATAAACTGCCTAGTGATTTCCGGCTTAGGGCGTCTGCCACCACATTCGCCTTACCCGGATGATACTGAATCTTGCAATCATAATCACTCAGCAGCTCCACCCATCTTCTCTGTCTCAAGTTCAAATCTCTTTGACTCAGGATGTACTGTAGGCTTTTATGATCGGTGAAGATCTCACATTTTACCCCATAAAGGTAATGCCTCCACATCTTGAGTGCAAAGATTACGGCTGCCATTTTCAGGTCGTGTGTAGGGTAATTCAACTCATGCTTCTTCAGCTGCCTAGAAGCATAAGCAATCACCCTTTCATTCTGCATTAGCACACAACCCAATCCCACTCGGAATGCATCACATAACACTGTGAAATTCTCCTGACTGTTAGGCAAAGCTAACACCGGTGCTGACGTTAACCTCGTCTTAAGCTCTTCAAAACTCTCTTCGCACTGATCGGTCCACATAAATTTCTTATTCTTCCTGGTTAATCTGGTCAGGGGAGCTGCAATCTTAGAGAAGTCCTGAACGAACCTCCTATAGTAACCTGCCAAACCCAAGAAACTCCTGATCTCCGTCACTGAAGTGGGTCTAGGCCAGTTAGCCACAGCTTCTACCTTCTTGGGGTCCACCTCTATACCATTTTCTGACACAACATGCCCCAAGAATGATATGCTCCTCAGCCAGAACTCACATTTGGAGAACTTGGCATACAAGCCATGTTCCCTCAAAGTCTGCAGAACTAACCTCAGATGATGGGCATGCTCCTCTGCATTCCTGGAATACACTAAGATATCATCTATGAAGACAATAACAAAGTGATCCAGGTACTGATTGAAAACCCTATTCATGAGATCCATGAATGCTGCAGGGGCATTGGTTAACCCAAACGGCATCACAAGGAACTCAAAATGCCCATATCTGGTCCTGAAGGCTATCTTTGGTACATCCTCTTCCCTTATCCTCAGCTGATGGTACCCTGATCTCAGATCTATCTTGGAGAAACAACCTGCTCCTGCTAGCTGGTCGAATAGATCGTCGATCCTTGGCAACGGGTACTTATTCTTGGTAGTGACCTTGTTCAACTGCCTGTAGTCGATACAAAGTCTGAGAGATCCATCCTTCTTTTTCACAAATAGCATTGGAGCACCCCAAGGTGAGGTACTCGGTCGGATGAATCCTCTATCTACCAACTCTTGCAACTGCTCCTTAAACTCCTTCAATTCTGCTGGTGCCATCCTGTAGGGAGGAATAGAGATCGGTCTGGTTTCAGGCATCAATTCTATCTCAAACTCTATCTCCCTATCAGGCGGTAAACCTGACAGCTCGTCTGGGAACACATCTAAAAACTCTCTGACCACTGGCACCGAGGCGGGCTCTCTGACATGACTATCCAGCTCTCTCATATGAGCTAGGAAACCCTGACAACCCCTCCTGAGTAGCCTACGAGCCTGAAGGGCAGATATCAAACCTCTAGGTGTACTCCCCCTGTCTCCTCTGAAGACAACCTCTGACCCATCCTGACATCTGAACCTGACTACCTTGTCTCTGCAATCCAAGGTAGCACCATGGGTAGATAACCAATCCATCCTTAGAATGACGTCAAAATCTGTCAAATCTAGAACCATAAGGTCGGCGGACAGGCATCTTCCTTCCACAAAAATTGGACTATACTGGCAGACTGACTCTGCCACTGACGGGTCACACTTGGGTCCACTGACCCATAGGGGACACTCTAACCCAGAGACCATCAATCCCAACCTCTCGACGGCCCTCGGAGAAATGAAAGAATGAGATGCACCAGGGTCCAATAATGCATACACATCTGAACAACCAATGATGAGATTACCTGACACCACGGTGTTGGATGTGTTTGCCTCCTGCTGAGTCATGGTGAAGATCCGTGCTGGAGCTGACGGACCCTCACCCCTGAAACCCGCTGAAGAAGAGGCTGCCCCTCTCCCTCGACCTCTGCCACTAGCCTGAGTCGTGGCTGGAGCTACTGGCTGAGCTACACTGCCTGAAGCTGTCTGCTGAGACTGTGCCACAAAAGCTGCCCTAGGACACTCCCGTGCCATGTGTCCCTCCTGCCCACATCTGAAGCAGGCTGTCGTCCCAACAAGACATACTCCTTTGTGCGGCTTCCCACATTTCTTGCATACTGCATTATCTGCACCAGAGCTTGAGCCACTCCCTAATCCTAGACCTGACTTGATCTTGCTCCAAAACTTATTCTTCTTAGACTTGGCTTTACCCCATCTCTTACTGCCTGAACTCAGAGAAAAAGGATCTAACTTCCCCCACCTGGGGTCTTGGAACCAGAAGGCTTTGCCACTGACTGCTTGACTTTCCCCTCGATTATTGCACTAGCCTCCATCCTCCGAGCCATATCCACTATGGCATGAAAACTCTCCCTCTCTGCTGACTGAATCAAGGAGGAATACCTGGAATGGAGCTTCATGATATACCTCCTTGACTTTTTCTGATCTGTATCCAGATTCTGCCCAGCAAACGGCAACAGCTCCAAGAATCTGTCTGTATACTCATCCACACTCATCTCATCCGTTTGCCTTAGCTGCTCAAACTCAATCATCTTCAATTCTCTTGAACTGTCAGGGAAAGCCCATCCTGCAAACTCATTTGCAAACTCCTCCCATGATAGGCTGTCCAACCTCGGGTTCACATAGTTCTTAAACCACTCTCGGGCCTTTTTGCATTTTAGTGTGAACCCAGCCATCTGAATGGCTTTACTGTCATCAGCTCCTATCTCATTTGTAATTGTCTTGACCCTCTCGAGGTACACAAACGGGTCATCACCAGTTTCAAACTGGGGAGCACCCAGCTTCATATAATCGGTCATCTTGACCTTGCTCCCCCTAGATGAGCTAGGTTTAGGCATTTGGTTTTCTGGGACAGTAGGTGCTGCTGGTGGTGGAGGATGTAACGACCCCAAAATGGACCGTCACCGGCGCTAGGATTCAGGTCGGCTTAAGGCCGCCAGAACCCGTAGCAAGCCTGCTATACACTCTGTGTACCTGTAAAACTCATACATGATCATACATTTTCTGTGAAAATAAAAACTCTTTTCTGCACCAAGGCTTAACCTGTGCATGCACAATCGCTGTACTCTGTACTCTGTACTCTGTACTCTGTACTCTGTACCCCTGACTAGAGCTTGCTCTAAATGGGTTAACTCATACCTGTTAAGCCTAGTTTTTCACATACAGTAAAACATATATACATATACAGATCATGTACAAAACAAACATCACTAAGTCAAGCACATTGCTACCTTTATACACAACTATTACATCTCTTTACTATTACATGTTCACTCTAAGCTATTACAACTCTCTTTACTCTTTCTGTACGCTGTGGATCTCCTCTATATACTGTATACTGAACCTGCAAAACTGGGGTTAAGGGAGTGGGATGAGCTCTATAGCCCAGTGAGTAGAACAGTAAAACATCTCATTAAAATATGATCTCATGGAATGCACCATATCACAGACAATTCACATCAAGGGTAAACCTGTCACCATATAGTCCCGGTAACTCTGTGCCAGGGCGTAGAATCGAGCACCTGGTCTTCCTGTCATATATGTATATGTGTATATAACACTTCTGTACTTACCATGGCCAGGGCGTAGTCAAAGGCTCCTGGACTTTACTATATACCTGCCAGGGCGTAGTCAAAGGCTCCTGGACTTCTCTGAGAGACTATTGGATCATTCAGCATTCACCCACAACAACAATGAACTATGCAATGCAGCATATTCGTGAATGCTAATGCAAACAACCTACTGTATACTCATGATGCATGAACTATGCTCAAAACATTTCATTTTTCAAGTAAAAGCATTAGTTTAGTTCCACTCACCTCTGGCTATCTGGACTGACTCTGCAGGCTCTGAAAACTCTGGAGCAGTACTCACTGCTGCTCTCTCTGGTTCCTCTGGTCTGTACCTATACAGATGGACGCAAATGAGGGACCAAACTAGCTGATGACCAACTCTATGAAACTCCCCAAGAATCCCCTGAAACTCACTCTAACATCCATGTAAAGCATGCAAAGGAAAGCTGGACAGGACACTTTCGGCGGCAGGTTCGGCGGCCAAAAGTCCTTTCCAGAGACGAAACTCCTGCACCTTCGGCGGCCGAAGCTCTACTTTCGACAGCCGAACCCTTTCGGGGGCAAGTTTCGGAGGCTGAAAGGCACTCCAGAGACGAAAGTCTCTAACCTTCGGCGGCACCTTCGATGGCCGAACTCCCCTCCAGAGCCGAAAGTCCAAAAGCTCGGGGGCAAGCTTGGGCAGCCGAAGCCACCTCCTCATGGGTTCGGCGGCCGAATGTACCTTCGGCGGCCGAACCTGAGTTCATCCGCAAGGCAGAAACTTGCTCTGCCTCTTGCCAAAAGCACCAAAACCCTCTCAATCTCAACCACCTTAATTCCTCAACTTGCATATACCCAAGTATATGCTCAAAGGGGTCAGAAACTACCTTAACACCTCAAACACACAACACAAACAACACAGAAACAAGCTCTACGCACAAAATCAGCAAAACCTCACAAAGAACCCTATTCATGCAACTCTCCCTCAAAACCACATAAAACCTTCAGAAAACATAAAAACAAGCTCAGGATCTTCACTTACCTCTTGAAACCAAGATGATGAACGATCCTAACGTGGAGTTTTGGAGCAACTCTCCTTCAAACTCTCCAAACTTCACAACTTTGAGTTTTTAGCTTAAAACCTTCAAAATACCATAAAAACTAATCACATCTTTGCATGATTTAATGAAAACATGAAGAAAACTCTCAAAAGGACAGGGTCTCACCTCAGCAGGTCAAAGAAACGGTGATCTTATCGTTTCAACCGACTGATGGCCTTTTATAGGTGGCTGGCCAGACCACCTTCGGCGGCCACATGTGAAACCGAAAGCCATGCATGTTCGGCGGCCGAACCTCAACTTCGGCGGCCGAACCTGGCTTTTCTGCCTTGGTTCAATTCAGTCAAAAACTCATTTCCTTATACTTTAAAACTATGAAACATACCCAAAACATGTTAGAAAAATATCACTCGAACCCTTCTAGAGACGTCCGACATCCGAAATTCCATCGGAAAGTAGAATTCCGATGCCGGACTCTAGCCGGGTATTACAGAGGAGGTGCAGCATCCCCTGGGGTAGGGTTTGCTGTACCTGGATGGTAGGGTGGGGGTGGGTACTGTGGGTACTGTGGGTACGGTGGGTAGAAAGGTGGGTATGGCATCTGAGAGTGATAAGGGTTAAAACTGGGGTAATCTAATGTACCTCCCATCGAATACCCGGGATTATGTGAAAAGGGTGGGTAGTAAGGTGGCTGAACAAACCCCGAGGCCTGAGTGCCTCCTTGGGACTCTCCCATTCCCTCTTCCGACATACTTACTCCGAGACTGCCATCCCTCCTCTGATCCACATCCATCTGATCCTCCACATCCTCTGACATATCCCCTTGCATTGTTCCCCTCATTGATCTGCTTCTATCCAGATCCAAAGACCTTCTAGGGTCTCTTACTGCTCTTTCTCTGCCGGACCTGCTTGACATTGCCCTAGGCAATGCAGGAGGACGGGCATCAGTGCCCTCGTCCTGGTGTGGTACTCCAGTCAATCGTGCAGATCGACGAGTTCCTCTCATCCTGTTTTCTGAAAAACAGTACACATCACATAGAACATTAGCATCAAATGGTTCATGTGCAAACGCATGAACCCGCATCACATACATCACATATCATAGCATAACATTAATGCACATGCATATAATCATGGCATTTCACATCATCATACAAGACAGGACTCCACATCCTATCCTAGTGGACATGATCTTTCCTATTGTGCTTGACCCTCTATGACACCTATGAGCCCGACACACTATAGGTCCGATCATATGAACCTAGGGCTTTGATACCATTCTATAATGACCCGAAAACCGGACCGCTACCGGCGCTAGGATCCAAATCGACTTAAGGTCACCGGGACTCATAGCAAGCCAAACATACATCCTGAATACCTGACAAATCCCATACATGATCAAACATATCCATAAATATGAGAACTTTTTCTTTTCTTTTACCAAGTTCAACCTGTGCACGCACATAAACATAAACATAAACCACACACTGGAGCCTCATCACTTACTCCAATGGGGTATCTCATCAGACATCAGGCTTGGTTGAACATAAACATCATAAAACATAGATCATGTATATACATGGGATTATTCAAACATACTATGGTCAAGCACAATTCTAATCCTCAATATCAATATTACATAACATGACTGATCATAACCTTACATCATTTTACAAATCATCATGTCCACATCTAACTATTACAAATCACATGACTTTACTCTTCTTGACTCCCTGATCTAGCCTGTACCTGCAAACCTGGGGGATATAGGGAAAGGGGTGAGCTACTAGAGCCTAGTGAGCATAATACTAAAACATTTAAAACATATGCCATCATGTAATGCATCATATCACAGACAAATCACATCAAGGGTGAACCTGTCACCAAATAGTCCCAGCATCATATCTATGCCAAGCCGTAGAATGGGGTCCTGGTCTTCCTGTCATATCATAACATTACTTACCATTGCCCCAGGGCCTCATCTGAGCACCTGGTCTTCGCATTCCATACCGTGCCAGGCCGTAGAATGGGGTCCTGGTCTTTCATACCGTGCCAGGCCGTAGAATGGGGTCCTGGTCTTTCCTCAGGGACTAATCGGATCATACAGCATTCACCCACATCCACAACAAAGAATGCAGTGCAACATATTCGTGGATTCTAATGCAAGCACCCTAGTATATCTCATGGCATTCATGATGCGTGTATCATGCTCAGAATTTATTTATTTACTTTGAAACAACATAAGGTATTCCATTCACCTCAGGCTAACTCTGACAATGAACTGAAGCAGCTGACTCACTGCTGGGGTCCTCAGTTCCTTGGGTCCGAACCTACACAGGTGGACTCAAATAAGGGACCAAACATACTAGAACATGACTCTAAAAATATCCCCCAAAACCCCCTAAAACACCTCAAAACAATCAAAGAATTCATGCAAAGGAGGGCTGAACAAGGCACTTTCGGCGGCAGGTTCGGCTGCCGAAAGTCCCTCCAAAGCCGAAAGTCATGCACCTTCGGCGGCACTTTCGGCGGCCGAAGGTTCTCTCCAGAGGCGAAACTCATACATATTCGGCGGCACCTTCGGCGGCCGAAAGTCCCCTCCAGAGATGAAAGTCCACTTTCGGGGGTAGGCTTCGGCAGCCGAAAGCTTGCCTCCACAGGCAGGTTCGGCGGCCGAAAGTCCCTTCGGCTGCCGAACCTGAGTTTCTCCCAAAGTGGCAGAAACTCAGCTCTTATGCACATTGGCCTCCCAAAACCTTCAATCATGCATACAACTCAACCAAAACATGCATAAACACATACATAAGCTCCTAGGGGCTTCAAACTATCCTAAACCCCAACTACAACACATCAAAAGCAACTCAGCAACCTACATTATCCATAAACACAACACAAAACCTAACAAAGCTCAACTAACCTAAGCATGCATTTCTACACCAAGAATCAACTTGAAACTTGTTTAAAACATATAATGAGCTCAAGATCGGCTCTTACCTCTTGAAGATCGAGAGGAAAAATGATCCTAGCTCGGAGATGGGAGAGATCGAGTTCCTTGAACCTCCAAGCTCCAAAACTTGCTATTTGCTTAAAGATCTTCAAAACAAAGGTGAAAACTCATAAAAATCATGGAAGATTTGAAGGAAGAACTCAAGATCGGCATAAGAGTGGCGGAGACTCACCTTGGCCGAAAATGGGGAGAAAAAGCTCACCCGTTCGGACATGGGGACCCCTTTATAGGTGGCTGGCCAGGCCACTTTCGGGGGCCTAACGTGCCTCCGCATGCATGCCATGTTCGGCGGCCGAACCTGGACTTCCCTCACTTATGCCTTCGGGGGCCTAAAGCACTCCCGAAGCGCATGCATGTTCGGCGGCCGAACCCGAGTTTTCCTCCAATGCTATTTTCATGCAAAAACTCATTTTCTTTCTTGCTTAAAAACATAAATTACATTAAAACATTTTATAAAAACATGGTTTTACCCTTCTAGAAGTCTCCGACACCCGAGATTCCACCGGACGGTAGGAATTCCGATACCGGAATCTAGCCGGGTATTACAATGAGGTTGGAGCCTTACCATGAGTAAGGCCCTAGAGGCCACAGACCGAGAGTCCTTACTTACAGGCACTAGCACCCGAGAAGAAGCAGGGACAGCAGTCCGACCTACCATAGTGGGAGTGACCATATGGAAAACTTCACGGTTCGCATCTGCAACTGATCAACTTGACCTTATCCATTGGCATAGTGGAAGCTGAAAAAACAAAAACAACATGAGTCAAGGCCAAGCACAATTAAAAGAAAAACACAACTATAAAAGAAAAAAAAGGGGGGGGGGAGAAAAAGACAGGAAAACAGTCATTAACGAGTACCGGCTTCCTGGCAGTCCCGAAGACTAGACATGAACGTGCACTTCTTGACATCATACTTCCTTTGAACAGAGGTCAGTTGAAGAAGGCAGATCTGGTCCACCAGGGGCAGCTGAGGAAGGTCGTTACAGCCTTGGAGAACCTCCCTCCAGGAGAGATCAACATCCCAGTCGATCCGAAAGCCTTCCTTCAACTCTACCACCACGAAGGCCTTAGCCTGGCCTTTTATTGAGTCTTTGTACCCCATGAAGATAGACAACCCTCCCTGAGGAGCAAAATAGTAAAACCCGTGATTTGCCTGGACTAAACAAAAGAAGGTGAAAAATAGAGTGACAGAAGGGACAAGACCCCAAGACAAACCAATTGACTCGAAAGAACACATGAAGAGGATGAAATTCGGAGATAACATATGAGGGGTCACTCCGAAGTGACGAAAGACCTCGATAAAGAAGGGGGAGAAAGGAAAGGTTAACCCAAAGTCGCATTGCTTGACATAGAAAATCAAACTGTGACCTTGTTGGGGGTCTATCAAACCCATCGACGGAGGAACAAGAAGAACAATCCTCTCATTGTAAAGAGGAATCCTACAGATGGAGGTGTCTATGTATTCCACGGAGAAAAAGTTGGAAAGAGTGGAAGGGGTGACCGTGGACCTCAGACCTACAATATTGGGGATTCCAATGGTGGCCATAAGGAAAATGGAGACGTACCTCAGGAAAATTTTGCAGAGAGGAGGAAAGACAAATTAGAGGAAGCAGAGCAAGAAGAAGAGTCTGAAGCAGAGCAAGAAGAAGAGTCTAGAGCAAAACTGAAAGCATGAATTTGAAATGGGTAAAGACATAGAAGAGACGTTTTAAAGGGAGCCTCCATAGGCTCGCACGATCATAATTGAGGTTTTGGAATTTACCTTTTCATTAATCATAGGATAACTAATAAGCAGGTAAAGAGGTAAAGGGGCACTTGATGAGTGCAGGGCTATTGGCACTCGGGCCGCAGTCGAGCCCTTGCATAAGAACCGGGCCCAAGACCTTTCAGAGCCCACTATGCAAGCTGACCCATTAGCACACAACCCAGTCTATGGTTGAAGCAGGTCGGGCTGACCGGGGCCCAGACTCATCCGAGAGGAACCCAGTTCATCTGAAGTGATGAGGAGCAGGAGAGCAAGCCCAACTACGCCACGACCCTATCAACACGAGCGCCAGAAGTGAATTAAATGGCTGCCCGACGAGGGTGGGCAAGCAGGTACGCCCATACGTATGGTTCTGTGTGATAGCAACAAGTGGCATTGTAGCAAGATGGCGGTTATGCATCACTAGAGGACCAGAAAAAAGGCAATAAAAGAAGGAGGCATGAACCATTCCAGCCAAGCATACTCATACACACCTAAACGCTACCTTTTTTGGATTTCAGATCATCAATGAACTAATCTGCAAATAAATGAAGCTGTGATCCTTAGGAATGCATTATCATGTTATCATATTTAAATCTGATTGGTCTTCCTTTATCTTTAAGTATAGAAAACAAGTGAGATCTTGAGTTCAAATCTCTCGCCTATTAAGATATTTGCTTTTATGGTGAGAAAAGAGGAGGTTACCTTCCATTGGGTAACTCATCAATTGTGTTCGGCTTTTATACTTTTTTGTATTAAAAAAAAAAAAAACTGAGCAATAATTGATAATATTATTAAAAGATGTTCTAAGTTACTACATTTCCATGCTTTATTCTTTTCTCATTCTGCTTCCATGCTTTATTCTATTCTCATTCTGCATCAACAAGCCAGCGGAAGTTACCACAATAAGCAAGTTTTTGAATTCACAGGTATTTCCTTGCAATTTCCAGGAGGCAAGAGCAAAGCTCCTGTGATTTGGAAAACATGACCATGTGATCAGAATCAGCAATAATCTTAACCTCATCAGTTGGATTGTTTTGGATCATCCACCTCTGAACATCCTCGTTTATTATCTTATCTTGGCCACACACAACGTAAATTCGAGTAACAGATCCATATTTATCTTTTGTGAGCATTAGATTTTGTGAACCATCATCATGCAGAGGGAAAGGTCTCATCGTCAATGTAGCCAGAATCAGATCCTGCTTATTGATCCAGGAAAAGATAAAGCTATCCAATTATAGGAGAAAAAAAAAATCTAAATAATAATTATCATTATAACAAATATTAGAATAAGTAAAAAAGAAATTACCTGCTATATTAACTAATATGAGTAGCAATGTAAATAATTATTACTAATTATATATAAAAAAAATATATCAATAATAAAAATTATAAATATTAATAAAAAAATGTTTACCAATAATATTTATAATTATTAATATAATAACTATGAGTATAATTTTATAGTAAAAACATATAATAATCATATGTATCTGATATCAATTTATAATTACAAACTTTACACTTTTTGCAGTAAAAATTTTTCCATCATTTGAGCATTTATTGTAGTAATTATTGTAGCAATACCTCAGATGGGGAGAGCTGGTACAGCCTGGTTGACAAGATGTCAGGTCCAAACAACATGGAGGTTGGAGGGTTGTTTTGTCCGTTAGCAAAAGTAAATTGTGTGTCCATGAATGAATCCAGTTGTCTATCAACCTGTAAATTTTTCAAAAGTAGATGTCAAAAATAAAAGGCAGACAGTAGTAGAAGCACAAGTGCACAAATGATACTATTGGGTATGGATGTTTGTACAAATATTAGACAATCTCCATAGTTATTGCATCAAAATTGTCAGTTTGCCTTGCATAATTGCAGTTATTTACGGTTAGTATTAATAATGAAAATGCTACAATCACATTCTTTTATATATTTATACTTATTATATAATTACATATTTGAGTTTTACTTATTGGCAATTAAAATTCTTTTTTAATAAATTTACTTGAATCTGCCTATTGAATTAATTCAATCATATACCATTGACTCATATTATTAAACTTGACCCTTATCAAATTAATCTATATTGTCTATAACCCCACAATTTGATGTTTTTTATTCTATTTTAATTTAGGCATATAAATTACAAGATTTAGTTTTTTATTTACTTGTGGCCGATTAAGATAGAAAATAATAATTAAATTAACATGACAGTGATGGCCGACACATGCAATGTTCATTGGATGAATCGACATTGCAATTCTCTGTCAACAAATGTGAAAGAAAATTTTTCTTTTCTCTTTTCTTGTGAACTTTCTTGCTTTATTTACTCAACTCAAGTCTTTCCCATATCTGTTGATGATTTCAAGCATGATAACTTAAAAAATCATCTTAATTTTCAACAAAATACTACTGACAAAAGAAAACAAGAAATTATTCAGTGATTTTAGAGTAGCTAAATGGTATGAATGATGTGATATTTTTAATTAATAAAATTAAAATTTTTATTTATATGAGTTTATTAAAAGAGAATAACTATCAATCTATTAAATTATTTTAATTTTATAACATAACATAAATGGTCGGAAGTATTATTCTATCGTGTCCCATAATACTTTTCATATATTGTATAATTTTTCAAAGAAAACTGGTTTATGTCACTGCTGCAATTTAAGGTTTAAACAACAGTATTTATACGGTAGTGAAATTGTTGCCAAATATTATGAAGATAATAATTTAATAACGGTTTAAAATTACTAAAAGAAATTATTTTTTTATATAATATATTTAATAAAATTATAATTTTAATAACACTTAGTAAGTTTTAAATTATTCATATTCATTTGGAGTTACAATTAAAATACTAATATAATAATTTATCGTTCTTATTTTGAACATATTTTTATAATAGTGTGTATCGCTATATGAGAGAAAAGGTTATATTTAAAATATATAAAATAATAATTTAATGTACATTGTTAAATGAGATATTTATAATTTAATTTTTAAATATTGTTATTATTAATAAGTTAGTCTTTATATTTTTAAAAATTTATTAAAACGTTCTTATTTTTTTTTATATTAATAAAATAATATTTTTATCTATTTCAGTCATTAAAAATATAGCTATAGACCAAATTACCTTTTTCTTCTTCTTTTTCATCTTCTTCATCGATTCTTTTTCCTTTTCTTTTTCTTTTTTGATTCTTCTTTTTCTTCTTTTTCTTTAATTTTTTTTTTTATTCTTCTTCTTTAAAAAACAGGGAGGCGGTGATTTTTTATAATCATCTTCTTCTTCTTCTCCTTTTCTTTTTCTTCTTCTTTTTTTTTTTTCTCATTGATCATTCTCATCTTCTTCTTCTTTTTCTTAGAAGGAAGATAAAGAGGAGAGATTATTTCGTTAATGAAAAAAAAATAATAAAAATATTTTAATAGATATAAAAAAAGATAAGATCGTTTTAATAAATTTTTAAAAATATAGACACTGATTTATTAATAATAGTAATATTCAAGATCTAAATAAAGAATTTTATTTGAAAGTAAAATTAGATTTTAAAATTTTTTTTCACATTTTGTATTTATTTTTAATAAAAAAAATTAAAAATATTATTTCGTTGATGAAAAAAAAAAATAATAATAATAATAATAATAACTTCTTAAATCTGTTTCTTAGTAGTGTGTGCAGAGTGTGCGAGAGAAAGAGCGAATGGTACCTCTTCTCGAATAGAGTTGTAACTGAAGTCAGGGCCTGGCATAAAAGCTGTAGCAAAGACTGCTGCAGAAATTTTCTCAGGAAACCTTTCCATCGCAGCAGATATACTGAGCCCACCCATGCTGTGACCTACTAAAATCACCCTCTCTTCTGGTGGCAGAGACTTCATGAATTCCATCAACGGCTCATAATAGTCCGAGAATGAATGAAGATCAGTTAACTGCTTTGGGTGAACTCCTGAAGCAGCCAAGTCCAAAGCTGTAACTTTGTGATTGGCTGATTTTAGCAGAGTCGCCACCTTATACCAACTCCATGCTCCATGGCAGGCTCCATGGACTAACACGAAGTGCCTTTGTCTGTCCTCCATGTTCTATCACCACAGCTTCGATTTCTCCTGTTAATTAAGGTTGGTTTCGACCCACAGGTTTGTGTAAGACGATGTTATTCATAAATGTCCAAAACCTGTCACATTACACAAATTCAAGGCCAGCTGTAGTGGCCCTACAGTCGATGATCCCCAGTTCCACGTGGCATTTCTTCAAGCAATGTTTGAGCAGCCAAATATGAAAAATAAACGGAGGATATGACAAAGTATCACATAATATGATGAATTTTTTCTTTTAATTTGTCAAGTCACTTGTTTTTTTTAATGATGCAAAATTAATTGTACGAAAACTTTAGTGGATTAAAGGAGAGAGGTCTAATTAAGAGCTAAACGGTTCAAAATTCTTAAGTCTATAATCGAAACTCTCTAAATTATCGAAAATCACTTAACACCATCATTTTTACTACGTGCACAGATCCAAGCAAAAAAAAAGAACGACGCATGCCTAAGAAAGAATCGGCAAAAAGAAATGCAATAGACATACAGGTAGAAGTTCAATAGAAAAAGAATAAGTATTTTTTTAATTACTTTTCATCTGATTTAATTAAAAGTGAATTAATTTTATTAAAATGAAAAAAATTTATTTTCAATAAATCAATATTATAAATATTAAATTTTGAAACAGAAAAATATATATTAATTTTGACATAATTTAAAGACATAAAAGTCATTTACTTTTGATAAAATCATGTCTATTAAGAAAATAGAGTTTGAATTTAAATAGAATAGAAATTTTAAATAAAATCAACATTCCTTTTTTTAGCCAATCAAAATGTAAAATTATTTAATTTAACGCGCATTTTTTCAAGTAGTCCATCATTAATTTCCCTCCTACGTCCAGATTAAACTATACGCAATACAAATTGAACACGGAAGGAAATTAAATACATTGTTCCATATGACGTATCATTTTCTTCTATCTTTGATTAGAAGAGACAATAGCCGCCCATATCTACAAAGGACAAGTTTGGTCCTTCTTGCAATGACCATACAATTTGGTATTCTCACCACAATTTCTCCATATATACGTATTATTATCAAAACACAAATGGAGAATGGGAAGAAATCTCAATTTCGCCCCTGAAATATGGGTCAATTGAAATTTTTAAATTACGATCAAATTTGTTATCTTTTTTCTAAAACTAATAATTTTTCAATTTTTAATAATAATTTTATATTTAATATTATAACTTTCTATAATTAAAAAATAATAATCAATAATTTAAGAGAAAATAATTGACTGGTTTACAAATCAAATCCGAATAAAATTTGATTCAGTTCATGGTG
This sequence comes from Manihot esculenta, assembly GCF_001659605.2. Lineage (NCBI taxonomy): Eukaryota > Viridiplantae > Streptophyta > Magnoliopsida > Malpighiales > Euphorbiaceae > Manihot > Manihot esculenta. The sequence continues at coordinate 20,384,524 of NC_035172.2, forward strand.
TTACAATTAGAGTTCGAGAGTTCATAATGGAATATTAACAGAAAATTACTATCAAGTTTTTTCGGAATTTTTAAATAATTTATTAGTTTATCATTATTTTAAAATTATTTAATTAAAATATTTTTATATTTTATAAAATTAAACTGATTTTTTAAATTAAATAATATGTATTATTAAAATTATAGGGAATAAATAATATAAATAATTTAAGATAGCTTAATATTTTTTCAAAAAGACTAAAGAGTTGAATCTTATAATAAAATTTAAAAACATTTTAATTGATTGATCTTTAAATAAAAATAAATTAATTAATTTTTAAAAAAATTTAGAAACTTGATAATAATTTTTTCATAATCAAAATCTCCTAATGAATCTCGAAATAAATTCAACCACAAAATCCAAATTTCACCGTCAATTAGCAAATCGCATATGTTCAGCTTTATAATTAACAAAATTTCAAACCAAAAGTTAAAATCCCATTAAAAAATCTCATAAGAAATCTAAGCATGCAACCAAATTTCAACATGCCATCATATAATCAAATCACAAACACAAATAGAAGAAAACAATAATGGACCACAACAATTGAAAACTAACATCCAAGGATAGATCAACACACAATAAAAGCAAAAGCAGCAACGACAGGAAAAGAGAAAACGTAGCGACGGCAAGAGCAAGCAGCAAAGGAGGAGCACAAACACGCAAGAAGTAAGACTAGAGCAACCCATGAACTCACAGTAGCAATGTTAGGAGAACTCTAATCTTTCAATGAAAGAAAAAATAAAAACCGATTAATATATGGCAGATGGTGTTGGAAAAATACCGCCTTAAAGTAATAAATAAATATTACAAAAAGTAAATAAATGTTATAATAATTTTAACGTACTTAGTTTTAGTTTTAGGTTAGATTCACGGTCCAATTCCAAATAATTTTTCCACAATTAGAAAAGGTAAATTACATTTTAATTTTGAGTTTAGCATAATTGACGGATCAATTTTTTTATTTTTAAAATCAAACACTTAAATCTTTAAATTTTAAATTTAATTTTATAGTCGTTGAAAATTTTATGATCATTAAAAATTTTATAATCGTTGAAAATTTTATGATCATTAAATATTTTATTTATGAGATTTAAATATAATATTTTTTTTAATCAAATTTAAATATAATATTAAATCTAACCGTTATGATTTTATTATATTATTTCAAGATTTTTATAACCATATATAACGGTCAGTTTTTCTACTATAAATAGCCTCCATCTTTATAAAGATAAAAACTCCCATTTTTTCTATTTTATTCTTTCTTTCCTCTGTATTTTCTGCTGAGTTATAAATTAGAGATAAATTCTTGTTGTCTTGATCGTGAAAATTAAATCCTAGAAAAATCTATTTAATCTTGGGGGATTACAAAATAAATCCTTAAGGACAGTGTTCAACACGACTCAGGTTTCATTATTTTACCCTATTTTTCTAACAATCTTAAGGATTTATCTGTACACAAATAGAACCAAATATTGTCACTGTCTTTACTTCTGCACTGCCTGCTGCTCCATACGCCAAATCTTTTCATGACATCTCGAAGATTGAAAATACAAACAGGAGGGAACTTAAAGCTGCAAAAAGTAAAGAGTTGGCTACAAGAGCAAACCTTGTACAAGGAAAAGTGCACAAATCAAATAACAGGTACGAAAATAAGAAACCTGATTACAAATCTAAGTTTAATAATCTTATCTTTAAAAAGAAAAGATATTGTCTTGTATGTGGTAAGCCGGGTCATGATGCACCCCAGTGCAGGAAAAGAGTGATAAATGACAATCCTCCTAAACCAAAAGTGAATTTAGTTGAAGGAGATGACATTATTGTTGCGGTCATTTCTCAAACTTTTCTTGTAGCTAATGTGCAAGAATAGGTAGTAGATTCTGGTGCTACTAGGCATATCTGTACAAACAGAAATGCGTTTTCCTCCTACTCTACAGTGGGGGAAGAAGAATAATATGTGTATTTGGGTGATTCTAGGACTGCAAGTATCCTTGGTAAAGGGAAAGTTCTTCTCAAACTCACATCTGGCAAGACATTTGCACTTAATGAGGTACTTCATGTACCTAATATAAGAGCTAATTTAATTTTTATAGCTCTATTGGGAAAAACTGGGATTAAGGTGTCTTTTGGGTCAGACAAAATTATACTAACTAAAATTAATAATTTTATTGGAAAATGTTGTTGTAATAAGGGACCCTTTGTTCTCAATATTTTTGCAATAACAAATGGAAATGTATCTTCTTGTGCTTTTCTTGCTTGATTCTTTTCATTTATGGTATGCTAGATTAGGACATGTTAGTGCTTCTTATATTAAAAAAAAATGCAATATCTTGATACAATATCTGGTACAGGTAATACATGTTTAAATAAATGTGAGATTTGTGTAGAATCTATGTCAACCAAAAAAAGAAAATCATGTTTAACTACGTATAGAGAATCTGAATTACTTTGTTTAATACACACAAACTTAGGGGATTTAAAACAAACTATGAATAGACGTGATAAAAAATATTATGTAACCTTTATTGATGGCTATTCTAGATATACTAAAATATATTTGCTTAGAAACAAAGATGAAGCATTTGATATATTTCAATTGTATAAAGCTGAAGTAGAAAATCAATTAAATAGGAAAATAAAAAGGATTAGATCAGATAAAGGTGGATAATATATCTTATTTAATGACTTTTGTGAAAAAGAAGAAATAATTCATGAATTTACTCCACTTTATTCACCTGAATCTCATGGAGTAGCGGAAAGGAACAAAATAGAACATTAAAAGAAATGATGAATGCTATATTAATAAGTTCTTCCTCACCTAATAACCTTTGGGGGAAGCTTTATTATCTACTTGTTATCTACAAAATAGGTTACCCTATAAGAAAACTGATAAAACACCCTATGAACTTTAGAAAAGTTATACACCTAACTTAAAATATTTAAAAGTGTGAGGGTGTCTTGCTAAAGTAATTCTTCCTGATCCTAAGAAATGAAAAATAGGTTCAAAAACTTATGATTGCATGTTTATAGGTCATGCTGAACATAGTGCTGCATATAGATTTCTTGTTTGAAAAGTGATGTGCTTGATTGTAACACTATAATTGAAACAAAAAATGCTGAGTTTTTTTTTTTGAACTTATTTTTCATTTAAAAGTTGAGAAAATTTCTCATGCACCTAAGGAAGATATTTATGAAAATCATTTTGAAAATAATAATGAAAATTTATGAAGAAGTAAAAGAAAAAAAAAGACTTCTTTTGGAAATGACTTTTACATTTATCTTGTTGAAAATGAACTTTTAAGTTTTTCTGAAGCTCCTTTTTGGAAAGAAATAATTAAAGCTGAAATTGATTCTATTACTCAAAATGGTACTTAGACTTTAGTAGACTTGCCTCCAGGAGCTAAACCTATTGGTTGTAAATGGATTTTCAAAAGAAAATATAACCCAAATGGGTCAATTGAAAAGTATAAAACAAGGTTAGTAGCAAAAGATTTTTTTTAAAAATAAAATATAGATTATTTTGAGCCCTTTGCTCCTATAACTAGAATTTCTTCTATTATAATATTAATTGCTTTAGCTTTCATACATAAATTTGTTATTTATCAAATGGATGTTAAAATAGCTTTTTTAAATGGAGACTTGGAAGAAGAAATTTATATGGTACAACCTAATGGTTGTATTATTTCTGGTCAAGAAAATAAAGTCTGCAAACTTTTTAGATTATTATATGGATTAAAACAAGCCCCCAAATAGTGGCATGAGAAATTTGATCAAGTTTTGTTGAATGATGGTTTTACCTCTGTTGAAGTTGATAAGTGTCTATATACAAAATGTATAAATGATGAATCTGTGATTATCTGTTTATATGTGGATGATATGCTTATTTTTTGTACAAATTATGATATAGTTTATAAATCAAAAACTTTTCTTGCCTCTAAATTTGATATGAAAGATATGGAAGAGGCAAATGTGATTTTAGGAGTTAGAATCATAAGAAAGAATGATAATCTAATGCTATCATAAGAGCATTATGTTGAGAAGCTTCTAAGGAAGTTTGGACATTTCAATGTCAAACTAGTGAGTACCACTTATGATCCTAATTATCAATTAAAAAAAAAATAGAAGTGACTCTATTGCTCAATCTGAATATGCACAGATCATTGGGAGTCTATTGCATTTAATGAATTTTTCACCAACACCATCTGTATCAATGCATTGTAATTTCCAACGGGCAATAGCCATTGCAAAGAATAAAACTTTCAATGGTAAGAATAGACATATTCGTCTGAGACATAATGTTATTAAGTAGTTGCTGAAAAATGGAACTATTTCCATTGATTATGTGAAGTCAGAAGTGAATTTGGCCGATCCTCTGACTAAACCGTTAGGGAGAAAACTAATAGATGAAACATCGAGAGAAATAGGACTTGAGCCAATTTGAAATTAACAGTGATGGAAACCCAACCTTTATGATTGGAGATCCCATGAAAAAGGTTATATGGGTAATAACAAGTCACTTATTAGTTCTGATAGCACTATTTATTGTTGTCCCTTCCTATGGTGTGAGAAGTGCTAGACTGCATTAATGAGAGGATGAGATGGAAGCTCTTAATGATATTCATATCCCTTATGGGTGGTGTATAAATTGCAGTATACACTTGATGATATCACCTATATAAGTATGAAGTGGGGCCTCTTCTATGAGATTGTGGCATAATCTCTAGAGCACTTATGAACTACCAGGCGCGCGCATGGCCTATTAGCGCAAAACAACGTTGACAACATGATCTGTCTAGACTGCATTAATGAGAGGATGAGATGAAAGCTCTTAATGATATTCATATCCCTTATGGGTGGTGTATAAATTGCAGTATACACTTGATGATATCACCTATATAAGTGTGAAGTGGGGCCTCTTCTATGAGATTGTGGCATAATATCTAGAGCACTTATGAACTACCAGGCACGCGCATGGCCTATTAGCTCAAAACAACGTTGACAACAAGATCTGTGGAGTGTTATGAGATTGATGGGATATTAGCATATAAAAAAGAGTTTTTGGTTCATAGAAACAAAAGTTTTACTAATTCCTCTGTATATTAAGTCTTATTAATCTAGGTCTGGTTCATAATCTAAAAGACACCATATTAGAAACATATACACTATATTTCTAAATTCAGCAATGAAAATTCTTTTGAAATTTGTGGAGGATTGTTGTAAAATTAGTTTAGATTTCAAAAGATTTTATACTCATTAAAGATTTTATGGTCGTTAAAGATTTTATGGTCATTAAGGATTTTATGATCGTTGAAGATTTATGGTCATTAAATATTTTATTTATAAGATTTAAATATAATATTAAATCTGACCTTTATGATTTTATTATATTATCTCAAGATTTTTATAACCATATATAACGGTCAGTTTTTCTACTATAAATACCCTCCATCTTTACAAAAATAAAAACTCCCATTTTTTCTATTTTATTATTTTCTGCTAGGTTATAAATTAGAGATAAATTCTTATTGTCATGATCCTGGAAATTAAATCCCAAAAGAACCTGTTTAATCCTGGGGGATTACAAAATAAATCCTTAAGGACAGTGTTCAACATGACTCAGGTTTCATTATTTTACCCTGTTTTTCTAAATAAATCAGCTTCTCATTGCTAGGAAAAATAATATCAAGGATGAAATATTTGACTGTTGCATCACGAAGATGACAAATCATCAATGGGAAACTTAAGTTAAAGGTGTGGAAGAGATCGGAGAAGAGGTGAGAATGTTCAAGATTAAATATAGAAAATCTCGTAGATTTCATTATATAACATGTAGTTTTTCATCGCAAGCAGAACTCAATAGGGACACAAAGATCAAGGCTTAAGAAATTGATTCTTTCATGAACCAAATGACTCCTAATAAGGCAATGGTTAACGAAAAACCATAATCTTCTGAGAGCCAGTCTTTAAAGAGAAGGATGAACTGTCATTTGTTAAGAACAAATCTTGGAGTCCTTTGTTTGGGACAATGTGAAGAAAATTAGGATATGAGTATTTGAAAGGGACAAACACACTACTACAAATATGGGTCTAAGGAACCGGTTGTAAATTGTTGCCTTATATTCTTTAACTATAATTATAGATCAATAGTAATGGTTTGAAGCTGCTGTACCTGTCTCCTTATAAGGCACCCATTTATTTTCTTTTTGACAACGAATAAAAAGCACACTAAAACTATAATTTTATTAACATAAAATAATTTTTTTACCAAGGCATATTATTATATATGATAAAAAAATGAATTTTTTTGTAACTATTGGAAAATCCTTAAATTTTCTAGAATCAAAATTAATAAACAACATATCTATTCACCTTATATCACATAACTCATATATAATTACGTATTTTATACAAACCATGCATATAATTTACAGTCTAAGGGTTATTGGAATTATAGTGTATTCCTCAGGAATCCATATATCTATATATCCTTACATTTCACGACTGATGCCCTTTTGTTTTACGTGAACACAGGAGGTCACTGGACGCATACAAAAGGTAGCTCGACATCCATAAGAAAATAGCCAACGGAAAAATAAATTGAGAACAAACTTTTTGATCTCCTGTAAAACTATTTTGATAATTGGTAGCCTTTTAGAAGGAGAGAGTAAAAAATTATACCTTTTACAGAGGGGAGAGAGAACTTTTTCTCTATTATTAACGATAGGAATTATGAGAGAGAGATTATTAATAAGCAGTTATGCCCACTACATGCAAAGGAGCAATTACATGGTCTTCTGCTATGTAACTGCTAAATGTTTGAATTTCAAATTTTTTTTCACTTTTTCCTTCTTTTTAATTTATATAAAATAAATTAAAATTGGACTATTATAAATAAGATACATAACCTTATTTCGGACTTTATTTTTTCGACTCTATTTTGGGTGTATAATTTCTTTTATCTCCTACTCACATATGATAGGGCATGATGACATGTATACTGCAATTTTTCATACTTAACAAATAGACTATGTGACCTGTGCATACTTCAAGAGCTCAAGTGTTATATGCCTGTTAGGGCAATATAATTGCTCGAATGGTGAAATTCAAAGTAGTTGTAGTATGCGATATCCTAGATCATTTATCAAATTAAATATCCATATAATCTCAATTATTTTCTTTTATATTTATAATTATATTTTATCCACATATAGGTATAATTGACTGGTCAATGAACATAAAACTAGTGTAATATTTCTATATGATCTTTCTTGCATCTCGATACTCTCAACCTTAATTCAATTTGCTTTTCTAGAAAAATCTTGTTAGGTCGCATCATTCATAATCATCTGATAATATCTTAAGATAGCAGATATTAAATTAAGTCTTAAGTAACATATCAGAGTCCTAAGGGTATTAGTAAAATTACTTATAATCTTTAGGACCTCACACATTAACAAGCAGAGATTAGCGCTTGTACTCCCATTATTGGTCACAAGTACATGTAGTATGAATCACATGATACGATATCTCTTTTCATTCATAATGGAGTGTATGTCTCTAACTAAGATACCGTACAAATGATAATTTGAGCATCCTTAATGTTCAAATTTAAGTTCTCTAAGCTACTCGTTTTTAAATAGAACTTCATCTGACTGTTAAGACAGTTAATGTGACTTATTCACATAAGATCAATATATTTTATTACAATGAACTACCATTATTATTTTCAATCTTTTTGAGATAACATATTGTATTATAAGTTTTTAAGCTTTCAATTTTATCCATAAGTAAAATAAAAATTATAATTGTTTTGTGTTTTATTATCTCACTAGATAATAAAACCAATACTGTTTTATTATCTCACTAGATAATAAAACCAATACCGTGTGAGGAAGCATTTGTTATTTGTCTAACGTACTTCTTATAATTATATCTCTTATACAAAATATTTATGAATTGCACAATTGCAATTAATAATTTAAATATATTAACTCATTATCTTATTTTTTACGCTAATTCAATGACTTCACAAGTTTGTATAAAACGTCTTTTATATTAGTATTTATTAGAAGTCATTTCATGCTTAGAAAAAACTTTCATTTTATGTACATTTATATTCCTAATATAGTAAACTATAACTTCTTACTTCTTAAGAAGATATATCTTAAGATAGATTTAAGCTCATCTAAATCTCCTCTTCTTTTTGCATCCCTATAGTCTCCCACTTGCAGACTATTTCCTTGATAACATCATAAATAATCTAATATACACCAAGATATCTCTATATCCAATTCACAATATTTAGTGTGCTTGCTTAAGGTCAAATTAATTTACTTTACTCATAGCATAGAACATATCAAGACTTGTACACTTTATAGCATACATCAGGCTCCTAACCTCACTCTTATATGGAACATTTTATTTGAGCTCTCTCTTTTGGAGTCTTAGGACATAATCTACAGCTTATTTTTTTTTTTTTTTTGGAAAAATGAGTATCTATAGATTTTAAATCTTGCATATTCAATCATTGTAAGACTTTCATGATATAGTGTTCTTGGAAAGAGACAATAGTTTTCTTAATGATCCCTTAGAATCTTGACCTTAAGATTATATGCAACTTCTTTATCCTTTTCACCTCAAAAGATAATAACCTAACATTAACGGTTACGATATACTCACTATTATTTTTAGCTATTAGTATATCGTCTACATACAATGATAAGATTACTAATTTATTCTTGAATCTTTTATGTACATTCTCATGATCCTCATTGATCACAATGAAATCATAAAACCCGATGGTATTTTGAAATCTAATATACCATAGTTCCGAAGATTATTTGAGGGCTTAGAATGACTTCAAGAATCTACACACTTTGTGCTCTTGGCCATTTACACTAAAACTTGTAGACTATTTCATGTAAATTTTAATTCTCCATTTGAGAAAAAATAGTCTTCACATCCATTTGATATAATTTAAGATCCAAGTTAGCAACTAATACAATTAACCATAAAAAAAAAAAAAACTTATTGAGGTAAACCTCACAATAGATTGAAAAAAAAATCCTTAAAATTCTTTCCTTCCTATTGTGTGATTGTGTGTACCCCCTTAGCTACCAAACGAGTTTTGTATCTTTTGATACTGTCGTGAGGCTTACACTTCACTTTGAGAATCCACTAATTCTCAATTGATTTACGTCCTAATTGCAACTCTACATTGATTAACTCTTTATTGACTCTATTTTCCATTCCATTGTTTTAATTCATTTTTTCTTAGTTGCAGATCTAAGAGCTAAGAAACACATTTCTCAGCTCATCTCCATCAGGAGTAATAATAAATACTTCCCATTCAATCTCAAAATGATAACTGAAAATCTTTAGATGACACATTCATCGTAGCTAAGATTGATCTATTAACTCATTAATATGCATATTATTCCCATTCGGAGTATATTCGATGGCTACACTCACTTCAAGATGCAATTATGAAACTAATGACCATATTCGTCTGTATCCATATTGCTCCCACTTAGACGTGTGTCTATCAGAAAATTTCTATTGCGGAAGCAGTCTGGTCACGAGTTTAATTTAGAGGTAAAACTTATCCTATCTTTATATGCTTAGAAAAAAAAAAAAGAATGTGATCCCTTATTATTCAAAATCAGTTAAACTTCCATTCTCTTACTCACTAAATAATACATATCCTTTTAATTACTCAAAGATATATTGAAAAGAACATATTTTTCCCCTTGTCCTCCAAATTTATACGAAGATTTGTGAACAATTTGACAACCCTATTATTTTAAAATCCACAAATAAATTTGTGTTTAGTTCATAACTCATATGGAGTGAAAGTTACTGATTATGTGAAGATTATGTTAAATTCAATAGTGATTACTAATAATGTACTCTAATAAATTATTAAAAAAATTAACTCATCTCATTATTCACCTAACCTAATAGGGTTCTATTTCTCCTTTCTGTTATACAATTCCTAAATTGCTTTGATAAAAATTTTCTATCTCGATTGGTTCTTAAAACCTTTACTTTTTTGGCTAATTAATTCTCAACTAAATCTAAAAATTTAATGAAGCAACTTAAAGTCTCAATTTAATGAGATATCAAATAGACATAATTGTACCGAGAGTAGTCAGTAATTACATAGATGCTCCCTATGTCTAGCCCCACATGCATATAATTACATTTATTAGGAAAAATTAAATACAATAGAAATTCAACTCTTGTTCCTAGATAATTTCAAATTAGGCAATATTTACAAGCGGATAAATCTACTTTGTTAATATTACCTAATAGGCTCTCTTTGACTAATCGGTGTATATCTTTTAACCTATGTGGCCAAGCATAGCATACCACATATTTACATCATTCATAGACGTATCAAAAGGTGTAAAATAGGGGAAAAAATATAATATTGAAGTTACATATGACTTCTAAGCTAATATGAGCATTCATGAAATATCTAGAACCACTAGAACTTGTACTTAAATAAGTTTATACCTAGTTCATGAAAAAAAAAATTTTAATCAACACCAATACAAATAATAAATTTTATTGTATTTATGTAACAAATTAGATATTATATAGGAATAGAATTTTCTTAGTACATGTAGTAAGCTCACAGGTGCTTCAACCCTTCACCTCCAATATGGAGTTATTTCCTAATAAATATCCATCTTGCTCATAGAAGAGGTCATTAAAATTCTATGAATGTATTATGATCCTGTTCTGTATAGTTAAAACATTTGACCTTGGTAATATTTTCTTTTTATCTGAAAGAACATTTGTCCTTCCCTTTACTGTTATTTCTTGCTGGGCTTAAATTTTTCTATCCGATGCTATTTACCATCTTGATGTTTTCACTAATTCTCCTTTCTTCCTTAAGAATTAAAGCTAATTATGTACACTATTGTAGTCATTAGATTTAGACGCAGAAGTTCCTACTCTAGATTTAAGAAGCACATAACATCTTTCATATACTTAATATGGACGTTGTGGATAAATAGCAATTTTCATGTGATCCTAGAGATTTTGGAAAGCATATGACTGCTTGAATATTATGTTTGTCAATTCAAATATGACGAGCATCTTTTAGTTAATTTACTATACCATTCATGACCTTAAGAAGTATTTTTATATCATGACGAGAACTCCTCTTATAAGTGTCTGATTATATAGTGTAAGTTATAAGATTGACAAGTGAGATTCCTTCAAAACTCACTTTCAGGTGCACACTATATTTATGTTATTAAATCATATTTTTGTAAACTCAAGCATACATGCATAATGCTCACTAAAGTGATGTAAGCATTTAAATTCACTTATCCAAAACATCATATCCCTCATGATTCAGTCTATGCGGGTTGTGTTTTCCTATTTTAATATTTCTATAACTAGATTAAGAGATTTTAGAGCTCTTAGTTCCTCGAGCACATATTAGATTTTCTTACTTTAGATTTCATAGTTATCCTTATTTAGCTTTTTCACTTATTAAGATAAGCTAAAAGGATTTAGAAGTAGATATTATTCTTAGTCTAAATTAGAGATATTTATGCACATGAGTTATTGTCTTAGTTTATTCATACACTAACCTTAATAATAATGAGTTATATTAAGAATTACTTTAAATTAGGCTTTTAGACTTGAAAGTTTACTATGTCCATAATCATCATTTAAAATCCTAATGTATTATAAAAATTAATCATAATTAATTATGTTAAGATTTATGTCTTAAATTACTTATAATTTAAGAGTTTTAAAAATATTTTATAATTGATATTCAGAAATATCAACTCATACACCATATATCAATATATGATACAAAATAATGAACAATTAACAATTCATGAAATAAAATACCATATTATTTAAAATTATGAAACGATGAAAGATAATATTGTTCATTATAAAATTATTCACAGTAGCATAAAAAAATTATATGAATAACAATAATTTCCCAAAAAAACTATTAATGTCTAATATAGACTTGAGACACATGTATAGAATCTCATCTAATAAATTCATATCATAGTCAGCTCTAGAAAGTTTTGACTTAACTATAGTCCTACTATTAAGTCTTAATAATCCTATCGAATGACACACTGTCTTATTTGCAACCTATTTGTTATATTCACTAATGAATTCCAATATAAGGTTAATGTAGGACTCGTTAACATTCTTCCAAATAGAATCCAAAATACCTTTTAAATTGAAATTAGACAATACGATCGTTAAAGAAAAACCTTTTTTTTTGTCTTGTAAAAAAAATATTTTTAAAAAAAATTTATCATTCACATCGATGATAAACTACACTAGACGATTTATCTCATTTGCAGTATCTATAGAATCCATCCTGAAGATGATCAACTATTTAATCATCTCATCTGCATGAGCTCTTTGCTCAGTAGAAGTACTCATACGAGTCCCATTCAAAACTGATATATTATTTTTGTACACATACAAAAAATAAATAAATAATGGTCTAAAAATAAAAAAATAATAATGACATCACCAACGATAAAAGAAGACTTTAGACATTTTTTTCAAAAAAGATATTAAAAAATATTAATAATAATTAAAAAATTATTAAAAAATAATTATATAAAAATGCCCAATGCCACTATTCAAAATTTTTTTAATAAATTTTGAACTATGAATTTATTTTTATAATTTAAAATCTTTTTTAATTAAAAAATAGGTCTAGGGTGTCCAAGTTAGCGTGTGGACGGGCCCGAGACCGATGCCTGCAGCCCAGTGCCGTGTGCCTAGGCTCAGTAGCCTAGACCAACCTCTCACGCACTCCAATTTTTTTCTTTTTTTTTTTCAAATATTTTCGGTATGAGATTTTCGAGTAATCTGAATTATTTTGCAATGTTAGATTTTGCCAAAAAACTAGCAAATTCTAGAGTTTAAAGTGATTAAAACAATATGTTCTATAAATATTCTAAAATAAAAAACATATATCAAAAAGTGTCTCAACTTTGATAACTGTATTTCAGCCAATTTAAATTGAAAAAATTCATATAATATATGGTTAAAAAAGCTTATTTCAATAACTTTTCCATGATACTAATTTTATATTTTATAAAAAAAATATAAATCAAGATACAAGTAACTAAAGATAACTACTTAAAATATATTTAGATAAAAAATAATAATAAGAATCTACAATTTTTTTTTTTAAAAAATAAAACTATGGCATATGTAGAAAGATAATATTTATTGTTGTATACCCCAATAGAGAATACAACCCAGTTATACATGAGAGACAGTATCTAAACAGGAAGGAAAATCAAGCCTATGAATATACAATCCCTAAGATTAAGTAACTAACCCATCTATTAATATTTACTTCCTATATTAACATATTTACTTTCTATAACCTATAACACTCCCCCTCAAGTTGGAGCATAAATGTTAATCATGACCAACTTGTTACATATATACTCAACTCGAGTTTCATTTAGAGTTTTAGTGAAGATATCTCCTAATTGTTCTCCAGTTCGGATATGTCCTGTTGATATTATCTTTTGTTGGACCTTTTCACGAATAAAATGACAATCAATCTTGATGTGTTTAGTCCTCTCGTGAAATACTGGATCAAAGGCAATATGGATAGCTGCTTGATTATCACACCACAACTTGGTAGGCACCGAATTTGTGAACCCAACTTCTTCTAATAGTTGACGTATTCATAATACTTCACAAACAGCTTGTGCCATGACTCGATATTCAGATTCAGCACTAGAACAGAAGACCACATTTTGCTTCTTACTTTTTCATGAAACCGAGTTACCTCCCACAAAAACACAATACCCAGTAGTTGACTTCCTATCAACCTTCGAGTCTGCCCAATCAGCATCAGAAAAACATTCAATATTTGAGTGGCCATGGTTACCGTAGAATAGCTCTCGCCCTGGGGCCCCTTTAAGGTAACAAAATAATCTGTCCCAAAGCATCCCACTGGGCAACAGTAGGAGAGGATATAAACTGACTTACCACACTCACTGAATATGCAATATCAGAATGAGTCACCATCAAATAATTCAACTTGCCAACTAATCTTCTATACCTTTCAAGATCTGCAAATGGCTCACTGTCTTCTGTGGTAAGTTGAAGGTTAGGGGTCATTGGGGCACTACAAGGCTTAGCACCCAATTTTCCTATTTTTGCTAATAAATCAAGAACATATTTTCTTTGAGACAAGAAGATGCCTTTCTTACACCGCATAACTTTGATTCCCAAGAAACATTTCAATGAATCCAAATCTTTTGTATAAAACTGTGCTTTAAGAAATTCTTTTAGGGATGTGATGCCAGCAATGTCACTTTCTATGATAACGATATCATTCACATATACTACAAGCATAATTACTCCACTATCAGAATTTCTATAAAACACTGAGTGATCACACTTACTCATCTTCATTCCAAACTGTTGGACCACCTTACTAAACCTGCCAAACCATGCCCGAGGACTTTGTTTCAAGCTATAAAGGGATTTTTGAAGTCTATAAATATTGCTTGACTCCCCCTGAGCAACAAAACCAAGTGTTTGCTCAATATAAACCTCCTCCTAAAGATCACCATGAAGAAAAGCATTTTTAATATCCAGTTGATGCAAAGGCCAATCATGTGTAGCTGCTAAGGAAATAAACAATCGAACAGATGCGAGCTTGGCAACTGGGGAAAATGTATCAGAATAGTCAACTCCATAAGTTTGTGCATAACCTTTGGCCACTAAACGGGCCTTGAGGCGAGCAACAGATCCATCAGAATTTACTTTCACGGCAAATACCCATTTTCACCCAATAGCCCGCTTTTCTAGGGGCAAGGACATCAACTCCCAAGTACCATTAGTGTCAAGGGCCATCATTTCCTCTTCCATTGCAGCATGCCAACCAGGATGGGACAAAGCCTCAGTAACAGTTTTGAAAACTGAAATAGAATCTAAAGTAGTGGCAAAACAACAGAAAGAAGAGGATAATTGATCATAAGAGACACAAGCTAAAATAGGATAAGTGCAAGTACGTTTACCTTCGCGAAGAGCAATGAGCAAATCCAAATCAGACAGTGAAGGATCAATGGGAGCAAGGTCTGTCGACGAAGAAGTGGGTAGCGGAGCGGAGTCAGAGTCCTCTAAGCATCTGGAATACACATGAAAGAGGGAAGGGCGACCTGGCACATGAGCGAAAGGTGTAGGAATAGTTTGAGGAGACAGAGAGCGAACAGTGTATAACAAAAAGTTATCTTTCTCCCCTTGAGTGTTATAAACAGATGATGGTGGAAAAAATAAAGTGGACTCAAAGAATGTTACATTTGCAGACACAATATACCGATTTAGATCAGGAGAAAAATAACGATACCCTTTCTGACATCGAGAGTAGCTAAGAAAGACACATTTGAGTGATTTGGGATCCAATTTAGCAACCTGTGGATGAACATCACGAACAAAACAAGTACACCCAAAGATACTGTAATACCCGGCTAGACCCCGACGTCGAAATTCCTACCTTCTGGTGGAATCTCCGTAGGAATCCAGAATTTCTCGGATGTCGGAGCCTTCTAGAAGGGTAAAATAAAGGTTTTCTAAAATGTTTTTATATGTTTTTATGGTTTTAATGAAGAAAGAAATTGAGTTTTGAAAGAAAAGACCAAGGAGGAAAAATGCCACGTTCGGCTGCCGAACCTCATGTTCGGCCGTCGAACAATGAGCTCTTGCGGAAGCACCTTTGGCCCCCGAAGGTGGTCTGGCCAGCCACCTATAAAAGGCCCCACGTCCAAAAATGGGCGAGTTTTCTCTCTCTATTTTCGGGCATAGCTGAGATTTCACCCTTCCATGGTTGATTTTGTGTTTTCCTTCAATCCCTTCAAGTTTTTTATGAGTTTTACTTTGTTTTGAAGATTTTTAAGTTAAGATCAAACTTTTGAAGCTTGGAGACCCCCAGAGCTCGATTTCTCCCAATCTCCAAGTTTGGATCACCTCTCCTCTCAATTTTCAAGAAGTAAGTGTAGATTCTCACCTTCTTTTATGTTTTAAGTAAGTTTTAAGAAGGGGTTAAGTGTTTTGATGCATGTTTAGGCTAATTGTAAAATGTTAGGGTTTATGTTATCTTGATGCTAAATTTGATGCCATGTTGATGTTTGTTGGGGTTTAGGCTAGTCTTAAGCCCCTATATGCTTGAAAATGTGTTTATGCATGCTTTTGAGTGTTGAGTATGAGTTTGGTGGGTTTTGGGAGGCTAGATGTGGGATGGCAGAATTGAGTTTTGCCACCCAGAAGAGTCCAGCTTCGGTCACCGAGGCAAGGTTCGGCCTCCGAATTTGCCAGAGGAGGCAGTTTTGGCCACCTAAGCTCGTCCCCGAAAGTTGGACTTTCGACTCTGGAGGGGAGTTTCGGCCGCCGAACCTGCCCCCAAAGGTTGTGACTTTCGACTCTAGAAGGACCTTCGGCCACCGAACCTTGCCCCCGAAAGTGCCTGACTTTCGGATCTGTAGGGACCTTCGGCCGCCGAACCTGCGGCCGAAAGTCCCCTGTCCAGCCTTCCTTTGCCTGTTTTCAATGCATATTTTATGATGTTTTAGGGGGGTTTTTGGGGAGTTGTTTAGAGTCATGTTTGAGTTTGTTTGGTCCCTCATTTGAGTCCACCTATGTAGGATCGGACCTGAGGAACCGAGGAGGCCAGTAGGGTTAGCTGTTTCAGAGTCAGCCAGAGGTGAGTAGAACTAAACTATGTTTTAAAGTAAAAAAATGAAATTTTTAGCATGATTCATGCATCACGAATGCCATGATACGTACTAGGTTGCTTTGCATTAGAATTCACGAATATGATGCCTTGCATAATATGTTGTTGATGTGGATGGATATTGGATGACCCACTAGCCCTCGATATGATATGTTATGATACGGTATGGAAGTCTAGTGAGGCCCATTCTACGCCCCTGGCACGATGTGAGAGAAAGACCAGTGAGGCCCATTCTACGCCCTTGGCACAATTGGATATATAGAGGGTTAGTGGCAACAAATCTATCCTTGATGTGAATTTTTTGTGATGTGATGCATTTCATGAAAGCATATGTTATTAAATTGTTTTATTATTCTGCTCACTGGGCTTTAGTAGCTCACCCCTCTCCCCTAACCCCCAGGCTTGCAGGATCAGAGATAGCATAAGGAGTCAGCAAGGGTAAAGGCGTTGTTTATGTAATAGACTAGTAGTGGACATGAAATGTAAAATGACATGTAATGTAATGTAAGGTATTGTACAGTAATGTAATGAGGATTAGTATTGTGCTTGGCCCTAATGTATGGTTAATCCCTATTGTACATGATCTTTATGGAAATGTTTTAATGATGAGATATGTTGAACCAAGCTTGATGTATGTTATGTTGACCCTACTAGAGCATTTGATGAGGGCTCTAGTATGGGGTTTTATGTTTTCAGTTATGATGCATGCACGGGTTAAGCTTGGTATATGAAAAAGTTTAAGTTTTTATGAAAATGTATGATCATGTATGGGATTTATCAGGTATGACAGGAGGTATAGTAGGCTTGCTACGGGTCCCGACGACCTTAAGTCGATCTGGATCCTAGCACCGGTAGCGGTCCGGTTTTGGGTCGTTACAGAGTGGTATCAGAGCCCTAGGTTCATATCGGACCTAGAGAGTGTCGGGCTCATAGAGGTTATAGAAGGGCAAGCACAATAGGAAAAATCATGTCCACTAGGATAGGATGTAGAGTCCTGTCTTGATGATGATGTGAAATGCCATGATTATGCATGTGCATTAATGATATGCTATGTATGAGGTGGGTTCATGTGTTTCCACATGAACCATATGATGGTAATGTTTATGTGTATATGTTGTTTTTCAGAAAACAGAATGCGAGGTACTCGTCGATCTGCACGATTGACTGGAGTCCCACCTGAGAATGAGGGCATGGGTGCCCGTCCCCCTGCTTTTCCAAGGGCAATGTCTTGTAGATCAAGTAGAGAGGGAACGTCAAGGGACCCTAGAAGGTCTTTTGATGTAAGCAGGAGGGGAACAGTTCAGGGTGGTATGTCAGCTGATGTGAGGGGATCAGAGGAGGATGAACAGAGAAGAGATGGAAGCTTGGGCATGAGTATGTCAGAAGAGGGCATGGGAGAGTCGCAAGGAGGCGCTTAGGCCTCGGGGTTTGGTTATCCACCCCAATATCAACCCTTTCCACAGGGCCCAGGGTATCTGATGGAGGGGTACATCAAATTACTCCAGCTTTAACCCATATCCCTCCTTCATGCCTTACCTTCCTTTTCACCCACCATATCCCCATTACCCCATGTATCCACCCTCACCCTTCTACCCAAATACAGCAAACCCTAACCCAGGGAATGCTGCACCTCCTCCTCCACCTCCTCCTCCACCAGCAGAACCAGTAGTCCCTGATATCCAAACACTTAAACCTACCTCATCTGTGGGGAGCAAGGTAAAGATGACAGATTACCTGAAGCTGGATGCTCCCAAGTTCAAGACAGGTGATGATCCATTTGAATACCTCAAA
The DNA here is from genome assembly GCF_001659605.2 of Manihot esculenta. Lineage (NCBI taxonomy): Eukaryota > Viridiplantae > Streptophyta > Magnoliopsida > Malpighiales > Euphorbiaceae > Manihot > Manihot esculenta. The sequence goes on from NC_035172.2 coordinate 20,403,119, forward strand.
ACGGTAAAGATGATAACAGATGAGTTGGGGGCAAATGATAGTAGAGCCATTCAGATGGCGGGGTTCACATTGAAGTGCAAAAAAGCACGAGAATGGTTCAAAAACTATATGGACCCGAGGTTGGAAAGCTTATCCTGGGAGTAGTTTGCTAATGAGTTTGTAGGATGGGCTTTTCCAGACAGTTTCAGGGAGCTGAAAGTTGTTGAGTTTGAGCAACTAAAGCAGACAGAGGAGATGAGTGTCGATGAGTACAGCGACAAGTTTCTAAAGTTGCTATAATATGTGGGCCAGGCATATGAGACAGATCAAAAGAAAGCTAGGAGGTATACCATGAGGCTCCACCCTAGGTATTCCTCCCTGATCCTGGCAGCAGAAAGAGAGGACTTCCACACCATAGTGGATGCAGCACGGAAGATGGAGGCTAGTGCCATTATTCAGGGGACAGTGAAACAGCATGTGGCACAGTCTTCGGGTTCCAAGACCCCAGGCGGGGGAAAGTTAGATCCCTCTTCTCTGAGTGCAGCAGCTTCAGGCAGTAAAAAATGGGGCAACACCACTAAAGAGCCGAAGAAGAATAAGTTCTAGAACCGTTTGAAGATAGGTCTGGGATTAGATGGTGGCTCGAGCTCAGGTTCAGATGGTTCAGAATGCTTGAGGTGTGGTAAGCCTCACAAGGGAGTATGTCGGTTTGGGACAATAGCCTGCTTCAGGTGTGGACAGGAGGGACACATGGCACGGGAGTGTCCTAGGGCAGCTTTTATGGCACCGTCCCAGCAGACGGCTTCAGGTAGTGTGGCTCAGCCAGTAGCTCCAGCCATGACACGGGGCAGTGGCAGAGGTAGAGGGAGAGGGGCAGCCTCTTCTTCAGCAGGTTCCCGGGGTGAAGGTCCATCAGCTCCAGCTCGGATCTTCACTATGACACAGCAAGAGGCAAACACGTCAAACACTGTGGTGTCAGGTAATCTCATCATTGGTGGTTCTGATGTGTATGCTTTAATGGACCCTGGTGCATCTCATTCTTTTGTTGCTCCGAGAGCCGTAGAGAAGTTGGGTTTGATAGTCTCTGGGTTAGAGTGTCCCCTTTGGGTCAGTGGACCCAAGTGTGATCCATCAGTGGCAGAGTCAGTCTGCCAGTATAGTCCAGTGTTTGTTGAGGGTAGATGCCTTCCAGCCGACCTTATGGTTCTAGACTTGACGGATTTTGATGTCATTCTAGGGATGGATTGGCTATCTGCTCATGGTGCTACCTTGGACTGCAGAGACAAGGTAGTAAGGTTCAGAGGTCAGGATGGATCAGAGGTTGTCTTCAGGGGAGACAGGAGGGGTACACCTAGAGGTTTGATATAAGCCCTACAGGCTCGTAGGTTGCTCAGGAGGGATTGTCAGGGGTTTCTAGCTCATGTGAGAGAGCTTGATAGTCAGGTTAAAAAAGCCCGCCTCAGTGCCCATAGTCAGAGAGTTTCCAGATGTCTTCCCAGACGAGCTTCCAGGACTACCACCTGCTAAGGAGATAGAGTTCGAAATAGAAGTGATGCTTGGAGCAAGACCAATCTCTATCCCTCCCTATAGGATGGCACCAGCAGAGTTGAAGGAGCTAAAGGAGCAGTTGCAAGAGTTGGTAGACAAGGGTTTCATCCAACCGAGTACCTCACGTTGGGGTGCTCCGGTGCTGTTTGTAAAGAAGAAGGATGGATCCTTGAGACTTTGTATTGACTACAGGCAGTTGAACAAAGTCACTACCAAGAATAAGTATCCGTTACCTAGGATCGACGATCTATTTGACCAGCTAGCAGGAGCAGGTTGTTTCTCTAAAATAGATATGAGATCCGGGTATCATCAGTTGAGAATCAGGGAAGAAGATGTGCCAAAGATGGCGTTCAGGACCAGATATGGGCATTATGAGTTCCTAGTAATGCTGTTCGGGCTAACCAATGCCCCTGCAGCATTCATGGACCTTATGAATAGAGTTTTTAGCCAGTATCTGGATCACTTTGTTATTGTCTTCATTGATGATATCTTAGTGTATTCCAGAAACGCAGAGGAGCATGCCCATCATCTGAGGATAGTTTTGCAGACCCTGAGGGAGCATGGCTTGTATGCCAAGTTCTCCAAATGTAAATTTTGGTTGAGGAGCATCTCATTCTTGGGGCATATTGTGTCAGAAAAAGGAATTGAAGTGGACCCCAAGAAGGTAGAAGCTGTAGCTAACTGGCCCAGACCCACTATAGTAATAGAGATCAAAAGCTTTTTGGGTTTGGCAGGTTACTACAGGAGGTTCGTCCAGGACTTCTCCAAAATTGTCGTTCTTATGACCAGATTGACCAAGAAAAATCAGAGGTTTGTGTGGTCTGATCAGTGTGAAGAAAGTTTTGAAGAGCTGAAGAAAAGGTTAACGTCAGCACCAGTGTTAGCTCTGCCTACCAGTAACGAAGACTTCACAGTGTTTTGTGATGCGTCCCGTGTGGGACTAGGTTGTGTGTTGATGCAAAATGAGAGGGTAATTGATTATGCTTCTAGGCAGCTGAAGAAGCATGAGTTGAATTATCCTACGCATGACCTAGAGATGACAGCTGTGATCTTTGCACTCAAGATGTGGAGACATTACCTGTATGGGGTGAGATCTTTATAGATCATAAAAGTTTGCAGTACATCTTGAGTCAGACAGAGTTGAACCTGAGACAGAGAAGATGGGTAGAACTGCTTAGTGACTATGATTGCAAAATTCAGTACCATCCGAGTAAGGCAAATGTTGTGGCAGATGCCCTAAGCCGGAAATCACTTGGCAGTCTATCCCATGTTACAGCAAAGAGAGACCGGTGGTGAGGGAATTCTATAAGCTCATTAATGAAGGGCTGCAGTTGGAGTTGTCTGGTACTAGTGCTTTGATAGCTCAGATGAGAGTGACACCCGTGTTTCTGGAGCAGGTGGCTTAGAAACAACATGAGGACCCCGAGTTGTTGAAGATAGCAAGAGCAGTCCAGGCAGGCAAAAATAAAGAGTTCAGATTTGACAAAAAAGGGATCCTCCGTTACGGGAATAGGTTATGTGTACCAGATGACGTGAGTTTGAAGGGAGACATTATGAGGGAAGCTCATAATGCCAAATACAGTATTCACCCTGGAGCCACCAAAATGTACCAGGATCTGAAAAGAGTCTATTGGTGGCTAGCTATGAAAAGAGAGGTGGCACAGTTCGTGTCCGCCTATGAGGTATGTCAGAGGGTGAAGATGGAACATCAGAAGCCGGCTGGAATGCTTAACCCACTGCCAATTCCAGAGTGAAAATGGGAGAATATAGCTATGGATTTTGTGGTGGGGTTACCGACAACGTCCAATAGATTGGACTCCATATGGGTGATTGTGGACAGACTAACCAAATCTGCTCACTTCATCCTTGTCAGGAGTGGTTATTTTATGGACAAATTGGCACAGGTGTATGTGGATGAAGTTGTCAGGTTGCATGGGGCTCCCGTTTCAATAGTGTCAGATAGGGGACCCCAGTTCACCTCCAGGTTTTGGCGGAATCTGCAGAGTGTTATGGGTACCAGGCTAGATTTTAGCACTGCTTTCCACCCACAGACTGATGGACAGTCAGAGAGGACCATCCAGACTATAGAAGACATGCTCAGAATGTGTGTGCTAGATTTTGGCAGTTCTTGGAGGCAGCATCTACCTTTGATGGAGTTTGCCTACAATAACAACTATCATGCTAGCATAGGGATGGCTCCTTATGAAGCTTTGTATGGAAGGAAGTGCAGGTCACCTGTCTACTGGGAAGAAGTTGGAGAAAGGGCCTTATCAGGGCTTGAGCTAGTAGAGATCACCAGCAGAGTAGTGCCCATTATCAAAGAAAGAATCAGAACTGCTATGAGTCGACAGAAGAGTTATGCAGATGTCCGCAGGAAGCATGTAGAGTTTCAGGAGGGAGATATAGTGTTGCTCAAGGTGTCTCCTATGAAAGGGGTGATTCATTTTGGGAAGAAAGGTAAGCTAGCTCCACGGAACATCGGACCCTTTGAAATCTTGCAGAAGATTGGGAATGTATCGTACAAGTTGGACTTACCTGCTTCTATGGAGAGAATCCATCCGGTTTTCCATGTTTCCATGTTACGAAAGTTTGTGTCAGATCCGGGCAAAGTTCTTAATGAGCCAGATGTGGAGATCCTAGAAGATCTCACCTATCTTTAGCAGCCAGTGCGGATCCTAGACACGCAGATTAGAAAGCTAAGGAAGAAGGAAATCCCGATGGTGAAAGTCTTTTGGAATCACCACAACATAGAAGAATGTATCTGGGAGACACGGTAGTCCATGCTCCAGCAATACCCTTATCTCTTTTAAGGTTAGTGTTTATGTGTTTTTATGTGTTTATGCCATGCTATGCTTGTTTGTTGAACATTCGGGGATGAATGTTCTTAAGGGGGGAAGAATGTAATACCCGACTAGACCCCGACGTCGGAATTCCTACCTTCCGGCGGAATCTCCGGAGGAATCCAGAATTTCTCGGATGTCGGAGCCTTCTAGAAGGGTAAAATAAAGGTTTTCTAAAATGTTTTTATATGTTTTTATGGTTTAATAAAGAAAGAAATTGAGTTTTGAAAGAAAAGACCAAGGAGGGAAAATGCCAGGTTCGGCCGCCGAACCTCATGTTCGATTGCCGAACATTGAGCTCTTGCTGAAGCACCTTTGGCCCCTGAAGGTGGTCTGGCCAGCCACCTATAAAAGGCCCCATGTCCAAAAATGGGCGAGTTTTCTCTCTCTATTTTTGGGCATAGGTGAGATTTCGCCCTTCCATGGTTGATTTTGTGTTTTCCTTCAATCTCTTCAAGTTTTTTATGAGTTTTACTTTGTTTTGAAGATTTTTAAGCTTAGATCAAAGTTTTGAAGCTTGGAGACCCCTGGAGCTCGATTTCTCCCAATCTCCAAGTTTGGATCACCTCTCCTCTCGATCTTCAAGAGGTAAGTGTAGATCCTCACCTTTTTTTATGTTTTAAGTAAGTTTTAAGAAGGGGTTAAGGGTTTTGATGCATGTTTAGGCTAGTTGTAAAATGTTAGGGTTTATGTTAGTTTGATGCTAAATGTGATGCCATGTTGATGTTTGTTAGGGTTTAGGCTAGTCTTAAGCCCCTATATGCTTGAAAATGTGTTTATGCATGCTTTTGAGTGTTGAGTATGAGTTTGGTGGGTTTTGGGAGGCTAGATGTGGGATGGCAGAATCGAGTTCTGCCACCCAGAAGAGTCCAGGTTCGGCCGCCGAACCTGCCAGAGGAGGCAGTTTTGGCTGCCTAAACTCGCCCCCGAAAGTTGGACTTTCGGCTCTAGAGGGGAGTTTCGGCCGCCGAACCTGCCCTCGAAGGTTGTGACTTTCGGCTCTGGAAGGACCTTCGGTCGCCGAACCTTGCCCCCGAAAGTGCCTGACTTTCGGATCTGTAGGGACCTTCGGCCGCCGAACCTGCAGCCGAAAGTCCCCTGTCCAGCCTTCCTTTGCCCGTTTTCAATGCATGTTTTATGATGTTTTAGGGGGTTTTGTGGAGCTGTTTAGAGTCATGTTTGAGTTTGTTTGGTCCCTCATTTGAGTCCACCTGTGTAGGATCGGACCCGAGGAACCGAGGAGGCCAGCAGGGTTAGCTGTTTCAGAGTCAGCCAAAGGTGAGTAGAACTAAACTATGTTTTAAAGTAAAAAAATGAAATTTTTAGCATGATTCATGCATCATGAATGCCATGATATGTACTAGGTTGCTTTGCATTAGAATTCATGAATATGATGCATTGCATAATATGTTGTTGATGTGGATGGATATTGGATGACCCACTAGCCCTCGATATGATATGTTATGATATGATATGGAAGTCCAGTGAGGCCCATTCTACGCCCCTGGCATGATGTGAGAGAAAGACCAGTGAGGCCCATTCTGAGCCCCTGGCATATTGGATATGTTATGTTATGTCATATTTAAGAGAAAGACCAGTGAGGCCCATTCTACGCCCCTGGCACAATTGGATATGTAGAGGGTTAGTGGCGACAAATCTATCCTTGATGTGAATTGTTGGTGATGTGATGTATTTCATAAAAGCATATGTTATTAAATTGTTTTATTATTCTTCTCACTGGGCTTTAGTAGCTCACCCCTCTCCCCTAACCCCCAGGCTTGCAAGATCAGAGATAGCATAAAGAGTCAGCAAGGGTAAAGGCGTTGTTTATGTAATAGACTAGTAGTGGACATGAAATGTAAAATGACATGTAATGTAATGTAAGGTATTGGACAGTAATGTAATGAGGATTAGTATTGTGCTTGGCCCTAATATATGGTTAATCCCTGTTGTACATGATCTTTATGGAAATGTTTTAATGATGAGATATGTTGAACCAAGCTTGATGTATGTTATGTTGACCCTACTAGAGCATTTGATGAGAGCTCTAGTATGGGGTTTTATATTTTCAGTTATGATGCATGCACAGGTCAAGCTTGGTATATGAAAAAGTTTAAGTTTTGATGAAAATGTATGATCATGTATGGGATTTATCAGGTATGATAGGAGGTATAGTAGGCTTGCTACGGGTCCCGGCGACCTTAAGTCGATCTGGATCCTAGTGCCGGTAGCGGTCCGGTTTCGGGTCGTTACAGATACGTGGCTCAATAGGAAACAAAGATTTAGTGGGAAATAAAATATTATAAGGGATATCACCATGAAGGATGGAGGAAGGCATGTGATTGATCAAGAAACAAGCCGTGGATACAGCATCAGCCCAAAAACATTTAAGTACTTTCATTTGGAATAAGAGGGCTCATGCTACTTCAAGAATATGTCAATTTTTTCTTTCGGCAACTCCATTTTGTGAAGGAGTGTCAACACAAGAGGACTGATGAAGAATCCTTTTTTGTAACAAATAAGATTGAAATTCCCCAGAGAGATACTTTTTAGTATTATCACTTTGCAATATACGAATGGGAACATTGAATTGGGTTTGGATTTCAGCATAAAACGCACAAAAGATAGAAAATAATTCTGAACGACTCTTCATTAAAAATAACCAAGTAGTACGAGAAAAGTCATCAACAAAAGTAACAAAGTACTTAAAGCCAGACTTAGACAAAGTAGGACAAGGACCCCAAACATCTGAATGTACTAACTCAAAGGGGGACGAAGCCCGTTTATTGACTCGAGATACTGAAGGCAAACGATGATGTTTGGCAAATTGACAAGACTCACAATCTAAAACAGATAAAGAATGAAACTATGAATATAACTTCTTTAAAGCCGAGAGAGAAGGAGGCCCCAAATGACAATGAACATCAAAAGGTGTTAAACGCGTGGAACATGCAAGTGATCTAGGTAGTTGCTAATCCAAGACGTAGAGACCCTTTGACTCACGCCCTCTACCAATAATTTGCTTCGTCGAAAGATCCTGAAAAATACAGTGATCGGGAAAGAATGAGACACAATAATTCAATGCACGAGTGAGTTTACTAATAGAAAGCAAATTAAATGCGAACTTAGGGAGACCTAACACAGAGGATACAAAAAGAGAAGGAGTTAAGTTGACATGATCAGAACCCATGACAAAAGATTTAGTGCCATCAGCAAGAGTAACATAAGAAGTCAATGCATGAGACTCAAGATTGGACAAAAGGATAGAATTACTTGACATATGATCGGTAGCACCAAAATCAATAACCCATTTGGAGGATGAAGACACAAGACATGCAGTAGAGTTACCTGACTCAGCAATTGCAGTAATAGAAGAGGAATTAGAGGATTTCAGAGATGCATGGTATTGGGTGAATTGTGCATATTCATCTTCAAATATCAAAATCCCCTGATCTGAAGGGGCCTCAACTGCCATATGCGCCATTTGTGTGCGCTGATTCTTATTCTGTAGTTTTTGACATATCTTCTTAGTATGTCCAAGTTTGCGGCAGTAATAATAGATGATTCCTCCTGAGTCAGCAGCAGAACCTGTTTTCCCAGAACGATGAGATCTTTTACCACCATTAAAACCTCCCCTTTGCCCACCTCTATTATTCTGTCTGCCACTGTCATTGCGGCTAACAAGGGCACTAGTGGAGTGTGAAGGAATTAGAGATTCTGTATGCAATACCCTAGTGAACACATCATGTAACGATGATAATTCAGAGTCAGAAAGAATCTGAGATTTAGCTGTCTCAAACTCTAGAGGGAGACCTGCAAAAAAGCTCATAACAACCATTTGCTCTTGTTGAGCTTGTTGAGTTTTCACATCTGTACTAAAGGGCATCAATACATTAAGTTCTTCATAAACTCTTTTAAAATCCATAAAATATGATGTCAAAGTTCTATCATTTTTCTCAATTCGGTAAAATGCCTTACACACATCATAAATATGGGAAATATTTCCTTTGCCAGAATACAGAAATTCCAAATACTCCGTTAACTTTTTAATAAATTCACAGTGATTAATAAGACTAATCACCTCAATATGAATAGAATTTCGAATCTGCAGAAATAAACGAGCATCATCCCTCATCCAATCTCTATGAGTTTCATCAGTTGGAGGATCCTTGGTAAGATGATCATCCATTGCAATACTTCGTAAATAAATACGGATAGTCTTACTCCAATCTAAAAAATTAGATCTATTTAATTTGTGTTCCGTGATTTTAGTCATCACAGGAATCACATCAGTTACGGTGGTTTTCACTTCAGTTATCAGGACAACCAAACCAAAACAATCAAAATAACAAAGGATCAGAAGAACAGTACCCGTGAACAATGCCGATGAACAGTATCGATGAACAGTACCGTGAACAATGCCGATGAACAGTACCAAAAAACACCTCCATCCAACACCCGAACGACAAACAAACCTCAGATCTGACAAAGGGTTGGTGTGGAGACTCTAGCGATGGTAAGATCCAAATGTTACCCTTTATGGATAACCCAAATGAACGGAGCCCTAAGTCTCCAAAAAAAAAAATTTTAAAACTTGACGAGAGAGAAAAGAAAAAAAAAATCTCCATGAGAAAGGCTCTGATACCATGTAGAAAGATAATATTTGTTGTTGTATACCCCAATAGAGATTACAACCTATTTATACATGAGAGACGGTATTTAAACAGGAAGGAAAATCAAGCCTATGAGTATACAATCCCTAAGATTAAGTAACTAACCCATCTATCAATATTTACTTCCTATATTAACATATTTACTTCCTATAACCTATAACAGCATACAAAAAACCAAAATCTAATACCAATGCTGAAAAATCCACAAATTTTCTAGGACCGAAATTAATAAAAAATATACCAGTTATCTTGTATCGCTTATTCTATGTATAATCACATATTTTATACGAACTGATGATCTGAGATCCAGAAATAATAGGGTTTTACAGAGGTTTTTTGGAATATTGAAAACTTAGAATCTTAGGGGAGGATCATTCCCCTTTTATCTCTTTTTCTCCTATGCTAGTGACGTGCAACGGTCCGGCTATCATTGGACCACCTGTCTCTGCCATATTGATATGATTGTACTAGGATATCCGGTACCTGTCTCATGCGTAACGGCCCCTGATTCCCTTCGTGCGTGTGTGGATGGGTCTACAAGGCTGAAGGTGGGGCCTTCTTCCCGATTCCGGGCTGGGCCGGGAGATAGGAATAATACTGAGCCCAAGGAAGATCAGCCTGAGAAGCAGTGAGGGCTAGGCCGGCCTGGTTGAAAAATCCATATGGGCCTTGTATCAAGGTTTGAACGGGCTGGACCTATTCGTATTGGGGTCGCGTGGGCCTCCGAGTGATGGGCCGTGATTGAGAGTTTGGTCCCTGACCGAGATGGAGAAATCCAGCGGTCATCAATTGCCCCTTTACCTTCTCGTCAGTTATTGCCCGACTGATGAGGGGGTAAACTTCGAGTGTAATAATGACCGCGCCGCCCCAGGACAAAACTGTTCAGAGCCACTCTTCGTCTCATCACTGCTTTGCCTTTTGAATTTTCTCTGTCTTCTCGGAATGCTTGCCTTCTCCCGTTCTCTGCTCTTCTTCGATTTCCTCTGCTCCTCTGCTCTACCTGCTTTTTAGGTACGCCTCTTCTATCTCCATGGAAATTTCTAAGCTTCCTGAAGTTTTTAACACCAAGTCCAGTATCACTCCCTCTACCATAACTAACTTCTTTTCTCGGAGGTATTTGGATACTCCCCTTTACAGTATCCGAGCTCCTCTCCGGAACGAGAGGATTGTTCTTCTAGATCCTCCTCCTCCCGGATTGGTAGATCCCCAGAAGGATCGTAGCATAGTCTTTTTTGTTAAACAACGGGACTTCAGTCTAACTTTTCCGTTTACCTCCTTCTTTACCGAGGTTTTCCAATATTTCAGGATAACTCCCCGAATGCTATCCCCAAATTCTATTTTGTTCATGTGTTGCTTTGAATCCATTTGCTTGAGCTGGGGATTTACGCCCACGGTTCATCTATTCTTGACCTTTTTTCGTCTAGTCAGAGCAAGTAACAATTTTTATTACTTTTCCCCCCGCGGGGGTTTATCCATCCTCACGGGCTATAAGGATTCCATAAAGGGCTGGGTAGAGGGTTTTGTATTCGCGGAGCTGAAAAAAGACTCCGGTTCGTCATGGGGGTGGAGCTCAACTGGGAGGATGTCTCTCTGGGTTGCAACGACCTGCCCCAGCTGAGCCTTACCGAACAGGTTGGGTACCTTAGATTGACTTCTGTTGACAATAAGTACAACGTCGAGAAGTGTATGTTTGCCTGTAATCTTAGGGATATCCAGGATGCGAGTATTGTACCTTGTCTAGCCGCTCTGCCTTGTCTTTGTGATTTTTATTGAGATTATGCTAACCTATTTTGATTTTATATTTTTTGCAGCCTCTGACTCCAAGATGGACCAAATCAAGCCTCCCAAGAACCTCATATTGTCCCGAGAGAGTATGGACGCGGCTTTGGACGTCCTGCTGGCGGGGCGATCCGTGGGAGAGGCTACTCAAAAAGTGGCAGAAACTATTTCCTCCAGGTCGGCTATTCGACCTCCACCTCCTCCTCCGGTCTCTTCTCGGGCTTCTAAGCCCAGCTCTCGACACAGCAGGTCGTCCCGGCCTTCCAGCCAAGGGAGGTCGAGCTCTACTCATCAGTCTATACAAGCCCCCCGGCCTCAAGGTACTTCTAATGAGGGGACGGAAGAGGGTCCCATGATTATCTCTGAAGTGGCTGAGGGTGTCGGATCGGTGAGGTCGGACCTTGTCCTTCCTACTGTGGGTGCTTCTGGGGTCTCCGCTGCTGTTGAAGAGGAGGTCCCCGGGGGGAGGCTCGAGGTCCCCATTACGGAAGAGGGAACTCCTGGGAAAAGAGCAGAGGTTATTCTCGTGGACGAGGATGTCTCGGAGGCCCCCACCAATGATGCTCTTGCCCCTGAAGAGGTGGGATCTGACCCTGCCAAGGATGGAGGTGTCACAGAGAAGGCAGGGCACAAATGTCCTGCCGCCCTTGAAATGCCTGCCCCAGCTCCAGCTCGGAAGAAGTCCAGGGCTTCCAAGGGATCAGCTCCAGCCCTTCCTCCTATTGGAGAGGAGAAAAAAGGTTCTAAAGAATCAACTCCAGCTCTCCCTCCTCTCGAAAAGAAGAAAGATGTCCCTGTGATACCACTGTTGTCTGCTCCTGACAACGACATTCTGAACGCGGAGGATATCACTCATCAGTCTCCGGCGAGCGTGGTTGCTGAGATTGTCAAGGAGCGGATGTTTGGTGGCGTCATGGAGGCTTCGGACCCACGCTTGCTTGCTCTCACTGGTCTCTTAGCTAGCTCTACTAGGGAGCAAGCAGCGTTCCGTTCTCGACCTCGTGGGGAGCTTGGAGACACAATCAGGGAGATGCTTCTGATGGTAAGCTAAGCTACCTCCTTTGTTTTCATTATGTTTTTCTTTGTTTCTTTGTTTTAACAGTTTTTCCTTTGTATTAGGTGACGGGCCTCTTTATGGAGGTGGATGCTCGCGACCACTCTCTCCAGGAATCTGTGGACCGCCGGATTGAGGAGGTGCATCTGGAGGAGAATTTATCCGCAACTAGTGATGCCAGGGGCAACCTTGCAGCAGCTAGAGTTCATACCCAGTCCCTTCAGGCAGAGCTGCATTCTGCATTGGAGGCCCTCAAAAGAGCTGACGGGAAGGCGGCTGAGGCACAGGAGCATGCCGAGTCCCTGGAAGCAGAGTTGTCTCATACCCGCAGGGTTCTCAAGGAGTATGATGAGAGGGCGGCTGCAGCTGAGGTCCGATGTGAAGAAGTTTTGAAGCAGCTGTCCTCTATGGTGGAGACTCTTCGTGAGAAGGACGAGGCTGTGAGTCAGAAGGATGAGGTCCAGCGTCAATATGTGGCCCTGAAGGCTGATTTTGAAGGAGCTCAAGCTCACCTTGATAAGGTGAAGGTTCAAAAGGAAGGAGCCCTAGCTCGGGTGGAGGTTCTCGAGCAGGAGCTGAGTAAAAGTTCTGAACATATCAGAGACCTGGCTTCATCGGCGGAGGAGTCCAAACTTCACAATCAACAACTTAGTCAAGAAGTCAGGACTATGGAGCATAAATGCTCAGCCCTGCTCGAGGAGGCCAAACATGTTGAGGACAGGATCCAGTTGGAGTGCGAGAGGCATTTGATGGAGTATAAGGAATCAGCTGAGCTAAAGGAGAAGATTGAACAAGCATGTGAAGCTCATCTTCGAACTTACAAGGATTCTCCCGAACTGAAAGCAATTATAGCTGAGGCCTGCCAGTCACGACTTGCGGAGTATAAAGCCTCTGATGAGATGAAGGTCGCTATTTGGCACAAAGGCTTTCGCATATACGTGTCCGGTTTCAATAGGGGTTTAAGAGATTCCAGACTTGCTCTTTCTACCCCTCTAGCAAAGCTCCGAGCTGCTGAGGTGGACTCCGATGGTGAGGACGTGTTATATGGTGAGGATGATCTGCCTTTACCCAAAGGAACCTCTCGCACTGTAACTGGGTCCTCTGAGGCAGAACCCAAGCAAGGGGATGAAGACGCTGGGCCTCGAGGGCAGGAGATCGTACCTTTTGTTGGTACGAAGGGCTCTGAGCAAGAGGATGACAGTCCTCCCGTAGATAGTAATGTAAATAGTGTGAATGATAATGATGCAAATGTGGATGATGACATGCCTAAACATGTAAGTCCTTTAAGGACAATTTTGCCTTCATCGGAGTAGGTGATTTAGAATAGGCTGTAACATATCTTTTCTTTTAATGAAATTTTACTTTCACTCATTTGGACTGCTTCTTGTTTTTCCTTCATACTTGAACTTATCTCTGTTTATCAAGAATGAATCACTTAAACTATGTGTTTCAGAATTTTCCTAAGGAATCCGCCGTGAACTTTTGACCTATAGATTTATTTGTTTCACTAAGGCATTTTTGTCCGTAAGCTCTTTCCGAGCTGGGCTAGCTGCACTCATGAGCTCCGTTTTTAACAGTGATCAAGGCTTTCAATTTACAAGTTTTTATCCTTGTTACTTTATTAATGTGAGCTCGGGCGCATAGCCTTTGCTGAGTAATAATAAGTCAAATGATGTACCTGTCGCGATGATGAGCAGGGCTCGCCTTTCTGCCTTTAGTTCTGTCTTGACAGGGACTGAAGCTGAGGTTTTATCTGCTTCGTACCATTAGATTTTCCTCGGATTGCCCCTTTACTGCCTCAGTATTTATTACATGAATAGTGAGGGAGTAAATCCCTGTACTTCATTTGTACTTGCGCTGCTTCTTTTTAGGCGATGTTACTTTGCTTTCTGGTTGTGAGCACGGATGTCTGGTCCTCCTCAAGGTGATCCTTCATCAGGCGATACAACTTAATCTGTGTGCTCCGCTGGGACGGGGAGTTCGGCCTTTGTCGTTTTCCTTCTTCTTGGGTTATTCTTATTAAATGTTTGTTCCTGGCAAACTGACTCGAGCTATGAGCACAGTCCTTTGCCCTCGTTTATCCTCCTATATGTTCCTGCATTTATGGGCCTTTTCATAGAGGGAGCTCAGTTCTCTTGTTATTTCCTCTATACTTAGCTTCATTCTACCTGAGTGTTGCATGTTGCGAGTCTATCCGAGCTGGGAGCTCGGTTCTTTGCTCTTTGCTTAGGCTTTTATACCTACAGTCTGTAACGCTTCTTGTATCGCGGGCTTGGAAGTTCGGAATTTTTTTTTTTCACTTTGGTGCCCCGAGCTCGTTTGTGAGGTCGGATTTGGTTTGGGAGCTCGGTTCCTTACCCCGTGCTTAGGCTTTTGTGCCTACAGTCTATGATGCTTCTTGTACCCCTGAGTATTTTTCGGACTCTTTGCTGTTTAGACCTCTCTTTAGGCTAGTTGATCTAGTTTAGTGCCAGCGGTCAATTCGCGAGGTTGATGTAGTACCGAGCTCATTTTTTGAGGTCGGCATGGGGCTGTGGCGCTCTTGGCTATTGTGCCCCAAGCTCCTTCGGGAGGTCGGAATCTGGTTTTTCATTGGTAGCTTAGGACTCATCTTTCGTGAGATCGGAGCTGTGTTTTTATGAGTTATCCCTGCACATGATATTGGGAATTTTTGCTCCGGGAGGCCCTTAAGACCTTCCCCGACCGCTTTTGTTTTGTTTTCCCGGGAGTTCTAGGGGATCCCGGTCTTCTTTGTTTTCCCGGGAGTTCTAGGGGATCCCGGTCTTCGTGCTCCGGGAGGTCTTTTAAGATCCTCACCGGCCGTTTTTATTTTGTTTTCCCGGGAGTTCTAGGGGATCCCGGTCTTCTTTGTTTTCCCAGGAGTTCTAGGGGATCCCGGTCTTCTACCTCTGAGGTCTCTATGTCTCAGGGTCTTCATTGCCAGGAGATCTTGGGGATCCTGGACTTGTATCCGGGAGATCTTGGGGATCCCGGTCTTCTACCTCTGAGGTCTCTATGTCTCAGGGTCTTCGTTACCAGGAGATCTTGGGGATCCTGGACTTGTATTTTTGGGAGATCTTGGGGATCCTGGTCTTCTACCTCTGAGGTCTCTATGTCTCAGGGTCTTCGTTGCCAGGAAATCTTGGGTATCCTGGACTTGTATCCGGGAGATCTTGGGGATCCCGGTCTTCTACCTCTGAGGTCTCTATGTCTCAGGGTCTTCATATTCTGTTCTTTCTTTTTCAAAGAGAAGTGACATTCATAATAGAGATAACATCATTGTGTAAAGAATGGCGTTATTTTATTCATTTGTGCTTTTCAGAGTACAATATTTTTCTTTTACAAATATTTCAAGGGAA
The DNA here is from genome assembly GCF_001659605.2 of Manihot esculenta. Taxonomy (NCBI): domain Eukaryota; kingdom Viridiplantae; phylum Streptophyta; class Magnoliopsida; order Malpighiales; family Euphorbiaceae; genus Manihot; species Manihot esculenta. The sequence goes on from NC_035172.2 coordinate 20,418,351, forward strand.
ATACCTCTTCAAGTGCTGGATATTCTAGGCATGGGGCTCAGGGTTTTCCTGCATATCTTCAATTTGGTATACTCCTGGCCTGACCACTTTTGCTATCCTGAATGGACCCTCCCAGGTCGGTGCCAACTTGCCCATGTTCGCCGTAAATGCTCTGAAGGTGCTGCAATCAAATTGTCTGCCGTTATCTGAGATGAGCATCCTTAGTATGCCAAATCTGCAAATGATGTTCCCCCAACAATCATGTTGATGGTCCCACTGGATCCATCATTCACTGGTCCAGCTCCCGTTCTCCTCTGTACTAGGACTGCCGGATTAGGCTGAGGTCTCTGTCCCTCTGGTCTTTTAACGAAGTTTTTCAGGTGCCCTCTCTTTATCAGCCTTTCTATTTCTACTATCAATTGGAAACAGTTGTTGGTGTCGTGGCCGTGTGCGAGATGGTACTGACAGTACTTGTCAGGATCTCTCTGATTTGCTTTTGCTTTCATGGGTCGAGGCCATTGGAGGAACTCCTTGTCCTGGACGGCCATGAGCACTTCGGCTCTAGAAACGTTGAGGGAAGTCGGTGTTTCTGGGACCCACGGGGGGAGGGACCTTTGTTCTGAGGCCCGAGGAGGGAGAGGTCTTTGGTCCCTTCGCTCCCAGGGCTGTCTGTAAGGCTCAGGCCTTTTGCCATGTCTCTTCTCTTGCTTCTCCGGCCTCCTTTCCTCCGGGGTTTTCTCCTTACCTGCCACTCCCTTGGCGAATCGGCTTGTCACCAAGGCGTCATCCTGCCTTATGTACTTCTCAGCCCTCTTCATCAACTCGGCTAGTGAGGTCGGAGGCTTCCTGCTTAATGAGCCGAAGAACTCGGCAGAGGTCGTCCCCTTTTGCATGGCTTCCATCGCCCTTCCCTCATCGAGCTCGGGAATCTGCAGGGCCTCCGTATTGAAACGAGCGACATACTCCCTGAGCGATTCGTCTCCTCTCTGCCTGATTGTCTCCAGGTAGCTCGTCTTCCTATCTGCGGGCACTCCGGCAATAAACCGGCTGATGAAGCGAGTGGCCAGATCCCCAAAACTGCTGATACTCCCAGCCTCGAGGCTATTGAACCACGCCCATGCTGGCCCCAAGAGCGTCATTGGGAATGCCTTGCACATCAAGGCATCTGATAGAGTCTGCAGCTCCATGAAAGTCTTGTAGTTGAGGACATGCTCTCGGGGGTTTCCAGCTCCGTCATAAGCCGCTATTGATGGCATCATAAACTTCTTAGGAACAGTCTCCTGTTGCACCCACTTCGAGAAAGGTGAAGAAGTGGACAGGAAGGTTTGGCTCTGATCCTTCTTTCCCAGCTCAGCCAAGAGCTGCTCTCTCAACTTTTTCAGCTTTTGGTCTACATTCTCATCTTCCAGCCTGGGTTTCTTCTCCAGGTGGTATTCCTCCTCCTCTGCTTCACTTCTCGTCCACCTGGTTGTCCCAGCGGAATAGTTGTCAGCCTCATCATTCTCTATCATCTCCCTCACCCTCCTTCCATGGACTCGGGCCTCCGGCTCTTCCTCTTCCCCGACTCTTCTCCCCTTTTCTCCGGTATCGCGGCTGCTGGTTTGAAGGCGGTCAGGGGCAGGTTGGGGCTCATTGGTTTGGGGTTCTTCTACCACTGGGAGTGTATTTATCGGGGTGCTGAGGCCCCTTTGTTGCATTATCTGCCCCAACCAGTGGGTGGTGTTCTGTAGTTGGAGGGCCATGGTTTGAAGGTACTGGTTAGATAAGGTGGCGGTGGGAGCATTCCCTGCCAAGCTTGGCGAGGGATTGAGAGGAATAGGTGTTTGGTTATTTAGTGTTGTAGGACTAGAAAAGGAGAACTGCTGCCCCTCCTGGGCAGAGCTCAGGTCATTTGGGATGTTAAGGTTGCTTTCATTGTGATTAGCCATCGTGGATCTCAGTGGGTTTTGTTAAGAGTGGAACTCCGGTGATGAAAAGATCTCCTTCGTTCCCACAGACGGCGCCAATTGATGATCTGAGATCCAGAAATAATAGGGTTTTACAGAGGTTTTTTGGAATATTGAAAACTTAGAGTCTTAGGGGAGGATCATTCCCCTTTTATCTCTTTTTCTCTTATGCTAGTGACGTGCAACGGCCCTGCTATCATTGGACCACCTGTCTCTGCCATATTGATACAATTGTACGAGGATATTCGATACCTGTCTCATGCGTAACGGCCCCTGATTCCCTTCGTGCGTGTGTGGATGGGTCTACAAGGCTGAAGGTGGGGCCTTCTTCCCGATTCCGGGCTGGGCTGGGAGATAGGAATAATACTGAGCCCAAGGAAGATCAGCCTGAGAAGCAGTGAGGGTTGGGCCGGCCTGGTTGAGAAATCCATATGGGCCTTGTATCAAGGTTTGAACGGGCTAGACCTGTTCGTATTGGGGTCGCATGGGCCTCCGAGTGATGGGCCGTGATTGAGAGTTTGGTCCCTGACCGAGATGGAGAAATCCAGCGGTCATCACGAACCATACATATAATTTCACAGTCTAAGAGTTATATGGAATTACAAGAATTCAAATACCTGGAAATCCTCACGTTCCACGACCAACACCCTTTTATTTCACGTGAACACAGAAGATTACCCAACGCATATAGTAGGTAGTTCAACATCCACAGAAAAATAGCCAAAAAAAAAAATAAATTGATAACAAATTTTTTATTCTCTCATCAAACTCTTTTGATAATTAGTAACCTTTTAGAAGGAGAGAGCAAAAAATTATTATTTTTTTTTAGAGGGGAGAGTTTTTTCTCTACTGTTAATGATAGGAATTATGAGAGAGACATGGTTGGTGGGTAGTTATGCCCACTGCCCATAAAGGAGCAATTACATGGCAGAAGTTTGAATTTCAATTTTTTTTTAACTTTTTTCTTTTTTTAATTTATATGAAATAAATTAAAACTAGACTATTATAAATATGATACAGTATTTTATATTGGACTTTATTTTTTCCGCTCTATTTTGAGGGTATAATGTCTTTCAGTAACAATTTTAAACTGTTGTCAAATTTTTGCCTTAGGAGTATTAAAGTAACAATTTTATAACCGCTGCTAAAATATTGTTACTTTTTTTTTGAAAGTAAAACTGCTGATTGTATTAATAAAATTCCATCAAACAAAGAGGGATATCATCCCAAACAGAGAGACGATTATGCCTAATAGATTCTCTAGCCTAAGTATGAGCAGTTAGAGTAGCATTACGACGAACCTAGCTAACAGAAATATCAGTTCTAGAGTCTAACAAAGATTTACAATCATTCAAAATCAAACCCCTGCATAAGATAATTTGACAAAGATACTCCTCAAATGCCTGTCTAAACGCCTGCATAAGATAATTTGGCAAAGATGTTCCTCCTTCTTTCTCATCTCTCGAGCATAAATCATTAAAGTCTCCCGAACAAAGCCACAGAAGAGTATTTCTACGAGATAAAGCTCAAATAAGGTTCCAAAACTGACGTTATCATTACGATCCCGGAAATCCATAATAACTAGTAAACCTCCATTGAACATTACCTTTTGAAACAACCGAATCAATAAAATTTGAAGAAAAGCCAACCATAGAAACAGACATATGACTCTTCCACATTAACAAAAGGCCTCCTCCTAATCCTTATATATTGACTGAGAAACAACCATCAAAATATAAAAAACTACGAAAAAATTTCATACGAGAACTAAGAGCTTTTGTTTTCATCAAAAATAAAATGTCCGGCTTGTAACTAGTAACCAAATCCTTCAATGCATTAACTGTCCAAGGATTGCCGAGTCCTCAGCAGTTCCAACACAAGACGATCATTGCTTTCGGCTATCCCGGCCTTTGACGGGATGAGCCGCTTCACTGTTGCCTATCAAATTAACATTCGCAGGGGTGTTGTTAGAGGCATCCTGTTAAGAGGAAGAAAAACCTGTAACAACGTTATGTTTAGTGTTTCTTGGCCTTTTTTTAGCATCATCATTTATTCGGGCTGCAATCTCCTCATCAAACTTATCAGAACTGCCTTAGCCCACAGAATTCTTGTCCATGTCCATAATATGGTCCTCAGTCTCCTTATTTACAATGGGTTGACTTTTTCCAAATAAGTAGAATTGCCCATTATGTGCTGCCAAATTAGTGTTTTTAAAATTGCTAGTTGATGCCAATCCTGCCAGCGGAGCAGAATTGCCGGAATCACGCAGTCACAGACTTGTCAGTCTTTGATTCGGACGAACAGGTGCTCTAAGGAAATCACCCCAGCCAAACTTGATATCTTCTTTCTTCAACGTCTGCCGCAAGTCACAGAAAGCCTCCACATAACCTAGTTTCCCACATAGATAGCAAAAAATAGTCAGCTTTTCGTATTGAAACTTCACAGTAAATACAATGCCATCATCTCTAACAAACTTCTTCCGCCGTTTCAATGGTTGCCAAATGTCCAAACAAACTTTAACTCTCATAAGACTCGGCGACATAGCTGAAGCATTTTTCATATCATACTCTTTATAGTGGCCAACAAAATCCTCGACCAATTTAGTCAATATCTCGTTATAATAACCAAAAGTGAGGTCTTTAATCAAAACCCAAAAATCAGAATGAGTTAGAGGGATATGGAGAGGATTTTCATTACCTTGTATCTCCTTCCAAACAAGCAGGAATCGATTGTACAACTAAAGGCCCCCATTCCCTATATTTTCAAAATCAACATTATTAAAAAACCAAAACATATAACTTTTTACCTCTAATTCCATAATAGATACCCCATCTAAATGATGTCATAAATCTGCCAAAGAGGTCTGCATATTCTGAAAATTGATTGGATTGTATGTGAGAAACATCCCCACCATACAAAGATTATAAGTGACGATCGGAATATCTCTGGAGTTCTTAATAGGGACAACAACATATTCTTCTTCATCGATAGTCAATTGACGCAGATTGTCTTTTATAAGGAAGGAGAAAGAAAAAATTAGGTTTAAGGAAGAGAAAAAAACGAGAGTATCGAGTCACAAAAGAACCACAGAGGAAAACTTGCATCGAAAGTACTAAAATATTGTTACTTAAAATCTAAAATGCAGTAGTTATGGAATCCACATTTCTTTATGAATTAAATTCAATTGGTTTTGAATATGGTAATTTTTATTTTTTGTAGAATAGTTCATGGGCATATCATTATTGGTGAATTGTGTCTATTTTTTTTTTTTTAATTGAATTCAAATTTTTGTGTTTGAAATGGGTCAAATTCAAATTGAAATTGAAACTAAACCTATTGAAATTTGCATTATACCTACATATGTAATTAGGAGTATTTGAGGGTATTTTAGGTAGTTAAAATACTTATTCTTTCCTTAACTTTTTTTTTTTAACAAAAATTATAGATGAAATTACCTCTAATTTGGATTGATTTAAAACTCAAGAATTTAAGTGTTCAATTTTAAAAATATATATATAGTTTCATTAATCATGCTAAACTTAAGAACAAAATTGTAATTTACCCTTAAAAAAGCAATAATAAAAAGAGTTTATAAATGACATCTATCCAAAAATAGTATCACTCAAAAGTATTTTCTCGCTATTTTTATCACTCTCTTTTTAAGAAATAATTTCAAAAATAAATTCTTTCTATCTTTCTTTAGAGCTACAAGCTCCTGATTACTCAAAACTCTCAGAACACTTAAATCTTAAGGAATTTTGCTCACCGATTGCTCCTTGATGCTTGTTGCATTTCATCCCTCGCGCATGAGAGCTTCTCCCATAAAATAGACCTTTGATGGTCATTGAATTTTGCATTTTGTTTTTTTAATCAATGCTCAAAACCATGATGGCGGGCTCTTCACGTTAGAGATACCCACGCAATAATTCTCTCTCAAGACTTTATAGATTCGGAAAGTGAATAAATTACATTTAAATAATTAATTTAAAATTAAAATAAATTTATTAGAATAATAAAAAAGTTAAATGAAAAACCGAACCAAGAATGCTCCATCCTTACCGGTCACCCAACCTTTCTCACTGGTCGCGCATCTCCCTTCGCCGATTGCAACGTCTTCACGCCGATTTCTAGCCCAGCCGTGCCTTCTTTGCCCATTGTGAGTCTATCCTCACTGGTTGCCACCTCCTTGGTGCAAGTGGCTCAGTAACCATCTATTTCACGTTCACTTTATCAGTTTCAGGCAAGATATAGTAGGAAGTATAAATAATAAATAATAAATCCCCAAGTCTTTAAATTTTATTGGTCTAGTCAAGAGTTCCTAAGATTCTATTCTTTCAAAAGGGCAATTTAATATTATATGGCATTCTTGTAATACCCGGCTAGACTCCGGTATCAGAATTCCTACCGTCTGGTGGAATCTCGGATGTCGGAAACCTCTAGAAGGGTAAAATCATGTTTTTATGAAATGTTTTAATATATTTGATGATTTTAAGTAAGAAAGAAAATGAGTTTTGAATGAAAAAGACCATGGAGGCATTTCCAAGTTCGGCCGCCGAACATGGGATGGTTTAGGGGAGCATGTTAAGCTTTCGAAAGTGGCTCAGGTTCGGCCGCCGAACCTCATGTTCGGCCGCCGAACTTGCATGAGTTTTGGAGGCACTTTAGGCTGCCGAAAGGTGGTCTGGCCAGCCCCTATAAAAGGGCTCCATGGCCGAAACGGGCGAGCTTTCTCCCCATTTTCGGTCAACGGTGAGTCCATGCCCTCCCATGGTTGATTTTTGATGTTCTTCCTGTAACGACCCGGAAATCCGACCCGTTACCGGCGCTAGGATCCAGATCGGCTTAAGGCCGCCGGGACCCGTAGCAAGCCTACATACCTCCTGTAAACCTGTGGAATCCCATACATAACAACATATACATGATCTGTAAAAATTTTTCTTTTCTCTTATCCAAGCAAAACCTGTGCATGCATAAAATCATACATAAACCCCACACTGGAGTCCTCATCAAATACTCCAATGGGGTATCATCATCATACATATCAGCTTGGATAATCATGGTCATTAACATCATTACTCATTAAACACTCTGTACATGATGGGGATTCACACACCTCTAGGTCAAGCACTACTACAATCCTCAATACATCATCAAATCATTCATTACATTACATTACATGGTCATAAATACTCATTACATCATGTTCATGTCCACTACTATCTATTACAACATACATGACTTAACTTCACTCTAGCCGACTTCCTGATCTATCCTGTACCTGCAACTCTAGGGATAAAGGGAGTGGGGTGAGCTACTAGAGCCCAGTGAGCAGAATAATAAAACATCATTTTAAATCATGCTTTCATGTATGCGCCATAACACAAACATTTCACAACAAGGATGAACTTGTCACCATTTAGCCCCTATCTTTCTTACTTATACATGCCGGGGGCGTAGAGCCGTAGCAGGCACACCCGGACTTCCATAATCTATCATAATGCCAGGGGCGTAGAGCCGTAGCAGGCACACCTGGACTCACATAGGCTATCATGACATACAAGGGCTAATGGATCATTCAACATTCATCCACATCAACAACAAAGTATGCAATGCAACATATTCGTGAATTCTAATGCAAACAACCTAATATATCTCATGGCATTCATGATGCGTGAATCATGCTAAAACATTTCATTAATTTGCTTTAAAACTTAAAGTTTATTCCACTCACCTCTGGCTAGCTCTGAAGAGACTCTGAAGCAGCTGGCTCACTGCTGGGGGTCTCGGTTCCTCGGGTCCGAACCTACACAGGTGGACTCAAATGAGGGACCAAACATACATGAACATGACTCTAAGATACTCCCCAAAAACCCCCTAAAACATCCTGAAAACATCACATGAAAACATGCAAGAAATGGCTGAACAGGGCACTTTCGGCGGCAGGTTCGGCGGCCGAAAGTCCCTCTGCAGCCGAAAGTCATGCAGGTTCGGCGGCACTTTCGGCGGTCGAACCTCCCAGACAGAGACGAAACTTGAGTTTCGGGGGCAGGCTTCGGCAGCCGAAACTGCCTCCACAAGGGGGTTCGGCGGCCGAAAGTCACTTCGGCGGCCGAACCTGAGTTTCTGCCGAAGGGCAGAAACTTGGCTCCCTTGTGTCCACAGCCTCCAAAACGCCTCAAAACATGCATAAACTCGTTTCTACACATGCATACACATCATACATCACACCTAGGGGTCTCAAACTATAATATACCCCAGCTACAACACTTCAAACAACACATTTCCAACATACATTGTTCAAATCACAACATAAACCCATAAACCTAACAACAAGCCTAAACATGCATTCTACCCCATCAACTTGCATAAAACTTTCATAAAACATAAAAGAAGCATAGATCGAAGCTTACCTCTTGAAGATCTAGAGGAAGAACGACCCTAGCTCGGAAAATGGAGGGATTTAGCTCCAAGACTTCCAAGCTCCAAACTTGCTTAAAAACACTCAAAAACTTTTGTGGAACCTTAAAACTCAAAGAAAATGGTGGGGATTGAAGGAAAAACACAAGATTTGGGAGAGGGAGGTCGGAAGCTCGCTGTGGCCGAAAATGGGAGAAAACTCTCCCATTTCGGCTAAGTGCCCCTTTTATAGGTGGCTGGCCAGGCCACGTTCGGGGGCCGAAAGTGCCTCCGCATGCATGCAAGGTTCGGCGGCCGAACTTGGAGTTCGGCGGCCGAACCTGCATTTCCCTCACTCAAAATTTTCGGGTGCCTAAAGTCCCTCCGAAAGCATGCATGTTCGGCGGCCGAACTTCGGAGTTCGGCGGCCGAACCTGGGTTTTCCTCCAAAGATTTTTCATGCAAAAACTCATTTAATTCTTACTTAAAAACATGAAATACATGAAAACATTTCATAAAAACATGCTTTTACCCTTCTAGAGGTTTCCGACATCCGAGATTCCACCGGACGGTAGGAATTCCGATACCGGAGTCTAGCCGGGTATTACATTCTCCCCCCCTTAAGAACATTCGTCCCCGAATGTTCCTCAACTAACATACAAAGCATGGCATCAATCATAACATACAACATAGCATACAATATATCATACATGCAACACATAGAACAACTAACACTCACCTCAAAACAGATGGGGGTATTGCTGGAGCATGGACTCCCGTGTCTCCCAGGTGCATTCTTCAATATTGTGGTGGTTCCAAAGGACTTTCACCATCGGGATTTCCTTGTTCCTCAGCTTTCTGATCTGAGTGTCTAGGATCCGCACTGGCTGTTCTACATAGGTGAGATCCTCATGGATCTCCATATCAGGCTCACTAAGAACCTTTCCAGGATCCGACACGAACTTCCGTAACAGAGAAACATGGAAAACCGGATGGATTCTCTCCATCGAAGCAGGCAAGTCTAGCTTGTACGACACATTACCGACCCTCTGAAGCACCTCGAAAGGACCGATGTACCGTGGAGCTAACTTACCCTTCTTCCCGAACCGAACCACTCCTTTCATAGGAGACACCTTGAGCAAAACCAAATCCCCCTCCTGAAACTCTAGCTGTCTTCTGTGGATATCTGCATAACTCTTCTGCCGACTAGCAGCAGTCTTGATCCTCTCTCTGATTATGGGTACCACCCTGCTGGTAAGCTCTACTAACTCCGGACCCGCAAGAGTCCTCTCTCCTACTTCCTCCCAGCAGATAGGTGATCTGCACTTCCTCCCATACAAAGCTTCATATGGAGCCATCCCTATGCTAGCATGATAGCTGTTATTGTAGGCAAACTCCACCAAAGGTAGATGCTGCCTCCAAGAACCGCCAAAATCTAGCACACACATTCTGAGCATATCCTCTATTGTCTGGATGGTCCTCTCTGACTGTCCGTCTGTCTGTGGGTGGAAGGCAGTACTGAAGTCTAATCTGGTACCCATAGCGTTCTGCAGACTCCGCCAAAACCTGGAGGTGAACTGGGGCCCTCTATCTGACACTATAGATACCGGGACCCCATGCAGTCTGACAATCTCATCTACGTACACCTGCGCCAACTTGTCCACAGAGTAACCACTCCTGACAGGGATGAAGTGAGCAGATTTGGTGAGTCTGTCCACAATCACCCATATGGAGTCCAATCTGTTGGACATCGCCGGTAACCCCACTACGAAGTCCATAGCTATATTCTCCCATTTCCACTCTAGAATCGGTAGTGGATTCAACATTCCAGCCGGCTTCTGATGCTCTAGTTTCACCCTCTGACACACTTCGCAGGCTGACACGAACAGTGCCACGTCCTTCTTCATAGCTGGCCACCAATACACTCTCTTCAGATCCTGATACATCTTGGTGGCTCCAGGGTGAACACTATACCTGGTATTATGGGCTTCCCCCATAATATCTCCCTTCAGACCAATGTCATCTGGCACACATAATCTGTTCCCGTAGCGGAGGATCCCCTTATCATCAAACTTGAACTCATTACTCTGGCCTGACTGAACCGTTCTGGCTATCCTGACCAACTCTGGGTCCTCATGCTGTTTCTGAGCTACCTGCTCCAGAAACACGGGTGTCACTCTCATCTGGGCCACTAAGGCACCTGTGCCAGACAACTCCAACTGTAATCCCTCACTCATAAGTCTGTGGAACTCCTTCACCACCGGCCTCCTCTCTGCTGAAATGTGGGATAGACTGCCGAGTGATTTCCGGCTTAGGGCGTCTGCCACAACATTCGCCTTACCCGGATGGTACTGAATCTTGCAATCATAGTCACTCAATAGCTCTACCCATCTCCTCTGCCTCAAGTTCAGTTCTCTCTGACTCAGGATGTACTGCAGGCTCTTATGATCTGTGAAGATCTCACACTTTACCCCATAAAGGTAATGCCTCCACATCTTGAGTGCAAAGATCACTGCTGCCATCTCTAGGTCATGTGTGGGGTAATTCAGCTCATGCTTCTTCAGCTGCCTAGAAGCATAAGCGATCACCCTCTCATTTTGCATTAGCACACAACCCAGTCCCACACGGGACGCATCACAATATACTGAGAAGTCATCATCACTTTTTGGCAGAGCTAACACCGGTGCTGAAGTCAACCTCCTCTTAAGCTCTTCAAAGCTTTCCTCACACTGATCGGTCCATATGAACTTCTGATTCTTCTTTGTCAATTTGGTCATAGGAGCAGCAATCTTTGAGAAGTCCTGAACGAACCTCCTGTAGTAACCTGCTAAACCCAGAAAACTCTTGATCTCGGTCACTGTGATGGGTCTAGGCCAGTTAGCTACAGCCTCTACCTTCTTGGGGTCTACTTCAATACCCTGTTCTGACACAATGTGCCCCAAGAATGAAATGCTCCTAAGCCAAAACTCACACTTGGAGAACTTGGCATACAAGCCATGCTCTCTCAAGGTCTGCAAAACTGTCCTCAGGTGATGGGCATGCTCCTCTGTATTTCTGGAATACACTAAGATATCATCTATGAAGACAATAACGAAGTGATCCAGATACTGACTGAATACTCTGTTCATGAGGTCCATGAATGCTGCAGGGGCGTTGGTCAACCCAAACGGCATCACAAGGAACTCATAGTGCCCATACCTGGTCCTGAAAGCTGTCTTCGGTACATCTTCATTCCTTATCCTCAACTGATGGTACCCTGATCTCAGATCTATTTTGGAGAAACAACCTGCTCCTGCTAGCTGGTCGAATAAATCGTCGATCCTCGGCAAAGGGTACTTGTTCTTGGTAGTGACCTTGTTCAACTGTCTGTAGTCGATACAAAGTCTGAGGGATCCATCCTTCTTCCTCACAAACAAAACCGGAGCACCCCAAGGTGAAGTACTCGGTCGGATGAAACCCTTATCTACCAGCTCTTGCAACTGTTCCTTCAGTTCTTTCAATTCAGCTGGTGCCATCCTGTAGGGAGGGATAGAGATCGGTCTGGTACCAGGCATTAACTCAATCTCGAACTCTATCTCCCTAGCAGGTGGTAACCCTGGCAGCTCGTCTGGGAAAACATCTAAGAACTCACTCACCACAGGCACTGAGGCGGGCTCTCTGACATGACTATCTAACTCCCTCACATGAGCTAGAAACCCCTGACATCCCCTCCTAAGCAACCTACGAGCCTGAAGAGCTGAGATCAGACCTCTAGGTGTACCCCTCTTGTCTCCTCTGAAGACGACCTCTGACCCATCCTGATCTCTGAATCTGACTACCTTGTCTCTACAGTCCAAGGTAGCACCATGGGTCGATAACCAATCCATCCCTAGAATGACATCAAAATCTGTCAAATCTAGAACCACAAGGTCGGCGGAAAGGCATCTTCCCTCTATGAAAACTGGACTACATTGGCAGACTGCCTCTGCCACTGACGGGTCACACTTGGGTCCACTGACCCATAGGGGACACTCTAACCCAGAGACCATCAATCCTACCCTCTCCACGACTCTCGGAGCAATAAAAGAATGAGATGCACCCGGGACCATTAAGGCATACACATCAGAACAACCAATGATGAGATTACCTGCCACCACGGTGTTGGATGTGTTGGCCTCCTGCTGAGTCATAGTGAAGATCCGTGCCGGAGCTGATGGACCTTCACCTCTGTATCCTGCTGATGAAGAGGCTGACCCTCTCCCTCTGCCTCTGCCACTGGCCTGTGTTGCGGCTGGAGCTACTGGCTGTACCACACTGCCGGAGGCTGTCTGCTGAGACGGTGCTGCAAAGGCTGCTCTAGGACAGTCTCGAGCCAAATGACCCGCCTGTCCGCATCTGAAACATGTGTTTGTCCCTGCCAGACATACTCCCTTGTGTGGTCTCCCACATCTCATACATGCTGTAACCTCTGCGCCAGAGCTTGAGCCACTGCCTAAACCCAGACCTGACTTGATCTTGTTTCAGAACTTATTCTTCTTAGATTTTCTGTGGCCTCTATCCCACTTCTTACTGCCTGCAACTGCTGCACTCAGAGAAGAAGAGTCTAACCTTTCCCCACCTGGGGTCTTGGAACCAGAAGACTGTGCCACTGACTGTTTTACCTTCCCCTCAACGATAGCACTAGCCTCCATTCTCCTAGCCATATCCACTATGGCATGGAAACTCTCCCTCTCTGCTGACTGTATCAAAGAGGAATACCTGGAGTGCAGCCTCATAATATATCTCCTTGACTTCTTTTGATCGGTGTCCAAATTCTGCCCAGCATATGGCAACAACTCCAGGAACCTGTCTGTGTACTCCTCCACACTCATCTGTTCAGTCTGCCTCAACTGTTCGAATTCTATCATCTTCTGCTCTCTAGAGCTCTCAGGGAAAGCCCATCCTGCAAACTCATTTGCGAACTCCTCCCAGGACATACTGTCCGCTCTCGGGTCCACATAGTTCTTAAACCAACCACGTGCCTTCTTGCACTCCAGTGTGAACCCAGCCATCTGAATGGCTCTACTGTCATCAGCCCCTATCTCATCTGTAATAGTCTTGACCCTGTTCAGATACTCAAATGGGTCATCACCTGCTCTGTACTGAGGAGCACCCAACTTCATGTAATCGGTCATCTTGACCTTGCTCCCTCCAGATGAGGTAGGTTTGGGTACTTGTGTTTCCGGGACAGTAGGTACTGGTGGTGGTGGAGGTGCAACATCCCCTGGGGTAGGGTTTGTTGTACTGGTATAGGGAGGTGGAGGTGGGTACATGGGGTACTGAGAGTATGGTGGGTAGTAAGGTGGGTATGGCATATGTGGAGGATAAGGGCTAAAACTGGGGTAATCCGATGTACCTCCCATCGAATACCCTGGTTGGTGTGAATAGGGTGGGTAGTGATGTGGCTGGACATAACTCGAGGCCTGAGGGCCTTCTTCTGATTCTCCCATACCCTCTTCCGGCATACTCACACCAAGACTGCCATCCCTCCTCTGATCTACCTCCATATCCTCAGACATTCCTCCCTGCACTGTTCCCCTTACTGATCTGCTTCTACCCAGATCCAAAGACCTTCTAGGGTCTCTAGCTACTCTGTCTCTGTTGGACCTACTGGACATTGCCCTAGGCAATGCTGGAGGACGGGAATCAGCGCCCTCGTCCTGAGGTGGCACTCCAGTCAATCGTGCAGATCGACGAGTTCCTCTCATTCTATCTTCTGAAAAACTGCACATAGCACAAGCAATCATTAGCATCATATGGTTCATATGGAAACACATGAACCCTCATCACATACATAGCATCACATCATAGCATTTATGCACATGCATATCATCATGGCATATCATATCATCATATAGACAGGACTCTACATCCTATCCTAGTGGACATGATTTTCCTAGTGTGCTTGACCTTCTAGAACATCTATGAGCCCGACACTCTAGGTCCGACCATATGAACCTAGGGCTCTGATACCACTCTATAACGACCCGGAAATCCGACCCGTTACCGGCGCTAGGATCCAGATCGGCTTAAGGCCGCCGGGACCCGTAGCAAGCCTACATACCTCCTGTAAACCTGTGGAATCCCATACATAACAACATATACATGATCTGTAAAAATTTTTCTTTTCTCTTATCCAAGCAAAACCTGTGCATGCATAAAATCATACATAAACCCCACACTGGAGTCCTCATCAAATACTCCAATGGGGTATCATCATCATACATATCAGCTTGGATAATCATGGTCATTAACATCATTACTCATTAAACACTCTGTACATGATGGGGATTCACACACCTCTAGGTCAAGCACTACTACAATCCTCAATACATCATCAAATCATTCATTACATTACATTACATGGTCATAAATACTCATTACATCATGTTCATGTCCACTACTATCTATTACAACATACATGACTTAACTTCACTCTAGCCGACTTCCTGATCTATCCTGTACCTGCAACTCTGGGGATAAAGGGAGTGGGGTGAGCTACTAGAGCCCAGTGAGCAGAATAATAAAACATCATTTTAAATCATGCTTTCATGTATGCGCCATAACACAAACATTTCACAACAAGGATGAACTTGTCACCATTTAGCCCCTATCTTTCTTACTTATACATGCCGGGGGCGTAGAGCCGTAGCAGGCACACCCGGACTTCCATAATCTATCATAATGCCAGGGGCGTAGAGCCGTAGCAGGCACACCTGGACTCACATAGGCTATCATGACATACAAGGGCTAATGGATCATTCAACATTCATCCACATCAACAACAAAGTATGCAATGCAACATATTCGTGAATTCTAATGCAAACAACCTAATATATCTCATGGCATTCATGATGCGTGAATCATGCTAAAACATTTCATTAATTTGCTTTAAAACTTAAAGTTTATTCCATTCACCTCTGGCTAGCTCTGAAGAGACTCTGAAGCAGCTGGCTCACTGCTGGGGGTCTCGGTTCCTCGGGTCCGAACCTACACAGGTGGACTCAAATGAGGGACCAAACATACATGAACATGACTCTAAGATACTCCCCAAAAACCCCCTAAAACATCCTGAAAACATCACATGAAAACATGCAAGAAATGGCTGAACAGGGCACTTTCGGCGGCAGGTTCGGCGGCCGAAAGTCCCTCAGCAGCCGAAAGTCATGCAGGTTCGGCGGCACTTTCGACGGCCGAACCTCCCAGACAGAGACGAAACTTGAGTTTCGGGGGCAGGCTTCGACAGCCGAAACTGCCTCCACAAGGGGGTTCGGCAGCCGAAAGTCACTTCGGCGGCCGAACCTGAGTTTCTGCCGAAGGGCAGAAACTTGGCTCCCTTGTGTCCACAGCCTCCAAAACGCCTCAAAACATGCATAAACTCGTTTCTACACATGCATACACATCATACATCACACCTAGGGGTCTCAAACTATAATATACCCCAGCTACAACACTTCAAACAACACATTTCCAACATACATTGTTCAAATCACAACATAAACCCATAAACCTAACAACAAGCCTAAACATGCATTCTACCCCATCAACTTGCATAAAACTTTCATAAAACATAAAAGAAGCATAGATCGAAGCTTACCTCTTGAAGATCTAGAGGAAGAACGACCCTAGCTCGGAAAATGGAGGGATTTAGCTCCAAGACTTCCAAGCTCCAAACTTGCTTAAAAACACTCAAAAACTTTTGTGGAACCTTAAAACTCAAAGAAAATGGTGGGGATTGAAGGAAAAACACAAGATTTGGGAGAGGGAGGTCGGAAGCTCGCTGTGGCCGAAAATGGGAGAAAACTCTCCCATTTCGGCTAAGTGCCCCTTTTATAGGTGGCTGGCCAGGCCACGTTCGGGGGCCGAAAGTGCCTCCGCATGCATGCAAGGTTCGGCGGCCGAACTTGGAGTTCGGCGGCCGAACCTGCATTTCCCTCACTCAAAATTTTCGGGTGCCTAAAGTCCCTCCGAAAGCATGCATGTTCGGCGGCCGAACCTCGGAGTTCGGCGGCCGAACCTGGGTTTTCCTCCAAAGATTTTTCATGCAAAAACTCATTTAATTCTTACTTAAAAACATGAAATACATGAAAACATTTCATAAAAACATGCTTTTACCCTTCTAGAGGTTTCCGACATCCGAGATTCCACCGGACGGTAGGAATTCCGATACCGGAGTCTAGCCGGGTATTACACTTCCTCAAATCTTTCAAGTTTAATAAGTTTTATCTTGGTTTGAAGATATTTGAGCAAAAAGAGTGAAGTTGGTAACTTGGAGACCTCAGGAGCTCGATCTCTCCCATCTCCGAGTTGGATCGCCTCTCCTCTCGATCTTCAAGAGGTAAGAGTAGATCTCTAACTCATTCTATGTTTTAAACAAGTTTTATGTGATTTGTGGGTTAGAAATGCATGTTTAGGTTAATGTTGAGTATTTGGGGAATGTGTGTTGTATATGTATATTTGATGTGTTTTGGTTGGGGTTTAGGTTAGTTTGGGACCCCTATATGCTTGTTGGTTGAGTTTGCATGTTGTAGAATAGGTAAAGGCATGATTGAATGGTTTGGGAGGCAAATGTGCATCTTGGAGGCTGAGTTCTGCCCTTTGGAAGAACTCAGGTTCGGCAGCCAAAGGGACTTTCGGCCGCCGAACCTGCCTATGGAGGCCAGCCTTTGGCTGCCGAACCCTGCCCCCGAAAGTGGACTTTCGGCTCTGGAAGGGAGTTTTAGCCTCCGAAGGTGCCACCAAACATGCATGAGTTTCGTCTCTGGAAGGAACACTCGGCTGCCGAAAGTGCCGCCTAAAGTGCACGACTTTTGTCTCTGGAGGGACTTTCGGCCGCCGAACCTGCCGCCGAAAGTGCCATGTTCAGCCTTCCTTTGCATGTTTTCTATGATTGTTTTAAGGTGTTTTAGGGGGTTTTTGGGGAGTTGTTTAGAGTCATGTTCATGTATGTTTGGTCCCTCATTTGAGTCCACCTGTGTAGGTTCGGACCCGAGGAACCGAGGACCCCAGCAGTGAGTTAGCTGCTTCCGAGTCTTTTCAGAGCTAGCCTGAGGTGAGTAGAATAACTCTTTATGTTTCAAAGTAAATAAATCAGTTTTAGAGCATGTTCATGCATCACGAATGCCATGAGATATATTAGGTTGTTTGCATTAGAATTCACGAATATGTTGCATTGCATAATATGATGATGATGTGGATGGGTGTTGGATGATCCTTTAGTCCTCGTATGATATGATGTGATATGATATGATATGATATGGTATGGTATGGAAGTCCAGGTCAAGGCCCATTCTACGCCCCTGGCACTATGTTAAGAGAAAGACCAGGTCGAGGCCCATTCTACGCCCTTGGCATCATTGGAATATAATGTTATGCTATGTTCTATTAAGAGAAAGACCAGGTCGTGGCCCATTCTACACCCCTGGCACTAATGGATATGTAGAGGACTATTGGTGACAAAACCATCCTTGATGTGGTTTGTCTGTGATGTGATGCATTCCATTATAGCATATGTTTTAAATGTTTTATTATTCTGCTCACTGGGCTCTAGTAGCTCACCCCATTTCCCTAATCCCCCCCAGGTATGCAGGTACGGGATAGGCCAGGAGGTCAAGAAGAGTAAAGTTATGTTATGTAATAGTTAGATGTGGACATAATGAATTGTAAAGTATTGAATAGTCATGTAATAATGATATTGAGGATTAGAATTGTGCTTGACCCTATGTGTATGGTTATCCCCTTTGATACATGATCTATAAAATGTTTTTATGATGTTCATGTTTAACCAAGCTTAATGTATGTTATGATACCCCATTGGAGCATTTGATGAGGGCTCCAGTGTGTGGTTTATGTTTATGGTTATGTGCATGCACAGGTTAAGCTTGGTAAAGGAAGGAAAAAGTTTACAGTTTTATGTATATGTTGATCATGTATGGGATTTATCAGGTATACAGGATGTATGTTAGGCTTGCTACGGGTCCCGGCGGCCTTAAGCCGATCTGGATCCTAGTGCCGGTAGCGGTCCAGTTTCCAGGTCGTTACAATTCTAATATTTTATGTGCTTGAAATTGAACTGAGGACCAACTTTATGTCTTGAGAAACACATTTTAAATATAAAACTTGTTGAAGTGAACTTTGGTGAAATTAAGCTATTTCTGCTATCATCCTATTGCATGACAATTTGGTTCTTTGTTTTGGACAAATTAAATTTCAAATTGGTTGAGGACAGGGCTGTATTTTATTGTTTCATTTTAATTTTTGTGCTTGAGGACAAACAAAGGTGTAAATGTGGGGGAATCTGATGAGTTGCAAAATTCACAATTTTTTTCTCATTTAATTTCTTGATTCTACTGTAATTTTGATATAAATATTTAATTTTAATTTTAATTTAATTTTGGACAGATTTGTGAGAAGAAGTTGAGAAAATGAATGAAAAAGGCTGAATTAAAGGACTTTTTTATTTATGCTGGGAGGCTACAACCTTGATCAAACCTATAACCCAAGGCGATGGGAAGATAAGATAGATTTTGCCACCTAAGTAAGGATAATATCAGCTTCAAAGTTGAATCAAACTCAATCAGATTAGGATAGAGATAAGATTAGAATAGAGATAAAATAGGAGTAGTAGATTTTATTTTAAACTATTAAGTTTTATCTTTTTGTGCCTATATAAAGGCTCCTAGCATTAAACCCAGGAGAGGAGATTCTACCTCTCTTCCTCCTTTCCTCTCTTGCTGCCCTCCACCTTCTTCTCCATATTCTTTTCTTCTTCTTCTTCTTTTGCTTAGTTGAAGGTTAAATTAAATTGAGATTTGTTCAAGTTGTGAGGTTATGCACTTCAAATCTCTTCATTTTATTTTTATTTTCTGTCAATTTTTTATTTTGAGCAACACCACCTCCATTGTTGTTTTTTTGAGAATTCAAGAGGACTATTGAATCTCTTGGGAAAATAACCTATAGCTAATTAATCTAATTAAATCCGTAATTATTTAATTGGGTTAATAACAAGTAGCAATTAACATATTTAGTTTATGTTAAGAAATTGGCAGATTTGATTTAAATAAATCGCGTGTTTTTATTGATCAAGTTTGAGTTTTCTCCCTTAATGTAGTTGACTAATTAAATCTACACGTGTGTTGGGGTTGTTAATTGACTAGGAATTAATTTAAGCGCGAAGCGGATTAATTTATTCATAAGGAAGAATTGGTGGGATTCGCGTGTTTGACCACTATAACCAAATAATAGATAATAACATGAATTATTTTCTAACCAATGATCATCTGCAAAACACATAAATTTGATTACCTTCAGCTGAAAGTTTTAACTATTTATTTATTTCTCAAGTTTCAATTGCATTGTTTACCATTATTATTTTCTTTTAAGTTTATTTTTATTGACTTGTCCAAGGTACAACCACTTTCATAAAAAAATTCTCGTTTTCTCATTTTTCGTATCAAACTATTTTTTTTATTTCAAATTGGTCATTTAAATTAAACAAAATTGAGGTCTTTGTGGAATCGATACTCACTCACCCTATCTATAAGTTCTTACCAATTAAGAAAATGGAAGTAAATTTTAAATTAACGGATTCAACACCCGTCAATCTAACCTCTTCTGTGATTAAAAAAATATGTTCTATAAACATTCTAAAACAAAAGAAAAAATTATATCAAAAAGTGTCTCAACTTTGATAATCTATATATCAGTCAATTTAAATAAAAAGAATTCATATAATATATCGTCAAAAAGCTTATTTCAATAACTTTGCCATGATACTAATTTTATATTTTACAAAAAAATATAGATCAAGATATAAATAACTAAAGATGACTATTTAAAATATATTTAGATAAAAAATAATAATAAACCTCTACATTTTTTTAAAAAAAATAAAACTATGGCATATAAAGAATTAGACTCTAATTCCAATGTTGAAAAATCCACAAATTTTCTAGGACCGAAATTAATAAACAACATACCAGTTTACCTTATATCACATAGTCCATGCATAATAACATATTTTATACAAACCATGTATATAATTTCACAGTCTAAGAGTTACCTGGAGTTACAAGAATTCAAGTACCTGGATATTATCACATTCCATGACCGACAACCTTTTATTCCACACGAACACAGGAGGTCACTCGATGCATATAGAAAGTAGCTCGACGTCCAAAAAAAATAGCCCAACAGAAAAATAAATTGAGAACAAATTTTTTATTCTCTCATCAAACTATTTTGATAATCGGTAAGAAGGAGAAAGTAAAATATTCTTTTTGTTACAGAGGGGAGAGAGCGCTTTTTCTCTAGCGTTAACTATAGAAATTATGAGAGAGATGGTTGGTGGGCAGTTATGCCCACTACCCACAAAGGAGCAATTACATGACAAAAGTTTTAATTTCAAATTTTTTTTCATTTTTTTTAATTTATATAAAATAAATTAAAATTTAACTATTATAAATAAGACACAATCCTTTATATCGGACTTTATTTTTTTCGGCTCCATCTTAAGAGTATAATTTCTTTTCGTAATAATTTTAAACTGTTGTCAAATTTTTACCTTAGGAGTATTAAGGTAATAATTTTATTACTACTGCTAAAATATTGTTGTTTAAAGTCTAAAATGTAGTAGTTCTGGAATCCATATTTCTTTGTGAATTAAATTCAATTGGTTTTTAATATGATAATTTTTATTTTCTGCAAAATAGTTCATGCGCATATCATTATTGGTGAATTGTGTGTATGTTTTTTTTTTTATAATTGAATTCAAATTTTTGTGTTTGAAATGGATCAAATTCAAATTGAAATCGAAACTAAACTTATTGAAATTTGCATTATACCTACATATGTAAATAGGAGTATTTGAGGGTATTTTTAGGTAGTTAAAATGCTTATTCTTAATTTCCTTAACTTTTTTATTAACAAAAATTATAGATGAAATTAGCTCTAATGTGAATTGATTTAAAATTTAAGAATTTAAGTGTTCGATTTTAAAAATATACATATAGTTTTATTAATCATGCTAAACTTAAAAAAAAAAAGTGTAATTTACCCTTTAAAAAGCAAAAATAAAAAAAGTTTATAAATAAGATCTATCCAAAAATAGTATCACTCAAAAATATTTTTCAAAACACTTAAAATAATTTTCTCGCTATTTTTATTACTCTATTTTTAAGAAATAATTTCAAAAATAAATTCTTTCTATTTTTCTTTAGAGCTACAAGCTCCGGATTACTCAAAACTCTCATAGAACACTTAAATCTTAAGGAATTTTGCTCACCGATTGCTCCTTGATGCTTGTTGCATTTCATCCCTCGCCCATGACAGCTTCTCCCATAAAATAGACCTTTGATGGTCATTGAATTTTGCATTTTGTTTTTTTAATCAATGCTCAAAACCATGATGGCGGGCTCTTCACGTTAGAGATACCCACGCAATAATTCTCTCTCAAGACTTTATAGATTCGGAAAGTGAATAAATTACATTTAAATAATTAATTTAAAATTAAAATAAATTTATTAGAATAATAAAAAAGTTAAATGAAAAATCAATTTATGAATTTTACTTCGTAATATTATTAAAAAAGATGAGAATTTACAAGTAAATTATCATGATTTGGTTTTGCTCAAAATGAGGAAGGGTGAGGTTGATTAAATGAATAAAATAGTGAAAAAAATGTCTAAATATGAAAATTTTATTTGGTTATTATTCAAATAGCAAAAGATGTGGGAAAAAGGTAGAAATTTGGATATTTTATTTAGAAATGATGTGGACTCTTATATTAAAGTCATATGGTTCAATACTAGCCATTAAAAACAAAAACAAAAACTAGAAAATTCCAAAGTGAAACTCATCTCCTTCTTTCGGTGAAGAATGGCCAAAGCTCTTGGAGAATGTTTCAGGAAGGGGAGGGAGAAATTAAGAAAGAAATTCAAGGTTGGAGAAAGAGTGAATATTAATAAGTATAAAAATTTTAAAAGTATGTTAAAATTTTAATTTATAAGTATTTATTATCATGTTTATAAGAATTATTAAAAGGAAAATTGAATTTATTTAGTTTATTTTTTTTATGATTCATGAATAGCAAGTTGAAGAGAGAATTCAAAAGTTCAAAAGGAAAAGTAAAAAGGAAGAAGGAAAGGAAGGATTGAAGAGTATTTTGAATAAAAGATGTTTTTACTCAATTTTTCTTAAATAATTTTTAACTTTTTAGTTATGTTTAATTTTATTTTTTTATTTTGATAAAATCAAATCAAATAAATAATATTTGAATTATAATAGATATTTTAAGTTAGAATAAATGAAGAAATTAACAAAACAGAAATTTTGGTACCAATATATTAATTTGTCAAAATTCAAGCCAAAACTAAAATGAAATTTTGTCATTTCTTCTTGATAAAATTGTAAATTTAGCTAAGACTAATTATGAAAATTATTTTGATTAAAAATTAAAGGAATAAAAGATTGTCATCTTTGCATATTAAAAAAATTATAAATTGGACTAAAATAAAAAAAATTGGAATTCTTTAGACTAAGATGAAATTTTAAAAGAAAAGAAAAAGTGAGATGGTTGAATTGTCAAGAACTTAAAAAATGAAATATAGTGTAAATTGCAAGGGATTTGAACAATATTAAAAGTATTGAGATTAAATTGAAATTTATTCAAATTAGAAAGGTTTAATAAGTATTAGATTAAAATGAAATTTGAATTGCTAGAATGAAATTTATTGGGATAAAAATTAAATATTGATGAATTATTAAGGAATAAATGGTAAATTGTAATGGAGGATAAAGTAGAATAAAATAATTGAGTAAATAATAAATAATTAATTTATGAATAAAAATGATGGATAATGAAACTTTTGAATCAAATGAAAATTTTAACAAGTCATTAAGAATTATAATTATAATTT
Source organism: Manihot esculenta (assembly GCF_001659605.2). Lineage (NCBI taxonomy): Eukaryota > Viridiplantae > Streptophyta > Magnoliopsida > Malpighiales > Euphorbiaceae > Manihot > Manihot esculenta. The sequence continues at coordinate 20,441,605 of NC_035172.2, forward strand.
ACGAAGTTCACAGTATATATAATTATTTATATGAAGCGAATAAAATAAGTAAATAATATAAAAAGGCAGTGATATATAATTTGCTATTCTAATTATTTTAATAAAAATTTTAAGTAAATATAAAAGTTTGACGTATTATTTCAGCAATACAATTATAACGAGTATCTCACATATATAATTGATATGTTTTATAATTATTAATTTACTTTTTGAGTCATACAATTATTTAACACTATCTGCTTTATAATTATAAATTTTTTCCCTAACTAATTTAACAATTCCATTGAGATCTACTAGTATTTCATGTGCTTTGCTTTTATTCTATTCATTATAAAATTATTTATTTTCAATAATTTTAAATATCATAAAAAAATAAAATTATATTAATATTATTTACTCGTATAATAATATTTTAAAATAATAATAAAACATAATAAATGAAATTAGAAAAAAAAAATAGAACAGAAGCATTCCTTTTGGTTTTACAGTGATACATAACTTTTTTTTTTTTTTTTGCTTGAATTTTTTTTCAATAATGAGAAATATTTTCTCAAATTTATTGTTTCTAAAAATATTATGAACTCCTCTTTTAGAACAACTTATTTTCTTTCCCTTTGAAATGGTGATGGTATAAGATTCTTTTAATACAAATTTTTCTTTGTAGTTCACTTCCCATCCAAAAAGCACTTAAATCCTAGAGATGTAGCTTCAATCTCTATTAAATTTTTATAAAAAAAATAATTAGATATAATAGTTTTTTGAGTATTTATATATAACAATGGTAAAAAAATAAAGCTTGATTTATAAAAATAATAATAAAATTAATATTATCTTAAAATATGATTGAGCTAATCTAATTTAAAAATTAAATAAATTATACAAATTATAATTGATAAATGTTATCATACTTTACTATTACATTTAAATAAAAAATTAATTAATTAAAATTTTAAATAATACTAAATTATCTAGTATCTGTTAATCGATCAAAATAAAAATAATTTATAATAATTGTAATTGTGAGTATTTTAAGCGATTTTATTATTTGCTCTTCTCTCACTCTTATATATTATATGAAAAATAAAAAATAATAAAAATATATAAATTTATTAATAATAATAATTCAATTAAATAAATATTTAAGATAATTACTATCGTATCTCTATATTTTGATCACTTGCAGTTCTAAAATTATATTAAAATATTTTTATAGTTAGATTATGTTAATTCGATATCACATCTATTAATTTTTTATCTTTTTAGAGTTAGTCTTCTAATTAAAGGTGAGAGGACTTATTTTTATACTCAAATTACCCTCTTTATGAAAAATAAAACTCACCCTTCTTCCACTCTCTTCTCTCCTCATATCTTCTCACTATTTCTCTGTTACTGATAAAAACTTCAGAATGGAAGATTGAATCTTAACTTTCAGTTCCCTTTTGCTAGCTGATAATTACTTGAAAGCTTGATAATTCACATTGTTCCTTTTTTTACCACTTAACTCCATTTTAGTTTGGTTTGTCATCATGTTTTCTCAAGTATATGTTTTGTTATGTTTTGACAACAATACAAGCAGGTCCTGCGGGAAGTTGGAGTGCTGGAAGTGCTGTTAGTTAATGGTTTGACGATTGTTCTTCCTTTTTTAGTTTCTAATGTTGATCCTCCGGAAAATTTCTATTCAATTTATGGTTCGTGTTTTAGGAGCGTGTAACATTAAAAGGGGGCTCGAGGATAAGATGCAATTTTTTATTCTTAAAGTTTTAAGTAGAGATAATGAAATAGTGGAAAGGAACAGTGACACTAGTAGGGGACTGAAGATTTGAGATTCAATTTTTCATTTTGAAGTTTTTATTCGAGACAGAGAAATAATGGGAAGAAGGAGAGTGGAAGAGGAGTGGGTTTTATTTTTCATAATGAGGGTAATTTGAGTATAAAATAAATCTTCTCATCTTTTACTAGAAAATTAACTTTGAAAAGGAATAAAAATTAATGGATATCCTGTCGAATTAAGAGAATCAAACTATAGAGATATTTTAATGTAATTTTGCAGGAACAATTTAATTAGAATTTTTATTTTATTTTTAAATATAATATGTCATAAAATTTTGATTATTAATATTAGATACTAATTTTTATATTTTTATATATGAATTTTTTTGTTTAAGAAAAACCAATTTAACTTACGATAATATCCCAATAAATAAAATTTAAATGTTAAAAAATATTTTCTACAATAAAATTTAATCAAGAATTTATTCCATCAATTTAAATTTAAATAGACTACTAATACAATTAAAAATTTAAATTAATAATTTTTAAATAACAACAAATTGTAATTATTTTTTAAAAAAAATTAGTTTAACTTATGATAAAATTTTAATAAAAATAATTTAAATATTAAGGCAATTCTCCAATAGTAAAATTTAATCAATTATAATTTAAACGAAGAGATTTCTTTGATGGAATTGAATTTAAATAAAATACTAATATAATTAAATAATTAAATTAAAAAATTTTACATAATAATAAAATTGTAATTAACAAAATATAATAGAAATAATTTAGAAAGTCTCAATATTCTCCTTCTTCCCACTTTTACATATATAGTATAGATAAGGGTCGAAATATAAATAAAAATATAAAATTATTAAGGAAAAAATAAATCTATTTAAGTTGTGTATAATAAGTATGAAATTAAAATGTGAACAAATAATTAAAATATTAATATAATACCCGGCTAGAAGCCGACACCGGAATTCCTGTCGTTCGGTGGAATCCGGGGTGTTGGAAGTCTATAGAAGGGTAGGATTCATGTTTTTCCTAAGTATTTTGATATGTTTTCAGGTTTTTAAGTGAAACTGATTTGAGGGTTGAAGAGAAACGTCTATGGGGCCTTTTGCCACATTCGGCCGCCGAAGGTAAGTTCGGCCGCCGAAAGTGCCCAATGTTCGGCTTCCGAAGTTCAGGTTCGGCCCCCGAATGGTGCATGGTTTTGCATGCGATTCGGCAGCCGAAGCTGAGTTACTCAGCTAGCTATTCCTGAGTCAGCATTTTGGACAGGTGTTAGCTCCAAATTGTTGCCAGAAGTTTGGCCACGTTCCCCATGACTCATCTGCAAGCTTTTTAGAAGCTCATGCAGAGGTTTGAAGGTTTTGACGGTTGTGAAGGTAAAAAGTTCAGGTTTTGAGTTTAGTGAGTTGGAAGAAGAGTTGATCCCTTTTCTTTGTTCAGATCGTTCATCTTCTTGTTTACAGGAGGTAAGTGAAGATCTTGACTTTGGTTTAATGTTTTATAGAAGTTGTAGAGAGGTTTGCGTAGAGATGATGCATGCTTAGGGTAAAAAGGGATGTTTTTGATGGTTTATGCATGATAGCATGATTGTGTCTTCTGTTTGATGTGTTTGTTGGGGTTTTAGGTAGTGTTGGACCCCTTTGTACATATACTTGAATATATGTGTGTAGAGGAGTTGAAATATGCATGTTTTGAGAGGGTGAAGGGATGGAGGAGCTTGTTTGCCATCGGGGCTGAGTTCTGGATGAACTCAGGTTCGGCAGCCGAAGGTGCATTCGGCCGCCGAACCTCTTGCATGGTGGCTTTGGCTGCCACAGCTTACCCCCGAGAGTTTTGCCGTTCGGCTCTATTTGGGGGATTCGGCCGCCGAAGGTTAGAGACTTTCGTCTCTGGAGTGCCTTTTGACCCCCGAAACTTGCCCCCGAAAGGGTTCGGCAGCCGAAAATGGAAATTCGGCCGCCGAAGGTGCTTGAGTTTCGTCTCTGGAGAGGACTTTCGGCCGCCGAACCTGCCGCCGAAAGTGTCCTGACCAGCTTTCCTTTGCATGCTTTGCATGAATGTTAGCGTGAGTTTAAGGGGATTCTTGGGGAGTTTAATAGAATTCTTGGGGAGTTTAATAGAGTTGGTCATAAGCTAGTTTGGTCCCTCATTTCAGTCTATCTGTATAGGTACAGACCAGAGGAACCAGAGAGAGCAGCAGTGAGTTCTGCTCCAGAGTTTTCAGAACCTGCAGAGTCAGTCCAGTTAGCCAGAGGTGAGTGGAACTAAACTTAATTCTTTTACTTGCACAATGGAATGTTTTAGCATATCTCATGCATCATGATTATGCAATAGGTTGAGTGCATTAGTATCCACGAATATGTTACATTGCATCGTTATTTGGTGATGTGAGTGAATGCTGAATGATCCAATAGTCTCAGACAGGAAGTCCAGGAGCCTTTGACTACGCCCTGGCAGGTAGAGAGAAGTCCAGGAGCCTTTGACTACGCCCTGGCAGGTATAGCAAAGTCCAGGAGCCTTTGACTACGCCCTGGCAATGGTAAGTACAGAGGTGTTATATACACATATACATATATGACAGGAAGACTAGGTGCTCGATTCTACGCCCTGGCACAGAGTTACTGGGACTATGTGGTGACAGGTTTACTCTTGATGTGGCTTGTTTGTGCTATGGTGCATTCCATGAGATCATATTTTACTGAGATGTTTTACTGTTCTACTCACTGGGCTATAGAGCTCATCCCACTCCCTTAACCCCAGTTTTGCAGGTTCAGTGTACAGTGTACAGGGATAGTCCAGCAGAGGACAGACAGAGTAAAGAGATTTGTAATAGCTTAGAGTGGACATGTAATATTAAAGAGATGTAATAGTTGTGTATAAAGTTAGAAATGTGCTTGACTTAGTGATGTATGTTTTGTACATGATCTGTATATGTATATATGTTTTGCTGTATGTGAAAAACCAGGCTTAACAGGTATGAGTTAACCCATCTAGAGCAAGCTCTAGTCAGGGGTACAGAGTACAGAGTACAGAGTACAGAGTACAGAGATAGTGCATGCACAGGTTAAGCCTTGGTTCAGAAAAGAGTTTTTATTTTCACAGAAAATGTATGATCATGTATGAGTTTTACAGGTACACAGAGAGTATAGCAGGCTTGCTACGGGTTCTGGCGGCCTTAAGCCGACCTGAATCCTAGCGCCGGTGACTGTCCATTTTGGGGTCGTTACAGATTGGTATCAGAGCCCTAGTTTCACATGATCGGACCTATAGAGACAGTGTTAGAAGTGGTCAAGCACAATAGGAAATCATGTCCACTAGGATAGGGTCTTGAGTCCTATCTGTTTATTGCTATGATATGCCATGAGTTTTGCATGATATGTGCTGTTTATGTGCTAACGTGTTATGTTATATGTTGTCTTTCCAGAGTAAAGATGAGAGGAACTCGTCGATCAGCTCGATTGACTGGAGTCCCACCAGAGAGTGAGAGACCAGCTGCTCGTCCTCCTGCATTGCCGAGAGCAAGGTCTCAGAGATCTAGCAGGGAAGGTACGTCAATAGACCCGAGAAGGTCTGTAGACGAGAGCAGAAGAGGTACAGCTAGGGGAGGAAGATCAGAGGAAAGGAAGGAGGCTATGGAGAGTGACCAGTCTAGAGATGATAGCATGGGTATAGGCAGATTTGAGGAAGGTATGGGAGAGTCACAGGGAGGTGCTCAGGCCTCAGGTTTTGGCTATCCAGCCTTTTCGCAGGACCCAGAGTATCCGATGGGAGGTATGTCGGAGTACTCTAGTTTTATCCCATATCCCCCTTACATGCCATATATGCCTTATCCTTCGTACTATCCACCATACCCTATGTATCCACCTTCCCCTACTCATCCCAGTGCAGCACACCCAGAGCCAAATGACCCAGTACCACCACCAGAACCAGTAGCCCCTGTTGTTGACAGACATCAACCTAGCTCATCTGGAAGTAAGGTACAAATGACGGAGTACTTGAAATTGGATGCTCCTAAGTATAACACGGGAGATGATCCATTTGAATACCTCAGATCCGTTAGGATGATAACTAGTGAATTGGGAGCTGATGATAGTAGAGCCATTGAGATGGCAGGGTTTACACTTAAATGCAAGAAGGCCAGAGAATGGTTCAAGAATTATGTGGAACCCAGAATGACCAGTATGTCTTGGGGAGAGTTCGCCAATGAGTTTGCAGGGTGGGCTTTTCCTGACAGTTCCAGGGAGATGAAAGTCATAGAGTTTGAACAGTTGAGACAGACAGATGAGATGAGTGTTGATGAATTCACAGATAAGTTCCTGGATTTGCTTCAGTATGTGGGTCAAGCCTATGATACTGATCAGAAGAAGGCAAGGAGATATACTATGAGACTGCATCCCAGGTATTCTTCCTTGATTCTTCCAGCAGAAAAGGAGAATTTCCACACTATAGTCGACGCAGCCAGGAAAATGGAAGCTAGTGCCAATATTCAGAAACAGTTAAAGGCACAGGCTTCGGGTTCTAAAGCCCCCACTCCAGGCAGTAAAAGATGGGATAGAGCAAAAGGAACAAAGAGTAAGTTCTGGAGTAAAGTGAAGTCAGGTCTGGGAATAGGTAGTGGCTCAAGCTCTGGCACAGCTCCAGTATGCAGACGATGCGGAAAACCACATGGAGGAGTTTGTCGGTTGGGATCTACAGCTTGTTTTCGATGTGGACAGGAAGGGCATATTGCTCGGGATTGTCCGCAGATGACTTTTGCACCATCCCAGCAGATGAGTTCAGGCAGTGTGGTACAGCCAGTTGTTCGACCAGCAGCTTCAGTCATGGCTCAGACTAGTGGCGGAGGTAGAGGGAGAGGGGCAGCCTCTACTTCAGCAGCAGGTTCCCGAGGTGGAAATCCGGTAGCCCCAGCACGGATTTTCACTATGACTCAGGAGGAGGCTAACACGTCGAATACAGTGGTGTCAGGTAATCTTATCATTGGGTGTTCAGATGTGTATGCTTTGATGGACCCCGGTGCTTCTCATTCCTTTATTGCTTCGAGAGCCATAGAGAGATTGGGTTTGATCAGTTCTGAGTTAGAGTATCCTCTCTGGGTCAGTGGACCTCGGTGTGACCCATCAGTGGCAGTGTCAGTCTGTCGTTTCAGTCCAGTGTTCATAGAGGGTAGATGCCTTCCAGCTGACCTTGTGGTTCTAGACTTGATAGATTTTGATGTCATTCTAGGGATGGATTGGCTATCTGCATATAGTGCTACTTTGGACTGTAGAGAGAAGATAGTTAGTCTCCGAGACCAGGATGGGTCAGAGTGTGTCTTCAGAGGAGACAGGAGAGGTACACCCAGAGGTATGATTTCAGCCCTTCAGGCTCGTCGTTTGCTTAGGAGGGGTTGTCAGGGGTTTCTAGCTCATGTGAGAGAGCTAGACAGTCAGGTGCGGGAACCAGCCACAGTACCAGTAGTCCGAGAGTTTCTCGATGTTTTTCCAGACGAACTTCCAAGACTACTACCACCCGGTAGGGAGATAGAGTTTGAAATTGAATTGCTGCCTGATACCAGACCTATCTCTATTCCTCCCTACAGGATGGCGCCAGCAGAGTTAAAAGAGTTAAAAGAGCAGTTGCAGGACTTGGTAGATAAGGGTTTCATCCGCCCCAGTACCTCACCTTGGGGTGCTCCAGTGCTTTTTGTTAGAAAGAAGGATGGCTCCCTCAGACTTTGTATCGACTACAGACAGTTGAACAAGGTCACTACCAAGAATAGGTATCCTCTACCTCGGATTGATGATCTGTTTGACCAGCTAGCTGGCGCAGGTTGTTTTTCTAAAATAGATCTGAGATCCGGGTATCATCAGTTGAGAGTCCGAGAGGCAGATGTGCCTAAGACCGCTTTCAGGACCAGATATGGGCATTATGAGTTCTTAGTGATGCCGTTCGGGTTGACTAACGCCCCTGCAGCATTCATGGATCTCATGAACAGAGTATTTAGTGAGTTTCTGGATCACTTTGTCATTGTTTTCATCGATGATATTTTAGTGTATTCCAGAGATGCAGAGGAGCATGCCCAGCATCTGAGGATAGTTCTGCAGACACTGAGAGAGCATGGGTTATATGCCAAGTTCTCGAAGTGTGAGTTTTGGTTGCGGAGCATTTCCTTCTTGGGACATGTGGTATATCAGCAGAGGGTATTGAGGTAGATCCCAAGAAGATAGAGGCTGTAGCTAACTGGCCCAGACCCACGACAGTGACTGAGATTAAAAGCTTTCTGGGACTGGCAGGTTACTACAGGAGGTTCGTTCAGAACTTCTCAAAGATAGCGGCTCCTTTGACCAAATTGACACAGAAGAACCAGAAGTTTGTCTGGTCAGACCAGTGTGAAGAGAGCTTTGAGGAGCTCAAGAGAAGATTGACTACAGCACCAGTGTTAGCTCTGCCTGTGAGTCATGAGGACTTCACAGTGTTCTGTGATGCATCTCGAGTGGGATTGGGTTGTGTTTTGATGCAAAGTGATAGGGTGATAGCTTATGCTTCTAGACAGTTGAAGAAGCACGAGTTGAATTACCCCACCCATGACCTCGAGATGGCAGCAGTTATCTTTGCACTTAAGATGTGGCGGCATTACCTCTACGGGGTTAAATGCGAGATCTTCACTGATCACAAGAGTTTACAGTACATCTTGAGTCAGAGAGAGCTGAATTTGAGGCAGAGAAGATGGGTTGAATTGCTCAGTGATTATGATTGTAAGATCCAGTATCATCCGGGTAAGGCGAATGTTGTGGCAGACGCCCTAAGCCGAAAGTCACTAGGCAGTTTATCCCATATAGCAGTAGAGCGGAGATCAGTTGTGATAGAGCTTTATAAGCTCTTCGAAGAAGGATTACAGTTAGAGTTATCTGGTACAGGTGCGTTGATAGCACAGATGAGAGTGACACCTGTGTTTCTGGAGCAGATAGCTCAGAGACAGCATGAGGACCCTGAGTTGATGAAAATTGCCAGGACTGTTCAGTCAGGCAACAGTGCAGAGTTCAGATTTGATAGCAAAGGGATCCTTCATTATGGGAGTCGACTTTGTGTACCAGATAGGAGCAGTGTGAAGGAAGACATTATGAGGGAAGCTCATAATGCGAGGTATAGTGTTCACCCAGGAGCCACGAAGATGTATCAGGATCTAAAAAGGGTCTATTGGTGGCCAGCCATGAAGAAAGAAGTGGCGCAGTCCGTGACAGCCTGTGAGGTGTGTCAACGGGTGAAACTAGAGCATCAGAAACCAGCCGGAAGGCTTAACCCATTACCGATTCCAGAGTGGAAATGGGAGAACATAGCCATGGATTTTGTAGTGGGTTTACCAGCAGCGTCCAACAGGATAGACTCTATATGGGTGATTGTGGACAGACTCACGAAATCTGCTCATTTTCTTCCAGTACGGAGTAACTATTCTGTGGATAAGTTGGCACAGGTCTATCTGGATGAGATAGTGAGATTACATGGAGTTCCAGTGTCTATAGTGTCAGACAGAGGACCTCAGTTTACCTCCCGCTTTTGGCGAAGTCTGCAAAGTGCGATGGGCACGAGATTGGATTTTAGTACTGCTTTCCACCCACAGACTGATGGACAGTCAGAGAGGACCAACCAGACCATAGAAGATATGCTTCGACTGTGTGTGTTAGACTTTGGCGGTTCTTGGAGGCAGCATCTACCTTTGGTAGAGTTTGCTTACAATAACAGCCATCATGCTAGCATAGGGATGGCTCCTTATGAAGCTTTATATGGGAGGAAGTGCAGATCACCTGTTTGCTGGGAAGAGGTAGGAGAGACAGCTCTTGCAGGGCCAGAGTTAGTCAAAATTACCAGTAGAATGGTGCCCATGATCAAAGAGAGAATCAGAACAGCGCAGAGCAGACAGAAAAGTTATGCAGACGTTCGCAGAATACAGTTAGAGTTCCAAGAGGGTAATTGGGTATTGCTGAAAGTGTCTCCAATGAAAGGAGTGGTTCGTTTCGGGAAGAAGGGTAAATTAGCTCCACGGTACATTGGACCCTTTGAGGTGTTGCAGAGGATCGAAAATGTGTCGTATAAGCTGGATTTACCTGCTTCTATGGAGAGAATTCACCCGGTATTTCATGTTTCTATGCTACGGCAGTTTGTGTCAGATCCGAATCAGGTTCTGAGTGAGCCTGAGGTGGAGATTCATACAGATCTCACCTATATAGAACAGCCAGTGCGGATTCTGGACACGCAGATCAGACAGCTAAGAAACAAGGAGATTTCGATGGTGAAAGTTTTATGGAACCACCATAATGTAGAAGAGTGCACCTGGGAGACGCGGGAGTCTATGCTCCAGCAGTATCCATATCTGTTTTGAGGTTAGTTTCCTCCTTTTTGTATGTTTCTGGTTTGTTTTAGGAACATCCGAGGACGAATGTTCTTAAGGGGGGAGAATGTAATACCCGGCTAGAAGCCGACACCGGAATTCCTGTCGTTCGGTGGAATCCGGGGTGTTGGAAGTCTATAGAAGGGTAGGATTCATGTTTTTCCTAAGTCTTTTGATATGTTTTCAGGTTTTTAAGTGAAACTGATTTGAGGGTTGAAGAGAAACGTCTATGGGGCCTTTTGCCACATTCGGCCGCCGAAGGTAAGTTCGGCCGCCGAAAGTGCCCAATGTTCGGCTTCCGAAGTTCAGGTTCGGCCCCCGAATGGTGCATGGTTTTGCATGCGATTCGGCAGCCGAAGCTGAGTTACTCAGCCAGTTATTCCTGAGTCAGCATTTTGGACAGGTGTTAGCTCCAAATTGTTGCCAGAAGTTTGGCCACGTTCCCCATGACTCATCTGCAAGCTTTTTAGAAGCTCATGCAGAGGTTTGAAGGTTTTGACAGTTGTGAAGGTAAAAAGTTCAGGTTTTGAGTTTAGTGAGTTGGAAGAAGAGTTGATCCCTTTTCTTTGTTCAGATCGTTCATCTTCTTGTTTACAGGAGGTAAGTGAAGATCTTGACTTTGGTTTAATGTTTTATAGAAGTTGTAGAGAGGTTTGCGTAGAGATGATGCATGCTTAGGGTAAAAAGGGATGTTTTTGATGGTTTATGCATGATAGCATGATTGTGTCTTCTGTTTGATGTGTTTGTTGGGGTTTTAGGTAGTGTTGGACCCCTTTGTACATATACTTGAATATATGTGTGTAGAGGAGTTGAAATATGCATGTTTTGAGAGGGTAAAGGGATGGAGGAGCTTGTTTGCCATCGGGGCTGAGTTCTGGATGAACTCAGGTTCGGCAGCCGAAGGTGCATTCGGCCGCCGAACCTCTTGCATGGTGGCTTTGGCTGCCACAGCTTACCCCCGAGAGTTTTGCCGTTCGGCTCTATTTGGGGGATTCGGCCGCCGAAGGTTAGAGACTTTCGTCTCTGGAGTGCCTTTTGGCCCCCGAAACTTGCCCCCAAAAGGGTTCGGCAGCCGAAAATGGAAATTCGGCCGCCGAAGGTGCTTGAGTTTCGTCTCTGGAGAGGACTTTCGGCCGCCGAACCTGCCGCCGAAAGTGTCCTGACCAGCTTTCCTTTGCATGCTTTGCATGAATGTTAGCGTGAGTTTAAGGGGATTCTTGGGGAGTTTAATAGAGTTGGTCATAAGCTAGTTTGGTCCCTCATTTCAGTCTATCTGTATAGGTACAGACCAGAGGAACCAGAGAGAGCAGCAGTGAGTTCTGCTCCAGAGTTTTCAGAACCTGCAGAGTCAGTCCAGTTAGCCAGAGGTGAGTGGAACTAAACTTAATTCTTTTACTTGCACAATGGAATGTTTTAGCATATCTCATGCATCATGATTATGCAATAGGTTGAGTGCATTAGTATCCACGAATATGTTACATTGCATCGTTATTTGGTGATGTGAGTGAATGCTGAATGATCCAATAGTCTCAGACAGGAAGTCCAGGAGCCTTTGACTACGCTCTGGCAGGTAGAGAGAAGTCCAGGAGCCTTTGACTACGCCCTGGCAGGTATAGCAAAGTCCAGGAGCCTTTGACTACGCCCTGGCAATGGTAAGTACAGAGGTGTTATATACACATATACATATATGACAGGAAGACCAGGTGCTCGATTCTACTCCCTGGCACAGAGTTACTGGGACTATGTGGTGACAGGTTTACTCTTGATGTGGCTTGTTTGTGCTATGGTGCATTCCATGAGATCATATTTTACTGAGATGTTTTATTGTTCTACTCACTGGGCTATAGAGCTCATCCCACTCCCTTAACCCCAGTTTTGCAGGTTCAGTGTACAGTGTACAGGGATAGTCCAGCAGAGGACAGACAGAGTAAAGAGATTTGTAATAGCTTAGAGTGGACATGTAATATTAAAGAGATGTAATAGTTGTGTATAAAGTTAGAAATGTGCTTGACTTAGTGATGTATGTTTTGTACATGATCTGTATATGTATATATGTTTTGCTGTATGTGAAAAACCAGGCTTAACAGGTATGAGTTAACCCATCTAGAGCAAGCTCTAGTCAGGGTATAGAGTACAGAGTACAAAGTACAGAGTACAGAGTACAGAGTACAGAGTACAGAGTATAGAGTACAGAGTACAGAGTACAGAGTACAGAGATAGTGCATGCACAGGTTAAGCCTTGGTTCAGAAAAGAGTTTTTATTTTCACAAAAAATGTATGATCATGTATGAGTTTTACTGGTACACAGAGAGTATAGCAGGCTTGCTACAGGTTCTGGCGGCCTTAAGCCGACCTGAATCCTAGCGCCGGTGACGGTCCATTTTGGGGTCGTTACAATTAACATGATTAAATTATTTATTATATGATTTATTGATATTTATTTAATTTGTAATTATAAATTAAATTTTATTTAAATGTTTATTTGAGAAAAGTTAAGCACTATTAAACATTATAATTAGCACGTTAAAATTTTTTTTCCTCACAGAAGTTATGGATAAAGATCAATAATAGATTCAAATCTGCATCAACTACCCCAAAGTTATATCAATCTCTTTGTGTATATTATAAAATTTTGTGTAAATATGATATGTACATAATAGTTAGATACTTGTGTTACCCTAGAAGCCATGATTTTGATGATACCAAAACTTAATGAGTCATGTTTATCTAACTGACAGAGCGGTTGTCGAAGCCGGTCAAAATAATCAATTCATTTATCAACAATATAAATACTGTAGATAGTGGTGAAAGGATCGAATCCACAGGGAATTGATACTTACCTATCTTTCTTGTCAAGACCAAATAAACAAACAGAAAATAAATAGACAATGAAAATAAAGTGCAAGTAAAGTAAAAAAAGGGGTTTTGAGATTGATTCAATTAATCTAATGATGAAAGCAAATAAATAAAGCAAATAAAAATAAAGAGGAAACAATAATGATAAAAGCTCTAGTTGAAGATTCAGATTCACTTTAGTTGATAGGATTGATCATTGACTCATATGTTCCTTTGTTGATTCAATAAATTGGCCATGGAGATTGAAGAAGCTTCTCACATCCATTGTCTCTCTTTAAGATTAAATCAATTAGGGAAAGTCCTCCAATTAATTACTAATTAACAATTGCCAAAGAACGTCTTTGAGCCTTAGGCCTTTTACAATAGTCAATTGCATAAAGATATAGAGAGAACCAATTCTAGTCACCCACATGCATGGAGACAACACTAGATCATGCGATTTCCTTGGTGATGCACCAAGTGTTCTTATGGTTGAATAAATCAAGCAATTTCGGACTTAAAATCACTCAAACCAACAATATATTACCTTGCAACAAAGAATCAATGGAGATCTTAAATAACAAAGCAATAATGTCCTTAAGCATGAAATCACAAGAATACTGAATAACAAAAGATAACAATGTAGTCCAAGTCTCTCAATCCACAATACAACTAAAGCTTCACTTGTTCTTCAACTAGAAAAGAGGTTTCAGCCTCTCATGGCTGAAACAAAAACCAAAAATAAAAGAAAAGAAGAAAGGTAGAAGAAGAGATGTGAATTTCGTAGGTGTCTCCCAAGGGGAGCTTCGGGACCCCGTAGAGGCTTCTTATGTGGCTTTTTATAGTTGAAAAGTGTTGCCCTAGGTCATACTTACTGCCCAAGAGGTATTTTCTGCCCAAGATGTGTCTGAAAAGGAAAGAATCGCGCTTTTCGGCTTCAGAAGGAAGGCTGCGCGAAAATGCACTGCTGAAGGAAGTTGGTGCGCGCGGTTTGGTCTCAGAAAGGGAAGGAGGCGCAGATTATGCTTCCTAAATAAGTTTAGATGCTGACCTTGCTTCCTAATTAGTGTAGAGGCTGCCCATATTGTTGCAGAAGAGGAAAGAATCGGACTGCAAGCTCTTCAGAAGGCAGTTGCGCCTGGATGGCTTTCAGAATAGGAAAGGAGCGTACCTTGTGCTTGAAAGGAGGAAAGAATCATGCATTAATGCTTCCAGAAGAGGAAGAAGTCGTGGCTGGAGCTTTAGAAGGAAAGAGACATGTTCCAAGGCTTTCAGAAGAGGAATGACGCGCGCCTTGGTCTCCAGAAGGCAGGTGGCGTGCGTATGGACTGCAGAAGAGGAAGGAGAGCGTAGTCATTAATGTGCAGAGATGGAAAGATATCTGTCCAATCTTTCCTTTTTAGGTGGAGCCTTCGTTTGAATTTTAAATGCTGAACGCAGAAGAGGCAAGTGTGCCTTCATGAGATCTTGCTGCCTAAATTGGAAGATTTGACTGCTGCAGTACGTGCACATCTTTGAATAAGGAAAGAAAGATCTGCGATTCGAAATTCAAATAATTTCCTGACTGAGCTTTCCTTATTTGATTTTGTCTCTGCACTTTCCTCATTTGAAGACTTTCCTTTTCTGAAAACTTGCCTTATTTGAAAACTTTCCTTTTTTGGCTTCATGCTCTAAATAAGGCAGGAAAGATTCTGCAGTTCGAATTTCGGACAGTTTGCTGACTGTGCTGTCTGACTCTTTCCTTATTTGGCACTTTTCATATATGAAAACTTTCTTTATTTGGAACTTTCCATATATGAAAACTTTCCTTTTCTGGAACTTTCCATATTTGGCACTTTTTGGCAGTTTTAAGAGCATTTTCTCCAGATTGTCTCTTTACACCTAATATCTGCAAAACATGGTTAAAACCACAAAATTAGGTAGAAAAGGTGTAAATAAACATCAAGATTATCATGATAAAGTGGGCTAAATTATGCTCTGTCACTAACCATATTTAGTATTAAAAGTATTAAAAGTAGATTATCTGAAAAGTATTTAAAGTAACAAGAAAATTCTCTATATTGGAAAGAAAGAAGATTTATTTTATAACACAAGATGAATCAAAGAAAATCAAAGAAAGAAGAAGTGAAGAAAGGTATCTTTAGAATTTTTTGTGAAAGAGTGAGTGAGTTGATATACCAATAATAAAATTATGTATCTCATTTCATTCCTTGGAAAGTAAAGAAAATGTTTTAAGTTATTTTTCAAACTGTCTTAAAAGGCTAAAATTAACCATTTAATTTTAGATATAGGTTAAATTTAGATATTTAATTTTTGTATGTGCTTATTTTAGTTAACTACTTTCAGTCTGCAAATCCAACTGATTTTAGTGTATGCAAATCTTAACGTTTTAATAACTAGGTTTTTTTTTTTTTTAAATTATTACCATTGAGCTATCTCTACAGTTAAGAAAGAAAGTTTTTTCAGATATCTATTTAAGAGATTAAATATCTTCATAAATGGGTAATGAAAGCACTGAATTCCTGAGAGCATTTGAAACCTTTGTGTTAAAAGCTTTTCATTCACACATTTATTCTTCATTAGCAAATCTTCTCACTCTCATCTTATTAGGATTTCTATTGTATCTGATAAGAGTTATTGAGAGTGTTTTTTTTCTAAATCAAAACTTATATAAGATTGATTAAGTGTGTGATCACTTGATAGAGATCTTAAGCACATGTTGAAGTTTAAGTGTTACAAGCACCTAGGAAACTTGCTATTGTATGAAAGGTTGTTCTCTTGTCTGTTAAAAGAGGTTTAGTAGAGTGAAGACTCAAGAAAGGACCTTGAGAGAGTGGATGAAGACTATATTTGTCGAACCACTATAAAATCTCTGTTTTTGATCTTTCTATCCCTAATCTCTTTATTTTTAAGTTATCTTCATTAATATGAGACATATGTATGCAAGTTTGAATTACTGTTAATAAGAGTTTGATAAAATTCGCTTGCTATTTTTATATCTGCTTTTCATTAAATGCATTTGTTGAACACTAGTATATCTATTGTTAGGTGCTTTTCAAAATCTTCCAAGAAAACTTGTGAAAATCTTATTTAAATCTATCCTCTGTTCACACTCAGAATTAGTAGCCACAATTTTTCAATAAAACTTTGAGTAAGGGCTGAAAATTTACTAAAGTGATTCATTCACCCCCTCTTAGTCACTTATCTTTAGGGGTGAGCAGTACTCGGTTCAAACCGAAAAAACCGACCGAACCGAATTAATTTAAAAATTCGGTTCGGCTTTTTATTCATTTCTGTTCGGTTCGATTTTTAATTTTAAAAATTTTGGTTATTTCGGTTTGTTTCAGTTTTGATTAGAAAAAAATCGAAAAAACCAAACCGATTAGTGATAATAATATGTCATTTTTAATAATATAGAAAAATTAAACATATTAAGATTAAAATATTTTAATTAAATTTTAAAATATTAAAAATAAAATGTAAAAAATAAAAAATTTATTAAAAATCAAAACCGATCAAATCGAATTGAATCAAACTGAATCAGATCGGTTCAGTTCGATTCGATTTCTGACCAAAATTGATTCGGTTCGATTTTTATAAATATTAAAATTTCAATTTTAATTTTTGATTTATTCAGTTCGGTTCGGTTTTGAACCAAACCGACCGAATGCTAACCCCTACTTATCTTAGGACAACAAATTGGTATCAGAGTTTTGCTCTCTTGCTTAAGGTTCAAATACCTTAGAGAGATTCTAGAATGGCTGGTTCTTCTAATTCTATTGGCATACCTATACCTTTAGCCAAAGGCTACTCAATCACATGACCACCTCTTTTTAATGGCACAAACTACTCTTTTTTGAAAGTTAGAATGCAAAATTTTATACAATCTGTTGATATAGAAGCTTAGCAAAAAATTATTAAAGGTCCTGAATTTCCTATGGTTGTAGAAGGAATGAGAAGGAAATTGAAGAAGAATACACTAATGTTAATTGGAAAAGGATCTATGCAAATGTTGGTTCATGACTTCAAACTATTTGAGATGAAACCAGGCAAAACTATTGCTGAAATGAGTACTACGTTTACTCATCTAGTCAATCTTCTAAAAGCACTTGGAAAAATTTTTGAAGAAGCTGAGTTGGTGAAGAAAATTTTGAGATCTCTATCGAAATCTTGGGAAGCAAAAATCACAGTCATCTTTGATACAAAAGGCTTTATAAGGTATACATATGATGAGTTGATTGGATCATTAATTGCCCATGAAATGATGTTCAAAAAGAAGGTCACAAAGAAAGAAAAAGGCAAGAAATGTATAGCTTTAAAATAAAAAAAGCTGACAGACAGCAAAAAGAAGTATATTGCCTTAAAGATAGATACAAGTGAGTCCTCAATTTTATCCAATGATGAAGAAAAAATAGCTATGTTAGCAAGAAAATCCAGAAGAGCTTTCAGAAAAGGTGTAAACAAGTACAAACGGTTTGTCAAAAAGCAAGGGCCAAAAGATGAATCTCAATCACATTCTCATAAAGACCTAAAAGAATTTATCTATTATGAGTGTAACAAGCCCAGTCGCATTAGACCCAACTGTCCTAAAGCAAAAAGAAGAAAAAGGAAGACAAAGAAAAGAAAGCTATGGCTATAGTATGGGATGCAACTAATGAAAGTTCCAATGATGATTCAAACAAGAACAATGAAGCTAAGCTCTGCTGTATGGCTCTTAAAGAAGAAGCTGTTGAACCTTCAAAAGAAAAAGAAATTGAGGTAATCGAATCTAAACCACCTAATATACAAGAGTTAGAGTTTGCTTTTGCCAAAGTTTATGATGAATATAAAACATATAAAAGAAAATGTGCATCATTGAAACTTGAAAATGCATCTTTGTGATCTGAAAATATTTTTCTTAGTATATTTTATTATTATTACCATAATAATAAGTAACTAGGGATGTTTAATCATTATTATGTAACATGCAAACAAATTATAATGATAATAAAACCTCTTTTATTAATAACCAAAATGACATATAAAAAGATCCAAGATAATAGCTTAGGGCAAATACACTAGCAATTCCTAGGAAGATCATTCCTTAGCATGGCTAGAACGAAGATTGAAGTGCATGAAGGCACGCTCACAATGGAATTTGATGGAGAAGAGGTAAAATTTAATGTCTATGATGCGATGAAGTATTCTGATGATAACTTTTCTCTTTGCAGCATAAACATTGTTAATCCTCTCGCTCAAGAAGCCTTTGAACTAAGCAAGGAAGACAAGTTGAAGGTAGTTCCAACTAAAAACTTGATATTGGACTGCCTTGACAATAGTACATCTAAACTCAATGAAGAAATTAAAAAAATATTCCAGTCATTGGGCGCTTCAAGCCATAAGGCACTGAAAATTGAGTTGCAAACACTTCATGTGCATTTGAAATATGTATTCCTAGGAAATAAGAACACATTTCCAATCATAATCTTCTCTGAGTTGAATCCTTTAAATGCAATGAAGTTAATTTGGGTGCTGAATAAATATGAAGAGGAAGTGGATGAAACCTAACATGCCACTGTCCAGCCTAGGACAATAAACAAGGGCGCTACCTGGGAGGCAACCCAAGGTTACAGGCCTGCCCAAGCCTGTAAAGTCACAAGTAAGTTTTCTTTTAATTTTTTTAGTTTTAATTAATTTATTTGCTATTTTTGGAGCAGATTGGACCTTCTGTGCAAATTTGAAAATTTAAAGAACTGTTTTTTGAGGTAAATCATTATTTTTGTTGCTCCATAAAAAGGTAAGTTCTGTTCTACTTCATCTTATTTTCTGTTCAAATAAATAAATAAATAAATAAAATAAAAACCTAATTCTTTCTCTCTCCTATCATCTTCATCTTCTTCTTTTTTCTTTTCTTTTCTTTTCTTCACTGCATATGGCCTCCTCCCACGCCACTTCCTTTGTCACCGAAAGGTATGCCGCTGGCGCTTCAACTAGGAGTCGTCACTCGTCGTGCCACCACTAGACCACGATCCCATCAAACGTGGCGTCCAGGCCTCGCGCATGGACCGAACCAACGAATGCTCCATCCTTGCCGGTCGCGCAACCTTCCTCACTGTCGCGCATCTCCCTTTGCCGATTGCAACGTCTTCGCGCCGATTTCCAGCCCAGCCGCGCCTTCTTTGCCCATTGTGAGTCTAGCCTCACTGGTTGCCACCTCCTTGGCGCAAGTGGCTCAGTAACCATCTATTTCACGTTCACTTTTTCAGTTTCAGGCAAGATATAGTAGGAAGTGTAAATAATAAATAATAAATCCCAAGTCTTTAAATTTTATTGGTCTAGTCAAGAGTTCCTAAGATTCTATTCTTTCAAAAGGGCAATTTAATATTATATGGCATTCTAATATTTTATGTACTTGAAATTGAACTGAGGACTAACTTTATGTCTTAAGAAACACGTTTTAAATATGAAACTTGTTGAAGTGAACTTTGGTGAAATTAAGCTATTTCTGCTATCATCCTATTGCATGATAATTTGGTTCTTTGTTTTGGACAAATTAAATTTCAAATTGGTTGAGGATAGGGCTGTATTTTATTGTTTGATTTTAATTTTTGTGCTTGAGGACAAACAAAGGTGCAAATGTATAGGGGAATCTGATGATTTGTAAAATTCACAATTTTTTTCTCATTTAATTCCTTGATTCTACTGTAATTTTGATATAAATATTTAATTTTAATTTAAATTTAATTTTGGACAGATTTGTGAGAAGTAGTTTAGAAAATGAATGAAAAAGGCTGAATTAAAGGATTTTTTTTTTTATGCTAGGATGCTACAACCTTGATCAAACCTATAACCCAAGGCGATGGGAAGATAAGATAGATTTTGCCACCTAAGTAAAGATAATATCAGCTTCAAAGTTGAATCAAACTCAATCAGATTAGGATAGAGATAATATTAGAATAGAGATAAGATAGGAGTAGTAGATTTTATTTTAAACTATTAAGTTTTATCTTTTTGTGCCTATTTAAAGGCTCCTAGCATTAAACCCAGGAGAGGAGATTCTACCTCTCTTCCTCCTTTCCTCTCTTGCTGCCCTCCACCTTCTTATCCATCTTCTTTTCTTCTTCTTCTTTTGCTTAGTTGAAGGTTAAATTAAATTGAGATTTGTTCAAGTTGTGAGGTTATGCACTTCAAATCTCTTCATTATATTTTTATTTTCTGTCAATTTGTAATTTTGAGTAACAACACCTCCATTGTTGTTTTCTTGAGAATTCAAGAGGACTATTGAATCTCTTAGGAAAATAATCTATAGCTAATTAATCTAATTAAATCCGTAATTGTTTAATTGGGTTAATAACAAGTAACAATTAACATATTTAGTTTATGTTAAGAAATTGACAGATTTGATTTAAATAAATCGCGTGTTTTTATTGATCAAGTTTGGGTTTTCTCCCTTAATGTAGTTGACTAATTAAATCTACACGTGTGTTGGGGTTGTTAATTGACTAGGAATTAATTTAAACGCGAAGCGGATTAATTTATTCATAAGGAAGAATTGGTAGAATTCGCGTGTTTGACCACTATAACCAAATAATAGATAATAGCATGAATTATTTTCTAACCAATGATCATCTGCAAAACACCTAAATTTGATTACCTTCAGCTGAAAGTTTTAACTATTTATTTATTTCTCAAGTTTCAATTGCATTTTTTACTATTATTATTTTCTTTTAAATTTATTTTTATTGGCTTGCCCAAGGTACAACCATTTTCATTCTCACTTTTCATATCAAACTATTTTTTTTTATTTCAAATTGGTCATTTAAATTAAACAGAATTGAGATCTTTGTGAAATCGATACTCACTCACCCTATCTACAAGTCCTTAACAATTAAGAAAATGGAAGTAAATTTTAAATTGACGGATTCGACACCCGTCAATCTAACCTCTACTGTGATTAAAAAAATATGTTCCATAAACATTCTAAAATAAAAGAAAAAATTATATCAAAAAGTGTCTCAACTTTGATAATCCGTATATCAGCCAATTTAAATAAAAAGAATTCATATAATATATCGTCGAAAAGCTTATTTCAATAACTTTCCAATGATACTAATTTTATATTTTACAAAAAAAATATAGATCAAGATATAAATAACTAAAGATGACTATTTAAAATATATTTGGATAAAAAATAATAATAAACCTCTACATTTAAAAAAAAAAAAAAAAACTATGGCATATAAGGAATTAGACTCTAATACCAATGTTGAAAAATCCACAAATTTTCTAGGACCGAAATTAATAAACAACATACCAGTTTATCTTATATCACATAGTCCATGCGTAATAACATATTTTATACGAACCATGTATATAATTTCACAGTCTAAGAGTTACCTGGAGCTACAAGAATTCAAGTACCTGGATATTATCACATTCCACGACCGATAACCTTTTATTCTACGCGAACATAGGAGGTCACTCGATGCATACAGAAAGTAGCTCGACATCTACAAAAAAATAGCCCAACAGAAAAATAAATTGAGAACAAATTTTTTATTCTCTCATCAAACTATTTTGATAATTGGTAACCTTTTAGAAGGAGAAAGCAAAATATTCTTTTTGTTACAGAGGGGAGAGAGCACTTTTTCTCTAGCGTTAACTATAGAAATTATGAGAGAGATGGTTGGTGGGCAGTTATGCCCACTACTCACAAAGGAGCAATTACATGAGAGAAGTTTTAATTTCAAATTTTTTTTTCACTTTTTTTTAATTTATATAAAATAAATTAAAATTAAACTATTATAAATAAGATACAATCCTTTATATCGGACTTTATTTTCTTCGGCTCCATCTTAAGAGTATAATTTTTTTTCGTAATAATTTTAAACTGTTGTCAAATTTTTGCCTTAGGAGTATTAAGGTAACAATTTTATTACTGCTGCTAAAATATTGTTGTTTAAAGTCTAAAATGTAGTAGTTCTGGAATCCACATTTCTTTGTGAATTAAATTCAATTGGTTTTTAATATGATAATTTTTATTTTCTGCAAAATATTTCATAGGCATATCATTATTGGTGAATTGTGTCTATGTTTTTTTTTTTAATTGAATTCATATTTTTGTGTTTGAAATGGGTCAAATTCAAATTGAAATCGAAACTAAACCTATTGAAATTTGCATTATACCTACATATGTAAATAGGAGTATTTGAGGGTATTTCACTACAAAAAAATAGGCTATCAGTGACGGATTTTTCCGTCGCTGAAAGTAAAAAATCTGTCGCTGAAACTTTCAGCGACGGATTTGCGACGGACTCAAGTCCGTCGCTTAAAGTCATGTCGCTAATTTTTTCCGACAGATTACAATTCCGTCGGAAATATTAGCGACGGATTTCCGACGGATCTAAACTCCGTCGAAAAATTTACGACGGGTTTTCCGACGGAAAATTCAGTCGGAAAAATTTAGCGACAAAAAACGTTTGTCGCTAAATCCGTCGGAAATTCCAATTTATCCGATGAACATTCCGTCGCTAATCCGTCGGAAATAATTAGTGACGGAAATTTTCCGTCGGAAATCCGTCGGAAATATTAACACATTTGAAAAATATTTTCTCACAAATCCATCGCTAATCCGTCTCTAATATGTTAAAATTCAATCACAAAAAATAATTCCCTGTTTTTATTTAGATATTCCCTATATAATCAAATAATTTATAATTAAGAATCATATTGAATATAAATCAAATATCATTCATAATAATTATAAGTAATGTTCATAATACTTAACAATATTCAGAATATATAAAATAAATTCATAATATTTAACAATATTCATAAAATTTAAAATAAATTCATAATACTTAACAATCGTCATAAAATTTAAAATAAATCAATAATACTTAACAATGTTCATAAAACTAAAAACTACTCTATGAATTTGTTGAATCATCTGTTGAAGTGTGCTCCAGTGTCCTCTTGCATCTGTACTGGCTCATCTGTTTCATTCATAGAGAGCTGCTGGCTATGTCCTTTACCTCTAGATGATACTACTCTTCGAGGCATCTGAAAAAATAATTGTCCATTAGTTTCAATTAACAATAAAGACAAACAATAGAAAAAATAATAATTAAATATTAAATCTATGAATATATATAAAAATATGAACAATGAATTTTATCTTGGCATGTAAACTGTACTTGTGCATAGGCAAAGTTTAGAAATGTCTCTACTCCAATCTCAATTTCAGAATTAAGGAAGCCATTTTGATCTAGTCGCTCATACATCCAACTGCGATATACCGACATTATAAATATATTCTGAAATATAAACAAATTCAACTCTATTATATACTAATTTAACAAATCAAACACACTAATCAATTTAACAATACATATCAAACTAGAGTTGAATGAAGGCACGTAAAGTAAACCGACCAAGCCAAACTATACATGCTAAGCGCAGTCTCAAAAAAACAAATTTTTTAAAAGAAATTATGTTTTTAAAAATTAAAAAGCTTAATATTCAATTTTACTCTAAATTTTATGAGGAAAATTTAATCTAATTAATTTTTAATTTTTATCTAAATTATCTTATAAATTTTAATTTGACCTAAACATCAAGAAAAAAAAAAAAGAAATTGAGCACAGCAGCATCACAAAATTTAAAAATTAAAAAGCTTAATATTCAATTTTACTCTAAAGTTTATGAGGAAAGTTTAATCTAATTAATTTTTAATTTTTATCTAAATTATCTTATAAATTTTAATTTAACTTAAACATCAAGAAAAAAAAAATTGAGCACAGCAGCATCACAAAATTTTGTAAAACAAATTATGTTTTTAAAAATTAAAAAGCTTAATATAATCTAATTAATTTTTAATTTTTATCTAAATTATCTTATAAATTTTAATTTAACCTAAACATCAAGAAAAAAAAAAAAGAAATTCAGCACAACAGCATCACAAAATTTTTTTAAAAAAATTATGTTTTTAAAAATTAAAAAGCTTAATATTCAATTTTACTCTTAAGTTATGATGAAAGTTTAATCCAATTAATTTTTAATTTTGATCTAAATTATCTTATAAATTTTAATTTAACCTAAACATCAAGAAAAAAAAAAAAAAGAAATTCAGCACAGCAGCATCACAAAATTTAAAAATTAAAAAGCTTAATATTCAATTTTACTTTAAAGTTTATGAGGAAAGTTTAATCTAATTAATTTTTAATTTTTATCTAAATTATCTTATAAATTTTAATTTAACCTAAACATCAAGAAAAAAAAAAAAGAAATTCAGCACAGCAGCATCACAAAATTTTTTAAAAAAAATTATGTTTTTAAAAATTAAAAAGCTTAATATTCAATTTTACTCTTAAGTTTATGATGAAAGTTTAATCTAATTAATTTTTAATTTTTATCTAAATTATCTTATAAATTTTAATTTAACCTAAACATCAAAAAAAAAAAAAAAAAAGAAATTGAGCACAGCAGCATCACAAAATTTTGTAAAAGAAATTATGTTTTTAAAAATTAAAAAGCTTAATATTCAATTTTACTCTTAAGTTTATGATGAAAGTTTAATCTAATTAATTTTTAATTTTTATCTAAATTATCTTATAAATTTTAATTTAACCTAAACATCAAGAAAAAAAAAAAAAGAAATTCAGCACAGCAGCATCACAAAATTTTTTTAAAAAAATTATGTTTTTAAAAATTAAAAAGCTTAATATTCAATTTTACTCTTAAGTTTATGATGAAAGTTTAATCTAATTAATTTTTAATTTTTATCTAAATTATCTTATAAATTTTAATTTAACCTAAACATCAAGAAAAAAAAAAAGAAATTCAGCACAACAGCATCACAAAATTTTTTTAAAAAAATTATGTTTTTAAAAATTAAAAAGCTTAATGTTCAATTTTACTCTTAAGTTTATGATGAAAGTTTAATCTAATTAATTTTTAATTTTTATCTAAATTATCTTATAAATTTTAATTTAACCTAAACATCAAAAAAAAAAAAAAGAAATTGAGCACAGCAGCATCACAAAAGTTTTTAAAAGAAATTATGTTTTTAAAAATTAAAAAGCTTAATATTCAATTTTACTCTTAATTTTACAAGGAAAGTTATTATGAACAATTCACAAAGCAATTCACAGTAATTCACAAACTTATTATGAGCAATTCACAAAGTAATTCACAGCAATTCACAAAGCAATTCACAAACTTATTATGAGCAATTCACAAAGCAATTCACAAAGCAATTCACAGCAATTCACAAAGCAATTCACTAACTTATTATGAGCAATTCACAAAACAATTCACTAACTTATTATGATTACCCATATTCCACAAAGCAATTCACTAACTTACAAGAACTTATCTTGCACTTTTGTCCAGATTAAGCTTAAAAGTTCTGTTAATGTTATAAATGAAGTGTACCAAATCCTAAAGATTCAATATCTATGGATTTCTCATACCCAAAAACAAAAAAAATCTAAAATCAATCCAGAGAGTAAGGACAGGTTTTGTCCAAAAGAGAGCAATTATTTCCCCATCCCCCTTTCAATTTCGCACAACAAATTTGAAAAAAAAAAGAGAGATCAAACCTGGTTGCAGTCGAGCGATGGACGAAGCAGACTGTCGCTAATCCGTCGCTAATCCGTCAGAAATTTAAACATAAAGTATTCGTTGCTGATCCGTCGCTAATTCCGTTGCTAAATTTTTTTTTTCCGACGAAAGTAAATTCTGTCGCTAAATCCGTCACTGATACATTGTTTTTTTGTAGTGTTTTTAGGTAGTTAAAATGCTTATTCTTTCCTTAACTTTTTTATTAATAAAAATTATAGATGAAATTACCACTAATTTGAATTGATTTAAAACTCAAGAATTTAAGTGTTCGATTTTAAAAATATATATATAGTTTCATTAATCATGCTAAACTTAAAAACATGTAATTTACCCTTAAAAAAGCAATAATAAAAAGAGTTTATAAATAAGATCTATCCAAAAATAGTATTACTCAAAAGTATTTTCCAAAACACTTAAAATAATTTTCTCGTTATTTTTATTACTCTCTTTTTAAGAAATAATTTCAAAAATAAATTTTTTCTATTTTTCTTTAGAGCTACAAGCTCCGAATTACTCAAAACTCTCATAGAACACTTAAATCTTAAGGAATTTTGCTCACCGATTGCTCCTTGATGCTTGTTGCATTTCATCCCTCGCCCATGACAGCTTCTCCCATAAAATAGACCTTTGATGGTTTCCATTTAATGGTCATTGAATTTTGCATTTTGTTTTTCTAATCAATGCTCAAAACCATGATGGCGGGCTCTTCACGTTAGAGATGCCCACGCAATAATTCTCTCTCAATACTTTATAGATTCGGACAGTGAATAGTATCACCCGAAAAATACATAAAATTTTTAATATTTATAAATAATACTATTTAAATTATATTTAAATAATTAATTTAAAATTAAAATAAATTTATTAAAATAATAAAAAAGTTAAATGAAAAATCAATTTATGGATTTTACTTCATAATATTATTAAAAAAGATGAGAATTTACGAGTAGATTATCATGATTTGGTTTTGCTCAAAATGAGCAAGGGTGAGGCTGATTAAATGAATAAAATAGTGAAAAAAATGTCTAAATATGAAAATTTTATTTGATTAATATTCAAATAGCAAAAGATGTGGGAAAAAGGTAGAAATTTGGATATTTTATTTAGAAATGATGTGGACTCTTATATTAAAGTCATATGGTTCAATACTAGCCATTAAAAACAAAAAGAAAAACTAGAAAATTCCAAAGTGAAACTCATCTTCTTCTTTCGGTGAAGAATGGCCAAAGCTCTTGGAGAATGTTTCTTCCATTTTCTTTTTTGTTTTCATCATTGAATTTATTTAAGTTTCCATCCAAGAATAATTCCCTATCTTATCCAAATCTCACGTCTAGGTAAAATTCAGGAAGGGAGGGAGAAATTAAGGAAGAAATTCAAGGTTAGAAGAAGAGTGAATATTAATCGAGTATAAAAATTTTAAAGATATGTTAAAGATTTAATTTGTAAATATTTATTTATCATGTTTAAAAGAAAAATTGAATTTATTTAGTTTATTTTTTTTATGATCGGTGAAGAGCAAGAAGAAAGAAAATTCAAAGTTCAAAAGGAAAAGGAAAGGAAAAGTAAGAAGGAAGAAGGAAAGGAAGGATAATGAGTATTTTGAATAAAAGATGTTTTTAGTCAATTTTGCTTAAATAATTTTTAACTTTTAAATTATATTTAATATTAATTTTTTTTCTATTTTGATAAAGTTAAATCAAGTAAATAATATTTAAATTATAATGGATATTTTAAGTTAGAATAAATGAAGAAATTAACAAAATAGAAATTTTGGTACCAATATATTAATTGGCCAAAATTCAAGCCAAAGACTAAAATGAAATTCTGTTATTTCTTCTTGATAAAATTGTAAATTTAGCTAAGACTAATTATGAAAATTATTTTGATTAAAAATTAAAGGAATAAAATATTGTCATCTTTGCATATTAAAAAAATTATAAATTGGACTAAAATAAAAAAAATTGGAATTCTTTAGACTAAGATGAAATTTCAAAAGAAAAGAAAAAGTGAGATGGTTGAATTGTCAAGAACTTAAAAAATGAAAATTAAATACAAGTATTTTAAACTAATATAGTGTAAATTGCAAGGGATTTGAACAATATTAAAAGTATTGAGATTAAATTGAAATTTATTCAAATTAGAAAGGTTTATTAAGTATCAGATTAAAATGAAATTTGAATTGCTAGAATGAAATTTATTGGGATACAAATTAAATATTGATGAATTATTAAGGAATAAATGGTAAATTGTAATAGAGGATAAAGTAGAATAAAATAATTGAGTAAATAATAAATAATTAATTTATGAATAAAATGATGGATAATGAAACTTTTGAATCAAATGAAAATTTTAAGAATTATAATTATAATTTACGAAGTTCACTGTAATAATGTGTGAGTTGTTATAAGAAATTTCAATAAATTTATGAGGTGGGAAAAGTATTAAGTAAAATTTTAATTTCACATGGATAAGAATAGAAGTTAATTTAATAGGTTATTATTTATTTATATGAAATTGTGTATAAGATAGTTTTTAAAGTTATTATTTATTTGAAGGAGAATATGTGGAAATCATATGCTTGAAATATATTAAAATTTTATTAATTGTATATATAATTATTTAAATGAAGTGAATAAAATAAGTAAATAATATAAAAATACAGTGATATATAATTTTTTATTCTAATTATTTTGATAGAAATTTCGACTAAATATAAAAATGTGACATATTGCGTTATACTTATTTTTATTTTAAAGTTATAATAAAGTATTTCACATGTATAATTGATATATCTTAGATTTAATTTTCAAGTCATACAATTTTTTAATACTATAGGCTTTATAATTATAGATTTTTTTCTTTAACTAATTTAACAATTACATTTAAATTATAGTTTTTTATGTGCTTTGCATTTATCATATTCATTATAAAATTATTTATTTTTAATAATTTTAAATATCACTAAAAAATGAAATTATATTAATATTATTTACGAATATAATAATATTTTAAAATAATAGATGAAATCAGAAAAAAAATTTTAGATCAGAACCATTCTTTTCAATCTTATAGTAATACTTAACTTTGTTTTCTTGCTCGAATTTTTTTCAATAATGAGAACTATTTTCTCAAATTCATTGTTTCTAAAAGTATTATGAAGTAGAACAACTTATTTTCTTTCCCTTTAAAATGGTGATGGTACAAGATTCTCTTAGTACAAAGAATTTTTCTTTGTACTTCACTTCCTATCCAAAAAGCACTTAAATCTTAGAGCAATGTAGCTCCAATCTCTATTAAATTTTTATAAAAAGAATAAAAGAATAATTTTTTTGAGTATTTATATATAAGAGTGGTAAAAAATAAAGATTGATATAAAAATAATGATAAAATAATATTATCTTAAAATATGATTCAACTAATCTAATTTAGAGATTAAATAAATTATAAAAATTATAATCAATAAATGTTATTATATTTTATGATTAGACTTTAATAAAAAATTAATTAATTAAAATTTTAAATAAGAATAAATTACCTATTTTTTTAATCAATCAAAATAAAAGTAATTTATAATAATTGTAATTGTGAGTATTTGAAGCAATTTTATTATTTGCTCCTCTCACTCTTATATATAGTATATGAAAAATAATAATAATAAAAAATATATAAATTTATTAACAATAATAATTTAATTAAATAAATATTTAAAATAGTTACTATCGTGTTCTTATATTTTAACCAAATTAATTAAATTATTTTTACAGTTTTAGAATTGTATTAAAATATTTCTATTGTTTGATTCTGATAATTCTACAGGACATCCATCAATTTTTCTTTCGTTTTTTAGAGTTAATTTTCTAATTCAAGGTGAGAGTATTTATTTTTATACCCATATTACCCTCTTTATGAAAAATAAAACTCGCCCTTCTTCCACTCTTCTTTCCTCATATCTTCTCACTATTTCTCTGTCTCTGGTAAAAACTTCAAAATGAAAGATTGAATCTTAACCTTCGGTCTCCTTTTGCTAGCTGCTAATTACTTGAAAGCTTGATAATTCCCTGTGTCCCTTTTTTTACGACTTAACTCCATTTTAGTTTGGTTTGTCATCATGTTTTCCAAAGTAGATGTTTTGTTATCACAAGTCCTGCAGGAGACTGGTGGAAAGAAATGGTGAGAATAGTAGGAGACTGGAGGTTGAGATTCAATTTTCCATTTTGAAGTTTTTATCGGAGACAAAGAAATAGCGGGAAAAAATGGCGAGTGAGGAGAGTGAAAGAGGAGTGGGTTTTATTTTTCAGGATAATTTGGGTATAAAAATAAGTTCTTTCACCTTTAATAAGAAGATTAACTCTAAAACGAAACAAAAATTAACGGATGTCCTGTCAAATTAACAGAATCAAATTATAAGAATATTTTAACATAATTTTAAAACTGCAAGAATAATTTAATTAGTTTGGTCAAAATATGGGAACAAGATAATAATTATCCCCAAATATTTAATAAATAATTTTTATTTTATTTCTAAATATAATATATTATAAAATTTTGATTATTAATATAAGATACGAATTTTTATATTTTTATATATGAATTTTTTGTTTAATTCATTATTTAAGAAAAACTAATTTAACTTACGATAATATCCCAATAAATAAACTTTAAATGCTAAAAAATATTTTCTATTATAAAATTTAATCAAGAATTTATTCCATCAATTTAAATTTAAATAGACTACTAATACAATTAAATAATTAAATTAAAAATTTTTAAATAACCATAAATTGTAATTATTTTTAAAAAAAATTTAGTTTAACTTATGATAAAATTTTAATAAAAATAATTTAAATATTAAGACAATTATTATAATTTAAATGGAAAGATTTCTTAATTTGAATTTAAATAAAATACTAATATCATTAAATAATTAAATTAAAAAATTTTCAATAACAATAAAATTATAATTAACAAAATATAATAAGAATAATTTAGAAAGTCTCAATATTCTCCCTCTTCCCATTTTTACATATATAGTGTATAGATAAGGGTCGAAATATAAATAAAAATATAAGATCACTAAAAAAGTAGATCTATTTGAATTGTGAATAAAAAGTATGAAATTAAAATGTGAACAAATAAAATAGTAATATGATTAAATTATTTCAATCTATTTGTTATATGATTTATTGATATTTATTTAATTTATAATTATGAATTAAATTATATTTAAATGTTTTATTTAAGAAAAGTTAAGCACTACTAAACATTATAATTAGCATATTAAAATTTTATTTTCCTTATGAAAGTTATAGATAAAGATGAACAGTAGATCTATATCTACATCAACTACTTCAAAGTTATATCAATTTGTAACGATCCGAAAATCGGATCGCTACCGGCGCTAGGATCCAGATCGGCTTAAGGCCGCCGGGACCCGTAGCAAGCCTGACATGTAACCTGTAAACCTGTTTAATCCCATACATGATCTTAATGTTTATATTGGAACAATTGGTACTCACTCTCACCAGACTATTCCCTTAAAGTGGGAGGTCAAGGGTTCAAGTAGTGGGGGAGGCGACCTAATTTCCAAAGGGAAATTTGGGCGAAATCCACTTGGGGAAGGATGCGATGCGAGAACCCAAGGGGACAAATCCTGCCAGGAACCTGTGAGGGTGAATGGATGTTAAGAGCTGTTCACGACGTCAGTGGAAAGCCCGAGGTGGCACGAGGCCAGGCGAGGGATAGCCCTGGGCCGTGAACGGTAACAATGCCGGTGAAAGGGTCGGGCTGTTACACAATCTCTTTGGGTATATTATAAAATTTTGTGTAAATATGATTGGTACATAATAGTTAGATACTTGTGTGGATCCCATAAGTCTTGAAAGAGTTTGATTTTGATAATACCAAAATTTAATGAATCATGTTTATCTAACCAATTTTAGTGTTAAAAGCAGAATATCTGGAAAGCATTTAAAAGAACAAGGAAATTCTCTATAACGGAAAGAAAGAAGATTCATTTGGTAACACAAAATGAATCAAAGAAAGAAGAAGTGAAGAAAGGTATCTTTAGAATTTATTGTAAAAGAGTGAGTGAGTTGATATGCCAATGATGAAATTATATATCTCATTTCATTTCTTGGAAAGCAAAGAAAATATTTTCAGTTATTTTTCTAAACTATCTTGAAAGGCTAAAATTAGCCATCTAATTTTAATTATAGTTTAAATTTAGAATTTAGATATTTAATTTCTATCTATACTTATTTAGTTAACTACTGTCAGTATGCAAATCTAACTAATTTCAATCTGCGCAAATTTCAACATTTTAACAATTAGTTTTTTAAAAATTATTACTATTGAGCATCTCTGCAGTTAAGGAAGAAAAGTTTTTCAGATATTTATTTAAGAGATTAAGCCTCTTCATAAATGGGTAGTGAAAGCATTGAATTCCTAAGAGCATTTGAAACCTTTGTGTTAAAACCTTTTCATTCACACATTTATTTTTCATTATCAAATCTTCTCTCTCTCTTTTCTTAATAGGATTTCTGTTGTATCTGATAAGAGTTGTTGAGAGTGCTTTTCTTCTAAATCAAAACCTATATAAGATTGATTAAGTGTGTGATTGCTTAAGTGCTACAAGCACCTGGAAAGCTTGCTGTTGTATGAAAGGTTGTTCTTTTGCCTGTTAAAAGAGGTTTAGTGGAATGAAGACTCAAGGAAGGACCTTGGGAGAGTGGATGTAGACTATGTTTATTGAACTACTATAAAATCTATGTATTTGATCTTTTATCCTTAATCTCTTTACTTTTAAGTTCTCTTCATTAATCGGAGACATATGTATGCAAGTTTGAATTACTGTTGATAAGAGTTTGATAAAATTAGCTTGCTATTTTTATCTCTGCTTTTCATTAATTGCACTTGTTGAATACTAGTGTTGTAACGACCCGAAAATCGGATCGCTACCGGCGCTAGGATCCAGATCGGCTTAAGGCCGCCGGGACCCGTAGCAAGCCTGACATATAGCCTGTAAACCTGTATAATCCCATACATTACCAACAACATACATAAAAATTAAAACTTTTCTTTCCATTCATACACCAAACTCAACCTGTGCATGCACTGTACATAACATAATCATAAACATTGATCCCTCTGTGGGATTCAACAGTGCCCCCAAATGGGTGACATAACCTGTGTTGAGTTGGTTTACATAAACATCATAAAAATCTCTAAGATCATGTATTAAAAGGGATAACAACAATCTATGGTCAAGCACACCTCTAACATCCATAAACATCATCTCATTACATATCTAAACTATACTTTTTACATTACATCATAATCATTTATCATGTCCACACTAGCTATTACATAAACAAAACTTCGCTATTCTATTCGGACTCCTGCTCTATCCTGTACCTACAAGCCTGGGGGTAAAGGGAGAGGGGTGAGCTAAAAGCCCAGTGAGTAGAACCATAAAAACATATTAACACTATGCTCCAATGAAATGCATCATAACACAGACAATTCACATAAGGGTTGGGTGAACTTGTCACCAATTAGTCCAAGCTAACTCTGTGCCAGGCCGTAGCATGGGGTCCTGGTCTTCCTGTCATAACATACATTACTTACCATTGCCCCAGGGCCTCCTCTGGGCTCCTGGTCTTCGAGTCCCATAACCGTGCCAGGCCGTAGAATGGGGTCCTGGTCTTTCCTTACTCTGTGCCAGGCCGTAGAATGGGGTCCTGGTCTTCCTGTCATGGACTAATTGGGTCATCCAATATTCACCCACATCAACAACAATCGATGCAATGCGGCATATTCGTGAAAACTAATGCAATCATCCTATTGCATAATCATGATGCATGAAACATGATAAAACATTTAATTTCTCAATTTAAAAGATTAAGTTTAGTTCCACTCACCTCTGGCTGACTCTGACAACACCGAAGCAGCTGAACTCACTGCTGGGGTCCTCGGTTCCTCGGGTCCGAACCTACACAGGTGGACTCAAATGAGGGACCAAACATACTAGAACATATCTCTAAACTACTCCCCAAAAACCCCCTAAAACATCATGAAACAACCATAGAAAAACATGCAAAGGAGGCCTGGACAGGGCACTTTCGGCGGCAGGTTCGGCGGCCGAAAGTCTCTCCAGAGCCGAAAGTCAGGCAGGTTCGGCGGCACCTTCGGCGGCCGAAACTCCCAGACAGAGACGAAACTCATGCATGTTCGGCGGCACTTTCGGCGGCCGAAATTGCCAGACAGAGACGAAAGTCTCCTTTCGGGGGCAGGCTTCGGCAGCCGAAAGGCTTGCCTCCCCAGCCATGTTCGGCGGCCGAAAGTCCTTCGGCTGCCGAACCTGGTTTCTGCCAAAGGGCAGAAACTTGGCTCCTTTTGCACATTTCGCCTCCAAACCTTCCAAACATGCATCAAACCCTATTCTACAACATACAAACACAAGCATACATGTTCCTAGGGGCCTCAAACCATCATAAACCCCATCTACAACACATCAAGCATCCACATTGCTCAAGAACGTACATTAAACCCATAAACATAACTATAACCTAAACATGCATTCTACCCCCATAGATCTGCTTAAAACTTACTTAAAACATGCAATGAGCTTAAGATCGGCTCTTACCTCTTGAAGATCGAGAGAGAGACGACCTAAAACTCGGAGGTGGGAGAGATTGGGTTCTTGAACCTCCAAGCTCCAAAACTTTGCTCAAAAGCTCAAATCTTCAAAACAAAGTTAAAACAAATGAAAATCTCGAAAGATCTAGAGGAAAATCATCAAAGATTGGTGAGGGACGGCGGAGAGCTCACCTTGGCCGAAAATGGGGAAAAAGCTCGCCCGTTTTCGGCTAAGGGACCCTTTTATAGTGGCTGGCCAGGCCACGTTCGGGGGCCGAATGTGCCTCCGCATGCATGCCATGTTCGGCGGCCGAACCTGGACTTCCCTCACTTATGCCTTCGGGGGCCTAAAGCACTCCCGAAGTGCATGCATGTTCGGCGGCCGAACCTGAGTTTTCCTCCAATGCTATTTTCATGCAAAAACTCATTTTCTTTCATGCTTAAAACATAAGACACATTAAAACATTTTATAAAAACATGGTTCTACCCTTCTAGAGGTCTCCGACACCCGAAATTCCACCGGACGGTAGGAATTCCGATACTGGAGTCTAGCCGGGTATTACATTCTCCCCCCTTAAGAACATTCGTCCCCGAATGTTCCTCAACTAGCACATGCAAGGCATACAACATAACATACACATAAAACTCATAAGAAACTAACCTTGGAAAAGATAAGGGTACTGCTGGAGCATGGACTCCCGTGTCTCCCAGGTGCATTCTTCCATATTGTGGTGGTTCCAAAGGACTTTCACCATCGGGATTTCCTTGTTCCTTAGCTTTCTGATCTGGGTGTCTATGATCCGTACTGGCTGTTCAACATAGGTGAGATCTTCTTGGATCTCCACATCAGGCTCACTAAGAACTTTGCTCGGATCTGACACGAACTTCCTCAACATTAAAACATGGAAAACCGGATGGATTCTTCCCATTGAAGCAGGTAAATCCAGCTTGTACGATACATTTCCAATCTTTTGCAAGACTTCAAAGGGTCCGATGTACCGCGGAGCCAGCTTACCTTTCTTCCCAAACCGAACCACTCCTTTCATTGGAGACACCTTGAGCAATACCAGATCCCCCTCCTGGAACTCTACTAGTCTTCTGCGGATGTCTGCATAACTCTTCTGTCTGCTTGCAGCAGTCTTGATTCTTTCTCTGATTAAGGGTACCACCCTGCTGGTGATCTCTACTAGCTCAGGCCCTACCAAGGCCTTTTCTCCAACTTCTTCCCAGCAAACAGGTGATCTGCACTTCCTTCCATATAAAGCTTCATATGGAGCCATCCCGATGCTAGCATGATGGCTGTTATTGTAGGCAAACTCCACCAAAGGTAGATGCTGCCTCCAAGAACCGCCAAAGTCCAGCACACACATTCTTAGCATATCTTCTATGGTCTGGATGGTCCTCTCTGATTGTCTTTCTGTCTGAGGATGGAAAGCAGTGCTAAAATCCAACCTGGTACCCATGGCATCCTGCAAACTCCGCCAAAACCTGGAGGTGAACTGGGGTCCTCTATCTGACACTATCGAAACAGGAACCCCATGCAGCCTTACGATCTCATCAACATACACCTGTGCCAACTTGTCCACAGAATAGCCACTCCTAACAGGGATGAAGTGAGTAGATTTGGTGAGTCTGTCCACAATCACCCATATGGAGTCCAATCTGTTGGACGTCGCCGGTAACCCTACTACAAAGTCCATAGCTATATTCTCCCATTTCCACTCTGGAATAGTTAGTGGGTTAAGCATTCCAGCCGGCTTCTGATGTTCCAACTTCACCCTCTGACATACTTCGCAGGCTGACACAAACTGTGCCACTTCTCTCTTCATAGCTGGCCACCAATAAACTTTCTTCAGATCCTGATACATCTTGGTGGCTCCGGGGTGAATGCTGTATCTTGCATTATGAGCCTGTCTCATAATGTCTCCTTTTAGCCCTATGTCATCTGGTACACATAAATGACTCCCATAGCGGAGGATCCCCTTGTTGTCGAATCTAAACTCACTGTCTTTGCCTGACTGAACAGTCCTGGCAATCTTCACTAACTCTGGGTCCTCATGCTGTTTCTGAGCCACCTGCTCCAGAAACATGGGTGTCACTTTCATCTGAGCAACCAAAGCACCTGTACCAGACAACTCCAACTGTAGACCTTCATCAACGAGCTTGTAAAACTCCTTCACCACTGGTCTCCTCTCTGCCGTGATGTGGGATAGACTGCCTAGTGACTTCCGGCTTAGGGCGTTTGCCACAACATTCGCCTTACCCGGATGGTACTGAATCTTGCAATCATAGTCACTCAGCAGCTCTACCCATCTTCTCTGTCTCAAGTTCAAATCTCTTTGACTCAGGATGTACTGTAGGCTTTTATGATCTGTGAAGATCTCACATTTAACCCCATAGAGGTAGTGCCTCCACATCTTGAGTGCAAAGATTACTGCTGCCATCTCCAGGTCATGTGTGGGGTAATTCAACTCATGCTTCTTTAGCTGCCTAGAAGCATAAGCAATCACCCTTTCATTCTGCATTAGCACACAACCTAATCCCACTCGGGATGCATCACAGAACACTGTGAAGTCCTCATTGCTAGCTGGCAGAGCTAGCACTGGTGCTGAAGTCAACCTCTTCTTAAGCTCTTCAAAACTCTCTTCGCACTGGTCGGTCCACACAAACTTCTGATTCTTCCTGGTTAACCTGGTCAGAGGAGCTGCAATCTTTGAGAAGTCCTGGACGAACCTCCTGTAGTAACCTGCTAAATCCAAGAAACTTCTAATCTCTATCACTGAAGTGGGTCTAGGCCAGTTAGCCACAGCTTCTACCTTCTTGGGGTCCACCTCTATTCCATTTCCTGATACTACATGCCCCAAGAATGAAATGCTCCTCAGCCAGAACTCACACTTAGAGAACTTGGCATACAAGCCATGTTCCCTCAAGGTCTGCAGAACCAACCTCAGATGATGGGCATGCTCCTCTGCATTCCTAGAAAACACTAAGATATCATCTATGAAGACAATAACAAAGTGATCCAGGTATTGGCTAAACACTCTGTTCATGAGGTCCATGAATGCTGCAGGGGCGTTGGTTAACCCGAACGGCATTACAAGGAACTCAAAATGCCCATATCTGGTCCTGAAAGCTGTCTTTGGTACGTCTTCTTCTCTGATCCTCAGCTGATGGTACCCCGATCTCAGATCTATTTTAGAGAAATAACCCGCCCCTGCTAGCTGGTTGAATAGATCGTCGATCCTTGGCAATGGATACTTGTTCTTGGTAGTGACTTTGTTCAACTGCCTGTAGTCGATACAAAGTCTAAGGGATCCATCCTTCTTTCTCACAAACAAAACTGGAGCACCCCAGGGTGAGGTACTCGGTCGGATGAAGCCCTTGTCTACCAGTTCCTGTAACTGCTCCTTTAACTCTTTCAATTCTGCTGGTGCCATCCTGTAAGGAGGGATAGAGATCGGTCGGGTTCCAGGCATCAGTTCTATCTCGAACTCTATCTCCCTAGCAGGTGGTAAACCTGGCAGCTCGTTTGGGAACACATCTAAGAACTCTCTAACCACTGGCACCGAGGCGGGCTCTCTAACCTGACTGTGAAGCTCTCTCACATGAGCCAAATACCCCTGACATCCCCTCCTGAGCAACCTACGAGCCTGAAGAGCTGATATCAGACCTCTAGGTGTACCCCTTCTGTCTCCTCTGAAGACAACCTCAGACCCATCCTGACCTCTGAACTTGACTACCTTGTCCCTGCAGTCCAAGGTAGCACCATGGGTAGATAACCAGTCCATCCCTAGAATGACGTCAAAATCTGTCAAATCTAGAACCACTAGGTTGGCGGACAAGGATCTTCCCTCAACAAACACAGGACTACACTGGCAGACTGACTCTGCCACTGATGGATCACACTTGGGTCCACTGACCTAGGGAGGACACTCTAACTCAGAGATCATCAACCCCAACCTCTGGACGGCTCTCGGAGCAATAAAAGAATGAGATGCACCAGGGTCCATCAAGGCATACACATCTGAACAACCAATGACTAAGTTACTTGCCACCACGGTGTTAGATGCATCTGCCTCCTGCTGTGTCATTGTGAAGATCCGTGCTGGAGCTGATGGACCTTCACCTCTGAAACCCGCTGAAGAAGAGGCTGCCCCTCTCCCTCTGCCTCTGCCACTGGCCTGAGTCATGGCTGGAGCTGCTGGCTGCGCTACACTGCCTGAAGCTGTTTGCTGGGACTGAGCCATCAGGATTGCTCTTGGACATTCTCGAGCCATATGCCCCTCCTGACCACATCTGAAACAGGCGTTCGTCCCAAACCGACATACTCCCTTGTGTGGCCTACCACACCTCGCACAAACTGCATTATCCGCACCAGAGCTTGAGCCACTTCCAAATCCCAGACTAGACTTAACCTTGTTCCAGAACTTGTTCTTCTTACCCTTGGGCTTACCCCATCTCTTGCTGCCTGAAGCTGCTGCACTCACGGTAGAGGGATCTAACCTTCCCCCACCCGGAGTTTTAGAACCAGAAGACTGTGCCACTGTCTGCTTAACTGTTCCCTGAACGATGGCATTGGCCTCCATTTTCCTGGCCATATCTACTATGGCATGGAAGCTCTCCCTGTCCACGGACTGAATCAAGGAGCAATACCTGGAATGAAGTTTCATGACATACCTCCTTGACCTCTTCGAATCTGTATCCAGACTCTGCCCAGCAAAAGGCAACAGCTCCAAGAATCTGTCAGTATACTCCTCTACACTCATATCATCAGTCTGCCTCAACTGCTCGAACTCTATCATCTTCAGCTCTCTTGAACTATCGGGAAAAGCCCATCCTGCAAACTCGTTTGCAAACTCCTCCCAAGACATGCTGTCCACTCTCGGGTTCACATAATTCTTGAACCACTCTCGTGCCTTCTTGCACTTAAGCGTGAACCCAGCCATCTGTATGGCTCTACTGTCATCAGCCCCAATCTCATCTGTGATCACCTTAACCCTTTCAAGGTACACAAACGGGTCATCCCCTTTTTCATACTGAGGAGCACCCAGTTTCATGTAGTCAGTCATCTTAACCTTGCTCCCATTGGCTGAGCTAGGTCTAGAAGGTTGAGCAACTGGGGCTGCTAGTTCTGTAGGTGGTGGAGGTGGTGCAACATTTTCTGAGGTAGGGTTTGCTGGATTTGGATAGTAGGGTGGAGGTGGATACATTGGGTACTGTGAGTATGGTGGGTAGGGCATGTGTGTGGGATAAGGGGTAAAGCTAGGGTAATCCGATGTACCTCCCATCGAATACCCGGGGTGTTGTGAGAAGTGTGGGTAGTGGGGTGGCTGAACAAATCTCGAGGCCTGAGTGCCTCCTTGGGACTCTCCCATACCTTCCTCTGACATGCTAACTCCCAGACTGCCATCCCTCCTCTGCTCTACATCCATATCATCCCCCATGCCCTCTGACATTCCTCCCTAAACTGCTCCCCTCACTGATCTGCTTCTACCCTGATCCAGAGACCTCCTAGGGTCTCTTGCTGCTCTTTCTCTGTTAGACCTACTCGACATTGCCCCAGGCAATGCTGGAGGACGGGTGTTCATGCCCTCATCCTCAGGTGGCACTCCAGTCAATCGTGCAGATCGACGAGTTCCTCTCATCTTGTTTTCTGAAAAACCGCACATAACAAACAAACATTAGCACCATATGGTTCATGTGGGAACACATGAACCCACATCACATACATCACATATCATAGCATATCATTAATGCACATGCATATTATCATGGCATTTCACATCATCATACAAGACAGGACTCCACATCCTATCCTAGTGGACATGATCTTTCCTATTGTGCTTGACCTTCTATAACATCTATGAGCCCGACACTCTAGGTCCGACCATATGAACCTAGGGCTCTGATACCACTTTGTAACGACCCGAAAATCGGACCGCTACCGGCGCTAGGATCCAGATCGGCTTAAGGCCGCCGGGACCCGTAGCAAGCCTGACATATAACCTGTAAACCTGTATAATCCCATACATGATCAACAACATACATAAAAATTAAAACTTTTCTTTCCATTCATACACCAAACTCAACCTGTGCATGCACTGTACATAACATAATCATAAACATTGATCCCTCTGTGGGATTCAACAGTGCCCCCAAATGGGTGACATAACCTGTGTTAAGTTGGTTTATATAAACATCATAAAAATCTCTAAGATCATGTATTAAAAGGGATAACAACAATCTATGGTCAAGCACACCTCTAACATCCATAAACATCATCTCATTACATATCTAAACTATACTTTTTACATTACATCATAATCATTTATCATGTCCACACTAGCTATTACATAAACAAAACTTCACTATTCTATCCGGATTCCTACTCTATCCTCTACCTGCAAGCCTGGGGGTAAAGGGAGAGGGGTGAGCTAAAAGCCCAGTGAGTAGAACCATAAAAATATATTAACACTATGCTCCAATGAAATGCATCATAACACAGACAATTCACATAAGGGTTGGGAGAACT
Source organism: Manihot esculenta (assembly GCF_001659605.2). Classification (NCBI taxonomy): domain Eukaryota; kingdom Viridiplantae; phylum Streptophyta; class Magnoliopsida; order Malpighiales; family Euphorbiaceae; genus Manihot; species Manihot esculenta. The sequence goes on from NC_035172.2 coordinate 20,482,368, forward strand.
TGTCACCAATTAGTCCAAGCTAACTGTGTGCCAGGCCGTAGCATGGGGTCCTGGTCTTCCTGTCATAACATACATTACTTACCATTGCCCCAGGGCCTCCTCTGGGCTCCTGGTCTTCGAGTCCCATAACCGTGTCAGGCCGTAGAATGGGGTCCTGGTCTTTGCTTACTCTGTGCCAGGCCGTGGAATGGGGTCCTGGTCTTCCTGTCATGGACTAATTGGGTCATCCAATATTCACCCACATCAACAACAATCGATGCAATGCGGCATATTCGTGAAAACTAATGCAATCATCCTATTGCATAATCATGATGCATGAAACATGATAAAACATTTAATTTCTCAATTTAAAAGATTAAGTTTAGTTCCACTCACCTCTGGCTGACTCTTACAACACCGAAGCAGCTGAACTCACTGCTGGGGTCCTTGGTTCCTGGGGTCCAAACCTACACAGGTGGACTCAAATGAGGGACCAAACATACTAGAACATATCTCTAAACTACTCCCCAAAAACCCCCTAAAACATCATGAAACAACCATAGAAAAACATGTAAAGGAGGCCTGGACAGGGCACTTTCGGCGGTAGGTTCGGCGGCCGAAAGTCCCTCCAGAGTCGAAAGTCAGGCAGGTTCGGCGGCACCTTCGGCGGCCGAAACTCCCAGACAGAGACGAAACTCATGCATGTTCGGCGGCACTTTCGGCGGCCAAAACTGCCAGACAGAGACGAAAGTCTCCTTTCGGGGGTAGGCTTCGGCAGCCGAAAGGCTTGCCTCCCCAGCCATGTTCGGCGGCCGAAAGTCCTTTGGCTGCCGAACCTGGTTTCTGCCAAAGGGCAGAAACTTGGCTCCTTTTGCACATTTCGCCTCCAAACCTTCTAAACATGCATCAAACCCTATTCTACAACACACAAACACAAGCATACATGTTCCTAGGGGCCTCAAACCATCATAAACCCCATCTAGAACACATCAAGCATCCACATTGCTCAAGAACGTACATTAAACCCATAAACATAACTATAACCTAAACATGCATTCTACCCCCATAGATCTGCTTAAAACTTACTTAAAACATGCAATGAGCTTAAGATCGGCTCTTACCTCTTGAAGATCGAGAGAGAGACGACCTAAAACTCGGAGGTGGGAGAGATTGGGTTCTTGAACCTCCAAGCTCCAAAACTTTGCTAAAAAGCTCAAATCTTCAAAACAAAGTTAAAACAAATGAAAATCTTGAAAGATCTAGAGGAAAATCATCAAAGATTGGTGAGGGATGGCGGAGAGCTCACCTTGGCCGAAAATGGGGAAAAAGCTCGCCCGTTTTCGGCTAAGGGACCCTTTTATAGTGGCTGGCCAGGCCACGTTCGGGGGCCGAATGTGCCTCCGCATGCATGCCATGTTCGGCGGCCGAACTTGAGGTTCGGCGGCCGAACCTGGACTTCCCTCACTTATGCCTTCGGGTGTAACGACCCGAAAATTGGACCGCTACCGGCGCTAGGATCCAGATCGGCTTAAGGCCGCCGGGACCCGTAGCAAGCTTGACATGTAACCTGTAAACCTGTTTTAATCCCATACATGATCAACAACATACATAAAATTTAAAACTTTTCCTTTCATTCATACACCAAACTCAACCTGTGCATGCACTATACATAATCGTAATCATAACCATGACCCCTCAGTGGGATCTCATCAATGCCCCCAATGGGTGGCATAACAAGTGTTGAGTTGGCTAAACATAGTCATCAATAAACATTAAGATCATGTATCAAAAAGGGATTACAATATACTATGGTCAAGCACACTTCTAACCTTAATATCGTTACATTACATATCTATACATCATTATACAATTTGTCATGTCCACATTCTAACTATTACATACATAAGACTTGATTACTCTTCTTGACTTCTCAGCCTAACCCGTACCTGCAAACCTGGGGAAATTGGGAGAGGGGTGACCTACTAGAGCCCAGTGAGCAGAATAATAAAGCATTTAAAATATATGATAACATGAAATGCATCACATCACAACTAATCATATCACGGATGAACTTGTCACCATTTAGCCCTCTACATATTCCAATCATGCCAGGGGCGTAGTGCAGGCCACACCTGGTCTTTCTCTTATACATAACATAACATACATAATCCATGGTGCCGGGGGCATAGTGCAGGCCACGTCCGGTCTTTCTCTTACATAGTGCCAGGGGCGTAGTGCAGGCCACACCTGGACTTCCATATCATATCATCACGTCATAACATATGAGGGCTAATGGATCATTCAACATTCATCCACATCAACAACATATTATGTAATGCAACATATTCGTGATTTCTAATGCAAACAACCTAAAATATCACATGGCATCCGTGATGCATGAACATGCTCAAAACTGATTTATTTACTTGAAACATAAAGAGTTATTCTACTCACCTCTGGCTAGCTCTGACACTGACTGAAGCAACTGATTCACTGTTGGGGTCCTCGGTTTCTCGGGTCCGAACCTACACAGGTGGACTCAAATGAGGGACCAAACAACTAGAACATAACTCTGAAAACATCCCCCAAAAACCCCCTAAAACATCATGAAACAACCATAGAAGAACATGCAAAGGAGGCCTGGACAGGGCACTTTCGGCGGCAGGTTCGGCGGCTGAAAGTCCCTCCAGAGCCGAAACTCATGCATGTTCGGCGGCCGAAACTGTCAGACAGAGACGAAAGTCTCCTTTCGGGGGCAAGCTTCGGCAGCCGAAGGCTGCCTCCATAAGAGGGTTCGGCGGCCGAAAGTCCCTTCGGCTGCCGAACCTGGTTTCTCCCAAAAGGGCAGAAACTTGGTTCAAACATGCACAATTGCCTCCAAACTCATACCATCATGCATTTAGCTCAACCAAAACATGCATACAAGCTCCTAGGGGTCTCAAACTGCCTTAAACCCCAATTACAACACATCAAACACACATTTACAAGCCACATTGCTTAAAAACTCATCAAAAACCCATAAACTTAACATAAGCTTACTCATGCATTTTCTACCCCATGAACTTGCATAAAACTTGTTTAAAACATAATGCAAGCTAGAGATCGACTCTTACCTCTTGAAGATCGAGAGTAGAGGCGATCTAACTTGGAGTTGGGAGAGATTTAGCTCTTGAACCTCAAAGCTCCAAAACTTGCTCAAAACTTGAAAATCTTCAAAACAAGATGAAAACTTGTGAAAATCTTGAAAGATCTGAAGGAAAAGACTCAAGATTGGTGAGGAACGGCGAAGAACTCACCTTGGCCGACAATGGGGAGAAAAGCTCGCCCGTTTTCGGCTAAGGGACCCTATTAAAGTGGCTGGCCAGGCCACGTTCGGGGGCCGAACGTGCCTCCGCATGCATGCCATGTTCGGCGGCCGAACTTGAGGTTCGGCGGCCGAACCTGAGTTTTCCTCCAAAGTTGTTTTCATGCAAAAACTCATTTCCTTTTCACTTAAAACCATGAAAAACATTAAAACATTTTAAGAAAACATGTTTCTACCCTACTAGGGGCTTCTGACATCCGAGATTCCACCGGACGGTAGGAATTCCGATACCGGAGTCTAGCCGGGTATTACATCGGGGGCCTAAAGCACTCCCGAAGTGCATGCATGTTCGGCGGCCGAACTAGGGGTTCGGCGGCCGAACCTGAGTTTTCCTCCAATGATATTTTCATGCAAAAACTCATTTTCTTTCATGCTTAAAACATAAGACACATTAAAACATTTTATAAAAACATGGTTCTACCCTTCTAGAGGTCTCCGACACCCGAAATTCCACCGGACGGTAGGAATTCCGATACCGGAGTCTAGCCGGGTATTACAAGTGTATATCTATTGTTAGGTACTTTTCAAAATTCTTCCAAGAAAACTTGTGAAAATCTTATTTAAATCTATCCTCTTTTCACACTTAGAACTAGTAGCCACAAATTTTTATTATAATTTTGAGTAAGGGCTGAAAATTTAGTAAAGTGACCTATTCACCCCCCTCTTGGTCACTTATATTGGGACAACAAATTAGTATCAGAGTTTTGCTCTCTTGCTTGAGGTTCAAATACCTTAGAGAGATCCTAGAATGCATGGTTCTTCTAATTTTGTTGGCATACCTGCACCTTTAGCCAAATGCTACTAAATCACATGACCACTTCTTTTTAATGGCACAAACTACTCTTTTTAGAAAGTTAGAATGAAAAATTTTATACAATCTGTTGATATAGAAGCTTGGCAAATAATTATTAAAGGTCCTAAATTTCCTATAGTTGCAGAAGGAATGAGAAGGAAAACTGAGGAAGAATACACTAATGTTGATTTGAAAAAGATCTCTACAAATGCTAAAGTCTTAAACATACTTCATTGTGTATTAGATGTAACTAAATATAATCGCGTTTTAGGTTGTGAGTCTATTAAAGAAGTATGGGACAAGCTTGAAGTGACTTATGAAGGTACAAATCAAGTGAAAGAATCAAAAGCAAACTTGTTGGTTCATGACTTCGAACTGTTTGAGATAAAACCAGGCGAGACCATTGCTAAAATGAGTTATAGGTTTACTCATCTAGTCAATATTCTAAAAGCACTTGCAAAAAATTTTGAAAAATCTGAGTTGGTGAAGAAAATTTTGATATCTATGTCGAAATCTTGAGAAGCAAAAATCACAGTCATCATTGATACAAAAGGCTTTACAAAAGGTATACATATGATGAGTTGATTGGATTATTAATTATCCATGAAATGATGTTCAAAAAGGAGGTCACAAAGAAAGAAAAAGGCAAGAAAGTATAGCTTTAAAATCCAAAAAGCTGACAGACAGCAAAAAGAAGTATATTGCCTTAAAGATAGATACAAGTGAGTCCTCAAGCTTATCCAGTGATGAAGAATAAATAGCTATGTTAGCAAGAAAATTCAAAAGAGCTTTCAGAAAAGGTGTAAACAAGTACAAAAGGTTTTTCAAAAAGTATGGGCTAAAAGATGACTCTCAATCACATACTCACAAAGACCCAAAAGAAGTTATTTGCTATGAGTGTAACAAGCCTGATCACATCAGACGCAATTGTTCAAAAAGCAAAAAGAAGACAAAGGAAAGAAAGTTATGGCTACGATATGGGATGCAACTGATGAAAGTTCCAATGATGATTCAAATGAGAATAATGAAGCTAACCTCTATTATATGGCTCTTGAAGAAGGAGCTGTTGAACCTTCAAAATAAGAAGAAATTGAGGTAATCGAATTTGAACCTTCCAATATAGAAAATTTAGAGTTTGCTTTTGCCAAAGTTTATGATGAATATAAAAGGTATAAAAAATGTGCATCATTGAAACTTGAAAATACATTTTTGCGATCTGAAAATATTTCTCTTACTATGGTTTTAAAAGAAAATGAATTTTATAAAGTTTAAATGATTTTATTTAATTATTTGAAAAAGAAGTTAGAAATTTCAAAACAAAATTGTGAAAAACATTCAAAGAAGAACAAAGTTCTTGAAACAAAAAAAGAGTCTTTGACAAATGATCTTATGAAATTCACAAAAGGAAAATAATCTCTTGAACTACTACTTGATTGAACTACTACTTGGTTGAACTACTACTTGGTTCACAAAGAATGTACGGAAAAAAAATCAGGAATCGGATACAATATATTTGCAAATCATAATCATAAATACAAAAATTATTTTGTGAAAGCATCATCATCATTGTCTTTTCCTAACACTACATGTTTTTACTATAATAAAAAATATTATATGGCTCATTCATGTCCTATAAAAAGAGGAAATACAAAAGTAAAGAAAATTTAGGTATCAAAAAGTTATAGCTGTTAGTGTATTTGCCCTAGGCCATTATTTTATATTTTTTATATATGAATTCTTTTGTTTAAGAAAAACTAATTTAACTTACGATAATATCCCAATAAATAAAATTTAAATGTTAAAAAATATTTTCTACAATAAAATTTAATCAAGAATTTATTCCATCAATTTAAATTTAAATAGACTACTAATACAATTAAAAATTTAAATTAATAATTTTTAAATAACAACAAATTGTAATTATTTTTTAAAAAAATTTAGTTTAACTTATGATAACATTTTAATAAAAATAATTTAAATATTAAGACAATTCTCCAATAGTAAAATTTAATCAATTATAATTTAAACGAAGAGATTTCTTTGATGGAATTGAATTTAAATAAATTACTAATATAATTAAAAAATTAAATTAAAAAATTTTACATAATAATAAAATTGTAATTAACAAAATATAATAGAAATAATTTACAAAGTCTCAATATTCTCCTTCTTCCCACTTTTACATATATAGTATATAGTATAGATAACGGTCGAAATATAAATAAAAATATAAAATTATTAAGGAAAAAATAAATCTATTTAAGTCGTGTATAATAAGTATGAAATTAAAATGTGAACAAATAAAATATTAACATGATTAAATTATTTATTATATGATTTATTGATATTTACTTAATTTGTAATTATAAATTAAATTTTATTTAAATATTTTATTTGAAAAAAGTTAAGCACTATTAAACATTATAATTAGCACGTTAAAATTTTTTTAACTCATAGAAGTTATAGATAAAAATCAATAATATATTCAAATATGCATCAACTACCCCAAAGTTATATCAATCTCTTTGTGTACATTTCCTAAAAGGAGTTGTGTTCATCACAATCTCGCAGATACTCATATATCTTATGTGATAGAGTCCTTTATCTATAACAGTTACAGATAGACTGCAGATCTTTTAAATATTATTATCTCATAATAATAAATGATTAATAATAATAACACTTAATTATTATTAATTATATTAATAATTAATAATAATAACACTTTATTATTACTAATTATATTAATGGGCTTTGGGCTTTTAGCCCATTAATATGACATAGCACATCAATAACGTTCTTTTGTGTGTGACCCAATAGACTCACATTAATTGGCAATAGGCCCAGTCCCACAAGGCCCATAAGTCATAAGGGGCCTCTAGCAAGACATTATGACTACCCAACTAATATAAGGATCAATAGTTCGATAAAGCCTAATAAATAGAACATGAATTAATCCCTTTGTCACACGATATCTAGTTTGAATATAAGTCATGGTCAATGTCAAACTTATAATGTTCAAACTTATAATTTCTCGATCTCTAAGTAGACTGATAAATTCAAATGATAATGGTCACACTATCAATTCATTTGAGCACGGCCATGCATTTCTCAGTCTCACTTATCGAGGGGCCCAGAAGATATCTCTCTCAGAGAGAGGGACAAATCCTATATTGATTGTTCATTATCCTCTACATAATTTCTATCATGCTCAATCATAACCTTTACGATTGTCCGATTAAAGACAACGTTTGGTTATATCAAAACCTAACAGTCCTTATGTTGGAAACTATGACAATCTCAAGTCAAAGGATTAATACATAACTACTTTGAGATTCACTTATGACAATGACCCATGTAGTGATCTCAATGCGGGTCCATCCAATACCTTGTTCTCTAACAAGTATCTATGATTATTGAATTATATTAACATATACATAATCATCTCATGATTATCAATCAATAATCATACTAGCTATATTTTATTATTATCAACATAATAATAAGTAATCAGGGATGATAATCATTATTATATAACATGCAAACAAATAATAATGATAAAACCTCTTTTATTAATAACCAAAATGACATACAAAAAGGTCCAAGATAATGGCCTAGGGCATATACACTAACAATCTCCCACTTGCACTAGGCCTAATCATACAAGTATCTAATACCTATAGACCTAGTGTGCTGATCATGCTTGACCTGTGAAAGAGGCTTGGTCAGTGGATCTGCAATGTTGTCATTTGTGTCTACTTTGCATATTTTGATATCTCCTCTATCAATGATCTCTATAATAAGGTGATATCGTATGAGTATGTGTTTAGATCTCTGATGAGATCTGGGCTCCTTTACCTGTACTATGGCACCGTTGTTATCACAATAAAGGTTCATAGGATTTGCAATGCTGGGAACTACTCTCAACTCTGAGATGAATTTCTTCAACCAGACTGTCTCTTTAGCTGCATCTGATGCTGCTATATACTCAGCTTCTGTTGTAGAATCTGCTATTGTACTCTGCTTGGAACTTTTCTATAATACCCGACTAGACTCCGGTATCGGAATTCCTACCGTCCGGTGGAATCTCGGATGTCGAAAACCTCTACAAGGGTAAAACCATGTTTTCATAAAGTGTTTTAATGTATTTTATGATTTTAAGTAGAAAGGAAATTGAGTTTTGAATGAAATAGACCATGGAGACTTTTCCAGGTTCGGCCGCCGAACCTTAAGTTCGGCCGCCGAACGTGGGATAGTTTAGGAGGGCAAGTTTGGCTTCCGAAAATGGCCAAGGTTCGGCCGCCGAACTTGCATGAGTTTTGGAGGCACTTTAGGCTGCCGAAAGGTGGTCTGGAAGCCCCTTTAAAAGGGCTCCATGGCCGAAACGGGCGAGCTTTCTCCCCATTTTCGGCCAACGGTGAGTCCATGCTCTCCCATGGTCATTTTTGATGTTTTTCCTTCAATCCTAATGTTTTAACAAGTTTTATCGTGGTTTGAAGATATTTGAGCAAGTTTTGGAGCTTGGAGACCAAAGAGTTGAAATCTCCCCCATCTCCAAGTTAGGACCATTTTCCCTCTAGATCTGCAAGAGGTAAGCTTCGATCCTACCATTCTTGTGTATTTTAAACAAGTTTTATGTGATTTGTGGGGTAGAAATGCATGTTTAGGTTATTGTTGGTTTTATGGTTAATGTTATATTTTTGAGCAATGTGGGTTGTTTGATGTGTTGTAGTTGGGGTTTAGGGTAGTTTGAAGCCCCTAGGAGCTTATGTATGTGTGTATGCATGCTTTGGAAGTGGTTTGGTTGAGTTGTGTTGTTTGGGAGGCATTTGTGCATGTGAAGGGCTGGGTTCTGCCACTTTGGGAGGACCCAGGTTCGGCAGCCGAAGGCCCTTTCGGCCGCCGAACCTGCCTGTGGTAGCATGTATCGGCTGCCGAACCCTGCCTCCGAAAGTGGACTTTCGGCTCTGGAAGGGAGTTTCGGCCGCCAAAGATGCCGCCAAACATGCATGAGTTTCATCTCTGGAGAGAACCTTCGGCCGCCGAAAGTGCCGTCGAAGGTGCATGACTTTCGGCTCTGGAGGGACTTTCGGCCGCCGAACCTGCCGCCGAAAGTGCCCTGTTCAGCCTTCCTTTGCATGATTTATGTGATTGTTTTAAGGTGTTTTAGGGGGTTTTTGGGGAGTATTTTAGAGTCATGTTCATGTATGTTTGGTCCCTCATTTGAGTTCACCTGTGTAGGTTCGGACCCGAGGAACCGAGGACCCCAGCAGTGAGTCAGCTGCTTCAGTGTCTTGTCAGAGCTAGCCTAAGGTGAGTGGAATAACTCTTTATGCTTTAAAGTAAATAAATCAGTTCTTAGCATGATTCACGAATCATGAATGCCATGAGATATATTAGGGTGCTTCCATTAGAATTCACGAATATGCTGCATTGCATAATATGTTGATGATGTGGATGAATGTTGGATGATCCTTTGGCCCTCGCTATGATATGATATGTTATGGGATGGTAATGATACGGTGAAAGACCAGTGAGGCCCATTCTATGCCCCTGGCACTATGTAAGAGAAAGACCAGTGAGGCCCATTCTACGCCCCTGGCATTAATGGAATGTTATGTTATGTTATGCTATGTAAGAGAAAGACCAGTGAGGCCCATTCTACGCCCCTGGCACTGTTGGAATGTGTAGAGGGCTATAGGTGACAAATTCATCCTTGATGTGATTTGTTTGTGATGTGGTGCATTCCATGATATCATATGTTTTAAATAAAATATTTTATTATTCTGCTCACTGGGCTCTAGTAGCTCACCCCACTCCCTTAATCCCCCAGGTTTGCAGGTACGGGATAGACCAGGAAGTCAGCCAGAGTAAAGTTTTGGTCATGTAATAGCTAGTGATGGACATGATAAATATTGAAATGTAATGTATAGTTCAGTAATGTAATGAATAGTATTAAACAGTTATGTAATGTAATGATGTATTGTGGATAGAATTGTGCTTGACCCTAGTATGTTGATAATCCCTTTTTAATACATGATTTTAACGAGGTTTATGTAAACCAAACTTAATATATACTATGTTACCCCATTGGAGCATTGTTGAGGACTACAGTATGGGGTTGATGATTATGTATATGAATAGTGCATGCACAGGTTGAGTTTGGAAATGAATGAAAAGAAAAGTCCAAAATTTTAATGTATGTGTTGATCATGTATGGGATTAAACAGGTATACAGGATAAATGTTTGGCTTGCTACGGGTCCCGGCGGCCTTAAGCCGATCTGGATCCTAGCGCCGGTAGCGATCCGATTTTTGAGTCGTTACAGATTGGTATCAGAGCCCTAGGTTCATATGGTCGGACCTAGAGTGTCGAGCTCATAGATGTTCTAGAAGGTCAAGCACAATAGGAAAATCATGTCCACTAGGATAGGATGTAGAGTCCTGTCTTGAATGATGATGTGAAATGCCATGATTATATGCATGTGCATTAATGATATGCTATGTATGTGATGTATGTGATGCGGGTTCATGTGTTTGCACATGAACCATTTGATGCTAATGTTTTATGTGTTGGGTGTTGTTTTTCAGTAAGCAAGATGAGAGGAACTCGTCGATCTGCATGATTGACTGGAGTACCACCCCAGGACGAGGGCACGGATGTCCGTCCTCCTGCATTGCCTAGGGCAATGTCCTGCAGGTCAAGTAGGGAGAGAACATCGAGGGACCCTAGAAGGTCTTTTGATGTGAGCAGAAGAGGGACAGTGCAAGGAGGAATGTCAGAGGATGTGGGGGATGGCATGGATGTGGACGAGAGGAGGGATGGCAGTCTTGGAGTGAGTATGTCTGAAGAGGGAATGGGAGAGTCTCAAGGAGGCACTCAGACCTCGGGATTTGTTTAGCCACCCCGGTACCCACCCTTTTCTCAAAATCCCGGGTATTCGATGGGAGGTACATCGGATTACCCCAGTTTTCACCCTTACCCTTCTCACATACCATACCCACCTTTCTACCCACCATACTTACAGTACCTTATGTACCCACCCCCATCCTTTTATCCAGGTCTAGCAAACCCTACCCCAGGGGATGCTGCACCTCCTCCACCACCAGCAGAACCCATGGTCTCAGAAACTCAAATGCCTAAGCCTAGCTCATCTGCAGGGAGCAAGGTCAAGATGACCGAATACATGAAGTTGGGTGCTCCCTAGTATGAAACCGGTGATGACCCGTTTGTGTACCTTGAGAGGGTCAGAACGATTACAGATGAGATAGGAGCTGATGACAGTAGAGCTATTCAGATGGTTGGGTTCACACTGAAGTGCAAGAAGGCCCGTGAGTGGTTTAAAAATTATGTGAGCCCGAGGGTGGATGGTCTTTCATGGGAGGAATTTACCAATGAGTTTGCAGGATGGACTTTCTCTGACAGTTCAAGGGAGTTGAAGATGATTGAATTTGAGCAGTTAAGGCAGACGGAGGAAATGAGTGTGGATGAGTATACGGACAGGTTCTTGGAGCTGTTGCTGGGCAAAATCTGGACACAGATCAGAAGAAGTCAAGGAGGTATATCATGAAGCTTCATTCCAAGTATTCCTCCTTGATCCAGTCAGCAGAGAGGGAGAGTTTTCATGCCATAGTGGATATGGCCCGAAGAATGGAGGCTAGTGCAATCGTCGAAGGGAGAGTTAAGCAGTTTGTGGCACAACCTTCTGGTTCCAAGTCCCCAGGTGGGGGAAGGTTAGACCCTTCTTCTCTGAGTTCAGGCAGTAAGAGGTGGAGCAGTACCACCAAAAAGTCAAAGAAGAATCAGATGAACTGAGTTCCTCTTGGATAAGTCCGGGCTCCGGTCAGTCCGACCTACTTCAACCGTAGACTGGATTGTGTGTTAACGGATCAGCTTACGTAGTGAGCTCTGATAGGTCTTAGGCCCGGTTCTTCTGCAAGGGCTTGACTGCAGCCCGAGTGCCAATAGCCCTACAGTCATCAATCATGATCTTTATTTTTTGATTTGTAGTTAATTATTGTGGAAAATTCTTATAAGTATCTGAGAGTATATACTCATCCAATTTAAGATTGACATATCATCGAAAATTATAGTAAATCTTATCTAAAATATAATAGGATCCTCATATAAATATGATATTCTATTGATTATGTGGCTTAAATTTTAGATATATTTTTTCATAGACCGAATTGTGATCCGGCTATAAAATTGCTCAGCTACTGAAATTGGAGAAAAGAAAAGAAAATCTGTGTAGGATAGTGGAGGGTTTGAGACATTTATGAGATTATATCACTCTTTTACCTTATTCGTAAAATGTAAATCTTACAGTTGAATTATATTAATTTTTATATCTATCCTCTCTCTCTTTCTTACATATGTGATTGACAAGTTATTTATTTTTTAATATATTTTAATTTCTAATTAATTAAATATATAAATCAGATGCATATAAAATTTTCCAATAACCTATATTTCTACAAATTAAAATGATATGTATATATTTCTAAAAATTGGAAATTAGATTATAAGACAAAAAGAAGAAAGAAAGAGGACAATCGAGCGGTGGGTCCATCCAATGTCCAGCATCTTATCTATATATCTCTTTGAGCAGTTGAGCAAGTAAGAGATGGAAGAGAAGCAAAGGCACTTTGTATTAGTCCATGGAGCCTGCCATGGAGCATGGTGTTGGTATAAGTTAATCACTCTTCTAAAATCAGCTGGTCACAAAGTTACAGCTCTCGACCTTGCTGCTTCCGGTGTCCATCCAAAGCAGGTGCATGAACTCCGATCAATATCAGACTATTGTGAGCCGTTGACGAAATTTATGATGTCTCTGCCGGCAGAAGAAAGAGTGATTCTAGTTGGCCACAGTTTTGGTGGACTCGGCATATCAATTGCTATGGAAAAGTTCCCTGAGAAAATTTCTGCTGGAGTCTTTGCTGCTGCAATCATGCCAGGTCCTGATTTCACTTACACAACTGTAAAAGAAGAGGTGAGTTTAATCTCTCTTTGTAATTCTTCTTTGGGCAAATTATGTAAATACAAAACATACGAAATTTAGTGATTGAAATATTTAATTTTAATAATTTCTCAACCTTTTCTATAAAATAATTTATTGGTGATATATATCTGTAATTAACAAAAAACAAAAGTGCAGCTTGCTAGAAGGATGGATCGCAATGTGGACACACAGTATACATACGATGATGGTCCCAACAATCCTCCAACCTCCAGTCTTTTTGGACCCATTGGTATGTCAACCATGGTGTACCAACTCTCACCACCTGAGGTAACAATTTTCTTTCTTTATTATTATTATTTTAATTATCGAAGCTTTGGTAAGGTTTGAATTAACCACTCACAGATTTGAAGATGACTATAATATTATTGAGTTAATATTTATGATTAGGGCTATAGGTATTAAAAAGCTAAAATTTTTATGTGTTTTGATAATTTAATTTGATTTTCAAATCTTTGTACAATAATTTAAATTTTCAAAATTTTTACATATTTTATCCTTTTTATAATTCAATTTAAAAATTGTATACAACCTTCTATGACAGTACAACTGACCTTTTAAAGTCTGGTGGTTCAATGCATATTGTGTGTTCATTGAAATTTTTTATTAAAACTGACTTTTTAAAATTGTTTCAATTGTTCACTCACGGGTTTAGTCCAATGATAAATGCATATACGTAAATTCGAGAAATCTGAGGTTCTACTCCCGATCTCCAATCTTTAATCCCCATTTCAATATCACATTATTAATCACTTGTCATGTCAACACTATATCATCATATCCCATCACTAAAATTTAAAATTAATCATAAAAAAATTCTGTATTTTATTTTTATTATAATTTCACTCTATACTTTTTTTTGTCAATTAAACTCTTCTCTTAATTGTATTGTTAGATACTTATAAAATTATTAAGTTACTCTTTTTCACTATTAAATATATTTAAAAATTACTATTATTATTATTATTCATTTTTTTTATTTTTATCAATAATTTTATAATAATAATAATTTATCTTAATCTTATTTTGACTAAAATTATTATCAACCGATTTTTCTTAAATTTGTCTAATATATTTACTATTTAGCATTACTTTTAAAATTATCATCAAGAAAATAAATTTGTTAAATATATTAGTCATGAAGTATTAAAAACAACTTGAAAATATTAAAAATAATAAAAATAATTTTTAAGATATTTTTTAATTATTTTTTTAACTCTCAAGTATGATACTAATTCATAATTATTTTTTTAAATTATACTAATATTTAGAGTGGATTTCAAAAAAATTAATAAAATAAATAATTTGTCAAAAAACATCCTATATTTTTAATTTTATTACAATTCTACCCTAAATTTTTAAATTATTATCAATTTTACTTTGAAATTTGTTGATGTGGCATACTGACATGGCATGCTGATATGGCATTGATGTGGCAAGTGATATGACAATTCCGTTAGTTTTTAACGGCACAAATAACAGCGGAATACAATTTAAGTAATTTTAAAATGTCAAATTTAAAAAATATATAGTATAATTATGACAATAAAAAATACACTTTTTTTAGTCATTTAACTCAAAATAAAATATGTTAGTTGTATTAACATGTGAAATCATACATACTTCCTCTATGTTAAACTTCAAAATTAAATACTGCAAACCCACTTTGAAAATTTAGACTATAATAATGATTAATTATGTGGCTTCAATTTTGATTATATTTTCTTTATAGATCCAATTATAATATATTATGTAGCGACTCGAACTGAATAAAAAAATAGAAATTAACATTGAAAATACTTGTATTTTTAATTTCCTACCATATAATATATTATATGAGATTTTAAAAATACACTGATATAAGCGTTTTGAAAATTTTTTGAGATTGTATTACTTTTTCGTCATAGTAGAATTTTATATATACTTTCTCTGTTGATGTAAATTTTAACTTTTGTGTTTTTTCACTTTTTTTTCTCTAATATTATAATTGATAGTGCATGTATAACTAGAATTGCATATTTGTTTTAACAATAACAAAATCTAAAGAATTAGATTAAATTAATAAACTCACAAACGTTTGCATTTGACTGCCAATATTCCTTATTATTATTGTTATTATACTTTAGAAGGAAAAGAACTCTCAAAATTAAACTTTAAATATTATATTTTGTAAAATAGACACATGCTATAAAATAGTAATAATAGTGCTTATTCATTTAATTTCTTAACCCAGGATTTAATGCTTGGAATGATGTTGATAAGACCTGATCGTCTCCTTAGCGATGCAGCAGTACAAATAGAAGCAGAGCTTACCAAGGAAAGGCATGGAACGGTTCCACGAATTTATATTGTGTGTGGCCAAGATAAAACTCTAAAGCTAGATTTGCAGAGGTGGATGATCCAACAAAATCCACCTGATGAAGTAAAGCTTATATCTGATTCTGATCACATGGTCATGTTTTCAAAAGCGCAAGAACTCTGTTGTTGCCTCCAAGAGATTGCAAACAAATACTTTTGAATATATTCCATGCATTTGTTGGGCAAAATTATTCAGTGTAATTGCTATGTTTGCTATATATTTAATGATTATAAATTAACCATTAATTGTGGTGAAATTTATATGGATTTATCATAATTAATGATTGTAATAAAATCGTTATACTATATTGAAAGATGTGAAATACGAGTATAAACTACATCTTTAAATCATATCTTCTACCCTACCATCCTCTGTCCATGCCTCTTTTATTGCTTTAGTTCCCAAGATTGCAGGCTCAACAAAGATGCAGGATTTTAGGCCTATATGTTTGATTCAAGGGGTTTACAAAATCATCGTAAAAGTTTTAGCATCTAGATTAAAGAATGTTCATCCAATTATCATCAGCAATGATCAAAGTGTTTTTGTCTCTAATAGGCAAATTCTTGATAGTTATATCATTGCATTTGGGTTGATTGATTTAAAAAAAAAAAAAAAAGGAATAGTCGCTTTCTTTTTAAAGTCGACTTCGAAAAGGTGTTTGACTCAATTTCTTGGAGACCTATTGATTTAATTTTAACAATCAGAATAACGATTTATTTTTAATTTATAATCCAACAGAAAGCCATGAGAAAAGAGGAATAAAGTAGAGAAAATGAAAATGATTTTCATTGTGAAAATATGGGCTATTTATAGTGAAAAAATAGTCGTTGTAACTTGTTATAAAAATTTTGAAATAATATAATCAAATCTGTAAAAAAATCATAATAATCAAACTTAATATTAGATTTAAATACCAAACATGCAAAGCAAAAAAACTCACAAATAAAACGGTTATAAAATTTTATAAAAAGATAATTATATTTGAAATTTAAAAATATTTGGTAAAAAATGAATATTTATTGGTAAGTTAAAATCTTTTGAAATCTAAATTCATTTTTACAACAATCCTCCACATATTTTAAAAGATTTTTCATTATTGGGCTTAAGATTTGAGTGTATATGTTTCGAATTTATTTTGGACTATGAACCAGACCTAGATTAATAAGATTTAACATAGAGAGTAATTGATAAAATTTTTGTTTCTATGAACCAAAAACTCATTTTGGTAGGCATTAAATTTCATTAATCTCATAACACTTCACAGATCTTGTTGTCAATGTTATTTCGTGCTAATAGGTCATGCACATGCCTGGTAGTTCATAAGTACTTTAGAGATTATGCCACAATCTCATAAAAGCGGCCCCACTCCATATTTATATAGTGATATCATCAAGTGTATAAGAAGGGACAACGTTAAATAGTGCTAGCAGAACTAATAAGTAACTTGTTATTATCCATATGAACTCTTTTCATGGGATCTCCAATCACAAAAGTTGGATTCCTATCACTATTAATTTCATATTGGTTAAATCTCATTCCTCTCGATGTATTAACTTCTTTTTTAAAGATTTAGTCAATAAATTGGCCAAATTCACTTTGACTTCACATAATTAATAAAAATAATTCCAAATTCGCAGCAGCTGCTTAACCATATCATGTCTTAGACGAATATGTTTATTTTTACTATTAAAAGTTTTATTTTTTACAATAACTATTGTTGTTTAGCAATCACAATACACGGATGATTTTGATTTTATTCTCAACATAATATTTGTTAAGAAATTTTTTAGCCACTCAAGCCTCATTGTCATCAAATTTCAGAGCAATAAACTCTGTCTCCCTAATGATTTTGACAATAATAGTTGATTTCCAAGTAATTGCATCACCATCTAGATTAAATACATAATTACTAGTGGATTTTATCTCATTTGAATTTAAAATCCAATTAACATCATTATTTTCTTCTAATACAGTAGGACATCCACTGTATAAAATATCATAATTCATGGTAGTTTGACTAAAGTAGCCCAATGATCATAATTAGATTATGTGGAAATCTGTTCAATCTACATAGCATAAGCTATATCAAATCTAAAAAATTCATTAAATGCAACAATTTTCTAATAATATGTGTATATCTAAATTGAGCAGTAATATCTATTCTTCTTTGAGAATTAGTATTATATGGGGTATTCACTAATCTAATATTGAGCTGTTTAAATTTTTTTAGAAGAAACTCAATATTAATGCTTTTATTATATAGTTATACTACCATTCCAATTTTAATATCCAAGTCACAATTGCTTCCTTTATATATTTTATATTAAATTTATGAATAGAGAAACATTTTAATTTCACATACTATATTATAACTTGTGTCAAATATAAGCATATCATTTACATATAAACAAATGATCACATGTTCATTGTGTATAAACTATACACTAGCAAAAACTTAATGAAATATCTAGTGTCACTGTATAGGTGCTTATTTCAAAGCATATAAATATCTAAAAATTTTATTTCCTTGATTAGGAATAAGACAACTCTTATACTACATAAATATTTTTTTAAATCTTCACAACAAAAAAAATTCATTTGGTGGATAAAGTTTTACATAATGAAACTAGGGCAATTAAATTTCAACACTTTTTTTTAGGATCAATAATCATATTTTTAGCAAAATACCCCACACTTTTAAATATTTTAGGTCAATCTTATCATTTTTTTTTATAATTCATAAGAGTCTTTTCAATTTATTATTTGTTTTCTTCTATTTCATTACTCTTAATGTTATTATGAATAAAATAAATACAAACATGTGTAAGAGTAATAAGACTTCATAATAATTTATTACTATAAACTTTTCAAAAATAAAAGACCACTAAAATTTTACAAAAAAAAATAACTATCCATCACTTTATAATTGACTATATATATATATAAATATAAACATATATTTACATATTTTTAGAAAAAGTAAATAGTGGATTGGGAGGTGGTGATGTAAGCACAACCAACAACACCAAAAATGATGAGCTAGCATTGTCTCAAGGACCAATTACAAGGTTGAGATCCAAAAGATTGAAGGAAGCACTTTAAGGATTCATGAAGGGATATGTTGATGTTAGTGTATATGCTCTATGTAACAGCCCGGAAACCGGTACCCCTCTGTAACGGTCCGAACCATCACTGGCACTAGGATCCAGATCGGCATAAGGCCGCCGAGACCCGTAGCAAGCCTACTAAACATATTGTGTATCTGATAAATCCCATACATGATCAAAAGTAAACAACAATCCTGTAGAACTATCAGGCTTAACTACTAACATTCAGATATACAAATCTGAAATAGCCCTTAGGGCCTATACCAGTGATCCTGCTCGCTGTGGGTCAAGGGAATGAAACCCTTTCTTCCCAAATTACTTTCACTGGAATCTCATCAAACAACACATACATTAAGCCTGATTCCGCACATTTCTCATCAAGAAACGTAAAACAGGATCCACACATACATCTGGGATTATCCATACACTGGGCATAGCACATACTAACCATAAACACATTGACTTACTATCTATTACATCATTCGACATACATCTCTTTTATTTTACATCATGTCCATGATACTATTACACAAGCAATAACCATAACTGGCACTCTTTTGAGACTGACTCCTCCTGGCTATCTCTGACCCTGCAAAACTGGGGTTAAGGGAGAGGGATGAGCTCTATAGCCCAGTGAGGAGGAACAGTAAAAACATTCATTTAAAACTCATGCTATCATGGTATGCAACACATCACAACTAAACACATCAAGGATGAAATTGTCACCACTAACCCTCAGTACATCCAGAGGATGTCTGGCCCCCAACGGGGCTCCTCAGGACTGTCTCTCAAACATAGTATCACACATCAAGTCCAACTATGCCAAGGAGGCGGCGCCTCTCCAAGTCTACTCTTACAGTCCGACTGCGCCAAGGAGACAGAGTCTCACCTGGTCTGCTCTTTTCTCTTACTTAGGCCAAGGCACTACGGCCTCACTGGCCTTCTCTTACCGCTTACCGATAATAGATTGCCAAGGAGGCGGTGCCTCACCTGGTCTTACTATCTCATCTCATGCATGCTCAAATCTCATATCACATAATCTCATCTCATGTCATAACATGTCTCATATCAAATAATCTCATCTCATCTTAAGGGCGAAGGATCATCCAATATCCATCCATCTCATGTTCATCAAAGAATGCAATGCATCATATTCGTGATTCTATGCAATCAACCTATTGCATATTCATATTAGTCATGATGTATGAAACATGCTAAAAACAAATATCATTTCTCATATTTAAAAAAACATTAAGTTTCGTTCCACTCACCTCTGGATGGTGCTCTACTGACTCTGAATCAGCTAACTCACTGCTGGTCACCTCTGCCTCTCAGGTCCGATCCTATACAGGTGGACATCATATGAGGGACCAAACTAGCTCAATAACAACTCATTAGAACTTCCCATAAACCCCCTAAAAGATTCTAAAACAATCACATAAAGCATGCAAAAGAAGGCTGGACAGAACACTTTCGGCGGCAGGTTCGGCGGCCGAATGTCCTCTCCAGAGCCGAAACTCAAGCACCTTCGGCGGCCGAATCTCCACTTTCGGCAGCCGAACCCTTTCGGGGGCAAGGTTCGGGGGCTGAAACACACTCCAGAGACGAAAGTCTCTAACCTTCGGCGGCACCTTCGGCGGCCGAATCCCCCTTCCAGAGCCGAACCTCAAAACTCTTGGGGGTGGGTTAGGCAGTCAAAGCCACCTCCTCAAGGGGTTCGGTGGTCGAATGTACCTTCGGCTGCCGAACCTGAGTTCATCCAGAACTCATCCACGACAGAAAACAAGCCTCCCCAACTACTCCAACACTTCCACATGCATATCACAACTCCTCAACACACATATACTCAAGTATATGCACAAAGGGGTCCAAAACTAACTTACAACCCCAACAAAAACATCACGCAACAACACATATACAAGCATTCAACCTCAAAACACCAAAATCATGCTTTTTACCCTAAACATGCAACTCTACCCAAAACTCCATAAAACCTCTATAAATCATCAAAAGAAGTTCAAGATCTTCACTTACCTCTTGAAATCAAGAAGATGAACGATCTGAACTTGAAAATATGGAACAACTCTCCTTCAAACTCTTTAAATCTCAAAACTTCTCTTTTTAGCTTAACACCTTCACAACAAAATGAAAACCAATCAACCCTTACAAGATTTGATAAAACCATGAAGATGACTCATGGAGGACGTGGCTTCACCTCAGTTTGTGAAAAGGAGGCAACACTTATCCATTTCACCGACTAGAGGCGTTTATATAGGGAGCTGACCGCTTCAGCTTCGGCGGCCAAAATGCATGCAAAACCATGCAACGTTCGGCGGCCGAACCTGAGCTTTCGGAAGCCGAATGTAAGGCACTTTCGGCGGCCGAACTTGGCCAAATCCTCCTTGGTCTTTTCTCTTCAAAACTCAATCCTATTCCACTCTAACCCTTTAAAATACTTGAAAACATTTCAGAAAACCTTTCTCTTACCCTTCTAGAAACCTCTAACATCCTCGAATTCCACCGGACGGTAAGAATTCCGGTGTCTGATCTAGCCGGGTATTACATTCTTCCCCCCTTTAAGAACATTCGTCCACGAATGTTCAAGCAAATAAACATGCAAGCAAGCAATCGAGGAAAGCCTAAAACCTCTCTCTGAGAAGAGACACAGATATTGGAGTAAAACTCCTGGTTTTGTACAATCACTACCTGACTTTCTTAACTCTTCCCGTTTTGAGCTGTGTTCACACTCTACACTGACTGCTTATCATTCCTGTCGACACACAGCCGACCTGATGTTTTCTTCTGACTACTGACTTTCCCTTTGCTTTGGATTCAACTATCCTTCTTCGATCGTGTATGGGGAAATTCAATTTATGTTCCTTTGCCACTCAAACTACTCTAGGCTAGTGAGATTTCTTGAGATCTCGACCTCTGGTGCAAAGGAACCACACTCGAATTAAGAAATAAGGAAAACCAAAGGGATCTAACTAATGGGATACATCCCCAATCCTCTGCAGGATTTCAAAGGGTCCAATGTATCTTAGTGTTAGTTTCTTTTTCTCAACAAATCACCCTTCTCTTTAGTTCTTTTCTACACTTTATTCACACTACTCTGATCACCCTATTCTCTGATTCTCTTCACACAATCTGATCATAGGAGTAACAACTTTAAGAAAATTCTAAATGAACTTCCTATAGTAACTTGTCGACCCACCAAGTCCTTTATCTATGTCACCATAGAGGGTCTAGGTTATCACCTATAGCTTCAACTTTCTATTTCCCTCAACATTCATGGTCTGACACACCATGATTCAAACAGACATGCCCCTTAATCAAACTCATACTGCAGAACTTGGCCTCTATGCCATTTTCTTTTAGAGTCTACAACACTCAGTAGATAATGGGCATGCTTCTCTGCTTTTTCTGGACTACTCTATGCTTCTGCTGCGCACTCTGATCTTTGTCTTTCTCTCTTTATCTCTACTAAAATGACTTTTTTTTTTCTCTACCTCTCAACATATGGTTCCCGAATCTCAGATCTATCGTGGAAACCAATCAACTCTTCCTCGCTGTTTTCATAGAGCATTAATCTTGCATGGGAACACTTACCCTTGGTAGTGACCTTGCTCAACTGCTCTCAGTCGTTACAAAGTCTCAAGGTTTCATCCTTCATTTCCCACAACAACACTGGAACATTCCAGGATGGGGTACTATGTCAGATAAAATCTTTATTTACCAAGTTCACAACTGTTCTAACAACTTTCTTAACTTTTGCAATTGTTTCTTCTAGCTCTTACGACTTTTTCATCTTTTAAACTCTACAGGTACCATTTCAAAGGAAGAGGTGAAGATGAGCCTAGTCTCCATCTTCACTTGACTTCCAAGCTCTATTTTGTTCCAACTATGGTAAACCTGCGAACTGTCTGGGAAAACATCTATAACTCTTTCTCTCTCTCTGCTTACGGGCATTGAGGCTGGTTCCCTGACCTGACTACTATGCTCTCTATCAAGAGCAAGAAACCCCTGACTACCTTTCCTAAAGAAATCACGAGCCTGTAGGGCTGATATCAAATTTCTGGGTATGCTACACTATCCCCTCTCAGGTCTACCTCTGATCCATCCTGGTCTCTAAACTCTCCTACCTTGTCTCTAAAGACACAGGCAGTACTCTGAGTAGCTAGCCAATCCACTGCTAGAACGACATCACACAGTCAAATCTAGAATCACTGGAACAGCTGGAAGGCATCTACTCACCACAAACTCTGAACTGAACTGACTGACTCTGTTACGGATGGATCACACTTGGGCCAATTGACCCAAAGAAAACACTCTAAGCCCAGAAGTTATCAAATCCCCTCTATCTACAGCTCTCAAAGCAACAAGGAAAGAGATACATCAGGGTCCACTAAAACGTACACATTCGAACATAGAAAAGTGCAAGTACCTGTCACCACCATGTCCGATGTGTCAGCCTCCTGCTGGGTCATAGTGAAGATCTGTGCCGAAGCCAATTGATCTTCCTCGCGGAAACCTGCTGAAGAAGGGACTACCCCTCTTCCTCTGCCTCTGCCCTGCACTGAGGTTGGAGCTTTTGGTTGAACGATACTATCTGAAGCTGTCTGCAAGGACTGTGCTGACAAGGTCCTAGTGGAACACTCTCGTGCTATGTGCCCTTCCTGTCCGCACCTAAAACATGCTGTTGTCCCAATCCGACAGACTCCTTTGTGTAGCCTACCGCACCTCGTAGATCGAGAACTATCCCAACCAGAGCTCGAGCCTTCGCTTAAACCCATACTAGACTTTACTCTATTCCAGAACGCCCTCTTCTTTGACCCTTTAAGGCCTCTGACTTTCTTTTTGCTCTTTGCAGCAACCTCACTCGAAGGGAAAAGATCAATATCTTCTGTTCCTGGGGTTTTAGAATCTGAGGATCGTGCCACCTGTGGTTTAACTGACCCTTCAATGATGGCATTAGCCTCCATCTTTCTAGCTGCATCCACTATAGAGTGGAACTTCTCTCTCTCTGCAGCTAAGATCAAGGAAGAATACCTAGGATGCAATCTCACGGTATATCTCCTAGCTTTCTTCTGATCTGTATCATATACTTGCCCCACGTACTGGAGCAACTCAAGGAACTTATCTGTGTACTCATCTATACGCATCTCTTTTGTCTGCCTTAGTTGTTCAAACTCGATCATCTTCGATTCCCTTGAACTTTCTGGAAAAGCCCATCCTGCAAATTCATCAGCAAACTGATCCCAGGATAAGCTCTCCAGCCTTGGGTCCACATAGTTGTTGAACCATTCTCTTGCTTTCCTGCATTTCAATGTGAACCCTGCCATCTGAATGGCTCTACTATCACTTACTCCTAGCTCATCTGTTATCATTTTCACCGTTTTGAGATACTCAAAAGGATCATCACCTGTTTCAAACCTGGGGCCATCTAACTTCAGGTAATCTATCATCTTTACCTTACCCTCAACCGATGAGCTAGGTTTGGATGTTTGAACATCCGAAACTACTGGTTCTACTGATGAAGGAAGAGGTGCAACATTTCCTGGGCTAGGGTTTGCTGGACCTGGGAAATAGGATGAGGGTGGATACATAGGATACTATGGATATGGCGGGTAATAGGGAGGATAGGGCATAAAGGTAGGATATGGGTGATAGCAGAAATCTGAGGTACCTCCCATCGGATACCCTAGCCCTTGTGGGTAGGGCGGATACTGAGGTGGTACAAAACCCGAGGCCTGAGTGCCTCCTTGAAACTCTCCCATATCCTGGCCTGACATACCCATGCCCAAACTATCATCTCTCCTCTGGTCATCCTCCTCTAGTTCCCTGATATCCACTGACACACCGCCCTGAACAAATCCTCTTCTAGTCTCCTCAAAAGACCTTCTAGGGTCCCTTGATGTACCTTCTCTGCTTGATTCAGGGGATTGGACATCCATGCTCTTACACTCTGGTGGAGTTCCAGTCAATCGTACAGATCGACGAGCTCCTCGCATCCTACCTCTCTGGAAAACAACACACAAACATACAGGCATTAGCAATCATGCGGTTCATATAGAAATACATGAACCTACAACACACATATCACATAACAAGATTGTACATGCATAAATCATGGCATGGCATCACACATCATCATGCAAAACTTATATCTTATCCTAGTGGACATGATTTCTTTTATTGTGCTTGCCCTTCTAACACAACCTCTTTCCGATGTGAAACAACTCTAATCTTTAAGCAGCTTTGCCCAACACATCGTACTCTAGAGGCCCTATGCTCTGATACCAATCTGTAACAGCCCGGAAACCGGTACCCCTTTGTAACGGTCCGAACCATCACTGGCACTAGGATCCAGATCGGCATAAGGCCGTCGAGACCCGTAGCAAGCCTACTAAATATATTGTGTACCTGATAAATCCCATACATGATCAAAAGTAAACAACAATCCTGTAGAACTATCAGGCTTAACTACTAACATTCAGATATACAAATCTGAAATAACCCTTAGAGCCTATACCAGTGATCCTGCTCGCTGTGGGTCAAGGGAATGAAACCCTTTCTTCCCAAATTACTTTCACTGGAATCTCATCAAACAATACATACATTAAGCCTGATTCCGCACATTTCTCATCAAGAAACGTAAAACAGGATCCATACACACATCTAGGATTATCCATACACTGGGCATAGCACATACTAACCATAAACACATTGACTTACTATCTATTACATCATTCGACATACATCTCTTTTATTTTACATCATGTCCATGATACTATTACACAAGCAATAACCATAACTGGCACTCTTCTGAGACTGACTCCTCCTGGCTATCTCTAGCCCTGCAAAACTGGGGTTAAGGGAGAGGGATGAGCTCTATAGCCTAGTGAGGAGGAACAGTAAAAACAGTCATTTAAAACTCATGCTATCATGGTATGCAACACATCACAACTAAACACATCAAGGATGGAATTGTCACCACTAACCCTCAGTACATCCAGAGGATGTCTGGCCCCCAACGAGGCTCCTCAGGACTGTCTCTCAAACATAGTATCACACATCAAGTCCAACTATGCCAAGGAGGCGGCGCCTCTCCTGGTCTACTCTTACAGTCCGACTGCGCCAAGGAGACAGAGTCTCACCTGGTCTGCTCTTTTCTCTTACTTAGGCCAAGGCACTACGGCCTCACTGGCCTTCTCTTACCGCTTACCGGTAATAGATTGCCAAGGAGGCGGTGCCTCACCTGGTCTTACTATCTCATCTCATGCATGCTCAAATCTCATATCACATAATCTCATCTCATGTCATAACATGTCTCATATCAAATAATCTCATCTCATCCTAAGGGCTAAGGATCATCCAATATCCATCCATCTCATGTTCATCAAAGAATGCAATGCATCATATTCGTGATTCTATGCAATCAACCTATTGCATATTCATATTAGTCATGATGTATGAAACATGCTAAAAACAGATATCATTTCTCATATTTAAAAAAACATTAAGTTTCGTTCCACTCACCTCTGGCTGGTGCTCTACTGACTCTGAATCAGCTAACTCACTGCTGGTCACCTCTGCCTCTCAAGTCCGATCCTATATAGGTGGACATCATATGAGGGACCAAACTAGCACAATAACAACTAGTTAGAACTTCCCATAAACCCCCTAAAAGATTCTAAAACAATCACATAAAGCATGCAAAAGAAGGCTGGACAGAACACTTTCTGTAACGCCCCGGAAATCCGGACCGCTACCGGCGCTAGGATTCAGGTCGGCTTAAGGCCGCCGGAACCCGTAGCAAGCCTACATACATCCTGTTCACCTGTTTAATCCCATACATGATCAACAAGCATACATAAGAATTAAAAACTTTTCTTTTTCTTCATACACCAAACTCAACCTGTGCATGCACTGTATTCATCATATACATAAACATTAATCCCTCTGTGGGATTTCATCAAAGCCTCAATGGGCAATATATATCCTGTGTTGAGTTGGTTCACATAAACATCATAAAATAAGATCATGTACGTATCAAGGGATTAACATCTACTATGGTCAAGCACAACTCTATCCTCAATAACATAATTACATAATCTTTACATTACATTCTTATCATTTGTCATATCCACATACTCTAGCTATTACATACATATGACCTTTCTCTTCTTTTCTTCTCTATCAATCCCGTACCTGCAAACCTGGGGTTAGGGGAGAGGGGTGAGCTAAAAGCCCAGTGAGCAGAAACTAAAAACATTATATTAAAATTCATACTTTCATGGAATGCATCATATCACAGACAATTCACATCAAGGGTGAACCTGTCACCAATTAGTCCCAACATAGTCTCGTGCCAGGCCGTAGCATGGGGTCCTGGTCTTCCTGTCATAACATACATAAAGTCTCGTGCCAGGCCGTAGCATGGGGTCCTGGTCTTCCTGTCATATCATATATAAAGCCTCGTGCCAGGCCGTAGCATGGGGTCCTGGTCTTCCTGTCATATCATATATAAAGCCTCGTGCCAGGCCGTAGCATGGGGTCCTGGTCTTCCTGTCATAACATACATAAAGTCTCGTGGACTAATTGGATCATACAGCATTCACCCACAACCACAAAGTAAAATGCAATGCGACATATTCGTGAACTAATGCAATCAGCCTATTACATGTCATCATGATGCATGAAACATGCTCAAAACATTTAATTACTTGATTTAAAACATTAAACTTGTTTCCACTCACCTCTGGTTAGCTCTGACCAGACACTGAAGCAGCTCACTCACTGCTGGGGTCCTCGGTTCCTCGGGTCCGAACCTACACAGGTGGACTCCAATGAGGGACCAAACATATATAAACATAACTCTAATATATCCCCCAAAAACCCCCTAAAACATCATGAAAACATCATGGAAAATATGCATGAAATGGCTGAACAGGGCACCTTCGGCGGCACCTTCGGCGGCCGAAAGTCCTGGACAGAGACGAAACTCAGCTAGGTTCGGCGGCACCTTCGGCGGCCGAAAGTGCCAGACAGAGACGAAAGTCTCTTTTCGGGGGCACCTTCGGCAGCCGAAAGCTGCCTTCACAAGAGGGGTTCGGCGGCCGAAACTCCCTTCGGCTGCCGAACCTGGTTTCTGCCAAACGGCAGAAACTTGGTTCAAATGAACCTCCTGCCTCCCAAAACCATAGATCATGCATATTTCTCAACCAAAACACACATACAAGTTCCTAGGGGTCTCAAACATGCATATACCCCATCTACAACACTTCATACATACACAAACAAGCTACATTGCTCAAAACATCATCAAAACCCATAAACTCAACATATGTCCTAACATGCATTTCTACCCATAGATCTTACTTAAAACTTGTTTAAAACATAAAAAGGGTTCAAGATCGACCCTTACCTCTTGAAGAAACGAGAGGAAAGTGATCCTAGCTTGGAGATGGAGAGATTAAGCTCTTTGAACCTCCAAGCACTCAAAACTTGCTCAAAGCTCACAAATCTTCAAAACAAAGTTATAAACTTGTTAAAACCATGAAAGATCTAGAGGGAACACTCAAGATCGAGGGAGGAACGGTGGAGACTCACCTTGGCCGACAATGGGAGAGAAAAAGCTCGCCCGTGCGGACCAAGGGGACCCTTTTATAGTGGCTGGCCAGGCCACGTTCGGGGGCCGAATGTGCCTCCGCATCCATGCAATGTTCGGCGGCCGAACATGAGGTTCGGCGGCCGAACCTGCACTTCCCTCACTTAGACTTTCGGGGGCCTAACGTGCCTCCCAAAGTCCATGCATGTTCGGCGGCCGAAAGTGAGTTTCGGCGGCCGAACCTGTGTTTTCCTCCAAGGATTTTTCATACAAAAACTCAATTAATTTCATACTTAAAAACATTAAAAACATAAAATCATTTTATAAAAACATGCTTTTACCCTTCTAGAGGTTTCCGACACCCAAATTCCACCGGATGGTAGGAATTCCGATACCGGAGTCTAGCCGGGTATTACATTCTCCCCCCCTTAAGAACATTCGTCCCCGAATGTTCCTCAACTAATACATGCATATCATAAACATAACATACACATATAGCACATGGAACACATCTCAACTAACCTTAGAAGAGGTGGGGGTACTGCTGGAGTATGGACTCCCGGGTCTCCCAAGTGCATTCCTCCAAATTGTGGTGGTTCCAAAGGACTTTCACCATCGGGATTTCCTTGTTCCTCAACTTTCTGATCTGAGTGTCTAGAATCCGTATTGGCTGCTCTACATAAGTGAGATCCTCTTGGATCTCCACATCAGGCTCGCTAAGAACCTTGCTCGGATCTGACACGAACTTCCTCAACATGGAAACATGGAAAACCGGATGGATTCTCTCCATAGAAGCAGGCAAGTCCAGCTTGTACGATACATTCCCAACTTTTTGCAAGACCTCAAAGGGTCCGATGTACCGTGGAGCTAGCTTACCCTTCTTACCAAATCGAACCACCCCTTTCATCGGAGACACCTTGAGCAATACTAGATCCCCCTCCTGAAACTCTACCTGTTTCCTGCGGATGTCTGCATAGCTTTTCTGCCTGCTGGTGGCAGTCTTTATTCTCTCTCGGATAATGGGCACCACCCTGCTGGTGATCTCAACAAGCTCAGGCCCTGCTAAGGACCTCTCTCCAACCTCTTCCCAGCAAACGGGTGACCTGCACTTCCTCCCATACAAAGCTTCATATGGAGCCATCCCTATGCTAGCATGATAGCTGTTATTGTAGGCAAACTCCACCAAAGGTAGATGTTGCTTCCAAGAACCGCCAAAATCTAGCACACACATTCTGAGCATATCTTCTATGGTCTGGATGGTCCTCTCTGACTGCCCATCAGTCTGAGGGTGGAAGGCAGTACTGAAATCTAACCTGGTACCCATAGCACTCTGCAGACTCCGCCAAAACCTGGAGGTGAACTGGGGCCCTCTATCTGACACTATAGATACCGGGACCCCATGTAGTCTGACGACTTCATCCACATAAACCTGCGCTAACTTATCCACAGAGTAGTTGCTCCTAACTGGAATGAAGTGAGCAGATTTGGTGAGTCTGTCCACAATCACCCATATGGAGTCTAATCTGTTGGATGTTGCCGGTAACCCCACTACAAAATCCATAGCGATATTCTCCCATTTCCATTCTGGAATAGGTAGCGGGTTAAGCATTCCAGCCGGCTTCTGATGTTCCAGCTTCACCCTCTGACATATTTCGCAGGCTGACACGAATTGTGCCACTTCCCTCTTCATAGCTGGCCACCAATACACTCTCTTCAGATCTTGATACATCTTGGTGGCTCCAGGGTGAATGCTGTATCTTGCATTATGAGCTTCTCTCATAATGTCTCCTTTAAGCCCGATGTCATCTGGTACACATAGTCTGTTCCCATAGCGGAGGATCCCCTTATCATCGAATCTGAACTCACTATCTTTGCCTGACTGAACAGTCCTGGCAATTTTCACTAACTCTGGGTCCTCGTGCTGTTTCTGAGCCACCTGCTCCAGAAACACGGGTGTTACTTTCATCTGTGCAATCAAAGCACCTGTACCAGACAACTCCATCTGTAGACCTTCCTCAATGAGCTTATAAAATTCCTTCACCACCGGTCTTCTCTCTGCCGTGATGTGGGATAGACTGCTAAGTGATTTCCGGCTTAAGGCATCAGC
Source organism: Manihot esculenta (assembly GCF_001659605.2). NCBI lineage: Eukaryota > Viridiplantae > Streptophyta > Magnoliopsida > Malpighiales > Euphorbiaceae > Manihot > Manihot esculenta. The sequence continues at coordinate 20,512,706 of NC_035172.2, forward strand.
TACTACATTAGCCTTACCCGGATGGTACTGTATCTTACAATCGTAGTCACTGAGCAGTTCTACCCATCTCCTCTGCCTCAAGTTCAAATCTCTCTGACTCAAGATGTGCTGCAGGCTCTTATGATCTGTGAAGATCTCACATTTTACCCCATAGAGGTAATGCCTCCACATCTTGAGGGCAAAGATAACTGCTGCCATCTCCAGATCGTGTGTGGGGTAATTCATCTCATGCCTCTTTAGCTGTCTAGAAGCATAAGCGATCACCCTACCATTCTGCATCAACACACAACCCAAGCCTACTCGGGATGCATCACAGAATACTGTGAAGTCCTCATTGCTGATTGGCAGAGCTAACACTGGTGCTGAAGTCAACCTCTTCTTGAGCTCCTCAAAGCTTTCTTCACATCGATCGGTCCACTCGAACCTCTGATTCTTTCTGGTCAATCTGGTTAAAGGAGCTGCAATTTTGGAGAAGTCCTGTACGAACCTCCTGTAATAACCAGCCAAACCCAAGAAACTTCTGATCTCTGTCACTGAGGTGGGTCTGGGCCAGTTAGTCACAGCCTCTATTTTCTTGGGGTCTACCTCTATTCCATTTTCCGACACAATATGCCCCAAGAACGAGATGCTCCTCAACCAGAACTCACACTTGGAGAACTTGGCATACAAGCCATGTTCCCTCAAGGTCTGTAATACAATCCTCAGATGATGGGCATGCTCCTCTGTATTCCTGGAATACACTAAGATATCATCTATAAAGACAATAACGAAGTGATCCAGGTATGGTCTGAATACTCTGTTCATGAGGTCCATGAATGCTGCAGGGGCGTTAGTTAACCCAAACGGCATTACAAGGAACTCATAGTGCCCATATCTGGTCCTGAAAGCAGTCTTTGGTATGTCTTCTTCCCTTATCCTCAGCTGATGGTACCCAGATCTCAGATCTATTTTGGAGAAACAACCCGCTCCTGCTAGCTGGTCGAATAGATCGTCGATCCTTGGCAATGGGTACTTATTCTTGATGGTGACTTTGTTCAACTGCCTGTAGTCGATACAAAGCCTGAGGGATCCATCCTTTTTCTTCACAAAGAGTACTGGAGCACCCCAAGGTGAGGTACTCGGTCGGATGAAACCCTTGTCTACCAGTTCCTGCAACTGTTCTTTCAACTCTTTCATCTCAGCTGGTGCCATCCTGTAGGGAGGGATAGAGATAGGCCTAGTTCCAGGCATCAGCTCTATTTCAAACTCTATCTCCCTGTCAGGTGGTAGTCCTGGAAGCTCGTCTGGGAAAACATCTAAAAACTCATTGACCACTGGCATTGAGGCGGGCTCTCTAACCTGACTGTCCAGCTCCCTCACATGAGCTAGATACCCCTGACATCCCCTCCTAAGCAACCTACGAGCCTGAAGAGCTGAGATTAGACCTCTAGGTGTACCCCTCTTGTCTCCTCTGAAGACGACCTCTGACCCATCCTGATCTCTGAATCTGACTACCTTGTCTCTACAGTCCAAGGTAGCACCATGGGTAGATAACCAATCCATCCCTAGAATGACGTCAAAATCTGTCAAATCTAGAACCACAAGGTCGGCGGAAAGGCATCTTCCCTCTATGAAAACTGGACTACATTGGCAGACTGCCTCTGCCACTGACGGGTCACACTTGGGTCCACTGACCCATAGGGGACACTCTAACCCAGAGACCATCAATCCTAACCTCTGAACGGCTCTCGGTGCAATAAAAGAGTGAGATGCACCCGGGTCCATTAATGCATACACATCAGAACACCCAATGATGAGATTACCTGACACCACGGTGTTGGATGTGTTAGCCTCCTGCTGTGTCATGGTGAAGATCCTGGCTGGAGCTGATGGACCTTCACCTCTGAATCCTGCTGAGGAAGAAGCTGACCCTCTCCCTCTGCCTCTGCCACTGGCCTGTGTAGCAGCTGGAGCTACTGGCTGTGCCACACTTCCTGAAGCTGTCTGCTGTGTCTGTGCCATAGGAACTGCTTTAGGACATTGCCATGACATATGCCCCTCTTGCCCACATCTGTAGCAGGTCGTCGTCCCATACCGGCATAAACCCCTGTGTGGCCTACCACACTTCGCACAAGCTGCATTATCTGCCCCAGAACTAGAACCACTGCCAAATCCCAGACTAGACTTGACCTTGTTCCAGAACTTATTCTTCGTACCCTTGGGCTTACCCCATCTCTTACTGCCTGAAGCTGCTGCACTCAAGGTAGAGGGATCTAACCTTCCCCCACCCGGAGTTTTAGAACCAGAAGCTTGTGCCACTGTCTGTTTGACTGTCCCCTGAACGATGGCACTAGCCTCCATTCTCCTAGCCATGTCTACTATGGCGTGAAAACTCTCTCTATCTGCTGACTGTACCAAGGAGGAATACCTGGGATGGAGCTTCATGATATACCTCCTCGACTTCTTTTGATCTGTGCTAAGGTCTTGCCCAGCAAAAGGCAGCAACTCCATAAACCTGTCAGTATATTCGTCTACACTCATGTCATCAGTTTGCCTCAACTGCTCGAATTCTATCATCTTCAATTCCCTTGAACTATCAGGGAAAGCCCATCCTGCAAATTCATTAGCGAACTCCTCCCATGATAGGCTATCCACCCTCGGCTTCACATAGTTTTTGAACCACTCACGGGCCTTCTTGCATTTCAAAGTGAAACCAGCCATCTGAATGGCTCTACTGTCATCAGCCCCAATCTCCTCTGTGATCATCTTGACCTTCTCCAAATATACAAACGGGTCATCACCTGACTCAAACTGGGGAGCACCCAACTTCATGTAATCTGTCATTTTAGCCTTACTTCCCCCAGATGAGCTAGGTTGAGGTATCTGGGTATCTGGGACGGTAGGTGCTGGTGGTGGAGGAGGTACAGCATCCCCTGGGGTAGGGTTTGCTGGATTTGGATGGTATGGTGGAGGTGGGTACATTGGGTACTGTGAATATGGAGGGTAGTATGGTGGGTATGGCATCTGTGTGGGGTAAGGGTTAAAACTAGGGTAATCCGATGTACCTCCCATCGAATACCCGGGATTTTGGGTGTAGGGCGGATAGTGAGGTGGCTGAACAAATCCCGAGGCCTGAGTGCCTCCTTGGGATTCTCCCATACCCTCTTCTGACATACTGACGCCCAAACTGCCATCCCTCCTTTGATCAACATCCATCTGATCCCCCATATCCTCTGACATACCTCCCTGCACTGTTCCTCTGACTGATCTGCTTCTTCCCAGATCTAAAGACCTTCTAGGGTCTCTCACTGCTCGGTCCCTGTTGGACCGACTTGACATTGCCCTAGGCAATGTTGAAGGACGGGCATCAGTGCCCTCGTCCTGAGGTGGTATTCCAGTCAATCGTGCAGATCGACGGGTTCCTCTCATCCTGTTTTCTGAAAACAGTACACATAGAACATCAGCATCACATGGTTCATGTGGGCACACATGAACCCTCATCACATACATATCACATCATTTATGCACATGCATTTTATCATGGCATATCATATCATCATAGCAAGACAGGACTCTACATCCTATCCTAGTGGACATGACTTTTGCCTATTGTGCTTGACCTTCTATAACTTCTATGAGCCCGACACTCTAGGTCCGACCATATGAACCTAGGGCTCTGATACCACTCTGTAACGCCCCGGAAATCCGGACCGCTACCGGCGCTAGGATTCAGGTCGGCTTAAGGCCGCCGGAACCCGTAGCAAGCCTACATACATCCTGTTCACCTGTTTAATCCCATACATGATCAACAAGCATACATAAGAATTAAAAACTTTTCTTTTTCTTCATACACCAAACTCAACCTGTGCATGCACTGTATTCATCATATACATAAACATTAATCCCTCTGAGGGATTTCATCAAAGCCTCAATGGGCAATATATATCCTGTGTTGAGTTGGTTCACATAAACATCATAAAATAAGATCATGTACGTATCAAGGGATTAACATCTACTATGGTCAAGCACAACTCTATCCTCAATAACATAATTACATAATCTTTACATTACATTCTTATCATTTGTCATATCCACATACTCTAGCTATTACATACATATGACCTTTCTCTTCTTTTCTTCTCTATCAATCCCGTACCTGCAAACCTGGGGTTAGGGGAGAGGGGTGAGCTAAAAGCCCAGTGAGCAGAAACTAAAAACATTATATTAAAATTCATACTTTCATGGAATGCATCATATCACAGACAATTCACATCAAGGGTGAACCTGTCACCAATTAGTCCCAACATAGTCTCGTGCCAGGCCGTAGCATGGGGTCCTGGTCTTCCTGTCATAACATACATAAAGTCTCGTGCCAGGCCGTAGCATGGGGTCCTGGTCTTCCTGTCATATCATATATAAAGCCTCGTGCCAGGCCGTAGCATGGGGTCCTGGTCTTCCTGTCATATCATATATAAAGCCTCGTGCCAGGCCGTAGCATGGGGTCCTGGTCTTCCTGTCATAACATACATAAAGTCTCGTGGACTAATTGGATCATACAGCATTCACCCACAACCACAAAGTAAAATGCAATGCGACATATTCGTGAACTAATGCAATCAGCCTATTACATGTCATCATGATGCATGAAACATGCTCAAAACATTTAATTACTTGATTTAAAACATTAAACTTGTTTCCACTCACCTCTGGTTAGCTCTGACCAGACACTGAAGCAGCTCACTCACTGCTGGGGTCCTCGGTTCCTCGGGTCCGAACCTACACAGGTGGACTCCAATGAGGGACCAAACATATATAAACATAACTCTAATATATCCCCCAAAAACCCCCTAAAACATCATGAAAACATCATGGAAAATATGCATGAAATGGCTGAACAGGGCACCTTCGGCGGCACCTTCGGCGGCCGAAAGTCCTGGACAGAGACGAAACTCAGCTAGGTTCGGCGGCACCTTCGGCGGCCGAAAGTGCCAGACAGAGACGAAAGTCTCTTTTCGGGGGCACCTTCGGCAGCCGAAAGCTGCCTTCACAAGAGGGGTTCGGCGGCCGAAACTCCCTTCGGCGGCCGAAACTCCCTTCGGCTGCCGAACCTGGTTTCTGCCAAACGGCAGAAACTTGGTTCAAATGAACCTCCTGCCTCCCAAAACCATAGATCATGCATATTTCTCAACCAAAACACACATACAAGTTCCTAGGGGTCTCAAACATGCATATACCCCATCTACAACACTTCATACATACACAAACAAGCTACATTGCTCAAAACATCATCAAAACCCATAAACTCAACATATGTCCTAACATGCATTTCTACCCATAGATCTTACTTAAAACTTGTTTAAAACATAAAAAGGGTTCAAGATCGACCCTTACCTCTTGAAGAAACGAGAGGAAAGTGATCCTAGCTTGGAGATGGAGAGATTAAGCTCTTTGAACCTCCAAGCACTCAAAACTTGCTCAAAGCTCACAAATCTTCAAAACAAAGTTATAAACTTGTTAAAACCATGAAAGATCTAGAGGGAACACTCAAGATCGAGGGAGGAACGGTGGAGACTCACCTTGGCCGACAATGGGAGAGAAAAAGCTCGCCCGTGCGGACCAAGGGGACCCTTTTATAGTGGCTGGCCAGGCCACGTTCGGGGGCCGAATGTGCCTCCGCATCCATGCAATGTTCGGCGGCCGAACATGAGGTTCGGCGGCCGAACCTGCACTTCCCTCACTTAGACTTTCGGGGGCCTAACGTGCCTCCCAAAGTCCATGCATGTTCGGCGGCCGAAAGTGAGTTTCGGCGGCCGAACCTGTGTTTTCCTCCAAGGATTTTTCATACAAAAACTCAATTAATTTCATACTTAAAAACATTAAAAACATAAAATCATTTTATAAAAACATGCTTTTACCCTTCTAGAGGTTTCCGACACCCAAATTCCACCGGATGGTAGGAATTCCGATACCGGAGTCTAGCCGGGTATTACACTTTCGGCGGCAGGTTCGGCGGCTGAATGTCCTCTCCAGAGCCGAAACTCAAGCACCTTCGGCGGCCGAATCTCCACTTTTGGCAGCCGAACCCTTTCGGAGGCAAGGTTCGGGGCTGAAACACACTCCAGGGACAAAAGTCTCTAACCTTCGGCAGCACCTTCGACGGCCGAATCCCCCTTCCAGAGCCGAACCTCAAAACTCTCGGGGGTGAGTTAGGCAGTCAAAGCCACCTCCTCAAGGGGTTCGGCGGCCGAATGTACATTCGGTTGCCGAACTTGAGTTCATCCAGAACTCATCCACGACAGAAAACAAGCCTCCCCAACTACTCCAACACTTCCACATGCATATCACAACTCCTCAACACACATATACTCAAGTATATGCACAAAGGGGTCCAAAACTAACTTACAACCCGAACAAAAACATCACGCAACAACACATATACAAGCGTTCAACCTCAAAACACCAAAATAATGCTTTTTACCCTAAACATGCAACTCTACCCAAAACTCCATAAAACCTCTATAAATCATCAAAAGAAGTTCAAGATCTTCACTTACCTCTTGAACTCATGAAGATGAACGATCTGAACTTGAAAATATGGAACAACTCTCCTTCAAACTCTTTAAATCTCAAAACTTCTCTTTTTAGCTTAACACCTTCACAACAAAATGAAAACCAATCAACCCTTACAAGATTTGATAAAACCATGAAGATGACTCATGGAGGACGTGGCTTCACCTCAGTTTGTGAAAAGGAGGCAACACTTATCCATTTCACCGACTAGAGGCATTTATATAGGGAGCTGACCGCTTCAGCTTCGGCGGCCAAAATGCATGCAAAACCATGCAACGTTCGGCGGCCGAACCTGAGCTTTCGGAAGCCGAATCTAAAGCACTTTCGGCGGCCGAACCTGGCCAAATCCTCCTTGGTCTTTTCTCTTCAAAACTCAATCCTATTCCACTCTAACCCTTTAAAATACTTGAAAACATTTTAGGAAACCTTTCTCTTACCCTTCTAGAAACCTCTGACATCCTCGAATTCCACCAGACGGTAAGAATTCCGATGTCTAATCTAGCCGGGTATTACACTCTAAGCCATTATCTTCGACCTTTTTGTATGTCGTTTTGGTTATTAATAAAAGAAGTTTTTATCATTATTATTTGTTTGCATGTTACATAATAATGATTATCATCCCTGGTTACTTATTATTATGTTGATAATAATAAAATATAGCTAGTATGATTATTGATTGATAATCATGAGATGATTATGTATATGTTGATATAATTCAATAGTCATAGATACTTGTTAGAGAATAAAGTATTGGATGGACCCGCACTGAGATCACTACATTGGTTATTGTCATAAGTGAATTTCAAAGTAGTTATGTCTTAATCCTTTGACTTGAGATTGTCATAGTTTCCAATATGAGGACTATTATGTTTTGACATAACCAAACATTGTCTTTAATCGGACAATCATAAAGGTTGTGATTGAGCATAATAGAAATTATGTAGAGGATAATGAACAATCAAGATAGGATTTGTCCCTCTCTATGAGAGAGATATCTTCTGGGCCCCTCGATAAGTAAGACTGAGAAATGCATGGCCGTGCTCAAATGAATTGATAGTGTGATCAATATCATTTGAATTTATCAGTCTACTTAGAGATCGAGAAATCATAAGTTTGACATTGATCATGACTTATGTTCAAGCTAGATATCGTGTGACAAAAGTATTAATTCATGTTCTATTTATTAGGTTTTATCGGACTATTGATCCTTATATTAGTTGGGTAGTATGTCTTGTTAGAGGCCACTTATGACTTATGGGCCTTGTGGGACTGGGCCTATTGCCAATTAATATGAGCCTATTGGGTCACACACAAAAGAACATTGTTGATGTGCTATATCATATTAATGGGCTAAAAGCCCAAAGCCCATTAATATAATTAATAATAATAAAGTGTTATTATTATTAATCATTAATATAATTAATAATAATAAAGTGCTATTATTATGAATATTAATCATTAATATAATTAATAATAATAAAGTGTTATTATTATTAATATTAATTATTAATATAATTAATAATAATAAAGTGTTATTATTATTAATCATTTATTATTATGAAATAATAATATTTAAAAGATCTGCAGTCTATCTGTAACTGTTACAGATAAAGGACTCCATCACTTAAGATATTTGAGTATCTGCGAGATTGTGATAGTGGGTTATGAACACAACTCCTTTTAGGAAAAGGAGTTGTGGGATGAACACAACTCCTTTAGGAAAAGGAGTTGTGGGAAAAATAAAAGACTGAAACATATAAATACTCCTTCTACGAATTGTGGAATGTACGTTTTTGAGAAAACTCAGTCTAAAAAGCTACAGATTGTGGAGCACATAATCTATCTATCTTTGAGAGAGCTAGCACTCTAAAAGGATAGAAGCCGTTCATGTGGATACCATAGAGGGTGTTCGTTTGAAAAAGCAGCACCATCTGTCCAACATTGTATCTTCTTGACGAGATTCACTGGTTAGTCTCATATCCTTCTTGTGAATTAAACGAGACACTCGGATTCTGGGAAAAGAAAATCAGAGAAATTTTATTTTTCCGCTGCGCCTTTGGGTTGCAATAATCTCTGAATTTCCTAACAGTTGAAACTTTGCAAGTTCATTTTGAAGTTGAAGAACAATCTAGCCATTTCAAATCAATTAGGCCGAATGTGTCCTTATTGACGATTCAAAACTTTGTATTTGTATTAACAGATTCTCCATCACTAATTCAGTAGTGGATAGTTATTTAACAATTGATAGTTAACCAGTAGTGGGTAGTTATCCAATTGAGGATAGTGGTATAGATCATGGGTTCATGCATAGTAGTATGTGGTGGCATAGATCATGGGTCCGTGCATAGTAGTGGAAAGTGGCAAAGATCATAGGTCTTTATTTAGGTTATATAAAACATCTCTTTTTCCATATTGTATATAAATTATCAATTATTCAATACAATTGTTTTACGCGATTCTTCTTTTAGAGCTTAAGAGAGATCTTGGTTCTTGACATTGCATCACGAATAAGGTTTGATACTAACTTATATGATTCTTATTCTTGCTGCTCTTAAAACCAATCAGTTATAAGTGTTCTTAATTGCATGTTAATTAAGGGTGCTTTAGATTAGGAAATTATTTTTTGAACTAAGTTCTTTTTACTAGGGTATGTGTCGTTTCAGTCTCTAATAGGCTGGGTTCCACATTAATTTGAATCAGAGCTAGGCTTAATAATAATTTCTTAACTATCCTTTGTGTCTTTGTATTCAATTTTGTTCATTATTGGCTGAATATATCACTTTGGTTATTTGGTGCATTTTCTTCAATTTTTTGTGATTTTTCCGTTTAGGATATCTATTAGAGACGAATTCATTGCTTAGTTGCTGTTCAAATCGAATTTTATCCTAAATTCTTGTTTAGCCAAAATTACTATCTTTAGTGATTTGGTTTATGCTTTCTGCCCTAATACATATGCTCCTATTCTAATACTCTTAGAATAGTATTTCCAGTGTTTTACTTCTGTCCATATAAAAAAAATACCAAAAAGAAGAAAAAAAAGAGAAAAAGAATTTCTGCAACTTTGGGTCAATTGTTGAAACTTTGTTCTGATATTGATACCTACTGATATAAATCATATTTCATATACCTTGAACATATTTCTGGGCTTGAAATTCGAAATACATGTTTGGGGTAGGTTTAGGGCCAATTTGGATAGTATTTTTTACAAAACAGTTATACTTAATACTTGCTGTTTTAAGTGTCTATTTTGTTTGCTTGCTTTGAATTATTTTTGTTGAGTTAATATTAACATCAGTTAACCTAGGATCGCATGCTTAGGGAAACTTCGTGTTAAGCACATCCGTCTTATCAATTTTGATTCTTAGTTTATCAATTTGGTGTCTTTCTATCTGTTAGTTCCTTACACTTAGTTTGATAAATTGCACATTGTTGAACATCTAATTACACTTAGTACACGAAATCTCACTTTTGTGTGCTAAATTAATCCATTTGTTTATTTTGGTCAGTTTGCATCTAGTGTTGTTTCCTATCTTTTTTTTTTTTATTAGGTCTTTCTTTGCTTTCCTTGTTATTTGAATCATACAAGCTTGGCTTATTGAGTTTTTATTCTGAAGTGCACTTTTGAGATATCAAGTGAGTGCTAGAAAGTTAAACACATGAGTTGAGAGAATTATGAATTTTTCTATAATGTCTGGGCATAATACTGGTGATACTTCTGAACCTACGTTTGATCTTAAAGATATGTATAAACCTTTCATGGATAGCTTTCAGAAGCTAAATTTGAGAATGGATAACCTTGAGGACAACCTTAGATCTTCAAAGGGCAAGTCCAATCAGGGAGATGATGATATACACAATCCATCCTATGAAGAGGAAAATGTGGCACAATTAGCCCATTTTCGAGCCAGAAGGTTCAATGATCGTGTACCCTATGTAGATAACAATATGAACTCCATAAAGATGAAGATTCCAAGCTTCAATGGTAAGGCTGATGTTGATGCCTATTTAGAGTGGAAGCGTAAAGTGGAGATAGTTTTTAACTGTCAAAGCTATTCCGACGATAAAAAGGTGAAATTTGCTGCCCTTGAATTTTTAGATTATGCACTAATATGGTGGGATGAGCTTGTGAAATCTAGGAGAAGGAATGGAGAGTTATCCATTGCTAGTTGGAAAGAGATGAAGCGAATCATGAGGAATAAATATGTGCCTACTTATTACCATAGAGATCTCCATCATCAGTTGCAAAGATTAACCCAGGGATCAAAATCTGTTGATGAGTATCATGAGGAGATAGAGTTGCTCCTGATCAAAGGAAACATAGTGGAAGAGGAAGACCAGACTATGGCTCGTTTCTTTGGTAGTCTAAATAAGGAGATTGCTGATGTGGTTGATTTACAACCATATGTTGATTTGGAAGACTTAGTGAACATTACCATTAAGGTGGAAAGACAAAGAGGCCAAAGTAGATGGGGGAGTAATAGGGCTGCTCAAAACTCCAACAAGAAATGGGGTTCCAAATGAAACACCAAGGATGATCCTAAAAGGTTTGATAAGTCTTCAACTCAAAAAGGCACGTTACCTTCCAAAGAAACATCTAACTCTCATGGTAAAAATGAATCAACCTCTAAATCTAATATGACTAGAGATATTCAGTGCTTTAAATGTAAAAGGCGTAGGCATTATGCCAATGAGTGTGTTAATAAACATGCCATGATAGTGAGGGGAGATGAGATAGTCTCCGAAACTGCTGATTCTGATGAAATACCACCTTTAGAAGATTGTTCTGATGAAGAGATAGAAAAGTATCCTGTTTAAGGGGAGTCCTTAGTGATATTGCATACTTTAAATGTTTCTATTAAAGAAGAGGGACTTGAATAGCGTGAAAACATCTTTCACACTCGTTGTTTGATAGGTGGTAAAGTCTGTTGCATGATAATAAATTCGAGTAGTCAAGTTAATTGTGCTAGTACTATTTTAGTTGATAAATTAGGACTAGAAACTATTAAACACCCTAATCCTTACAGACTTCAATGGTTAAATGATAATGGCGAGGCAAAGGTAACCAAGCAATGTAAAGTGTCATTTTTTATTAGTAAGTATGTAGATGAGGTTACTTGTGATATTGTACCCATGCAGGCTGGACATATTTTGTTAGGTAGACCATGGCAATTTGAAGTCGTGTCATTCATAATGGGTATAGTAATAGGTGTTTTTTTTACGTTTCTTAGTGTAAAACATATACTTGTACCATTATCTCCTAAAGATGTATATGCAGATCAAGTGAAATTACAACAATCTACTAAATTGGGTAATGGAGGTGAGACAAGTAAAAAGAATGAGGGAAAAGAGGCCAGTAGTAAAAAGAAGGTTTTGAATGGCACAAAGGAGAGTGATTGCACAGGAAAGGATAAAAATGAGAGACGTGCAGGAGAGAAAATGTTAGTGAGTGTGGAAGTAAAAGGAGAGTTGAGTAAGAAGAGTGAAGAATTCAGCAAGTCTTCCTTTTATTGTAAAGATAGAGAGTTGAAGAACGCATACTTAGGGAAGAGAGCTTTAATTATGTTGCGTTTTAGTTTCAATTTTATGATTGAGACTAACCCTACTGAGTAATTGCCTAGTTCTTTTTCTAAGTTGTTGCAGGATTTTGCGGATGTATTTCCTGAGGAGGTGCCATCTGGGTTGCCGCCCATTAGGAGAATAGAACATCATATCGATTTGGTCCCTGGAGCTCAGATTCCAAATTGTCCAGCTTACCGGAGTAATCTTGAGGAGACGAAGGAATTGCAAAAGCAAACTGATGAGTTGCTAGCTAAGGGACATATCAGGGAGAGCCTCAGTCCATGCGCAGTACCTGTTTTGTTGGTTCCAAAGAAAGATGGAACAATGCGCATGTGTGTTGATTGTTGTGCGATCAACAAAATCACTGTAAAGTATCGCCATCCTATTCCTAGGTTAGATTATATGCTTGAAGAATTATGTGATGCTGTTTTCTTTACCAAAATTGATTTGAAAAGCGGTTATCATCAAATTAGAATGAAGCTAGGTGATGAGTGAAAAACTGCCTTTAAGACTAAATATGGTTTATATGAATGGTTAGCGATGCTTTTTGGCTTAACTAATGCACCTAGTATGTAATACCCGGCTAGACTCCAGTATCGGAATTCCTACCGTCCGGTGGAATCTCGGATGTCGGAAACCTCTAAAAGGGTAAAAGCATATTTTCATAAATGTTTTAGTGTATTTTATGGTTTTAAGCAAAAAGGAAATTGAGTTTTAAATGAAAAAGACCAAGGAGACATTTCCAGGTTCGGCCGCCAAACCTCAGGTTCGGCCGCCGAACCTCAAGTTCGGCCGCCGAACGTGGGATGGTTTAGGGGGACAAGTTAGGCTTCCGAAAGTTTCAAAGGTTTGGCCGCCGAACTTGCATGAGTTTTGGAAGCACTTTAGGCTGCCGAAAGGTGGTTTGCCAGCCCCTATATAAGAGCTCCAAGGCCGAAACGGGCGAGTTTTCTCCCCATTTTTGGCCACGGTGAGTTCTTGCTCTCCCATGGTTCATTTTAGATGTTTTTCCTTCGATCTTTCATGTTTTAACAAGCTTTATGTTAATTTGAAGATATTTGAACAAAAGAGCGAGTTTTGGAAGCTTGGAGACCAAAGAGTTGAGATCTCTCCCATCTCTAAGTTGGATCGTCTCTCCTCTCGTTCTTCAAGAGGTAAGAGTAGATCCATAGTTCCTTTAATGTTTTAAGTAAGTTTTATGAAGTTTCTTGGGGTAGAAAGGCATGTGTAGGTTTATGTGGAGTTTATGGGTTTACTGTGTGTTTATGAGCAATGTATGTTGGATATGCATGTTTGATGTGTTGTAGATGGGGTTTAGGATAGTTTGAAGCCCCTAGGAGCTTGTATGCTTGAGTATGCATGTTGTAGAATAGGAAAATGCATGATTGAATGAGTTGGGAGGCGTTTATGCATGTTGAGCTGAGTTTCTGCCCTTTTAGGAAGAACTCAGGTTCGGCAGCCGAAGGCTCTTTCGGCCGTCGAACCTGCCTGTGGTAGCATGTATCGGCTGTCGAACCCTGCCCCCGAAAGTGGACTTTCGGCTCTTGAAGGGAGTTTCGGCCACCGAAGGTGCCGCCGAACATGCATGAATTTCATCTCTGGAGGGAACCTTCGGCCGCCGAAAGTGCCGCCGAAGGTGCATGACTTTCGGCTCTGGAGGGCCTTTCGGCCGCCGAACCTGCCGGCGAAAGTGCCCTGTTCAGCCCTCATTTGCATGATTTATGTGATTGTTTTAAGGTGTTTTAGGGGAGTATTTTAGAGTCATGTTTATGTATGTTAGGTCCCTCATTTGAGTCCATCTGTGTAGGTTCGGACCCGAGGAACCGAGGACTCCAGCAGTGAGTCAGTCGCTTCAGAGTCATTAGAGCTTCAGCCAGAGGTGAGTGGAATAAACACTTATGTTTTAAAGCAAATAAATATAGATTTGAGCATGTTCATGCATCACGAATGCCATGTGATATTCTAGGTTGTTTGCATTAGAATTCACTAATATGTTACATTGCATAATTTGATGATGATGTGGATGGATGTTGGATGATCCTTAGTCCTCAATATGATACGATGTAATATGATACGGTATGATATGGTATGGAAGTCCGGTTGACCCATTCTACGTCCCGGCACTATGTAAGAGAAAGACCGGTTGACCCATTCTACGTCTCGGCACGTTGGAATGTTATGATATGTTATGTTTAAGAGAAAGACCGGTTGACCCATTCTACGTCCCGGCACCTTGGAATGTAGAGGACTATTGGTGACAATACCATCCTTGATGTGAATTGTTTGTGATATGTTGCATTTCATGAAAGCATGAAATTTAAATTGAATGTTTATTTATTCTGCTCACTGGGCTTTCTAGCTCACCCCTCTCCCTTAACCCCCAGGTTTGCAGGTACAGGGTAGACCAGGAGGTCAGCAGGAGTAGAGTCATGTATTATGTAATAGCTAGATGTGGACATGGATATGATGTAATGTAAAAGTATGATATAGAAATGTTATGTAATGATGCTTATGAAAGTTTAGAGTTGTGCTTGACCATAGTATTATGTTAATCCCTTTCTAGTACATGATCTTAATGTTTAATAATGATTATTGCAAACCAAACTTAATTTATGTTATGTCACCCCATTGGAGCATTGATAAGGACTCCAGGGTGGGGTTAATATTTATGTTTATGAATAGTGCATGCACAGGTTGAGTTTGGAGATTGAATGGAAAGAAAGGTTCAAAATTTTTATGTATGTCGTTGATCATGTATGGGATTAAACAGGTTCACAGGATGAATGTTTGGCTTGCTACGGGTCCCGATGACCTTAAGCTGATCTGGATCCTAGAGCCGGTAGCGGTCTGATTTTCGAGTCGTTACAGATTGGTATCAGAGCCCTAGGTTCATATGGTCGGACCTAGAGTGTCGGGCTCATAGATGTTCTAGAAGGTCAAGCACAATAGGAAAACCATGTCCACTAGGATAGGATGAAGAGTCCTGTCTTGAATGATGTTGTGAAATGCCATGATTTTATGCATTTGCATTAATGATATGCTATGTATGTGATGTATGTGATGCGGGTTCATGTGCTTCCACATGAACCATTTGATGCTAATGTTCTATGTGATGTATGCTGTTTTTCAGAAAACAGGATGAGAGGAACTCGTCGATCGGCACGATTGACTGGAGTAGCACCCCAGGACGAGGGCACTGATGCCCGTCCTCCTGCATTGCCTAGGGCAATGTCAAGTAGGTCCAGCAGAGAAAGAGCAGTAAGAGACCCTAGAAGGTCTTTGGATCTGGGTAGAAGCAGATCAGTGAGGGGAACAGTGCAAGGGGATATGTCAGAGGATGTGGGGGATCAGATGGATATGGATCAGAGGAGGGATGACAGTCTCGGAGTAAGTATGTCGGAAGAGGGAATGGGAGAGTTCTAAGGATTCACTCAGGCCTCGGGATTTGTTCAGCCACCTTACTACCCACCCTTTTCACATAATCCCGGGTATTCGATGGGAGGTGCATCGGATTACCCCAGTTTTAACCCTTATCACTCTCAGATGCCATACCCACCTTTCTACCCACCGTACCCACAGTACCCTATGTATCCACCCCCACCTTACCATCCAGGTACATCAAACCCTACCCTAGGGGATGCTGCACCTCCTCCACCACCAGCATCATCTACTGTCCCAGAAACCCAAATGCCCAAACCTAGCTCATCTGGGGGGAGCAAGGTCAAGATGACCGATTACATGAAGCTGGGTGCTCCCCAGTTTGAAACCGGTGATGACCCGTTTGTGTACCTTGAGAGGGTTAAGACAATTACAGATGAGATAGGAGCTGATGACAGTAGAGCCATTCAGATGGCTGGGTTCACACTAAAATGCAAGAAGGCCCGAGAGTGGTTTAAGAACTATGTGAACCCGAGGTTGGACAGCCTATCATGGGAGGAGTTTGCAAATGAGTTTGCAGGATGGGCTTTCCCTGACAGTTCAAGAGAATTGAAGATGATTGAGTTCGAGCAGCTGAGGCAGACGGATGAGATGAGTGTGGATGAGTTCACATACAGGTTTTTGGAGCTGTTGCCGTTTGCCGAGCAAAATCTGGATATAGATCAGAAAAAGTCAAGGAGGTATATCATGAAGCTCCATTCCAGGTATTCCTCCTTGATTTAATCAGCAGAGAGGGAGAGTTTCCATGCCATAGTGGATATGGCTCGGAGGATGGAGGCTAGTGCTATCATCGAAGGGAAAGTCAAGCAGTCAGTGGCACAGCCTTCTGGTTCCAAGACCCCAGGTGGGGGAAAGTTAGACCCTTCTTCTCTGAGTTCAGGCAGTAAGAGGTGGGGCAACACCACCAGGAAGCCAAAGAAGAACCAGTTCTGGAGCAAGATCAAGTCAGGTCTGGGATTAGGAGGTGGCTCGAGCTCAAGTGCAGATAATGTAGTATGCAAGAAGTGTGGGAAGCCGCACAAGGGAGTATGTCTGGTTGGGACGACAGCCTGCTTCAGATGTGGGCAGGAGGGACACATGGCACGGGAGTGTCCTAGGGCAGCTTTTGTGGCACAGTCTCAGCAGACAGCCTCTGGTAGTGTGGCTCAACCAGTAGCTCCAGCCGCGACTCATGCTAGTGGCAGAGGCAGAGGAAGAGGGGCAGCCTCTTCTTCAGCGGGTTTCAGGGGTGAGGGCCCGTCAGCTCCAGCATGGATCTTCACCATGACTCAGCAGGAGGCAAACACATCCAACACCGTGGTGTCAAGCAATCTCATCATTGGTTGTTCTGATGTGTATGCATTATTGGACCCGGATGCATCTCATTCTTTCATTGCTCCGAGGGCCGTCGAGAGGTTGGGATTGATGGTCTCTGGGTTAGAGTGTCCCCTATGGGTCAGTGGACCCAAGTGTGACCCATCAATGGCAGAGTCAGTCTGCCAGTGTAGTCCAATTTTTGTGGAGGGAAGATGCCTGTCCGCCGACCTTGTGGTTCTAGATTTGACAGATTTTGACATCATTCTAGGGATGGATTGGCTATCTACCCATGGTGCTACCTTGGATTGCAGAAACAAGGTAGTCAGGTTCAGATGTCAGGATGGGTCAGAGGTTGTCTTCAGAGGAGACCGGGGGAGTACACCTAGAGGTTTGATATCAGCCCTACAGGCTCGTAGGCTCCTCAGGAGGGGTTGTCAGGGTTTTCTAGCTCATGTGAGAGAGCTGGATAGTCATGTCAGAGAGCCCGCCTCAGTGCCAGTGGTTAGAGAGTTCTTAGACGTTTTCCCAGACGAGCTGCCAGGTTTACCACCTGCTAGGGAAATAGAGTTCGAAATTGAATTGATGCCTGGAACTAGACTGATCTCTATCCTTCCCTACAGGATGGCACCAGCAGAATTGAAAGAGTTGAAAGAGCAGTTGCAAGAGCTGGTAGATAGGGGTTTCATTCGACCGAGTACCTCACCTTGGGGTGCTCCAGTGCTATTTGTGAGAAAGAAGGATGGATCTCTCAGACTTTGTATCGACTACAGGCAGTTGAACAAGGTCACTACCAAGAACAAGTACCCATTGCCAAGGATCGACGATCTATTAGACCAGCTAGCAGGAGCAGGTTGTTTCTCCAAAATAGATCTGAGATCGGGGTATCATCAGCTGAGGATAAGAGAAGAGGATGTACCGAAGACAGCATTCAGGACCAGATATGAGCACTATGAGTTCCTTGTGATGCCGTTCGGGTTAACCAATGCCCCTGCAGCATTCATGGATCTCATGAACAGAGTGTTTAGCCAATACCTGGATCACTTTGTTATTGTCTTCATAGATGATATCTTAGTGTATTCTAGGAATGCAGAGGAGCATGCCCATCATCTGAGGTTAGTTCTACAGACCTTGAGGGAACATGGCTTGTATGCTAAGTTCTCCAAGTGTGAGTTCTGGCTGAGGAGCATCTCCTTCTTGGGGCATGTGGTGTCAGAAAATGGAATCGAGGTAGACCCCAAGAAAGTGGAAGCTGTAGCTAACTGGCCTAGACCCACTACAGTGACAGAGATCAAAAGCTTCTTGGGCTTGGCAGGTTACTACAGGAGGTTCGTTCAGGACTTCTCTAAGATTGCAGCTCCCATGACCAGATTGACTAAGAAGAACCAGAGGTTTGTGTGGACCGACCAGTGTGAAGAGAGCTTTGAGGAGCTCAAGAAGAGGTTGACTTCAGCACCAGTGTTAGCTCTGCCAGCTAGTAATGAAGACTTCTCAGTGTATTGTGATGCGTCCCGTGTGGGACTGGGTTGTGTGCTAATGCAGAATGAAAGGGTGATTGCTTATGCTTCTAGACAGCTAAAGAAGCACGAGTTGAATTACCCTACACATGACCTAGAGATGGCAGCAATAATCTTTGAACTCAAGATGTGGAGGCACTACCTTTATGGGGTAAAATGTGAGATCTTCACAGATCATAAGAGCCTGCAGTACATCCTGAGTCAGAGAGAGCTGAATTTGAGGCAGAGAAGATGGGTAGAACTGCTAAGTGACTACGATTGCAAGATTCAATACCATCCGGGTAAGGCGAATGTTGTGGCAGACGCCTTAAGCCGGAAATCACTTGGCAGTTTGTCCCATATTTCAGCATAGAGGAGGCCAATAGTGAGGGAGTTCTTCGAGCTCATCAATGAAGGTCTACAGATGGGGTTGTCCGGTACAGGTGCTTTAATAGCCCAAATGAGAGTGGCACCCGTGTTTCTAGAGCAGGTGGCTCAAAAACAGCACGAGGACCCAGAGTTAGTGAAGATTGCCAGGACTGTTCAGTCAGGCAAGAATGAAGAGTTCAGATTTGACAACAAGGGGATCCTCCGCTATGGAAACAGATTGTGTGTACCAGATGACGTAGGGCTGAAGGGAGACATTATGAGAGAGGCTCATAATGCCAGATACAGTGTTCACCCTGAAGCCACCAAGATGTATAAAGATTTGAAGAGAGTTTATTGGTGGCCAGCGATGAAGATAGAAGTGGCACAGTTTGTGTCAGCCTGCGAAATATGTCAGAGGGTGAAGCTGGAACATCAGAAGCCGGCTGGAATGCTTAACCCACTACCTATTCCAGAGTGGAAATGGGAGAATATAGCTATGGACTTCGTGGTGGGGTTACCGGCGACGTCCAACAGATTAGACTCCATATGGGTGATTATGGATAGATTGACCAAATCTGCTCACTTCATCCCTGTCAGAAGTGGCTATTATGTGGACAAATTGGCGCAGGTGTATGTAGATGAGATTGTCAGACTGCATGGGGTTCCTGTTTCAATAGTGTCTGATCAAGGGCCCCAGTTCACCTCCAGGTTTTGGCGGAGTCTGCAGAACGCTATGGGTACCAGGTTGGATTTTAGCACTGCTTTCCATTCACAGACGGACGGACAATCAGAGAGGAGCATCCAAACAATAGAAGATATGCTCAGAATGTGTGTGCTGGATTTTGGCGGTTCTTGGAGGCAGCATCTACGTTTGGTGGAGTTCGCCTACAATAACAGCCATCATGCTAGCATCGGGATGGCTCCATATGAAGCTTTATATGGGAGGAAGTGCAGGTCACCTGTCTGCTGGGAAGAAGTTGGAGAAAAGGCCTTGGCAGGGCCTGAGCTAGTAGAGATCACCAGCAGAGTGGTGCCCATAATCAGAGAAAGAATCAAGACTGCTGCAAGCAGACAAACGAGTTATGCAGATATCCGCAGAAGGCAAGTAGAGTTTCAGGAGGGGGATTTGGTATTGCTCATAGTGTCTCCAATGAAAAGCGTGATTCGGTTTGGGAAGAAAGGTAAGCTAGCTCCACGGTACATCGGACCCTTCGAGATCTTACAGAAGGTTGGGAATGTATCGTACAAGCTGGATTTACATGCTTCAATGGAAAGAATCCATCCGGTTTTTCATGTTTCCATGTTAAGGAAGTTCGTGTCAGATCCGGGCAAGGTTCTTAGTGAGCCTGATATGGAGATCCAAGAGGATCTCACTTATGTTGAACAGCCAGTACGGATCCTAGACACCCAGATCAGAAAGCTAAGGAATAAGGAAATCCCGATGGTGAAAGTCCTTTGGAATCACCATAACATCGAAGAGTGTACCTGGGAGACACGGGAGTCTATACTCCGGCAATATCCTCATCTCTTCTAAGGTGAGTTTTTATGTGCTTTGTATGAATGTTTGTATTTTATCCTTGCCATGTGTTTGTTTGGTGAACATTCGGGGATGAATGTTCTTAAGGGGGGAAGAATGTAATACCCGGCCAGACTCCGGTATCGGAATTCCTACCGTCCGGTGGAATCTCGGATGTCGGAAACCTCTAGAAGGGTAAAAGCATGTTTTCATAAATGTTTTAGTGTATTTTATGGTTTTAAGCAAAAAGGAAATTGAGTTTTAAATGAAAAAGACCAAGGAGACATTTCCAGGTTCGGCCGCCGAATGTGGGATGGTTTAGGGGGACAAGTTAGGCTTCCGAAAGTTTCAACGATTCGGCCGCTGAACCTCATGTTCGGGTGCCGAACTTGCATGAGATTTGGAAGCACTTTAGGCTGCCGAAAGGTGGTCTGCCAGCCCCTATATAAGAGCTCCAAGGCCGAAACGGGCGAGTTTTCTCCCCATTTTCGGCCACGGTGAGTTCTTGCTCTCCCATGGTTCATTTTAGATGTTTTTCCTTCGATCTTTCATGTTTTAACAAGCTTTATGTTGATTTGAAGATATTTGAATAAAAGAGCGAGTTTTGGAAGCTTGGAGACCAAAGAGTTGAGATCTCTCCCATCTCCAAGTTGGATCGTCTCTCCTCTCGTTCTTCAAGAGTAAGAGTAGATCCATAGTTCCTTTAATGTTTTAAGTAAGTTTTATGAAGTTTCTTGGGGTAGAAAGGCATGTGTAGGTTTATGTGGAGTTTATGGGTTTACTGTGTGTTTATGAGCAATGTATGTTGGATATGCATGTTTGATGTGTTGTAGATGGGGTTTAGGATAGTTTGAAGCCCCTAGGAGCTTGTATGCTTGAGTATGCATGTTGTAGAATAGGAAAATGCATGATTGAATGAGTTGGGAGGCGTTTATGCATGTTGAGCTGAGTTTTTGCCCTTTTAGGAAGAACTTAGGTTCGGCAGCCGAAGGCTCTTTCGGCCGCCGAACCTGCCTGTGGTAGCATGTATCGGCTGTCGAACCCTGCCCCCGAAAGTGGAATTTCGGCTCTGGAAGGGAGTTTCGGCCATCGAAGGTGCCGCCGAACATGCATGAATTTCGTCTCTGGAGGGAACCTTCGGCCGCCGAAAGTGCCGCCGAAGGTGCATGACTTTCGGCTCTGTAGGGCCTTTCGGCCACCGAACTTGCCGCCGAAAGTGCTCTGTTCAGCCCTCCTTTGCATGATTTATGTGATTGTTTTAAGGTATTTTAGGGGGTTTTTGGGGAGTATTTTAGAGTCATGTTTATGTATGTTAGGTCGCTCATTTGAGTCCACCTGTGTAGGTTCGGACCCGAGGAACCGAGGACCCCAGCAGTGAGTCAGTCGCTTCAGAGTCATTAGAGCTTCAGCCAGAGGTGAGTGGAATAAACACTTATGTTTTAAAGCAAATAAATATAGATTTGAGCATGTTCATGCATCACGAATGCCATGTGATATTCTAGGTTGTTTGTATTAGAATTCATGAATATGTTACATTGCATAATTTGATGATGATGTGGATGGATGTTGGATGATCCTTAGTCCTCAATATGATACGATGTATGTTATGGTATGGAAGTCTGGTTGACCCATTCTACGTCCCGGCACTATGTAAGAGAAAGACCGGTTGACCCATTCTACGTCCCGGCACGTTGGAATGTTATGATATGTTATGTTTAAGAGAAAGACCGGTTGACCCATTCTACGTCCCGGCACCTTGGAATGTAGAGGACTATTGGTGACAATACCATCCTTGATGTGAATTGTTTGTCATATGTTGCATTTCATGAAAGCATGAAATTTAAATTGAATGTTTATTTATTCTGCTCACTGGGCTTTATAGCTCACCCCTCTCCCTTAACCCCCAGGTTTGCAGGTACAGGGTAGACCAGAAGGTCAGCAGGAGTAGAGTCATGTATTATGTAATAGCTAGATGTGGACATGGATATGATGCAATGTAAAAGTATGATATATAAATGTTATGTAATGATGCTTATGAAAGTTTAGAGTTGTGCTTGACCATAGTATTATGTTAATCCCTTTCTAGTACATGATCTTAATGTTTAATGATGATTATTGCAAACCAAACTTAATTTATGTTATGTCACCCCATTGGAGCATTGATAAGGCCTCCAGGGTGGGGTTAATGTTTATGTTTATGAATAGTGCATGCACAGGTTGAGTTTGGTGATTGAATGGAAAGAAAGGTTCAAAATTTTTATGTATGTTGTTGATCATGTATGGGATTAAACAGGTTCACAGGATGAATGTTTGGCTTGCTACGGGTCCCGGCGGCCTTAAGCCGATCTGGATCCTAGCGCCGGTAGCGGTCCGATTTTCAGGTCGTTACATAGCACATTTATGAGATTAATGAACTATGTTTTGCATGATTACCTAGGTAAGTTTGTGATTGTGTATTTTGATGATGTATTGATTTATAGCCGAAACTTGGATGATCATATTAGGCATGTTGAACTTATTCTACAGAAGTTGCGTGAACATGAATTGTATGCTAATCTTAAGAAATGCACATTTTGTACTGATAGTGTCATATTCTTAGGATTTGTTGTTAGTTCACGTGGAGTTAAGGTAAATACTAAAAAGGTTAAGGCTATCCAAGAATGGCCTACACCTAAGAATGCTAATGAGGTGAGATCCTTTCATGGATTAGCAAGCTTCTATAGGAGGTTTGTTAGAGATTTTAGCACTATTGCTGCACCTCTAAATGAGATCATTAAAAAGGCTGTTGGATTTAAATAGGGTAAAGAACATGAACTTGCATTTAACACATTAAAAGAAAAACTTACTACTGCTCCTGTTTTAAGGTTACCTGATTTTTCTAAAACCTTTGAAATTGAATGTGATGCTTCTGGGATTGGTATCGGTGCTGTTCTTATGCAGGAAGGATGACCCATAGCATATTTCAGTGAGAAGTTAGGTGGCGAATATTTGAACTATTCCACCTATGACAAAGAGTTCTATGCACTGATTAGGGCTCTTGAAGTTTGGGAACACTACTTGCTGCCTAATGAGTTCGTGATTCATACCGACCATCAGTCTCTCAAACACTTAAAGGGACAAAGTAAGTTGAACAAATGGCATGGTAAGTGGGTTGAGTATCTTGAAATATTTCCTTATGTGATTAAATACAAGCAAGGTAAAGAGAATGTGGTTACTGATTCATTATCTAGACATTATGCATTGAATTCCATGCTTAGTTCTAAGTTGTTAGGATTTGAGCATTTGAAAGATATGTATGAGAATGATATTGATTTTTCTGATGTATTTAAGGCATGTGAACATGGGGCATTTAACAAGTTTTATTTGCATGATGGGTTTCTTTTTAGGGGAAAATAAATATGCATACCTAATTGTTCAATGCGTGAGTTGCTTGTTAAAGAATCGCATTCAAGAAGGTTAATGGGACATTTTGGTGTGCAAAAGACTTTAGACATGTTGAATGAACACTTTTATTGGTCTAATATGCGAAAATATGTAGAGAAAATTTGTACTCAATACTTTGCATGTAAACAGGCTAAATCTAAGTCCTTGCCACATGGGTTTTATACTCTTTTGCCTGTACCTACTGAACCTTGGACTGATATATCTATGGATTTTGTGATAGGTTTACCTAGGATAAAAAGAGGTAGAGATTCAGTGTTTGTTTTTGTAGATCGCTTTAGTAAGATGGCACATTTTATTCCATGTCATAAAACTGATGATGCAACGAACATAGCTAATTTGTTTTTAAGGAAAGTAGTCCGTTTGCATGATATATCTAGGACTATTATTTATGATAGAGATTCTAAGTTCCTTAGTCATTTCTAACGTGTTTTCTGGGGAAAATTAGGTACTAAACTTTTATTTTCTACTACTTTTCATCCATAAATGGATGACCAAACTGAAGTTATTAATAGGACTTTAGGAACTATGCTTCGTGCTATTGTGGGTAGGAACTTAAGAACTTGAGAAGAATGTTTGCCCTATGTTGAATTTGCTTATAATCGCGTTGTCCATTCTTCTACTGGTTATTCACCTTTTGAGATTGTGTATGGTTTTAATCCATTAACTGTATTAGATTTAATGCCTTTACCTTTGAAGGAGTTGTCTAATTTAGATGGAAAAGGGAAGGCTGAAATGGTTAATTCAATACACATAAAAGCGCGTGAGCATATTGAGAAGCGTAATAGGATGTATGAGAAACAGGCTAATAATGGTCGCAAGAAAGTTGCATTCAGACCAGGTGACTGAGTTTGGATCCATATGCGAAAGGAGAGGTTTCTTAATCAAAGGAAATCAAAACTCAATGCACGAGGGGATGGACCATATCAATTGCTGGAATGGATCAATGACAATGCATACATAATTGATCTGCCAAGTGAGTTTGGTGGAAGTGCTACCTTTAATGTTTTTGATTTGTCTCCTTTTGATTTTGGTACAGATTCAAGTATGAATGCTTTTCAAGAGGAAGGGGATGATGTAAGCACAACCAACAACACCAAAAATGATGAGCTAGCATTACCTCAAGGACCAATTACAAGGTTGAGATCTAACAGATTGAAGGAAGCACTTCAAGGATTCTTGAAGGGATATGTTGAAGCTTTGCAAGTTCATTTTGAAATTGAAGAACAATCTGGTCATTTCAAGTCAATTAGGTCGAATGTGTCCTTATTGACGATTCAAAATTTTATATTTGCATTAACAGATTCTCCATCACTAATTCAGTAGTGGGTAGTTATTTAGCAGTTGATAGTTAACCAGTAGTGGGTAGTTATCCAGTAGTAGATAGTGGTATAGATCATGGGTCCATGTATAGTAGTGGATAGTGGCATAGATCATGGGTCCATGCATAATAGTGGGAAGTGGCAAAGATCATGGGCCTTATTTAGGTTATATAAAACATCTCTTTTTCCATATTGTATACAAATTATCAATTATTCAATACAATTACTTTACGCGATTCTTCTTTGAGAGCTTAAAAGAGATATTGGTTCTTGACATTGCATTACGAATAAGTTTTGATACTAATTTATATGATTCTTATTCTTGCTGCTCTTAAAATCAATCAGGTATAAGTGTTCTTAATTACATGTTAATTAATGGTGCTTTAGATTGGGAAATTGTTTTCTGAACTAAGTTTTTTTACTAGGGTATATGTCGTTTCAGTCTCTAATAAGCTGGGGTTCCACATCAGGTGGAGTTAAGATTCTATTTCTATCTTTAATTTCTCAGTTTATAGTTGGTCTTAATCTTACTTATTTGAATCTCTTTGTTCACCTCTATTTTAATAGAAAAAAAAAAATTAAATTTACCAAAAAAAATATTTTATTTAATGCCCAACTTGATGACAAAAAAAAAATCATCTTGTTCATTTGTAACTAAAATAAAAATAAGTCATTTATTCCACAAATTAATTCATATTCATCCAAAAATATTTGGATTAGATATTTGTTTTAAATATTAAAAACAAGAAATTTGTTATAATTTAAAAATAAAAAATATTGGTTATCATTTTTAATATTTTAAGAAATTAAAATATTTCAACATTTTTCAACATTTTCACTATTTTCAACATTTTTTAAATTTTCAACATTTTCAACAATTTTTTAAATTTTTTTATTGAAATTTAGTTTTAAATTGAGTCCATAAATGTAATATTTAATAGATGTCTATTGTCAGGGTCATAGAGTTTTCAGGGACCAAAACTGTACTTTTCCAACATTGGAGTTCCTAGAAAGCAATATTGGGATAAAGCAGTAGAAATTAGTAGGAAGATAAGGGTCGAGACAATTTGTTGTAATTCCTTTTCATGTATTTATTTTAGGGGGGTGTCATATGAGACATGTTGATGTCTCCTCCTGCCACAAGCCAAGTTATTCCTAAGGCCCTTTAGGGGGAGCGACTAGTTGGCCACCAGCTAGGCTGGGCCCAATTGGCTACCATAGGCCTACGGAGATTCAAGTTGTGCCTTCACTCCGTGTAGACCGTCCCCCCTGTCTAGAAGGGAGGTGAGAATTATTGTAACGATTGCATCGATGATAATGTATAATTACTATTTTGCCCCTATAATAAAATAAGTAGCCTATTCATGAATTCTCATGTTCAATTCTTATCTTTTGTGCCTACTGTGAGGCTTCTAATTGAATGCTGCCTGTTGGCTTCATAGTTGGCTTATATAACCTTGACTAATCAGGGTATTCATGTTCACAGGATAATTGGGTGATTCTTAAGGCTGACTTGGCTTGAAGGTGTTCAAGTCAAGTGCCGCACGGTTCCAAGCGATTGCTAAAATCTGAAACCGTGACAATTGGTATCAGAGCAAGAAAGATCTACGAGCAGTATAAAGGAAGGACGAAGTTGGCCACACGAGTGAAGGCTCGGGAGAGAAAGGTGGAGAACCTTGCTGCCTTGCTGAATGTCTGGGCCACCCAAGTGGGGAGGGCATTGGAGATTGATTCCGTTTATGAGTGCCTTGAGGCACTAGAGAGGGAAAATGAATGTTGTTGGCTGTGATAGCCAAACTGTCGGGAGATTAAGGCCACCCTAAAACCTCTTTCATGCGAATGATGCCCGATGGGGTGATCTTGAGTATAAAATGCTGAAAAGGGGAGGTCGTGACCTCCCAATTCCGAAGCTACGAGGAGTAGTAGCATGAATAGTTGTGGAGACGAAGAAGAAAAAAAAAGCGTGAGCTTTCTAGCTAGACTGGCCATGTCAACTAGAGGTGCTGCACACTCCACTAGGGACATCATTGGGAGAGGTAATGACCTAGTACTGCACACTCCATTGGAAATGTCTTCCGGAGAGAGGGTAATGACTAGGTTCTACATACTCCCTTTTTGTGACCCTTGGAGAAGGGCTAATGACCTCAGGGTATGGTGGTAAGAGGGAGGATGAGCCAATAGAGCTTGAGGCCATCTGAGAATCCCGAGTCCATTCCACTCAAAATTGAGGCAAGAGGCCTCATGAGTCAGATTGAAGCAAGAGACCTCCTGAGACAGAATTGAGGCAAGAGGCCTCTTCTGGTAGAATTGAGGCAAGAGGCCTCCTGAGACAGAATTGAGGCAAACGGCCTCCTAAGATAAAATTGAGGCAGAGGCCTCTCATGTATTTTTTTTTTACTTGCAGGAATGGCGCAATAATATTAAATATGACATAGGAAAGACTATGAGCAATACTTCAGAAGTGAACTAGAGGAACATTTATCAATGGCGTGAATTATGAGCTAGTGCCTATGAAGTAGGCAAGGGTGGAATCCCAAAACCTCAGTCCTTGTTGTGGAATGGAGGTAAATAATCTTCTCTTCAATATGAACTTATTCATTAATATTATTGGGAATGGTGACTGTGCAGACATATAAAGAACAACATTTATGGGATCAAGCTATAAAGCTAAATCTATTCGAAAAATGAAAGGGTAAAGTCCCATGGATAGGGAGTGTTCACACTATACATGAGAAAAGGGGGATATGAAATGATAAGCTTCAATTTTACTACAAGAATGTAACATTTGTTATTCAAGAGAGTTGGTAAACTCCAACGAGGTGTTCATAAGGAAAGTACATAAAGGAACTTTTCAGCATCTATGGCTGACACAAGAGGGTGTGGCACTTGATTTTAATAGAGTAAGCGGATTGTGACAACAATCCAAGAAGCATGACTGAGTTAAAGGGCTATTCAACTCTGGTATTAGATGGGCCAAAGCAATAAGTGGGGGAGCGGTCTAAAAGGTGGTAAAAAAAAAAAAGAGGATATGGAAGTGGCATAACTAAGCAGTATGAAGTGTTCTCTATGAAGAAAGCCATATGATTTTACAAGTTGCTGGTGCGGAAACGCGTCGAAGGTCTTGAGGGACATGGTGAGTAAGGGAGGAGGGAACATAATGTATAAATCATAGAGTTATCAACTCTAGGTTGTTGGTACTTTCTTGTTCCTCCTCGCCTAAGGTAGTATTGTTCGCATGAAGGGATCAAGCATGATGGAAATATTCTGTGCGTGTTGTGTCAAATAAGGGACATGGGATGAAGGAGAAGATCTTCAAAGTCTTCTTGAGGACTCCAAGAGAAGAAATGAGAATCGAAGTTAGTATAAAACAATATATTGTTGCCCAGTGTCAGGTATAACGGAGTTGATGCTACAAAGCGGGCATGGATATAAGATTCATGCACTGTTTACACAATTGTTAGAATCATGAATAAAATTGAAGTGGATGATATGAGGAAATAAAGACTAAGCAGATAACTTGAGTGCAGAGATTAATGTGAGCATGTCCTTTGACAAACTCGCTTAATCGAGGACATCGAAAAGCAAGATGGACTTCACAATTTCTCTTTTTTTTTAGTGAACCTGAGACGTTAATTGATGTGGCGTCTCTCAGAATGACACAAATTATCTCTATTTCGACCAATAATTATTCCTTAATAAAGGAGAGGTAGTCGAGAGTAGTGAAGAAGAAACTAGTGGCTATCCAGCACGAGGTGGTGCAAGAGTAAACTCAACGAAAAGCAGCATTCGATGAAGTATTGTCTAGCCGCACTGAGCAAACTAGTGCTCCTACAACTCTTACTGTGTGGTGTGGTGTGGTCAGTGCAGAAGAAAAGTTCTTGAGAGACTCATATGAAACACTGGTATGGATAAGATGGTGATAGATCAAAGGTGGTAATTGCCTCATCTCTCAAAATATATCCTTTACAAGAGTACAAAAAGAGCACCAAATAGGAAGGGTGTACCCTAAGCAAAGGAAAAAGAAACCAAGACTAAGTTTCGCAATGATGAAATGAGTCAAAAAGGGGAATAGATGGGAGTCCAAGAGGGGATAAAAAGAAAACAACAAGTAACAGAGTAGGGGATAATGTCTGATAAGTGCCAACCAACTATGATTGTCGAGCACATGTTCATTCTCTTTGAGGTAAGTAAACATTTTGATAGGACAACCCAGAGGAATGGAGGGTAGTGTTGGGCGAGAGTTGCATCAAATATCGTTAGGAGCAACAACATTGTGAAAGCAAATAATTCACTCATCCTACGACAAAAAGAAGAAGGAGGATAAGCGAAAACTGACAAAAGTGAGGACCATTGAACTGGTCAAAGGAGTGTAGGGCTCAAGGTAATGATGAGAGATGGAGATCCTTAATGATAATTCAGTACGAGAGGAAACCCCCTCACATCAGATGAGTATAATATTTTTGTGTTTCCTGATATCATTCCTTACCTTACTTTATGTAGTTATTCATTTATTCTGAGATATTTTTGTGTATTATTGAGTCAGATTCCTCGTGATGTGAGACTTGACAAGTTGGTGCTAATAAATATTATGAACATATAGGGTGTAGCTGCCTTAAAAGGGATTGGATAATAATGTGTAATTAAAAAGGACAAATTTAGACCTACCTTTGTTGTTGAGCAGGAAAGAGACTCATGGCCAAACAAAAGTTCTCACAAGTGGATCAACGTGGAGGAGGACTAAGATAGGTCGAGAAGCACAGG
This sequence comes from Manihot esculenta, assembly GCF_001659605.2. Taxonomy (NCBI): domain Eukaryota; kingdom Viridiplantae; phylum Streptophyta; class Magnoliopsida; order Malpighiales; family Euphorbiaceae; genus Manihot; species Manihot esculenta. Next base: position 20,542,450 of record NC_035172.2, read on the forward strand.
TTGCTTGAGGCAAGTTGGTGAGGCGAGTCGATGTTGTGAGCTATGATGAAAGCAGTATAAGAAAGGGAGTATCTTCTAAGAATTTCTTAGGGTCAAGTCATAATGATGGCATTTGCGTAGACTATATTTTTAGGGAGAGGAAAAGGAGATAAAGTGTACATAATACCTGAGCTTATGAAGGGGAGTACCGTAAGATGTACAAAAGGAGAAAGAGAGTGTTGAGCGAACTTTTTTGACAATGGGGACATCGATTCCTTAGGAGGATTCGTCGAGCTTCGCTACATGTGGTATACGTTGTGTTATGTCAAGCGGATGGGTAAAGACAGTTCAAGTCTTAGTGGTCAAGTGCTGTTGGCACACCTGTTGATTTATAATAGATTGTATTCTAGATGACTTGCTATATTAATTCGTATTTGAATCTGATGTGGCTAGGACTAACCTTTCTTATGAGACTATTACAGGTTAGTCACGATGTCGTATGGCATGAGTGTATGCAGTTTGATAGATTTGTTGCACCATGGGGTCGTGCTTTTGAGGTAAAGAGTAAGGTCGACAATTAAAGACGAATAATGGCAAGACAGGTTAAGGAGAAAAGAACCAGTGATCAATGACTTCCGGCAATAAGTTCGTGCAGAGGAGTAAAGCAATAATTTCTCGCACCATTTGCAGTAGACTAAGGAATCAAGGGCAAAACATTTACCACCAAAAGATAGAGCTTTTGTATTTTCATCATCATTAAGAACTAGCAGTCCACAGAGATCAATTGGGAGTAGATACCAAGGATTAAGGTTGCCCAACAATTTAATCGAGCAGGACTGGGATCAGATCACACTGCGAGCAAGCCTAAGAACGTCGGACTCAAAGATTGAATGTAACGACCTGAAATCGGACAGCTACCGGCGCTAGGATCCAGATCGACTTAAGGTCACCGGGACCCGTAGCAAGCCTAACATACATCCTGTCATACCTGATAAATCCCATACATGATCATACATTTACATAAAAACTTAAACTTTTACATATCCCAAGCTTGACCTGTGCATGTGTAACGACCCCAAAATGGACCATCACCGGCGCTAGGATTCAGGTTGACTTAAGGCCGCCAGAACCCGTAGCAAGCCTGCTATAATCTCTGTGTACCTGTAAATCTCATACATGATCATACATTTTCTATGAAAATAAAAACTCTTTTCTAATCCAAGGCTTAACCTGTGCATGCACTATCTCTGTACTCTGTACTCTGTACTCTGTAGCCCTGACTAGAGCTTGCTCTAGATGGGTTAACTCATACCTGTTAAGCCTGGTTTTTCACATACTTTGTAAAACATATACATATACAGATCATGTACATAACAAAAGATTTACAACACAAAATAACTAAGTCAAGCACAATTCTAACTTTATACACATGTTACAGCTCTTTAATATTACATGTCCACTATATTCTATTACACAGCTCTTCTCTTTTCCTAAACTTTGCTGGACTTCCCCTGTACACTGTACACTGAACCTGCAAGACTGGGATTAAGGGAGTGGGATGAGCTCTATAGCCCAGTGAGTAGAACAGTAAAACATACCATTCAAACATAATCTTATGGAATGCATCATAACACAAACAATCCACATCAAGGGTAAACCTGTCACCACATAGTCCCGGTAACTTTGTCGTGCCAGGGCGTAGAATCGAGCACCTGGTCTTCCTGTCATATATGTATATGTGTATATAACACCTTTGTACTTACCATTGCCAGGGCGTAGTCAAAGGCTCCTGGACTTTACTATACCTGCCAGGGCGTAGTCAAAGGCTCCTGGACTTCTCTATATTTGCCAGGGCGTAGTCAAAGGCTCCCGGACTTCTCTCAGAGACTATTGAATCATTCAGCATTCATCCACATCAACAAAAAACTATGCAATGCAACATATTCGCGGATTCTAATGCAATCAACCTACTGTATAACCATGATGCATGATATATGCTAAAAACATTCCATTTCTCAATTAAAAGAATTAAGTTTAGTTCCACTCACCTTTGGCTATCTAGACTGACTCTGCAGGCTCTAAAAACTCTGGAGCAGTACTCACTGCTGCTCTCTCTGGTTCCTCTGGTCTGTGTAAGCACAGATAAACTCAAATGAGGGACCAAACTACCTCAAGACCAACTCTATGAAACTCCCCAAGAATCCCCTTAACCTCACTCTAACATTCATGCATTCATGCAAAGCATGCAAAGGAAAGCTGGACAGGACACTTTCGGCGGTAGGTTCGGCGGCCGAAAGTCCTCTCCAGAGACGAAACTCATGCACCTTCGGCAGCCGAACCCTTTTAGGGGCAACTTTCGAGGGCTGAAAAGCACTCCAGAGACGAAAGTCTCTAACCTTCGGCGGCCGAACTCCCCTCCAGAGCCGAAAGTCCAAAAGCTCGGGGGCAAGCTTGGGCAGCCGAAGCCACCTCCTCATGGGTTCGGCGGCCGAATGTACCTTCGGCGGCCGAACCTGAGTTCATCCGCAAGGCAGAAACTTGCTCTGCCTCTCACCAAAAGTACAAAACTCTCTCAAACTCAAACACCTCAATTCCTCAACTTGCATACACCCAAGTATATGCTCAAAGGGGTCAAAAACTACCTTAAAACCCCAACAACACAAACATACAACACATATACAAGCTTCTCTCACAAAAATCACCAAAACCTCAAAACTAACCCTATTCATGCAACTCTCTCCCATAACCTCATAAAACCTTCAGAAAACATAAAAATAAGCTCAGGATCTTCACTTACCTCTTGAAACCAAGAAGCTGATCGATCCTAACGTGGAGTTTTGGAGCAACTCTCCTTCAAACTCTCCAAAATACACAACTTTGAGTTTTTAGCTTAAAACCTTCAAAATAACATAAAAACGAATCAAACCTTTGCAAGATGTGATAAAAACATGTAAAATACTCAAGAAGGACAGAGTCTCACCTCAGAAATTGAAAGGAATCGGCGAGCCTTATCCTTTCAACCGACTGAGGGCCTTTTATAGGTGGCTGGCCAGACCACCTTCGGCAACCTATCGTGAAACCGAAAGCCATGCATGTTCGGTGGCCGAACCTCAACTTCGGCGGCCGAACCTGGCTTTTCTGCCTTGGTTCATTTCACTCAAAACCTTATTTCCTTATGCTTTAAAACTATGAAACATACCAAAACATTATAGAAAAACATAAATCTAACCCTTCTAGAGACTTCTGGCATCCGAAACTCCATCGGAAAGTAGAATTCCGATGCCGGACTCTAACCGGGTATTACAGCATGCACTGAAACTGAATACATAAAACTCCCATACTAGAGCCCTCATCAAATGCTCTAGTAGGGTCAACATTACATTAATCAAGCTTGGTTTACATTTCTCAACACATAAATAAAAACATTTCATAATGATCATGAACAAAAGGGATTAACCATAACTCTAGGGTCAAGCATAATACTAATCCTCAATACAAATCTGTATAATATCTTACATTACATTACATTACATTATCTTTCATGTCCACAACTAAACTATTACATACTTAAAACTTTTACTCTTGCTGACTTCCTGGCCTATCCCAAACCTGCAAACCTGGAGGTTAAGGGAAAGGGGTGAGCTACTAAAGCCCAGTGAGCATAATAGTAAAATAATATATTAAAAATCTATGCTTTCATGAAATGCATCATATCATAAACAAATCACATCAAGGATGGACTTGTCACCAATAGCCATCTACACATTCCAATGGTGCCAGGGGCGTTGAATGGGCCTCGCTGGTCTTTCTCTTAACATAACATAACATAACATTCCAATGTGCCAGGAGCGTAGAATGGGCCTCACTGGTCTTTCTCTTACTCTGTGCCAGTGGCGTAGAATGGGCCTTACTGGACTTCCGTATCATAACATCGGCATCATATCATATCAAGGGCTAATGGGTCATCTAACTTCCATCCACATCAACATCATAGTATGCAATGCAACATATTCGTAAATTCTAATGCAAACAACCTAGTATATATCATGGCATTCGTGATGCATGAATATGCTCAAAATTTATTTACTTTGAAACATAAAGATCCATTCTACTCACCTCAGGCTGACTCTACAAAGACTCTGAAGCAGCTATCTCACTGATGGGGTCCTCGGTTCCTCGGGTCCGAACCTACACAGGTGGACTCAAATGAGGGACCAAACATGCTCTAATATAACTCTAAACATCTCCCAAAAAACCCCCCTAAAACATCATAAAATATTCATAAGAAACATGCAAAGGAAGGCTGAACAGGGCACTTTCGGTGGCAGGTTCGGCGGCCGAAAGTCATGCACTTTCGGGGGGCAGGGTTCGGCAGCCGAAAGTCTGTCCAGAGCCAAAAGTCACCAACCTTCGGCGGCAGGTTCGGCGGCCGAAACTCCATTCCAGAGCCGAAAGTCCAAACTTTCGGGGGCAAGTTTAGGCAGCCAAACCACCTCCACAGGCAGGTTCGGCGGCCGAACATGGTTTCGGCAGCCGAACCTTAGTTCTTCCAGAATGGCAGAACTCAAGCCTCTCATACACATTCAGCCAACCAAACCTCACAACTCAAACCAACTCATGCAAAAACACGCATAAACACATCCTTAAGCATTTAGGGCCTCAAAACTAGCCTATACCCTAACCACATCAACATTTAGCATACATTTAATCATGCATTTAACCTTAAACTACCATAAACCCTATCATTTTACATCTAGCCTAATCATGCATCTTTACCCCATAAACCTTCATAACACTTGCTTAAAACATCAAAGACAGTGATGATCGATGCTTACCTCTTGAAGATCGAGAGAAGGCGTGACCCAACTTGGAGATTTGGAGAAAACGAGTTTCGGAGGTCTCCAAGTTTCACAACTTCGATTTTGAGCTTAAAAACATCAAAACAAGATGAAAGCTTGTTAAAAGCTTGAAAGAGTTGAAGGAAAACATCAAAACTAACCATGGAAGGATATGGACTCACCTTTGCCCGAAAATGGAGAAGAAAACTCGCCCATTTTCGGACATGGGACCTTTTATAGGTGGCTAGCCAGACCACCTTTGGGGGCCAAAGGTGCTTCCTAAACTTCACCATGTTCGACAGCCGAACATGAGGTTCGGCGGCCGAACCTAGCTTTCCTTCCTTGGTGCTTTTCTTTTAAAAACTCAATTTCTTTCTTACTTAAAACCTTAAAATACATGAAAACATTTTAGAAAAAACATATTTTACCCTTCTAGAGTTTCTGTAACACCCCTTACCCGTCTATAAAATAACTTAGTAAAGGATGCCACATACTATACTATATGCAATTACATATGTGGACTTAAGATAGCTTTGACTTTATAAATTGTTCTTTAGTTTGTTTAAATGCATGTTGATTCACAAAATAATTTTAAATGGAAAAACCGCAAAAGTCTCCCCTGTTTATTAGCAATTATCCCTGTGAAAACTAGTCATAAAATTTCAATATTTACTCATTTCACACTATTAAAACCACAAATAGAACATAATAACTTAAAATAGTAAACACATTTGTTTATATTCATACTATTTACAATACTCATTTACAAACTCTTGGTAGACTATTAATGTACATGCCAAACATAAACAACCTCTGTACAAATCTTGTGACTGACTGGTTATGATGATGTCTCTGTGCTGATGCAGAACCAGACCTCCTAACTGTTGCTTCCTCTATTTATTACCTGCGCATGGAAAATCCAATGCGCTGAGCTTATGCCCAGTGGATGAATAACAACATATATATTCATTCAAGTATACTAGGAATAATCATGACATATATAATGAAATCATGTTATATAAAAGAACATAAATATTTTATGTGTCAGTGGACAAATCAGGTCATTAAATTTTATAGCAGTAAGATCATTCATATTTTGGTAACCATCTTGTGTGCATGCTAGCAAAGCATTAACAAGTGATATAATTAAATCTTAGCCCCTATAAACTCTTCACAGGATCATTTAGCTAGATAAGGGAAACTGTATCTGTATAGCACAAAGTGCCAAACTGTATGGCCCGGGGGCCGAATGTTGTGCCTGTATGGCTAAAAAGCCGGAAAACCGTATGACACGTAATGTGTCGAAAATATCATATCATGTAGCCCATTAGGGCGCAGTACTGCTACACTGTATATGGCATGCCATACCCTTATGCTATCTATGACTCCTACTGAGGTTTACTAGGGCCAAGAATGCATAGTTTCATGTTAAATATTTATTGGTACTAAATAAGCAATCACATCAATAAAAAGAGTCCTTAAAAGCATTCATATATATGTAATAGAACATATTCACTTATGAGCATATTATTCAGCCATAAACATTTTACTATGTCATCAAGAATATGCATGAAAAGTTTTAGTCTCTTAAGCTAGCACGTGCGTAAAGCAGGCATGTCAAGTTAGCATGTGCGTAATTTGGCCACAAAGCTAGCATGTCAATCTCTTTTAGGTCAATATTTACAATTAGGTTTGTTTCTGCCTGAGATTGTATCACATTTTTAAGTATCTTGTGGACATAATTAGACTCACCTTTCTTCATGAACTTTGTGTATTTATGTCTTAGCTTTCTAACAAGATATATTATATCTAATTCTGACCTTTCTAACTTAAGTTATGAATTTTTCTTTGCAAGCTGCTCAATCAGGTCCTAACCAGTACAGTTTTGGTATCTGTTTTTAATCTAACAAAACCTATCATATGCATACATTTGCATACAGATTCAAACTTAACTTTCTTGTACAAAGTTTTAGGTATACTTTTCAGGGTTCATTTGGCATTGGTTTTAATTCATTTCATTGAGTAAATCATTAGTTATGGTCTAGGAGATACATACTGCTCCGGATGCACAATTCCCTGTGACCAGCTTAGGTTCACTAGCAATTTTCACATACTTAGCTACAGATTCAGAATTTGGTCACTTCATGAAAGTTTTAGATTTGTGTCTTAGCTTTCATTTGGTATATGTTAGGCTTAATTTCAATGATTACACAATCAGTTATGAGGCTTCTAACACAGACTGTCCTGTTGGAACCTATTCTGCCAGTTTTCTGTTTTTTGGCTTCCTTGTTGTATCTATGTACTTTAAGCCTTCCAATCATCATTTCAACATTCATAACACAAATCCATACTATCAAGAGAACATTTCCAGCAAACAAAACCAATCCCTAATGTTACATATTCATGAGAAAATCAAAGGAAAAACAGAAGTTCATACAATCACCAAACCTTTTGCACAATCTTTTCAAAAGCTTTAGGTACACCTTAGTTACTCTCTTTCCTTGCCTTTCCCCTTTGATGTACCTTCCTCCTTTTGAGTTTGTTCTTTACAAAGAATAAGAAAAACAGGAGCTTTAATTCATTTAACAACATATAATTAATTGAAACATGAAAGAATATGTTTACCTAACCTAGTTTTCAATTTCATCACTTACCACTAAAGCACCTTAACTTCTCTCCTTCTTTCCTCCCTTTCTATGGTTTCCTTGCTGGTTATTACACTTAAGAACAGATTTTGTGTGGCTGGAGATTTTATCTTTTTTGATGAACTATGGTGGAAATGGAAGATAAGAAAGCAAAAGCTTTTTCTCTTTCCTTTTGGTGTAGCCACGGCAATGATGGACCAAATGAATGACAACTCTTTTCTTTCATGCTTAGTCATGCATGGCTAGGTGTCATATGGTGGGTTAGGTGTAAATATAGAAAAAGGTGGAGGGCAAACTTGGAATTTTACTTTTAAACTTTCCATATTCACACTTTCACCTACTAAACTTTTCCACATGTTTCAATTTAGTTTTTAAACTTTCAATATTCATAGATTGACCTACTAAACTTACATTTTTAACATTTAGAAGTTCATTTCATTTAAGCAAGCACGTCGGTTTTAGTAAGCACCTCAAGCTAGCACGTCGGGAAACCCTTAAGCACCTCCCGATAGCAACTTGATTCCGACCTGCTTATCACGTTAGATACTTTATTTTAAGATATATCTGTTTTCTTATTTGAGCTTTCAATGATTCAGTTATTATAGCTTCAAGATATTAAAATACTATTAGTGGTCATTCTTATTTTAACTCTATCTGTGCATGTATAACTCTATATGAAATGCAAGTTGGACCTCTAAACACAACTTTTAGTGCTCTATCTATAAACCAATTGTGTGTCAAATGGCTATGGATAAGCTAACACCTCCCCTATTTAGCTCGAGGTCAAGCTAGCACCTCCCCTGAAGCTAATTACTCTAACTTGGACTGATACAATTTAAAGCTAATGGTTGCTCTATTTCTATCTGCAGGTTTTGGAATGTTACAATTCTCCCCTCCTTAAAAAAATTCCGTCCTCGAAATTTACCTGTCATGAATAGCTGAGGGTGTTGTTGCCTCATTAATTCCTCACTTTCCCATGTAGCTTCCTCTGTTTTGTGGTTTCTCCAAAGAATCTTCACTAATGGAATCTTCTTATTCCTTAGCTCCTTTATTTCTCGTGCTAAAATCTTCACTGGTTCCTCCTCATAAGTCAAATCAGGTTGAATATCAATTGTCTCAGAAGAAATGATATGAGAAGGATCAGATCTGTATCTTCTCAGCATGGATACATGGAAGACATTATGTATCTTATCTAATCCAGGGGGTAATGCTAACCTGTAGGCTATCGGACCCACACGTTCAATTATCTCATATGGACCGATAAACCTAGGACTTAACTTTCCCTTTTTGCCAAATCTGAGCACCCTTTTCCATGGAGAGACTTTAAGAAACACTTTATCTCCAACTTCATATGCTATATCTTTTCTCTTCAAATCTGCATAAGACTTCTGTCTATCTGAAGCTGCTTTCAACCTTTCCTTGATAGTTCTCACTTTCTCTTCTGTTTCCCTCACCAAGTCTGGACCTATCACTTTAGCTTCACTGAGTTCCAGCACAATGGAGTTCTACATTTCCTTCCATACAATGCTTCATAAGGTGCCATTTTGATACTTGCTTGATAACTGTTGTTGTATGCAAATTCAACCAATGGAAGGTATCTCTCCCAGCTCCCTTCGAATTCAATAACACAACTTCTAAGCATATCTTCCAGTGTTTGAATTACCCTTTCAGATTGCCCATCTGTTTGAGGATGAAAAGCTGTACTAAAATTCAACTTAGTACCCAGTGCTTCATGCAATTTCTCCCAAAATCTGGATGTAAACCTCGGGTCCCTATCTGAAATAATAGAAAGAGGTACTCCATGTAACCGAACTATTTCATTGATGTATAGTTCTGCATATTTTTCCAATGAGTAATCAGTTCTCACTGGTAAGAAATGAGCTGACTTAGTCAATCTATCTACAATCACCCATATGGCATCTTTTTTCCTTGGTGTCAGTGGCAATCCCACAACAAAATCCATAGTGATCCTATCCCACTTCCATTCTGGTATGGAAATAGGGTGTAAAAGACCAGATGGAACTTGATGCTCAGCTTTCACCTGCTGACAAGTCAGACATGTAGCCACAAATTCAACTATATCTTTCTTCATACCTGGCCACCAATAATGCAGTTTCAAATCTTGATACATTTTAGTGCTACCAGGATGCATAGCATATGAACTACTGTGTGCTTCCTCCAGAATGTTCTTCCTCAGGTCATCAACATTAGGTACACATATTCTGCCTTCATAATACAAATAGCCATCATCCTGAACCACATGTTTCTGCTTTTTCCCCTCTTGGACTTGCCTTATCCACAAAGCTGTTTCAGTATCCCCTTTCTGTGCTTCCTGGACTTGTTGAAGTAGATTGGGTCTAAGCTTTAGTTCTGCTATGATAGCCCCATTATTAGCTAAAGATAGACGAGCATTCAAAGCTCTTAGAGCAGCAAAGGATTTCCTGCTAAGTGCATCGGCTACCAGATTAGCCTTACCTGGATGATAGTCAATAATGCAATCATAATCCTTAAGCAACTCTAACCATCTTCTCTGTCTCAGGTTAAGCTCCTTTTGTGTGGGCAAATACTTTAAACTTTTATGATCTGTATAGATATAACATTTTTCTCCATACAAGTAATGCCTCCATATCTTTAATGCAAAGACTATGGCTGCTAACTCTAAATCATGGGTAGGGTAGTTCTTCTCATGTGGCTTTAATTGTCTTGAAGCATAAGCAACTACCTTTCCCTCCTGCATGAGTACACAACCCAGCCCATTATGTGAGGCATCACTGTAGATCACAAAATCTTTACCCGATTCTAGCTGTGTAAGGACAGGTGCCTCTGTAAGCATCTTTTTAAGCTTTTCAAAACTCTCCTGGCATTTGTCATCCCAGTCATATTTAACATTCTTGTGCAACAATTTAGTCAATGGGGCAGCAATGATTGAAAATCCCTTTACAAACCGCCTATAGTATCCAGCCAAACCCAGAAAACTCCTAATCTCTGCTATGTTCTTAGGTGGTTTCCACTCAAGGATAGCTTCTATCTTTTTAGGGTCTACTATGATTCCTTCAGCTGACACAACATGTCCAAGAAAGGATATATCATTTAGCCAAAACTCACATTTACTAAGCTTGGCATAAAGTTGTTTCTCTCTCAGAGTTTGTAATACTATCCTCAAATGTTGATCATGATCTTCCTTAGTCTTTGAATATATTAAGATATCATCTATGAACACTACTACAAACTGATCCAGGTAGGGATGGAAGATGCGATTCATCAGGTCCATGAAAGCTGCAGGAGCATTAGTTAACCCAAAAGGCATAACAAGAAATTCATAGTGTCCATATCGGGTCCTAAAAGCAGTTTTAGAGACATCTGTTTCTTTTATCTTCAACTGATGATAACCCGATCTCAAATCAATTTTAGAAAAGACACTGGCTCCTTTTAGCTGATCAAACAAGTCATCTATTCGGGGCAAAGGGTATTTATTTTTAATTGTCACCTTATTTAATTGCCTGTAATCTATACACAATCTTAGTGTCCCATCCTTCTTTTTTACAAACAATACAGGTGCGCCCCAAGGTGAAATACTAGATCGTATGAAACCCTTGTCAAGCAATTCTTGTAATTGTATTTTTAACTCTTTCAATTCTGTAGGTGCCATCCTATAAGGAGCAATAGAGATAGGTGCGGTGCCTGGTATAACATCTATGGCAAATTCCACCTCTCTCTCTGGTGGCAAACCAGGAAGATCATCAGGAAAAACATCAGAGAAATCACACACTGTGGATATGTCATGCACACCTGGATTCTCCTTTTTGGTTTCAAGTGCACAAACAAGGTAGGCTTCACAACCCTTACTGATTAATCTCCTAGCTGTAGCGGCCGATATAATATTAGACAAGTAATCTGATCTCTCCCCTACAACTACCACATCATGATCTGCAAGTGTTTTTAATGTAATTCTTTTTGATCTGCAATCTACTATTACCCGATGCTTAGATAACCAATCCATGCCAAGGATTACATCAAATTCTCTAAAGGGTAACTCTATCAAATCACCATGGAAAGTCTGATCATGAATGGATATAGGACAATCCCTATATACTTTACTCACTATCACACTATGACCAAGGGGGTTGGTTACTATTATATCTTGGTTTAGAGAATCTGCCTGTAATTTCCCCTCATTGACAATGGATAAACATATGTATGAATGTGTAGATCCTGGGTCTATCAATGCATGCACAGGTTTATCAAAGATTGAGAATGTACCAACAATCACGTCTGGGGAGTCTCTGTCCTCTTTAGCCCTGATGGCATATGCTCTAGCGGGTGTTCTGAAGTCTGGTCTATCTACTGTTTCAGACACCCTTTGACTGGCTGAAGTTGCCCCTTGATTACCTCTACCCCTTCCTCTTCCTCTAGATCCAGCAGGAATAGGCCTCTCTATAGGTGGTGCTGATGATACCTGTCCCCTAGGACAGTCTCTCATAAGATGCTCAGTGGATCCACACCTGAAGCATGCCCCTGTTAGTTTTCTGCAGGGTCCCAAATGCCTTCTACCACAGTGCTCACATATAGGGTATTGTCCCCTGCCTGCACTTCCTGAACTGGCTACAGAAGTACTAGTTTGCTGCCCAAACCTCCCTGCAAAACTCTGCGCTAGTGGCTGCCTTTGTCTTTGTACCTGACTCTGCCCTAATGATTGAGCACCTCTTTGTCTCTTCATAGGTGCTTGAGAGGCTGAGGATTGCCCCTGCATCTGGGTTTGCCCTCTCTTCTGTTGCCCTTTCTGTCTCCAGCTCTGTTCTTCTTCTTTTATCTTCTCTATATTCAACGCTGCATTTACTAGAGTAGAGAACTCTTTGATGGAATGGGCTGCCAAAAGCACCCTAATGTCATTATGCAAACCCTGCTCAAATTTCTTACATTTAGCTTCCTCTGTAGGCACCATTTCCCGGGCATACTTACTCAGTCTGATGAAATCTTTTTCATACTCGCTAACAGTCATCCTGCCCTGTCTCAAATATAGGAACTCTTTTCTCTTCTCATCCATATACAAATCTCCTATATACTTCTTTCGAAACTCAGCCAGAAAGAATTCCCAAGTCCGCTGCTCAGATTGAACTATCTGTGATGTGGTGTCCCACCACTGATAGGCCTCTTCTTGTAACAAAGCAACTGCACAAGCCACACTGTCTGGTGGTGTGCACTGAAGCTGCTGCAACACTCTCTCTGTACTTTGCAGCCAGTACTCTGCTACTGGAGCATCATCTTCTCTTCTGCCTTTGAATTCCATAGCTCCATATTTTCTAAGCTTGTCTATTGGTGGTCTAGCAGGAGCCTGCATAGGTACTGCAACTGGTGGTGGCACCTGAGGTGCTGCCCCTGAAACTCGTCTAAACATATCTGCTAACTGTTGTAAAAATGCATCCTGTCCTGGCCTATCTTCACCATGAGGGGCTGGTGCAACTGCTGGCTCAATGGGTTCTGAGGGGGCATGACTTCCCACCTCCTCATCTATAGCACGTTGTGATTCCTCAGACATCCTCTGTAAACAATTAAAAACACAAAATAGGCCTGCATCAATTTTACAGAGATACATCATAACCTTGACACATTTGGCATGTACATTAATTATGCTATATCCTAGAACCGCCTAAACCTATGCTCTGATACCAAAAAATGTAACACCCCTTACCCGTCTATAAAATAACTTAGTAAAGGATGCCACATACTATACTATATGCAATTACATATGTGGACTTAAGATAGCTTTGACTTTATAAATTGTTCTTTAGTTTGTTTAAATGCATGTTGATTCACAAAATAATTTTAAATGGAAAAACCGCAAAAGTCTCCCCTGTTTATTAGCAATTATCCCTGTGAAAACTAGTCATAAAATTTCAATATTTACTCATTTCACACTATTAAAACCACAAATAGAACATAATAACTTAAAATAGTAAACACATTTGTTTATATTCATACTATTTACAATACTCATTTACAAACTCTTGGTAGACTATTAATGTACATGCCAAACATAAACAACCTCTGTACAAATCTTGTGACTGACTGGTTATGATGATGTCTCTGTGCTGATGCAGAACCAGACCTCCTAACTGTTGCTTCCTCTATTTATTACCTGCGCATGGAAAATCCAATGCGCTGAGCTTATGCCCAGTGGATGAATAACAACATATATATTCATTCAAGTATACTAGGAATAATCATGACATATATAATGAAATCATGTTATATAAAAGAACATAAATATTTTATGTGTCAGTGGACAAATCAGGTCATTAAATTTTATAGCAGTAAGATCATTCATATTTTGGTAACCATCTTGTGTGCATGCTAGCAAAGCATTAACAAGTGATATAATTAAATCTTAGCCCCTATAAACTCTTCACAGGATCATTTAGCTAGATAAGGGAAACTGTATCTGTATAGCACAAAGTGCCAAACTGTATGGCCCGGGGGCCGAATGTTGTGCCTGTATGGCTAAAAAGCCGGAAAACCGTATGACACGTAATGTGTCGAAAATATCATATCATGTAGCCCATTAGGGCGCAGTACTGCTACACTGTATATGGCATGCCATACCCTTATGCTATCTATGACTCCTACTGAGGTTTACTAGGGCCAAGAATGCATAGTTTCATGTTAAATATTTATTGGTACTAAATAAGCAATCACATCAATAAAAAGAGTCCTTAAAAGCATTCATATATATGTAATAGAACATATTCACTTATGAGCATATTATTCAGCCATAAACATTTTACTATGTCATCAAGAATATGCATGAAAAGTTTTAGTCTCTTAAGCTAGCACGTGCGTAAAGCAGGCATGTCAAGTTAGCATGTGCGTAATTTGGCCACAAAGCTAGCATGTCAATCTCTTTTAGGTCAATATTTACAATTAGGTTTGTTTCTGCCTGAGATTGTATCACATTTTTAAGTATCTTGTGGACATAATTAGACTCACCTTTCTTCATGAACTTTGTGTATTTATGTCTTAGCTTTCTAACAAGATATATTATATCTAATTCTGACCTTTCTAACTTAAGTTATGAATTTTTCTTTGCAAGCTGCTCAATCAGGTCCTAACCAGTACAGTTTTGGTATCTGTTTTTAATCTAACAAAACCTATCATATGCATACATTTGCATACAGATTCAAACTTAACTTTCTTGTACAAAGTTTTAGGTATACTTTTCAGGGTTCATTTGGCATTGGTTTTAATTCATTTCATTGAGTAAATCATTAGTTATGGTCTAGGAGATACATACTGCTCCGGATGCACAATTCCCTGTGACCAGCTTAGGTTCACTAGCAATTTTCACATACTTAGCTACAGATTCAGAATTTGGTCACTTCATGAAAGTTTTAGATTTGTGTCTTAGCTTTCATTTGGTATATGTTAGGCTTAATTTCAATGATTACACAATCAGTTATGAGGCTTCTAACACAGACTGTCCTGTTGGAACCTATTCTGCCAGTTTTCTGTTTTTTGGCTTCCTTGTTGTATCTATGTACTTTAAGCCTTCCAATCATCATTTCAACATTCATAACACAAATCCATACTATCAAGAGAACATTTCCAGCAAACAAAACCAATCCCTAATGTTACATATTCATGAGAAAATCAAAGGAAAAACAGAAGTTCATACAATCACCAAACCTTTTGCACAATCTTTTCAAAAGCTTTAGGTACACCTTAGTTACTCTCTTTCCTTGCCTTTCCCCTTTGATGTACCTTCCTCCTTTTGAGTTTGTTCTTTACAAAGAATAAGAAAAACAGGAGCTTTAATTCATTTAACAACATATAATTAATTGAAACATGAAAGAATATGTTTACCTAACCTAGTTTTCAATTTCATCACTTACCACTAAAGCACCTTAACTTCTCTCCTTCTTTCCTCCCTTTCTATGGTTTCCTTGCTGGTTATTACACTTAAGAACAGATTTTGTGTGGCTGGAGATTTTATCTTTTTTGATGAACTATGGTGGAAATGGAAGATAAGAAAGCAAAAGCTTTTTCTCTTTCCTTTTGGTGTAGCCACGGCAATGATGGACCAAATGAATGACAACTCTTTTCTTTCATGCTTAGTCATGCATGGCTAGGTGTCATATGGTGGGTTAGGTGTAAATATAGAAAAAGGTGGAGGGCAAACTTGGAATTTTACTTTTAAACTTTCCATATTCACACTTTCACCTACTAAACTTTTCCACATGTTTCAATTTAGTTTTTAAACTTTCAATATTCATAGATTGACCTACTAAACTTACATTTTTAACATTTAGAAGTTCATTTCATTTAAGCAAGCACGTCGGTTTTAGTAAGCACCTCAAGCTAGCACGTCGGGAAACCCTTAAGCACCTCCCGATAGCAACTTGATTCCGACCTGCTTATCACGTTAGATACTTTATTTTAAGATATATCTGTTTTCTTATTTGAGCTTTCAATGATTCAGTTATTATAGCTTCAAGATATTAAAATACTATTAGTGGTCATTCTTATTTTAACTCTATCTGTGCATGTATAACTCTATATGAAATGCAAGTTGGACCTCTAAACACAACTTTTAGTGCTCTATCTATAAACCAATTGTGTGTCAAATGGCTATGGATAAGCTAACACCTCCCCTATTTAGCTCGAGGTCAAGCTAGCACCTCCCCTGAAGCTAATTACTCTAACTTGGACTGATACAATTTAAAGCTAATGGTTGCTCTATTTCTATCTGCAGGTTTTGGAATGTTACAGTTTCGACATCCGAGATTCCGCCGGAAAGTAGGAATTGCGATGCCGGGGTCTAACCGGGTATTACATTCTCCCCCTCTTAAGAACATTTGTCCCCGAATGTTCACCAAACTAGCATAGCATGGCATAATACACATAAACACATAAAAACACACAGATACTAACCTTAAAAGAGATGAGGGTATTGCTGGAGTATAGACTCTCATGTCTCCCAGGTACATTCTTCTATGTTGTGGTGATTCTAAAGGACTTTCACCATCGGGATTTCCTTGTTTCTCGGCTTTCTGACCTGCGTGTCCAAGATCCGTACTGGCTGCTCAACATAGGTGAGATCTTATAGAATCTCCACATCATGCTCACTAAAAACCTTGCCCGGATCTGACACGAACTTTCGTAACATGGAAACATGGAAAACCATATGGATTCTCTCCATTGAAGCAGGTAGGTCCAGCTTGTACGATACATTCCCAATCTTTTGCAAGATTTCAAAGGGTCTGATGTACCGTGGAGCTAGCTTACCTTTCTTCCCAAAATGAATCACCCCTTTCATAGGAGACACCTTGAGCAACACCAAATCTCCCTCCTGAAACTCTACATGCTTCCTGCGGACATCTGCATAACTCTTTTGCTTGCTCATAGCAGTTCTGATTCTTTCTCTGATAATGGGCACTACTCTGCTGGTGATCTCTACAAGCTCAGGCCCTGCTAAGGACCATTCTCCCACTTCTTCCCAGTAAACAGGCGACCTGCACTTCCTCCTATAAAGAGCTTCATAAGGAGCCATCCCGATGCTAGCATGATAGCTGTTATTGTAGGCAAACTCCACTAAGGGTAGATGCTGCCTCCAAGAACTGCCAAAATCTAGCACATACATTCTGAGCATATCTTCAATTGTCTGGATGGTCCTCTTTGACTGTCCATCAGTCTGTCGATGGAAAGCAGTGCTAAAATCCAACCTGGTGCCCATAGCATTCTGCAGACTCCGCCAAAACCTGGAGGTGAACTGGGGTCCCCTATTTGACACTATTGAAACGGGAGCCCCATGCAACCTGACCACTTCTTCAACATACACACCTACGCCAACTTATCCACAGAGTAGCCACTCCTGACAGGGATGAAGTGAGCAGATTTGGTCAGTCTGTCCACAATCACCCATATGGAGTCTAGTCTGTTGGACGTTGCCGGTAACCCCACCACAAAATCCATAGCTATATTCTCCCATTTCCATTCTGGAATCGGCAGTGGGTTAAGCATTCCAGCCAGCTTCTGATGTTCCAGCTTCACTCTCTAATATATTTTACAGGCGGACACGAACTATGCCACTTCTCTTTTCATAGCTCGCCACCAATAAACTCTTTTCAGATCTTGATACATCTTGGTAGCTCCAGGGTGAACATTGTATCTGGCATTATGAGCTTCCCTCATAATGTCGCCCTTCAGACTCACGTCATCTGGTACACATAATCTACTCCCATAGCGAAGGATCCCCTTGCTGTCAAATTTGAACTCTTCATTCTTGCCTGCTTGGACTACTCTTGCTATCTTCACCAATTTGGGGTCCTCATGCTATTTCTGAGCCACCTGCTCCAGAAACACGGGTGTCACCCTCATCAGTGCTATCAAAGCACCTGTACCAGACAACTCCAACTGCAATCCTTCATTAATGAGCTTATAGAATTCCCTCACCACCAGTCTCCTCTCTGCTGTAATGTGGGATAGACTGCCAAGTGATTTTCGGCTTAGGGCATCTGCCACATCATTTGCCTTACCCGGATGATACTGAATCTTGCAATCATAGTCACTGAGCAGTTCCACCCATCTTCTCTGCCTTAAGTTCAACTCTCTCTGACTCAAGATGTACTGCAAGCTTTTATGATCTGTGAAGATCTCACATTTAACCCCATAAAGGTAATGCCTCCACATCTTGAGTGCAAAGATCACAGCTGCCATTTCTAGGTCGTGTGTAGGGTAATTCAACTCATGCTTCTTCAGCTGCCTAGAAGCATAAGCAATTACCCTCTCATTTTGCATTAACACACAACCCAGTCCCATACAGGACGCATCACAAAACACTGTGAAGTCTTCATTACTGGTAGGCAGAGGTCACACCGGTGCTGATGTCAACCTTTTCTTCAGCTCTTCAAAGCTTTCCTCGCACTGATCATGTAATACCCGGCTAGAGTCCGGCATCGGAATTCTACTTTCCAATGGAGTTTCGGATGTCAGACGTCTCTAGAAGGGTTAGAGTGATGTTTTTCTAACATGTTTTGGTATGTTTCATAGTTTTAAAGCATAAGGAAATGAGTTTTTGAGTGAAATAAACCAAGGCAGAAAAGCCAGGTTCGGCCGCCGAAGTTGAGGTTCGGCCGCCGAACATGCATGGCTTTCGGTTTCACGTGTGGCCGCCGAAGGTGGTCTGGCCAGCCACCTATAAAAGGCCCTCAGTCGGTTGAAAGGATAAGCTTCACCGTTTCTTTCACGTTCTGAGGTGAGACCCTGTCCTTTGTGAGTATTCTTTCATGATTTCATCCAATCTTGCAAAGATTTGATTAGTTTTTATGTTATTTTGAAGGTTTTAAGCTAAAAACTCAAAGTTATGAAGTTTGGAGAGTTTGAAGGAGAGTTGCTACAAAACTCCACGTTAGGATCGTTCAGCTTCTTGGTTTCAAGAGGTAAGTGAAGATCTTGAGCTTGTTTTTATGTTTTCTGAAGGTTTTATGAGGTTTTGGGGGAGAGTTGCATGAATAGGGTTCTTTGGGATGTTTTGATGATTTTGTTAGAACACCTTGTATTTGTGTTATTTGTTTTGTGTGTTTGGGGTTGTTAGGTAGGTTTTGACCCCTTTGAGCATATACTTGGGTATATGCAAGTTGAGGAATTGAGGTGGTTGAGATTGAGTGGGTTTTGGTGCTTTTGGCGAGAGGCAGAGCAAGTTTCTGCCTTGCGGATGAACTCAGGTTCGGCCGCCGAAGGTACATTCGGCTGCCGAACCCATGAGGAGGTGGCTTCGGCTGCCCAAGCTTGCCCCCGAGCTTTTGGACCTTCGGCTCTGGAGGGGATTTCGGCCGCCGAAGGTGCCGCCGAAGGATAGAGACTTTCGTCTATAGAGTGCCTTTCAGCCTCCGAAACTTGCCCCCAAAAGGGTTCAGCTGCCGAAAGTAGAGCTTCGACCGCCGAAGGTGCATGAGTTTCGTCTCTGGAGAGGACTTTCGACCGCTGAACCTGCCGCCGAAAGTGTCCTGTCCAGCTTTCCTTTGCATGCTTTCCATGGATGTTAGAGTGAGTTTAAGGGGATTCTTGGGGAGTTTCATAGAGTTGTTCATAAGCGAGTTTGGTCCCTCATTTGAGTCCATCTGTATAGGTACAAACCAGAGGAACCAGAGAGAGCAGCAGTGAGTACTGCTCCAGAGTATTCAGAGCCTGCAGAGTCAGTCCAGATAGCTAAAGGTGAGTGGAACTAAACTGAATACTTTTAATTGAGACATAAAATGTTTTGAGCATAAATCATGCATCATGAATATATCTCGTAGGTTGCTTGCATTACCATTCACGAATATGGTGCATTGCATAGATATTTGTTGATGTGGGTAAATGCTGAATGATCCAATAGTCTCTGAGAGAAGTCCAGGAGCCTTTGACTACGCCCTTGCAGGTATAGAGAAGTCCAGGAGCCTTTGACTATGCCCTGGCAGGTATATAGTAAAGTTCAGGAGCCCTTGACTACGCCCTGGCAATGGTAAGTACAGAGGTGTTATATACACATATACATATATGATAGGAAGACCAGGTGCTCGATTCTACGCCCTGGCACGACAGAGTTACCGGGACTATGTGGTGACAGGTTTACCCTTGATGTGGATTGTCTGTGATATGGTGCATTCCATGAGATCATATTTTACTGAGATGTTTTACTGTTCTACTCACTGGGCTATAGAGCTCATCCCACTCCCTTAACCCCAGTTTTGCAGGTTCAGTGTACAGTATACAGAGGAGATCCACAGAGTACAGAAAGAGTAAAGAGATGTGTAATAGCTTATAGTGGACATGTAATAGTAAAGAGATGTACTAGTTGTGTATAAAGTTAGAATGTGCTTGACTTAGTGATGTTTGTTATGTACATGATCTGTATATGTATATATGTTTTACTGTATGTGAAAAACCAAGCTTAACAGGTATGAGTTAACCCATCTAGAGCAAGCTCTAGTCAGGGGTACAGAGTACAGAGTACAGAGTACAGAGTACAAAGATAGTGCATGCACAGGTTAAGCCTTGGTTCAGAAAAGAGTTTTTATTTTCACAGAAAATGTATGATCATGTATGAGATTTACAGGTCCACAGAGAGTATAGCAGGCTTGCTACGGGTTCTGGCGGCCTTAAGCCGACCTAAATCCTAGCGCCGGTGACGGTCCATTTTGGGGTCGTTACAGATTGGTATCAGAGCCCTAGGTTCACATGGTCAGACCTATAGAGAGAGTTTCGGGCTCATAGAGGCTAGAGGTGGTCAAGCACAGTAGGAAATCATGTCCACTAGGATAGGGTGTTGAGTCCTATCTGTTTACTGCTATGGAATGCCATGAGTTTTGCATGTGCATTAGTGATATGTGTGTATGGGCTAAAGTGCTATATTCTGTGTTGTTTTTCAGAGAGTCAAGATGAGAGGAACTCGTCGATCAGCTCGATTGACTGGAGTCCCACCAGATAGTGAGAGACTAACTGCTCGTCCTCCTGCATTGCCAAGGGCAAGGTCTCAGAGATCTAGCAGGCAAGGTACGTCGATAGACCCTAGAAGGTCTGTCGATGAGAGCAGAAGAGGTACAGCGAGAGGAGAAAGATCAGAGGAAAGGAGGGAGGCTATGGACATTGACCAGTCTAAAGATGACAGCATGGGTATAGGCAGATTTGAAGAAGGTATGGGAGAGTTGCAGGGAGGCGCTCAGGCCTCAGGTTTTGGCTATCCAGCCTTTCCGCAGGACCCAGAGTATCCGATGGGAGGTATGTCGGAGTACTCTAGTTTTGTCCCATATCCTCCTTACATGCCATATATGCCTTATCCTCCTTATTATCCACCATATCCGATGTATCCATCTTCCCCTACCCATCCAAGTGCAGCACACCCAGAGCTAAATGACCCAGTACCACCACCACCAGAACCAGTAGCCCCTGTTGTTGACAGACATCAACCTAGCTCATCTGGAGGTAAAGTGCAAATGACAGAGTACTTGAAATTGGATGCTCCTAAATATAACACGGGAGATGATCCATTTGAATACCTCAGATCAGTTAGGATGATAACTAGTGAATTGGGAGCTGATGATAGTAGAGCCATTGAGATGGCAGGGTTTACACTGAAATGCAAGAAGGCCAGAGAATGGTTCAAGAATTATGTGGAACCCAGGATGAACAATATGTCATGGGGAGAGTTCGCCAATGAATTTTCAGGGTGGGCTTTTCCTGACAGTTCTAGGGAAATAAAAGTAATAGAGTTCGAACAGTTGAGACAGACAGACAAAATGAGTGTTGATGAATTCACAGATAAGTTCCTGGATTTGCTTCAGTATGTGGGTCAAGCCTATGATACTAATCAGAAGAAGGCAAGGAGATATACTATGAGACTACATCCCAGGTATTCATCCTTGATTCTGCCAGCAGAGAAGGAAAGTTTCCACACTATAGTGGACGCAGCCAGGAAAATGGAAGCTAGTGCCAATATTCAGAAACATTTAAAAGCACAGGCTTCGGGTTCTAAGGCCCCTAGTTCAGGCACTTCAGGCAGCAAGAGATGGGATAGAGCAAAAGGAACAAAGAGTAAGTTCTGGAATAAAGTCAAGTCAAGTCTGGGAATAGGTAGTGGCTCAAGCTCTGGCACAGCTCCAGTATGCAGAAGATGTGGAAGACCACATGAAGGAGCTTGTCGGTTGGGATCTACAGCTTATTTTAGATGTGGACAGGAAGGGCATATTGCTCGGGATTGTCCTCAGGTGACTTTTGCACCATCCCAGCAGATGAGTTTAGGCAGTGTGGTACAGCCAGTTGTACAGCCAGCAGCTCCAGTCATGCCTCAGAGTAGTGGCAGAGGTAGAGGGAGAGGGGCAGCCTCTACTTCAGCAGCAGGTTCCCGAGGTGGAAATCCGGTAGCCCCAGCACGGATTTTCACTGTGACACAGGAGGAGGCGAACACGTCGAACACAGTGGTGTCAGGTAATCTCATCATTGGGTGTTCAGATGTGTATGCTTTGATGGACCCCGGTGCTTCTCATTCCTTTATTGCTTCGAGAGCCATAGAGAGATTGGGTTTGATCAGTTCTGAGTTAGAGTATCCTCTCTAGGTCAGTGGACCTAAGTGCGACCTGATAGAGCATATTTTAGTCCATATTTTCATGATCTTATTGATGTTTATTTGCACCTATTCTACCTAATTTTGTGGTTTTAATCATGTTTTGCGAATATTAGGTGTGAAGAAACAATTTGAAGAAAATGCTCTTAAAAGTGCCAAAGAATGCCCAAAAACAGCCATTTTCGAAAGCACCTTCGGAAGCACTTTCGGAAGCCAAAACTCAACCACTTTCGGGGGCACCTTCGGAAGCACTTTCGGAAGCCGAAAGTCACCCACTTTCGGGGGCACTTTCGGCGGCCTAAAGTCAAGTCCAGAGGCGAAAGTCACCCACCTTCGGGGGCACCTTCGGCCGCCGAACCTTGGCTCCAGAGACGAAAGTCCTGCCCCCGAAACTTAACTTAGGCGGCCGAACTTGCCCCCGAACATGCTCTTCCCTATTTAATGAGCCAAATCTTGAAGATCACATGTTTCCTACATAGTGCCATGCTCATTCAAAGTTCAAATCAAGGCTCCACCTTCCTCTTTAGTGCATGAATCTTTTTGGACACACCTTGGACATCAATCAAAAGACCAAAAAGGGCTTGCAACTCCACACATGCACAAAGAAAACTCAAGGGCACTATGGGGCAATCACTCAAAGATACATGGACACTAAAAAGGAAAAAAGGCAGCCTCTCAAGATCTATTTAAAGGCCTCAAGAAGACCAAGAATCAAAATCTTCCATCAAGGGATTGATCAAGGCTCTCCAAAGGCTCCTCCACCTTAGTTCTTCATCTTCTTTCTTCTTTTCTTTTATTTTCTGTTTGGTTCAGCCATGAGTGGCTGAAACCCTCTTTCTAGTTGAAGTTTGGTTGAAACTAAGGTTGTTTAAAAGGTTGTGAGATCTGAACATAAAGTGTTTGCTTTTGATTTATTCAATATTCATGCAATTGTGCTTAATTATAAAGATTGCTTTGTTGTTTTGATCAAATTGGACACTTGATTCTTGATTGCAAAGTTAATTGATTGTTGGATTAGGATATTTGTTAGTCCGTAATTGCTGGAAATATTCTATCCATTGAACACTTGGTGTAAAAACCCAAGAAATTGCATGATCTAGCAACATCTCATGCGTTTGAGTAGCTAGGGTTTGGATCTTTCTTGTTCTTCATGCAATTGGCAATTGTTTTGATGCCTATGGCCCAAGGACGTTCCTTGGCAATTTGTTGATTAGTAATTGGTTAGAGGACATTCCCTAATCAATTTGTTCGTAAGGAAAGACATGGTGGTGAGAAGCGTCTTCCACCCCCATAACCAACCTATTGAGTTAATCAAGATAACCATGTTTCAATGATCAACCCAAACAACCAAAGTGGGTCCATATCTTCAACTAGACCTTTCTCTTATTGATTTCCTCTTTTATTTTAATTACTTGCTGTTTTAATTGCTTTCATTAGTTGTTAATCAAATCATCTCAAAACCCCCCCTTTTTACTTTCCTTGCACTTTACTTTTGTTCTATTTGCAATCACTTGCTTTCACTTGTGCTTTCAATTGGTTTGATTTGTCTTGATTAAGATAAATAAATAGGTAATCAATTCTCTGTGGATACGATCCTTCACCACAGTCTACAGTTGTATTTGTAGGTAACCAAGAAGGTTATTTTTGACCAGCTTCGACAACCGCTCCTGTCATGACCCATCAGTGGCAGCGTCAGTCTGTCGCTTCAGTCCAGTGTTCATAGAGGGTATATGCCTTCCAGCTGACCTTGTGGTTCTAGACTTGACAGATTTTGATGTCATTCTAGGGATGGATTGGCTATCTGCATATAGTGCTACTTTGGACTGTAGAGAGAAGATAGTTAGTCTCAGAGACCAGGATGGGTCAGAGTGTGTCTTCAGAGGAGACAGGAGAGGTACACCCAGAGGTTTGATTTCAGCCCTTCAGGCACGTCGTTTGCTTAGGAGGGGTTGTTAGGGGTTTCTAGCTCATGTGAGAGAGCTAGACAGTCAAGTTAGGGAACCAGCCACAGTACCAGTAGTCCGAGAGTTTCTCGATGTTTTCCCAGACGAACTTCCAGGACTACCACCTGGTAGGGAGATAGAGTTTGAAATAGAATTGCTGCCTGATACCAGACCTATCTCTATTCCTCCCTACAGGATGGCGCCAGCAGAGTTAAAAGAGTTGAAAGAGCAGTTGCAAAATTTGGTAGATAAGGGTTTCATCCGCCCTAGTACCTCTCCTTGGGGTGCTCCAGTGCTCTTTGTCAGAAAGAAGGATGGATCCCTCAGACTTTGTATCGACTACAGACAGTTGAACAAGGTCACTACCAAGAATAGGTATCCTCTACCTAGGATTGATGATCTATTTGACCAGCTAGCTGGAGCAAGTTGTTTCTCTAAAATAGATCTGAGATCCGGATATCATCAGTTGAGAGTTAGAGAGGCAGATGTGTCAAAGACAGCTTTCAGGACCAGATATGGGCATTATGAGTTCTTAGTGATGCCGTTCGGGTTGACTAACGCCCCTGCAGCATTCATGGATCTTATGAACAGAGTTTTCAGTGAGTTTCTGGATCACTTTGTCATTGTTTTCATCGATGATATTTTAGTGTATTCCAGAGATGCAAAGGAGCATGCCCAGCATCTGAGGATAGTTCTGCAGACACTGAGAGAGCATGGTTTGTATGCCAAGTTCTCGAAGTGTGAGTTTTGGTTGAGGAGCATTTCCTTCTGACATGTGGTATCAGCAGAGGGTATTGAGGTAGATCCCAAGAAGATAGAGGCTGTAGCTAACTAGCCCAGACCCACTACAGTGACTGAAATTAAAAGCTTTCTGGGACTGGCAGGTTACTACAGGAGGTTCGTTCAGAACTTCTCAAAGATAGCAGCTCCTATGACCAAACTGAATCAGAAGAACCAGAAGTTTGTCTGGTCAGACCAGTGTGAAGAGAGCTTTGAGGAGCTCAAGAGAAGATTGACAACAGCACCAGTGTTAGCTCTGCCTGTCAGTAATGAGGATTTCACAGTGTTCTGTGATGCATCTCGAGTGGGATTGGGCTGTGTTTTGATGCAGAGTGATAGGGTGATAGCTTATGCTTCTAGACAGTTGAAGAAGCACGAGTTGAATTACCCTACCCATGACCTAGAGATGGCAACAGTTATTTTTGCACTCAAGATGTGGCGGCATTACCTCTATGGGGTTAAATGCGAGATCTTCACCGATCATAAGAGTTTACAGTACATCTTGAGTCAGAGAGAGCTGAATTTGAGGCAGAGAAGATGGGTAGAATTGCTTAGTGATTATGATTGTAAGATCCAGTATCATCTAAGTAAGGCAAATGTTGTGGCAGACGCCCTAAGCCGGAAGTCACTAGGCAGTTTATCCCATATAGCAGCAGAGCGGAGACCAGTCGTGATGGAGCTTTACAAGCTCTTAGAAGAGGGGTTACAGCTAGAGTTGTCTGGTACAGGTGCGTTAATAGCACAGATGAGAGTGACACCTATGTTTCTGGAGCAGATAGCTCAGAAACAGCACGAGGACCCAGAGTTGATGAAAATTGCCAGGACTGTTCAGTCAGGCAACAGTGCAGAGTTCAGATTTGACAGCAAAGGGATCCTCCATTATGGGAGTCGACTTTGTGTACCAGATAGGAGCAGTGTGAAGGAAGACATTATGAGGGAAGCTCATAATGCGAGATATAATGTTCACCCAGGAGCCACCAAGATGTACCAGGATCTAAAAAGGGTTTATTGGTGGCCAGCCATGAAGAACGAGGTAGCGCAGTTTGTGACAGCCTGTGAGGTTTGCCAGAGGGTGAAACTAGAGCATTAGAAACCAGCTGGAATGCTTAACCCATTGCCGATTCCAGAATGGAAATGGGAGAACATAGCTATGGATTTTGTCTTGGGTTTACCAGCAACGTCCAACAGGATAGACTCTATATGGGTGATTGTGGACAGACTCACAAAATCTGCTCATTTTCTTCCAGTACGGAGTAACTATTCTGTGGATAAGTTGGCACAGGTCTATCTGGATGAGATCGTAAGATTACATGG
The DNA here is from genome assembly GCF_001659605.2 of Manihot esculenta. Taxonomy (NCBI): domain Eukaryota; kingdom Viridiplantae; phylum Streptophyta; class Magnoliopsida; order Malpighiales; family Euphorbiaceae; genus Manihot; species Manihot esculenta. The sequence continues at coordinate 20,569,043 of NC_035172.2, forward strand.
AGTTCTAGTGTCTATAGTCTCAGACAGAAGACCTCAGTTTACCTCCAGATTTTGGCGAAGTCTGCAGAGTGCGATAGGCACGAGGTTGGATTTTAGCACTGCTTTCCACCTACAAACTGATGGACAGTCAGAGAGGACTATCCAGACCATAGAAGATATGCTTCGACTGTGTGTGTTAGACTTTGGCGGTTCTTGGAGGCAGCATCTACCTTTGGTGGAGTTTGCCTACAATAACAGCCATCATGCTAGCATAGGGATGGCTCCCTATGAAGCTTTGTATGGGAGGAAGTGCAGATCCCCTGTTTGCTGGGAAGATGTAGGAGAGAAGGCTCTTGCAGGGCCAGAGTTAGTAGAGATTACCAGTAGAGTGGTGCCCAAGATCAGAGAGAGAATCAGAACAGCGCAGAGCAAACAGAAAAATTATGCAGACGTTCGCAGAAAGCAGTTAAAGTTCCAGGAGGATAATTGGGTATTGCTAAAAGTGTCTCCAATGAAAGGAGTGGTTCGTTTTGGAAAGAAGGGTAAGTTAGCCCCACGATACATTGGACCCTTTGAGATTTTGCAGAGGATCGGGAATGTGTCGTATAAGCTGGATTTACCTGCTTCTATGGAGAGAATTCATCCGGTATTTCATGTTTCTATGCTACGGCAGTTTGTGTCAGATCCGAATCAGGTTCTGAGTGAGCCTGAGGTGGAGATTCTTACAGATCTCACCTATATAGAGCAGCCAGTGCGGATTCTGGACACACAGATCAGACAGCTAAGGAACAAAGAGATCCCAATGGTGAAAGTTCTGTGGAATCACCATAATCTAGAAGAATGCACCTGGGAGATGCGGGAGTCTATGCTCCAGCAATATCCATATTTGTTTTGAGGTTAGTTTCCTCCTTTTTACGTGTTAATTGTTTGTTTTAGGACCATTCGAGGACGAATGTTCTTAAGGGGGGGAGAATGTAATACCCGGCTAGAGTCCGGCATCGGAATTCTACTTTCCAATGGAGTTTCGGATGTCGGACGTCTCTAGAAGGGTTAGAGTGATGTTTTTCTAACATGTTTTGGTATGTTTCATAGTTTTAAAGCATAAGGAAATGAGTTTTTGAGTGAAATGAACCAAGGCATAAAAAAGCCAGGTTCGGCCGCCGAAGTTGAGGTTCGGCCGCCGAACATGCATGGCTTTTGGTTTCACGTGTGGCTGCCGAAGGTGGTCTGGCCAGCCACCTATAAAAGGCCCTCAGTCGGTTGAAAGGATAAGCTTCGTCGTTTCTTTCACGTTATGAGGTGAGACCCTGTCCTTTGTGAGTATTCTTTCATGATTTCATCCAATCTTGCAAAGATTTGATTAGTTTTTATGTTATTTTGAAGGTTTTAAGCTAAAAACTCAAAGTTGTGAAGTTTGGAGAGTTTGAAGGAGAGTTGCTCTAAAACTCCACGTTAGGATCGTTCAGCTTCTTGGTTTCAAGAGGTAAGTGAAGATCCTGAGCTTGTTTTTATGTTTTCTGAAGGTTTTATGAGGTTTTGGGGGAGAGTTACATGAATAGGGTTCTTTGGGATGTTTTGATGATTTTGTGAGAACACCTTGTATTTGTGTTATTTGTTTTGTGTGTTGGGGTTGTTAGGTAGGTTTTGACCCCTTTGAGCATATACTTGGGTATATGTAAGTTGAGGAATTGAGGTGGTTGAGATTGAGTGGGTTTTAGTGCTTTTGGCGAGAGGCAGAGCAAGTTTCTGCCTTGCGGATGAACTCAGGTTCGGCCGCCGAAGGTACATTCGGCCGCCGAACCCATGAGGAGGTGGCTTCGGCTGCCCAAGCTTGCCCCCGAGCTTTTGGACCTTCGGCTCTGGAGGGGAGTTCGGCCGCCAAAGGATAGAGACTTTCATCTCTGGAGTACCTTTCAGCCTCCGAAACTTGCCCCCGAAAGGGTTCGGCTGCCGAAAGTAGAGCTTCGGCCGCCGAAGGTGCATGAGTTTCATCTCTGGAGAGGACTTTCGGCCGCCGAACCTGCCGCCGAAAGTGTCCTGTCCAGCTTTCCTTTACATGCTTTGCATGGATGTTAGAGTGAGTTTAAGGGGATTCTTGGGGAGTTTCATAGAGTTGTTCATAAGCGAGTTTGGTCCCTCATTTGAGTCCATCTGTATAGGTACAGACCAGAGGAACCAGAGAGAGCAGCAATGAGTACTGCTCCAGAGTGTTTAGAGCCTGCAGAGTCAGTCCAGATAGCCAGAGGTGAGTGGAACTAAACTGAATACTTTTAATTGAGACATAAAATGTTTTGAGCATAAATCATGCATCATGAATATATCTCGTAGGTTGCTTGCATTACCATTCACGAATATGGTGCATTGCATAGATATTTGTTGATGTGGGTAAATGCTGAATGATCCAATAGTCTCTGAGAGAAGTCCAGGAGCCTTTGACTACGCCCTGGCAGGTATAGAGAAGTCCAGGAGCCTTTGACTACGCCCTGGCAGGTATATAGTAAAGTCCAGGAGCCTTTGACTACGCCCTGGCAATGGTAAGTACAGAGGTGTTATATACACATATACATATATGACAGGAAGACCAGGTGCTCGATTCTACGCCCTGGCACGACAGAGTTACCGGGACTATGTGGTGACAGGTTTACCCTTGATGTGGATTGTCTGTGATATGGTGCATTCCATGAGATCATATTTTACTGAGATGTTTTACTGTTCTACTCACTGGGCTATAGAGCTCATCCCACTCCCTTAACCCCAGTTTTGCAGGTTCAGTGTACAGTATACAGAGGAGATCTACAGAGTACAGAAAGAGTAAAGAGATGTGTAATAGCTTAGAGTGGACATGTAATAGTAAAGAGATGTACTAGTTGTGTATAAAGTTAGAATGTGCTTGACTTAGTGATGTTTGTTATGTACATGATCTGTATATGTATATATGTTTTACTGTATGTGAAAAACCAGGCTTAACAGGTATGAGTTAACCCATCTAGAGCAAGCTCTAGTCAGGGGTACAGAGTACAGAGTACAGAGTACAGAGATAGTGCATGCACAGGTTAAGCCTTGGTTCAAAAAAGAGTTTTTATTTTCACAGAAAATGTATGATCATGTATGAGATTTACAGGTCCACAGAGAGTATAGCAGGCCTGCTACGGGTTCTGGCGGCCTTAAGCCGACCTGAATCCTAGCACCGGTGACGGTCCATTTTGGGGTCGTTACAGATCAGACCACACAAACCTCTGGTTCTTCTTGGTTAATCTGGTCATAGGAGCGGCAATTTTAGAGAAGTCCTGAACGAACCTCCTGTAGTAACCTGCCAAACCCAAAAAGCTTTTGATCTTGGTTATTGTAATGGGTCTGGGCCAGTTAGCTACAACTTCTACCTTCTTGGGGTCCACTTCAATTTCGCTTTCTGACACAACATGCCCCAAGAATGAGATGCTCCTCAACTAGAATTCACACTTGGAGAACTTGGCATACAAGCCGTGCTCCCTCAGGGTCTGCAGAACTAACCTCAGATGATGGGCATGCTCCTCTGCATTTCCAGAATACACTAAGATATCATCAATGAAGATAATAACAAAGTTATCCAGATACTGACTAAAAACTCTGTTCATGAGATCCATGAATACTACAGGGGCATTAGTTAGCCCAAACGGCATTACTAGGAACTCATAATACCCATATCTGGTCCTGAACGCCGTCTTCGGCACATCTTCTTCTCTGATTCTCAGCTGGTGGTACCCGGATCTCAGATCTATCTTGGAGAAACAACCTGCTCCAGCTAGCTGGTCAAATAGATCATCGATCCTAGGTAACGGATACTTTTTCTTGGTAGTGACTTTGTTCAACTGCCTGTAGTCGATACAAAGTCTCAAGGATCCATCCTTCTTCCTTACAAACAGCACTGGAGCGCCCCAAGGTGAGGTACTTGGTCGGATGAAACCCTTGTCTACCAACTCTTGCAACTGCTCCTTTAGCTCCTTCAACTCTGGAGGCGCCATCCTGTAGGGAGGGATAGAGATTGGTCTAGTTCCAGGCATCAATTCTATTTCAAACTCTATCTCCTTGGCAGGTGGTAGTCCTGGAAGCTCGTCTGGGAAGATATCTGGAAACTCTCTGACCACGGGCACTAAGGCGGGCTCCCTAACTTGACTATCCAGCTCTCTCACATGAGCTAGAAACCCCTGACAACCTCTCCTGAGCAACCTACGAGCATGTAGGGCTGATATCAGACCTCTAGGCGTACCCCTCCTGTCTCCTCTGAAGACAACCTCTGATCCATCACGATCTCTGAATCTGACTACCTTGTCTCTGTAGTCCAAGGTAGCACCATGAGTAGATAACCAATCCATCCCTAGAATGACATCAAAATCCGTCAAATTTAGAACCACAAGGTCGGCTGGAAGGCATCTACCCTCAACAAATACTGGACTGAACCGGCAGACTGACTCTGCCACTGATGGATCACACTTGGGTCCACTGACCCAGAGAGGACACTCTAACCCAGAGACTATCAAACCCAACCTCTCTATGGCTCTCGGAGCAACAAAAGAATGAGTGCACCAGGGTCCATGACAGGAGCGGTTGTCGAAGCCGGTCAAAAATAACCTTCTTAGTTACCTACAATTTACAACTGCAGATAGTGGTGAAGGATTGTATCCACAGAGAATTGATTACCTATTTATTTATCTCAATCAAGACTAAGGAAACTAATTGAAAACACAATAGAAAGCAAGTAATTGCAAATAGAACAAAAGTAAAGTGCAAGAAAAGTAAAAAGGGGGGGTTTTGAGATTGATTTGTCTAACAACTATTGTGAGCAATTAAAACAGCAAGTAATTAAAATAAAAGAAGAAATCAATATGAGAAAGGTCTAGTTGAAGATATGGATCCACTTTGGTTGTTTGGGTTGATCATTGAAACATGGTTATCTTGATTGATTCAATAGGTTGGTTATGGGGGTGGAAGACGCTTCTCACCACCATGTCTTTCCTTATGAACAAATTGATTAGGGAACGTCCTCTAACCAATTACTAATCAACAAATTGCCAAGGAACGTCCTTGGGCCATAGGCATCAAAACAATTGCCAATTGCATGAAGAACAAGAAAGATCCAAACCCTAACTACTCAAACGCATGAGATGATGTTAGATCATACAATTTCTTGGGTTTTTACACCAAGTGTTCTATGGACAGAATATTTCCAGAAATTACGGAATAACAAATATCCTAATCCAACAATTAATTAACTTTGCAATCAAGAATCAAGTGGCCAATTTGATCAAAACAACAAAGCAATCTTTAGAATTAAGCACAATTGCATGAATATTGAATGAAATCAAAGATAAAAGTTTCTGTTCAGATCTCACAACCCTTTAAACAACCTTAGTTTCAACCAAACTTCAACTAGAATGAAGGTTTCAGCCACTCATGGCTGAACCAAAACAGAAAATTAAAGAAAAGAAGAAAGAAGAAGAAGAACTAAGATGGAGAGGGAGCCTTGGAGAGGCTTGCCGATTCTTGGAGAAGATGGTGGATCAAAATCTGTCTTCTTGTCTTCTTGAAGCCTTTAAATATGTCTTGAGAGGCTGCCTAGGGTTTCATGGAAGTCCAGGAGACTTTTAGAGGCTGTCCAAAGTGTCCTTGGTGTTGCATGTGCCTTGTTTGTGCATGAGTGAAGGCAAAAACGAGTCACATGTGATAGAAGGCAAGTGAGGGCACTTTGGTCTTTTCATAGCTGTCCAAGATCCTCAAGATGTTGTACATTAAGTCCAAGAGATTGCCCATGCACTAATGAGGAAGGTGGAGCCTCCTTTTGAATTTTGAATGTGCATGATACTAAGTGGGAAACATGTGATCTTTGGATTTGGCTTCCTTAATAAACTTGATCTTGAAATCCAATACTTGAATGTGAATCTTGAAGATTTGGATCTCAAAATACTTCCCTTGTTTGGCTCCTCAAATATGGCAACTTGAGATATGGCTTCTTGAATGAGGAAAGAGTGCATTGGGAGGCATTTTCGGCTGCCTAAAATGAGTTTCGGAGGCTGGACTTTCGGCTCTGGGCGCAAGGTTCGGCGGCCAAAGGTGCCCCCGAAGGTGGGTGACTTTCGTCTCTGGACTTGACTTTAGGCCGCCGAAAGTGCCCCCGAAAGTGGGTGACTTTCGGCTTCCGAAAGTGCTTTCGAAAGTGCTTCCGAAGGTGGGTGACTTTCGGCTTTCGAAAGTGCTTCCGAAGGTGCTTCCGAAAGTGGCTGTTTTTTTGGCATTCTTTGGCACTTTTAAGAGCATTTTCTTCAAATTGTTTCTTCACACCTAATATTTGCAAAACATGATTAAAACCACAAAATTAGATAGAATAGGTGCAAATAAACATCAATAAGATCATGAAAATATGGACTAAAATATGCTCTATCAAATACCCCCACACTTAAGCTTTTGCTTGTCCTCAAGCAAATAAACATAGTCAAATAAGCTTCCCTTTGCTCTAGATCCTTATTTCCACTTAAGCTCATACTCAAGACACCTATTTTGAATCATTGCAATGAAGAATATATGCATGAAGATTACTTACCTCCTTTCCTTGTTTCCCTTTGCTTACCATGGCTAGGATTTGTTTTCCTCAAGAGAGACATGCACATTATGTTAAGACTTTTTCTAGCTTTTGGATTGACTTGCCCTTACCTTGAACTACTTTATTCAGGCTTTTTGCACTTTGATTTTGCTTGAAAAGGTCACCAACCTTTTGACGTGAAGGTACATATTTGTGATACCCACCCCCAGTTACTCAGTTGATCACCTTTCCAAATGGCTACTAGCTATTTTCATAGTCTTTTTGACCATTGGAACATTTTCTTGTTTTGTGCTTTTGAGGGCTTTGCCTTTGCTGAATTTTCTTTCTCTCAATGATTTGGGCAAATCAATACCAATTGCTAAATCAAGTCATATTAAGTTCATTCACACAACTTTGATTTATTCTCAATCAATTTAGGGTCATCAATACATTTTTCACCATGGCAAACTCAAAGATTCAATTTTAAAAGGTAATTCTCAAACATGAATAAAACTTACTGCAATTGATTCAACATAAGTTTAAAGAGTTTTCACATCAATGGGGTCATGGAAAGAAAGACTTATCTAACATAGTTCATCAGTTTGAGTAAAGCAAAACAAAAAGAAGAAGAAGAAGGTTGTGGTTGTGTGTGTTTTATTGAAAGCATAAACGAATTAAAATTTAACTGTGGCTAATTAACTTAAGACTGAAAGGAAAAAGAAAAAAAAAATTTTGCAATCTGAAAGCATGAGAAATCGCAGAAGAGAAGGGGAAAGAAGAAGAAGAAAGAAGCTATATGCACCTCCACACTTAAATTATGCATTGTCCTCAATGTAAAAGAAGAGAGAAGAGGAGAGGAGAAGAAAAGAGAAGAGAACAAAAGAAACTGAGTACTTCCCTGGGGTGTGGTGTGCATGGCATGATCCTCTAGGCAGAAGGATGTTGTAGTGGAATTTCTTCCACCACTTGTACTGCGAACCCTTCAAAGTATGGTTTCAGACGATGTCCATTCACCTTGAAGATTTTTCCAGTTTCTATGCTTCGGATGTCTACAGCTCCATGTGGGTATGCATGTTCTACAATGAATGGTCCAATCCATCTAGATCGTAGCTTTCCTGGGAACAGTTTCAGACGAGAGTCAAAGAGTAAGACTTTATCACCAACCTCAAATTGTTTTCTTGAAAGATGATTGTCATGGGAGGCTTTGGTCTTTGTTTTGTAGTTCCAAGAGTTCTCATATGCATCTCGTCTTATTTCCTCAAGCTCTTGCAGTTGTAACTTGCGATGGTGTCCGGCTTCTTTGAGGTCCATGTTGCAATTCTTTACAGCCCAATATGCCTTGTGCTCAAGCTCCACTGGGAGGTGACAAGCTTTCCCATAGACAAGTCTATAAGGAGACATACCTATGGGGGTCTTGTAGGCTGTTCTGTAGGCCCATAAGGCATCATCTAATCTTAAGCTCCAATCCTTTCGATTGGGAGAAACTGTCTTTTCAAGGATGGCTTTGATTTCTCTGTTGGACACTTCAGCTTGTCCATTAGTCTGAGGGTGGAAGGCTGTGGATGTTCTGTGGATGACATTGTGTTTTCTGAGAAGGCTTTCCACTACCCTATTGCAAAAATGGGTCCCTCTATCACTGATGATTGCTTTTGGTACTCCATGTCTGGCAAAGATGTTGGTCTTCACAAAGTCTACCACTGCCTTGGCATCATCAGTCTTAGTTGCTCTAGCCTCCACCCACTTGGATACATAATCCACTGCAAGGATGATATAAGTGTATCCAAAGGATGGTGGGAATGGTCCCATGAAGTCTATGCCCCAAACATCAAACACCTCACATACCATGATGGGGTTTTGTGGCATTTGATTTCTTTTGCTCAGATTTTCGGTCTGTTGACACCTGGCACATGTCCTGCAAAATAGAAAAGCATCTCGAAACATGGTGGGCCAGAATAGGCCACTTTCAAGTATCTTGTGAGCAGTTTTCCTTGGACCAAAGTGTCCTCCACAACTATATGAATGACAAAAAGTAAGTACAGAGGCTATTTCTTGATCAGGAATGCATCTCCTTATCATTTGGTCAGCACAATGTTTCCACAAATATGGCTCATCCCAAACATAGTATTTGGCATCCTTTTTTATTTTATCTTTAGTGTGCTTGGGCATGTCAGAAGGTAAGTTACCTGTGGCCAAGTAGTTTACCATATCGGCATACCATGGCTCATCAGACTAAGCAAGGAAGATTTGTTCAAGGAGGTCTTCCTTGGTTTCTTTAGGTTCAGGAAGGTATTGTTCTGAGCTTGCTCGAGATGTAGCCTGCTGGGGGAGGTTCGGCGGCCGAAAAGTGTCTGAGTTCGGCGGCCGAACTTCTTTAGTTTGCAGAATGAGCTTTGGCGATGGATTCGGTTCCCGCAGGTCAGTCAAGTTCGACGGCCAAAAGGTGTTTGGCGGCCGAAGTTCGTCTTCCTTTTGCACAGTGACTTTCGGGAGCGATGCAACAGGATTCGGATTCCGAAGGTCAGTAGGGTTCAGCGGCCGAAAGGTGTCTATGTTCGGCGGCCGAATGTCTTCTGTCTGCGTAACCTCAATCTGCTGAATGCTGCAGATGATTTCTTTCAGTTTCTGGCTTTCAATCCTGCAAAGATCATCATTTAAAACACAATCTTGATTCTCATTAAACACATCTTGGCTCAAACAGTCAATAATATCAAGACCATAAACAGGGGTCATGTCATGTGGGTATTTCATAGCATCATAAACATTGTACTTGATTACTTCCCCTTCAAACTCCATGGTAAGAGTACCATCATGCACATCAATTTTAGTTCTAGCAGTACTCAAGAAGGGACGTCCAAGAAGAATGTCAGAACTAGTATTGCAACTATCTTCCTTAGTATCAATCACATAAAAATCAGCAGGAAAGACAAGTTCATCTACTTGGACTAACACATCTTCTAGAACACCTATGGGGTATACCACAGATCTATCAGCCAATTGTATCACAACTCTTGTTTCTTTTAGTGCACATGCATTAAGAGATTTATAGATGGAGAGAGGCATGACATTGATAGATACACCAAGATCACATATGGCTTTTTTGATACCAACATTCCCAATTTTGCAAGAGATAGCAAACATACCTTTGTCCTTGCATTTAGTAGGGAGTTCTCTTTTAATAACAGCAGTAACTACCTCACCTACAAACTAATCTTCCCAGCAAATTTTTATGTAATAGACATGGAGGAAGATAAGAGCAACACCACCTCTGACATCCTACTTGGAAGACCATTCTTGAGCACAGCTAGGACCAAAATTAATGTGCATGATGGCACATTAACCATGGAGTTTGAAGGGGAAGTTATCAAGTTTAATGTTTATGATGCCATGAAATTGCCCAATGATGTTTCTCCTGTTTATGGCTTTGATGTTATTGATGATTTAAGTCAAGAAATTTTTAATTTTGATCAAGAAAACTTACTCTATGATGGTCTTTGCAGGGAAGGAGAAGTGGACAGCAGCTGTGCCAAGACAGAAGCAGTGAAGACAGTAGACTGCTATACATTACTGGTGGCGGATGATCTGCCCAAATCACCTAGACAAGCAGAATCTAATTTGGCCAAATCACTGGAGCAGACAGACATGACAGAAGGTGATTAGCCCAAATCAACAGACCAAGCACCAGACAATCTGCCCAAATCAGTGAGCAGACAGCCAGTAGAGTCACAGACAGCAAATGCACCAGATCTGAAGCCCTTACCAGAACACCTCAAACATGCCTACTTGGGAGCTGGAAATATACTTCCAGTTATAATTTCCAACCAGCTCAGCCCACAAGAAGAAGAAAAGCTCCTAGAGGTGTTGAGAAAACACAAGAAGGCAATTGGGTGGACCTTGGAGGACATAAAGGGTATTTCACCCTCAACATGCATGCATCGAATACTCATGGAAGAGGAGTGCAAACCTGTCCGTGAGGCACAAAGAAGGCTGAACCCACCAATGATGGAGGTTGTGAAGAAAGAAATTGTGAAACTCTTAGACACTGGAGTCATTTATCCCATCTCTAATAGCAAGTGGGTGAGTCCCATCCATGTAGTCCCGAAGAAGACTGGGATAACTATTGTCCCCAATTCTGAAGGTGAGTTGGTACCCACTCGTGTGCAAAATGGGTGGAGAGTGTGCATGGATTATAGGAAGCTTAACACAGCCACAAGGAAGGACCATTTTCCCTTGCCCTTCATGGATCAAATGCTTGAGAGACTTGCTGGAAAGAGCCATTACTGCCTCCTAGATGGATATTCGGGATTTTATCAAATCCCTGTTGCACCTGAAGATTAAGAAAAGACCACTTTCACATGTCCATTTGGCACCATCGCATTTAGAAGGATGCCCTTCGATCTTTGCAATGCATCAGCCACGTTCTAAAGGTGTATGATGAGCATTTTTTCTGACTATGTGGAGAAGATTATTGAAGTCTTCATGGACGATTTCACGGTGTATGGCAACTCATTCAATGAATGCCTAGCCAACTTGGAGAAAATACTTCAAAGGTGTTCGGAGACAAATCTAGTTCTCAACTACGAAAAATGCCACTTCATGGTCAGCCATGGCTTAATCTTGGGCCATATTATTTAAGCAAAAGGGATTGAGGTGGACAAAGCTAAAATTGACACCATCAAAAATTTGCCCTATCCAACCAGCATTAGGGAGATTAGATATTTCCTTGGCCATGCTGGTTTTTACAGGAGGTTTATCAAAGATTTTTCCAAATTAACTCAGCCTTTGTGCAGATTATTACAGTAGGGCGTGCCATTCGACTTTGATGACAGCGCAAAACAGCTTTTGATTTGGTCAAATCACTGCTGGTTACTTCCCCAGTCATCCAGCCACCTAATTGGACCCTGCCATTTGAGATCATGTGTGACGCCAGCAATTTTGCTGCGGGTGCAGTGTTGGGACAGCGAAAAGGTAACTCTCCTCATGTCATACACTATGCCTCACGCACCCTAGATGCTGCACAATGCAATTATTCAACCACAGAAAAAAGAATTGATGGCTGTTGTGTTTGCATTGGAGAAATTTCGGTCCTATCTACTTAGGACAAAGGTGATCATTTATTCAGATCATGCTGCATTGAGATATTTAATCAAGAAAAAGGAGTACAAACCAAGGCTGGTACGATGGATATTGCTGTTACAAGAGTTTGACTTAGAGATCCGTGACAAGAAAGGAAAGGAGAACCTTGTAGCTGATCACCTCAGCAGAATTCTAACCGAAATGAAGACATGCCCCATCAATGAAAAATTCCCTGATGAACACCTCTTTGCTATCCAAGAAGAGGAACCATGGTATGCTGATATTGTTAATTTCCTCGCCACAGGTGATTTGCCTCCTGATTTGCCTAAACACATGAGAGACAAGATCAAGAAAGATGCAAGGTATTATGTATGGGATGAGCCTTACCTATGGAAGCATTGTGCAGACCAAGTCATAAGGAGATGCATCCCAGATCAAGAAATACATTCTGTTCTAGCCTTTTACCACTCATATGGCTGTGAAGGACACTTTGGGCCACGCAAGACAGCCTTGAAAATTCTTGAAAGTGGGTTATTTTGGCCTAACATATTTAGAGATTCTTATTTATTTTGTAGGTCATGTGCAAGATGCCAACAAATGGGAAACCTTGGCAACCGAAGTGAAATGCCACAAGCACCCATCATGGTGTGTGAAATCTTTGATATTTGGGGCATTGACTTCATGGGGCCATTCCCACCTTCCTTTGGCAACACCTACATACTTCTAGCCGTGGACTATGTGTCCAAGTGGATTGAAGCCAAGGCAACAAGGCTGATGATGCAAAAACAGTTTGTGACTTTGTCAAATCCTAAATATTCTCAAGATTCGGTCTGCCCAAAGCCATTATCAGTGACCGAGGCACCCATTTTTGCAACAAGGTAGTAGAAACTCTCCTCAAGAAGCACCATGTCATCCATAGAACCTCTACTGCCTATCATTCTCAAACAAATGGGCTGGCCGAAGTCTCAAATAGGGAGATCAAGTCCATCCTTGAGAAAATAGTTTGCCCAAATCGCAAGGATTGGAGTGTGCACCTCAATGATGCCTTGTGGGCATATAGGACAACCTATAAAACTCCAATTGGAATGTCTCCATATAGGCTGATTTATGGGAAAGCTTGCCATTTGCCCGTAGAGCTTGAACACAAAGCCTATTGGGCTGTCAAAAGGTGTAATCTTGATGAAAAAGAAGCTGGAGTCCACAGAAAATTGCAACTTCAAGAGCTTGAGGAAATCCGGCGTGATGCATATGAAGCTTCATGGAATTACAAAGCAAAAACTAAAGCCTTCCATGACAAAAATATCACCAGAAAACACTTCCAGGTTGGTGATAAGGTTTTGCTTTTTGATTCAAGGTTCAAATTATTTCCTGGGAAGCTATGGTCGAGGTGGATTGGGCCATTTGTAGTTGAGCATGTCTATCCACATGGGGCTATTGACATACGGAGTCCACAAACAAGCAAAGTTTTCAAAGTTAATGGATATCGTTTGAAGAAATTTTATGAAGGATTTATTGTTCATCTTGTGGAAGAGATCCCCTTGGATCCCCCTTCCCTAGACTGCTGAGCAAGACACTGCTATCCAGCCCAAGACAAAAAATAGGGCACTACTGGGAGGCAACCCAGCTAAAGCGATCTGCCCAAATCACAGCCCAGTCTGGGGCAAATCGCCTACATGCACCATAGTCACAAGTAATTGGGGCAAGTGATCTGCCCAAATCGACAGGCCAATTCGACAGGGTTCACCTTAGTAAGAACAAACTAGGCAGTTGCACCAAAGAAGTGATTTGCCCAGATGATTTGACCAAATCACTAGGCCAAATCAACAACTCCGCCTACCAACAGCAAAAGGCGTGAACAGTACCAGCCATGCAACAGCAAGGAAGAAAGTGATTTGGCCAAGTGATTTGCCCAAATCACTGACCAAATCACCCTGTCAAGAAATCAGAGACTCAGCATTAAATGATCAGGGCAGTTCAACTACCCCAAATCACTTTAAATAATTTTTATTAGTATTTTCTTTTCCCTCACGCTATCTTTTCTGCTTCATCTCCTCCTTCTCTTTCAAGTCTTCCCTCACCGACGACCACCGGCGACAGCAGAGCACCATGGCCAGGAGCAAGATGATGGTCACCGGCGGCCCCGATATGTGGAGGAGGCACGGGATGCCTAGACCGATATGCATTCCCACCGACAGTGACGAAGAAGCAATGGAAAACCCACCACCCGTCCCCAACGACGCCAACACTGAAGCGGCCGACGAAGCAAGAAACACTGCCAGTCCAGCAACCCAGACCTATCACCGTCGGACTAGGGCGTCGTTGATTACACCACCACCTTCCTCACCGTCAGTCACGATAGACACCTAGGGAGGCAACACGCCTCAAGAAACCACGTCGTCCACCAGTCATGGTCAGAAACGGCCAAGAACACCATCACCACCACCATCACCAAGCCCGGAACGACAACAAGAGACACCCAGTGCCACACCTCCCGTAAGCCAAGGAGAAGGCGAATTGCCCAGCGATTTGCCCAAACCAACCCACCCTGATCACATCACTCAGACCCTGGCGTTCAACAAGGCGTTTGAAAGGGCCAGGCTAGACAGACTTTCCTCTCTACCCTACCACCCAGGTAAGTACATTCACCTTGGCACTCTAGAAGAACTGAGACTCCAACGCCAGGTACGTACCCTCATCTCTGCTATTGGTTAGGACAAATTCTTCTTCCTCCACTTTCCATCCTTCACTGAGCTCACTCATGAGTTCTTCACTACTTTCTATTTTGATAGACCAACCATGCACAACCTGCACACACCAGACATCATTGGATTCAGGCTATTAGGACAGCGATTTCACTTGTCCCTGCAAGAGTTTGGCACTGCCATGGGCTGTGAATGCCCTGACTCCACCTGGGATTTTTCTGCAGAATTCAATCCCAGCACTGCCTATTTGGAATTATGTGATAACCCCCCTGATTCTTACTCGCCCACCAGGTCCAAGGACCTGTACCTCAAAAATCCAAGCTTGAAATACGTTCACAGGTTTCTGGCCTACACATTTTCTGGGAGGAAGGATGCACCCAACATCCTGACCAGAACGGAGCTATACATACTGTGGTGCATGCACCACCACCAGAAACTACACTTTGGTTATTGGGTTGCAACCCAATTATCCAGCATTATCCAGTACCACCGCCCCCTAATCCTTGGGCACTTGATCACTGCCATTACAGTGAACCTGAAACTTTTACACCCCGCCCATACTGATCTCACCCCCACTAACAAGCCAACCCCCCTGGACCTTCGATCTTTAGATGATATGGGGTTGCTTTGCAAAGTGGGAAACATTTTTTCTCTTTCACCTGCAGGACCCCTAACACCACGCCATAAGCGTGTATTCAGAAAGAAGAATGCACAGCCACCCCCAGCAGATGGGACAGTCGGGGAAATAGAGCAGGCACCCCCAGCAGATGAACCACCTCCTATGGCACCACAGCAGGAAGCCAATCAGGCCCCTGAAGACGTAGCCCCAAACCAGACAATTGAGGCTCGTCTCAATAGAATTGAGGACAGAATGCATTATGTTGAGCACCTGTTGCAACTGCTGGTGAACCATTTTCTGCCTGCAAACCAAGACAGGCAGTGATTTGGCCAGGTGATTTGCCCAAATCACCTGCCCAAATCACCCACAAGCCAGGAAGTCCCTTTCCCTTTTCTTCTTAATTTATATATATATATGTTTACACATTGAGGACAATGTTTGCAATAGGTGTGGGGGTACTGTTAGGTTATTTTTGCATTGATTACATTATCTTTTGCTTTCTTTTTATTTCTTTTTGCCCTATGACACACACCAAAATTTTTTTCTTTTCACACATTTTTCCTTTGCACACAATTTTTCACTTTCTGCACACACACACAAAATTTTGTCTTAACTTTTGCTCTACTCAGCATAGATAACAAGGTTAAAAGAGCTTCCTATCTCATGACCCCATTGATTTTCCACCCCTTTAAGCCTAAATTGAATCAATTACAGTGTGCTACCTTCACTTAGGAAGTTCTTTTCTTAAATTAAATCTCTAAATTTGTTGTGGTCAAGGGAAATAAAAACATAAACACATGCAAATAAAAAGTTGGTGTAACTCCCTATGAGCTGATTTGCCCAAACTGTTAAGAAAAGAAAAAGAAAAAGAAAAAACCAGTACAAATCATAAAACCTGTTCCTATGGCCAAATAAGCTATGAACAGAGTTAGTAGCCACTTGAACAAGTGACTAACTGAGTAACCGGGGGTGGGTATCACCAATATGCACCTTCGCGTAAAAAGGTTAGTGACTTTTTCAGGCAAGAATAAAAAGTGCTGCTGAATAAAATAAAATAAAATGCTCAAAGAAGGGCAAGTCACTCTTAGAGGGTGCATTGAGCTTATACAAAGAGAATAAGCATGATTAAATCAAAAGCCTTTCCTTTGACCATGGTAGGTGAGGGGAAACAAAGAAAAGAGAGAACAGCCTTAATGCATGTACTCTACACTGTAACACTTCAATTTAGGAGTCTAGGGGGGCTGATTAAGTGGTACTTAGGCTCTAAAGAAAAAGGGGCTTGATTGACTAAGTTGTTTGTTGCTTGAGGACAAGCAAAAAGCTAGGTGTGAGGGTATTTGATCAAACATAAATTAGCCACATTTTTATTATCTTTATTATTGCTTATTTACACATTTTTTAGCTTAATTTATGGTTTTTATCTTGTTTTTACAAAAAAGGAAGAAATTGGAAAATTTGAGAAAAAGTGCAGAAAAGGCTAGAAAAGTGATGGGGTCAAAGTGATTTGGCCAAATCACTCGCAGAGACAGAAAGCTAAAAACTGGACTGACTCACAGAAAGCGATTGGGGCAAGTGATTTGCCCAAATCACTCGCCCCAATCACATTGACAGCAAAAACCAACAGCAGAGCGGGAAAAAGAGAAAAATCATATTTAAAAAGAAAAGAAGCCCAAAACCACTTAAAACACTGCTAGCTCAAATCCAAAAGCCAAAAGGATGTCCTTCTACCAAAAGAATTCCATCAACAACAAAATTCAAAGACAAAAGAGGAATTAAAGGCCACAAAGACCAAGTTAAAATAGGGATTCCAAACCTTAATTGAACTTGGACTCTCCAGCTATAAAAAGACAGCCTCCAAACCAGCAAAGCACCATCTTCTCCTCTTCGAAAATCTGCAGAATTCAGCAGGAAGCCTGCGGCAGTCCCTTCTTCTCCTCCTTTCTTCTTTCTTTAGTGTATTTTGTCCACCATGAGTGGCTAAATTCATTCTTTTCTAGTTGAAGTTGAGGAAATTCAGATTTGTGATGAATTGGGAGATTTAAAACTCCATTGTTAAACTCTTATTTGCTTTCAATATTTATGCAACTTGATCTTTTCTATAATTATTACTTTGAATTTAGAATCAATAAGGGCCCATTGCTTTTAAATTGCTTGAGTAATAAATTGTTTGAATGATTTAAGTCCGTAATTGCTTATATTATTTGAACACAAATATAATCGGTTGCATGATCTAGACTTGACCATGGGGTTGGCAAGGATAGAATTGGGTTTCTCTAAGTCTTAATGCAGTCAACAGTTGTTCGATGCTAAATGCCCCAAGGACGTTCCTTGGCAACTTGTTGACTAGTGTTTGATTGGCGAACGTTTCCTAATCGAACTAGAACTAAGGAGGAATTTGGTTATGAGAAGCGTCTTCCACAATCAAAACTAATTTATTGAAATAAAATAGGAGTCTTAAATAGTCAATGATCAATTCTAAACAAGCTGAATTAAACTCATATTTCAACTAGAATCTCTTTCCCATTGAAATTCTCATTTATTTAAATTATTGCTTTCTCTTGCTTTCTAGATTTAATTCATCAAAACAAAACCCCCTTCTTTTATTTATTTGTCATTTATTTGCCTTAGTCATTATTAGGAAAAATCTTTGGTGTCAATTCCCTGTGGTTCGACCCTATTGCCACTATCTGCAAGTTAATTATTGATTGTTTAATAGGTTTATTTTTTACGGCTTCAACAACTGCTATCAGCGGCTTGTGTTCAGAAGAGGAAAGAATCGTGCATTAATGCTTCCAGAAGAGGAAGGAGACATGGCTGGAGCTTCAGAAGGAAAGAGACATGTTCCAAGGCTTTCAGAAGAGGAAGGACGCACGCCTTGGCCTCTAGAAGGCAAGTGGCGTGCGCATGGATTGCAGGAGAGGAAGTGGAGCGCAGTCATTAATGTGCAGAAGTGGAAAGATATATGTTTTGTCTTTCCTTTTTAGGTGCAGCCTTCGTTTGAATTTTGAATGCTGAATGAAGAAGAGGCAAGTGCATCTCCTTGAAATCTTGCTGCCTAAATAGGAAGATTTGACTGCTGCAGTGTGTGCACATCTTTGAACAAGGAAAGAAAGATCTGCAATTTGAATTTCAAATAATCTTCTGACTGAGCTTTCCTTATTTGCTTTTGCTTCTGCACTTTCCTTATTTGAAAACTTTCCTTTTCTGAAAACTTTCCTTATTTGAAAACTTTCCTTTTTTGGCACTTTCCATATTTGGCACTTTTTGGCGGTTTTAAGAGCATTTTCTCCAGAATGTCTCTTTACACCTAATATCTACAAAACATGATTAAAATCACAAAATTAGGCAGAAAAGATGCAAATAAACATCAAGAACATAATGATAAAGTGGACTAAAATATGCTCTATCAATACCAATGGCTTTTGATGTTGGAAAGAATTTGCTCAAGAATGCTCTTACCATACCCGCCCATGATGTGATGGATCCGGGTGGCATGTAGAATAGCCAATCTTTGGCATAATCATCAAGGGAAAAAGGGAAGGCTCGAAGTTTAACATGCTCTTTTGAAATTCCTTGAGGTCTCATGGTTGAGCAGACAATGTGGAATTCCTTTAAATGCTTGTGAGGATCTTCATTTTCTAGGCCTCTAAATTTGGGAAGGAGATGGATCAGGCCTATCTTCAATTCGAAAGGTGATGTCAATGGGGGATATGCAATGCACAAGGGCGTTTGGTCTCCTGCTGGTTCAGCTAGCTCTTGGAGTGTTCTCTCCCGTGGCTGTGGTGCTTGGATGGGCACGTTTCTAGCTTCAGCTTCAATTTCCTCATATGCAGCAGGTGGTTCTGCCATTGTTTGATTTTCTGGTGCAGTAGTCTGAATTTCTGGTTCAAATGCAGCAGTGGCAGGTGCGGCAGTAGGCAAATCTGCTGGTGCAATAAATTCTACAGCAGGGGCAGTAGCAGCTCCATCAGATGGCTCAGCGGCAAATCGAATGGTAGACACCAGATTTAATGATGTTGCTGATGAAGATGATTTGGAGGCTTGGTTCCTCAAGTTTGCTTACTTTCTTAGGCTTTTGGCAGTGCGTTCTATCTCTGGATCGTAAAGAAGAGTGTCTTTACAGCCAGACCTGGTCATAAAAGGAAAATACATTAGTTTAAATCAAATCCCCGGCAACGGCGCCAATTTTTTATAACGGTTGTCGAAGCCGTAAAAAATAAACCTATTATCAATCGATAAATAATTTGTAGATAGTGGTAATAGGGTCAAACCACAGGGATTTGACACTACGAATTTTCCTATTAATGACTTGGACAAATAACAAAAGTAAATAAAAGAGGGGGGTTTGTTTTGAAGAGTTAAAGCTGAATAAAAGAAAGCAGTAATTAAATGAGTAAATCAATAGGAGAAGGATTCTAGTTGAAGTATGGATCTATTTCAGCTTGTTAGAATTGATCATTGATCTTTTTTATACACCTATTTATTTCAATAAGTTAGTTTAGGACGTGGAAGACGCTTCTCACAATCCAAATTCCTCCTTAGTTTTAGTTCAATTAGGAAACGTTCGCTAATCAAACTCTAATTAACAAGTTGCCAAGGAACGTCCTTAGGGTTTTTTACTTTTCAACTGCTAACTACATTAAGACTTAAAGAAACCCAACTCTAACATTGCCAACCGCCTGGTTAAGTTTAGATTATGCAACTGATTATACTTGTGTTTAAACAATCTAAGCAATTACGGACCTAAATCATTCAAACAATTTATTACTCATGCAATTAAAAGCAACAGGCCTTGATTGATTCTAAAAGTAAAGCAATAATTATAGAAAGATCAAGTTGCATAAATATTGAAAGTAAATAAGAGTTTAATAATGGAGTTTTAAATCTCTCAATTCATCATAAATCTGAAATTTTCCAACTTCAACTAGAAAAGAATGGATTTAGCCACTCATGGTGGACAAAATCACAAAAAGAAAGAAGAAAGAAAAGAAGAGAAGCTACTACGGAGTCCCTGCTGTGTTTCTGCAGAATTGCCGAAGATGAGATGAGATGCTCCTTGCTGGCTTAATTTATGTCCTCTTTATAGGTGGAGAATCCTAATTCAATTAGGGTTTGGAAATCCCAATTTGACTTGGTCTTTGTAGTCTTTGATTCCCCTTTTGTCTTTGAATTTCATTGTGAGTGGAATTTCTTGGGTGAAAGACTCTCTTGTGGCTCTTAGAATTGAGTTGGAACTGGTCTTGAAGAGTTTGAAGTACGGTAGGAATTCACTGTTTTTGAATCTGGAATTTTCCTCTCTTCCCGCGCTTCTGTCCTTTTGTCTGTGTCAGTTTGATGTGGGCAGTGATTTGGGCAAATCGCTTGCCCAAATCGCTTCTATGTGTTGCCTCCAGATTTCTGCCTCAGCATTCTACTTCTGATTTCTGCGGGTGATTTAGCCAAATCACTTTGACCCAATCACTTTTCCAGCTTTTTCTACACTTTTTCTTCAACTTTTGATTTTCTTCCTTTTCTGTAAAAACATGACAAAATCCATAAATTAAGCTGAAAAATGTGTAGTTAAGCAGTAATAAAGATAATAAAAATGTAGTTAAATTATGTTTGATCACCATGGATTGAGAACAAAAATTGCAAAACCTGGTGAACCAGGCAACAAGGACAAACCAATGAATATCTAAATCTCTTACCTATTTATAATATTATTTTTGAAATAATCTCTTTTTAGTTTTCTGAATTATCATTTCAAACAATTTCCTTTACTCCTGTTTCCTTTTTTGCGAAAAAAGGGGAGAAAACTGGTCATGGTCATATCTGTTATGTTCATGTGCTTTGATGTGCTTTCATCTATTAATATTTATTTTTCATATTGTCATCTATTTTGATATGCTTACATGATAATTATTCTGATTGAAAGTATATACTTTGTGCATACGTTGAGGGGGAACCGTGTTAACTCTTAATTGCTTTGATTAATTATTGCTTCATCTTAGCACATACTCGTTTTATATTTTCTTTTATTCTCTAATATAAATTGTTAAGTTTTGTCATCATCAAAAAGGGGGAGATTGTTGACCCCATAAGCCTTGAAAGAGCTTGATTTTGATGATACCAAAACTTAATGAGTCAAATTTATCTAACCATATCTAATATTAAAAGTAGAGTATTTGGAAAGCATTTAAAGGAACAAGGGAATTTTCTACATCAGAAAGAAAGTATACTCATTTTATAACACAAGATGAATCAAAGAAAGAAGAAGTGAAGAAAGGTATTTTTAGAATTTATTGTAAAAGAGTGAGTGAGTTGATATGCCAATGATGAAATTATCTATCTTATTTCATTCTTGGAAAGTAAAAAAAAAAAAAAAAAGTTTTAAGTTATTTTTTTAAATTGTCTAGAAAGGTTAAAATTATACATCTAATTTTAGATACAGTTTAATTTAACTATCTAATTTCTGCCTGTACTTATTTTATTTAATTTCAGTCTGCGAATCTAATTGATTTCAGTCTGTGCGAATCTCAACATCTGAACAGCTAGCTTTTTTGAAATTATTATCGTTAACTAATTTCTGCAGCTAAGAAAGAAAAAATTTTCAGACATCTATTAAGAGATTAAATCTCTTTATAAATGGGTAATGAAAGTACTAAATTCCTGAGAACATTTGAAACCTTTGTGTTAAAAGCTTTTCATTCACACATCTATTCTTCATTGGTAAATCTTCTCTTTCTCATCTTAATAGCATTTCTATTATATCTAATAAGAGTTGTTGAGAGTGCTTTTCTTCTAAATCAAAATTTATATAAGGTTGATCAAGTGTGATGTCACTTGATATAAGCCTTAAGCACCTGTTAAAACTTAAGTAAGAGTTTAAGTGTGAATCAAACATGTAAAAGTCTACAAGCACCTGAGAAGCTTGTTGTTGTATAAAAGGTTATTCTCTTGCGTGTCAAAAGAGGTTTAGTGGAGTGAAGACTCAAAGAAGGACCTTGAAAGAGTGGATGTAGGCTATGTTTGCCGAACTACTATAAAAATCTATGTGTTTGATCTTTCTATCCCTAATCTCTTTACTTTTAAGTTTTCTTCATTAATCTGAGACATTTGTATGCAAGTTTGAATTACTATTGATAAGAGTTTGATAAAATTAACTTGCTATTTTTATCTCTGCTTTTCATTAATTACACTTGTTGAATACTAGTGTATCTGTTGTTAGGTGCTTTTCAAAATCTTCGAAGAAAACTTGTGAAAATCTTATCTAAATCTATGACCCTTTCACACTCAGAATTAGTAGCCACAATTTATCATTAAAACTTTGAGCAAGAGCTGAAAAATTGATAAAGTGACACATTCACCTCCCTTTTTATTACTTATATTTGAAGATATGGTTATTTGATATGAGATTTTGTGATGAGAATTGGTTATGGGATATTAAAGTGCTTATGTTTGTGTTTAGATTTGTGATTGAGACATTGAAAGAGTAAAAGGGTTAAATTGGAGTTATGTAAAGTGTAGTTACTATTTATAGGTTAAATTAGATCCATATTCTAGAAGAAACTCTACCAATTTACAGTAACATATATAAATATATATATTTTTTAAATACATATTATATAATTAAGAGATATAAGAGCAATTATCATACAATGTGACATTCCTCGCTCAAATTATTAAAATTCCATATAGAGGGCATTATAGCTCCGCCATTTCAACTGCTAATTGACATTATTCGAATTTTTCTCATAGTAGAATCGTGGTCGATATGCTTGCTTCATGTTTTTTCTGTATGGATCTTCTCAAGCAATAATTATTTTATTTTCAATATATTTTTAGTTTAGTAATATCTCATATCAATGTATTTTGATATTTAATGAAATGAGAAATCATTTTTGACATGAATAGCACTCAAACTATTACAATACTGAAAGCAAAGTTCACTAAAAAAAATTTTATCCATAACAATTCTTTACATACTTCAGTTGTTGCAATAGATTCTGCTTTAGTAGAAATATCAACATAATTTTACAATTTTGATTGTCACGACACAGCTCCCCTCGCAAATATAATTAAATATCCTAATTTAAACTTTCTCAAATCAATATTACCATCCATATTTGCATATGCGTAGCAAACTAACACAGGTTTACTGCTTTTAAAACATAAACATAGTTTGAAAGTGTCACAAGAATTTCTTAGAGTCCATTTCCTGCAATCCAAATTTCTTTCCGGCAATCCAAATTCCTTTCCTGAATTTGAAAAAATTAAAATCATTACTTTGTCTACTCTATGGTTTAAAAAATCGATTTCCATTTATGAAACTACATTTTTTTATCTCTCCAATGTTTCAATGTGTTTTTCTCTATTTATTTTATAATTTTAACTATGCTTTTAAAAAGTAAAATAAAGCATTCTCCTAAATATAACTCAAAAAAATTATTGCTAAAAGGTTAAATATGTCCTTAAACTATACAACGAGAATCAAAATTTTTTTTTTCTTTTTTTTTTGAAATCAACGAGAATCAAAATTATTAAATTCACTACTACATTTTAGATTTTATATAACAATATTATAGTAATGGTTATAAAATTTTTGCTTTAATACTACTAATATAACAGTTTTAAAATTATTACAAATAAAATTTAAATTTTCATTATATAATAATATTATTTTTTTAAAATAATTTATTTTATATTTAAAAAATTATAATTTTAATATTTTTTATCCCTTATGAAAAAATAAACAAATTTTGTCTTTTACTACAGAGCAAAAATAAATACAATGAATTTTAAATCACTGTTGTTAATTTATAGTCACCATTTAAATATACAATATAACAATCTTTAATTGTTATTTTAAATTTATTTTTATGGCAGTAATTTCATCTTTCTTTTTAAATATGTCTTTAAACTCTCATCAAAATGAAGCTATTGCTTATTAGAATTTTAGAGTGTAAATTGTATTTTTTTCAATTTATTCCGTCACATTTGAGTTTAACATTCACATAAAGTTGAGAACAAAACAAGCATGTTTTAAAATGCAATCCGAATACAAAACTATTAGTAACGGTTAATAATAACTTATTTATCCAATACATTAAAATAGTCGGAGAAGTTAAAAGTGCTTTAAAAAAAAAAAAAAGATATGGGTTAAAAGTGGTTATGAAGCCTTTATTAATAAAATATGGTAGGTGGGAAAATTTGCAACCATACAGCAATGGTGTGGTTTGATTTCTATTACGGATTTGACTCGATTACGGGCTTACTTGTTCGAGTCTCTAAGCTATAAATTAAAGTACATTAGCATCTTGTTAGAATATGATTAAAGAATGTATATCGGTTTAAAACGGGTTTAAATTTTAAAATTCAAATGATCCGTGAATTTTTTAGATATATAAATATTATTATGTAAATAACTAATTAAACATATTTTATTGTATATCAAATGAATAAATAAAATTTAATATTTTATTTAAATATTAAAATTTTAATACATTAATTTTTAAATTAAAATTTGTAGTATAAATTTAAATAACTAAAAATAAATTCAATCGGCTTTACTATTATATATTAAACCTCTCTTATAATGCAACATGTAATAGAAGCGAAAATAAAGAAATAAAAATCATCTATCATCTTGATAAAAAAGTTACAGTCCTCGTGACGCAGGTCTAATCCATCCAAGGATTTCTTGTCACAAGCAGGTCTCGAAGCCGCTTCTCTGTTCAATAATTATGTTTGTTAAGAGAGATAATAAAAACTTGCATTATGAGAATCGCAGTCAAATTCCAGCTCATGAAGACCCACGAGAGGGCAATTAGAAGATCCTTCTCCTGTGGTTGGTTGAAGAAATCACTCGTGTTTCATCGGATTCAACAAGCTGACGACAAAATTGAAGTAAACCCTAAAAGGTATAAGATTTTTAAAGAATTTCATGGTGAATGGAATAACCTAATCGTCGATCATCGTGGTTAAAGACACATTTCCCGGCGAAAATTTCTGTCTCTTTAAGCTTCAAAATGATGACTGCGAGTATAAGATACAGTGACGATGGTGCTACTGCTAGCCCTGCACTGCTAGTGCTGAATTGCTGAACGCAGCTTCGTGATTGAGCGAAAACGCTGCGTTTTGACTATCAGACGCAGCGAACTGGATAAAAACGGTGCGAATTAGTGGGTTTGAATTGAAAGCCGATTCAATTTGGCGGGTGAAGTCTGGAAAACTCAGTTCAGGTCTTTTTGATGCATCCCTTAAGTGAAGCTTCCATTTTAGCAACTCTAATACAGAAGTGTACCACCGTTACCTCCCTTAGAAAAGCCCGGCAACTCCACGCTCTAATCCTTACCACCATTGCTTCCCCCAGCTATGCACAGTCTCCGTTCCCCAATAACAACCTCATTGCAATGTATGCGCATTGTGGTTCTGTTTTGGACGCGCAACAGCTGTTTGACAGAATGCCTCGAAGAAATGCTATTTCTTATAATGCTCTCATTGCAGCGTATTCTAGAGATCCTAGTTATGAGATTTTGAATTTCAAGTTACTTTCACATATGGGAAACCAAGGCCTGCGTCCTACTGGCGCAACCTTTACAAGCTTACTGCAAGTGTGTTGTTCCCTTGAGGATTGGTTTTTGGGCTCATTGCTTCATGCTCAAGTTGTAAAATCTGGGTTTGTGAACGATATTTGTGTTCAGACATCGTTGCTTGGCATGTACTCCAATTGTGGGGATTTGGACTCCACGCAGAAGGTGTTTGATTCCATAGTGGAGAAAGATGTGGTTGTGTGGAATTCAATGATATTTGGGAACATCAAGAATGAGAGGATGAAGGATGGGCTTTGTATATTTATTGCAATGCTAAAGTCTGGTGTTATTCCTACCCAGTTCACATTCTCAATGGTGTTTAGTGCTTCTAGCAAATTGCAAGATTCTAAATCTGGACGAGTAATTCATGCCCTAGTCATTATTTTGAATATACTATCTGATTCAGCTTTACAGAATGCCTTGCTTGAAATGTACTGCAGCTGTGGTGACACCAAAAATGCATTTAATGTCTTTAGCAGAATTGAGAACCCAAGTTTAGTTTCATGGAATTCGATGATTTCTTGGTGTGCAAAAAATGGAGAGGGAGAGAAAGCTATGGATATGTTTGTCAAGTTTCTTGGAATGTCTGTTTCTAAACCAGATGAGTATACTTTTACTGCAGTTATTTCCGCAACTGCTGAATTTCCAGCTACTGCTTATGGGCAACCTCTCCATGCCCAAGTTATGAAAGCAGGGCTGCAATGGAGTGTCTTCATAGGTACTGCACTATTGTCAATGTATTTCAGAAACAGTGACACTGAATCTGCTCAAGGGGTCTTCAGTTTGATGAAGAAGAAGGATGTTGTTCTCTGGACAGAAATGATTATGGGTCACCGTAGGTTGGGTTATGGAGAAACTGCAATAAAATTATTCTGCAAGATGTGTCTGGAATGCCATAAGTTTGACAGTTTTGCTATTAGTGGAGCTCTGAGTGCTTGTGCTGACCTTGCAATTTTAAAGCAAGGACAGATGATTCACACTCAGGCTGTTAAAACAGGGTGTGATGCTGAAATGTCTGTTTGTGGTAGCCTTATAGATATGTACGTGAAAAATGGTAACCTACAAGCTGCAGAGTTAATATTTACTCAAGTTTCCAATCCTGATTTGAAGTGCTGGAATTCAATGATTGGTGGATATAGCCTTCATGGAATGGCAGAGGAGGCTATGATGCTTTTTGACGAGGTCTTAGAATATGGTCTAAATCCAGATCAAGTAACATTTTTGTCTCTTCTGTCTGCTTGCAACCATAGTGGCCTGGTTGAAAAAGGGAAATCCTTGTGGGACTATATGAAAAAGAATGGCATTATACCAGGTCCAAAGCACTATAGTTGTATGGTAAGTTTATTAAGTCGAGCAGGATTACTGGACGAGGCAGAAGAACTCATTAGCGAATCAACCTATAGCGAAGAGCATTTGAAACTATGGAGAACTTTGCTAAGCTCTTGCGTGAACAGAAGGAATTTGAAAATAGGTGTTCGGGCAGCAGAACAAGTGTTAAGGTTAGATCCACAAGATGGTGCAACACATATTTTGCTTTCAAATCTTTATGCTGCTATAGGGAGATGGAATGATGTTGCAGAACTGAGGAGAAAGATAAGAGGGTTAATGTTGGAAAAGGATCCTGGAATAAGCTGGATAGAGGACAAGAATGATATTCACGTATTCTCTTCTGATGACCAAGCAAACCCTGTGATTGAAGAAGCCCAAGCTGAAGTGCATAGACTACAAGGGAACATGATGAGATCAGTTAAAGATGAATATGAATTAGATGCAAGGATATTTTCTACTTAGGACATCAAATTCAAGATTATCTGACAAGGGAGAAGCTCGGTACAGAATAGCTGTGTGTTTCATTCCCCAAGTGATTATGTAAGCATCAAAGCCCCAACTCCTGCAAGCTTTCCAACAAAATCATACCCAATCGAGAGATGAACAATATGCCTGCTGTTGGATGACCATTTGGCTAACTTGAGGTGTCTGAACTCTAAACCTTGGTAATTCCTTAGCTCAGTTGTTGAAACGTAGTTGTGGAATTAGAAAGGGAGAAAAAAATATTTTTTTCGTACCAACAGTTTTGATCTATAAGCTTAATTTTCTGTCAGGTGTAAAGAATAAACAGAACAATTTTCTTGGAGAAACATGCAATTTGGTCTTTGTATTACGCTTCTCTTAGCTTTTTTTTCCCCCTTTCTCCTAATCTGTGCGTGTCTGCGACTACAAGTTGCTAAAGTTCAGATAGAATCCCCGTATTTTTCAAACTTTTTCAAAGTTCAGACAGAATCTCCTGCATTTTCAAACTTTTCAAAGTTTCGATAGAATCTCCTGCATTTTGCCTGTTCTTGTATGATCAGAGTTTTGCAATCAAGGCTGAAGCAGAAGGAATATATCAAATCATGTTTCTTGCAATTTTGCATTTCATAAAGATATTGTAAAACGAAAATAATTTGTGTCGTAATTAATTGCGTGATCTGTCTGTTAGTTCTTTGATTTGCTGAGGAATTTTGTGGAAAAGTAGTCCCACTGTTGGATGACCACCAGATGAAGGAAAAGTCGCAGTTGCTAAAGATATTAATTCGCCGTTCAAAGACAAGAAAGAAGAACCAATTACCTGAGGAAACTCCAGATAAAGAACCTTAAAAGCTACGCAAAAAATGAACAGCAAAAAGTCCAAATCATTCTCTAAAGCTTTCTATTAAAGCTCAAACAAATCCAATTTGAAATTTTTAGATAAATAAAACCCTGAACTTAATCTATAAGGCAAATAAATTTTGACTTAATATAATTTATTTTTTAATAATATTTTTTTTAATTTGGAATATCAAAATTTTAGTATTTTTTATTAACTTAAAAGAATAAAAAGTGCAAAAATACAAGAATAAGAAATTAATAATTTATAAAATTAAAACAATATTATTAAAAAATAATTTAGCCTTGATGTTTATAGAAAAAGTAAATATTTTAAACTTTAAAAGTTTAACAAGTTTTATAAAATTTACAGATTAAAAGCTACATTTTCATCAATGCCAAGAGTTAAAAGTTTTTAATAATTACATTTTGTAAAATTTATATTTTCATAAAGGCTAAAAATAAAAAATTTATAAAATATAATTATTTTATAAAGTGTGTAAGTGAAACTAGCGCATAGTAACTACGTTTTTCTAAATGTCATATGTCAAAAATTAATGAAAATATTAAAATGCAACTAATTTTTTGTGTAAATATCAAAAATTAAATTATTTTATTCAGCCTTTTATTATACATGACAAATGGAGTTAAAGCACCCTTGATTTTAAGAGATAAGGGGGGAGATTAAGCAAATCTCTCTTTGTTTTATCCCTTCATTTGGTATGATAAATTTTTGGAGAATTTAAGTGAATTGAATTTTTTTTTATTTTTATATTTAATAAAATTAAAGATATAAGAATTCAATTTTTTTAAATTTTTGTAAGAATTAATTTTAAACTAAAAACAAATCTTGTGAAAATTGTCAAGATTTTGTAAGAAATAATTTCATTCAGTGCTATTTTTATCAAAATTACTTATTTAGTCCTTGACAACTCCATTTTTTTCCTCTCCTTTTATTGTTTATTTTAACTTCAAATTTATTTGTGTTCTTTTAATTAATAATTTCTTCTTTTAAAATTTAATTAATATTAATGCATTTATAATTGACATTAAAAAATTTATTATAATATTTTCTTAACTTTTTAAAAATATTGTCCATCTTAATTTATTTTTTTAATGGTAAAAAGTTATGTGAAGTTTAGATTTTAAATATTATGAAAATCATAACTGATTGCAAGTTCTCAATGCATCTAATGTCTAGAATTACCTTATAATTAAAGAGGAGATCCTAATATAAAAGGTATTAACTCATCTATTACAGTCAGAAGGAACCTGGATATTGTGCTGTAAGTTAATGTGCACGTCATCTGAATCTATTTTTTCACATGTATCCTTTATGAATCTTAACATTTTGTTCAATTGTCTGCATGGTTTATAAATGAAATCCATAACTCCATCTGAATCCCTTTCAAAAGAAATATGAATACGCTTAAGACAATATTACTTGTGGAACTTTTGTTGATGTTGCAATTGATGCATGGGTGATTATGAAAAATGGGCCTCAGACCGCCAGGCACGCAACAGCACATATTGAAGAGGTCCGGACCAATATAATATAAGCACATAACGTATCACGTAAGATGGAATCTAGACAAATGTTTGTATATGAGTAAAACCCTCAATAATAAGGTTCGTGTTCCAAAAGGGTCAAAGGAAATTAAATAGCCCTCTAATAGGGATCAAAACCTCGTTATCATGAATACGTTATCTGCATGAAAGTGGCAATCATGTCAAAGTATAGAACGGTGGAGGCATACAAGAAAAAGACAAGAGGAAATAGAAATAAAAAGGAGGAAATAATCAAACTAAGGCAAGCTTACCAAAAGAAAAAAATACTAGAACTCCAACTCATCTTGGATCTCAGAGTATCAATTGGTGCCATCTGTGGGGACAAAGGGATCTTAACATTACCGAAGTTCTCATTCAACCACTGAGATCCACATGGCTAGTCCTGGAGAAAACCACATAGGGCTCCCTCAAAATGACCCGAGCTCAACCCTAGAAAGTTCACTATTCTCATTCTCTAGTCCACTAATCTCATCACCTACATTACTAAACCACTCACCAAACTCAACCACAGCCATGCCTCATACCTCATTGTCCGATCAAGAACTTCAAAGCATGGCTTTGCAGCTACAAATTACAGCTAACCGGTTAGGCCAAATTCTACAACATAGGGACCTTAAAACCCCCAGGTCAGCAGAGCACCCTGGCAAGGCTCGATGACAGTGAATCTCAACCCACCCTCAATCGGCAGAACCTACCACAGAGTAATCAAAGGGCTAGAGAGGAGGAGGAAGAGATAAAAAGAGAGAAGGAACTAGTAGTGCGATCTCGTAGCAGGGCGGTATCTCATAAACAACGAGGCAATAGGGAAGGATCCTTTGGAAGGGGGTTGCCATCCTCTCCATAATGGACATCCTCACCGTCAGAGTTGAATTCAGGAGCTCGCAATTCGGCCAACGAAACAAATGGGGCATCTCATGCAGCTTTAAGGCCCTGATTATAGCATGTGGAGAACATCCAGAAGGCCTAGCTTCATCTCGTTGCTAGCGAGTTTCCTTTAAGAGTGAAAATTGAGCAAGAGCCTCATCCCTTTGGAGTTCTACTGCAGAAGCCCGCTGGGGTGACCGGATAGCCTCCTCCCTTAGCATTTCAAACTGCCTGGTGAGGACTACCACTTGCCCTTTGAAGTTGATAATGTGCTTGTGAGGAACCGCAATGGCAACAAGGTTCTCATCTCGTCGCGCTTCCTCAATACAGTGGTCCATAGAGCTTTGAATAGATCGATTTCAAGCATCGATCTCCATAAAAGTTCTTAAGGACTCTCAAAAGGAAAAGCGACGTTAGCAGACAATAAATCTAAAGTATTGGAAGAAAAAGTGACCAACTTACTATGAGGAGCAGCTATCTCAAATTGTCCCTAAGAGTCTCTAATGAGCGAATTGCAAGCGGATTGCTGCCTAGTGGAGAAAACTAGATTGTAGACAACTCTAGGAAAGTGAGGTTCAGAGACATCTGGCACCCTGCCAAAGAATTTACTACATAACAGTTTTGTTATAGAGGCCGGCGTAGAGTTTGCATCAATCCCAATAGAGTTCAGCACATCATTATCTGGGCAGAGGATAGGTTCTCCACAACCTTTTTCTCTTTATCAGTAGAAGAGGGAAAGTCAACTCCATTAGGTGCAGAGGTCCTAGCTTGCTTAGCAGGACAGTCTCCACTGACTATATTTCCAATAGGAGGAGGAGGAGAAGCGCTCTGAACAAAAGAATCAGTATCTTTCTCCAAATTGTCCTCCCTTGATTCACTGACAATGATAGGATCCTTGGGAACTATCATAGAGGTAGCAAAATGGGAGCCTCCTAAAATCGACACTAAAGCCAGTGAAGGTGCACGGCTGTGAGTAGAAGGCCTGATGGATGACAAAGGAGTCATAGCATGGTAGACTGATGTGGAACCCTATGGCACTTGCCTCAAACCCACATGCACAAGTAGATATGGAATTCAAAGATTTGATAAATCCACCTCCTATGGCATCCCACACTTAGAGAAGCTGAAACACCAATGATCTAAGGATTTAGATGAGAATCCGACAAATGCCACAACGAATAGTTGATAAGTTAGCCAAGATTCTTGATGCAATTGATGAAAGCAAATCCTCACTCTCACTCAGAGCAATACATGCCAAAGGCATGAGGAAGAATTCTAAAAAGTTTAATTCAAAAGTTCCCTCTTATAAGTGTTCCTTATCCTTATATAGTAAGGAGAAAAAAATAAAACCCTAAGACACTCTTCTTAGGTTTGGTCGAACCACACATAAGGCTCAAGTCCAAACGTACACTAAAATAACACATCAAACTCATAAGTGACAAAACATAAGGCCAAAACATGGTCCAACCCTCTAAAACTCTGAAGATAAACTATGGTCAGAATACAAGTCTAAACAAAGCCAAAATAAAGCAAGCGTTTAAATAATAATACATAGCAAGCGCATCATGACAAAACTGAATCTTCACAAAAGCCTTTTTTAATCTTCACTTTAAACTTCCCTTTGTGTAACTTTAGCCTATAAGCTTGATTAGGCTCCCTATACCCATAATTATAAGTGTTGAACTAAATTTGCCCCATATAAATTGAAGCACACCCCAAGAGTATTTGAATCATATGAATATGATTTTATACACCTTTTATACCCTTTTAAATGATATAAGGTTGCTTCACACCATTGTTGAAAATTTTTCCTATTGAATCCGTATCATTTTGGATCATATGAATATAATTTTAAACAACTTTTAGATCTATTTGAATGATATAAGGTTACTCCACACCATTGTTAGAAATTTTCCCTATTGGATCTGTATTAAAGACCTTCCAAGTGACATCGACAATAAACTTGTTAGCTCGGAAAGCTAACAAAGTCTCTTTGAGATTTTCTCTGGAAAAGATAAACTTCTTGGGAAATTTGATTTTGTCCATTGGTACAGTAGATACTGCATAGAGAAAGAAAGAGAAAATTCAGTTAGAACTTGACATTACAAAAAGAAAATTTTAAAGGAAAAACTCAGAAGTATCGGCTTAATGACAATTCTTCAAGAAGGACATGAACAAGCACTTCTTGATATCATATTTTTTCCCTATAGAGTTCAGTTGAAGAAGGCAGATATGATCTATAAGATTCAACCTAAGGAACTCGTTGCAGCCCTAAGGTATATCCCTCCAAGATAAGTCAACATCCCATTCAACCCTAGAACTCTCTTTCATCTCGATGACAACAAAATGTTCTACCCAGTCTTTAATCAAATCTTTATAGCCAGTAAAGATGGACAACCCATCACGGGACCAAAATAATAGAACCCATGTATAGAGCTGACCAAACGAAAAAAGGTAGAAAATAGGTTGACAAAAGAAGAAAAACTCTAGCACAGACAAATAGACTCAAAATAGTTCATAAATAAGATGGATTTGGGCGTCAATATTTTAGGAGTTACCCCGTAATTTTGAAAAATCTCAATGAAAAAAGAGGTAAAAGAGAAAGCTAACCCAAACTCGTATTGCTTGAGGAAAAACATCAAATTACGCCCCTTTTAGGCATCTACCAAACCCTTAATAGATGGGTCAAATAGAACTATTCTCTCATTATTCAGGAGTGCCCTAATCTTAAAGATTTCGGTATCTATTCAGTGATGGGGAAGATATTAGAGTAAGGAAGATGGAATGACAGAAGAGACCAAGTCATTCACTATCGAAATTTCAATAGGAGCTATGATAAGAACGATAGCGTACCTCTAACTGGAGAAGCAAGATTATAGAGAAGGGAAAGGCAAAATAGCAGAGACAAAGCAGGAACAGAAGCAACAAGCGAAAAGAAAAAATCGAAATTAGGAGAAGATGAAAGAAATGACACCTATCAGAGTCATTTTCAAGAGCCGAGCAAAGTTAAATGAAATCTCAAAGTTTACTCTCTCACTAATCATGAAATAATTGGTAAGGGAGTAAAGAGGTACTTAATGATAAATGGGCTCGGACCGCCAGGCACGGAGCAGCCCATACTTAAGAGGCTCGGGCCAACATAACTTAGACCCATAACGTATTGTGTAAAATGGAATCCGGACCAATCGAGATTTGGTTTCATGAGTTGGATAGGGCTCAAAAGGAGCTCGAGAGCAGTCAAGCCTAACCGATCACCAACGTTCGTATATGAGCAAAGCCCGCAATAATAAGGATCGTGTTTCAAAAGGGTCAAAGGGAATTAAATAGCCGCCTGACAGGAATTAAAACCTTGCACCCACGAACAGGCTATCCACGTGAAAGTGGCAGTCAGGTCCGGGTATAAGACGGTAGAGGCACACTCAAATAAGACAAGAGAAAATAAAAATAAAAGGAAAGAAATAATCAAACTAAGGCAAGCTTACTAAAAACACACTAGAACCTGAACTCATCTTGGAACTCAGAGAATCAGGTGAGAATAAGATTAATCATCTTTATAATAAAGTCCACCAATATCCCATGGAAACCATTTAATAGAATGTTTTTTCACTAAGCATTTACTAGATATTGAAGGTCTTGGCATAAAGGTTCTCACCGATGAATAATGGCTTACTGGGTTAATGGTATTATAGTCCAATTTTCAATACTTTGGGATCACAAAATCATCAAGTAGATATAACAACAAACTCCAAAATCAGATAGTTTTTGCATAAGGTCCCATTCAAAAAACTGCTTCGTTAATAGGATCCAGCACCAGTTCAATTACCGGTGGGTGCTTAATAGAAATATCAACTTTATGCAGCAAATAACACCACATGTTCAAACAATATAAGTGAAATGATATATCACATTTGCTAGAGATTTAGAGGTGTCATTAAGAGCTTTATGCTTTTCAAAGTGCATGTGCTTGGACTTGACAACTATCGTCAACAACTTCATTAGTGTCAGAAGTTTGCAACAGTTAAATATTGAGAATTTTCATATTTGGTTAGCTTCTGAGCAGTTCTGCAAGAGTGGATAGTGTTATACGAGCTCGAGCTCAAAGGATTCGGATAAGTGGGGGGTGGGGAGACGTGAGAGAGAAATGAAGAATGGAGGTGATGATAAGAGATAATAGAGGATAGCCATTTTATTATTAATTAACAACAAAAATCAGTAAAATTAAACAAATGCATTTTTGATAAACGGAATTAAAACTCAAGGTCTTTTTAATATAAATGTTAAAATATAAAGACAAAATAGTTGTAATACCCGGCTAGACTCCGGTATCGAAATTCCTACCGTCCGGTGGAATTTGGGTGTCGGAAACCTCTAGAAGGGTAAGAGCATGTTTTTATGAAATGTTTTCATGTTTTTAATGTTTTTAAGTATGATTTTAAATAAGTTTTTGCATGAAAATTCTTTAAGGAAAAAAACCAGGTTCGGCCGCCGAAACTCACTTTCGGCCGCCGAAACTCACTTTCGGCCGCCGAACATGCATGGACTTTGGGAGGCACGTTAGGCCCCCGAAAGTCTAAGTGAGGGAAGTGCAGGTTCGGCCGCCGAACCTTATGTTCGGCCGCCGAACATTGCATGGATGCGGAGGCACATTCGGCCCCCGAACGTGGCCTGGCCAGCCACTATAAAAGGGTCCCCTTGGTCCGCACGGGCGAGCTTTTTCTCTCCCATTGTCGGCCAAGGTGAGTCTCCACCGTTCCTCCCTCGATCTTGAGTGTTTCCTCTAGATCTTTCATGGTTTTAACAAGTTTTCATCTTGCTTTGAAGTTTTTAAGCTTTGGAATCAAGTTTTGAGCAAGTTTTGAGCTTGGAGGCCCAAGGAGCTAGATTTCTCCCAACTCCAAGTTAGATCGCCTCTACTCTCGATCTTCAAGAGGTAAGAGTCGATCTTGAACTCTTGTAATGTTTTAAATAAGTTTCCTGTAAGATTCATGGGATTAAAGGCATGTTTAGTTCATGTGTAGGCTTATGGGTTTATGTTGTGATTTTGAGCAATGTAGCTTGATTGTGTGTGAATGAAGTGTTGTAGATGGGGTATATGCATGTTTGAGACCCCTAGGAACTTGTATGTGTGTTTTGGTTAAGATATATGCATGATCTATGGTTTTGGAAGGCAGGAGGTTCATTTGAACCAAGTTTCTGCCGTTTGGCAGAAACCAGGTTCGGCAGCCGAAGGGAGTTTCGGCCGCCGAACCCCTCTTGTGGAGGCAGCTTTCGGCTGCCGAAGGTGCCCCCGAAAAGAGACTTTCGTCTCTGTCTGGCACTTTCGGCCGCCGAAGGTGCCGCCGAACCTAGCTGAGTTTCGTCTCTGTCCAGGACTTTCGGCCGCCGAAGGTGCCGCCGAAGGTGCCCTGTTCAGCCATTTCATGCATATTTTCTGTGATGTTTTCATGATGTTTTAGGGGGTTTTTGGGGGATATATTAGAGTTATGTTTATATATGTTTGGTCCCTCATTGGAGTCCACCTGTGTAGGTTCGGACCCGAGGAACCGAGGACCCCAGCAGTGAGTGAGCTGCTTCAGTGTCTGGTCAGAGCTAGCCAGAGGTGAGTGGAAACAAGCTTAATGTTTTAAATCAAGTAACTAAATGTTTTGAGCATGCTTCACGCATCATGATGATATGTAATAGGTTGATTGCATTAGTTCACGAATATGTTGCATTGCATTTTCCTTTGCGCTTGTGGGTGAATGCTGTATGATCCAATTAGTCCACGAGACATAATATATGATATGACAGGAAGACCAGGACCCCATGCTACGGCCTGGCACGAGACTTAATAGATATATAATGTGACAGGAAGACCAGGACCCCATGCTACGGCCTGGCACGAGGCTTTATGTATGTTATGACAGGAAGACCAGGACCCCATGCTACGGCCTGGCACGAGACATAATATATGATATGACAGGAAGACCAGGACCCCATGCTACGGCCTGGCAAGAGACTATGTTGGGACTAATTGGTGACAGGTTCACCCTTGATGTGGATTGTCTGTGATATGATGCATTTCATGAAAGCATGAACTTTAATATAGTGTTTTTAGTTTCTGCTCACTGGGCTTTTAGCTCACCCCTCTCCCCTAACCCCAGGTTTGCAGGTACGGGATAGATAGCGAAGGCAAGAAGAGAAAAGTCATATGTATGTAATAGCTAGCGTATGTGGACATGACAAATGATAAGAATGTAATTATGTTATTGAGGATAGAGTTGTGCTTGACCATAGTATATGTTAATCCCTTGGTATGTACATGATCTTGTGTTTGATATTGATGTAAACCAACTCACCATATGATGTATAGCCCTTGAGGCTTTGATGAGATCCCACAGAGGGATTAATGTTTATGTATATGATGAATACAGTGCACGCACAGGTTGAGTTTGGTGTATGAAGAAAAAGAAAAGTTTTTAAATTCTTATGTATGTTTGTTGATCATGTATGGGATTAAACAGGTAAACAGGATGTATGTAGGCTTGCTACGGGTTCCGGCGGCCTTAAGCCGACCTGAATCCTAGCGCCGGTAGCGGTCCGGATTTCCGGGGCGTTACAGAGTGGTATCAGAGCCCTAGGTTCATATGGTCGGACCTAGAGTGTCGGGCTCATAGAAGTTATAGAAGGTCAAGCACAATAGGCAAAAATCATGTCCACTAGGATAGGATGTAGTGTCCTGTCTTGCTATGATTGTATGATATGCTATGTGTGTAATGTAGCTGTGAGGTTCATGCTTGCCGACATGAACCATTTAATGCTAATGTTATGTGATGTTTACTGTTCTCAGAAAACAGGATGAGAGGAACCTGTCGATCTGCACGATTGACTGGAATACCACCTCAAGACGAGGGCACTGATGCCCGTCCTTCAACATTGCCTAGGGCAATGTCAAGTAGGTCCAGCAGGGACCGAGCAATGAGAGACCCTAGAAGGTCTTTAGATCTGGGAAGAAGCAGATCAGTCAGAGGAACAGTGCAGGGAGGTATGTCGGAGGATATGGGGGATCAGATGGATGTTGATCAAAGGAGGGATGGCAGTTTGGGCGTCAGTATGTCAGAAGAGGGTATGGGAGAATCCCAAGGAGGCACTCAGGCCTCGGGATTTGTTCAGCCACCTCACTATCCGCCCTACACCCAAAATCCCGGGTATTCGATGGGAGGTACATCGGATTACCCTAGTTTTAACCCTTACTCCACACAGATGCCATACCCACCATACTACCCACCATATCCACAGTACCCAATGTACCCACCTCCACCATACTATCCAAATCCAGTAAACCCTACCTCAGGGGATGCTGTACCTCCTCCACCACCAGCACCTACCGTCCCAGATACCCAGATACCTCAACCTAGCTCATCTGGGGGAAGTAAGGCTAAAATGACAGATTACATGAAGTTGGGTGCTCCCCAGTTTGAGTCAGGTGATGACCCGTTTGTATATTTGGAGAAGGTTAAGATGATCACAGAGGAGATTGGGGCCGATGATAGTAGAGCCATTCAGATGGCTGGTTTCACCTTGAAATGCAAAAAGGCCCGTGAGTGGTTCAAAAACTATGTGAAGCCGAGGGTGGATAGCCTATCGTGGGAGGAGTTCGCTAATGAATTTGCAGGATGGGCTTTCCCTGATAGTTCAAGGGAATTGAAGATGATAGAATTCGAGCAATTGAGGCAAACAGATGAGATGAGTGTAGACGAATACACTGACAGGTTTATGGAGTTGCTGCCATTTGCTGGGCAAGATCTTAGCACAGACCAGAAGAAGTCGAGGAGGTATATCATGAAGCTCCATCCCAGGTATTCCTCCTTGGTACAGTCAGCAGATAGAGAGAGTTT
The DNA here is from genome assembly GCF_001659605.2 of Manihot esculenta. NCBI lineage: Eukaryota > Viridiplantae > Streptophyta > Magnoliopsida > Malpighiales > Euphorbiaceae > Manihot > Manihot esculenta. Next base: position 20,607,475 of record NC_035172.2, read on the forward strand.
TCACGCCATAGTAGACATGGCTAGGAGAATGGAGGCTAGTGCCATCGTTCAGGGGACAGTCAAACAGACAGTGGCACAAGCTTCTGGTTCTAAAACTCCGGGTGGGGGAAGGTTAGATCCCTCTACCTTGAGTGCAGCAGCTTCAGGCAGTAAGAGATGGGGTAAGCCCAAGGGTAAGAAGAATAAGTTCTGGAACAAGGTCAAGTCTAGTCTGGGATTTGGCAGTGGTTCTAGTTCTGGGGCGGATAATGCAGCTTGTGCGAAGTGTGGTAGGCCACACAGGGGTTTATGCCGGTTTGGGACGACGACCTGCTACAGATGTGGGCAAGAGGGGCATATGTCATGGCAATGCCCTAAAACAGTTCCTATGGCACAGACACAGCAGACAGCTTCAGGAAGTGTGGCACAGCCAGTAGCTCCAGCTGCTACCCAGGCCAGTGGCAGAGGCAGAGGGAGAGGGTCGGCTTCTTCCTCAGCAGGATTCAGAGGTGAAGGTCCATCAGCTCCAGCCAGGATCTTCACCATGACGCAGCAGGAGGCTAACACATCCAACACCGTGGTGTCAGGTAATCTCATCATTGGGTGTTCTGATGTGTATGCATTAATGGACCCGGGTGCATCTCACTCTTTTATTGCACCGAGAGCCGTTCAGAGGTTAGGGTTGATGGTCTCTGGGTTAGAGTGTCCCCTATGGGTCAGTGGACCCAAGTGTGACCCGTCAGTTGCAGAGTCAGTCTGCCAGTGTAGTCCAGTTTTTATAGAGGGAAGATGCTTGTCCGCCGACCTTGTGGTTCTAGATTTGACAGACTTTGACGTCATTCTAGGGATGGATTGGCTATCTACCCATGGTGCTACCTTGGACTGCAGGGACAAGGTAGTTACGTTCAGATGTCAGGATGGGTCAGAGGTCGTCTTCAGAGGAGACAAGAGGGGTACACCTAGAGGACTGATATCAGCTCTTCAGGCTCGTAGGTTGCTTAGGAGGGGATGTCAGGGGTTTTTGGCTCATGTGAGGGAACTAGACAGTCAGGTTAGAGAGCCCGCCTCAGTGCCAGTGGTCAATGACTTTTTAGATGTTTTCCCAGACGAGCTTCCAGGACTACCGCCTGCAAGGGAGATAGAGTTTGAAATAGAGCTGATGCCTGGAATTAGGCCTATCTCTATCCCTCCCTACAGGATGGCACCAGCTGAGATGAAAGAATTGAAAGAACAGTTGCAGGAACTGGTAGACAAGGGTTTCATCCGACCGAGTACCTCACCTTGGGGTGCTCCAGTACTCTTTGTGAAGAAAAAGGATGGATCCCTCAGACTTTGTATCGACTACAGGCAGTTGAACAAAGTCACCATCAAGAATAAGTACCCATTGCCAAGGATCGACGATCTATTCGACCAGTTAGCAGGAGCGGGTTGTTTCTCCAAAATAGATCTGAGATCAGGGTACCATCAGTTGAGGATAAGGGAAGAAGACATACCGAAGACAGCATTCAGGACCAGATATGGGCACTATGAGTTCCTTGTGATGCCGTTCGGGCTAACTAACGCCCCTGCAGCATTCATGGACCTCATGAACAGAGTATTCAGACCATACCTTGATCACTTCGTTATTGTCTTCATAGATGATATCCTAGTGTATTCCAGGAATGCAGAGGAGCATGCCCAACATCTGAGGATTGTATTACAGACCTTGAGGGAACATGGCTTGTATGCCAAGTTCTCCAAGTGTGAGTTCTGGTTAAGGAGCATATCATTCTTGGGGCATATAGTGTCAGAGAATGGGATAGAAGTGGACCCCAAGAAGGTTGAAGCTGTGACTAACTGGCCACGACCCACCTCAGTGACAGAGATCAGAAGCTTCTTGGGTTTGGCTGGTTATTACAGGAGGTTCGTACAGGACTTCTCCAAAATTGCAGCTCCTTTAACCAGATTGACCAGAAAGAATCAGAGGTTCGAGTGGACCGATCAGTGTGAAGAAAGTTTTGAGGAGCTTAAGAAGAGGTTAACTTCAGCACCAGTGTTAGCTCTGCCAACTAGCAATGAGGACTTCACAGTGTTCTGTGATGCATCCAGAGTAGGTTTGGGTTGTGTGTTGATGCAGAATGGCAAGGTGATCGCTTATGCTTCTAGACAGCTAAAGAGGCATGAGTTGAATTACCCCACACACGATCTTGAGATGGCAGCAGTCATCTTTGCACTCAAGATGTGGAGGCATTACCTCTATGGGGTAAAATGTGAGATCTTCACAGATCATAAGAGCCTGCAGCACATCTTGAGTCAGAGAGATTTGAATTTGAGACAGAGGAGATGGGTAGAACTGCTCAGTGACTATGATTGCAGAATCCAGTACCATCCGGGTAAGGCGAATGTTGTGGCAGACGCCCTAAGCCGGAAGTCACTAGGCAGTTTATCCCACATCACGGCAGAGAGGAGACCGGTGGTGAAGGAGTTTTACAAGCTCATGAATGAAGGCCTACAGTTAGAGTTGTCTGGTACAGGTGCTTTGATTGCACAGATGAGAGTGACACCCGTGTTTCTGGAGCAGGTGGCTCAGAAACAGCATGAGGACCCAGAGTTAGTGAAGATTGCCAGGGCTGTTCAGTCAGGCAAAAACAGTGAGTTCAGATTCGACAGTAAGGGGATCCTCCGCTATGGGAATAGACTATGTGTACCAGATGACATCGGACTTAAAGGAGACATTATGAGAGAGGCTCATAATGCAAGATACAGCATTCACCCTGGAGCCACCAAGATGTATCAAGATCTGAAGAGAGTGTATTGGTGGCCAGCTATGAAGAGGGAAGTGGCGCAATTCGTGTCAGCCTGCGAAATATGTCAGAGGGTGAAGCTGGAACATCAGAAGCCGGCTGGAATGCTTAACCCGCTACCGATTCCAGAGTGGAAATGGGAGAATATCGCTATGGATTTTGTAGTGGGGTTACCGGCAACATCCAACAGACTAGACTCCATATGGGTGATTGTGGACAGACTCACCAAATCTGTTCACTTCATTCCAGTTAGGAGCAACTACTCTGTGGATAAGTTAGCACAGGTTTATGTGGATGAGATTGTCAGACTACATGGGGTTCCTGTTTCAATAGTGTCAGATAGAGGGCCCCAGTTCACTTCCAGGTTTTGGCGGAGTCTGCAGGGTGCTATGGGTACCAGGTTGGATTTCAGTACTGCCTTCCACCCCCAGACTGATGGACAGTCAGAGAGGACCATCCAGACAATAGAGGATATGCTCAGGATGTGTGTGCTAGATTTTGGCGGTTCTTGGAGGCAACATCTACCTTTGGTGGAGTTTGCCTACAATAACAGCTATCATGCTAGCATAGGGATGGCTCCATATGAAGCTTTGTATGGGAGGAAGTGCAGATCACCTGTTTGCTGGGAAGAGGTTGGAGAGAGGTCCTTAGCAGGGCCTGAGCTTGTAGAGATCACCAGCAGGGTGGTGCCCATGATCAGAGAAAGGATAAAGACTGCCACCAGCAGGCAGAAAAGTTATGCAGACATCCGCAGGAAACAGGTAGAGTTTCAGGAGGGGGATCTAGTATTGCTCAAGGTGTCTCCGATGAAAGGGGTGGTTCGGTTCGGAAAGAAAGGTAAGCTAGCTCCACGGTACATCGGACCCTTTGAGGTCTTGCAAAAAGTTGGGAATGTATCGTACAAGCTGGACTTGCCTGCTTCTATGGAGAGAATCCATCCGGTTTTCCATGTTTCCATGTTGAGGAAGTTCGTGTCAGATCCGAGCAAGGTTCTTAGCGAGCCTGATGTGGAGATCCAAGAGGATCTCACTTATGTAGAGCAGCCAATACGGATTCTAGACACTCAGATCAGAAAGTTGAGGAACAAGGAAATCCCGATGGTGAAAGTCCTTTGGAACCACCACAATTTGGAGGAATGCACTTGGGAGACCCGGGAGTCCATGCTCCAGCAGTACCCCCACCTCTTCTAAGGTTAGTTGAGAGGTGTTCCATGTGCTATGTATGTATGTTGGGTTGTTTTGCTATGCTTGTACTAGTTGAGGAACATTCGGGGACGAATGTTCTTAAGGGGGGGAGAATGTAATACCCGGCTAGACTCCGGTATCGAAATTCCTACCGTCCGGTGGAATTTGGGTGTCGGAAACCTCTAGAAGGGTAAGAGCATGTTTTTATGAAATGTTTTCATGTTTTTAATGTTTTTAAGTATGATTTTAAATAAGTTTTTGCATGAAAATTCTTTAAGGAAAAAAACCAGGTTCGGCCGCCGAAACTCACTTTCGGCCGCCGAACATGCATGGACTTTGGGAGGCACGTTAGGCCCCCGAAAGTCTAAGTGAGGGAAGTGCAGGTTCGGCCGCCGAACCTTATGTTCGGCCGCCGAACATTGCATGGATGCGGAGGCACATTCGGCCCCCGAACGTGGCCTGGCCAGCCACTATAAAAGGGTCCCCTTGGTCCGCACGGGCGAGCTTTTTCTCTCCCATTGTCGGCCAAGGTGAGTCTCCACCGTTCCTCCCTCGATCTTGAGTGTTTCCTCTAGATCTTTCATGGTTTTAACAAGTTTTCATCTTGCTTTGAAGTTTTTAAGCTTTGGAATCAAGTTTTGAGCAAGTTTTGAGCTTGGAGGCCCAAGGAGCTAGATTTCTCCCAACTCCAAGTTAGATCGCCTCTACTCTCGATCTTCAAGAGGTAAGAGTCGATCTTGAACTCTTGTAATGTTTTAAATAAGTTTCCTGTAAGATTCATGGGATTAAAGGCATGTTTAGTTCATGTGTAGGCTTATGGGTTTATGTTGTGATTTTGAGCAATGTAGCTTGATTGTGTGTGAATGAAGTGTTGTAGATGGGGTATATGCATGTTTGAGACCCCTAGGAACTTGTATGTGTGTTTTGGTTAAGATATATGCATGATCTATGGTTTTGGAAGGCAGGAGGTTCATTTGAACCAAGTTTCTGCCGTTTGGCAGAAACCAGGTTCGGCAGCCGAAGGGAGTTTCGGCCGCCGAACCCCTCTTGTGGAGGCAGCTTTCGGCTGCCGAAGGTGCCCCCGAAAAGAGACTTTCGTCTCTGTCTGGCACTTTCGGCCGCCGAAGGTGCCGCCGAACCTAGCTGAGTTTCGTCTCTGTCCAGGACTTTCGGCCGCCGAAGGTGCCGCCGAAGGTGCCCTGTTCAGCCATTTCATGCATATTTTCTGTGATGTTTTCATGATGTTTTAGGGGGTTTTTGGGGGATATATTAGAGTTATGTTTATATATGTTTGGTCCCTCATTGGAGTCCACCTGTGTAGGTTCGGACCCGAGGAACCGAGGACCCCAGCAGTGAGTGAGCTGCTTCAGTGTCTGGTCAGAGCTAGCCAGAGGTGAGTGGAAACAAGCTTAATGTTTTAAATCAAGTAACTAAATGTTTTGAGCATGCTTCACGCATCATGATGATATGTAATAGGTTGATTGCATTAGTTCACGAATATGTTGCATTGCATTTTCCTTTGCGCTTGTGGGTGAATGCTGTATGATCCAATTAGTCCACGAGACATAATATATGATATGACAGGAAGACCAGGACCCCATGCTACGGCCTGGCACGAGACTTAATAGATATATAATGTGACAGGAAGACCAGGACCCCATGCTACGGCCTGGCACGAGGCTTTATGTATGTTATGACAGGAAGACCAGGACCCCATGCTACGGCCTGGCACGAGACATAATATATGATATGACAGGAAGACCAGGACCCCATGCTACGGCCTGGCAAGAGACTATGTTGGGACTAATTGGTGACAGGTTCACCCTTGATGTGGATTGTCTGTGATATGATGCATTTCATGAAAGCATGAACTTTAATATAGTGTTTTTAGTTTCTGCTCACTGGGCTTTTAGCTCACCCCTCTCCCCTAACCCCAGGTTTGCAGGTACGGGATAGATAGCGAAGGCAAGAAGAGAAAAGTCATATGTATGTAATAGCTAGCGTATGTGGACATGACAAATGATAAGAATGTAATTATGTTATTGAGGATAGAGTTGTGCTTGACCATAGTATATGTTAATCCCTTGGTATGTACATGATCTTGTGTTTGATATTGATGTAAACCAACTCACCATATGATGTATAGCCCTTGAGGCTTTGATGAGATCCCACAGAGGGATTAATGTTTATGTATATGATGAATACAGTGCACGCACAGGTTGAGTTTGGTGTATGAAGAAAAAGAAAAGTTTTTAAATTCTTATGTATGTTTGTTGATCATGTATGGGATTAAACAGGTAAACAGGATGTATGTAGGCTTGCTACGGGTTCCGGCGGCCTTAAGCCGACCTGAATCCTAGCGCCGGTAGCGGTCCGGATTTCCGGGGCGTTACAGAGTGGTATCAGAGCCCTAGGTTCATATGGTCGGACCTAGAGTGTCGGGCTCATAGAAGTTATAGAAGGTCAAGCACAATAGGCAAAAATCATGTCCACTAGGATAGGATGTAGTGTCCTGTCTTGCTATGATTGTATGATATGCTATGTGTGTAATGTAGCTGTGAGGTTCATGCTTGCCGACATGAACCATTTAATGCTAATGTTATGTGATGTTTACTGTTCTCAGAAAACAGGATGAGAGGAACCCGTCGATCTGCACGATTGACTGGAATACCACCTCAAGACGAGGGCACTGATGCCCGTCCTTCAACATTGCCTAGGGCAATGTCAAGTAGGTCCAGCAGGGACCGAGCAATGAGAGACCCTAGAAGGTCTTTAGATCTGGGAAGAAGCAGATCAGTCAGAGGAACAGTGCAGGGAGGTATGTCGGAGGATATGGGGGATCAGATGGATGTTGATCAAAGGAGGGATGGCAGTTTGGGCGTCAGTATGTCAGAAGAGGGTATGGGAGAATCCCAAGGAGGCACTCAGGCCTCGGGATTTGTTCAGCCACCTCACTATCCGCCCTACACCCAAAATCCCGGGTATTCGATGGGAGGTACATCGGATTACCCTAGTTTTAACCCTTACTCCACACAGATGCCATACCCACCATACTACCCACCATATCCACAGTACCCAATGTACCCACCTCCACCATACTATCCAAATCCAGTAAACCCTACCTCAGGGGATGCTGTACCTCCTCCACCACCAGCACCTACCGTCCCAGATACCCAGATACCTCAACCTAGCTCATCAGGGGGAAGTAAGGCTAAAATGACAGATTACATGAAGTTGGGTGCTCCCCAGTTTGAGTCAGGTGATGACCCGTTTGTATATTTGGAGAAGGTCAAGATGATCACAGAGGAGATTGGGGCCGATGATAGTAGAGCCATTCAGATGGCTGGTTTCACCTTGAAATGCAAAAAGGCCCGTGAGTGGTTCAAAAACTATGTGAAGCCGAGGGTGGATAGCCTATCGTGGGAGGAGTTCGCTAATGAATTTGCAGGATGGGCTTTCCCTGATAGTTCAAGGGAATTGAAGATGATAGAATTCGAGCAATTGAGGCAAACAGATGAGATGAGTGTAGACGAATACACTGACAGGTTTATGGAGTTGCTGCCATTTGCTGGGCAAGATCTTAGCACAGACCAGAAGAAGTCGAGGAGGTATATCATGAAGCTCCATCCCAGGTATTCCTCCTTGGTACAGTCAGCAGATAGAGAGAGTTTTCACGCCATAGTAGACATGGCTAGGAGAATGGAGGCTAGTGCCATCGTTCAGGGGACAGTCAAACAGACAGTGGCACAAGCTTCTGGTTCTAAAACTCCGGGTGGGGGAAGGTTAGATCCCTCTACCTTGAGTGCAGCAGCTTCAGGCAGTAAGAGATGGGGTAAGCCCAAGGGTAAGAAGAATAAGTTCTGGAACAAGGTCAAGTCTAGTCTGGGATTTGGCAGTGGTTCTAGTTCTGGGGCGGATAATGCAGCTTGTGCGAAGTGTGGTAGGCCACACAGGGGTTTATGCCGGTTTGGGACGACGACCTGCTACAGATGTGGGCAAGAGGGGCATATGTCATGGCAATGCCCTAAAACAGTTCCTATGGCACAGACACAGCAGACAGCTTCAGGAAGTGTGGCACAGCCAGTAGCTCCAGCTGCTACCCAGGCCAGTGGCAGAGGCAGAGGGAGAGGGTCGGCTTCTTCCTCAGCAGGATTCAGAGGTGAAGGTCCATCAGCTCCAGCCAGGATCTTCACCATGACGCAGCAGGAGGCTAACACATCCAACACCGTGGTGTCAGGTAATCTCATCATTGGGTGTTCTGATGTGTATGCATTAATGGACCCGGGTGCATCTCACTCTTTTATTGCACCGAGAGCCGTTCAGAGGTTAGGGTTGATGGTCTCTGGGTTAGAGTGTCCCCTATGGGTCAGTGGACCCAAGTGTGACCCGTCAGTTGCAGAGTCAGTCTGCCAGTGTAGTCCAGTTTTTATAGAGGGAAGATGCTTGTCCGCCGACCTTGTGGTTCTAGATTTGACAGACTTTGACGTCATTCTAGGGATGGATTGGCTATCTACCCATGGTGCTACCTTGGACTGCAGGGACAAGGTAGTTACGTTCAGATGTCAGGATGGGTCAGAGGTCGTCTTCAGAGGAGACAAGAGGGGTACACCTAGAGGACTGATATCAGCTCTTCAGGCTCGTAGGTTGCTTAGGAGGGGATGTCAGGGGTTTTTTGGCTCATGTGAGGGAACTAGACAGTCAGGTTAGAGAGCCCGCCTCAGTGCCAGTGGTCAATGAGTTTTTAGATGTTTTCCCAGACGAGCTTCCAGGACTACCGCCTGCAAGGGAGATAGAGTTTGAAATAGAGCTGATGCCTGGAATTAGGCCTATCTCTATCCCTCCCTACAGGATGGCACCAGCTGAGATGAAAGAATTGAAAGAACAGTTGCAGGAACTGGTAGACAAGGGTTTCATCCGACCGAGTACCTCACCTTGGGGTGCTCCAGTACTCTTTGTGAAGAAAAAGGATGGATCCCTCAGACTTTGTATCGACTACAGGCAGTTGAACAAAGTCACCATCAAGAATAAGTACCCATTGCCAAGGATCGACGATCTATTCGACCAGTTAGCAGGAGCGGGTTGTTTCTCCAAAATAGATCTGAGATCAGGGTACCATCAGTTGAGGATAAGGGAAGAAGACATACCGAAGACAGCATTCAGGACCAGATATGGGCACTATGAGTTCCTTGTGATGCCGTTCGGGCTAACTAACGCCCCTGCAGCATTCATGGACCTCATGAACAGAGTATTCAGACCATACCTTGATCACTTCGTTATTGTCTTCATAGATGATATCCTAGTGTATTCCAGGAATGCAGAGGAGCATGCCCAACATCTGAGGATTGTATTACAGACCTTGAGGGAACATGGCTTGTATGCCAAGTTCTCCAAGTGTGAGTTCTGGTTAAGGAGCATATCATTCTTGGGGCATATAGTGTCAGAGAATGGGATAGAAGTGGACCCCAAGAAGGTTGAAGCTGTGACTAACTGGCCACGACCCACCTCAGTGACAGAGATCAGAAGCTTCTTGGGTTTGGCTGGTTATTACAGGAGGTTCGTACAGGACTTCTCCAAAATTGCAGCTCCTTTAACCAGATTGACCAGAAAGAATCAGAGGTTCGAGTGGACCGATCAGTGTGAAGAAAGTTTTGAGGAGCTTAAGAAGAGGTTAACTTCAGCACCAGTGTTAGCTCTGCCAACTAGCAATGAGGACTTCACAGTGTTCTGTGATGCATCCAGAGTAGGTTTGGGTTGTGTGTTGATGCAGAATGGCAAGGTGATCGCTTATGCTTCTAGACAGCTAAAGAGGCATGAGTTGAATTACCCCACACACGATCTTGAGATGGCAGCAGTCATCTTTGCACTCAAGATGTGGAGGCATTACCTCTATGGGGTAAAATGTGAGATCTTCACAGATCATAAGAGCCTGCAGCACATCTTGAGTCAGAGAGATTTGAATTTGAGACAGAGGAGATGGGTAGAACTGCTCAGTGACTATGATTGCAGAATCCAGTACCATCCGGGTAAGGCGAATGTTGTGGCAGACGCCCTAAGCCGGAAGTCACTAGGCAGTTTATCCCACATCACGGCAGAGAGGAGACCGGTGGTGAAGGAGTTTTACAAGCTCATGAATGAAGGCCTACAGTTAGAGTTGTCTGGTACAGGTGCTTTGATTGCACAGATGAGAGTGACACCCGTGTTTCTGGAGCAGGTGGCTCAGAAACAGCATGAGGACCCAGAGTTAGTGAAGATTGCCAGGGCTGTTCAGTCAGGCAAAAACAGTGAGTTCAGATTCGACAGTAAGGGGATCCTCCGCTATGGGAATAGACTATGTGTACCAGATGACATCGGACTTAAAGGAGACATTATGAGAGAGGCTCATAATGCAAGATACAGCATTCACCCTGGAGCCACCAAGATGTATCAAGATCTGAAGAGAGTGTATTGGTGGCCAGCTATGAAGAGGGAAGTGGCGCAATTCGTGTCAGCCTGCGAAATATGTCAGAGGGTGAAGCTGGAACATCAGAAGCCGGCTGGAATGCTTAACCCGCTACCGATTCCAGAGTGGAAATGGGAGAATATCGCTATGGATTTTGTAGTGGGGTTACCGGCAACATCCAACAGACTAGACTCCATATGGGTGATTGTGGACAGACTCACCAAATCTGTTCACTTCATTCCAGTTAGGAGCAACTACTCTGTGGATAAGTTAGCACAGGTTTATGTGGATGAGATTGTCAGACTACATGGGGTTCCTGTTTCAATAGTGTCAGATAGAGGGCCCCAGTTCACTTCCAGGTTTTGGCGGAGTCTGCAGGGTGCTATGGGTACCAGGTTGGATTTCAGTACTGCCTTCCACCCCCAGACTGATGGACAGTCAGAGAGGACCATCCAGACAATAGAGGATATGCTCAGGATGTGTGTGCTAGATTTTGGCGGTTCTTGGAGGCAACATCTACCTTTGGTGGAGTTTGCCTACAATAACAGCTATCATGCTAGCATAGGGATGGCTCCATATGAAGCTTTGTATGGGAGGAAGTGCAGATCACCTGTTTGCTGGGAAGAGGTTGGAGAGAGGTCCTTAGCAGGGCCTGAGCTTGTAGAGATCACCAGCAGGGTGGTGCCCATGATCAGAGAAAGGATAAAGACTGCCACCAGCAGGCAGAAAAGTTATGCAGACATCCGCAGGAAACAGGTAGAGTTTCAGGAGGGGGATCTAGTATTGCTCAAGGTGTCTCCGATGAAAGGGGTGGTTCGGTTCGGAAAGAAAGGTAAGCTAGCTCCACGGTACATCGGACCCTTTGAGGTCTTGCAAAAAGTTGGGAATGTATCGTACAAGCTGGACTTGCCTGCTTCTATGGAGAGAATCCATCCGGTTTTCCATGTTTCCATGTTGAGGAAGTTCGTGTCAGATCCGAGCAAGGTTCTTAGCGAGCCTGATGTGGAGATCCAAGAGGATCTCACTTATGTAGAGCAGCCAATACGGATTCTAGACACTCAGATCAGAAAGTTGAGGAACAAGGAAATCCCGATGGTGAAAGTCCTTTGGAACCACCACAATTTGGAGGAATGCACTTGGGAGACCCGGGAGTCCATGCTCCAGCAGTACCCCCACCTCTTCTAAGGTTAGTTGAGAGGTGTTCCATGTGCTATGTATGTATGTTGGGTTGTTTTGCTATGCTTGTACTAGTTGAGGAACATTCGGGGACGAATGTTCTTAAGGGGGGGAGAATGTAATACCCGGCTAGACTCCGGTATCGAAATTCCTACCGTCCGGTGGAATTTGGGTGTCGGAAACCTCTAGAAGGGTAAGAGCATGTTTTTATGAAATGTTTTCATGTTTTTAATGTTTTTAAGTATGATTTTAAATAAGTTTTTGCATGAAAATTCTTTAAGGAAAAAAACCAGGTTCGGCCGCCGAAACTCACTTTCGGCCGCCGAACATGCATGGACTTTGGGAGGCACGTTAGGCCCCCGAAAGTCTAAGTGAGGGAAGTGCAGGTTCGGCCGCCGAACCTTATGTTCGGCCACCGAACATTGCATGGATGCGGAGGCACATTCGGCCCCCGAACGTGGCCTGGCCAGCCACTATAAAAGGGTCCCCTTGGTCCGCACGGGCGAGCTTTTTCTCTCCCATTGTCGGCCAAGGTGAGTCTCCACCGTTCCTCCCTCGATCTTGAGTGTTTCCTCTAGATCTTTCATGGTTTTAACAAGTTTTCATCTTGCTTTGAAGTTTTTAAGCTTTGGAATCAAGTTTTGAGCAAGTTTTGAGCTTGGAGGCCCAAGGAGCTAGATTTCTCCCAACTCCAAGTTAGATCGCCTCTACTCTCGATCTTCAAGAGGTAAGAGTCGATCTTGAACTCTTGTAATGTTTTAAATAAGTTTCCTGTAAGATTCATGGGATTAAAGGCATGTTTAGTTCATGTGTAGGCTTATGGGTTTATGTTGTGATTTTGAGCAATGTAGCTTGATTGTGTGTGAATGAAGTGTTGTAGATGGGGTATATGCATGTTTGAGACCCCTAGGAACTTGTATGTGTGTTTTGGTTAAGATATATGCATGATCTATGGTTTTGGAAGGCAGGAGGTTCATTTGAACCAAGTTTCTGCCGTTTGGCAGAAACCAGGTTCGGCAGCCGAAGGGAGTTTCGGCCGCCGAACCCCTCTTGTGGAGGCAGCTTTCGGCTGCCGAAGGTGCCCCCGAAAAGAGACTTTCGTCTCTGTCTGGCACTTTCGGCCGCCGAAGGTGCCGCCGAACCTAGCTGAGTTTCGTCTCTGTCCAGGACTTTCGGCCGCCGAAGGTGCCGCCGAAGGTGCCCTGTTCAGCCATTTCATGCATATTTTCTGTGATGTTTTCATGATGTTTTAGGGGGTTTTTGGGGGATATATTAGAGTTATGTTTATATATGTTTGGTCCCTCATTGGAGTCCACCTGTGTAGGTTCGGACCCGAGGAACCGAGGACCCCAGCAGTGAGTGAGCTGCTTCAGTGTCTGGTCAGAGCTAGCCAGAGGTGAGTGGAAACAAGCTTAATGTTTTAAATCAAGTAACTAAATGTTTTGAGCATGCTTCACGCATCATGATGATATGTAATAGGTTGATTGCATTAGTTCACGAATATGTTGCATTGCATTTTCCTTTGCGCTTGTGGGTGAATGCTGTATGATCCAATTAGTCCACGAGACATAATATATGATATGACAGGAAGACCAGGACCCCATGCTACGGCCTGGCACGAGACTTAATAGATATATAATGTGACAGGAAGACCAGGACCCCATGCTACGGCCTGGCACGAGGCTTTATGTATGTTATGACAGGAAGACCAGGACCCCATGCTACGGCCTGGCATGAGACATAATATATGATATGACAGGAAGACCAGGACCCCATGCTACGGCCTGGCAAGAGACTATGTTGGGACTAATTGGTGACAGGTTCACCCTTGATGTGGATTGTCTGTGATATGATGCATTTCATGAAAGCATGAACTTTAATATAGTGTTTTTAGTTTCTGCTCACTGGGCTTTTAGCTCACCCCTCTCCCCTAACCCCAGGTTTGCAGGTACGGGATAGATAGCGAAGGCAAGAAGAGAAAAGTCATATGTATGTAATAGCTAGCGTATGTGGACATGACAAATGATAAGAATGTAATTATGTTATTGAGGATAGAGTTGTGCTTGACCATAGTATATGTTAATCCCTTGGTATGTACATGATCTTGTGTTTGATATTGATGTAAACCAACTCACCATATGATGTATAGCCCTTGAGGCTTTGATGAGATCCCACAGAGGGATTAATGTTTATGTATATGATGAATACAGTGCACGCACAGGTTGAGTTTGGTGTATGAAGAAAAAGAAAAGTTTTTAAATTCTTATGTATGTTTGTTGATCATGTATGGGATTAAACAGGTAAACAGGATGTATGTAGGCTTGCTACGGGTTCCGGCGGCCTTAAGCCGACCTGAATCCTAGCGCCGGTAGCGGTCCGGATTTCCGGGGCGTTACAATAGTAAATAATATTAAATCCTAGGGATACGAGGGTAATTTGTCCTAGACATTATTACATAAAATTCAAATATGTGTCAATGAATTTCTATTGGTTTTGATAGTAAAAAGGAAAAAAAAGAAATTATATAATTTTTTGTTTGAGTCTGACTCCGAGTGAAACAAGTTTCGTAAAGAAAATTATTATTATTTTATTGTGTTACTAAAGAAATTATATACTAACAATCTCTATCTATAAAAGTAAATAAAATATTATATGGTTTGAAATTTTCTTCTTTTTTATCACCATGTCATTATTCATAGGCCTTTCAATCACTAAGAAAATTGTTAATTGGATTTCGTAAATTTTTAAATTTTTTTAGTGATTTTATGAAATAATTAATCTTACTATCCTATTGTTGTCTTACCTTAATGCAATAAATATATTCATGACTGGAATTTTATAAATAAATTTAATTAGTTATTATAATTTTTTATTAAAATTATTTTATATTTTAATTTTAATATATAATTTAAAATCTTAAAAATTTAAAATTTAATAATTAAAAATTAAATAATTCGTGCATGTATGTTATGGGACTAAATTAGCATAAACTATAGTGATATTGAAATTTTTGTTTTGGTTTTAATAATTTTTCTAATTAAATTTTAATTATACTTATTTTATTTTAATTTGATAATTATATTTTATTATGCTTATTTAGAGGAAAAATATATTATTAATTATATTTTTTTTCTTTTTAAACTTTTAATAACATAATAATGTCATATTATTTAATATGAGATTATTATATAATATTATATATGAGAAAAACTACGAGTATAATAACATGCATAAAAAAAATTTTCCGTATGTTTTCCCTTTTAAAGTAAGTGTATTTATATACATATTACAAAGTTTTGTTAAGGTAATTTTTAAAAATTTTCTATCAATCAATTAGTATCAATTAGCCTATGATTATGTAATATCCTTTAATTATGTATAGATTATATTTACATTCTAACTCTCCCCTCAAGTCCAAGTATAAATATTTATTATGCCAACTTGTTAAAAAGATATTATATTTTGCTTTACTGTTTTCACATAACTAATGAAAATTAAATTTTCTTGAATCTTTTCATGAATGAAATGGCAATCAACTTCAATATGCTTATTTCGTTTGTGGTATACTATATCGGATTAGAAGTAATGTAAAGAGCAGTTTGATTATCACACTAAAGTTTCACGGGTGATGCAATATCTATACCAATTTCTTTCAGCAGATGATTTATCCATAAAATCTCACAAGTGGATTAAGCCATGACCTTGTATTCTGACTCGGCACTAGATCTGAATACCATATTTTGCTTCTAATTTTTCCAAGACACTAGGTTTTCTCTAACAAACACAGTAGCCTATAGTCAATATTCTATCACTTTTGGATCTCACCGAATCAACATAAAAAAAACACTCAAATGCAGTATGTCCATGATCACTGTAGAGTATACCAAGTCCAAAGGTCCCTTTTAGATAACCTAGAATTTGTTCTAGAGCGGGTCAATATTTCACCATAAGTGTAGACATGAATTGACTTGCAACGCTTATTGCAAAAGTAATATCTGACCGAGTCATCACCATAAGGTAGTTCAACTTTCCAACCAACCTTCTGTACCTCTCTAGATCATCATAAGGGTCTCTGTCATCCTTAGTGAGATATATATTAGGAATCATTAGTGTGCTATAGGATTTAGCTCCCATCTTTCCTGTTTCTACAAGAAAGTCAATGATATACTTTTTTTGAGATAGAAAAATTCCATTTTTTACTCTCAAGACTTCGACTCCTAAGAAATACTTAAGCTGACCCAAGTCTTTGGTATGAGAACTCACATAGAAGTAGTTTTTTTAGAGAAGAGATCCTTGTATTATCATTCCCTATAATGAGAATGTCATCAACATACACAATAAGGAGAATAATAACAATATTTGAACTTTTATAGAAGACTAAGTGGTTATAGTTGATTTTTTTTCAACCCAAATTCTTGAACAATTTCACTGAACTTGCCAAACCATGCACGAGGACTTTGCTTCAAACCATACAAAGATTTTTTCAAACGACAGACTTTTCCATACTTTTCCTGAGCAACAAACCCTAGTGGTTGCTCCATATACACCTACTTTTGGAGGTCACCATATAAAATTTCATTCTTGATATTTAACTGGTGTAAAGGCCAATGCTGAGATGCAGTTAGGGAGATGAACAAGCGAACCATGGTCATTTTGCCACAGGAGAAAAATTGTTAGAAAAGTCAACACCATAGATTTGTGCATAACCTTTAGCAATAAGAAGGGCCTTAAGCCTTGCTACAAAACCATCTGGATTGACTTTGATAGCAAAAACTCATTTACAGCCCATAGCCTTCTTGCTAGAAGGTAAATCAACTAGTTCCAATTATGATTTTTATCTAGAGCTTTGATCTCCTTAAACATTGCATCACGCCATCCAGAATAGGCCAAGGCCTCTTTAACTGTCTTAGGTAAAGAAATGGAATTTGGAGAGACAATGAAGGAGGTAGAAGAAGGAGACAGGTGATCATAAGAAAAAAGTTAACAACAGAATAGGTAGACTTACACTGCCGTTTATCTTTACAAAGACTAATGGGGAGGTCAAGGTCACTCGGTGGTGGATCCGATGGTGAAGAAGATTTTGGTGCAGGACATGTATCATCAGGTACTGGTCTCTGAGAGTAAACTTGAATAACTAATAGTTTAACAAGAGGCTCAGTACTAGGAGTGTTGTTACCATCAGATTGTGCAGCAAAAGCCACACTCGAAGAGTTTCCACAATCAGATATGATTTTGTAGATGAGCCATTCATCGTCCTCCTCTTGACTAATAGATGTTTGTGCAACGGGATAAAAAGAAATTTACTCAAAAAATGCTACATCTATTGAGACCAGATATTTGTTGAGATTTGGAGAGTAACACTAATACCACTTCTGAAAGCGAGAATGTCCCAAAAAAACACACTTCAAAGTTTCAGGAGCAAGTTTAGTCGCATGAGGTCTGACATACCGAACATAGCAAATGCTATCAAAAATTCATGGTTTCAGAGGAAATAATAGCTTCTTAGGAAAGAGGACATTATAAGGAGTATTATCGTTCAGTACTATGGAGGGCATGCGATTAATGAGGAAGCATGCAGTAGAGACAGCATCAGCCCAAATTACTTAGGAACTTGTATTTGAAACAATAGAGCTCAAGCAGTCTCAAGGAGATATCGATTCTTCCTTTCAGCTACCCTATTTTGAGCGGGTATATTAACACATAACGATTAGTGAAGAATACCATGTTGAGTCATATAAGTCTGAAATGATTTTGACATATATTCTTTAGCAATGTCGCTTCGCAAAATTTGCATAGAAACATTAAATTAAGTATTGATTTCAGCATAAAAGGCAGGAAAATGAGAAAACACTTCCAAACAATGCTTTATAAAATAAATTCAAGTCATTCTAGAGAAATCATCCACAAAAGTGATAAAATATCTGAATCCAGTCTTAGATCCAATTGGACATGGGCCCCAAACATCCGAATGAACTAATTCAAAAGCAGACTCAGCTCGTTTATTGACTCTAGGACTTCAAGAGCTTTGATGATATTTTGCAAAAGGACATGACTCATATTCCAATGAAGATACCTCATGAAATTGAGGGCATAGCTTCTTCAAAATCGATAAAGAAAGATGTCCTAACCGACAATATACTTCGAGTGGAGACACGACACTGGAGCAAGCAACAGACCGAGGCATCCATGCATCCAAAATATAGAGACCCCCAGATACATGTCGTTTACCAATAATCTCCTTTGTCACAAGATTCTGAATGAGACAATAATCAGGAAAAAAAGAAACATAACAATTTAGGTTTTTGGTAAGTTTACTCACAGAGGATTAAATTAAAGGCAAGATTAGGTAAACCTAGTACAGATGATAGGGTAATAGAAAGAGTAAGTTTAACAGGCCCAAAATCCTCAATATTATAGGTTGACCCATCAGTTATAGTAACAGAAGAAGGTGCTTTATGAGATTGAAAGTTGGCAAAAATACGAGAATTACCTATCATGTGATACGTGGCACTAGAATTAATGACCCATTTATATGAGGAGGAGATAAGGCAAATTTTACCTGACTTAGTATTAGCAGTTATTGATATGGACCCTCTCACCAGATTCTGATACTGAGCATGTCTTCAACTGAGCTAAGAACAATATTCTTAGAGGAAGAGCTGGTTGCAGCAACATTAGCAGTTCTTGGATTCTTATTTTATAGTTTCTTGCAATTTTCACTGACATGAGACTTACTATGGTACGATATTTCAACCAATTCAAGCTAAAATAATCACTTCACAAAATCCTTCTTCTAATGATTCAAGACACAAAATCAGGCCACAAAACAATGCACCTAAGATTGAAAAGCCAAAAAAAAAAAAAAAAGGTTGTTGTTTGAAGAAAAGAACCTATATAGCGCCCAACCAATGAAGGACCCTACTGCACTGAGCTCTAATGATTAGAGGATGACCGGAAAACGGCTGAAAATACAACGACGACACTTGTAAAAAATATTGGAGGTCCGTCGGAGGTACCATGCACCTACAATCGCCAATGCATGAAGGAGAAACCAAAATAGAAACTCGGCGCGTGAAGCTCATGCGTTGTCCAAATGGTCACCGGATTCTGGGGATGGACCATAAACAGGTGCACACTCCTCTCTTTGACGGTGGTGAAATCCAATGACCACCGGAAATAGTGACCCATGACTAGCAAAATCCAAATTCCACAACTAGCAGAAGCCAAAATACAAAAAATAGACCTAAGGATCTGATATCATGTAACAAGATAATAAACAATCAGGCAATTTCTGTTTGTTTTCTCTATTGAAATTAGTGTGTTTATATACAGATTATAAAGTCTTGTTAAGACAACTCCTAAGAATCATCTATCAATCAATTAGTATCAATTAGCCTATGATTATGTAATCTCTTTTAATCATGTACAGATTATATTCACACTCTAACACATAACATATTAATAAAAAGCTAGTTATATTAAAATCATTAACAATTGAATGCTTCTTCCTTTTTTTTGATAAATAATTATTTTATTAAAAGAGCTAAGGGAAAAGCTTAGCATGACAATCGCATAGTCTAGCTCAGTAATAATCCCTAATAAATTATTGACCTTATAGTAAATTATAGATAAATATATATTTTGGTCTATTACCTTTAAAAAGAAAATTAATCTGCAATCTAATTTTGTTTTTTTATAGTTAACAGTATTTTAACACCTAATTTTTATAAAAATATTACTACTTAATTTATGAATGTTAAAAAGTGCAACTACTTAACTATAAAACTTCATAAAATTTAATTATTTAATTCATATGCGTAGGAATTTTCAGTTAAAAATTAAATCAAATCAAATCATACTAATCAGTTAAAAGGATGAAAGCACATCCATAAGATTAGATCCCTTCTAAGGGTGGGAGCACCGCCTCTCAAACTAAGCATATTCGATATTAGCTATATCATGCATAAGCCATTCTTTCTATCTTGCATGCGCCTTTGAAGGTTATTGCTACTAAACTCCTCTTATAGATCTTTGGTGGTTCATACCTCATAACTTTTCACTAACTCACGACTTCATCTATAAATCTTACAGATTCTCAACTTTGCATGTTGGGAATTTAGAATACTAGTTTCTATGTGTTGATGTTGTGAATTGGGAATTTGGAATGCTAGTTTCTATGGTTTTTATTGTGGATTGAGTATTTGGGGTTTTAGTTTTGTAATTTAAACTTTGGATATAGTATATTCCAATTAGTACAATTTTAATTTTGTTGTGATTTTCGTTTTGTTTTGTACTAATATTTGATTTGTAAATGAAATTGTGAATTTGCAAATCTATTCTAGATAGAGTTTTTTGTTTTCAAGAAACTGAACCAAACTGAATCGAAAATTTTTAGTTCTGTTTAACTCGTTTTTTCATATTTTGATTCGGTTTCAGTTGAAATTTTTCATCAATTTAATTTTTCATTTTTTTAATTTTAATAAGCGAACCGATTGAATACTCAATCCTATTCACATATGAATGTGGGTCGTACATATTCAAATATTTCAAAATTTTAATAGTTATATTTATATAAAAATTAGATATTAAATGTTGATTATAAAAAGATTAAATACCAACAAACATTTTATATAAACATCAGCCACTGTTAGCATAATGCTTTACTCCAACTAAAGCATCTGTGCGGCATTAGTAAACGACCAATTTTCCTTCAAATTATGGGGTTTTTGGTCCCAACACTTTTGGACCGTGACACACGAAATAATACATCTAGTATAAATTATAGTACTACATCCCAATGAACATTTTGTCCATATGTATGATCTTATATAAAATGTAATTATTTATGTAATTTTATTATTGAAAGAAATTATACAATCAAAATAGAGGTGAAAATAAAAAATTTAAAATAAAATTTTGTCTCTTATTTATAATAGCTCAGTTTTATTTTATATAAATTCAATTTAAAAAAAGAAAAAAAAATTATTTGGATTTCAAACTTTTTTGTTAGCCGTTACATGGCAAAAGGTTATGTAACTGCTATGAGAGAGAGTACGCCCATCAACTCCTATTCTCGCGACCGAGAGTTAACTAAAAGAAAATCTTTCTCTCGTTCACTCTCTCTGTTCGCAAGAAAAATGTCTCTACTCTCAAGAATTTTATTTCCCTTTGGAAAAATATTTTTCTACTCTCTACTTTTAAAATACTATCTATCATCAAAACAGTTTGATGTGAGTATTAAAAGTTTGTTATCGCTTTTTCTTTTTCTCTAGATGGGCTATTTTCTGTAGATGTTGAGTTACCTCCTGAATAGTTTAGGTGATCTTCTATGTTCATGTAGAACAAAGGAACATCGGTCGTAGAATCTGAGGATATTCAGGTACTTGGGTTCTTGGGTACTTGGATTCTTGTGGAATGCACTGCAATTCCATATAACTCTTAGACTGTGAGTTCGAAGGATATTAGTGATTATGTATGAGTTATGTGATATAAGGTGAACTGTGATTTGTTGTTTAATTATTTCGATACTGAAAATTTTATGGATTTTTCAACATTGATATGAAAGTCTGGTTCCTTGTATGCCATAATTTTTTTTTTTTAAATATACATATGCATGTTATTATTTTTTATCTAAATATATTTTAGATAAACATATTGGCTTACTTATATCATGCTTTATATTTTTTTTAATATAAAGTTGGTATTCTTGAAATAAGTTTTTCAACGATATATTGTATGAATTTTTTTATTTATATTGATTAAGATATAAATTATTAAAATGGAGATCTCATATCAAAAAGAGTTTTTAAAAAAAAAAATATTAGAGCATGCGAGAACCTGGTCCAAACTACTGAGCCTGGACCAAATGTGCTGCTCTGGGTTGGGTCGCAGGCTCAGCCCGCGCAGGCTTGAACAGTCCAGGCCTATTTTTTATTTTTTAAATTAAAAAAATTAAAAATAATTTTTTAGTCTAAAATTAAAATAATAATAATAATAATAATAGTGACATTTAAAAAATTAAAATTAAATTGGACATTTTTATATAATTATTTAATAATTATTATTTTTTAATAATTTTTTAAATTATTATTAAATAATTTTTTTAATAATTTTTTTGAAAAAATATCCAAAAAATTTTTTATTATCGGTGATGTGACTATATTTTTTTTATTTTAGACCATTATTATTTATTTATTTATTTTTATTTATATAAAAAAATATAATATCAATTTTCAATGGGATACAAGTTATTCGTGACTTTATACCAGCACTTTTACCAAGCAAAGAATTCAAGTAAATAAAATAATTAGATAACTGATCATCACCGAGATGGATCTTATAGACACTTTAAATGAGTAAAATCGTCTAGTGTAGTTTATCATCAATGTGAATGATAAATTTTTAAAAAAATATATTTTTTTGTAAGACAAAAAAAATGTATTTTTCTTTAAGGATTGTATTGTCTAATTCTAATTTAAATGGAATTTTGGATTCTATTTGAGAAAATGTCGACAAGTCCTACAGTCGCCTTATATTGAAATTCATTAATGAATATTCCAAATAGGTTGCAAATAAGACAGCGTGTCATTGGATATAATTATCAAGACTTAATAGTAGGTCTATAATTAAGCTAAAACTTTGTAGAATTGACTAAGATATGCATCGACTAGATAGGATTCTATATATATTTTTTGAACATTCTATTCTTATATTTCAAGTCTATAATAGACGTGAATAATTTATTTTAGAAATTATTATTATCTATATAGTTTGTTGATTCTACTGTGGATTATTTTATAGTGAACAATGTATCTATCATCCTTTCATGATTTTAAATAATATGTTATTTTTCATGAATTGTTAATTGTTATTATTTTTATATCATATATTCATATATGTTGATTGAGTTGATGTTTCTAGATATCAATCATAAAATATTTTAAAAAACTTAAATTATAAGTAATTTAAGATATGAACCTTAATATAATTAATTATAATTAATTTTTATAATGCATTAGGATTTTAGACGATGGTTGGGAATATAGTGAATTTTTTAACTCTAAAACTTAGTGTAAAATAATTATTAATATAATTCATTATTACTAAGGTTAGTGTATATATGAACTAAATCATTAATTCATTTGCATAAATATGTCTAATTTAGATTAAAAATAGGGAGATTTATAATTTAGTCCCTGAATATTGTCATTATTAACAAGTCAGTCTCTGTATTTTTAGAAACCTATTAAAACGTCCTTATCTTTTCTCTCCGTCAACGAAATAGTCCTTCCGTCTATTTTTGCCGTTAAAAATATAGTAAAAGACTAAATTACCCCCATTATTTTCCTCCTCCTCCTCCTCCTCCTCCCTTTTCTTCTTCATCAATTATTCCTCCTTCTGCTTCTGCTTCTTCTTTTTCTACTGCTTCTTCTTCTTCTCCTTCTCCTTCTTCTTCTTCTTCTTCTTCTTCTTCTTTTTCTTCTTTTTCTTCTTTTTCTTCTTTCTCTTCTTCTTCTTCTTCTTCTTCTTCTTCTTATTCTTCTTCTTCTTTTTCTTCTTTTTCGGAGGAGGAGGAGGAGGAGGAAAGAAAAGATAGGGACTATTTCATTGACAAAAAGAAACGATAAGAACGTTTTAATAGATGTGAGAAAAGATAGAGACTATTTCATTGACAAAAAGAAACGATAAGGACGTTTTAATATATTTCTAAAAATATAGGGAGGGACGATTTCGTTGACGAAAAGAAACGATGAGGAGGGACTATTTCGTTGACGGAAAGAAACGATAAGGACATTTTAATAGATATGAGAAAATATAGGGACTATTTCATTGACGGAAAAGAACGATAAGGACGTTTTAATAGATATGAAAAAAAATAAAAACATTTTAATAGATTTTTGAAAATGAAAGAACTAACTTGTTAATAATAACAATATCTAAGGACTAAATAAAGGGTTTTATTTGAGAGTAAAATTGGATTTTAAAAATTTTCTCTCTCCTCCTTTATCTAATTTTAACGGAAAAGAGGACGGAAGGACTATTTCGTTGACGGAAAGAAAACATAAGAACGTTTTAATAGGTTTCTAAAAATACAGGGACTGACTTATTAATAATGGCAATACCCAAGGACTAAATTGTAAATCTCCCTTAAAAATGATATTTGTTTCTTTTTTTTTTTTTAGCTTATCTTAATAAGTGAGAGAAGCTAAATTATGATAAGCATGAAATCTAAAGTAATAAAATCCAACATGTGCTTGAGGTACTAGGAGCTTTAAGATCTCTTAACCTAGTTATGAAAATACTAAAATAGGACAACATGGCCTAGTATTGAAGCATATGATGTTTGGAGAAAGTGAATTCAAATACTCACATCACTTTGAGTAATATGCATGATATTGTTATGCTTGAGTTTACAAAATATGATTTAACAACAGACATATGGTATGCACCTGAAAGTAAGGTTTGAAGAAATCTCTCTTGTCAATCTTATAGCTTACACTATACAATCAGACACTTATAAGAAGAGTTTTCGTCATGATGTTAGAATACGTCTTAAGATCATGAGTAGTACAGTGAATGAGCTAAAAAAATATTCATCATATTTTGATTGACAAACAGAATGTTCAAGTGGTCATATGCTCTTTACCCAAACACCTAGGATCACATGAGAAATGTTATTTACCCACAATGTCTATATTAAGTATATGGAAGATGTTATACGCTTCATAGAGCTAGAGTAGGAATGTCTGTGTTTAAATTTAATGAGTACAAAAATGTACATAACTAGCTCCAATTCCTAAAAAAAGAAAGGGAAACTAGTAAAAAATCAAGGTGGTAAATAGCATGGGAAAGAAAAAGTTAAGCCCAATAAGAAACAACAATAAAGGGATCGGCAAAGGTATTTTTAGATAGAAGAAGGAAAATATTGCTAAGGTCAAATGTTTAACTATATAGAACATGATCGAAATACCTTTGTGGAATTTTGTTGACTTCTTTTATGAGCAAGATGGATATTTATTAGAAAATAACTCAAAAGTGGATGTGAAGGGTTTAAGCACCTGCGAGTTTGCTATATGTAGTAAGCGAATTTTGTTCTTACATAATATCCAATTTATTCCAGAAATTCAATGGAATTTATTATTTGTGTTGGTGTTAATTAAACTTAATGTTTTTTTTATTTTTCATGAACTAGGTGTAAACTTGTTTTAAGTGCAAATTCTAGTGGTTTTAGATATTTCATGAATACTCATATTGGCTTAGAAATTATATGTAACTTTAATAGTATATTTTTTTTCCTATTTTATATCTTTTGATACCTCTATGAATAATGTAAATACGTAGTATGCTATGCTTGGCCACATAAGTTAAAAGATATACAGCGATTAGTCGAAGTGAGCCTATTAGATAATATTAACAAAGATAATATTAACAAAGTACATAGGTCTACTTGTAAATATTGCCTAATTTGAAATTATCTAGGAATAAGAGTTGAATTTCTATTGTGTTTAATTTTTTTTAGTAAATGTAATTATATGATATGGGACTAGATATAGGAGGCATCTATTCATAATTATTAACTACTCTCAGTATGTTTATGTCTATTTGATATCTCATTAAATTGATGCTTTAGATTGCGTCATCAAATTCTTGAATTAGTTGACAATCAATTAGGCAGAAAAGTAAAGATTTTAAGAATCAACTGAGGTAGAAGATTTCTGTCTGAGCAATTTAGGAATTGTATAACAGGAATGAGAAATAGAATCCTATTAGGTTAAGTTAATAATAAGATGAGCTAATTTTGTCAATCATCTATTGGGGTGATACATTATTAGTAATCACTATTGAACTTAACCTAATACCCACATAATTAGTAACTTTCACTCCATATAAGTTATGGAGTAAACATAAATTTGTTTGTGGACTTCAAAACTATAGGGTTGTAAAATTACTCATGAATCTTCATATAAATTTAGAGGACCAAAGGGAAAAATATGTTCTTTTCAATATATCTTTGAGCAGTTAAAAAGATATGTATTATTTAGTGAGTAAGAGAGAATGAAAGTTTAACTGAGTTTGAATCATACGGGATCACATTTTTAGAATACTTTCTTTCTTTCAAGTATAAGGAGATGGGATAAGTCTTACCTCTAAATTAAACGTGTGACCAAACTACTTTCGCTATATAAATTTTTTAACAGACACACATCCAAGTGGGAGCAATATGGATATAGATGAATATAGTCATCAGTTTCATAATTGCATCTTGAAATGAGAGTAGTGAATCTGGTTCGAGTGGGAGTAACATGCATATTGATGAGTCAATAGATCAATCTTAACTACTACGAACGTGTCATCTAAAAATTTTCAGTTGTCGTTTTGAGATTGAAAGTGAAGTATTTATTATTACTCTTGATGAAGATGAACTTAGAATTGTGTTTCTTAAGTTCTTAAATCTTCAACTAAGAAAAAAAATAGATTAAAACAATGAAATAGGAAATGAAGTTAATAAAGAGTTAGTTAATGTAGAGTTACAATTAGGACATAACGCGATTGAGAATTAGTAAATTCTCAAAGTGAAGCGTAAGGTTGACGGTAGGATCAAGATATAAAAAACTCATTTGATAGCTAAAGGGGCACACACAATAGGTAGGAAAGAATTATAAGGATTTTTTTGAACCTATTATGAGATTTACCTTGATAAGATTTTTTTTTTTAAATTGCAATAGTTGCTAATTTGGATCTTAAACTACATTAAATAGATGTGAACACTGTTTTTTCTGAAAAGGAAAATTAAAATTTACATGAAACAGTCCACAGATTTTGGTGTAAATGGCGAAGTTTGAAAATCATTCTAAGGCCTTAAACAGTCTTCGAGACTATAGTATATTAGATTTCATAATACCGTCGGATTTTATAATTTCACTATAATTAATGAGGATCATTGGAAATATACATAAAATATCCAAGAATAAATTTGTAGTCTTATCATTGTATGTAGACAACATACTAATAGTTAAAAACAATAGTGAGTATATCATAATCACTAAAGTTTGGTAATCATCTTTTGATATGAAAGGGATGAAAAAGTTGCATATAATCTTAGAGTTAAGATTCTAAGGGATTACTAAGAAAACTGTTGTCTCTTTCTAAGAGCAATATATTATAAAAGTCTTATAGTGATTGAATATACAAGATTTCAAACATATAGATACCCATTTTTTTCAAAGGGAAAATTTTAAGCCGTATATTATGTCTTAAGGCTCTAAAAAATAGAGCTCAAATATAAAGTTGCTATGAATATAGTAAAATAATTTGACTCTAGACGAGCACACTAGATGTCGTGAATATAATATAGAGATATCTTAGACTTATATTAGATAATTCATAATGTTATCAAAAAAATAGTCTACAAGTGGGAGACTATAGGGATGCAGAAAGGAAAGGAGATTTATATGAGTCTAAATCTATCTCAAGAAGTACAAAGTTACAGTTTACTATATTACTTATATAGATGCACATAACTTGAAAGTTTTTTCTCTACATGAAATTACTTTAGATCTTCTAATAAAGACGAGTACAAAAGATGTTTTGTATAGCCTTGTAAAGTAATTAAGTTAGCATGGAGTGTAAGATAATGAGTTAATGTATTTAAATTATTAATTACAATTGTGCAATTCATACATACTATTTTATATCAGGGATATAATTATGAGAAGTGTAACTGTAATACCCGGCTAGATTCCGACATAGGAATTCCTACCTTCCGGCGGAATCTCCGTTGGAATCTGGAATTTCTGAAGATGCCAGAGGCTTCTAGAGGGGTAAAATGTGTTTTTCAAAAATGTTTTTACTGATTTCATGGTTTTAAACGAAAAAGAATTGAGTTTTGAAAAGAAAAGACCAAGGAGGCGTTTGCTAGGTTTGGCCGCCGAAAGTGAAGTTCGGCCGCCGAACATGAAAAGGTTTTGGGAGCGCTTTTAGCCTCCGAAAGTCTTGTTTGAACGAGCCAAGGTTCTGCCGCCGAAAGTCAAGTTCGGCCGCCGAACATGCATGAGTTTAGGGGGCACGTTAGGCTGCCGAAGGTCTTCGACCAGGCCACCTATAAAGGGCCCTCAGATCGGAAATGGGCGAGTTTTCTCCTCATTCTCGAGCTCAGGTGAGTTTTTGTCCTCCTTTGGCCATTTTCATGTTTTTCTTCATCTCCCTCATGTTTTCATGAGTTTCTTGGTTGCTTTGAAGAGTTTTTAAGCTTAGATCAAGTTTTGGGAACTTGGAGACCCAAGGAGTTGGTTTCTCCCATCTCCAAGTTAAAGCTCGCACAAACCCTCGATCTTCAAGAGGTAAGTGTGGATCTATGCTTTCCTTTATGTTTCATGAAGTTTAAGTAAGTTTTAAGAGGTTTTAATGGTTAAGTATGGGTAGATATGCATGTTAGGCTTCATGTGGGTTTTTATGCAAATGTATGTTTATATATGTTTATGTGATGATGTGTAAGAGGTTTAAGCTAGTCTATGCATGTGGGAGTGAGTATGCATGATGGGGAGAGAGTATGTGAGGATTTGGTTGTTTTGATGGTTTTGGCTTATGTGAGTCATAAGCTATCTATGTATGTTTTTGTTGTTGTTTTTGGAGTTTAATCTAGTTGTTTAAGCTCCTTTGTGCATGGTTAAAGGTTTATGCATATTTTGGTTAAGCTGGGTGCTTGTTTTTGGGGTGTTGGAAGGTTTGGGAGGCTTCAATGCATGAGAAGCTGAGTTCTGCCCTTCTGGGAAGAACTCAGGTTCGGCCGCCGAAA
Organism: Manihot esculenta; assembly: GCF_001659605.2. Lineage (NCBI taxonomy): Eukaryota > Viridiplantae > Streptophyta > Magnoliopsida > Malpighiales > Euphorbiaceae > Manihot > Manihot esculenta. The sequence goes on from NC_035172.2 coordinate 20,635,831, forward strand.
GTAGCTTCGGCCGCCGAACCTGCCTTTGGATGCATGGATTGGCCGCCTAACCTTGCCCCCAAAAGTTGAGTTTTGGCTTGAAAGCAGACTTTCGGCCGCCGAAGGAAGGGTTCGGCCGCCGAAGGAAGGGTTCGGCCGCCGAAGGAAGGGTTCGGCCGCCGAAGGAAGGGTTCGGCCGCCGAAAGTGTCTGACTTTCGTCTCTGGAGTGGGACTTTCGGCCGCCGAAGGTGCCGCCGAAAGTGCCCGAGTTTCGTCTCTAGAGAGAGGGTTCGGCCGCCGAAGGTGCCGCCGAAAGTGCCATGTCCAGCCTTTTCAAAGTTGTTTTCTATCCATGTTTAAGTGATGTTTTACAGGGTTTTCGGGGAGTTGTTTATGAGTTGTTTAGAGTGTGTTGGCACCTCATTCGAGTCCACCTGTGTAGGACCGGACCCGAGGGACCGAGGAGGCCATCAGTGTTAGGAGTTGCAGAGCCAGTCCAGCGTCTGCCAGAGGTGAGTAGAACTAACCTTAGTCTTTTACTTTAAGAAAGCAAATGCTTAAAGCATGCTCATGCATCATGTTTATATGTAATAGGTTGATTGCACTAGTTACACGAATATGAAGCATTGCATTATTTACTGTTGATGGAGATTGGACCAAGGACGACCCCACTAGCCCTATGGATAAGACCTGGCTGGGCCAGGCATTACGAAGTCCTGTGGTGCCTTTTTGAGGGCCGGGCAAATAGCTTAGGGATGTTTTGGGGTTGGGTCCAATCCGTGATATGATTTGTCTGTGCTATAATGCATTTCATGAAAGCATGTAATTAATGAACTGTTTTCTTTGTTTCTACTCACTGGGCTTTTTAGCTCACCCCTCTCCCCTAACCCTAGTGTTGCAGGTTTGAGGTTGATCGGGAAGTCTCAAGATTAAAGGTTTTGCTTATGTAATAGTATTAGATTAGTACTTTTAGTGTGGACATGTATTATAAATTGATGTAATGTAAAGTTAAGTAGAGTTATGTTTATGGATTAGAACTGTGCTTGGCCCTAAGACTTGGTTAGTCCCTGTTCAATACATGATGTATGTAATGTTTTAGATGTTGAGTGGTGTTTGAACTAAACTAGTGGCATGTATTGTTTACCACTTTAGAGTTGGATGAGGACCCTAGTAGAGGTCTTATGTTTGTGGTTTGATGCATGCACAGGTTAGGTTCTAGTTCTTTGGATGTAATCCTAGCTTGATGTATGTTATGTTGACCCAACTAGAGTTTTGATGAGGGCTTTAGAAGGGGGTTCTTTATGTTTCCAGTTATGTTGCATACAGGTCAAGCTCGGTGTTTACATCAGATGTTTCAGTTTTTATGTTAAGTTTTGATCATGTATGGGATTTGACCAGGTGATAGGAGGTATGTTTGGCTTGCTACGGGTCCCGGCGGCCTTAAGCAGATCTGGATCCTAGCGCCGGTGGCGGTTCGGGCCGTTACAGAGGGGTATCGGTTTTCGGGTCGTTACAGTAACGACCCGAAAATTGGACCGCTACCGGTGCTAGGATCCAGATCGGCTTAAGGCCGCCGGGACCCGTAGCAAGCCAAACATACATCCTGTATACCTGTTTAATCCCATACATGATCAACACATACATAAAATTTTGAACTTTTCCTTACATTCATTCATTCTTTCATTCATTCACCAAACTCAACCTGTGCATGCACTATACATAAACATAATTATAGACATTAACCCCTCTTTGGAGTCTCATCATTGCCCCAATAGGGTGACATAACATGTATTGAGTTTGGTTACATAAGCATCATTAAAAAATCATGTACTCAAAGGGATTTACAACATACTAGGGTCAAGCACAACTATAAACCTCAATAAACCTGTAACAGCCCAGAAATCGGACCGCTACCGGCGCTAGGATCCAGATCGGCTTAAGGCCGCCGAGACCCGTAGCAAGCCTAACATACATCATGTGAACCTGTTTAATCCCATAAACGATCAACAACATCCATAAAAATTAAAACTTTTCTTTTCATTCATAAACCAAACTCAACCTGTGCATACATTAACATAGACATTAACATTAACCCCACCATGGAGTCCTCATCAATGCTCCAATGGGGTGCCATAATCATGCATTAAGTTTGGTAAAACATAAACATCGATAAAAGATCATGCATTCATAAAGGGATTACACAGCTAGGGTCAAGCACACTTCTAAACCTCAGTACCGTCATTACATTACATAACTCAACATTACATTACAACATCCATCATGTCCACTACTAGCTATTACATAACCAAAACTTTACTCTATCCGACCTCCTGCTCTATCCTGTACCTGCAAACCTGGGGGTTAAGGGAACGGGGTGAGCTAAAAAGCCTAGTGAGTAGAACCATATAACATTTAAATTATTCATGCTTTCATGGAATGCATCATAGCACAGACATTTCACATCAAGGACGGACTTGTCACCAATAACTCTCATTTCCATAAACAATAATGCAATTGCCCGAACGCGTGGCATGGGCAGCCCGGGACTTCATGACATGGTGCCAGGACGCGTGGCATGGGCAGCCCTGGACTTCATATGTTACATACTGAGAGCTAGTGGGTCATCCAACATCCATCCACATCAACAATAAAAATGCAATGCATCATATTCGTGATTACTAATGCAATACAACCTACGTAAACATAGCATTTATGATGCATGGATCATGCTAAACATTTTATTAAATTTTAAAGCATAGTTCTGTTCCACTCACCTCTGGCTGATGCTCTAAGGACTCTGAAGCAGCTAGCACTGCTGACCTCCTCGATTCCTCGGGTCCGAACCTACACAGGTGGACTCAGATGAGGGATCAAACACACATAAACATAACTCTAAAACATCCCCCAAAAACGCCCTAAAACACTCCAAAACAATCAAGGAATTCATGCAAAGGAGGGCTAAACAGGGCACTTTCGGCGGTAGGTTCGGCGGCCGAAAGTCCCTCCAGAGCCGAAAGTCAGGCAGGTTCGACGGCACCTTCAGTGGCCGAAACTGCCCTCCAGAGACGAAAGTCCTCTTTCGGGGGCAGGCTTCGGCAGCCGAAGGCTGTCTCCACAAGCGAGTTCAGCGGCCGAAAGTCCATTCGGCGGCCGAACCTGAGTTTCTCCAAAGTGGCAGAAACTCAACTACAACATGCACAAACGCCTCCCAAACCTTTCAAACATGCATAAACCTGATCTATAACATGCATACTCAAGTATACAAGCTCCTAGGGGCTTCAAACTATCTTAAACCCCAACTACAACACATCAAGCAACCACAAATATCATACATTGCTCAAAAACTTAACATAACCCATAAAACCAACCAAAACCTAAACATGTATTTCTACCCCATAGATCAACTTAAAACTTGTTTAAAACATACAATGAGCTCAAGATCGGCCCTTACCTCTTGAAGATCGAGAGGAGAAACGATCCTAGCTCGGAGATGGGAGAGATCGAGTTCCTTGAACCTTCAAGCTCCAAAACTTGCTATATGTTCAAAAATCTTCAAAACAAAGTGAAAACTAGTGAAAATCGTGAAAGATCTGAAGGAAGGAACTCAAAAACGGCGAGGGGTGGTGGAGAGCTCACCTTGGCCGACAATGGGGAGAAAAGCTCGCCCATTTCGGCTAAGGGACCCCTTTATAGGTGGCTGGCCAGGCCACATTCGGGAGCCAAATGTGCCTCCGCATGCATGCCATGTTCGGCGGCCGAACTTAAGGTTCGGCGGCCGAACCTGTACTTCCCTCACTTATGCCTTCGGGAGCCTAAAGCACACCCGAAGTGCAAGCATGTTCGGCGGCCGAACCTGGGTCTTCCTCCAAGGCTATTTTCATTCAAAACTTAATTTCTTTCTTGCTTAAAACCATAAAATACCTCAAAACATTTTATGAAAACATGGTTTTACCCTTCTAGAGGTTTCCGACATCCGAGATTCCATCGGACGGTAGGAATTTCGATATCGGAGTCTAGCCGGGTATTACATTCTTCCCCCCTTAAGAACATTCGTCCCCGAATGTTCACCAACAAACATGGCATAGCATAAGACATGAACATACATACAAAACACATAAAACTTACCTTAGAAGAGATGAGGATATTGCCGGAGCATGGACTCCCATGTCTCCCAGGTACACTCCTCTATGTTGTGGTGATTCCAAAGGACTTTCACCATCGGGATTTTCTTGTTTCTCAACTTTCTAATCTGGGTGTCTAGAATTCGTACTGGCTGCTCAACATAGGTGAGATCTTCTTGGATCTCCACATCAGGCTCACTAAGAACCTTGCTCGGATCTGACACGAACTTTCTTAACATAGAAACATGGAAAACCGGATGGATTCTCTCCATTGAAGCAGGCAAGTCCAGCTTGTACGATACATTCCCAATCTTTTGCAAGATTTCAAAGGGTCCGATGTATCGTGGAGCCAGCTTACCTTTCTTCCCGAACTGAATCACTCCTTTCATTGGAGACACTTTGAGCAATACCAAATCCCCCTCCTGAAACTCTACTTGTCTTCTGCAGACATCTGCATAACTCTTCTGTCTGCTTGCAGCAGTCTTGATCCTCTCTCTGATTATGGGCACCACCCTGCTGGTGATCTCTACTAGTTCAGGCCCTGCCAAGGCCTTTTCTCCAACTTCTTCCCAGCAGACAGGCGATCTGCACTTCCTTCCATATAAAGCTTCATATGGAGCCATCCCTATGCTAGCATGATGACTGTTATTGTAGGCAAACTCCACCAAGGGTAGATGTTGCCTCCAAGAACCGCCAAAATCTAGCACACACATTCTGAGCATATCCTTTATTGTCTGGATGGTCCTTTCTGACTGTCCGTCCGTCTGTGGATGGAAAGCAGTACTAAAATCCAACCTGGTACCCATAGCGCTCTGCAGACTCCGCCAAAACCTGGAGGTGAACTGGGGCCCTCGGTCAGACACTATAGAAACAGGGACCCCATGCAGCCTGACAACCTCATCAACATACACCTGTGCCAACTTATCCACAGAATAGCCACTCCTGACAAGGATGAAGTGAGCAGATTTGATGAGTCTGTCCACAATCACCCATATGGAGTCCAATCTGTTGGACGCTGCCGGTAACCCCACCACGAAGTCCATAGCTATATTCTCCCATTTCCACTCTGGAATAGGTAGTGGGTTAAGCATTCCAGCCGGCTTCTGATGTTCTAGCTTCACCCTCTGACATACTTCACAGGCTGACACGAACTGTGCCACTTCTCTCTTCATAGCTGGCCACCAATAAACCTTCTTCAGATCTTGATACATCTTGGTGGCCCCAGGGTGAACGCTGTATCTGGCATTATGAGTCTCCCTCATAATGTCTCCTCTTAGTCCTATGTCATCTGGTACACAAAGTCTGCTCCCATAGCGGAGGATCCCCTTGCTGTCGAATCTGAACTCACTATCTTTGCCTGACTGAACAGTCCTGGCAATCTTCACTAACTCTAGGTCCTCATGCTGTTTCTGAGCCACCTGCTCCAGAAACACGGGTGCCACTCTCATCTGAGCAATCAAAGCACCTATACCAGACAACTCCAACTGTAGACCTTCATTCATGAGCTCGAAGAACTCCCTCACTACTGGCCTCCCCTCTGCTGCAATATGGGACAAACTGCCAAGTGATTTCCGGCTTAAGGCGTCTGCCACAACATTCGCCTTACCCGGATGGTACTGGATCTTACAATCGTAGTCACTGAGCAGTTCTACCCATCTTCTCTGCCTCAAATTCAAATCTCTCTGACTCAGGATGTACTGTAGGCTCTTATGATCTGTGAAGATCTCACATTTAACCCCATAAAGGTAGTGCCTCCACATCTTGAGTACAAAGATTACTGCTGCCATTTCTAGGTCATGCGTAGGGTAATTCAACTCATGCTTCTTCAGTTGCCTAGAAGCATAAGCAATCACCCTTTCATTCTGTATTAGCACACAACCCAGTCCCACACGGGACGCATCACAATAGACTGAGAAGTCTTCATTACTAGATGGCAGAGCTAACACTGGTGCTGAAGTCAACCTCTTCTTGAGCTCCTCAAAGCTTTCTTCGCACTGGTCGGTCCACACAAACCTCTGGTTCTTCTTAGTTAGTCTGGTCATGGGAGCTGCAATTTTTGAGAAGTCTTGAACGAACCTCCTGTAGTAACCTGCTAAACCCAAGAAGCTCTTGATCTCTGTCACTGTGGTGGGTCTAGGCCAGTTAGCTACAGCTTCCACTTTCTTGGGGTCTACCTCAATTCCATTTTCTGACACTACATGCCCCAAGAATGAAATGCTCCTCAGCCAGAACTCACATTTGGAGAACTTGGCATACAAGCCATGTTCCCTCAAGGTCTGCAAAACCAACCTCAGATGATGGGCATGCTCCTCTGCATTCTTGGAATACACTAAGATATCATCTATGAAGACAATAACAAAGTGATCCAGGTACTGGCTAAACACTCTGTTCATGAGATCCATGAATGCTGCAGGGGCATTGGTTAACCCGAACGGCATCACAAGGAACTCATGATGCCCATATCTGGTCCTGAAGGCTGTCTTCGGCACATCCTCTTCCCTTATCCTCAACTGGTGGTACCCCGATCTCAGATCTATCTTGGAGAAACAACCTGCTCCTGCTAGCTGGTCGAATAGATCGTCGATCCTTGGCAACGGGTACTTATTCTTGGTAGTGACCTTGTTCAACTGCCTGTAGTAGATACAAAGTCTGAGGGATCCATCCTTCTTTTCAACAAATAGTACTGGAGCACCCCAAGGTGAGGTACTCGGTCGGATGAAGCCTCTATCTACCAACTCTTGTAACTGTTCCTTAAGCTCTTTCAATTCCGCGGGTGCCATCCTGTAGGGAGGGATAGAGATCGGTCTAGTTCCAGGCATCAACTCAATTTCGAACTCTATCTCCCTAGCAGGTGGTAAACCTGGCAGCTCGTCTGGGAAGACATCTAAGAATTCTCTGACTACTGGCACTGAGGCGGGCTCCTTGACCTGACTATCGATCTCTCTCACATGTGCTAGAAAACCCTGACAACCCCTCCTGAGCAGCCTACGAGCCTGTAGGGCTGATATCAAACCTCTAGGTGTACTCCCCCTGTCTCCTCTGAAGACAACCTCTGACCCATCCTGACATCTGAACTTGACTACCTTGTCCCTGCAGTCCAAGGTAGCACCATGGGTAGATAACCAGTCCATCCCTAGAATGACATCAAAATCTGTCAAATCTAGAACCACAAGGTCGGCTGGCAGGCATCTATCCTCTATAAACACTGGACTAAACCGGCAGACTGACTCTGCCACTGACGGGTCACACTTGGGTCTACTGACCCATAGGGGACACTCTAACCCAGAGACCATCAAACCCAACCTCTCAACTGCTCTCGGAGCCACAAAAGAATGAGATGCACCAAGGTCCATTAATGCATACACATCAGAACAGCCAATGATGAGATTACCTGCCACCACGGTATTAGATGTGTTCGCCTCCTGCTGTGTCATGGTGAAGATCCGTGCTGGAGCTGATGGACCTTCACCCCGGGAACCTGAAGAAGAGGCTGCTCCTCTCCCTCTGCCTCTGCCACTTGCCTGAGTCATGGCTGGAGCTACTGGTTAGGCTGCACTACCAGAACCCGTCTGCTGAGACTGTGCCCCTGAAACTGCTCTAGGACACTCCCGAACCATGTGTCCCTCTTGTCCACATCTGAAGCATGTGTTTGTCCCAGCCCGGCAGATTCCTTTGTGTGGTCTTCCACACTTCATACAGACATGACCGCCCGAACCAGAACTTGAGCCACTTCCCATTCCCAGACTAGATTTTATCTTGTTCCAGAACTTGCTCTTTTTGGACTTGGATCTGTCCCACTTTGCACTGCTTGGTGTCTTAGAAGCTGAAGACTGATCCACTGACTGTTTAACCTTCCCCTCGATGATTGCACTAGCCTCCATTTTCGGACCATATCCACTATGGCATGGAAGCTCTCCCTTTCTGCTGACTGGATTAAGGAGGAATACCTGGAATCAAGCTTCATGATATACCTCCTTGCCTTCTTCTGATCTGTGTCTAAGGTTTGCCCTACAAACGGCAGCAGCTCTAAAAACTTGTCTGTGAGCTCCTCCACACTCATCCCATCGGTTTGCCTCAACTTTTCAAACTCAATCATTTTCAATTCCCTGGAGCTATCAGGGAAAGCCCATCCAGCAAACTCGTTTGCAAACTCCTCCCAGGTCATGTTGTCCACCCTCGGGTTCACATAATTTTTAAACCACTCACGGGCCTTCTTGCATTTGAGTGTGAACCCAGCCATCTGAATGGCTCTGCTATCTTCCGCTCCTATCTCATCTGTAATCATTTTGACCCTTCCAAGGTACTCAAACGGGTCATCCCCTTTGTCATACTGAGGAGCACCAAGCTTCATGTAGTCGGTCATCTTCACCTTGCTCCCTCCAGATGAGCTAGGTTTAGGTATGTGGGTTTCTAGAACTGTGGGTTCTGCTGGGGGTGGAGGAGGTACAACATTTCCCGAGGTAGGGTTTGCTGGATTTGGATGGTAGGAAGGGGGTGGATACATAGGGTACTGTGAGTATGGTGGGTAGTAAGGTGGGTATGGCATCTGAGAGTGATAAGGGTTATAGCTGGGGTAATCCGATATACCTCCCATCGAATACCCGGGGTTTTGAGAAAAGGGTGGGTAGTAAGGTGGCTGAACAAATCCCGAGGCCTGAGTGCCTCCTTGGGACTCTCCCATTCCCTCTTCCGACATACTTACTCCAAGACTGCCATCCCTCCTCTGGTCCACATGCATCTGATCCTCCATATCCTCTGACATCCCACCTTGAACTGTTCCCCTCACTGATCTACTTCTGCTCATATCCAAAGACCTTCTAGGGTCTCTTACTGCTCTTTCCCTGCTAGACCTGCTAGACATTGCCCTTGGCAATGCAGGGGGACGGGCACTCATGCCCTCATTCTCAGGTGGTACTCCAGTCAATCGTGCAGATCGACGAGTTCCCCTCATCCTGTTTTCTGAAAAACAGTACACATCACATAACATTAGCATCATATGGTTCATGTGAGAACACATGAACCCGCATCACATAAATAGCATACATAACATATCATTAATGCTCATGCATATAATCATGGCATTTCACATCATCATCAAAAGACAAGACTACTCACCTATCCTATTGGACATGATCTTTCCTATTGTGCTTGACCTTCTATAACATCTATGAGCCCGACACACTATAGGTCCGACCATGTGAACCTAGGGCTCTGATACCAATCTATAACAGCCCGGAAATCGGACCGCTACCGGCGCTAGGATCCAGATCGGCTTAAGGCCGCCGGGACCCATAGCAAGCCTAATATACATCCTGTGAACCTGTTTAATCCCATACACGATCAACAATATCAATAAAAATTAAAACTTTTCTTTTCATTCATGAACCAAACTCAACCTATGCATGCATTAACATAGACATTAACATTAACCCCACCATGGAGTCCTCATCAATGCTCCAATAGGGTGCCATAATCATGCATTAAGTTTGGTAAAACATAAACATCGATAAAAGATCATGCATTCATAAAGGGATTACACAGCTAGGGTCAAGCACACTTCTAAACCTCAGTACCGTCATTACATTACATAACTCAACATTACATTACAACATCCATCATGTCCACTACTAGCTATTACATAACCAAAACTTTACTCTATCCGACCTCCTGCTCTATCCTGTACCTGCAAACCTGGGGGTTAAGGGAACGCGGTGAGCTAAAAAGCCCAATGAGTAGAACAATATAACATTTAAATTATTAATGCTTTCATGGAATGCATCATAGCACAGACATTTCACATCAAGGACGGACTTGTCACCAATAACTCTCATTTCCATAAACAATAATGCAATTGCCCGAACGCGTGGCATGGGCAGCCCGGGACTTCATGACATGGTGCCAGGACGCGTGGCATGGGCAGCCCTGGACTTCATATGTTACATACTGAGAGCTAGTGGGTCATCCAACATCCATCCACATCAACAATAAAAATGCAATGCATCATATTCGTGATTACTAATGCAATACAACCTACGTAAACATAGCATTTATGATGCATGGATCATGCTAAACATTTTATTAAATTTTAAAGCATAGTTCTGTTCCACTCACCTCTGGCTGATGCTCTAAGGACTCTGAAGTAGCTAGCACTACTGACCTCCTTGGTTCCTCGGGTCCGAACCTACACAGGTGGACTCAGATGAGGGATCAAACACACATAAACATAACTCTAAAACATCCCCCAAAAACCCCCTAAAACACCCTAAAACAATCAAGGAATTCATGCAAAGGAGGGCTAAACAGGGCACTTTCGGCGGCAGGTTCGGCGGCCGAAAGTCCCTCCAGAGCCGAAAGTCAGGCAGGTTCGGCGGCACCTTCGACGGCCGAAACTCCCAGACAGAGACGAAACTAATGCATGTTCGGCGGCACTTTCGGCGGCCAAAACTGCCCTCCAGAGACGAAAGTCCTCTTTCGGGGGCAGGCTTCGGCAGCCGAAGGCTGTCTCCACAAGCAGGTGCGGCGGCCGAAAGTCCATTCGGCGGCCGAACCTGAGTTTCTCCAAAGTAGCAGAAACTCAACTCCAACATGCACAAACGCCTCCCAAACCTTTCAAACATGCATAAACCTGATCTACAACATGCATACTCAAGCATACAAGCTCCTAGGGGCTTCAAACTATCTTAAACCCCAACTACAACACATCAAGCAACCACAAACATCATACATTGCTCAAAAACTTAACATAACCCATAAAACCAACCAAAACCTAAACATGTATTTCTACCCCATAGATCAACTTAAAACTTGTTTAAAACATACAATGAGCTCAAGATCGGCCCTTACCTCTTAAAGATCGAGAGGAAAAATGATCCTAGCTCGGAGATGGGAGAGATCGAGTTCCTTGAACCTCCAAGCTCCAAAACTTGCTATATGTTCAAAAATCTTCAAAACAAAGTGAAAACTAGTGAAAATCGTGAAAGATCTGAAGGAAGGAACTCAAAAACGGCGAGGGATGGCGGAGAGCTCACCTTGGCCGACAATGGGGAGAAAAGCTCGCCCATTTCGGCTAAGGGACCCCTTTATAGGTGGCTGGCCAGGCCACATTCGGGAGCCGAACGTGCCTCCGCATGCATGCCATGTTCGGCGGCCGAACCTGGACTTCCCTCACTTATGCCTTCGGGGGCCTAAAGCACACCCGAAGTGCAAGCATGTTCGGCGCCCGAACTTGAGGTTCGGCGGCCGAACCTGGGTCTTCCTCCAAGGCTATTTTCATTCAAAACTTAATTTCTTTCTTGCTTAAAACCATAAAATACCTTAAAACATTTTATGAAAACATGGTTTTACCCTTCTAGAGGTTTTCGACATCCGAGATTCCACCGGACGGTAGGAATTCCGATATCGGAGTCTAGCCGGGTATTACAAAACCTCATTGCATTACATTTCTATACTATACTTTTACATGACTGTACTCAATATAACATATCAACGTTTTTTCATGTCCACACTAGCTATTACATGACCATGACTTCATTACTCTTGCTGACCTTCTGGTCTACCCTGTACCTGCAAACCTGGGGGTTAAGGGAGAGGGGTGAGCTACTAGAGCCCAGTGAGCAGAATAATGGAACATTATAATTAAAACACATGGTAATATGGAATGCATCACATCACAGCTAATCACATCAAGGATGAATTTGTCACCAATACTCCTCCACACATTCCAATAGTGCCAGGGGCGTAGAATGGGCCTCGACCTGGTCTTCCTCTTATCATAACATACATAACATAACATTCCAATAATGCCAGGGGCGTAGAATGGGCCTCGACCTAGTTTTTCTCTTACTATAGTGCCAGGGGCGTAGAATGGGCCTTGACCTGGACTTCCATACCATACCATATCACATCATGTCATACCATACGAGGACTAGAGGATCATTCAACATTCATCCACATCATCAACATAATATGCAATGCAACATATTCGTGAATTCTAATGCAAACATCCTATTATATCTCAAGGCATTCATGATGCGTGAATCATGCTAAAACTGATTTATTTATTTTAAAGCATAAGGAGTTATTCCACTCACCTCTGGCTGAAACTCTACTGACTCTGAAGCGACTGACTCACTGCTGGGGTCCCCGGTTCCTCGGGTCCGAACCTACACAGGTGGACTCAAATGAGGGACCAAACATTCATGAACATGACTCTAAAATACTCCCCAAAAACCCCCTAAAACACCTTAAAACAATCATAGGAAACATGCAAAGGAGGGCTGCACAGGGCACTTTCGGCAGCAGGTTCGGCGGCCGAAAGTCCCTCCAGAGCCAAAAGTCAGGTAGGTTCGGCGGCACCTTCGGCGGCCGAAAGTGCCCTCCAGAGACGAAAGTCCATCTTCGGGGGCAGGCTTCGGCAGCCGAAAGGCTTGCCCCACAGACAGGTTCGGCGGCCGAAAGTCTCTTCGGCTGCCGAACCTGGTTTCTCCCAAAGGGCAGAAACTCGGCTCAACAAGCTCCCAAAGCCTCCCAAACTTCTAATCATGCATCCAACTCAACCAAAACATGCATACACACATACATCAACACCTAGGGGTCTCAAACTATCCTAAACCCCAACTACAACACATCAAACATGCATATCCAACACACATTGATCATATAATCACATAAAACCTAACAAAGCTCAACTAACTTAAACATGCCTTTCTACCCCATGAATCAACTTAAAACGTGTTTAAAACATACCATAAGCTCAAGATCAGCTCTTACCTCTTCAAGATCGAGAGAGAGACGACCTAAACTTGGAGAACCAAGGAAAAGAGCTCCTGAGTCTTCCAAGCCTCAAACTTGCTCTTTGCTCAAAAATCTTCAAAACAAAGTAAAAACTCATGAAAATCATGAAAGATTTGTAGGAAGAGACTCAAAATCGACGAGGGACGGCGGAGAACTCACCTTGGCCGAAAATGGGGAGAAAAGCTCGCCCATTCGGACAAGGGGACCCTTTTATAGGTGGCTGGCCAGGCCACTTTCGGGGGCCTAACGTGCCTCCGCATGCATACCATGTTCGGCGGCCGAACATGAGGTTCGGCGGCCGAACATGAGGTTCGGCGGCCGAACCTGGACTTCCCTCACTTATGCCTTCGGGGGCCTAAAGCACTCCTGAAGTGCATGCATGTTCGGCGGCCGAACTTAAGGTTCGGCGGCCGAACCTGAGTCTTCCTCTCAAGACTATTTTCATTCAAAACTTAATTTCTTTCTTGTTTAAATACATGAAATCCATTAAAACATTTTATAAAAACATGATTTTACCCTTCTAGAGGTTTCTGATATCCGAGATTCCACTGGACGGTAGGAATTCCGATGCAGGAGTCTAGCCGGGTATTACATTCTCCCCCCCTTAAGAACATTCGTCCTCGAATGTTCACCAAACAATCATAGCATGGCATAGCATAAAACATGAACACACAAAGCATAAAACATAACCACACAACCAAACACATAACACTCACCTTAGAAGAGATGAGGATATTGCTGGAGCATGGACTCCCGTGTCTCCCAGGTACACTCTTCGATGTTGTGGTGATTCCATAGGACTTTCACCATCGGGATTTCCTTGTTTCTCAACCTTCTGATCTGAGTGTCAAGGATCCGTACTAGCTGTTCAACATAGATGAGATCCTCTTGGATCTCCATATCAGGCTCACTAAGAACCTTACCCGGATCTGACACAAACTTTCGTAGCATAGAAACATGGAAAACCGGATGGATTCTCTCCATTGAAGCAGGTAAATCTAGCTTATACGATACATTCCCAATCTTTTGCAAGATCTCAAAGGGCCCAATGTACCGTGGAGCTAGCTTACCTTTCTTCCCGAACCGAATCACCCCTTTCATTGGAGACACCTTGAGCAATACCAAATCCCCCTCCTGAAACTCTACTTGCCTTCTACGGATGTCTGCATAACTCTTCTGTCTGCTTACAGTAGTCTTGATCCTTTCTCTGATTATGGGCACCACTCTGCTGGTGATCTCTACTAGCTCAGGCCCTGCCAAGGTCTTTTCTCCAACTTCTTCCCAACAGACAGGCGACTTGCACTTCCTTCCATACAAAGCTTCATATGGGGCCATCCCTATGCTGGCATGATGGCTGTTATTGTAGGCAAACTCCACTAAAGGAAGATGCTGCCTCCAAGAACCGCCAAAATCCAGCACACACATTCTGAGCATATCCTCTATTGTCTGGATGGTCCTCTCTGATTGTCCGTCCGTCTGAGGATGGAAAGTAGTGCTAAAATCCAACCTGGTACCCATAGCGTTCTGCAGACTCCGCCAAAACCTGGAGGTGAACTGGGGTCCTCTATCAGACATTATTGAAACAGGAACCCCATGCAGCCTGACAATCTCATCTACATACACCTGCGCCAACTTGTCCACAGAATAGCCACTCCTGACAGGGATGAAGTGAGCAGATTTGGTGAGTCTGTCCACAATCACCCATATGGAGTCCAATCTGTTGGACGCCGCCGGTAGCCCCACCACGAAGTCCATAGCTATATTCTCCCATTTCCACTCTGGAATAGGTAGTGGGTTAAGCATTCCAGCCGGCTTCTGATGTTCCAGCTTCACCCTCTGACATATTTCGCAGGCTGACACAAACTGTGCCACTTCTCTTTTTATAGCTGGCCACCAATACACTTTCTTCAGATCTTGATACATTTTGGTGGCCCCAGGGTGAACACTGTATCTGGCATTATGAGCCTCTCTCATAATGTCTCCCTTCAGCCCTACGTCATCCGGTACACACAATCTGCTTCCATAGCGGAGGATCCCCTTGCTGTCGAATCTGAACTCACTATCCTTGCCCGACTGAACAGTCCTGGCAATCTTCACTAACTCTGGGTCCTCATGCTGTTTCTGAGCCACCTACTCCAGAAACACGGGTGCCACTCTCATTTGGGCAACTAAAGCACCTGTACCAGACAACTCCAACTATAGACCTTCATTCATGAGCTCGAAGAACTCCCTCACTACTGGCCTCCTCTCTGCCAAAATATGGGACAAACTGCCAAGTGATTTTCGGCTTAAGGCATCTGCCACAACATTCGCCTTACCCGGATGGTACTGAATCTTGCAATCATAGTCACTGAGCAGTTCTACCCATCTTCTCTGTCTCAGATTCAAATCTCTCTGACTCAGGATGTACTGCAGGCTTTTATGATCGGTGAAGATCTCACATTTTACCCCGTAAAGGTAATGCCTCCACATCTTGAGTGCAAAGATTACCGCTGCCATCTCCAGGTCGTGTGTAGGGTAATTCAACTCATGCTTCTTCAGCTGCCTAGAAGCATAAGCAATCACCCTTTCGTTCTGCATTAGCACACAACCCAGTCCCACACGGGACGCATCGCAAAAGACTGTGAAGTCCTCATTACTAGTCGGCAGAGCTAACACTGGTGCTGAAGTCAACCTCTTCTTGAGCTCCTCAAAGCTTTCTTCACACTGGTCGGTCCACACAAACCTTTGGCCCTTCTTAGTTAATCTGGTCATGGGAGCTGCAATCTTAGAGAAGTCCTGAACGAACCTCCTGTAGTAACCTGCTAGACCCAAGAAGCTCCTGATCTCTGTCACCGTAGTGGGTCTAGGCCAGTTAGCTACAGCTTCCACTTTCTTGGGGTCTACCTCAATTCCATTTTCTGACACCACATGCCCTAAGAATGAAATGCTCCTCAGCCAGAACTCACACTTGGAGAACTTGGCATACAAGCCGTGTTCCCTCAAGGTCTGCAAAACCAACCTCAGATGATGGGCATGCTCCTCTGCATTCCTGGAATACACTAAGATATCATCTATGAAGACAATAATAAAGTGATCCAGGTACTAGCTAAACACTCTGTTCATGAGATCCATGAATGATGCAGGGGCGTTGGTTAACCCGAACGGCATCACAAGGAACTCATAGTGCCCATATCTGGTCCTGAAGGCTATCTTCGGCACATCCTCTTCTCTTATCCTTAGCTGATGGTACCCCGATCTCAGATCTATTTTGGAGAAACAACCTGCTCCGGCTAGCTGGTCAAATAGATCGTCGATCCTTGGCAACGGGTACTTATTCTTGGTAGTGACTTTGTTCAACTCCCTGTAGTCGATACAAAGTCTGAGAGATCCATCCTTCTTTTTCACAAATAGCACTGGAGCACCCCAAGGTGAGGTACTCGGTCGGATGAATCCTCTATCTACCAACTCTTGCAACTGCTCCTTAAGCTCCTTCAATTCTGTTGGTGCCATTCTGTAGGGAGGAATAGAGATCGGTCTGGTTCCAGGCATCAACTCAATTTCGAACTCTATCTCCCTAGCAGGTGGTAAACCTGGCAGCTCGTCTGGGAAAACATCTAAGAACTCACTGACTACGGGCACTGAGGCGGGCTCTCTGACATGACTATCCAGCTCTCTCACATGAGCTAGAAAACCCTGACAACCCCTCCTGAGCAGCCTACGAGCCTGAAGGGCTGATATCAAACCTCTAGGTGTACTCCCCCTGTCTCCTCTGAAGACAACCTCTGACCCATCCTGACATCTGAACTTAACTACCTTGTCTCTGCAGTCCAAGGTAGCACCATGGGTAGATAGCCAATCCATCCCTAGAATGACGTCAAAATCTGTCAACTCTAGAACCACAAGGTCAGCGGACAGGCATCTTCCCTCCACAAAAACTGGACTACACTGGCAGACTGACTCTGCCACTAACGGGTCACACTTGGGTCCACTGACCCATAGGGGACACTCTAACCCAGAGACCATCAATCCCAACCTCTCGACGGCCCTCGGAGCAATGAAAGAATGAGATGCACCAGGGTCCATTAATGCATACGCATTAGAACAACCAATGATGAGATTACCTGACACCACGGTGTTGGATGTGTTTGCCTCCTGCTGAGTCATGGTGAAGATCCGTGCTGGAGCTGACGGACCCTCACCCCTGAAACCCACTGAAGAAGAGGCTGCCCCTCTTCCTCTGCCTCTGCCACTAGCCTGAGTCGCGGCTGGAGCTACTGGTTGAGCCACACTACCAGAAGCTGTCTGTTGAGACTGTGCCACAAAAGCTGCTCTAGGACACTCCCGAGCCATGTGTCCCTCCTGCCCACATCTGAAGCAGGCTGCCGTCCCAACCAGACATACACCCTTGTGCGGCTTCCCATACTTTCTGCATACTGCATTATCTGCACCTGAGCTCGAGCCACTTCCTAATCCCAGACCTGACTTGATCTTGCTCCAGAACTTGTTCTTCTTAGTCTTGGCTTTACCCCACTTTTTACTGCCTGAAGCTGCTGCACTCAGAGAAGAGGGATCTAACCTTCCCCCACCTGGGGTCTTGGAACCAGAAGGCTGTGCCACTGACTGCTTGACTTTCCCTTCAATGATAGCACTAGCCTGCATCCTCCGAGCCATATCCACTATGGCATGGAAACTCTCCCTCTCTGCTGACTGAATCAAGGAGGAATACCTGGAATGGAGCCTCATGATATACCTCCTTGACTTCCTCTGATCTGTGTCCAAATTCTGCCCAGCAAACGGCAACAGCTCCAAGAATCTGTCCGCATACTCATCCACACTCATCTCATCTGTCTGCCTCAACTGCTCAAATTCAATCATTTTTAGCTCCCTGAAACTGTCAGGGAAAGCCCATCCTGCAAACTCATTGGCAAACTCCTCCCAGGATAGACTATCCAACCTCGGGTTCATATAATTCTTAAACCACTCTCGGGCCTTCTTGCATTTTAGTGTGAACCCAGCCATCTGAATGGCTCTACTGTCATCAGCTCCGATCTCATCTGTAATTATCTTGACCTTCTCAAGGTACACAAACGGGTCATCACCGGTTTCAAACTAGGGAGCACCCAGCTTCATGTAATCGGTCATCTTGACCTTGCTCCCCCCAGATGAGCTAGGCTTAGGCATTTGGGTTACTGGGACAGTAGGTGCTGCTGGTGGTGGAGGAGGTGCAGCATCCCCTGGGGTAGGGTTTGCTGTACCTGGATAGAAAGATGGGGGTGGGTGCATAGGGTACTGTGAGTACTGTGGGTAGAAAGGTGGGTATGGCATCTGAGAGTGATAAGGGTTAAAATTGGGGTAATCTGATGTACCTCCCATCGAATACCCGGGATTATGCGAAAAGGGTGGGTAATAAGGTGACTGAATAAATCCCGAGGCCTGAGTGTGTAACGACCCCAAAATGGACAGTCATCGGCGCTAGGATTCAGATCGGCTTAAGGCCGCCAGAACCCGTAGCAAGCCTACTATACTCTCTGAGTACCTGTGAAAATCTCATACATGGTTATACATGTTCTGTGAAAATAAAAACTTTTCTCTGGACCAAGGCTTAACCTGTGCCTGCACTATCTCTGTACTCTGTATGTAATACCCGGCTCGTTCAGGCATCAGAATTCCTACCGTCCGGTGGAATCTAGGATGTTGGATTCGTGTTGCGGGGTTTTCTCAAGGTTTTTTTTTATCATGTTTTTGTAAGTGTTTTATGGTTTTGAAAAGAAAGGGAATGAGTTTTGAAGAGAAAAGACCAAGGAGGCAAAATGCAGGTTCGGCCGCCGAAGGTAATGTTCGGCCGCCGAAAGTGCTATAGGTTCGGCTTCCGAAACTTCACGTTAGGCCGCCGAACGTTGCATGATTTTGCATGCAGTTTCGGCAGCCGAAGGAAAGGCGGTTGGCCACCTATTTAAGCCTCTTTGACCGGCCATGGAGGGTGTTGGAAGCTCTCTTGGTAGTCAAAGGTGAGGTTATGCTCTCCTTGGGAGGTTTTCATGGTGTTTTCCTCAAATCTTGTAAGGTTTTCATGAGTTTTCACTTGGTGTTGAAGGTTTTGAGTAAAAAGAGGAAGTTGTGGAGCTTGAAGTTCTTGAAGCTTGTTTTGAAGCTAGGATCACACCAGCCTTTGTTCTAGAAGAGGTAAGTGTTGATCCTTGTGTTGTCTAGTGTTTTAAGCAAGTTTTATGGAGGGAAAGGGTAGAGTTGCATGGTGAGGTGTAAAAGGATGTTTTTAAGGGTTTTTATGCATGAGTATGTTTATGTGTTATGGGTGTTGTTTGTTGGGGTTTTTAGGTAGTTTTGGACCCCTTTGTGCATATATTTGAGTATATGCTTGCTATGTGTGTTGGGATGCATGTTGAGTGAGGTTTGGGGGAAGTTGTGCATGAGGTGAGCTAGGTTCTGCCTAACTGGAGAACCCAGCTTCGGCCGCCGAAGAATGGTTCGGCCGCCGAACGTGGTGAGGAGGTGGTTTCGGCTGCCTCAACCTGCCCCCAAAGGATTGGACTTTCGTCTCTGAGGGGAGGTTCGGCCGCCGAAGGTGTAGCCGAAGGTTGAGACTTTCGTCTCTGGAGTGTTTTTTGGCCCCCGAACCTTGCCCCCGAAGGCTTTGGCCGCCGAAAGAGGAGATTCGGCCGCCGAAAGTATGCGAGTTTCGTCTCAGGACAGGGCATTCGGCCGCCGAACCTGCCGCCGAATGAGTTCTGTTTAGTTGCTCTTTTGCATGCTTTGTGTGCTTGTTTCAGAAGCTTTTAGAGGGATTTTGGGAAGTTGTGTGTGTAAGAGTATGTTTGACACCTCATTCGAGTCCATTTGTGTAGGATTGGACCCGACAGTTCAGGGAGGTCGTCAGGATTAGCAGTTGCAGAGTCAGTACAGTTTCTGCCAGAGAAGCAGAGGTGAGTAGAACTAAACTTAATGTTTTATCTTCAAATAACAGAATGTTTGAGCATAGTTCATGCATCATGGATGCCATGATATCTCTTAGGGTGATTGCATTAGAATCACGAATATGGTGCATTGCATTATCATTGTTTATGAGGATTGGACCAAGGCGACATCAATAGCCCGTCGAGGGAGTTTTGAGGTCATGTCTAATCCAAGATGTGGAATGTTTGAGTTGTGATGCATTTTCATACAAAATGCGTATGACTGAACTGTTTTCAGTGTTTCTACTCACTGGGCTTTATAGCTCATCCCTTTCCCGTAATCCCAGTTGTGCAGGTACAGAGTTAGCTGGGGAGATAGAAGCATCAGAGGGTTGGCTCCAGTAGTGCATGAGTAATAGAGTAGTGGACATGATGTAAATTAAAGAGATAATTATTACAGATGTATAGATAGTCAGTTAAGGTGCTGATGGTTTAGTATGTGCTTTGCCTACAATATGTTTTATCCCTTGTGTATGCATGTATCCTGTTTTCAGTTTCTTGATGAGAAATGAGTCAAACCAGGCTTAATAAATGTTGTGTTTCGAAAACCCAGTGAATTATAACTGTGAGGGAAGATAGGGTTTAATTCCCTTGACCCAAGACCAGTCCAGAGGGAAGATCAGGTTTGATTCCTGTGACTCTATGGTAGCCAAGGTTAACTTATGATATGCTGACCCGACAAAGTGGGTTCTATGTTTCGGAGCATAGTGCATGGAGGTTACTTGGTAGAGTATCACTGGTTTAGCCCTGAGGGCTATTTCAGATTGAGATGTCTGATGTTTTAAAGGTTAAGTCTGGTAGTTTTTAAAGAAAAGTTAGGAGTCGAGTTGGATCATGTATGGGATTTTACCAGGTACACAGAGTTCATAGCAGGCTTACTACGGGTCCCGGCGGCCTTAAGCCGATCTGGATCCTAGTGCCGAACACTTTGGGCCGTTACAGAGAGGTACCGGTTTTCGGGGTGTTACAGATGGTATCAGAGCATAGGGTCCTCAACAGTACGGTGTGTGAGCATGTTTGTTCAAGGATTAGAGATATCCCACATCGGAAAGAGGTTGGTTTAGATGTTCTAGGAAGGCAAGCACAATAAGTAAACTCATGTCCACTAGGATAAGAAAGTTAAGTGTTGTTTTGAGGATGATGTGATATGCCATGAATATATGCATGTGCATAAATGTTGTACTGTGTATGCATGTATACAGTTTGTAGGTTCATGTGTTTTCATATGAACTTTATGTGTGCTAATGATTGTTTCTTGTGTGTTGTTCTTCAGGAGAGCTAAGATGAGTGATGCTGGTTACCTTGTGGAATCAGATCCGTCTGAAGAGTCTTTTGAGGAAATTAGAGAAGGAATAGATCTAGGAAGAATGTCAGGAAACAGGAGAGAGACAGGAGGAGATGCGCAAAGAAAGGATGTAGGTATACAGGTGAATTTGCATGAAGAGGTTTTAGAGGATGCTCAAACCAAGGACTCTAGGATAGGAGAGAATGAACCCTCCACTTGGAGTACAGCTACCTCGAAAGGAGTGATGTGGGGGAGAACCATTAAGAAAAAGGTTAGAGGCTTGAGACGGTCAAAGAAAAATAAGAGTCTAGGTTATGATGTTGGTGCAAGTTCTGGTAGAGGCAGAGCAAAATGTTTGAGGTGTGGAAGATTGCATAAGGGAGTTTGTCTTGTTGGTACGACAGGATGTTATAGGTGTGGACAGGAGGGACATGTGATGCGTGAGTGTCCTTTTGCGCCCCAGTTGGTTCAGTCTCAGGGAGCAGATACAGATAGAGCAGCTCAGGCTGATAGGCAAGGAGGAGAGGCTGACACATCTGACACCTCTGTGCCAGGTATGCTCATGATTGAGTGATCTGATATGTGTTTGTGTGAACTATAGTAGGATATCAGTTATGCGATAAAAGTAAGTAAGGTCGAGCAGAAAAGAATACATAAGAATAGGAATAAGTTCAGAAAGAGGTTAGAGCCAGTCTGAGATTGGGTGGTAGTTGAGGCAGAGCAAAGGGTCAGTCTTTTCTTGAAAGATTCCCGAGGGAAGTTCCATTAGTTTTAGTTTGGATCTTCACCCTGACGTAATAGGCGACTAACACATCGAATACGGCGACGTTAGGTACGTTCGTTTGTAAGTATTCGGATGTGTATGCTGTTTGTGTTGGACCCCAGTGTTTCGCTTTCCTTGTTGTTGTGAGCTGTTGGTAGGATGGGTTTGATGACTTCTGGGCTTAGAGTGTGTTTCTTGGGTCAGTGGACCTAAGTGTATGATCCATCTGAAGCAGAGTCAGTCAGTTCTCAGTTCAGAGTTTGTGGTGAGTAGATGCGATCCAGCTGACCTTATGGTTCTAGAGTTGACTGTGTGATGTCATTCTAGGGCGGATTGGCTAGTTACTCACAGTACTACCTGTGTCAGCAGCGACAAGGTAGGAGAGTTCAGGATATAGGATGGATCGGTGGTAGTCCTTTAGAAGGACAGTGTATAGAGGTGCCTAGAAGTTGATGTCAGCCCTACAGGCTCACAGTTATTCAGGAAAGGTTATCAGAGGGTTGTTTTAGCTCTGGTGAGTAAGTTTGTCAGGATAGGGAATCAGCCTCAGTGCCATTGCTAGTGGGTACTAGCATCCTGGCAGCAGGTTTACCATCTGTTAGGAAATTTGAGATAGGGAGAAAATGGTATCTGGACGCAGAACCAATTCTTTCTTTCCTTTTCCTACAGAATGGCACCTGCAGAGAGAGCTAAGAGTTATCAGAATAGTGGAAAGTTTGGGTAGATAAGGTTTTATCTGACTTAGTACTTCACCCTGGAATGTTTCCAGTGTTGTTATGGGAAACGAAGGATGATTCCTTAAGAGTTGACTGTTACAGATTAGTATTACAGAAGAGAAGAGTAAGGATCAGAGTAGCGCAGCGAAAGCTGTGGAGTTCAGAAAAAGATTAGGATACTAATTCTGGAGTATGGACTCAGATCAGGAAAGTAGCGTCTCAGAAATTCTCTTTTTAAAGAGAAGTGTTAGGCTTTACTTGCCTGTTATTTGTTGAGTTTTTTTTACATTCGAGGACGAATGTTTTTAAAGGGGGGAAGATTGTAATACCCGGCTCGTTCAGGCATCGGAATTCCTACCGTCCGGTGGAATCTAGGATGTTGGATTCGTGTTGTGGGGTTTTCTCAAGGTTTTTTTTTATCATGTTTTTGTAAGTGTTTTATGGTTTTGAAAAGAAAGGGAATGAGTTTTGAAGAGAAAAGACCAATGAGGCAAAATGCAGGTTCGGCCGCCGAAGGTAATGTTCGGCCGCCGAAAGTGCTATAGGTTCGGCTTCCGAAACTTCACGTTAAGCCGCCGAACGTTGCATGGTTTTGCATGCAATTTCGGCAGCCGAAGGAAAGGCGGTTGGCCACCTATTTAAGCCCCTTTGACCGGCCATGGAGGGTGTTGGAAGCTCTCTTGGTAGTCAAAGGTGAGGTTATGCTCTCCTTGGGAGGTTTTCATGGTGTTTTCCTCAAATCTTGTAAGGTTTTCATGAGTTTTCACTTGGTGTTGAAGGTTTTGAGTAAAAAGAGGAAGTTGTGGAGCTTGAAGTTCTTGAAGCTTGTTTTGAAGCTAGGATCACACCAGCCTTTGTTCTAGAAGAGGTAAGTGTTGATCCTTGTGTTGTCTAGTGTTTTAAGCAAGTTTTATGGAGGGAAAGGGTAGAGTTGCATGGTGAGGTGTAAAAGGATGTTTTTAAGGGTTTTTATGCATGAGTATGTTTATGTGTTATGGGTGTTGTTTGTTGGGGTTTTTAGGTAGTTTTGGACCCCTTTGTGCATATATTTGAGTATATGCTTGCTATGTGTGTTGGGATGCATGTTGAGTGAGGTTTGGGGGAAGTTGTGCATGAGGTGAGCTAGGTTCTGCCTAACTAGAGAACCCAGCTTCGGCCGCCGAAGAAGGGTTCGGCCGCCGAACGTGGTGAGGAGGTGGTTTCGGCTGCCTCAACCTGCCCCCGAAGGATTGGACTTTCGTCTCTGGAGGGGAGGTTCGGCCGCCGAAGGTGTAGCCGAAGGTTGAGACTTTCGTCTCTGGAGTGTGTTTTGGCCCCCGAACCTTGCCCCCGAAGGCTTTGGCCGCCGAAAGAGGAGATTCGGCCGCCGAAAGTATGCGAGTTTCGTCTCAGGACAGGGCATTCGGCCGCCGAACCTGCCGCCGAATGAGTTCTGTTTAGTTGCTCTTTTGCATGCTTTGTGTGCTTGTTTCAGAAGCTTTTAGAGGGATTTTGGGAAGTTGTGTGTGTAAGAGTATGTTTGACACCTCATTCGAGTCCATTTGTGTAGGATTGGACCCGACAGTTCAGGGAGGTCGTCAGGATTAGCAGTTGCAGAGTCAGTACAGTTTCTGCCAGAGAAGCAGAGGTGAGTAGAACTAAACTTAATGTTTTATCTTCAAATAACAGAATGTTTGAGCATAGTTCATGCATCATGGATGCCATGATATCTCTTAGGGTGATTGCATTAGAATCACGAATATGGTGCATTGCATTATCATTGTTTATGAGGATTGGACCAAGGCGACATCAATAGCCCGTCGAGGGAGTTTTGAGGTCATGTCTAATCCAAGATGTGGAATGTTTGAGTTGTGATGCATTTTCATACAAAATGCATATGACTGAACTGTTTTCAGTGTTTCTACTCACTGGGCTTTATAGCTCATCCCTTTCCCGTAATCCCAGTTGTGCAGGTACAGAGTTAGCTGGGGAGATAGAAGCATCAGAGGGTTGGCTCCAGTAGTGCATGAGTAATAGAGTAGTGGACATGATGTAAATTAAAGAGATAATTATTACAGATGTATAGATAGTCAGTTAAGGTGCTGATGGTTTAGTATGTGCTTTGCCTACAATATGTTTTATCCCTTGTGTATGCATGTATCCTGTTTTCAGTTTCTTGATGAGAAATGAGTCAAACCAGGCTTAATAAATGTTGTGTTTCGAAAACCCAGTGAATTATAACTGTGAGGGAAGATAGGGTTTAATTCCCTTGACCCAAGACCAGTCCAGAGGGAAGATCAGGTTTGATTCCTGTGACTCTATGGTAGCCAAGGTTAACTTATGATATGCTGACCCGACAAAGTGGGTTCTATGTTTCGGAGCATAGTGCATGGAGGTTACTTGGTAGAGTATCACTGGTTTAGCCCTGAGGGCTATTTCAGATTGAGATGTCTGATGTTTTAAAGGTTAAGTCTGGTAGTTTTTAAAGAAAAGTTAGGAGTCGAGTTGGATCATGTATGGGATTTTACCAGGTACACAGAGTTCATAGCAGGCTTACTACGGGTCCCGGCGGCCTTAAGCCGATCTGGATCCTAGTGCCGAACACTTTGGGCTGTTACAGAGAGGTACCGGTTTCCGGGGTGTTACACTGTACCCCTGACTAGAGCTTGCTCTAGATGGGTTATTTCATACCTGTTAAGCCTGGTTTTTCACATACTCTGTAAAACAGTTATATAAGCAGACCATGTCTATAAAGATTTACAACACAATAGGAACTAAGTCAAGCACAATTCTAACTTGATATACAACTATTACATCTCTTTAATATTACATGTCCACTATATTCTATTACACAGCTCTTCTCTTTTCCTGAACTCTGTTGGACTTCCCCTGTACACTGTACACTGAACCTGCAAGATTGGGGTTAAGGGAGTGGGATGAGCTCTATAGCCCAGTGAGTAGAATAATAAAACAAGTCATTAACACATGATCTTATGGAATGCATCATATCACAGACAATTCACATCAAGGGTAAACCTATCACAACATAGTCCCGATAACTCTGCCGTGCCAGGGCATAGAATCGAGCAACTGGTCTTCCTATCATATATGTATATGTGTATATAACACCTCTGTACTTACCATTGCCAGGGCGTAGTCAAAGGCTCCTGGACTTTACTATACCTGCCAGGGCGTAGTCAAAGGCTCCTGGACTTCTCTATACCTGCCAGGGCGTAGTCAAAGGCTCCTGGACTTCTCTCAGAGACTATTGGATCATTCAGCATTCACCCACACCAACAAATAACTATGCAATGCAACATATTCGTGGATTCTAATGCAATCAACCTACTGCATACTCATGATGCATGAATTATGCTAAAAGCATTTCAATTCTCAATTAAAAGAATTAAGTTTAGTTCCACTCACCTGTAGCCAATGCTTGGCTAACTCTGGGCCACCTCTAACTCTGATGCAGGTACTACTGCTAAACACCTCGGTTCCTCGGGTCCAATCCTATAATGGAGGACTCAAATGAGGTACCAATCATACTCTATACAACTGATAAACAACTCTTACACAATCCCCAAAAACCCTCTAAAACCTCCTAGAACAATCATAGAAATCATGCAAAGGAAGGCTGAACAGAGCATCTTCGGCGGCACCTTCGGCGGCCGAATGCTCCCTCCAGAGACGAAAGTCGGGCATGTTCGGCGGCCGAATCCTCCTTCGGCTGCCGAACCTGAGTTCATCCAGAACTCAGCTTCGTGCACAAGGACGCCTTCCAGTCCTTCCAATCCCTGCTAAGCTCTCACCACATGCAACTAACCTCTCAAAACATGCACAAACACTTCTACTAGCTCATAGGGGCTGAAAACAAGTTCAAAAACCCCAAAAACTAACATCATACACATCAAACATGCACAAAGGGTACATAAACCCTAATATGCACAACTCATGCATAAATTCCCTTTTCCCTTCATAAAACTCATCTAAAACATTTTAAAAGCTGAAAATCAACACTTACCTCTTGAAGAACAAAGGCTGGTGTGATTCAAACTCGACGATATGGAGATCCAAGCTCCAAACTTCTCCAAGCTTTCAAACTCTTCCAAAACACATAAAACTTACTTAAAACTTGTTTAACTTTGAAAGATTAGAAGAAAAACCATAAAAACAATCCAAGGAGATCAAGAACTCACCTAGGCCAGAAAGAGAGAAGAACCTTCTCCATTTTCTGGACTCGGTGCCCTTTATAGATGAACAACCGCCTCAGCTTCGGCAGCTGAAACTGCATGCAAAACCATGCAACGTTCGGCGGCTGAACTTGAACTTCGGAGGCCGAAACCCTGCAATGTTCGGCGGCCGAACTTGCCCTTCGGCAGCCGAACCTGCACTTGTGCCCTTTGATCTTTTCTCTTCAAAACTCATGTCCTTTTCCATTCTAAACCTTTAAAATACTTAAAACATTTAAGAAAACCTTTCTCTTACCCTTCTAGATACCTCTGACATCCTCGAATTCCACCGGACGGTAGAAATTCCGATGCCTGATCTAGCCGGGTATTACATTCTTCCTCCCTTTAAGAACATTCGTCCTCGAATGTTCAAACAAATAAACATGCCAGTAACCTTCCTCTGAGAAGAGACACAGATACTACTGACTCTTAACTTCTTGATCTGCGTCCATACTCTACATTGACTGGTTATCACTCCTGCCGGTACACAACCGACTTAATTCTTTTCTTTCAGACTACTGACTTTCCCTTCTCTTTGGCTCTTCTAAGCTTTATTCACACTACTCTGGCTACATTAACCTTTGCTTCTCTTTACTCAACCCGGTCACAGGAACAACAACTTAAAGGAAATTTTATTGTGACACATCATGATTCAAACAGACATGCCCCTTAATTGAACTCATATTACAGAACTTGGCCTCTATGTCGTGTTCTCTTAGAGTCTGCAACATCTTTATTAGACAATGGGCATGCTTCTCTATTTTTTTCTTCTTCTTTTTCTTTTTGCACTACTCTACGCATCCGCTGCGCACTCTGGTCTTTGTCTTTCTTTATCCATCTCTACTCAACTGCTAAACTGACTTTTCTCTAACTCTCGACATATAGTTCCCGAATCTCAGATCTATCATCTCTAGATCATCAATCCTACATGGAAACACCTGTCCTTGGTAGTGATTTTGTTCAACTGCTCACAGTCGTTACAAAATCTCAAGGTTTCATCCTTCGTTTCTCACAACGACACTGGAACATTCCAGGGTGAGGTACTAGGTCGGATACAATCTTTATCTACCAAGCTTCTTTGTACTATTCTGACTATTCTCTCTCTGCAGGTGCCATCCTGTAGGGTAGAAGGAAAGAAATGGTTCCGTGTCCAGACACCACTTCTATTGCAAACTCAAACTCCCTGACAGATGGTAAACCTGACAGCTCGTCTGGGAAAAACATTTAGGACTCACTAGCTACAGGCATTGAGGCTGATTCCCTGATCTGACTACTAAACTCGCTCACAAGAGCTAGAACCCTCTGACAACCTTTCCTGTGTAAACTAGGAGCCTGTTGGGTTGACATCAAACTTCTAGGCACCTATACTCTGTCCCCTCCAAGGACTACCTCTGATCCATCCAGCACTCTGACCTCTCCTACCTTGTCTCTGCAGACATAGGTAGTACAATGAGTAGCTAGCCAATCCGCCCTAGAATGACATCAAATAGTCAACGCTAGAACCATAAGGTCAGTTGGATAGCATCTACTCATCACAAACTCTGAACTGACTGACTAACTCTGCCTCAGATGGATCACACTTGGGTCCACTAACCCAGAGAAAACACTCTAGGCCCAGAAGTCATCAAACCCACTCTATCAATAACTTACTCAAAGCAACAAGGAAAGAGAAACACTAGGGTTCAAAACAAACAGTATACACATCCGAACATCTACAAGTGAACGTACCTGACGTCACCGTGTTCGATGTGATAGCCTCCTGCTGAGTCAGGGTGAAGATCCGAGCCAAAGCTAACGGAACTTCCCTCAGGAATCTACTAATGGAAAGGCCAACCCTTTCCTCTGCCTCAACCGCCACCTAATCCCAGACTAAACTGAAATCTCTTTCTGAACTTATACTTATTCTTCCTCTTTTCTTCCTCTGTTCTACTCTAGTTTAATTACTCTTCTCTTTTTCTTATTTTGATCTATTTCACTTACTTCTCTCTTACTTACTTTTATTCTTTTCTTACTCTTCTATTTCTTACTCTGTTCTCTGAATTATTTCTTATACTTGAGGACTGCATTCGGAGATGAGAGATCACTCCCCTATACCTGGATAAAATCCAAGGCCATAGCATCTCATAGTAACACTCTCGAGCTCTTTCCTGGCTTACTAACCTCTAGCTACTACTCGTTTGGCTTTTACTATCTCTCTCACTCTACTGGTGCTATCCTGCAGAGAAGACTAGGAATGGGTCTGGGTCTAGACACCATTCCTATATCCCATTCTATTCTCTTAGCAGGTGGTAAACCTGGCGACTTGTCTGGGACAACATCTAAACCTTTTCTCTGGCTGCGGGCACTAAAACTGATTCCCCTCTTGATCTAACTAACTGCTATGCTCTCTGACACAAGCGAGAAACCTCTGATACCTCTCCTGAACAGCTTAAGAGCCTATAGGGCTGATATCAAATTCCAGGCATCTCTACACTGTCCCCTCAACAAACTACCTGTGATCCACCCTGATCTCTAAGCCTGACTACTCTGTCTCTGCTATCTAAGGCAGTACTATGAGTAGCTAGCCCATCCACACCTAGAATGA
Organism: Manihot esculenta; assembly: GCF_001659605.2. Classification (NCBI taxonomy): domain Eukaryota; kingdom Viridiplantae; phylum Streptophyta; class Magnoliopsida; order Malpighiales; family Euphorbiaceae; genus Manihot; species Manihot esculenta. The sequence continues at coordinate 20,665,237 of NC_035172.2, forward strand.
CATCATACAATCACTCTAGAACCACTAGGTCAGCTGGAAGGCACCTACTCACAACTAGCACTGAACTCAACTGGCAGACTGACTCTGCCGCTGATGGATCACACTTGAGTCCACTGACCCAAAGAGGACATTCTAATCCCAGAAGCTATCAAACCCCTACTCTCTGTGGCTCTCATGGCCCTAAGGAAGGTGAAACATCAGAGTCTCTAATAGCAGACACATCAAAACATATGGAAGTGAAAAGTACCTATCACTGCCATGTCCGATGTGTGAGCCTCCTGCTGCGTCAAAGCGAAGATCCGTACTGGTACTGATGGACCTTCACCTGGGAAAACCTGTGGAAGAAGGAGTGATCTCGCTCCCTCTGCCTCTGCCTTGCACTATGGCTAGCACTCCTGGCTGAGCCACTTTGTCTGAGGCTATCTGCTGGGACTGTGATATCACTGTCGCGGTGGAACACTCACGTGCTATGTGTCCCTCCTGTCCGCACCTGAATCATGCTGTTGTCCTTACCAGATAGACTCCTTTGTGCGGCCTACCGCACCTAAAACATCTGGAGTCGATCAAACCAGAGCTCGACCCCTCACCTATTCCCAGACCAGACTTTATCTGCTTCCAGTACTCCTTTTTCTGTGACCTTTTGAGGCTTCTAACTTTCTTTTTACTCTTTACGGCAGCCTCGCCCAGAGGGAAAAGATCAATATTCTCTGGATAATCCTCTACACTCATGTTTTCTGTCTACCTTAGCTGCTCCAATTCCCTCTCCTTACGCTCCCTTGAGCTATCTGGAATAGCCCATCCTACAACCTCATTGGTAAACTGCTCCCAGGATAAGCTGTCCACCCTCGGGTCCACATAATGGTTGAACCATTCCCTTGCCTTCTTACATTTCAATGTGAACCCTGCCATCTGAATGGCTCTACTCTCACTGACTCCCAATTCATCAGTTATCATCTTGACCGTTTTGAGATACTCAAAAGGGTCATCACCTGTTTCAACTTAGAAACATCTAACCTTAAATAATCCATCATCTTTACCTGAACTCTCTCTTACTCTTACTCTTCTTGAAGGGTTGAACTCAGAAATGAGAGATCAACTCTCACTATACTTAGGGTTATAAAACCCAAGACCATAGCATCTCCTAGCAACTCTCTCATGCTAGAGAAGGGCACATTAACTGCTAACTATTAGCTCTTCTCTAAACATCTGTCTCTATTACTTTCTATTCTCTATTCTCTCTTACATCAGTTAACATCCTCTAGGGTCCAGTCCTGCTCTGACTGTATCACACGACCTCCTAGGGTCCCTTGATATACCCTCTCTGCTACTGCTACACTACTGCGCTCTTGGCAGAACAAGGAAAAATATCTATACCTTTCCTCTCAAGTGGAACTCCTGTCAATCCGTAGATCAACGAGTACCTCATATCCTGCCTGCTAGAAAAGAACACACCCAGAAGCCACAACATATCATAACATATCATACTATAAACATAGTATCATATGGGCATATCATCATAATATGATCCATGTAGTAATACATGAACCCCATATCACATACATAGCATATCATGGATGAACTGGTCACCAATAGCCCTCTACTACTGCCAGGGGTGCTAAAGCCTCACCTGGACTTCTCTTACTCTATGCCAGGGGTAACTAAGCCAATCCTGGTCTGCTCATCTCATACATGTCATCACATGCATACTAAGGGCTAGAGGATCTTCCAACATCAATTCACAACATAACATAAATGCGCATGCATACAATCATGGCATTTCACATCATCCTCAAAACAGGACTCTATATCCTATCCGAGTGGACATGATTTCCTACTGTGCTTGACTTCCTCTAACCTCTTTTCGATGTGAGATCCCTGATCCTTGAGCATCTTCGCTCAACACACTGTACTCTTAAGATCGAAAACTCTGACATCTTAACCTCTTTCCGATGTGAGATATCTCTAATCCCTGAGCATACTTACTCAGCACATCGTACTCTAGAGGCCCTATGCTCTGATACCAATCTATAAAGACCCCAAAATGGACCGTCATCGGCGCTAGGATTCAGATCGGCTTAAGTCCGCCAGAACCCGTAGCAAGCCTGCTATACTCTCTGAGTACCTGTGAAAATCTCATACATGGTCATACATGTTCTGTGAAAATAAAAACTTTTCTCTGGACCAAAGCTTAACCTGTGCCTGCACTATCTCTGTACTCTGTACCCCTGACTAGAGCTTGCTCTAGATGGGTTATTTCATACCTGTTAAGCCTGGTTTTTCACATACTCTGTAAAACAGTTATATAAGCAGACCATGTCTATAAAGATTTACAACACAATAGGAACTAAGTCAAGCACAATTCTAACTTGATATACAACTATTACATCTCTTTAATATTACATGTCCACTATATTCTATTACACAGCTCTTCTCTTTTCCTAAACTCTGCTGGACTTCCCCTGTACACTGTACACTGAACCTGCAAGACTGGGGTTAAGGGAGTGGGATGAGCTCTATAGCCCAGTGAGTAGAATAATAAAACAAGTCATTAACACATGGTCTTATGGAATGCATCATATCAAAGACAATTTACATCAAGGGTAAACCTGTCACCACATAGTCCCGGTAACTCTGCCGTGCCAGGGCGTAGAATCGAGCACCTGGTCTTCCTGTCATATATGTATATGTGTATATAACACCTCTGTACTTACCATTTCCAGGGCGTAGTCAAAGGCTCCGGGACTTTACTATACCTGCCAGGGCGTAGTCAAAGGCTCCTGGACTTCTCTCAGAGACTATTAGATCATTCAGCATTCACCCACACCAACAAATAACTATGCAATGCAACATATTCGTGGATTCTAATGCAATCAACCTACTGCATACTCATGATGCATGAATTATGCTAAAAGCATTTCAGTTCTCAATTAAAAGAATTAAGTTTAGTTCCACTCACCTGTAGCCAATGCTTGGCTAACTCTGGGCCACCTCTAACTCTGATGCAGGTACTACTGCTAAACACCTCGGTTCCTCGGGTCCAATCCTATAATGGAGGACTCAAATGGGGTACCAATCATACTCTATACAACTGATAAACAACTCTTACACAATCCCCAAAAACCCTCTAAAACCTCCTAGAACAATCATAGAAATCATGCAAAGGAAGGCTGAACAGAGCATCTTCGGCGACACCTTCGGCGGCCGAATGCTCCCTCCAGAGACGAAAGTGGGGCATGTTCGGCAGCCGAATCCTCCTTCGGCTGCCGAACCTGAGTTCATCCAGAACTCAGCTTCGTGCACAAGGACGCCTTCTAGTCCTTCCAATCCCTGCTAAGCTCTCACCACATGCAACTAACCTCTCAAAACATGCACAAACACTTCTACTAGCTCATAGGGGCTGAAAACAAGTTCAAAAACCCCAAAAACTAACATCATACACATCAAACATGCACAAAGGGTACATAAACCCTAATATGCACAACTCATGCATAAATTCCCTTTTCCCTTCATAAAACTCATCTAAAACATTTTAAAAGCTGAAAATCAACACTTACCTCTTGAAGAACAAAGGCTGGTGTGATTCAAACTCGACGATATGGAGATCCAAGCTCCAAACTTCTCCAAGCTTTCAAACTCTTCCAAAACACATAAAACTTACTTAAAACTTGTTTAACTTTGAAAGATTAGAAGAAAAACCATAAAAACAATCCAAGGAGATCAAGAACTCACCTAGGCCAGAAAGAGAGAAGAACCTTCTCCATTTTCTGGAATCGGTGCCCTTTATAGATGAACAACCGCCTCAGCTTCGGCAGCCGAAACTGCATGCAAAACCATGCAACGTTCGGCGGCCGAACTTGAACTTCGGAGGCCGAAACCCTGCAATGTTCGGCGGTCGAACTTTCCCTTCGGCGGCCGAACCTGCACTTGTGCCCTTTGGTCTTTTCTCTTCAAAACTCAAGTCCTTTTCCATTCTAAACCTTTAAAATACTTAAAACATTTAAGAAAACCTTTCTCTTACCCTTCTAGATACCTCTGACATCCTCGAATTCCACCGGACGGTAGAAATTCCGATGCCTGATCTAGCCGGGTATTACAAAGTGCCTCTTTGGGACTCTCCCATTCCCTCTTCCGACATGCTTACTCCGAGACTACCATCCCTCCTTTGATCCACATCCATCTGATCCCCCACATCCTTTGACATATCCCCTTGCACTGTCCCCCTCACTGATCTGCTTCTACCCAGATCCAAAGACCTTCTAGGGTCTCTTACTGCTCTTTTCCTGCTAGACCTGCTAGACATTGCCCTAGGCAATGCAGGAGGATGGGCATCAGTGCCCTCGTCCTGGGGTGGTACTCCAGTCAATCGTGCAGATCGGCGAGTTCCTCTCATCCTGTTTTCTGAAAAATAGCATACATCACATAAACATTAGCATCAAATGGTTCATGTGCAAACACATGAACCCGCATCACATACATCACATAACAAAGCATAACATTAATGCACATGCATAAAATCATGGCATTTCACATCATCATTCAAGACAGGACTCTACATCCTATCCTAGTGGACATGATTTTCCTATTGTGCTTGACCTTCTATAACCTCTATGAGCCCGACACTCTAGGTTCGACCATATGAACCTAGGGCTCTGATACCAATCTGTAACGACCCGAAAATCGGACCGCTACCGGCGCTAGGATCCAGATCGGCTTAAGGCCGCCGGGACCCGTAGCAAGCCAAACATACATCCTGTATATGTAACGACCCGAAAATCGGACCGCTACCGGCGCTAGGATCCAGATCGGCTTAAGGCCGCCGGGACCCGTAGCAAGCCAAACATATAACCTGCAAACCTGTATAATCCCATACATGATCAACAACATGCATAAAAATTTAAACTTTTCTTTCAACATCCAACTCAACCTGAACATACATGTACATAGTCATGATCATAATCATGATCCCTCTGTGGGATCTCATCAATGCCCCAACGGGCGATACAACATGAGATGAGTTGGCTTTCATGAACATTATAAAACATTTCTATAGATCATGTATCCAAAGGGATTACAATACTCATAGGGTCAAGCACATCTATAACCTCAATATATCTCATTACATAACATACTGAAATCTCTTACATTACATCATAATACAATTGTCATGTCCACAATCTAACTATTACATAGACATACTTCAAAACTCTGGCTAACCTCCTGGTCTACCCTGTACCTGCACATCTGGGGTTAGGGGAGAGGGGTGAGCTACAAAGCCCAGTGAGCAGAATAGAGAAATCATATATTTAAAAATCTCATGCCATTATGTAATGCAACACATCACAACAAATCACATCTCGGATGGTATTGTCACCAATAGTCCTCTACATAGTCCAACTGTGCCGGGACGTAGAATGGGTACAATCGGTCTTTCTCTTAACATAACATATCATACAGTCCAACTGTGCCAGGGACGTAGAATGGGTACAACCTGGACTTCCATACCATATCATGCCATAACATCATCATATCATATGAGGACTAAAGGATCATCCAATAACCAATCCACATCAACATCATAAATGCAATGCAACATATTCGTGAATACTAATGCAAACAACCTACTATATCTCATGGCATTCATGATGCATGGATCATGCTCAAAATTCATATTTTCATTTATTTTAAAACTTAAGGTTTATTCCACTCACCTCTGGCTAGCTCTGACAAACTCTGTAGCAGCTGGCTCACTGCTGGGGTCCTCGGTTCCTCGGGTCCGAACCTACACAGGTGGACTCCAATGAGGGACCAAACATACATAACATAACTCTAATATACTCCCCAAAAATCCCCTAAAACATCATGGAATAATCCTAGAAAAACATGCAAGAAATGGCTGGACAGGGCACTTTCGGCGGCAGGTTCGGCGGCCGAAAGTCCCTCCAGAGCCGAAAGTCAGGCAGGTTCGGCGGCACCTTCGGCGGCCGAAAGTCCCAGACAGAGACGAAAGTCTCTTTTCGGGGGCAACTTCGGCAGCCGAAAGGCCTGCCTCCCCAGCCATGTTCGGAGGCCGAAAGTGCCTTCGGCTGCCGAACCTGGTTTCTGTCAAAGGGCAGAAACTTGGCTCCTAAATGCACATTTGCTTCCCAACTCTCAAATCATGCATAAACTTGTTCTAAAACATGCATACACATCATACATTACACCTAGGGGTCTCAAACTAGCATATACCCCAACTACAACACTTCAACACACAAAAATCAACATACATTGTTCATCAAAACATCAAAACCCATAAACTCACCAACAAGCCTAAACATGCATCTCTACCCATAAAACAACCAAATGCTTGTTTAAAACACATAACAAGGGTGGATCCGAGCTTACCTCTTGAAGAAACGAGAGGAAGACGACCTAAACTCGGAGATCCAAGCAAATGAGCTCCTAAGTTCCCAAAGCTCCAAAACTTGTCTTAAAAGCTTAAAACTTGCAATGAGAGGTGAAAACTCAAGAAAAATGGAGGATATTTGGAGAAAGAACACAAGATCTGGGGAGAGGGAGGTCGGAAGCTAGCTATGGCCGAAAATGGGAGAAAGCTCGCCCATTTCGGCTTAGCGACCCTTTTATAGGTGGCTGGCCAGGCCACGTTCGGGGGCCGAAAGTGCCTCCGCATGCATGCCATGTTCGGCGGCCGAACTTGACTTTCGGCGGCCGAACCTGGACTTCCCTCACTCATGCTTTCGGGGGCCTAACGTGCCTCCAAAACGCATGCATGTTCGGCCGCCGAACTTGACTTTCGGCAGCCGAACCTGGGTTTTCCTCCAAAGACTTTTCATGCAAAAACTCATTTAATTTTCATACTTAAAACCATGAAATACCTTAAAACATTTTATGAAAACATGTTTCTACCCTACTAGAGGCTTCCGACATCCGAGATTCCACCGGACGGTAGGAATTCCGATACCGGAGTCTAGCCGGGTATTACAGTATACCTGTTTAATCCCATACATGATCAACACATACATAAAATTTTGAACTTTTCCTTACATTCATTCATTCTTTCATTCATTCACCAAACTCAACCTGTACATGCACTATACATAAACATAATTATAGACATTAACCCCTCTTTGGAGTCTCATCATTGCCCCAATAGGGTGACATAACATGTATTGAGTTTGGTTACATAAGCATCATTAAAAAATCATGTACTCAAAGGGATTTACAACATACTAGGGTCAAGCACAACTATAAACCTCAATAAACCTCATTGCATTACATTTCTATACTATACTTTTACATGACTGTACTCAATATAACATATCAACATTTTTTCATGTCCACACTAGCTATTACATGACCATGACTTCATTACTCTTGCTGACCTCCTGGTCTACCCTGTACCTGCAAACCTGGGGGTTAAGGGAGAGGGGTGAGCTACTAGAGCCCAGTGAGCAGAATAATGGAACATTATAATTAAAACACATGGTAATATGGAATGCATCACATCACAGCTAATCACATCAAGGGTGAATTTGTCACCAATAGTCCTCCACACATTCCAATAGTGGCAGGGCATAGAATGGGCCTCGACCTGGTCTTCCTCTTATCATAACATACATAACATAACATTCCAATAATGCCAGGGGCGTAGAATGGGCCTCGACCTGGTTTTTCTCTTACTATGGTGCCAGGGGCGTAGAATGGGCCTCGACCTGGACTTCCATACCATACCATATCACATCATGTCATACCATACGAGGACTAGAGGATCATTTAACATTCATCCACATCATCAACATAATATGCAATGCAACATATTCGTGAATTCTAATGCAAACATCCTATTATATCTCATGGCATTCATGATGCGTGAATCATGCTAAAACTGATTTATTTATTTTAAAGCATAAGGAGTTATTCCACTCACCTCTGGCTGAAACTCTACTGACTCTGAAGCGACTGACTCACTGCTGGGGTCCCCGGTTCCTCGGGTCCGAACCTACACAGGTGGACTCAAATGAGGGACCAAACATTCATGAACATGACTCTAAAATACTCCCCAAAAACCCCCTAAAACACCTTAAAACAATCATAGGAAACATGCAAAGGAGGGCTGCACAAGGCACTTTCGACGGCAGGTTCGGCGGTCGAAAGTCCCTCCAGAGCCGAAAGTCAGGCAGGTTCGGCGGCACCTACGGCGGCCGAAACTGCCCTCCAGAGATGAAAGTCCATCTTCGGGGGCAGGCTTCGGCAGCCGAAAGGTGTAATACCCGGCTAGATTCCGGCATCGGAATCCCTACCTTCCGGCGGAATCTCCGTTGGAATATGGAATTCTGAAGATGCCAGAGGCTTCTAGAGGGGTAAAATGTGTTTTCTAAAAGGTTTTTACTGATTTCATGGTTTTAAATGAAAAAGAATTTAGTTTTGAAAAGAAAAGACCAAGGAGGCATTCACCAAGTTCGGCCGCCGAAAGTGAAGTTCGGCCGCCGAACATGGAAAGGCTTCGGAAGCGCCTTTGGCCTCCGAAAGTCTTGTTTGAACGAGCCAAGGTTCGACCGCCGAAAGTCAAGTTCGGCCGCCGAACATGCATGAGTTTAGGGGGCACGTTAGGCCGCCGAAGGAGGTTTGGCTGGCCACCTATAAAGGGCCCTCAGACCGAAAATGGGAGAGTTTTCTCCCCATTCTCGAGCTCAGGTGAGTTTTGTCCTCCCTTGGCCGTTTTCACGTTTTTCTTCATCTCCTTCATGTTTTCATGAGTTCCATGGTTATTTTGAAGAGTTTTCAAGCTTAGATCAAGTTTTGGGAGCTTGGAGCTTTTGGAGCTTGGATTCTCCACACCTCCGAGTTAGAGATCACACCACCCTCGATCTTCAAGAGGTAAGTGTAGATCTTTGCTTTCCTAGTGTCTTTTGAAGTTTTAAGTAAGTTTTATAGAGTTTGATGGTTTAGTTTGGGTAGAAATGCATGTTTAAGAATTTATGTGGGTTTTATGCCCAATGTATGCTATGTGATGTTTGTGTTGAGGAGTTTATGTTAGTTTATGCCCCTTTATGCATGTGGGAGTGAGTATGCATGTGGGAGTGAGTATGCATGATGGGGAGAGAGTATGTGAGGATTTGGGTTGTTTTGATGGTTTTGGCCTATGTGGGTCATAAGCTATCTATGTATGCTTTAATGTTGTTTTTGGGGTTTAATCTCCTTTGTGCATGGTTTAGTGTTTATGCATGTTTCGGTAAGGTTGGGTGCTTGTTTCGGGGTGTTTGGAAGGTTTGGGAGGCTTGAATGCATATGAAGCTGAGTTCTGCCCTTCTGGGAAGAACTCAGGTTCGGCCGCCGAAGGTGGTTTCGGCCGCCGAACCTGCCTTTGGATGCATGGTTGGGCCGCCTAACCTTGCCCCCGAAAGTTAAGTTTGGCTTGAAAGCAGACTTTCGGCCGCCGAAGGTAATGTTCGGCCGCCGAAAGTGCCTGACTTTCGTCTCTGGAGTGGGACTTTCGGCCGCCGAAGGTGCCGCCGAAAGTGCCCGAGTTTCGTCTCTGGAGGGAGGGTTCGGCCGCCGAAGGTACCGCCGAAAGTGCCCTGTCCAGCCTTTTCATGGGTGTTTTCTATGCATGTTTTAGTGATGTTTAGAGGGGTTTTAGGGGGTATGTTTATGAGTTGTTTAGAGTATGTTTGGCACCTCATTCGAGTCCACCTGTGTAGGATCGGACTCGAGGGATCGAGGAGGCCATCAGTGTTAGCAGTTGCAGAGTCAGTCAGCGTCTGCCAGGAGGTGAGTAGAACTAATCTAAATCTTTTATTTTATAAAATCTAATGCCTAAAGCATGTTCATGCATCATGATTATATGTAATAGGCTGATTGCACTAGTTTCACGAATATGGCGCATTGCATTATTTGATGTTGATTCAGGAGGTTTGGACCAAGGCGACTTAAATAGCCCATTTCTGTCATTGAGTCTTGGGTGAGTCCTTTGAGAGCCGGACAAGTACATATAGGAAAGTCCCTGTGAGCTCTCTGTGGATTAGGCACCCTGTCATGTATGTGAAAGTCCTGTGTGAGCTCCTTTGGGGGAGCCGGGCACCGACAGAGGGATTTTTGAGGTCATGTCCGATCCTTGAGAGTAAAGGATGCTAGCAAAGAAAGAAACTCTCAAAAACAGTCCGTGGGGAATATTTATTTGCATGAACCCCGAGACGGACAAGATACAGTTATGTGATTTCTTTGTGTTATGACGCATTTCATGAGAGCATGTAATTAATGAACTGTTTTCTATGTTTCTACTCACTGGGCTTTTTAGCTCACCCCTCTCCCCTAACCCCAGTGTTGCAGGTTTGAGGCTGATCGGGAAGTCTCAAGAGCAGAGGTTTTGCTTTTGTAATAGTATTAGCTTAGTACTTTTAGAAATGGACATGTAATATAAGATGATGTAATGTAATAGAAGATAATGTACGTAACTGATAGTAGAGTAAATGTTTTTGGATTAGAGTGTGCTTGGCCCTATAGATTGGTTATCCCTGTTGATGCATGGTTATGTAATGTTTTTATGTTGAGATGAGAACCAGGCTTGATGTCTGTAATGTTGACCCAGTTAGAGCATTTGATGAGGGCTCTAGCATGGGAAGGTTTATGTTCATAAGTTACGTTGTAGCATATGGATCAAGCTTGGTGTATGTTCAGATTTCAGGTTTTATGTCTAAGTTTTTATATTAAAGTTTTTGATCATGCATGGGATTTTACCCGGTAATAGTATGTATGTTGGCTTGCTACGGGTCCCGGCGGCCTTAAGCCGATCTGGATCCTAGCGCCGGTGGCGGTTCGGGCCGTTACAGTAGGGTACCGGTTTCCGGGCTGTTACAGAGTGGTATCAGAGCATAGGGCCTCATAAGTACGGTGTGTTGAGCATTTTGCTCAAAGATTAGAGATATCCCACATCGGAAAGAGGTTGGTTTAGATGTCATAGAAGGGCAAGCACAATAGGTAAGATCATGTCCACTAGGATAGGATGTTGAGTCCTGTCTTGCTATGATGATGTGTAATGCCATGTTTGATGCATGTGCAATTATGTTGATATGTTATGGATGTTGACTGATCTCTGATTCCTCGATATGCTATGCTATGATATGAGATGAGTTGAGAGACCAGGTATGGTTTTTAGGCACAGTTGGTCATGGCATGTTACGCTAGGTTGAGGATCGTTGGTGTCAGGTTCATCCATGATGTATATGTTACATAGGAGAGTTCATGTGTTTGCTACATGGACCCTATGATGTGATGCTATGAGTTGTGAGTTCATGTGTTTCTGCATGGACTGTATGATGTGATGTGATGTTGATGTTTGTATGTTTGTATGTTGCTCTTCAGAGAAAAGAGCGAGGATGCAAGGTGCTAGTTGGTCTGTGGAGTCAGATCCATCTGAGTGGGATGGAATGGTGCAGAGGAGGGACATAGGTGTGCAAGTGAATATGGATGAGGACTGCATGGGAGAGTCTAAGGATTCTGAGAGTTCAAGTTCAGGGGAAGTTGATCTCTCCATGCTGAGTACAGCCGCCAAGAAAGGTAGAAGGGGGAGAAGAACCCCGAAGCAATGGGGCAGAACTAGGAAGGGTAGGTTGTGGAAGAGGTTTAGGCTAGATGCTGAAGATGGTTCGAGTTCTGGTCGAGGCACTACAAGATGTATGAGGTGCGGAAGGCCGCACAAGGGAGTCTGTCGTTATGGGACAACAGCTTGTTATAGGTGCGGACAGGAGGGGCACATAGCACGTGAGTGTCCTACTGCACCCAGGATGATACGGTCCCAGCGGTTAGCTCCAAGTAATATGGCTCAGACCAGTGAGCAAGGAAGGGGAGCAGACACATCGAACACGGTGATGTCAGGTACGCTCACTTTTGAATGTTCTGATGTGTGTGTTTGTGAGCCTTAGTGTTTCTTTTTCTGTAGTTGCTCTAGGAGCCTTTGAGAGGTTGAGTTGATAGCTTCTGGGCTTAAAGTGTTCTCTTTGGGTTAATAGACCCGGGTAGGATTCATCTGAGCAGAGGATCAGTCCAGTGTCATTGAGAGTAGATGCCTTCCACCCGATTTTGAGGTCCTAGACTTGAGTGTCTGGATGTCATTCGGGGAATGGATTGGTTTTCTACTTGTGGTGCTAATGCTATCTGCGTCTGCAGCGCAAGGTAGTCAGGATCACAGTTCAAGATGGATCCGAGGTAGGTTCCAGAGGGGATCGAGTAGGATGCCTAGAAGTTTGATGTCAGCTGTCAGGCTCGTAGGGTGTGTAAGAATGGTTGTTAGAGAATTCTTGTTCAGGTTTGGGAGGTTAGTAGGCAGGTCTAGGAACCAGTCTTAGTACTGTAGGTCGTGAGAGTGTTTAGAGGTAGTCGCAGGCTAGTGTCAGGTTTACCATCGGTTAGGGAAATGGAGTTGAGTATAGGAGTGGTGTCTGGACGCAGAACCATTTCTGTCTTTCCCTATAGGATGGCATCTATAGTTGAGAGTTGTCAGAATAGAGGTGAGGCTTGGTAGATAAGGGTTTTATCCGACCTAGTACCTCACCCTGGATTGTTCCAGTGTGGTGTGGGAAACGCAGGATGGATTCTTGAGACTTTGTTGTGACTGTAAGCAGTTGTACAAAGTTACTACCAGGAGTAGGTAACCTTTACCTTGGATTGAAGATCTATTGGATCAGCTGGCAAAAGTTGGTTGCTTCCCAAGATAGATCGGAGATTCAGGCTTTTAGATTGCTAAAGTCTAGAGCAGAGGGTAGGTCAGTACAGAAGAAGAGAAGAGTAAGAATAGAGAGGGAAAGAGTACAGCAGAGAGGAGTAATAGTAGAAAGAAGGCAGAAGAGAAGAGTAAGAGCAGAGAAGGAGAAAGAAAGAGAAGGATCAGAGTAGCGCAGCAGGAGCTTGGGAGTCTTACTCTAGTGTATCTGTGTCTCTCTTTCAGGAGAGAGATTTTTAGGCTTCGCTTGCTTGCTTTCATGTTTGTTGTTGTTTTAACATTCGGGGACGAATGTTTTTGTAAGGGGGGTAGAATGTAATACCCGGCTAGATTCCGGCATCGGAATCCCTACCTTCCGGCGGAATCTCCGTTGGAATATGGAATTCTGAAGATGCCAGAGGCTTCTAGAGGGGTAAAATGTGTTTTCTAAAAGGTTTTTACTGATTTCATGGTTTTAAATGAAAAAGAATTTAGTTTTGAAAAGAAAAGACCAAGGAGGCATTCACCAGGTTCGGCCGCCGAAAGTGAAGTTCGGCCGCCGAACATGGAAAGGCTTCGGAAGCGCCTTTGGCCTCCGAAAGTCTTGTTTGAACGAGCCAAGGTTCGGCCGCCGAAAGTCAAGTTCGGCCGCCGAACATGCATGAGTTTAGGGGGCACGTTAGGCCGCCGAAGGAGGTTTGGCTGGCCACCTATAAAGGGCCCTCAGACCGAAAATGGGAGAGTTTTCTCCCCATTCTCGAGCTCAGGTGAGTTTTGTCCTCCCTTGGCCGTTTTCACGTTTTTCTTCATCTCCTTCATGTTTTCATGAGTTCCATGGTTATTTTGAAGAGTTTTCAAGCTTAGATCAAGTTTTGGGAGCTTGGAGCTTTTGGAGCTTGGATTCTCCACACCTCCGAGTTAGAGATCACACCACCCTCGATCTTCAAGAGGTAAGTGTAGATCTTTGCTTTCCTAGTGTCTTTTGAAGTTTTAAGTAAGTTTTATAGAGTTTGATGGTTTAGTTTGGGTAGAAATGCATGTTTAAGAATTTATGTGGGTTTTATGCCCAATGTATGCTATGTGATGTTTGTGTTGAGGAGTTTATGTTAGTTTATGCCCCTTTATGCATGTGGGAGTGAGTATGCATGTGGGAGTGAGTATGCATGATGGGGAGAGAGTATGTGAGGATTTGGGTTGTTTTGATGGTTTTGGCCTATGTGGGTCATAAGCTATCTATGTATGCTTTAATGTTGTTTTTGGGGTTTAATCTCCTTTGTGCATGGTTTAGTGTTTATGCATGTTTCGGTAAGGTTGGGTGCTTGTTTCGGGGTGTTTGGAAGGTTTGGGAGGCTTGAATGCATATGAAGCTGAGTTCTGCCCTTCTGGGAAGAACTCAGGTTCGGCCGCCGAAGGTGGTTTCGGCCGCCGAACCTGCCTTTGGATGCATGGTTGGGCCGCCTAACCTTGCCCCCGAAAGTTAAGTTTGGCTTGAAAGCAGACTTTCGGCCGCCGAAGGTAATGTTCGGCCGCCGAAAGTGTCTGACTTTCGTCTCTGGAGTGGGACTTTCGGCCGCCGAAGGTGCCGCCGAAAGTGCCCGAGTTTCGTCTCTGGAGGGAGGGTTCGGCCGCCGAAGGTACCGCCGAAAGTGCCCTGTCCAGCCTTTTCATGGGTGTTTTCTATGCATGTTTTAGTGATGTTTAGAGGGGTTTTAGGGGGTATGTTTATGAGTTGTTTAGAGTATGTTTGGCACCTCATTCGAGTCCACCTGTGTAGGATCGGACCCGAGGGATCGAGGAGGCCATCAGTGTTAGCAGTTGCAGGGTCAGTCAGCGTCTGCCAGGAGGTGAGTAGAACTAATCTAAATCTTTTATTTTATAAAATCTAATGCCTAAAGCATGTTCATGCATCATGATTATATGTAATAGGCTGATTGCACTAGTTTCACGAATATGGCGCATTGCATTATTTGATGTTGATTCAGGAGGTTTGGACCAAGGCGACTTCAATAGCCCATTTCTGTCATTGAGTCTTGGGTGAGTCCTTTGAGAGCCGGACAAGTACATATAGGAAAGTCCCTGTGAGCTCTCTGTGGATTAGGCACCCTGTCATGTATGTGAAAGTCCTGTGTGAGCTCCTTTGGGGGAGCCGGGCACCGACAGAGGGATTTTTGAGGTCATGTCCGATCCTTGAGAGTAAAGGATGCTAGCAAAGAAAGAAACTCTCAAAAACAGTCCGTGGGGAATATTTATTTGCATGAACCCCGAGACGGACAAGATACAGTTATGTGATTTCTTTGTGTTATGACGCATTTCATGAGAGCATGTAATTAATGAACTGTTTTCTATGTTTCTACTCACTGGGCTTTTTAGCTCACCCCTCTCCCCTAACCCCAGTGTTGCAGGTTTGAGGCTGATCGGGAAGTCTCAAGAGCAGAGGTTTTGCTTTTGTAATAGTATTAGCTTAGTACTTTTAGAAATGGACATGTAATATAAGATGATGTAATGTAATAGAAGATAATGTACGTAACTGATAGTAGAGTAAATGTTTTTGGATTAGAGTGTGCTTGGCCCTATAGATTGGTTATCCCTGTTGATGCATGGTTATGTAATGTTTTTATGTTGAGATGAGAACCAGGCTTGATGTCTGTAATGTTGACCCAGTTAGAGCATTTGATGAGGGCTCTAGCATGGGAAGGTTTATGTTCATAAGTTACGTTGTAGCATACGGATCAAGCTTGGTGTATGTTCAGATTTCAGGTTTTATGTCTAAGTTTTTATATTAAAGTTTTTTATCATGCATGGGATTTTACCCGGTAATAGTATGTATGTTGGCTTGCTACGGGTCCCGGCGGCCTTAAGCCGATCTGGATCCTAGCGCCGGTGGCGGTTCGGGCCGTTACAGTAGGGTACCGGTTTCCGGGCTGTTACAAAAGGCTTGCCTCACAGACAGGTTCGGCGGCCGAAAGTCTCTTCGGCTGCTGAACCTGGTTTCTCCCAAAGGGCAGAAACTCGGCTCAACAAGCTCCCAAAGCCTCCCAAACTTCTAATCATGCATCCAACTCAACCAAAACATGCATACAGACATACATCAACACCTAGGGGTCTCAAACTATCCTAAACCCCAACTACAACACATCAAACATGCATATCCAACACACATTGACCATATAATCACATAAAACCTAACAAAGCTCAACTAACTTAAACATGCCTTTCTACCCCATGAATCAACTTAAAACTTGTTTAAAACATACCATAAGCTCAAGATCGGCTCTTACCTCTTGAAGATCGAGAGAGAGACGACCTAAACTTGGAGAACCAAGGAAAAGAGCTCCTGAGTCTTCCAAGCCTCAAACTTGCTCTTTGCTCAAAAATCTTCAAAACAAAGTAAAAACTCATGAAAATCATGAAAGATTTGTAGCAAGAGACTCAAAATCGGCGAGGGACGGCGGAGAACTCACCTTGGCCGAAAATGGGGAGAAAAGCTCGCCCATTCGGACAAGGAGACCCTTTTATAGGTGGCTGGCCAGGCCACTTTCGGGGGCCTAACGTGCCTCCGCATGCATGCCATGTTCGGCGGCCGAACATGAGGTTCGGCGGCTGAACCTGGACTTCCCTCACTTATGCCTTCGGGGGCCTAAAGCACTCCCGAAGTACATGCATGTTCGGCGGCCGAACCTGAGTCTTCCTCTCAAGACTATTTTCATTCAAAACTTAATTTCTTTCTTGTTTAAATACATGAAATCCATTAAAGCATTTTATAAAAACATGATTTTACCCTTCTAGAGGTTTCCGATATCCGAGATTCCACTGAACGGTAGGAATTCTGATGCCGGAGTCTAGTCGGGTATTACAAGAAGTATGTCAGACAGATAACAAATGCCTCCTCACACGGCATTAATTTTATTATATAGTGAGATAATAAAACATAAGATAATTATAAGTTTTATTTTATCTGTGGATAAAATTGTGAGCTGAAAAAAACTTATAATACGAGATATCATCCCAAAGAGATTGAGAATAATAGTGGAAGATCATTGTAAAAGTGAATAAATCACGTTATTTTAATAGTCAGGTGGAGTTCTGTTTTAAAATGAGTAGCTTGAGAACTCAAATTTGAACATTAAGTATTCTCAAATTATCATTTGTACAATATCTTAAATAGAGACATATGCTCCATTATAAATGGAATGAGACATCGTAGCATGTGATTCATACCACATGTACTTGTGACCAATGATGGAAGTACAAACGTTGATCTCTGCTTGTTAATGTGTGAGATCCTAAAAATTGTAAGTAATCTTACTAATACCCTTAGGACTCTGATCTGTTACTTGAGACTTAATTTAATATTTGCTCTCTTAGGGTATTATAAGATGATTATGAAGATGCGATCTGACGAGATATTTCTAAAAAAATAAATTGAATTAAGGTTGAGAGTATCGAGATGTAAGGAAGATCATATGAAAGTATCACATTAGTTTTATATTCATTGACCAGTCAATTATATTTAGATATTATAAAACATAATTATAGACATAAAAGAAAATAATTGAGATTATATAGATATTCAATATGATAAATGATCTAGGGTATTGCATAATGCAATTACTCTAAATTTTGTCATTCAAGAGTTATATTACTCTAATAGACATATAATATTTGAGTTCTCGAAATATGCACATGTGACAGTTTATTTGTTAAGTATGAAAATTGCAGTGTATATATTATCATGTCCTATCATGTGTGAGTGTGAAATGAAAGAAATTATACACCCAAGATAGAGCCGAAAATAAAAATCTCAAAATAAGGTTTCCATCTTATTTATAATAGCCAAGTTTTATTTTATATAAATTAAATTTAAAAAGAAAAAAAGAAAAAATATTTGAATTTCAAATTTTTTTTCGTTGACTATTATACGACAAAAGGCCATGCAATTGCTCTGAGAGAGTGGTGGACAGTCATTCTCTTGATCGAGAGTTAAACAAAAGAAAATCTCTCTCTCGGTTCACTCTTCTTGAGATAGGTTTCCTGCTCTCAAGAAAAGTGTCTCTACTCTTAAGAATTTATTTTTTTCTTTGAAAAAATATTTTTTTCTCTCTCTTTTTAAAAAACTATTTATCATTAAAATAGTTTAATGGAAAAATAAAAAGTTTGTTCTCTTTTTTTCTGAATGGATTATTTTCTTGTAGATATCGAACTACCTTCTAAATGCATTGCACAATTTTTTATATTCGTATGAAATAAAAAAATATTGATCATAAAATCTAAGGATATCTAGCTACTTGAATTCTTGTAAAATACATTACAATTTTAAATAATTCTTATATTGTAAGTTATATATATATAATTCGTAAGATATATATAATTATGCATAAAAATGTAATACAATCTTAACTGCAGTTTGTTATTTAATTATTTAAATTTTAAATTTTTCAATAATTATTAATAAGGTACTATTTTAAAAAATTTTCAATACTTTCATCTTATTACCTCATCTTAGAAGAAAATAGTTTTCACCTTTTTTAGCTTTATTTCCTATCATTTTGCTCTCTTCCAAATATGTCTGATAAAGAAAATCTCAATTTTGGCGTGATGGCCAAATACAAATATATGTGCGGGTCTTATCAGATATATTATATCTTAAATTTATTATAAATCAAGTAATGAATAAAAAAATATAAAATTATATATATATATTGACAAAAAATATTTACTCTTCACTTGATATCAAGAATTTAATTTAATTAATTTTTTAATAATTATTTTATTTAAAATAAAATAATTTAATTTTTTAAATTAAAATTTTTATTTAAAAAATTAAAATTATATATAATTATATAAGAATTTATTTAGATTTTTATCTTATAAAATAAATTATTTCAAAATGAAGGGTCTTTGTTGGTGGGCGATTATCTTCAAAGTGATTGACAGAAAATCATTGAAAGTAAAGGATGATTTTGAAACGTTAGTTGAACTTTAAAAAAAAAAAAATTGTAAAATTGGGAAAAACAAATTATTTTGAGAGGGTGGTTTTCAATCATCACGCGTAGTTTTGAAGTTTCTCGCTCACAATTTGTATTCGACTCTCCTCACTTTAGAATAGTCCCCTTCCATTTAGATTTCAGATTATGTTAAACATAATTATTAGGCTATAATCCCATAATGTAATTCACTTTTCTGAGAAAATTTCAAAGATTACCAATAAGAAGAAAAATAAATTGATCCAACTATACTGCATTAATTTCCTCGAATGAAATTCCTAGAAAATAAAAGAAAAGGCGATGAAATGCCTGATTAGTGTGCTCCATCTAGCCACTGATCATATAAGCACGGCATCTAATATACCCATCAAAGGTATTTGTAGCCAAATATGGTACCATGTTAACTTTTTTTTAAAAAAAAGAAAAGAAAAATAAAACTAACAAAATCACATGGCATAGAGAAGAAGAAGAAGAAAAGTCACATTTCTCTTCTAGTTTCAAACCTAATTATCCTTTTAGTACTTACTAATATTAATTAACTAAACCCTCAAACCAATAAGGCTTTCTAAAGAAATGGGCCAAAACCCAGAAGAAAAGACAAAGAACAATATCATTTCAGACCATTTCCGGGCGTTGAAATAGCTAGATCAGGCCACGAAAAACAATCCCCACCAACAAATCCATTATCTCCACTCTCAAACTGCCATGTGTTTCCTATTCCTCCTCCAGCACCACCGTGGCCACCAACAACTGAGCCACCGTCTCCCACACTAGGAAAAGGCCACACTCCTCTACCAAGCCCAAAGCCCATGTCTTCAAACCCAGTCCCTAGACCAACTCCAAATCCTCCCAGCGCCAAAAACCCAGGTCCCTGAGTATTCAACAAAGAAGTAAAGCTCCCGCACATAGTAGAACCACCCATGGTGCTACTCCCGCCACCCTTCCCGTCGCCTCCACCACCACCACAGCCAAACTGTACAGAAGTTCCTTGATTGGTCAAAAGCGGCTCCAGTACAGGAGTAGCGGGTAATGGGAGATTATCACTTGTGGTGGAAGTGATAGGACCTACCATAGTAGCAGTAGCAGCAGTACGTGAACGTTTAGCATTCTTCCGGGTACCACCACCAACAGGAATGTCCCGAAGGGTGCCGCCGTGGGTCCAATAACGGCGGCAAGACTTACAGAAGTGGCGAGGCTGGGAGAAGTTGTAGTTATTGTAGTAACAAAACTTGGTATTTGTGGAATCACAGCGAGGGCAAGGGAGGTGCTCTTGTTCCGGAGGTGGAGCTCCAGGGTTCTGGGTTTTGGTTAATCTTCGAGTTTCAGTGGAAGAATCTGATAGCATTTTGGTGGGAGAAAATAAGAAGGAGATAAAGAAAGGAGTATAAAGAATTTAATGGAAGGTGGCGAAGGAAGAGTGTGAAGAAGGGGTATGGGTCGTGAGAGGGAAGCAAAGGTCCTTTTATGGAGAGAGAGAGAGAGAGAATGAAGGACATGAAAGGAGTTCTCAGGGATATATGAGCAGAGAGAGAGAGAGAGTGCAGCTTTACAGTGTTCTGTTAGGCACGACATATCAGTCGGCTCCACATCTTTGAATGACTCGGCTATTCTCTGCTTCCTACGAGTCTTTGGTTTTATAAGCTCCTCCTTTGCGTGCTTGGACAGTGGAAACTAGCCACTTGTTTTCTTTTTCTTCTTAAGCTAGTACGAAACTAGGGATTTTTTTGTTTTTTCTTTTCTGATGGACCGCCCAGCTAAGGATTAAAAATATTTTTAAAAAATATTTATTTTATTTATGCGAATACAACTCTCAATTATCAAACCATTTATTTTAAAATATCTTTAGTCTTAGTAAATCATATTTGCACTGATTTGATTTATTAAAAGAAATATTTTTAATTAATATTTATTTTATTTTTTTTTAATCAAGAAAAACTTTATTTATCTTGTAGAATAATAATCCAAGAGACAATTAGAAAGTTCAATCCAAATCTTGAATCTATCATGATGAATAGACTGTCTAGTTAATAAATGGGCGGCTCTATTCTCTGAACGTCGTACCTAATGAACATGAATGTTACCATGAGACCGCATAGCATCCTTGCAATCAGAAACAATTAATCCAAACTTCGAAAAGTCATCAAGAGGAGAGCGAATAGCCAAGGCTAAGGATTGGTTATCCGTAAAAATACAACCAGCCTGAACATGAATGTTACCATGAGACCGCATAGCATCCTTGCAATCAGAAACAATTAATCCAAACTTCGAAAAGTCATCAAGAGGAGAGCGAATAGCCAAGGCTCAGGATTGGTTATCCGTAAAAATACAATCAGCCTGAACATGAATGTTACCATGAGACCGCATAGCATCCTTGCAATCAGAAACAATTAATCCAAACTTCGAAAAGTCATCAAGAGGAGAGCGAATAGCCAAGGCTAAGGATTGGTTATCCGTAAAAATACAACCAGCCTGAAGAAAACAATCTCTAGCATAAGATAAACATTGACACAAGGCCAAAGTTTCAGCAATAACAGGTTGCCCACCCCCCTCATAGAAACCTAAAATTGCAATGGAAAAGAAGTCTTCCAAGTCCTCAAATACTGCTGCAAAACCGAACAAATCAGCATTAGCAAAGACTGCACAATCAATGAATGCAATCCAATCAACTTCAAGAGTGGTAGTCTCAACCAAAGGGAGCACACGAGGAACAGATGAGTGGGATAACGTCCTTGGCCGAGCCACAAGTGAAGCCACATAATCAGTAAAATAGGAACTAGCAGCATGATGAACCTCACTAGGTGATAAAACTTTATTGACCCATAATCTTTTATTCCTGGCATGCCATAACTTCCATGCATGTATAGCTATACTTGTTGTCCTTTCTCTGTCAAAAGTATTATAAATATGAATAAAGAAATCCATGAATATAGAAAAAGCAACAGCAGTAGAAAAAAACCAGCAAGTCTCTATAACTCAACAGTCATTGGACAATGCAAAAAAACATGTGAAATAGATTTATCATGATCACAAAAAAGACATGCAGCAGGTACATATATTCCACGCCTCAAAAGAATATCCCGAGTAATTAAAATGTAACACTCGATTTTACTTAAATATAAAAAATATCATTCAAAAAGTAAAGTAGAGAAACTTTTACTTTTACATTATCGATCCTATAAATATAGAGAGAGCTGTTAAATACAATGCATGATTAAGAGAGACATTCTAAAGAGTTTAGTATTATATAAACTATATAATGTACTTAATACTATTAAATCGCAATTCTTTCGTATGGCATGGTTTATTTCTTAAAAAAAAAACAATTTAAATAAAATTATATATACTTTTATTTTTTTATAATTAAAAAAATATTTTTTTTATTTTAAATAAAAAATTTAATAAAAATAAATTAAATTCTTATAAAATCAGTGAATTTCATTACACATTATAATCGATTATCTGAAAAATGATAAAATTTGTATGATTACTGATGACCATCGAATTTTTTTTACTCTGGACGAGGCCGATCCCAAGATAAAAATGTTGGCCCAAAGTCCATCAAGCATTTCTCATGAACGAACCAATCCACACGGAGCGCTTCGATCCGGAGACATGAAACAGGCTCGGAAACTCAGCCCGGTGACGTGACAGGAGGTAAGTCTGACAGGTCCAGTCACTTCGCAGTCCTGTAGCAAAGAGACCGTCAGACGTCACTAGAAAAAAAAAGAAATAAAAAGAGAGGAATATCTTTCTCTCCATCTAAATTTAGACTCATACCATAAATCCTATTTTTTTAGATCTTAGAACATTAATTACTATCTAAAAATGATTATGCACACTTAAATTTATTATAAACATATTTATTAAATCTATGTTATGTTTTGAATTTATTATAAATAAATCTAAATAAAAGATTTTCTAAATGGAATATGTGTTTCTTACTTAAAATAGTGAAATGTTTATGTCATTTTAACAAGTAAATAATCTTGTTATAGTAAAAGAAATAGAGTGTGAATCACCCAATCTTTCTTCCTTTAAAAATAATTAATCTATTTAATACTAGATAGCACTAGTCTCCTCTTTTTCTTTGGTGGTGGGGAAAGATGTGATAAGTTAGGTAGAGGCAATACAATTATTGATCAAGAAGAGGGACCCAATTTATTAATGTTGATTCATATACATATATATTATTTAAAAAATGCAACTAAATCAATTGAATGTTATATAATTTTTTTTATGTAAAATCAAGCTTATTTTATTAAAAAAATTAGAAAATAAAGCTTATATAGTGACATCTTTTCTCACACATTCTAATCAATTAAAGCACAAAAACCAAAAAGAAAACACAAAGTGACTTGTTTTTTAATGCGATAAATTGAAATGGACTGCCCTTTGACAAAGGGTTGTAAGAGATTAGAATTTGAAGCCAATAAAGGCAGCTCTTGCTACATTCCAAATTCCAATAATACATCCATTATGCAAGAGACATATAGCTTTCTCTTAATTTTTTCATATTCTTCCTTTAATTTCTTCTCTTCTATTTATGTAAGTTCGTTCTTATTAATTAACCAATCTAAGTTGTACCCACCTATATGGGTTAATTTCCCATACCACAATTCACAGGTCCAATTCAAACACGAGCAAATATATTATAGATGATCGTCAGACTTTCTTTATTTGGGTGAGACCGAATATAAGAGAAAAACACCAATCCAAAGTCCATCAAGTCCTATATAAGCATATCGACTCAGCGTTTCGAGCCATGATCTGGATACGCGGAGTAAACCAGGCTCATTGTAGACTCGGATTCACGGAAGTAGTGCAGCTCGAAAATGTAACGTGAAGGAGAAAAATTGGTCCAATCGCTTTGCAATCTTGTCCGTATGTGCGCCGAGAAAATTAAATAATCGTCTGACATTGAGAGGTATCCTGACACACCTATACGTTAGATTTAAGTGATAGATATAAATGACACTATAGAAAAAAAATAATTAGACACTACTGACCGATAAAAAAAAGATAAAAAAGAAAAAAAAATATTATTTTTTATTCAAATTTACACGACTGTTGTAACGACCCGAAAACCGGATCGCTACCGACACTAAGATCCAGATCGGCTTAAGGCCGCCGGAACCCGTAGCAAGTTTCTATATCTGCTATAACATCTCATACATATCATACATTTTCATAAAAATTTAAAAACCTTCTATATTTCAAGCCTGACTTGTGCATGCACTAAAATTATAAAATACATAAAAATATTTTATAAAAATATGATTTTACCCTTCTAGAGGGTTCCGACATTCGAAATTCCACCGGACGGTAGGAATTCCGATACCGAAATCTAACCGAATATTACATTCATAAAATTTATTTTCTTGATTTCATGACATAATACCTAAAAATCACAATTAATAATAATAAAAATAATAATGCATGTGGACTGCAGCTCACACCATTTTCTAGAATATGTGAGAAAATTGATCTAACTTTGCTCTTTTTTTTTTTTTCTGAAAAAACATGCCATCCATTACATAAATAGAATCATTTGAAACAGATATGTGCATGTGGCCAATGATGTTTGAGTGTCAGCTTTCAGCTTCTTCCCTTCTAGACTTTAATATACCAAAAATAAAACAAAAGCTAAGGTTACACTATAATTAATACACTAATTAAAACATGGTAATACTAAATAATATCTAGTTCCTACGTAGATTTTGTGGGCTACACATGATCCTATACTCTTTTTTTTAAAAAAATTATTTTACATTTTCTTGATAGTGGAGAAGAATCGCAAAGCAATAAACTAAACAGCAACAATTGCTTTAATCCCATCATTAATCCAATATTGCATGCTAATTCATTCAGTTAATTTAATAATAATTTTCATTGCAAATATTATTTAATTAAAAAAATTTACTATTTATTTTTCTATATTATATATTATAATTTTTTTAAATAAAAATTAGAGATGAAAAATAGAATATAAAATCTCTTATATTTATTCAGATACACCTACCACCAAATTAAGTTTGCGAATATATATTATAAAAAAATTTATAAGTCAGTGTGTTAATTTTAAAAAATATATTAAATATTTTTAACCTTTTAAAAAATTTTTTTATTAATTTTAATTTAAAAAATTTAAAATATCTAAATTAATTAGTAAATATTTTATAATATTAAAAAAATTAAATAATGTATTTTTTAAAATTATATAAATTAAATAGTAAAATATTTAATTATTAAAATTAATATATATTTAATAAATTTTTTAAAATGTTAAAAAAATTAATATTTTTTAAAATAAATAAAATTAATTAATGAATTTTTTTTATATATTAAATAATAATTTTCTCTTTAATTAAGATAATAGTAATTTAAAAAAATAGAATTAATATTAGTTATTATATGTAATAACAAATTAATAGAGGGATGTGGCACGGCTAAGACTTGAATAAGCTCAGCGGGTGAGAAAAAGACAAAATGAGAAAAGAAGAGGTGAGACCGACAGAATCATGCATGTCGGGGCAGCGTGGGATGCAATAATTGGGTCTTCCTCTGATTTCGGACGCGTCATGTCCGCATCAGATTCCTCCTCCGTACTACCATCTCCAATCTCTTCCCGGATTTCTCGCTTCCCTGTTCTCCCTTCCCTCACCCAAACCACTGTTCCCTCCCTTACTATTTATTTTTATTTTTTTTTCTGGTTAATATAATTTAATTAGTTCTCTCTAATGAAAATTTAATGCTTTTTGATTTCTAATTAATTTTATAATTTTTTAAAGTTATTGATGAAAATGGTTAAAATTAATTTTAATTTAATTAAAATAGAATTACATGTGCATGTGGTACCACGCAAAGCACGCACAAGCCAAAACGTTGATTTCATTGGAAGGAAGGTCCATGTCTTTTCATATTTTAATAGCCTCGTCTAACATGAGATATTAACCATTCACCTTTTTTTGTCTTTTTTTTTTCACTTTTATTTTTTTCTTTTTAATGATTCTGCAAAAAATCTCACCTAAAATTTTATTTTAATAGTGGTGCTTTAAGGAAAATTTAAAATTAATTTTTGTTTTAAATTGTAATTTTAAAATTTGCAATTTGTTACTCAAATGCTTGAATTTTGTGAATTAATAGGCAAATCAGTAATATGGGTAGAGTTATTCTATTTTAAAAAATGCTTAGTGCGCGTAGGAAATGATAGTTAACAAATCTTTTTCTAAAATATATTTTATCGAGATAAATATACACTTTTTCCTATTTAAAAAAAATATTTTAATTTAAAAATAAGATTGATAATTCTTTTTATAAAAGATTATTTTATCCATTCAATTTTAATTTAATTTTATTTTTTTTTAATTTTTAAATAATAAAATAATTTAATCTTTATTATTTATTTTTGATATTTACGTGTTATCGTATTATACAAATTAAATTATTTAATAATTAAAATTTTAAAAATAATATATATAATTTTTCACTTTATAAAATTTAAATTATTTAAAATTTAAAAATTAAATAAATAAAAAATAATACAAATAAAGTTCAAAAGTAAAATAATTTTTTTAAAAAACAAAAGAAAGGTAAATTATGCATTCAGCCGATAAAATTTATACACGGAATTCCTTAGGGATACAAATGAACACATATTAGTCGAAGACCAAAACATACCGCAGGAAGACCAAAACATATCACAAGAGATTCACTTAAATTTCCAACAGAAGTAAGCGCGCTCTCTCTAAGAATATAACCGTTTCTGAATCTGATCTCTATTTATATTAATAATATTTTAACTCATTTTAAATTTAATTAAAAATTAATTTAAATTATTTAAATTTATTTTAAATTCAATTATTATTATTTCAATAAAATTTAAATTTATTTAATTTTAAATATTATAATTAATAATTTATATAAATAATATTTTTTATTAATAATTTTCATTTAAAAAATTTAATATTTTAAAAATTATTTAAATTTTAATTTTTAAATAAAAAATATAAATTTATAAATATTATTGTAAAATATATTTTTTATATTAAATTAATTATTTATATAAACGGATTCGATTAATGAATATTTTATATATAATTTAAATTTAATTTAATTTTATAATAAATATTATTTTTTAAATAATTTATTTTAAATTTAATTATAATTATTTAAATTTATTTTATTAAAATATGATCGAATCAAATATTCGAAAATACTCAACAAGGGAGAAACTCTGCCTCGCCAATAGCAGATCAAAAATTTTGTACTATAGTAACTAAACCCAATAAAAATATGGTATGAATCCAGCAGCTTATAAGCTTAGCCATACTCGAATACTATTCAAGTTTTATCAAAATTCAGGTCAACAAGTCAAGCTCAATGGGCAGCAGTGATGAGAGAGAGGATAGGGTCCAATGAACAGGGAGGAAGGTGTCAGAGGAAAGAGCAAGGGTGTCGGTGGATGATGGTGGTGGGGATTCTCTCCGGTGGCACGCGCGGCCATCTAAATGTCTACTTGACAATATCATATGTCGCTTTCAAGGCAACATTAATTGTTGACGGTCTTACAAGCCACTGTCCTGTCTCTCTGCTCTGTACCACTGCTCATTCGGTTGCCCACAACAGCTAACAAATTCTTCTCTCTCTCTTTTTATTGCTCCTTCAGAATTCAGATTGCTAACTCTTTTTCCTTTTTGGCATTTTCTTCCTCCACGCATTATGATTCCATTTTCCACCACTTCAATCCTTTTCTTAGCTCCCAAGCTTTTTCAGTCTTAAAATGTGTATTTTCTTTTTCTTAATTAAAATCTCTCTCACATATTCCTTCTTATTATTAATTTCATTCCTCATTTTCAACCTTTTTATCCACTTCCCATGCATGCAAAAAACATTAATTTCTTCCACCATTACAAGCTATTGGGTTTTGTTTGAATTCAAATTATTTATAGGTTGCATTTAATATGAAACAAATTTTATTAAAAAAATTGAATTTCATAATCATTAAATTAAACTTTTACGCCCACATGCCTACAAAGTCAATTAAAATATACAATAAATACGTAAATCTACGTATAGATTTTATTAAATTTATGTATTAAAATTATAAGTTACGAATTTAGTTTTCCAAACACATCTGATGAGAAAAAATATTGTTTGAATTCAAAAGGTTATTAAAGAGTGTAAATTTTATTAATTTTGTGAAAAATATTTAAATATTAATTCACATAAATCTTTTCTTTTTGGAGGTTATATTCATTGAAGAGAGAGTTCCAAGGCCAATACAATTAGAACATATACATATGAGAGGCTTCTATAACTCAGAATATCAAACACTGAACAAGGAGGCCAATCTTAGAAACTCAAAACTCGACCATGAAATTGATCCGATGGCTAGAGCACCCATGAGTAAACTAATTCACTACCCTCTATTTAGAATTAATAATATTTTATTTAAAATAAAAGGTTTCAATTGAAAGTTCTACATAATTTATAAGAAACTGCTTCAATTTTTTCTTATAAAATAAAGTATTCCAAAGGAGAGCGTTGAATATTCTACTTTGGGCTGAACATGATATAGTGATGTGTTGTTGGTGGAAGAGAAGTAGCCATCACGTCTAGGCAACCTATCTTCTCTGCTTTTTGCTGGAGTAGGCCCAGATTATTGGTCTTACAATTTGAATTGAAAGTACTAGTACCTAATTGCCAACACCTACGTCTACGAATTCCTCTTGATTTCGCCCAGGATGGTGCATAGCTACTCATCCCTAGGGTATCAGCACCACTCTATTCAACTCAAAATTAATTATTCGTGTTTAAACTATTCGAATTTATCCTATATCAATTATTACTATCATACATAAAACTCGTTTAATGTTATATTTTTAATTAATTATAATTTATATTAAAATATATTCATAGAAAAATTATTTTTGTTTAAAAAATTATTATTCTTATTATTTTTTAATTAAAATATATAAAAATTAAAAAAATATATTTTTATATTTAATTAATTATTTATATAAATAGATTTAATTAATAAATATCTAATATATAAAAATTATATTCAATCTAAAATGTGATTGATACTAATCTATAAATATTAATTCATTTCAAACTCAATTATATACTATTCAAACTTATTTTAATAATGGTCAATTGGATGAATATCAAATATACTAGAGCAATGGTTGTCTAGAGGCAAAAACCCTTCACTTTCTCAACTAATATTGAAGCTAGCGTTGTTTCGACTGCTTTCTCTCTTTATTTAGATAAAATTTTTCTTTATATTTTTGTCTATTATCTCTGATGACCGCTGGATTTCTTCACCCCGGTCCAAGGTCTCGGCACAACCTAAAGCCCACAAAGTAAAGGCCCATCTACTTAGTACTCAAAGCAGGCCCGGCTCACCCAACCTTCAAGGACGGGCTCGACCAAACTTCCTCGCTTAAATCGACCCAGTCCGCGATCATAGGCCCTTTCCTCTCTAGCCCAACTCTCAGCCCAACCCAGGATCCAGAATGATACTCACCAGACAGCCTGGCAGATCCGCTTGAACGTACGCACAAGGAGAATCAGAGGCCGTTACGCATGGGGCAGGCGCCTGATACCCTCGTACGCCCGAATCTGTATGGCAGAGACGCGTGGCCCAATTCTGGAGAAGCCTTTACACGTCACCAGCAAGCAAGACGAAATGGATAAAAGGGAGTCCCCTCCTCAGAAAGTTTAAGCTTTATTCTCTAATACAAAAACCCTTGTAAAACCCTATTCTATTGGATCTCAGATCATCAATTGGCGCCGTCTGTGGGAAACGATGGAGATCTTTTCATCACCGGAGTTTTCACTCTTAAAGAAACCCACTGAGATCCACGATGGCTAATCACCAAGAAAGTAACCTTAACGTCCCAAATGACCTAAGCTCTGCCCAAGAGGGGCAACAATTCTCCTTTTCTAGTCCTACGGCATTAAATAATCAAACACCTGTTCCTCTTAATCCCTCGCCAAGTTTGGCAGGGAATACTCCCGCTGTCACCTTGTCTAACCAAGATCTTCAAAACATGGCTTTCCAGTTACAGAACACAGCCCACTGGTTGGGGCAGATAATGCAACAGAGAGGCCTCAACACCCCAACAAATACACTCCCGGTTGTAGAGGAACCTCAGACCAATGACCCCCGACCTGCACCTGACCGTCTTCAAACCAGCAGCCGCGATACTGAAGAAAGAGGGAGAAGAGCCGGGGAAGAGGAAGGACCGGAGGCCCGAATCCATGGGAGGAGGGCGAGAGAGATGATAGAAAATGAGGAGGTGGATAACTATTCCGCCGAAATAACCGGGTGGACGGGAACTGAAGCAGAGGAGGAGGAGTACCACCTGGAGAAAAAACTCAGCCCAGAAGACGAGAAGGTGGACCAAAAGTTGAAAAAACTGAGAGAACAGCTCCTCGCCGAGTTAGGTAAGAAAGACCAAAGCCAAACCTCTTTGCCTACTTCTTCCCCTTCTCAAAATGGGTGCAGCAAGAGACTGTCCCTAAGAAGTTTATGATGCCATCAACGGCGGCTTATGATGGAACTGGTAACCCGAGGGAGCACGTCATGAACTATAAGACCTTCATGGAGTTGCAAACTCTGTCTGATGCCTTAATGTGTAAAGTATTCCCAACGACGCTCTCGGGACCAGCACGGGCGTGGTTCAACAGCCTTGAGGCCGGAAGTATCAGGAGTTTCGGAGACCTAGCCATTCGCTTCATCAGTCGATTCATAGCCGGAGTGCCAGCGGAGAGGAAGACGAGCTACTTGGAGACAGTAAGGCAGAGAGAGGGTGAATCACTCAGAGAGTATGTCGCTCGTTTCAATACGGAGGCCCTGCAGATTCCCGATCTTGATGAAGGAAGGGCGGTAGAGGCAATGCAAAAGGGAACGACCTCTGCTGAGTTCTTCGGTTCCTTGAGCAGGAAGCCTCCCACATCCCTGGCCGAGCTGATGCAGAGAGCGGAGAAGTATATAAGGCAGGATGACGCCTTAGTAACGAGCCGATTTGCCAAAAGGATGGCAGGAAAAGAAAAAGCCTCAGAAGAAAGGAGGCCGGAGAAACATGAAAAGAAACACGGCAAGAGGCCCGAGCCATACAAGCAGGCCTGGGAGCGAAGGGATCAAAGGCCTCCCCCTCCACGGGCCCTTGAGCCAAGGATGCCTCCCCCTTGGGTCCCTGAAAAGCCGACTCCATTAAATGCGTCCAGAGCCGAGGTGCTCATGGCTGTCCAGGATAAGGATTTTCTGCAGTGGCCCAAACCTATAAAGTCGGAAGCAGATCATCAGAATCCTGACAAATACTGTCAATATCATCGGACGCATGGCCACGATACCAACAACTGCTTCCAGTTGATAGCAGAGATCGAGAGGTTGATAAAGAGGGGGCACCTAAAGAATTTTGTAAAGAAATCAGAGGGACAAAGGCCTCAATCCAGCCCTGCGGTTCAGGCGTCGAGGAGAACAGGAGCGGGACCAGTGAACGATGGATCCAGTGGGACCATCAACATGATTGTTGGAGGAACGGGAGGACGGATGGGCCGCCGAGGGAAGAAGAGAAATCGGGAGGGAGAGACCAGCAGCACCGAGGTCATGCAGATCGTTGACCACTCTCCCATGACAATCACCTTCTCTTCAGACGATGCTCAGGGTATTCAGATGCCCCATGATGACGCGCTCGTCATTGAGGTCGTCATTCACAATTATTGGGTAAAGAAGGTCTTAGTGGATGACGGAAGTAAAGTTAACTTGCTACCATATCGGGTTTTTCAGCAGATGGGAATTCCAGAAGAACAGCTGGTCCGAGACCAGGCACCAATCAAGGGGATCGGAGGGTACCGGTGGTCGTAGAAGGGAAGGTGAAGCTGGCTCTCACCTTGGGCGAAGCACCCAGAACTCGTACTCACCACGAGGTATTTTTAGTGGTCAAACTTCCGTTAAGCTATAATGTGATCTTGGGGAGGCCTGCGCTGTTCAATTTCGAAGCCGTCACCAGTATCAGGTATTTGGCGCTTAAGTTTCCAACAAAAGAAGGAGTGGGAATAGTCCGAGGCAGCCAGGAAGAGGCAAG
The DNA here is from genome assembly GCF_001659605.2 of Manihot esculenta. Lineage (NCBI taxonomy): Eukaryota > Viridiplantae > Streptophyta > Magnoliopsida > Malpighiales > Euphorbiaceae > Manihot > Manihot esculenta. The sequence continues at coordinate 20,697,012 of NC_035172.2, forward strand.
AGCAGTATACTTAGCCACAGTAGCAGAACCAAGCTCCATTGGAGAGGCTCTTAACTCGGAAGTCCTAGAGGTTCGAGAGGAGAAAACAGAGGCCAGGACAGAACCGGTGGGGGAGCTGGAGACCTTCCCTTTATCAGAAGCAGAGATAGAAAAGGTCTTTAGTCTCAACGCCGGCCTCACTAAAGAACAGAAAGCTGAAGTCATGGCCCTGATCCGAGATCATGCGTCTAGTTTTGCCTGGAAGCCCTCCGACATGCCTGGAATTGACCCCACGGTAATGACACACAAGCTGAATGTACTCCCCGAAGCCAAGCCAGTAAAACAGAAGAAGAGAGTAGTAGGAAGAGAGAAGCAGCAAGCCACCAGGGAAGAGGTGCAGAAACTTGAGGAGGCAGGCTTTATTAGGGAGGTTATGTACCCACAGTGGTTAGCAAATCCTGCATTAGTCAAAAAAGCCAATGGCAAATATAGGATGTGCATAGATTTTACTGACCTAAATAAGGCCTGCCCTAAAGATTGTTATCCACTTCCTGACATTAATAAAATGGTCGACTCTACGGCCGGTTTTGATTATATGTCTTCTTTGGATGCTATGTCTGGTTATCATCAAATCCCAATGGAAAGGTCGGATGAGGAAAAGACCTCGTTTATAACTGAAGATGGGACTTATTGCTACAGAGCTATGCCATTCGGATTGAGGAATGCCGGGGCAACGTACCAAAGATTGATGAATAAAATCTTCAAAAATCAGATTGGCAGGAATGTAGAAGTTTATGTAGATGATATGGTGGTCAAAAGCCCAAACTTCCAACAGCACATGGCAGACTTGAGGGAAGTATTCGGGGTATTAAACCAGTACAGAATGAAGTTGAACCCAGCAAAGTGTGCTTTCTTTATTCGAGGAGGAAAATTCCTGGGATTCATGGTAAGCGGAAAAGGCATCGAGCCTAATCCGGAGAAGGTAGAAGCCATATTGAATATGCCAGAGCCGACCTGTGTAAGGGACGTCCAGAGACTAACTGGGAGAGTAGTGGCGCTCAACCGATTCATGTCAAGATCGGCATAAAAGTGCTTGCCGTTCTTCCAAAAGTTGAGAAAAGTACCGAACTTCGAGTGGATGGAAGACTGCAAAAAAGCCTTCACAGAGCTTAAGAAATATCTTAGCTCGCCCCATGTACTCAGCAGCCCTGTAAAAGGAGAGGAACTTCTGATATACTTGGCGGCCTCAGAATAAGCAGTCAGCGCAGTGTTAGTAAGGGTGGAAGAGGGGGAGCAGTAACCCGTCTTTTACGTCAGCAAGGTACTCAGAGATACCGAGGTCAGATACTCAAACATTGAAAAAATGGCTTACGCCCTACTGCTAGCAGTTCAGAAATTCAAGGTTTACTTGGAGGGCCACCAAGGAGTTGTAATGACAGACCAACCCTTAAAGAAGATTCTACGCAGGCCGGAAACTTCAGGTCGGATGTTGGCTTGGTCCGTAGAAATCAGCCCTTACTGTCTAGAATATCGACCCAGGACAGCTATAAAATCTCAAGCTTTGGCTGACTTCATAGCAGAGTGCTCATTCAACGAGGAGCAGGGAGGATCATCCTCAGGGATAGCAAGACAGCAGTGTGAAGGGGAGCCTCATCCAGAATTTAATTGGAAGCTGTATGTAGACGGAGCATCAAGCACTGAAGGCAATGGTGCCGGAATAATGCTTAAGGGGCCAGAGGAGTTTAAGGTGTGTTACGCCCTACGTCTAGAGTTCAAAGCCTCGAATAATGTAGCAGAATATGAAGCCTTGGTGAATGGAATGTTGGTAGCTTTGGAGGTAGGGGTAACCGACCTTGAGGTAAATAGCGACTCTCAGCTAGTGATCAACCAGGTGACGGGAGTATATCAGGCTAGAGACCCCGTCATGCAGAACTACCTTGATAAAGTAAAAACTTTGGAAGCCGAGCTCATGGGTCGAGGAGTAACTATCAGGTTTCAAAGAATACCCCGAAAGGAAAATGAGGAAGCAGATCTGCTCAGCCGATTATCCAAAGAAGAACTGGAACAACTTCCCGATGAAGTATACATACAACAGTTCCATACACCTGCTTTCAATAAAACTAACACGATATTGCAGGTAGAACAAAGCCCAACTTGGATGACCCCATACCTGCGATACTTGGAAGAGGGCGAGCTCCCCGAAGATAAAGATGAAGCCAGAAAGATAGCAGCTCGTGCCGCCAACTACCAAGCAATAAGGAGGACCTTATACAGAAAAGGAAAATCCAGTCCATGGCTCCGATGTGTGAGCCCGGAAGAGGCTGCAAAGGTAATGGAAGAGATACATAGAGGCCTGTGTGGAGCCCACGAGGGAGCAGGAACATTAGCCAACAAAGTATTCAGGCAAGGATACTATTGGCCCACTGTTAAAAAAGAAGCAGAAGAGTTTGTCCGGAAGTGCGACGTATGTCAGAGATTTGCTATTGCCATCAGAACCCCTGTGTAACGACCCGAAAATCGGACCGCTACCGGCGCTAGGATCCGAGTCGACTTAAGGCCGCCGGGACCCGTAGCAAGCCTGACATGCAACCTGTAAACCTGTATAATCCCATACATGATCAACAACATACATAAAAATTTTAAAACTTTCCTTTCATTCATCCAACTCAACCTGAACATACATGTACATAGTCATGATCATAATCATGATCCCTCTGTGGGATCTCATCTATGCCCCAACGGGCGATACAACCTGGGATGAGTTGGCTAACATCTGTATCATCAAAAATCTAAGATCATGCATCACAAGGGATTACAATACTCATAGGGTCAAGCACATCTATAACCTCAATATCATTACACATAACATAACTAAAATCTCTTACATTACATCATAGTACAATTGTCATGTCCACAATCTAACTATTACATAGACATACTTCAAAACTCTGGCTAACCTCCTGGTCTACCCTGTACCTGCACATCTGGGGTTAGGGGAGAGGGGTGAGCTACAAAGCCCAGTGAGCAGAATAGTGAAATCATATATTAAAATTTCATGCTTTCATGAAATGCAGCACATCACAACAAATCACATCTCGGATGGTATTGTCACCTATAGTCCTCTACATAGTCCAACTGTGTCGGGACGTAGAATGGGTACAACCGGTCTTTCTCTTAACATAACATATCATACAGTCCAACTGTGCCAGGGACGTAGAATGGGTACAACCTGGACTTCCTCTTACATCGTGCCAGGGACGTAGAATGGGTACAACCTGGACTTCCATACCATATCATGCCATAACATCATCATATCATATGAGGACTAAAGGATCATCCAATGACCAATCCACATCAACATCATAAATGCAATGCAACATATTCGTGAATACTAATGCAAACAACCTACTATATCTCATGGCATTCATGATGCATGGATCATGCTCAAAATTCATATTTTCATTTATTTTAAAACTTAAGGTTTATTCCACTCACCTCTGGCTAGCTCTGACAAACTCTGTAGCAGCTGGCTCACTGCTGGGGTCCTCGGTTCCTCGGGTCCGAACCTACACAGGTGGACTCCAATGAGGGACCAAACATACATAAACATAACTCTAATATACTCCCCAAAAACCCCCTAAAACATCATAAAACAACTACACAAAAACATGCAAGAAATGGCTGGACAGGGCACTTTTGGCGGCAGGTTCGGCGGCCGAAAGTCCCTCCAGAGCCGAAAGTCAGGCATGTTCGGCGGCACCTTCGGCGGCCGAAACTCCCAGACAGAGGCGAAACTCATGCATGTTCGGCGGCACCTTCGGCGGCCGAAAGTCCCAGACAGAGACGAAAGTCTCTTTTCGGGGGCAACTTCGGCAGCCGAAAGGCCTGCCTCCTCAGCCATGTTCGGCGGCCGAAAGTGCCTTCGGCTGTCGAATCTGGTTTCTGCCAAAGGGCAGAAACTTGGCTCCTTTATGCACATTTGCCTCCTAACTCTCCAATCATGCATAAACTTGTTCTAAAACATGCATACATATCATACATTACACCTAGGGGTCTCAAACTAGCATATACCCCAACTACAACACTTCAAACACACAAAAATCAACATACATTGTTCATCAAAACATCAAAACCCATGAACTCATCAACAAGCCTAAACATGCATCTCTACCCATAAAACAACTTAATGCTTGTTTAAAACACATAACAAGGGTGGATCCGAGCTTACCTCTTGAAGAAACGAGAGGAAAGGCGATCCTAGCTTGGAGATGGAGAGATTGAGCTCTTTGAACCTCCAAGTACCCAAAACTTGCTCTTTTCTCACAGATCTTCAAAATAGAAGTTAAAACCCGTGAAAATCATGGAAGATCTAAGGAAAACACTCAAGATCGAGGGAGGGGTGGCGGAGACTCACCTTGGCCGACAACGGGGGAGAAAAAGCTCGCCCGTGCGGACCTAAGGGACCCTTTTATAGGTGGCTGGCCAGGCCACGTTCGGGGGCCGAATGTGCCTCCGCATGCATGCCATGTTCGGCGGCCGAACTTGACTTTCGGCGGCCGAACCTGGACTTCCCTCACCCATGCTTTCGGGGCCTAACGTGCCTCCAAAACGCATGCATGTTCGGCGGCCGAACTTGACTTTCGGCGGCCGAACCTGGGTTTTCCTCCAAAGACTTTTCATGCAAAAACTCATTAAATTTTCATACTTAAAACCATGAAATACCTTAAAACATTTTATGAAAACATGTTTCTACCCTACTAGAGGCTTCCGACATCCGAGATTCCACCGGACGGTAGGAATTCCGATACCGGAGTCTAGCCGGGTATTACACCCTGCCACTCCTCAAGCAAGCATATCCAGTCCATGGCCTTTCTCACAATGGGGAATCGATATCCTGGGACCGTTCCCCAAGACTACGGGGCAAAGGAAATTCGTAGTGGTGGCTGTAGAATACTTTTCAAAATGGCCAGAGGCAGAAGCGATAGCCACAATCACAGCTCGCAAGATGATAGATTTCGTGTGGGGGCATATCATCTGTAGATTCGGCATACCTAGAGTGCTTATCTCAGACAATGGCAGACAATTTGACTGCAGTACCTTCAGAGCCTTCACGACGAACATGGGCATATGGCACAAATTCTCCTCTGTGGCCCATCCTCAAACTAATGGCCAAACAGAAGTCACTAACAGAGCTATCCTCCAAGGGTTAAAGAAACGGCTAGATGGCGCAAAGGAGAATTGGGCTGAAGAACTCAACAGTATCCTGTGGGCACTCCGAACCACTCCCAGAGCACCCACTAAAGAAACACTCTTTGCACTTGCTTATGGCACGGAGGCCGTAGTCCCAGTCGAGTTGCAGATTCCCACTCATCGAGTCCAATTCGTTAGTGAAGACACTAATGGGGACAAGTTAAGAAGCAACCTAGATGCTCTTGAAGAAGTTAGGGAAGAAGCCCAAATCCGAACTGCTGCTTATCAACAACGGGCAGCACGATATTACAACCAAAAGGTTAAAGAGAGAAGCTTGAAAGTGGGAGACCTGGCATTAAGAAACCTAGAAGCTACAGGGAAAAGAGCGGCCGCGGGCAAGTTAGCACCGACCTGGGAAGGTCCATTCAGAGTGACAAAAGTGGTCAAGCCAGGGGTATACCGGATCGAAGATATGCAAGGAAACCCTGAGCCCCACGCTTGAAACATCCAGCACTTAAAGAGGTATTTCCCTTAATATATTTGTAAAGAAAAACATTGTATTCTGACACACATGAGTGAATAAAATTGTTTATACAATGTGATTATCTTTGTGAATAATACTCCTCCGTGAAAAAGAACGAATAGGGCTCAGAGAGACCCCTTGAAAAACAAGACCTCAGATAGACACAAAACCAGCTGAGATGACGAAGCGACAGTAAGGTCAATGTGCCTGAATATTGTGCAAAACCTCAAGAAGGTACAAAAATAACCAGGATCCCGTAAGATCTCCTGGCGCAAAAATAGCCGGCGGGGCCCCGAGGTCACCCCGGAAGAAAAAAGATCAGGATCCCGTAAGATCTCCTGAAGCAAAAGGCAGCCGGCGGGGCCCCGAGGTCACCCCGGAACAAAAATAACCAGGATCCCGTAAGATCTCCTGGCGCAAAAACAACCGGTGGGGCCCCGAGGTCACCCCGGAACAAAAATAACCAGGATCCCGTAAGATCTCCTAGCACAAAAGCAACCGGCGGGGCCCCAAGGTCACCCCGGAACAAAAATGATCAGGATCCCGTAAGATCTCCTGGCGCAAAAGCAACCGGCGAGGCCCCGAGGTCACCCCGGAACAAAAAAGATCAGGATCCCGTAAGATCTCTTGAAGCAAAAGACAGCCGGCGGGGCCCCGAGGTCACCCCGGAACAAAACGATCAGGATACCGTAAGATCTCCTGAAGCAAAATACAGCCGGCGGGGCCCCGAGGTCACCCCAGAACAAAAACGACTAGGATCCCGTAAGATCTCCTGAAGCAGAAGGCAGCCGGCGGGGCCCCGAGGTCACCCCGGAACAAAAATGGCCGGTGAGGACCTTAAAGGACCTCCCAGAACATGAAAATCGGGATCCCCTAAGAACTCCCGGAAAAACAAAACAAGAACGGTCGGTGAAGGTCCCAAAAACCTCCCGAAGTACAAACTTCTCATATCATATGCAGGGACAACTTATAAAAATACTGTTCCAACTTCACAAAAAAGAAGGACTCAAGGCTATCAAGCAAAAATCAGATTCCGACCTTCCAAAGGGGTTCCGACCTCTTGAAGAGGTTTGGGGCATAACAGCTAAAAAACACCGACCTCGAAATGACTGCTAATACTTAAAGCCTGGGTAAGAAGAAAAGGCCGAGCTCTCAGTTCGGATAGTCCTGTACCCTAACGCTCGAAGTATAAAGGCCGAGCGAAAAGTCGAGCTCCCTCTATAAAAAGGCTCATAAACGACGAAACCAGCAGGAAGATAAATGAAGGTAAAAGGACTATACCCAAAGCCCAAATCAGTTTGTCTGGAACAGACATCCAAAGTCACAATCAAGAAGAAAGGGTCAAAAACAGAAAAACAGACACTTTAGTCGCTATTAAAAGATATGAGACTTGATCTCTCAGACAATTAGCTAAGAGCCGAGCTCACAACTTAAGACTGATTCAGTGGGGAACGAGCTTATAAATGAGAATATATAGTGCAAATATTACAAGTATGAAAAGCAGAGATAGATATGAAGAACAAGAGTAGTTCAAGAAAAAAGGAATCAAAGTTTCATTAAAATAGCTGTTACAATTTATTTTCGGACGAGGTGGAAGGGAAAATAGTCCTTAAAGGACTCACATCTGTGAGAACATCCTCGCCTACACTATCTTTATTTACAACTACATCTGGAGGAAGCACGACCTCCTTTGGATCAGGCCTCTCAACATTAACAACAGGGGCAATCTCTGACCCTAGGTGGGGGTCCTCCTTCTCAGAATTAGGGTCATCTCCCTCTGACCCAAGAACTTCCTCGTCCTCCCCCTCCGGCTCGGATTCTTCTGAAGAAGACACAGATGGCCGCCGGTCTGCGACGCGACAATCCCCTCTGGGCATAGGGAAATCATCTTCCCCATATAACACCGGCTCGCCATCCGAGTCCACTTCGGGCTTACGAAGCTTTTCCAAAGGAATTTCAGGAGCGTGTCTAGCTTCCCTTAAACCACGATTGTAACCGGTTACGTACATACGGAAGGCTTTCTTAAAAATAGCCGACCCCATCTCAGCGGAAGCTTTATATTCATCAAGATGTGCTTCACAAGCCTCAGCTACAAACGCCTTCAATTCAGAGGAATCTTTGTAGTCCTGAAGGTGAACCTCACAGGCCTGATCGATCTTCCTCTTCAGTTCATCAGACTCCTCATACTCCGCTATACATTGCTCACGCTCTAGCTGAGCCCTGTCCTCAACATGTTTTACTACCTTGAGCAGGGCTGAACACTTACGTTCCAAGGTCCTGACTTCATGGTTGAGCTGTTGGTGGCGAAGGTTAAACTCTTCAGCCGACGAAGCCAGGTCCCTGATACGATCAGAGCTCGTACTCAACTCCTGCTCAAGGACCTCCACTCGAGCTAGGGCCCCTTCCTTCTGAGCTTTCACCTCCTCCAGGTGAACCTGCAGTCCTTCAGAATCAGCCTTTAAGGCCTCATATTGATGCTGGATCTCAGTTTTCTGGCTCACAGCCTCATCTCTCTCTCGAAGGGCCCCCGTCATAGAGGACAGCTGCTTTAAAACTTCTGCACAACGAGCCTCCACGGCAGCTGCTCTCTCATCAGACTCCTTGAGAACCTTGCGAGTATGAGACAGCTCTGCTTCTAAAGAATTGGTGTGCTCTGCTGTCTCAGCCGCCTTCTCCTCAGCCTTTTTAATGACCTCCAGCGCAGAGTGCAATTCTACCTGGAGGGACTGGGTATGCTCCCGAGCTGCTGCAAGGTTACCCCTGGCGTCACTAGTTGCAGACAAATTTTCATCCAGACGTGCCTCTTCAATCTGACGGTCTACAGACTCCCGAAAGGAGCGATCACGAACATCCACCTCCATAAAAAGGCCCGTCACCTAGTGCGGAATAACAATCGTCAAGAGAAAGAAATAAAGCAAACTAAAAGAGAAGTAGAAAAGTAATTTACCATCAGAAGCATCTCCCTAATCGTCGATCCGAGCTCCTCACGAGAGCGAGACCGGAAGGACACTTGTTCCTTGGTAGAACTGGCTAAGAGACCAGTCAGAGCAAGAAGACGCGGATCTGAGGCCTCGGTAATTCCGCCGAACATTCGCTCTCTAAGGAGTTCGGCAACAGCACTGGCCGGAGATTCAGAGGTAACGTCCGATGCGTTTAGAACATTGTCAGAAGAAGACAACAAAGGCACAACAGGAATACCTTTCTCCTTCCCAATAGGAGGAAGAGCTGGAGAAGATCCTGTAGCGGCCCTGGATTTCTTCCGAGCAAGAGATGGGGAAGACGTTCCAGAAGGGGCTGGGCGCGTATCCCCGGTCTTTAGTGGAATGCCTTCAGATCCCTTAGGCCCAGTCCCCACAGAGGCAGGGGCGTCTTGGGTAGGAACATCTGGGATTTGGTCCTCTATGAGGATGATCTCCATCCCTGTCCCAGAGGCCTCCTTGTCTTCAGTAACGGGGGACTTAGATTTTCCCCCTGACACCCCTTCAGGAGAATGGACAAGACCCGACTCCACTTGTTCAACAACTTGGGTTTGCTCCACAATGGCTAGGGAGGTTCCCTTCACGCCCTCTGAGGAAGCTGAAGTAGATTTAGACCCTTCAGCGGGCTTAAAAGTTGAGCTCGATCCACCACGGCTAGATGGCCGATGTGATTTGGCGCCGCGAGAGCTTGGTTTAGAAGCTCGAGAAGAAGCCTTGGCAGGAGGTCGGTTAACCTTTTTGGAGGAAACAGCTTGAACCACCTCCGCAGCAGCCTCAGACACCGAACGCCCAGCCGAAAAAGCGTCGAAAACTGCGTGCATATTATCCCGAGACCGGACAAAGTTCTTGGGGAGCTTGATTTCATCCATTTTAACCTCAGAAGCTGCAAAAAACACGAAATTATAAAGAGTCAGCATACTTTCTGATATCATGAGCAAAGAAGAAACAGAATCGCTGGACAAAGCGATATACCCGTGTCCCGGATATCCCTAAGATTGGACACGAACATACACTTCTCGACGTCATACTTCCTTTCAACGGAAGTCAGTAGAACCAACCCACCTGCTCAATAAGGCTCAATTGGGGCAGCTCGTTGCAACCCGGATGGACCTCCTCCCAACTTAGATCCACCTCCCACGATCGGGCGGACTCTAATTTCAGCTCCACCACAAGGAAATTCTCTACCCATCCCTTTATGGAATCCTTGTAGCCCGTGAAAAGAGACAACCCACTACGGGGGAAAAGTAATAAAAATTCTGAACTGCCCTAACCAGACGGAAAAAAGTGACAAACAGACACGCTGTGGGGTAAAACCCCAACTCAGGCAAATAGACTCAAAACAGGACAGAAACAAAATAGAATTTGGGGATAACATCCGAGGGGTTACCCCGAAGTACTCGAAAACCTCAATAAAGAAAGGGGTAAAAGGAAACGGTAGACCGAAATTCCTCTGTTTGAGAAAGAACACTATACAGCGACCCCTTTGGGGATCAATCAAACCAGGAGGAGGAGGGTTAGGAAGGACTATCCTTTCGTTTTGAAAAGGCGCTCGAATGAGATACAGAGGAGTATCTAAGAGCCTCTGGGAAATGTGCTTAGTTATGTTGGAAGAAGTAATATGCGACCTAATATTAACAACATCGGGGAGCTTCGGACCCTCCATAGAAGAGCAAAGAAGCGTACCTGAAAGCACAATAAGATGGAAGAAACAGAAGAAGTTGCAGGAAAACAGAAAGCAGAAGAGAGCGAGTTTCTTCAGAAGACAGGGAGAATTCGAAGGGAAAGGCAATAATGAGATGAAACGTTGTTCTGAGCAGTTTTGTCTTGGAGCGGCGCGATCATTAATTGCTCTCGAAGTTTACCCTCTCAATGGTTAGATAGTAACCGGCGAGAAGGTAAAGGGGCAAGGAGATGACCGCTGGGCTTCTCCACCTCTACAAAGGGCCAGGCCCACGACAACGGCCCATCAGCTGAAGGCCCGCATGCTATTCGCATAAGACAAACAAGTTGTCAAAACCTTAAAACCGAGCTCCAGTCGAATCTCTCCCTCAGGACGACCTGACGCGCAAAATACACGTCATCACCGCTCAGGCAGTAAAAACCAAGGAAAAAGAATAAGTCATAGAAAAGCCCAAGGAGACAAACAGGAGGAAGCATGATAAAGGTCAGGCCAGCCCATCACCTAAGAAGGATCATCATTAAGCAAAGGCCAGGAGCCCAGAACGACGCGATGAAGACGCCTCGGAATCTTACAAAGTTATGGGTCAGAAGCTCAACCTCTTAGATTAAAAGCAAAGCTCATAGGTCAGTCAGTTCAGCTCGGAAAAAGTAAAATCGAAAGTTAAGGAAACTTAGAGCTCGGATCATTGAACACAGATAGAGCTCGGAGGTCGGATTAGTCTCGCTTGGACAAAGTAAACCGAAAGTAAGTTCGCAGGTCGGTCGGTACAGCTCGGAAGGAGCAAACTAAAAACTCAGACTGGCTAAATATATTCCAGGTCGGATCAGAGAAAACCACGAAGAAAAAAGTCATCTCATGCATAATAAAGAACAGTTCGGATATGAACGAAAAAACGAAAGTTTCATTACAGCGCGTTACAAATACCCACGTTACAGAACAAAAAGCTATCCTTAGAGGATTTACATGACCAGATACATCGTCTACGTTTACATCACTACCACCTATCATTATCCTAGTTTTCGATACAGAGGAACTCTTGAATAAGGGAAACGAGCTCAGTAGGTCGGCCGAACCCTGCTTCATTATTATAGGAGAACTGAACAAGTTGATTCCCATAAGCATTTCTCACTGTTCCCCTACGGACAAACATTCGGTTGCCCGAGTGTGATGCACGATACATTCGAACAAGCTCAGATATTATATGCTGTTCAGATGTCGAGCATGAAAAACATAAGTCTTCGAGTTACGGCCTCAAGAAGATCACAGAGTATATATTCGAAGGCATCGCCGGAAGCTTGACTGAGTGCAGCAGATCTCAGCCTTTCATAATACAGGTACTTCACACCAAAGGGGGTAATAAATTGATCATTTTTGCCACTTCCATTTATATCAAAAGCAGACAACATGGACATCGGGGAAATTTCCTTCTCAAAGGAAGATAGAGTCAAAACAGACCTCCCAGCAGCCCATAGCCTCTTTGAAGCCCGAACAACAACCAAAGGAGGAGGCCAGCCGGACGATCTGGGTAAAACAGTTTCAATGACCTGCCAAATGACTTCACCCATCAATCGCCCTACTAGAAGGACCTCAGAAGCAACACTCAGACTCCCTCGAGGTAATATCAGATTTTTAAGAGTTTTGGACTGATCCATCTTTCTCTCAGGTACTGCAAAAAGTTCCAAACAGAGAAGTCAGGATAGTTTTTTGTTAAAATAATGAAAGCAAAGTTAAAGCAAATCCCTGGGGCAGCAAAGCAATGAAGCCTCCGGCTCACCTTAATCCGTTTGAAGAAAACGTCAAATACATCCTTTGCGGAAAAAACAGGAGAATCTCGCGGGAAGGAAAGACTCCTTTTCTCCGACAAAGGACCTAGAAGTAAAGAAGAGTCAACACTGATATATACTCGAAATCTGAAGTCTTAGCGCAAAGTAACTCTAGACTCTAAGCCCACAATGTCAGGACCTTTAAAAGATATTCATGGAAAAGGAAAAAGAAGCGCGCCCAGGCGATAATGACAAGGAAGTAAAGCAGAGCAGAGTATCTGAGAGGTAAGGAAAGGCCAGAAAAGGAAAGAGGCAGATAGGATTCGAGAAATGAGGAATGACAAAAAGATGAAAGGGTATTATGAAGGCATCTGAACACGAGCAGGCGCGGTCATAATGGTTCTCGGTATTCACCCCTCGGCAGTTGGAGCAATAACTACCGAGAAGGTGAAGGGGCAATTGATGACCGCTGGATTTCTTCACCCTGGTCCAGGGCCTCGGCACAACCTAAAGCCCACAAAGTAAAGGCCCATCTACTTGGTACTCAAAGCAGGCCCGGCTCACCCAACCTTCAAGGACGGGCTCGACCAAACTTCCTCGCTTAAATCGACCCAGTCCGCGATCACAGGCCCTTTCCTCTCTAGCCCAACTCTTGGCCCAACCCAGGATCCAGAATGATACTCACCAGACAGCCTGGCAGATCCGCTCGAACGTACGCACAAGGAGAATCAGAGGCCGTTACGCATGGGGCAGGCGCCTGATACCCTCGTACGCCCGAATCTGTATGGCAGAGACGCGTGGTCCAATTCTGGAGAAGCCTTTACACGTCACCAGCAAGCAAGACGAAATGGATAAAAGGGAGTCCCCTCCTCAGAAAGTTTAAGCTTTATTCTCTAATACAAAAACCCTTGTAAAACTCTATTCTATTGGATCTCAGATCATCAATCTCTTAACATAATATGTCTCTTTTTATTAATTTATGCATCTGCTTCTGCCATTCTCAAGTGGGGTGTTGTCTCTTTTTATTGATTTCTGCGACTGCTTCTGTCCTTCTCGAGTGGGTGGCTTCTCCTTGCTCTCACTCGTATGTGGATAGTCTCCCTCCCCTTCAATTGTCTTCTTGGTTTTGAAAAGTGGGACTTCATGCGAGGGAGGGAGGTGTTTTTTCACTTATCGTGTAGTTTATGTCCTTATTTTTTCTATTTCTTTTATCTATTGGTGCAGGTAGAAGTCCCAGGTCGGTGGTCTTAAATAAATACCATAGTAAAAGAAGGATGGGTTTTTAGAGCTATTTTGGTCACTTCCCTTTCTTATGCGTCTATTCATCAGCTTCGTTGATTTAGTTTTGCATGTGTTTTGTAGTCTTCTATTTCGTTTTTCTTTATTCTAAAAGCTTCAAGACCTTTTTTTTTAGCTTAATTTTTTATTTTACTATGTTGATTCTTATGAGTTTGAAACAACTGTGCCTATTTTTAGGAAGAGTAACACGTCCTTGGTGTGTTCTTGGCAGCGAAGACGATTAAAAGCTTCCAGAAATAGAAGAGCATTGCATGCCTATTTTTGCTAGTCAGATCGAGAATACGAATTTTTAGTTTTTGGACTTTAAGATTGCGGTGTTTGGACTAGATTTTTTCTTCTTTGGACCCTGTGTGTAAGCTTTTCTGTAAACTTTAGGCTTATTATTGGCCTCTTAATGAATATTATTTTTGAGGAAAAAAAATTGAAAAATTAGCATAAATCACAACTCCTGACTTTTGGCCTTTAGCTTAATTGCTTTCGTGTGTTAATTTTTGAATAAAGTGTTGAGATATTAATCATCTATCATTTTATATGAATTTATACAAGTGATTAAGTTGTTTTATATATCAAAATACTAGCTAATTTGATATTACAATCCAACCACTTATATTCATCTTTATATTCTTATATTTTTTGAATGGAAAATTCTAACACCATGGATAAAGTTAACATTGATGGGTTAATGCAAATTAAGAAGGAGAAATTCACTATATAGGTAAAGCAAAAAACCAGTTGATATTAAAGAAGAAGAAATTTGGATTACTGTTCATGCATTGTCACACAAACAAACAGAATTTATGAAATTTACAATACAATGCAAAGGAATTTGAGTTGCCTAAGATTCGTCGGAGATATATATGTATCTCTTATCTTCATTCCTAGCCTATTAAGCAGCTGGAAGATGCTCTAAAAGAGAAGCCCTATAGCAGGCAGCATTATGTGATCTTATTGCAAATAATCCATGGCTGAAACTTACTAGCTTCATCTAGTGAAGGCATACGGCCTTGGATTCCTCAAGTCCTGAAATTCTTCGTCAGGTGGGCCAATAAAGCCTCAGGCCCATTAAACTTTGGGCGATATTGGAAAAAAAAAAAAAAGATAGAGAGAGAGCCTCTTTAGCATTTGGGCTGTCAAAAACCCAAGATTCCCCTAGTCCACACAACTACCAACGACTAAGCTCTCCACCTCCAATGATAATTGGTAGCTAATCTAATATAATCTAATTGTGTGCAACTTAAATGCTGAGGATTGCAAATACGTTTGTTACTTGAAGAGCAATTTTTTAAACCAAATCCAGACACTGTTGATGGAAGATTACAGCATAGGCGCAGAATGGGCGAAGGCAATGAACAATTGCAGCTAGTATAGCCAGAGAGATAAGAGAACTTATATAATAAAGACGTGATATCATGATATAACAAAATAATAGGACGAAGATATTTATGTAAAAATATTTATTTTTTTGTGTTAAAAAAATTTTAATTAGTTATAATTTTTTTAGAGTTTATTTATATATTTATAGAGTATATTTTATATGTATGTCTAGCTTTTATTGGTTTATTATTGAAAATATTACTATTTGATTATTGTGGTAGAGAAAAAATTATTAATTAATTCATCATTTTAAAATATATATATAAAAACATTTTTAAAATTTTAAAAAATTTATTAAGTAATTTATAAATTAATTTTAACCATTAAATATAATAAAAAAATTAAATATTTAATGAAAATTTTTATAAAATTGAATAATCAAAATTAATGAGTTTTTCAGCTTTTTAATATTATAAAAATTAAATAGTAAAATATTTATCGAATTAATTAATAGATTTTTAAAATTTTATTAATATTAATTTATTTTTTAAAATTAAAAAATTAATAAATAGATCTTCTTGAATAGTAAATTTCCTTTTTATTATTCTATAATATAATTTCTTCCGCGGACAAACCAAAATGAAGATGGAGGACAGTTTGTGTCAGTGAAGCTTGAGTTCAATTTAGGATTTTTTTTCTTTTTTAATTTTTTTTTGGGGCCAATGCACCACATTTTTGTCTCAGGCCTAGTTTCAGGTTGTGTTTAGCAATTAGCATTCCATTTCCATAAATACTTTGCTTAAATTTGACGAAAGCTTCCTTTGCTAACTAAATTGAAAATTTTTGGTCCAAGAATAATAGGGATGTAAATGAATCAATTTATTCATAATTTAGTCCAGATTTGATTTAATAAAAAGTTAACTGAATGAGTTAAGTTTAACTTAATTTTTAAGTTCAATCAAAAAATGAATTAAATTTGAGCTTTATAATATCAATTGATTAAAATTTGTGAGTTCAGCTCGTTCCTAAATCCAATTCAACCTAAGTATCTTGTGTGGGAGCAGAGCACGGCCTGTCAAATTCAAAGCTTACATGAATGGAAGATATGGTGTTTGTGAGTAGTACCCAAAACTGCCCAGCAGCCCATGCACAGCCTTAAATATCTAGAGCCCCAGCCCAACGTTGGCCCTGCACACAGATGACCAATCAAATCTATTTTCTATTGTCAATGCATGAACAAACACATTCTCAGTGACTTTGCAAATAAGGACTTGAGGGTTTGATTTCTTTCTTAGTGTCCTACAATGGTATTGCTATATATGGCTAAAGAAGTCAGGTGTTAGCTTTTCCACTGCATAATGGATGGTTACTCAACACTTTCCAGTAAAACTTGGAAAAGAAGAAATGGACATCATGGAAAAAGCAAGAAGAGTCAATCAAGAATAAAGAAAAAGGCATAATTACAGAAGAAAAGAAAAGAAAAGAGATAATGAATTCATCTCCTGCTGCTCTTTATCTTTAATTCAAATGAGGTTCCTAAGCTATATCAACTTTGATAAAGCTACGATGTCTTTCTGCTCTAAAGTACATCGATCATTTTACTTCATATTAACATTTTGTTCATGGCCACCATGCAAGGTTAGGGATTCTTGATTCTGGGCAGGCAACCCCATTTCTTCTTTTGTCTTCTTTTTAAAGATACATGCAGAAAAAGCCCTAAGCCTTGTGATTTGAGCAATGGCAGCAACTGGGTTCCTTTTTTTTTTTTTCATGATATTATTTTTGACTGCTTAAAATTATTCCTTAGCGCTTCTGATGCTGGCCACCCTTGTGTTTGACCATGCCTAGTTTGCCAACTTTTCTTCTCTGCATGTGAAAATTTTTAAATAAGGGGACTCAGATATTGAGTTGTGATTAGCTTTATAATGCAGTATCATTAAGATATTAATTTTATCTTTAAATTAATATTATAATATTCGAGCACCTTTATAATACCCATCTCTTTTTAAAAAAATTTAAGTGATTCAAAAAAATCTAAATAGACAGTAAACTCGAGCTAAACCGGAATTTTCTTAAAGCCCTGTTTGGCTTCTGAGAAAGGAACAGTATATTCCTTGATGATCAGATTGAAAAAGATAGACACATGGGAAACTGAGGATTTTTAGTTGCTTCAAGCTTCCCTAACATAAATGTCCCTTCATGGGTTTTGACTTTTATGTTTTGTTTGCTTTATTTTAAGTTATTATTTTGACAATTAACCTAAAATCATCATTTTGATTAGTCAATATTATTACTATTACAACTTGATTACCACTCATTTTCCTTTTTTTTTTTTTCTCAAATAATGTCATCTTTATTCTCTATGTGAGACAACTTTCTTATGATTTTTCTTTTTTCTTTTTATTTTTTCTTGTAATTAAATTGTCTTTGACTTTTTTTTCATATAGTAATTAAGAAGGTGAAGCATAAGTTCTTCTCTTCCTTCTTTGTCCATGAAAAAATGCTTTAACCTCCTAATTTTAATTTTATTCTATTTATCTCTTTAATTTTTCAATTATGAAATAATTTTTAACTCCTTATGATACGGACCAATTAACTTTAATATTAAACTTTACAGTAATTTTAAACCGAATTTAATTTTTACCATCGACGTCAAATAGAGAATTATAATAACTTTTCAAAATAAAATTTTAAAACGTATGACTTTAAAAAATGTGACAAGCGTCGAAAGTCTATCACAAAATTTGAGCGAAAATTTCATCTGAATTTTACATTTTAATTACTTTTTTAAATATTTTTATAATTTTGCGTATTAAGATTTTCTTTTTCTATTATAAATAGTTTTACTCACTTTTCAATTTTTCAAGAATTTTAATAAAATTTTTTGATTTATAATTAAATTATATATTTACTTATTACTGTGCCATAGATATTGAATTAGTTATTTCTTTTTTGGTTTTGTGTTATAAAAATTAAATTATTTATAAAAATTAAATGAGTAAATAAAATAAAATTAAAGTTAATGAAGTAAAATTATTTTTTATATAGAAAAAGTAAGAGAATAAATTATAATTTTTTAAAAATATGGAAAATATTTTATTAAAAATATTATATGTGAGATAAATAGAGTGCATAATTATAATGGCCTCTCATTATCTACTAGCTTATGTAATGTTATTAATGTTACAAGGAAAATCCAATTATACTTGACCTTTTTTAAAAGTCAAAATTCTGCATTTAACTCTAACTAATTATCTCTCTGCAAAAATCACAAAATCACACTAATTTATAATTTTTGTTTCTTTCAAAATGAATTATTGATTTATTTCTTAAGTTAAAAGAATATTATTTCTTTAAAAATCGCAAAATCACACTAATTCATTTGTTTCTTTCAAAGAATTTATTCTTTTGCTTGTTACATTTTCAAATATAAAAATTAGTAAAAAAAGAAATTAAATACTTACAAATATAATATTTCATTATAGTTACAAAAATTGAATTTAAAATTAATTAATTATTATTATTATTTGTTATGGGAATTTTTTTTGAAAGGTTTTATTTTTGAAAAAAATTAGCTCTATCTAAGCATCCAACTTTTTTTTTGAACTAGTGTGTATTCTTTAGTCAAATTTTCAAAATAATAAAGCAAATTGAAATGTAGTAGTTTGCTCTTTGTCGATGAGGAAACTTCTGGGTTTTTGTGCACTAGTTCAACTGCTTTAGAGGGGAATCCTAAGAACACTTTCTCCAAGATTTTGTACTTTTTTATAAGTTCAGTCATTTCAGTAAAATTATATTAAATTAATTAATAATATAAAAAGATTTTTTATTTTGATTAATTTAATTATAACTAATAACCAAACAAATATTTTAATTTTATTAAAATTTGATTTTTTTTTATAATTTCAATTTAAATTAATTAATATTTTAAAATTAATAAAATTTCGGTGAATTAATTATGTTTGGTTACTCGAATGCTGACTGTTACTTTACCTTCTTTTTTTTCTCAATACTTTACCTAATCAGTTAGGGTAGAATCCTTAAATTCTTGAAAGATCAACACAATCTAATTCAAAATTTTAATAAATGCAAGTCAATAAATCAAAGTCTTAAGGAATATATTAAATGTAACCTAAATTGGAGGAAGTTTAAAACACAAACTATATAATAATATTTCTTCATTATCATAAAAATAATATCTTCATGTCTAATAAAAATATATTTATTTTCTTACTCTTGCCAACTCATAATTTTTTTATCTTTTATTTTTTAAAATTATTTTAAAATTATTATTAACCTTTCTTTATTATATAATTCGGCTATTATAAATTTATTTTATTTTATTTTATTTTTAAAATAATTTCTCATTAATTATTATATTTTTAATGAGTATTTAAAATATCTCTTAATATTTAATAAAATTTAATGTTTTAAAAATGAATATAATTAAAAAAATTAATAAAAAATTATACTTTTTAAATATATATATACGTGAAAAGGTAAAATAAAAATAAAAATTATAGGAGTGAAGGAATATTTTATTTATTTTAAATAATTGATATTTTTTATTTTTATGATAATAATTTAATAATTAATTTTCTAATATATTTCTATGTAGTGTGATTGAAAAAATAAAGATTCATCAATTTTAAAAATAAATTAGTAATAAAATAATATGATGGAGGGTATATTAAAAAACAATATAAGTGTTATGTTTTTAACTATATTAACTATAGTTTTTTAATTTCTCCCTCTTATGTAGAGAAATAATGTTTCTCTACTTTGGAAAGCTTTTCTAAAGTAATAATTTTTATTTTTAAAGCAATAACTTTCAATTTCTAAATGTTGTGCAGCTGTTTTATTCTTATCTTAAATAAGAGCGGCTCTTCCTCACTCTCACTCTCGTCCTTACCCTTGCCCCCGAACGTGGGTCATCTTCCTTCCCTCGTTGTACATATATGTTGTGATGGTTTTTTATTTTGACAAATAGATAAAGATTTTTTTGGCATGCAATGGTGTTTTGTTCTTATTTTCTTTTTCTTTTTCTTTTAGAGGTTGATAAAAGAATGGTAATTTTATTATACTACATCCCAGTTGCAATATATCATTTTAACGGTTCATCACGATCAGAGGCTTCATCTATGGCCTGAAAGCGTTAGTTTTGACTCAATTGAGGAAAAAATGACTTCTCTTTCTTATGCGTCTCATTTTCCTCCCTTTCCAATGAAGTTATACATATGTTTTGTGATGGTTTTTCATTTTGACAAACAGAGCTTTCAAGAGAGGAATGTTTTTTTTGGCTTGCAATGGTGTTCTTTTTTTTTCTTTTGTATGTTGATACATGTCATTTGATTAGTAGTCTCTAGTGATTATAAGATGAGAGAAGGATACTGTTGCAATATATCATTTTCACACTGGTTCATAGACGATCAAAAGGCTTCATCCATGGCCTAAAGGCATTAGCTTCGACTCAATTGAGGAAAAATGACTTCCGCTTTCAAGAGAGGAATGTTTTTTTTGGCTTGCAATGGTGTTCTGTTTTTTTTTTTCTTTTGTATGTTGATACATGTCATTTGATTAGTAGTCTCTAGTGATTATAAGATGAGAGAAGGATACTGTTGCAATATATCATTTTCACACTGGTTCATAGACGATCAAAAGGCTTCATCCATGGCCTAAAGGCATTAGCTTCGACTCAATTGAGGAAAAATGACTTCCGCTTTCAAGAGAGGAATGTTTTTTTTGGCTTGCAATGGTGTTCTGTTTTTTTTTTCTTTTGTATGTTGATACATGTCATTTGATTAGTAGTCTCTAGTGATTATAAGATGAGAGAAGGATACCGTTGCAATATATCATTTTCACACTGGTTCATAGACGATCAAAAGGCTTCATCCATGGCCTAAAGGCATTAGCTTCGACTCAATTGAGGAAAAATGACTTCCCTTTCTTATGCGTATGATCATCCTCTTTGTTTATGTAGCTCTACAAGTGCTTTGAGGTTTCTATTTTGTTTTTCTATATTCTTAAGTTTCTAAATCTAATTTTTTTGCTGTTTTTTTTTTTCTCTTTTGATCCTCATGAGTTTGAAACGGTTGCGCATCTTTAATGTTTCTTTATCGGTAGAGATAATCAAGAGTCTTTAGAACATAGGAGTGCGACGTACCTTTTTGCTTATTCAGGTCAAGAACACTGGTTGTCGTGTTTTTTGAGCTCTAAGGACCTTATTTAGTATAAGTTTCCCAGTAAACCTTGGGCTTATCTTATAACCTTGGACCTTTTATTATCCTTTTAATAAATTTTATTCTTAAAAAAAAAACTATACTTTCTTAATTTATATAAAAAAGTAACTAATTTATTTTTTGAAAAATTAATGAAGTTTAAAAGTCCTAAGTAAAATAATACTTTAAATTTTTTACCCTATCCATGTCTTTGTTCTTATGAGGTATTGGCTTTTGATCGCCTATCACTCGGTCGGCTTTTTTATGCTAACTGCTTGGCTTGTTCTAGAAGTGGAATTTGCCCTCATTATTTATTTTCCAAACTTTTGAAATCCGTTTTTTTATTAAATAGATTAAAATAGAGTTAAGTGTGTATGATTTAATTGAAATCAAATTAGAGATCAATGGGTATATTATTGAAATAAATTTGATTATATTAATAATAATATCTTTATTATAATTAATACTTTATATATTACATAAATAATTGTTAAAATAGATCTAATTAAATTTTATGATTTACATTTTTTTAAAAGATAATGTGAATAATAATATTTAACTATATATAATAGAAAAATGTTTAAAATTAAAATTTTATGATAAAAAATGAAAATAAATATTAATATATTAAAATTATATATATAACAATAAATACACAATAATATAAATCTTTAATCCATAAAAGATAGTAAAATAAAAACATGTAATGATTTAATTTAAATAATAAGATAAATTGTTCATACTGTTAATTATTTAAATTATATTTTAAAATTTTTGTTAAATTAGTGTAACGTAAATATTATTTATATTAACTGTAATAAATAAAAAAGTTTGGAGCGAACGATTAGCAATTTTTACTCAAAAGGCGAGAGCTTCAATTTGAAAATTTTGATCGATTATCCAGTCTTTTGAGATTGAAAATTCAAGTAAAATCTGAATAAAATCTGAAATTTCTCATATTTTACAAGTTAAATCAAACTTATAAATATTAATTATAATAATTCTTTTAAATTGAATTAAATTCGTTCTGTTTGATTTTTAATAAATCATGATATTCTCACATGTTTATTGTCAAACATTTATGATATGAAACACTAATTAAAATTAAAAGTCTTAATCATATTTTATATTATTTATTTTTTAAATTATATTTATATTTCATACAAACTTATGTCATTGGTAAGTAAATATTAATAAACAGCTCCATCTAGAACAAATTATAAATCTATTCAAGTTGTTTATACTTGATTGATTACTTTGTTTTAAGGATATATTTTAAATTCAATCTATTTTAGTTAAAAAAATTATTATTAATTTTTATAATATGAAGAAATTTATAATTAATTAATTTTTTAATTTTAAATCATATTAAAAGTGTATTAATTATTTTTTCTATTAATTTTAATTATTAAATATTTTATTAATTAATTTTTATAATTTAAAAAAATTATTTGTTAATCTATTTTTTAATTAGTTTTATTTTATTTTTTTATAATATTTAATAGTTAAAATTAACAGAAATATCAATTAATAATTTTTTAAAATATCAAAATATTTTAATATATTTTTTAAAATAAAAAATTAATTAATAAAATTTTTATAATATAAAAATTAAATAGTAAATTTTTTTAATTAATATGATTGGAGTATATATATATATTCTCAGAAAAAAAAATGTAATTTTTCAAGTGACTCATTTTTATATTTCTATTTGAAAAACTTAGAACATAAAATTTTTTTTGGTCCATTAATATGACAGCCCACAATTATAAACTTTGATTTTAGCAAAGCTTTATCATTGTTTACATAATATTAAAGTAATAAACAATATTTAAATAACATATTTAGATATAAAATATTATATAATATGTATAGTTTTACCTAATAATTTTTAAAAAATATTATTATTTAATTTTTATAATATGAAAAATTTATTGATTAGTATTTTAATTTTAAAAAATATATTAAAATATTCTAACATTTTAAAAATTTACCAATTAATTTTTTTAAATATTTTATTATTTAATTCTTGTAATTTTAAAAAATTTATTAATTAGATTTTTAAATTTCTAAAAAGTCTACTACTTAGTCTCTTAAAAATATTTTAAAATTTTTTATAATATTTAATGGTTAAAATTAATTAGTAATTTTTTTAAAATATTAGAGATATTTTAATATTTTTTTAAAATTAAAAATCAAAGTCTTTTAAATTCTAAAAATTAAATAGTAATTTTTTTAATTTTTATTGTTAATATATTTTTTAAAGATAAAAGACATGCGGTTAAACTGCATTTCAGTTATTCATTCCATTTTAAATTATATTCTATAACAATTTTAAATATAATATTTAATTAAAATAAATATTTAAAACTTAAAAGAGTGAATCATAAAAAATTATTTATATTAAAAATAGCTATTAATTTTAAAATAATTAACTATTATTAAAAAAAAACATTAATTCTTGAATTAGGCTGAAAGAATGCTGATGAAATGCTGGAACATTTTAGGGCACAGCACCTAACCTCTTTAATAGGGATTTCATGACCACATAACATTAATAATAATAATAATAAAAAGAATTCTTTTTATTGCTAAAAGTTGAGGTTTTGCCATTGGACTAGTCCCATTGATTTTTTTTATTATTTAAAAATAAAATATTCATGTAATGGCAAGAATATGATGAGCATCTAATTAATATATTAAAATTGACAAGTTGAAATGTATATCTTGAAAACATTAAACAAAAGAAGCAAACGTTGACAGTCAACACTACTATTATTTTTTATTTTCTTTTTTCTTTTTTATTTTATAAATAAATTAATAAGAAAGTTCACTAATTTGTCTTTTTATGGTGATAGGCCTAATCTGAACTTGGATTTGTGAGATGCGAATGAGAAACAATTTCAATAATGCTAATCTCGTCTTCTTTTCTTAATTTTTTTTACGAGAAAAAAAAATAATGATCTTGTGTATTTCTTCTAATATAAAAAATTAGCAAATTGATTAGCTATTTCATAATGGTAAGAAATATTTTTTTTCATGATTATATTTTATTAATCAAATTCAAAAAAACTTAACATATTAAATGACTTTAAACCAAAACCAAAACCAAAACCAGAACAAAAAAATCTCTCAAATAAGCCAAATGTAAGGTCTGAAATATTAAGCGAAAACCATAAAACTATAAACAAAAAAGAAGGAACGATTTTAGAGCCTCAACTATAATAGGCTTCATTAATTCTATTCCTGTAATTATTATATTTGTGCTTTTAAAGGATTTATCAGTAGAACAGAAATATATCAAATCAAATCGAATTTTGAATAATTTAAATTTAATTTATTAATTTTTTTCTTTAAATTTGAGCTAAATTTGAGTTTCATTCATTTTAAATTAAAGTTGAGTATTAAAAAATTTAAATTTGGCTCGTTTAGCAAATAAACTTAAACGAATAAAATTTTTATCGAGTTTAGTCTCAAATAGTTTATGAATAATTGAATTTATTTATATATATATAATGAATTTTAATTTAAAATTAAATAATTTTAATTAAATAAGTATATATATACAAATTAGCTCGCAAACTTATAAATAACGAGTTTTTAAATCTTGACGATCCGAATATCTGTAAATTTTAAAAGTGTAATTAAACAATATAGAGTATAACTTTAAAAAATTTAGATTTGGCTCATTAAAATATATACAAAGTTTGAGTTTATTTCTCTTATAATGTTAATTTCAGTCTACTTAACGAGACTGTTCATGAGTCCGTTCACGAACTTATTCATGAACTTGAAAATGAGCTGAATTCACAAGTTTTAACGAGCCTAATACTATGGAACTTAAGTTTGGTTCATTTATTAAATGAGTCTAAAAATTAAATTTGAACTTAACTCATTTAGAAATTGAGTCAAGCTCAGTCGACCTTTTATTGAGTCAAACCTCAAATGTCTCACGAACAGTTTGATTCAACTTTTTAGATTTTATCTATTGAAAATTAAAAAAAAAATACTTCTGAAGTTTAAATTGTAAAATAATTGTTTAATTTATCATTAATATTAACATAATATAAACTATAAACATATATAAAATTCATCTAATACTTTAACGATGGATCATGAATAAATTAAATCTCACAGATTAAGAAAATCATGTCTTATACAAAATTAATTTGAGCCATATTGATTTAATAGGAAGAGTCTTGAATTTAAATAAATTAATTTCTCTCCCTTGATCCTTCTTGATTTTACACAACCTTTATTGATGGAATCTTTCTCAAGAGATGATCCTAATATTTCATATACTTTAGAAAGAACGTGTGTATAAAACTTATTATAGGGAGATAAAAAGGACCGATTTATATATATCTTTTGACTTATACGTCCATCAAATATTAAATAAATGGATAGGACTTGTTTTAATATCATGCCACTTTATTGGATAGAATTTTAGCCCAATAAGGAATCCTAATTATAGGAAAATACTTAATCCTAATTATTGGTAAATTCTTACGTTCAACCATTTGACATGATAATTAAATGATATAAACTTTAATGCTATAAATATTAGGTGTGCATATAATAAATAAAATCTTTTATAACGTTCGTCATAAATATTCTACTATAATAAACTATTATACTATATTTAGGAGGAGTTAGAGTAAAGTAAAGTTTCTTAAAGTATAGTTTTATAAGGTAAGATTTGTCATAGTTTCTAAGCCTTAACAATTTTTTATTGTTTAGAAAGAAAAGAAGATTTTTGAAGGTATTTTGAGGTTCTTAAGAGTAAAGTTTCTCAATGAATTTGGCGGGTTGAAATTTAAGGTTTGTGGAGGTTATTTAAAACCTCCAAAACCTTTACCTTAAAAACCTTTCATCCTCTTCCAAATACAGGTTAAAGGTTTTTAAACCTTGAAAAACAATCAATTACCTTATAAAACCACCTCCCAAACAGAGTGTTAAGTGCAGACTATGATGGTTGCACATTATTTAGTTATATACTCCCTTTCATATACCACAATATTAATAACTTATCGATGTTGTACGCATTATTTTTCTTTGGTATAGACTTGCAAAATAAGAGAGAACACTAGGTGGGTTGGCTTGGCATGGCAAGGCAACCTCTCCAATACTTAAGTCAGTATAAGTACTCAATAAATAATTGATAGAATAGCATACCTGATTATAGACGGTGTGAGCTCCTTATATATCATATCGAATGGAGTTTAGATATTGTTAGAAGTGTTTGAGATGATAGAGTAATATCTAGTGTAGGATGTAGAATCTTATATAAGATAGGATAACGAATCCTAGATAAGATAAGATATAGAATCCTATTGGATAAGGATAATATCCTATTGTGATTAGAATTCGATCACTTTATTAGAAGTTTGATGTGATTTTGATTACTGAGATCTGGATTTAATATATTTTAACATTGGTACTCCCCCTTTAGTTTTCGAATCTTCCAGTTCGATACTGGATGGTTCCTTTTGACGAACTTATCGTCTTGCAAGATTCTAGCAACGAAACACCTCAATGGTTCACTTTGACAAACTTGTTGCTTTGTAGAATTTTGACAATCAAATGCCTCAGAGGTTCCCTTTGATGAACTTATTGCGTTGTGAAATTTTGGCGATGAATTACTTTGGTGGTTCTCTTTGATGAACTTACCGCCTTGCGGGATCTCTTTGATGATTCCCTTTGACGAACTTGTCGCCTTGTGGAATTTTGGCGATGAATTGCCTTAATTTTTCTCTTGATGAACTTATCACTTTGTGGGATTATGGCAATGAAGTGCATTGATTTTTTCCTTAAGGAATCTGTCGCCTTGTGAGATTCTGGCAATAATTTTTCTTGATTTTTCTCTTGATGTACTCATCGTCTTGTGAGATTCTTTTTCCCTTAACGACCTGTTGCCTTGTGGGATTCTTATGGGATACTTTTTCCCTTGATGAACTTGTCGCCTTGTGGGATTCTGGCAATGATGTGTCTTGATTTTTCTTTTTACGAACTTATTATCTTGTGGGATTCTTTTCCGTTGATGAACTTGTCATCTTGTGGGATTTTTCTTCCCTTGATGAACTTAGTCGTCTTGTGGAATTCTGTTTCCCTTCGAGAACTTATAGCCTTGTAGGATTTTGGTAATGGGTTGCTTTGATTTTGAAATCCATTAGAATGGGCGGAAGGCCATTAGAAGTGAGTATAAAACTTTTGATTTGTGGAATGTACTATTACTTTAGAGTTGTTCCTTTTTTATAATCTTTTGAAATTCATTTGCAAAAATAATTCTTGTACAAAATATTTTTGTGAAATTCTTTAGTACTTTTTAGGAATTATAATATAAAATTATAAAAATTTAACTTGCATGAAAAACTCATAATGACACGTGGTGTTAAGTTAATGCAAAGTGTAAGTGAAATAAATATAAAAGGAAAAAGTAATTATTGTTTACCGCTGGTTGTTAGGCATATAGAATTACTTTATTGATGTGTATAAGACATCAGCATCCTACCAATAAAATAATCGGTAGCTTTTCTTTTTTCTCTTTTTTTTTTGAAAAAGGAAGCGTAATTAAGAACTTATACTGATAGACTTTCATGCTGAATAAGAGTTGGTTCCCTTAACGACCTGTTGCCTTGTGGGATTCTTATGGGATACTTTTTCCCTTGATGAACCTGTCGCCTTGTGGGATTCTGGCAATGATGTGTCTTGATTTTTCTTTTTACGAACTGATTATCTTGTGGGATTCTTTTCCGTTGATGAACTTGTCATCTTGTGGGATTTTTCTTCCCTTGATGAACTTAGTCGTCTTGTGGAATTCTGTTTCCCTTTGAGAACTTATAGCCTTGTAGGATTTTGGTAATGGGTTGCTTTAATTTTGAAATCCATTAGAATGGGCGGAAGGCCATTAGAAGTGAGTATAAAACTTTTGATTTGTGGAATGTACTATTACTTTAGAGTTGTTCCTTTTTTATAATCTTTTGAAATTCATTTGCAAAAATAATTCTTGTACAAAATATTTTTGTGAAATTCTTTAGTACTTTTTAGGAATTATAATATAAAATTATAAAAATTTAACTTGCATGAAAAACTCATAATGACACGTGGTGTTAAGTTAATGCAAAGTGTAAGTGAAATAAATATAAAAGGAAAAAGTAATTATTGTTTACCGCTGGTTGTTAGGCATATAGAATTACTTTATTGATGTGTATAAAACATCAGCATCCTACCAATAAAATAATCGGTAGCTTTTCTTTTTTCTCTTTTTTTTTTTGAAAAAGGAAGCTTAATTAAGAACTTATAATTAAGAACTTATACTGATAGACTTTCATGCTGAATAAGAGTTGGAGAGATACTCAAGAGTAAAACTACATTAAAATATTTATGCATGTCATTTAGCGGCCAATATTTACTGTCACAAAGTCCATCGCTTTGAATTAGAATGCAAATTTTGGTCGCAAAAATTTTGCAACGAGTATCAAATATAGTGTTGGACCTAAATGTCCTAATCCTTGTTTTGATGATTAATAAACAATTGGTGCGCTACTAATTATCTTCAAAGGTGTTTGTGTTGAGCTTGTAGGTCCCTTACTAATATGAATGAAATTGCTTCAATCTCCAAAAGTGAAAAGTGCCTATTTTGGAAGCATATCACAAGAAAGGGATCATAAAGTAATCTCTTGTTTATATTGTGTCAATTTATTCATTGTAAAGTTCAATTAATTAATTGTGATGGCTCAAGGTTTTTTACAATTCTAAAAGTTTTTTAGATATGGCCAATTTATTAAGTAATTAACTTTCGGGGACTAAAATAAAATTTTCCAAAAGAAGTGATTTTGAAATTACTCTTTGTCAAAATAAAAGATCTAAGAATATAGGTTACAAAAATTCAAACGGATTAAAAAATGAACTTTTATAGCCTAAGTTATGATTTTTCAAAGATTTAAAGAAGTATTTTTGTGCTCCCTAAAGATAAACTTTCGGCTTCCGAAAGTCAAGGACAGAGACGAAAGTCTCATATGTTCGACAGCCGAACATTGACCTTCGGCCGCCGAAAGTGGGTTTTCAACTTGCCCCCTAAAGTGTAACCTTCAGCTTCTGAAAGTGAGGGACAGAGACGAAAGTCCCACACTTTCGGCCGCTGAACATTAACCTTCGGCCGCCGAAAGTGAGTTTTATGTCTGCCTCCAAAGTCTAAACTTTGGCTTTCGAAAGTGAGGGACAGAGACGAAAGTCCAACATGTTCGGCCGTCGAATTTTGACTTTAGGCCGCCGAAAGTGTAACACCCCTTACCCTATCAAAGAGTAGATAGAGCAAGGAATGTCACAAACTATACCTTTTTAGATATATCAGGACTAAACAATTTCTTTTATCTGTAAATACCAAGTTTTTAGGTAATGCATGTAACTTTCATCAAGTGATTAAAATAAATGTGAGATTTCTAAACCAAAATTTTTCGGCAGAATTTCCTCTGTTTCATTAGCACTTTAACCTGTAATACATATGAACATCACACTTATAATTACACTAACAACTGTCATTTGATATCTTACTATTTTTGATTACATAATCTTTACAACTCACTCTATTTAATATGTACATGCCAAAATAAAACTGTACTATGACTCAGAGACTCAAAAGAACCAGCTATGATAATGGCCTTGATATCTGATGTAGACCTTTGATGAACTTCGCGTGCCTACTTTATCTACAACCTGCGTGAGGTAAAAACCAACACGCTGAGCTAAGGCTCAGTGGGTGATAACAACAAATAACAAAATAGCGTAAACAAGTTCACGTTTACAGATAATCAGAATAAAAACATCTTCTTTTTCCTTTATTGCACATTTTCTCTTCATAACAAATCACCACAGCTTAGTGCATGTACTAGATGCAAACATATTAACACTCACTAATAAGTTCACAAAATCAAGTATCAATCTTAACTAAGATCTTAGCCCTTATAAACACATAGTAGGATCGACTAGGTAGATAAGGAGTTATAACGGTAGGCACAGGGTGCCGAACGGTAGGCTCAGAGGCCAAATCTGTGATAGCAGAGCTCTGTGGCCATGCTTATGAGGTACCAGATATGTAACCTCAAATATAAATCATGTATCGGTAGCAGTACTGCGAACTCTGTATGTTTATATGGCATGCCATACCCTTATACTAACCTCGACTCCTATTACGTTTACCAGGGCCAAGTACTATTAATTCAATGTATCAATGTAAAATACATGCCATTTGAAGCTATTTGAATTCATTTTCCAAGTTACATATATCAGATGCCAAGATTTACAATATGGAAAACTCATGGCAAATAGTGCAAAACTTTATCGACTTAGCATTTTAATGTAGCAAACTACATTCTGCCTTATATTGCATCAACTTTTCAAGTAGTTTAGAGTTACAATTTAACTTCAGTTTCTTCATAAGAAATGTACATTTATGTCTTATCTTTCCAACAAGGTATGGTTCATGCAATTCTGATCATCCTAGCTTAAGTTATGAATTTTTCTTTACAAGCTGCTCAATCAGGTCTTAATCAGTCCAGTATTGGTACCTGTTTATAGGATCACAAAAATTATCAGATTCATACATTTCCATACAAATTCAAGCTTAAGTGTCTTCTACAAAGTTTTAGGTATACTTCTTAGGATTCATTTGGCACTGGTATTAACAAATTTCACTGAGTACATAATTAGTTATAGTATAATCAATACACACTGTTCCGGATGCACTAACTCTGTATCCAGTTTAGGTTCACTTCAAATTTTCATCATCTTACCTACAGATTCAGAATTTGGTCAATTCATGAAAGTTTTAGCTCTTTGTCTCAGATTTCATTTGGTATATCTTAGGCCTAATTTCAATAACCACACAATAAGTTATAAGAATATCAACACAAGCTGTCCTGTTACAACCTATTCTGCCAGATTTGCCCTTTTAGCTCTCATGTTAAATTTCTTTACTCTAAGCCTTTCAAACATCATTTTAACATTCATATAACATATTTATACAATCAAAACAACATTTCCAGCAAGTAAAATCAACCCCTAATGTAATACCCGGCTAGACTTCGGTATCGAAATTCCTACCGTCCGGTGGAATTTGGGTGTCGAAAACCTCTAGAAGGGTAAAAGCATGTTTTTATAAAATGTTTTCATGTTTTTAATATTTTAAGTATGTTTTTAAATGAATTTTTGCATGAAAATTCCTTGGAGGAAAACCCAGGTTCGGCCGCCGAAACTCACTTTCGGCCGCCGAACATGCATGGACTTTGGGAGGCACGTTAGGCCCCCGAAAGTCTAAGTGAGGGAAGTGCAGGTTCGGCCGCCGAACCTTATGTTCGGCCGCCGAATATTGCATGGATGCGGAGGCACATTCGGCCCCCGAACGTGGCCTGGCCAGCCACTATAAAAGGGTCCCCTTGGTCCGCACGGGCGAGCTTTTTCTCTCCCATTGTCGGCCAAGGTGAGTCTCCACCGCTCCTCCCTCGATCTTGAGTGTTTCCTCTAGATCTTTCATGGTTTTAACAAGTTTTCATCTTGCTTTGAAGTTTTTAAGCTTTTGAATCGAGTTTTGAGCAAGTTTTGAGCTTGGAGGCCCAAGGAGCTAGATTTCTCCCAACTCCAAGTTAGATCGCCTCTACTCTCGATCTTCAAGAGGTAAGAGTCGATCTTGAACTCTTGTAATGTTTTAAATAAGTTTCATGTAAGATTCATGGGATAAAAGGCATGTTTAGTTCATGTGTAGGTTCATGGGTTTATGTTGTGATTTTGAGCAATGTAGCTTGATTGTGTGTGAATGAAGTGTTGTAGATGGGGTATATGCATGTTTGAGACCCCTAGGAACTTGTATGTGTGTTTTGGTTGAGATATATGCATGATTTATGGTTTTGGGAGGCAGGAGGTTCATTTGAACCAAGTTTCTGCCGTTTGGCAGAAACCAGGTTCGGCAGCCGAAGGGAGTTTCGGCCGCCGAACCCCTCTTGTGGAGGCAGCTTTCGGCTGCCGAAGGTGCCCCCGAAAAGAGACTTTCGTCTCTGTCTGGCACTTTCGGCCGCCGAAGGTGCCGCCGAACCTAGCTGAGTTTCGTCTCTGTCCAGGACTTTCGGCCGCCGAAGGTGCCGCCGAAGGTGCCCTGTTCAGCCATTTCATGCATATTTTCTGTGATGTTTTCATGATGTTTTAGGGGGTTTTTGGGGGATATATTAGAGTTATGTTTATAAATGTTTGGTCCCTCATTGGAGTCCACCTGTGTAGGTTCGGACCCGAGGAACCGAGGACCCCAGCAGTGGGTGAGCTGCTTCAGTGTCTGGTCAGAGCTAGCCAGAGGTGAGTGGAAACAAGCTTAATGTTTTAAATCAAGTAATTAAATGTTTTGAGCATGCTTCACGCATCATGATGATATGTAATAGGATGATCGCATTAGTTCACGAATATGTTGCATTGCATTTTCCTTTGCGTTTGTGGGTGAATGCTGTATGATCCAATTAGTCCACGAGACTTAATATATGATATGACAGGAAGACCAGGACCCCATGCTACGGCCTGGCACGAGACTTAATATATGATATGACAGGAAGACCAGGACCCCATGCTACGGCCTGGCACGAGACTTAATATATGATATGACAGGAAGACCAGGACCCCATGCTACGGCCTGGCACGAGACTTTATGTATGTTATGACAGAAAGACCAGGACCCCATGCTACGGCCTGGCACGAGACTATGTGGGGACTAATTGGTGACAGGTTCACCCTTGATGTGAATTGTCTGTGATATGATGCATTTCATGAAAGCATGAATTTTAATATAATGTTTTTAGTTTCTGCTCACTGGGCTTTTAGCTCACCCCTCTCCCCTAACCCCCAGGTTTGCAGGTGCGGGATTGATAGAGAAGAAAAGAAGAGAAAAGTCATATGTATGTAATAGCTAGAGTATGTGGACATGACAGATGATAAGAATGTAATGTAAAGTTTTGAACAGTTATGTTTATGTAACTATGTTATTGAGGATAGAGTTGTGCTTGACCATAGTATATGTTAATCCCTTGGTATGTACATGATCTTATGTTATGATGTTGATGTAAACCAACTCACCATTTGATGTATAGCCCTTGAGGCTTTGATGAGATCCCACAGAGGGACGATGTTTATGTATATGTTCAGAATATGTACAGGTTGAGTTGGTGATTGATGACATGTATGAAAGAAAAGTTTTAAGTTTTATGTTTATTGTTGATCATGTATGGGATTAAACAGGATTACAGGTTATGTTAGGCTTGCTACGGGTCCCGGCGGCCTTACGCCGATCTGGATCCTAGCGCCGGTAGCGATCCGGATTTCCGGGGCGTTACAGAGTGGTATCAGAGCCCTAGGTTCATATGGTCGGACCTAGAGTGTCGGGCTCATAGATGTTATAGAAGGTCAAGCACAATAGGAAAAAGTCATGTCCACTAGGATAGGATGTAGAGTCCTGTCTTGCTATGATAATATGATATGCCATGATAAAATGCATGTGCATAAATGATGTGATATGTATGTGATGAGGGTTCATGTGTGCCCACATGAACCATATGATGCTGATGTTCTATGTGTACTGTTTTCAGAAAACAGGATGAGAGGAACCCGTCGATCTGCGCGATTGACTGGAATGCCACCTGAGGATGAGGGCATGAGCGCCCGTCCTCCAACATT
This sequence comes from Manihot esculenta, assembly GCF_001659605.2. Lineage (NCBI taxonomy): Eukaryota > Viridiplantae > Streptophyta > Magnoliopsida > Malpighiales > Euphorbiaceae > Manihot > Manihot esculenta. Next base: position 20,730,662 of record NC_035172.2, read on the forward strand.
GCCTAGGGCAATGTCTAGCAGGTCAAACAGGGAAAGAGTAATGAGAGACCCTAGAAGGTCTTTAGATCTGGGAAGAAGCAGATCAGTCAGAGGAACAGTGCAGGGAGGTATGTCAGAGGATATGGGGGATCAGATGGATGTTGATCAAAGGAGGGATGGCAGTTTGGGCGTCAGTATGTCAGAAGAGGGTATGGGAGAATCCCAAGGAGGCACTCAGGCCTCGGGATTTGTTCAGCCACCTCACTATCCGCCCTACACCCAAAATCCCGGGTATTCGATGGGAGGTACATCGGATTACCCTAGTTTTAACCCTTACTCCACACAGATGCCATACCCACCATACTACCCACCATATCCACAGTACCCAATGTACCCACCTCCACCATACTATCCAAATCCAGCAAACCCTACCCCAGGGGATGCTGTACCTCCTCCACCACCGGCACCTACCGTCCCAGATACCCAGATACCTCAACCTAGCTCATCTGGGGGAAGTAAAGCTAAAATGACAGATTACATGAAGTTGGGTGCTCCCCAGTTTGAGTCAGGTGATGACCCGTTTGTATATTTGGAGAAGGTCAAGATGATCACAGAGGAGATTGGGGCTGATGATAGTAGAGCCATTCAGATGGCTGGTTTCACCTTGAAATGCAAAAAGGCCCGTGAGTGGTTCAAAAACTATGTGAAGCCGAGGGTGGATAGCCTATCATGGGAGGAGTTCGCTAATGAATTTGCAGGATGGGCTTTCCCTGATAGTTCAAGGGAATTGAAGATGATAGAATTCGAGCAATTGAGGCAAACAGATGAGATGAGTGTAGACGAATACACTGACAGGTTTATGGAGTTGCTGCCATTTGCTGGGCAAGACCTTAGCACAGACCAGAAGAAGTCGAGGAGGTATATCATGAAGCTCCATCCTAGGTATTCCTCCTTGGTACAGTCAGCAGATAGAGAGAGTTTTCACGCCATAGTAGACATGGCTAGGAGAATGGAGGCTAGTGCCATCGTTCAGGGGACAGTCAAACAGACAGTGGCACAAGCTTCTGGTTCTAAAACTCCGGGTGGGGGAAGGTTAGATCCCTCTACCTTGAGTGCAGCAGCTTCAGGCAGTAAGAGATGGGGTAAGCCCAAGGGTAAGAAGAATAAGTTCTGGAACAAGGTCAAGTCTAGTCTGGGATTTGGCAGTGGTTCTAGTTCTGGGACAGATAATGCAGCTTGTGCGAAGTGTGGTAGGCCACACAGGGGTTTATGCCGGTTTGGGACGACGACTTGCTACAGATGTGGGCAAGAGGGGCATATGTCATGGCAATGTCCTAAAACAGTTCCTATGGCACAGACACAGCAGACAGCTTCAGGAAGTGTGGCACAGCCAGTAGCTCCAGCTGCTACCCAGGCCAGTGGCAGAGGCAGAGGGAGAGGGTCAGCTTCTTCCTCAGCAGGATTCAGAGGTGAAGGTCCATCAGCTCCAGCCAGGATCTTCACCATGACGCAGCAGGAGGCTAACACATCCAACACCGTGGTGTCAGGTAATCTCATCATTGGGTGTTCTGATGTGTATGCATTAATGGACCCGGGTGCATCTCACTCTTTTATTGCACCGAGAGCCGTTCAGAGGTTAGGGTTGATGGTCTCTGGGTTAGAGTGTCCCCTATGGGTCAGTGGACCCAAGTGTGACCCGTCAGTTGCAGAGTCAGTCTGCCAGTGTAGTCCAGTTTTTATAGAGGGAAGATGCTTGTCCGCCGACCTTGTGGTTCTAGATTTGACAGACTTTGACGTCATTCTAGGGATGGATTGGCTATCTACCCATGGTGCTACCTTGGACTGCAGGGACAAGGTAGTTAAGTTCAGATGTCAGGATGGGTCAGAGGTCGTCTTCAGAGGAGACAAGAGGGGTATACCTAGAGGACTAATATCAGCTCTTCAGGCTCGTAGGTTGCTTAGGAGGGGATGTCAGGGGTTTTTAGCTCATGTGAGGGAGCCGGACAGTCAGGTTAGAGAGCCCGCCTCAGTGCCAGTGGTCAATGAGTTTTTAGATGTTTTCCCAGACGAGCTTCCAGGACTACCACCTGCAAGGGAGATAGAGTTTGAAATAGAGCTGATGCCTGGAACTAGGCCTATCTCTATCCCTCCCTACAGGATGGCACCAGCTGAGATGAAAGAGTTGAAAGAACAGTTGCAGGAACTGGTAGACAAGGGTTTCATCCGACCGAGTACCTCACCTTGGGGTGCTCCAGTACTCTTTGTGAAGAAAAAGGATGGATCCCTCAGGCTTTGTATCGACTACAGGCAGTTGAACAAAGTCACCATCAAGAATAAGTACCCATTGCCAAGGATCGACGATCTATTCGACCAGCTAGCTGGAGCGGGTTGTTTCTCCAAAATAGATCTGAGATCAGGGTACCATCAGCTGAGGATAAGGGAAGAAGACATACCAAAGACAGCTTTCAGGACCAGATATGGGCACTATGAGTTCCTTGTAATGCCGTTTGGGTTAACTAACGCCCCTGCAGCATTCATGGATCTCATGAACAGAGTATTCAGACCATACCTGGATCACTTCGTTATTGTCTTTATAGATGATATCTTAGTGTATTCTAGGAATACAGAGGAGCATGCCCATCATCTGAGGATAGTTCTGCAGACCTTGAGGGAACATGGCTTGTATGCCAAGTTCTCCAAGTGTGAGTTCTGGTTGAGGAGCATCTCGTTCTTGGGGCATATTGTGTCGGAAAATGGAATAGAGGTAGACCCCAAGAAAGTAGAGGCTGTGACTAACTGGCCCAGACCCACCTCAGTGACAGAGATCAGAAGTTTCTTGGGTTTGGCTGGTTATTACAGGAGGTTCGTACGGGACTTCTCCAAAATTGCAGCTCCTTTAACCAGATTGACCAGAAAGAATCAGAGGTTCGAGTGGACCGATCGATGTGAAGAAAGCTTTGAGGAGCTCAAGAAGAGGTTGACTTCAGCACCAGTGTTAGCTCTGCCAACCAGCAATGAGGACTTCACAGTGTTCTGTGATGCATCCAGAGTAGGCTTGGGTTGTGTGTTAATGCAGAATGGTAGGGTGATCGCTTATGCTTCTAGACAGCTAAAGAGGCATGAGATGAATTACCCCACACACGATCTGGAGATGGCAGCAGTTATCTTTGCCCTCAAGATGTGGAGGCATTACCTCTATGGGGTAAAATGTGAGATCTTCACAGATCATAAGAGCCTGCAGCACATCTTGAGTCAGAGAGATTTGAACTTGAGGCAGAGGAGATGGGTAGAACTGCTCAGTGACTACGATTGCAAGATCCAGTACCATCCGGGTAAGGCTAATGTAGTAGCTGATGCCTTAAGCCGGAAATCACTTGGCAGTTTATCCCACATCACGGCAGAGAGAAGACCGGTGGTGAAGGAATTTTATAAGCTCATTGAGGAAGGTCTACAGATGGAGTTGTCTGGTACAGGTGCTTTGATAGCCCAGATGAAAGTAACCCCCGTGTTTCTAGAGCAAGTGGCTCAGAAACAGCATGAGGACCCAGAGTTAGTGAAGATTGCCAGGACTGTTCAGTCAGGCAAAGATAGTGAGTTCAGATTCGACAGTAAGGGGATCCTCCGCTATGGGAATAGACTATGTGTACCAGATGACATCGGGCTAAAAGGAGACATTATGAGGGAGGCTCATAATGCAAGATACAGCATTCACCCTGGAGCCACCAAGTGTATCAAGATCTGAAGAGAGTGTATTGGTGGCCAGCTATGAAGAGGGAAGTGGCACAATTCGTGTCAGCCTGCGAAATATGTCAGAGGGTGAAGCTGGAACATCAGAAGCCGGCTGGAATGCTTAACCCGCTACCGATTCCAGAGTGGAAATGGGAGAATATCGCTATGGATTTTGTAGTGGGGTTACCGGCAACATCCAACAGACTAGACTCCATATGGGTGATTGTGGACAGACTCACCAAATCTGCTCACTTCATTCCAATTAGGAGCAACTACTCTGTGGATAAGTTAGCGCAGGTTTATGTGGATGAGATTGTCAGACTGCATGGGGTTCCTGTTTCAATAGTGTCAGATAGAGGGCCCCAGTTCACTTCCAGGTTTTGGCGGAGTCTGCAGGGTGCTATGGGTACCAGGTTGGATTTCAGTACTGCCTTCCATCCACAGACAGACGGACAGTCAGAGAGGACCATCCAGACAATAGAGGATATGCTCAGAATGTGTGTGCTAGATTTTGGCGGTTCTTGGAAGCAACATCTACCTTTGGTGGAGTTTGCCTACAATAACAGCTATCATGCTAGCATAGGGATGGCTCCATATGAAGCTTTGTATGGGAGGAAGTGCAGATCACCTGTTTGCTGGGAAGAGGTTGGAGAGAGGTCCTTAGCAGGGCCTGAACTTGTAGAGATCACCAGCAGGGTGGTGCCCATTATCCGAGAGAGAATAAAGACTGCCACCAGCAGGCAGAAAAGCTATGCAGACATCCGCAGGAAACAGGTAGAGTTTCAGGAGGGGGATCTAGTATTGCTCAAGGTGTCTCCGATGAAAGGGGTGGTTCGGTTTGGTAAGAAGGGTAAGCTAGCTCCACGGTACATCGGACCCTTTGAGGTCTTGCAAAAAGTTGGGAATGTATCGTACAAGCTGGACTTGCCTGCTTCTATGGAGAGAATCCATCCGGTTTTCCATGTTTCCATGTTGAGGAAGTTCGTGTCAGATCCGGGCAAGGTTCTTAGCGAACCTGATGTGGAGATCCAAGAGGATCTCACTTATGTTGAACAGCCAGTGCGGATTCTTGACACTCAGATCAGAAAGTTGAGGAACAAGGAAATCCCGATGGTGAAAGTCCTTTGGAACCACCACAATTTGGAAGAATGCACTTGGGAGACCCGGGAGTCCATGCTCCAGCAGTACCCCCACCTCTTCTAAGGTTAGTTGAGATGTGTTCCATGTGCTATATGTGTGTATGTTATGTTTATGATATGCATGTATTAGATGAGGAACATTCGGGGACGAATGTTCTTAAGGGGGGGAGAATGTAATACCCGGCTAGACTTCGGTATCGAAATTCCTACCGTCCGGTGGAATTTGGGTGTCGGAAACCTCTAGAAGGGTAAAAGCATGTTTTTATAAAATGTTTTCATGTTTTTAATATTTTAAGTATGTTTTTAAATGAATTTTTGCATGAAAAGTCCTTGGAGGAAAACCCAGGTTCGGCCGCCGAAACTCACTTTCGGCCGCCGAACATGCATGGACTTTGGGAGGCACGTTAGGCCCCCGAAGTCTAAGTGAGGGAAGTGCAGGTTCGGCCGCCGAACCTTATGTTCGGCCACCGAACATTGCATGGATGCGGAGGCACATTCGGCCCCCGAACGTGGCCTGGCCAGCCACTATAAAAGGGTCCCCTTGGTCCGCACGGGCGAGCTTTTTCTCTCCCATTGTCGGCCAAGGTGAGTCTCCACCGCTCCTCCCTCGATCTTGAGTGTTTCCTCTATATCTTTCATGGTTTTAACAAGTTTTCATCTTGCTTTGAAGTTTTTAAGCTTTTGAATCGAGTTTTGAGCAAGTTTTGAGCTTGGAGGCCCAAGGAGCTAGATTTCTCCCAACTCCAAGTTAGATCGCCTCTACTCTCGATCTTCAAGAGGTAAGAGTCGATCTTGAACTCTTGTAATGTTTTAAATAAGTTTCATGTAAGATTCATGGGATAAAAGGCATGTTTAGTTCATGTGTAGGTTCATGGGTTTATGTTGTGATTTTGAGCAATGTAGCTTGATTGTGTGTGAATGAAGTGTTGTAGATGGGGTATATGCATGTTTGAGACCCCTAGGAACTTGTATGTGTGTTTTGGTTGAGATATATGCATGATTTATGGTTTTGGGAGGCAGGAGGTTCATTTGAACCAAGTTTCTGCCGTTTGGCAGAAACCAGGTTCGGCAGCCGAAGGGAGTTTCGGCCGCCGAACCCCTCTTGTGGAGGCAGCTTTCGGCTGCCGAAGGTGCCCCCGAAAAGAGACTTTCGTCTCTGTCTGGCACTTTCGGCCGCCGAAGGTGCCGCCGAACCTAGCTGAGTTTCGTCTCTGTCCAGGACTTTCGGCCGCCGAAGGTGCCGCCGAAGGTGCCCTGTTCAGCCATTTCATGCATATTTTCTGTGATGTTTTCATGATGTTTTAGGGGGTTTTTGGGGGATATATTAGAGTTATGTTTATAAATGTTTGGTCCCTCATTGGAGTCCACCTGTGTAGGTTCGGACCCGAGGAACCGAGGACCCCAGCAGTGAGTGAGCTGCTTCAGTGTCTGGTCAGAGCTAGCCAGAGGTGAGTGGAAACAAGCTTAATGTTTTAAATCAAGTAATCAAATGTTTTGAGCATGCTTCACGCATCATGATGATATGTAATAGGATGATCGCATTAGTTCACGAATATGTTGCATTGCATTTTCCTTTGCGTTTGTGGGTGAATGCTGTATGATCCAATTAGTCCACGAGACTTAATATATGATATGACAGGAAGACCAGGACCCCATGCTACGGCCTGGCACGAGACTTAATATATGATATGACAGGAAGACCAGGACCCCATGCTACGGCCTGGCACGAGACTTAATATATGATATGACAGGAAGACCAGGACCCCATGCTACGGCCTGGCACGAGACTTTATGTATGTTATGACAGAAAGACCAGGACCCCATGCTACGGCCTGGCACGAGACTATGTGGGGACTAATTGGTGACAGGTTCACCCTTGATGTGAATTGTCTGTGATATGATGCATTTCATGAAAGCATGAATTTTAATATAAAGTTTTTAGTTTCTGCTCACTGGGCTTTTAGCTCACCTCTCTCCCCTAACCCCCAGGTTTGCAGGTGCGGGATTGATAGAGAAGAAAAGAAGAGAAAAGTCATATGTATGTAATAGCTAGAGTATGTGGACATGACAGATGATAAGAATGTAATGTAAAGTTTTGAACAGTTATGTTTATGTAACTATGTTATTGAGGATAGAGTTGTGCTTGACCATAGTATATGTTAATCCCTTGGTATGTACATGATCTTATGTTATGATGTTGATGTAAACCAACTCACCATTTGATGTATAGCCCTTGAGGCTTTGATGAGATCCCACAGAGGGACGATGTTTATGTATATGTTCAGAATATGTACAGGTTGAGTTGGTGATTGATGACATGTATGAAAGAAAAGTTTTAAGTTTTATGTTTATTGTTGATCATGTATGGGATTAAACAGGATTACAGGTTATGTTAGGCTTGCTACGGGTCCCGGCGGCCTTACGCCGATCTGGATCCTAGCGCCGGTAGCGATCCGGATTTCCGGGGCGTTACACCTAATTTCACTTATTCATGGCAGAATCAAAGGAAAACAGAAAAATCATACAAACACCAAACCTTTCTTGAATTCCTCCTTTCTTTTCCTCTTCTAATCTCTAGCTATCTCCTTTCCCTTTGATGTTCCTTCACCTAGGTCAATTTATGTCTTAGGAAAGGATTGAATAAACTATAAATTAAAGCTTTATAATTCAAATTCATGCATGAAGAAATAAGAAGATGTTATTTCCTACACATTTCTAAGTTTACCTTTGATTTTCAAGCTTGGTGTATATGGAACCCTAAACTTTTCTTCTTCAATCCCTTCACTATATGGCTCTTCCTTTAGATCTAGGTCTTAGGATGAATTTTGGTTAAAGAAAGAAATTGATTTGGTGAGGTTTGGCTTGGCTTTGGTGGGAGAAAGAAAAGCAAAATTTCTTCTTCTTTGAAAATGGATGACCTACGGCAAAGTGGATGAAGGAAGAAGACAACCCACTTTTTAATTTGCTTGGTCATTTCTCCATCCAATAGCTAGGTGACACATGTTGGGTACATTAAATTTTATCTTTTAACTTTCCATATTTACACTTTAACCCACTAAACTCTTTACCATGTTTCAATTTAGTTTTCAAACTTTCAATAATAATAGATTGACATACTAAAATAAGCTTTTAGCCTTTAGAAGTCCTTTCCACTTAAGCAAGCATGACGGATTTAAAACAAACACCTCAAGCAAGCACGTCAGGAAACCCTAAGCACCTCCCGAAAGTGACTCGTTCCCGACTCGCTAATCACACTGTCTACTTTATTTCTGAATATGTCCGTTTCTTTATTTGAGTTTTCTATAATTCAGTTATTAGCAGATTAGAGTTATGCTAGTACCTCCCCTAAGTAGCTCGGGGTAAGCTAGCACCTCCCCTAATGCCACTTACTTTAGTAGTGAAATAGCCTAACCCATACCTAGTGATGTCACTGCTCTAGCTATGGGTTTGAGGATGTTACAACTCTTCCCCTCTTAAGAAATTTCGTCCTCGAAATTTTACCTGCTTTGAATAGCTGTGGATATTGTTGCTTCATCACCTCTTCACTCTCCCATGTAGCTTCTTCTGCCTTGTGATTTCTCCACAACACTTTCACTAAGGAAATCTTCTTATTCCTTAACTCTTTTATTTCCCTTGCTAAAATTTTCACTGGTTCTTCTTCATAAGTCAGGTCAGACTGTACATCAATGGTTTCAACTGGAATGACATGTGATGGGTCAGATCTGTATCTTCTTAGCATGGATACATGGAAGACATTATGTATTCTGTCTAACTCTGGAGGTAAAGCTAGCCTGTAGGCTACTGGACCCACACGCTCAATTACATCATATGGACCAATAAACCGAGGGCTTAGCTTACCTTTCTTGCCAAATCTTAGCACTTTCTTCCATGGAGAAACTTTCAAAAACACTTTATCCCCAATAACAAATTCTATATCTTTTCTTTTCAAATCTGCATATGATTTTTGCCTATCTGTTGCAGCTTTCAATCTTTCTTTGATAATCTTCACTTTCTCCTCAGTCTGTCTTATCAACTCTGGACCTACAAGTTTAGCTTCACTGAGTTCTGTCCAGCATAATGGGGTTCTACATTTTCTGCCATACAATGCTTCATAGGGAGCCATTTTAATACTAGCCTGATAACTATTGTTGTAAGCAAATTCTACTAGTGGGAGATATCTTTCCCAGCTTCCTTCAAATTCAATTACACAATTTCTGAGCATATCTTCCAAAACTTGAATTACTCTCTCTGACTGGCCATCTGTCTGAGGATGAAAAGCTGTACTAAAATTCAATCTTGTCCCTAGAGCTTCATGTAGTTTTTCCCAAAATCTGGATGTGAATCTTGGATCTCTGTCTGATATGATAGAGATAGGAACACCATGCAGTCTCACAATTTCATTAATGTACAATTCTGCATACTTCTCCAATGTGTAATCCATTCTGATTGGCAAGAAATGCGCTGATTTAGTTAACTTGTCAACTATTACCCAGATGGCATCTTTCTTCCTTGGTGTGAGTGGCAATCCTGTTACAAAATCCATGGTAATTCTATCCCATTTCCATTCTGGTATAGCGATAGGCTGCAACAACCCTGATGGGACTTGATGTTCTGCTTTTACCCGTTGACATGTCAAACATTTTGTTACAAATTCAGCTATATCTCTTTTCATACCCGGCCACCAATAATGCACCCTCAGATCTTGATACATCTTAGTGCTACCTGGATGCATAACATATGGACTATTGTGTGCCTCTATAAGAATACTCTGTTTCAGCTCTCCAATGTTAGGTACACATACTCTGTTACCATAGTACAAGTAACCATCATCACTTATTACATGCTTCTGCTTCTTCCCCTCTTGTACTTGTCTAGCCCATAAAGCTATCTCTGTATCTTCTTTCTGTGCTTCTTTAATTTGTTGTAGTAAGCTAGGTCTAACTTTCAATTCTGCTATGATAGCTCCATCATCTGCTATAGTCAACTGCGCATTCATTGCTCTTAATGCAAAGAAGGATTTCCTGCTGAGTGCATCTGCTACCAGATTAGCTTTGCCTGGGTGATAATCTATGATGCAATCATAATCTTTCAATAACTCCATCCATCTTCTCTGTCTCAGGTTTAGCTCCTTTTGTGTGGGCAAGTATTTCAGGCTTTTATGATCTGTATAGATATAACATTTCTCACCATATAAGTAATGTCTCCATATCTTTAGTGCAAAAACTATGGCCGCCAACTCTAGATCATGGGTAGGATAGTTCTTCTCGTGTGGCTTCAGTTGTTTGGAAGCATAGGCAATCACTTTACCTTCTTGCATCAAAACACATCCCAGTCCATTGTGAGAAGCATCACTGTATATCACAAATTCCTTGCCAGAAATAGGTTGTGTAAGTATTGGTGCTTCGGTGAGCATAGTCTTCAATTTGTCAAAGCTTGCCTGACATCTATCATCCCAAACATACTTAACATTCTTATGTAGTAATTTAGTCAATGGAGCTGCTATAAGTGAAAACCCTTTCACAAACCGTCTGTAGTACCCAGCTAGACCCAAGAAACTCCTGATCTCTGCAACATTCTTTGGTGGCTTCCATTCCAGAACAGCTTTAATCTTCTGTGGATCTACTCTGATTCCCTCTGCTGATACAACATGTCCTAAAAATACTATTTCATTGAGCCAAAAATCACATTTACTGAACTTAGCATAAAGTTGCTTTTCCCTCAGAGTCTGTAATACTATCCTCAAATGTCTGTCATGGTCTTCCCTAGTTTTAGAGTATACCAGAATATCATCAATGAATACTACAACAAACTGGTCTAAATATGGATGGAAGATACGGTTCATCAGATCCATGAATGATGCAGGTGCATTTGTTAGCCCGAATGGCATAACCAAGAACTCATAATGTCCATATCGTGTCCTGAATGCAGTCTTAGGCACATCTGTCCCTTTAACTCTCAACTGATGGTAGCCCGATCTCAAATCTATCTTAGAGAAAATGCTGGCCCCTTTCAACTGATCAAACAAATCATCTATTCTGGGCAGTGGATATTTATTCTTTATAGTTACCTTATTCAACTGTCTGTAATCAATGCACAACCGAAGAGATCCATCTTTTTTTTTCACAAACAACACTGGTGCACCCCATGGTGAAACACTAGGTCGAATAAAGCCCTTATCAAGTAACTCTTGCAACTGTATTTTTAACTCTTTCAATTCTGTAGGAGCCATTCTGTAAGGAGCAATTGAAATAGGTGCGGTGCCTGGCACAACTTCTATAGCAAAATCCACTTCCCTTTCTGGAGGTAATCCTGGCAACTCTTCAGGAAATACATCTGGAAAATGACATACTGTGGGTAGATTTGACACACTAGGACCTTCCTTCTTAGTTTCAATCACACTAGCTAGATAAGCTGTACAGCCTTTTCTAATCAACCTCCTAGCTGTAGTGGCAGATATGACATTAGAGAGGTAATCTGACCTCTCACCCACAACTATAACCTCAGAACCCTCTAATGTTTTGAGTGTAACCCGCTTTAACTTACAGTCAACTATGACATGATGTCTAGACAACCAATCCATACCCAGAATCACATCAAACTCTCTAAAAGGTAACTCTATCAGGTCACCTAAAAAGGTATGACCTTGCACACATATAGGACAATCTCTGTAAACTCTATTCACAAGCACAAGATGTCCTAAGGGATTGGTCACTGCTATGTCATGCTCTAAAGGTTCTACTTCAATTCCCATCTCATTATTAATGGGTATGCTGATGTATGAATGTGTGGAACCAGGATCAATTAATGCATAAACATATCTACCAAAGATAGAAAATTTACCAGCAATAACATCTGGTTTGTCCTGGTCTTCCTTTGCACGAATGGCATATGCCCTGGCAGGTGCTCTAGTGTCTGGTCTATCTACTGTCTCTGATACTCTGTGACTCTGAGCACTGCTAGATTCACCTCTACCTCTACCTCTGCCTCTAGACCCTGTCGGCAAAAATCTCTCTGTCTGTATAGGCTGCACTGACTGGCCTCTAGGACAATCTCTCATAAAGTGGTCTGAGCTTCCACATAAGTAGCAAGCCCCAGTTAATCTCCTGCATACTCCGCCATGTCGCCTGCCACAATGCTCACATACAGGTGGCAACCCTCTACCTGGTCCTCCTGTACTGGATACTGAGGTTGTCTGCTGTCCAGACCTCACTACTGAACTTTGCCCAGGTCTTTGAATCTGCCTAGGTGGCCCTCTCTGCCCTGTCTACTGAAATTCCCTCTGTCTCTTACTACTTGTCTGAGATGCAGAGGATTGTCCCTGATATTGGCTCTGTCTCCTCTTCTGCTGCCCTTTCTGCCTTCTACTTTGCTCTTCTTCTTTAATTCGCTCCAAACTGTGGGCTGTCTCTACTAAAACTGAGAGTTCCCTAATATGCATAACTGTGAGGTACATCCTTATATCAGCATGCAATCCTTGCTCAAAGCGTTTACATCTCTCTTCCTCTGTAGGAACTATCTCTGTGGCATACTTACTAAGTCTAACAAATTCTCGCTCATACTCAGTTACTGTAAGCCTGCCTTGTCTGAGGTATAAAAATTCCCTTCTTCTCTCCTCTATATATAAGGCCCCAATATATTTCTTCTTAAACTCTGCTAAAAAGAATTCCCAAGTCTGCCGCTCTAGTCTAACCATCTGTGTCAAAGTTGTCCACCATCTATAAGCTTCATCTTTCAGCAATGATACTGCACACATCAAGCTCTCTGCTGGTGAACACTGTAGCTGCTGTAAGACCCTTTCTGTACTTTCTAACCAGAATTCTGCAGCTGAAGGATCATCTTCCTTTTTACCTCTAAACTCTGTGGCACCATATTTCCTGAGTTTTTCTATTGGAGGCCTAGGTTGTGCCTGGGCTACAACAGGTGGTGGTGGTGGTGGTACCTCTGGTACATTTTGTGTGACCCTCCTAATCAACTCAGCTATTTGCTGAAACAATGCATCCTGCCCTGGTCCGCCAGCAGCAGCAGGTGGAGGAGCAGCAGCAGGTGCAGCTGCCTCAGAGGGAGCATGACTCTCTACCTCTTCATCTGCTGCTCTCTGTGACTCAGATGACATCTTTTATATGACCTAAAGACACAAAGAAGAGATTTACATCAGAACCATCTCATAGCTGTAACTCATTTTGGCATGTACATATATGACACATATACACCTACATACTATGACCTAGAATCGCCTAAACCTTTGCTCTGATACCACTAATTGTAACACCCCTTACCCTATCAAAGAGTAGATAGAGCAAGGAATGTCACAAACTATACCTTTTTAGATATATCAGGACTAAACAATTTCTTTTATCTGTAAATACCAAGTTTTTAGGTAATGCATGTAACTTTCATCAAGTGATTAAAATAAATGTGAGATTTCTAAACCAAAATTTTTCGGCAGAATTTCCTCTGTTTCATTAGCACTTTAACCTGTAATACATATGAACATCACACTTATAATTACACTAACAACTGTCATTTGATATCTTACTATTTTTGATTACATAACCTTTACAACTCACTCTATTTAATATGTACATGCCAAAATAAAACTGTACTATGACTCAGAGACTCAAAAGAACCAGCTATGATAATGGCCTTGATATCTGATGTAGACCTTTGATGAACTTCGCGTGCCTACTTTATCTACAACCTGCGTGAGGTAAAAACCAACACGCTGAGCTAAGGCTCAGTGGGTGATAACAACAAATAACAAAATAGCGTAAACAAGTTCACGTTTACAGATAATCAGAATAAAAACATCTTCTTTTTCCTTTATTGCACATTTTCTCTTCATAACAAATCACCACAGCTTAGTGCATGTACTAGATGCAAACATATTAACACTCACTAATAAGTTCACAAAATCAAGTATCAATCTTAACTAAGATCTTAGCCCTTATAAACACATAGTAGGATCGACTAGGTAGATAAGGAGTTATAACGGTAGGCACAGGGTGCCGAACGGTAGGCTCAGAGGCCAAATCTGTGATAGCAGAGCTCTGTGGCCATGCTTATGAGGTACCAGATATGTAACCTCAAATATAAATCATGTATCGGTAGCAGTACTGCGAACTCTGTATGTTTATATGGCATGCCATACCCTTATACTAACCTCGACTCCTATTACGTTTACCAGGGCCAAGTACTATTAATTCAATGTATCAATGTAAAATACATGCCATTTGAAGCTATTTGAATTCATTTTCCAAGTTACATATATCAGATGCCAAGATTTACAATATGGAAAACTCATGGCAAATAGTGCAAAACTTTATCGACTTAGCATTTTAATGTAGCAAACTACATTCTGCCTTATATTGCATCAACTTTTCAAGTAGTTTAGAGTTACAATTTAACTTCAGTTTCTTCATAAGAAATGTACATTTATGTCTTATCTTTCCAACAAGGTATGGTTCATGCAATTCTGATCATCCTAGCTTAAGTTATGAATTTTTCTTTACAAGCTGCTCAATCAGGTCTTAATCAGTCCAGTATTGGTACCTGTTTATAGGATCACAAAAATTATCAGATTCATACATTTCCATACAAATTCAAGCTTAAGTGTCTTCTACAAAGTTTTAGGTATACTTCTTAGGATTCATTTGGCACTGGTATTAACAAATTTCACTGAGTACATAATTAGTTATAGTATAATCAATACACACTGTTCCGGATGCACTAACTCTGTATCCAGTTTAGGTTCACTTCAAATTTTCATCATCTTACCTACAGATTCAGAATTTGTTCAATTCATGAAAGTTTTAGCTCTTTGTCTCAGCTTTAATTTGGTATATCTTAGGCCTAATTTCAATAACCACACAATAAGTTATAAGAATATCAACACAAGCTGTCCTGTTACAACCTATTCTGCCAGATTTGCCCTTTTAGCTCTCATGTTAAATTTCTTTACTCTAAGCCTTTCAAACATCATTTTAACATTCATATAACATATTTATACAATCAAAACAACATTTCCAGCAAGTAAAATCAACCCCTAATTTCACTTATTCATGGCAGAATCAAAGGAAAACAGAAAAATCATACAAATACCAAACCTTTCTTGAATTCCTCCTTTCTTTTCCTCTTCTAATCTCTAGATATCTCCTTTCCCTTTGATGTTCCTTCACCTAGGTCAATTTATGTCTTAGGAAAGGATTGAATAAACTATAAATTAAAGCTTTATAATTCAAATTCATGCATGAAGAAATAAGAAGATGTTATTTCCTACACATTTCTAAGCTTACCTTTGATTTTCAAGCTTGGTGTATATGGAACCCTAAACTTTTCTTCTTCAATCCCTTCACTATATGGCTCTTCCTTTAGATCTAGGTCTTAGGATGAATTTTGGTTAAAGAAAGAAATTGATTTGGTGAGGTTTGGCTTGGCTTTGGTGGGAGAAAGAAAAGCAAAATTTCTTCTTCTTTGAAAATGGATGACCTACGGCAAAGTGGATGAAGGAAGAAGACAACCCACTTTTTAATTTGCTTGGTCATTTCTCCATCCAATAGCTAGGTGACACATGTTGGGTACATTAAATTTTATCTTTTAACTTTTCATATTTACACTTTAACCCACTAAACTCTTTACCATGTTTCAATTTAGTTTTCAAACTTTCAATAATAATAGATTGACATACTAAAATAAGCTTTTAGCCTTTAGAAGTCCTTTCCACTTAAGCAAGCATGACGGATTTAAAACAAACACCTCAAGCAAGCACGTCAGGAAACCCTAAGCACCTCCCGAAAGTGACTCGTTCCCGACTCGCTAATCACACTGTCTACTTTATTTCTGAATATGTCCGTTTCTTTATTTGAGTTTTCTATAATTCAGTTATTAGCAGATTAGAGTTATGCTAGTACCTCCCCTAAGTAGCTCGGGGTAAGCTAGCACCTCCCCTAATGCCACTTACTTTAGTAGTGAAATAGCCTAACCCATACCTAGTGATGTCACTGCTCTAGCTATGAGTTTGAGGATGTTACAGAAAGTCCATTTTTAAAGGATGATGTTCTTCACCTCAAATGGTTCGGCTGTTGAACTTTAGCTTAGGCCGCCGAACCTGAATTTTTCTGAGAACGATATAATGGTTATTTATGTACACAAACGACTCTATTTGCATTTAATGCACCCCTAACGGCCATATTTATGTTTGAACTATAAATTTAATGAGTTTTTGAGATGAAAAGGTAACTAACAACCATCTAAGCAAATACTGATTGTGATTAAAGCTTTTTCCACTCTCTCTTTCTCAAAACCTTGAGCCAAAGCATTAATTTCTTGAAAGTTTGTCTTGAGTTGTAATTGGTTGGTTTTTAAGAGTGAGCAAAGGTTGTTGAGTGATACTACTGTGGTAGGTGTGGTATTGAGCAAAGGATTGCTCTTGAGTGAAAAAGAGATTTGTAAAGAGCAAAGGCTTGCTCTAAGATTGTAAGGGTTTTGATCTTCACCCAAAGAAGATTTGATAGTAGAGTTGAACTCTCAAGGTGGGCCTTGAGGAGAGGACGTAGGCTTGAGATAGCTGAACCTCTATAAATCCTTGTGTTGTTTATCTTTTTCCTTATTGCCTTCTATTTTGTGTTTTTGCCTTTAAATTTTTATAAACTCAATTCACCCTCCTCTTGGGCTGCTTTAAGGGACAACATATGGGATTAAAACAATCCCAAATTTGTTGTAAAAGCTTTGCGACAAAACAAAATCTTTTAGCAATGAAAGTTTTTTTGTTGCTGAAGCTTAGATTTCTAATGAAGTATGAGATTAATACAAATTTATTGTGATAGCTTTTTGCGACTGAAAAAATCCTTTAGCGATAGAAATTTTTCATCGTAGAAGCTTAGATTTCTAAAAAATATGAGAGAGATTCAAATTTATTGTAAAAGCTTTTTGCGACGAAACAAAATCCCTTAGTGATAGAAATTTTCCGTCGCAGAAGTCTAGATTTCTAAAAAAGTGAGAGATATAGAAATTTGTTGAAGAAGCTTTTGCGACAAAATAAACCCTTTAGCGATGTAATTTTTTTATTATAGAAATCTAAATTTCTACTTGTTTGTTCACAATGTCTTTTAAATAATTAAAAAATCGTATGAGAGAGATACATAAATTTTGTGTCGATTCCCACAGACAGTGCTAATGATGTTGTACGCATTATTTTTCTTTGGTATAGACCTACAAAATAAAAGAGAACACTGAATGGATTATCTTGGCAACTTCTCTCATGTTTAAGTCACTATGGGTACTGAATAAATAATCGAATTGACTATTAATAGAATAATATATCTAATTATGGAGGTTGTGAGCTCCTTATATGTCCTATTGTATAGAGTTTGGATATTATTAGAAATGGTTGAGATGATAAAGTTATATCTATTATAGGATGTGAAATTCTATATCAGATAGAATAAGGAATCCTAAATAAGATAGGATATAGAATCTTATCAAATGAGGATAATATTCTATTATAATTATAATTCTAGCACTTATTAGGTGTTTGACATAATTTGGATTATGGAGACTCGAATTTAATATATTTTAATATTTATTTACATCACTGACATTAGTAGGATCATGAATCATAATGAATATATGTATAATACATCATGGTCGACAATAATGTCTCAAAAAACTTTCTTACTTTCAATCATTCGATATTTATTTGTACACAGTCATAATGAAACAAGAAATTCATAAATGTAAGTCAGAAATCAAATAATTGATTTCAGAGGGTTTTAGAGCTAATACATCAATCACTAATATAATTGAAACCCCATATTCTTTAAATTTCTTTGGTTGTAATTCTTTAGTCATTGGATCTACAGTTATGAAATCAATTCTTATATGCTCAACGAACACTTAAAATTAAAAGGCTTTAATGGTATCATTAAACTTAATATATCATAGTCAAGATGTTTGCTTAATTTTGTATTGATTTCTTAAGTTTACATATAATGTGGCTTTTTTCTTCATATGAGAAACTTTCAGGTTGATCTATATAAACTTTATGTTCAAGTTTTATATTTAGAAAAATTGTTTTTTTACATCTATTTGGTGTAATTTTAGGTCATAATGAGTTATTAAATTCATAATTATTCTTAATAAATCTATCGATGTCATATTTGTGATTATATACCTTATTAATAAATCTTGCTTTATTCATTTGATATTATCATTTGAGTCACACTTGGTCTTGATGACCCATTTATGCCCAACTCATTTAGATAATATGACGAGATCTCATACTTTAGTTTATTATATGATTTTAATTCATATATCATGCCATCTAATCATTTGTCAGACTTAACATCTTTTTATGGCTTGTGAAAATGAAATTGAATCCTTATTGGTTCCAATATCAAAGTATAATTCTTGCAAGTGAACCATATAATCTTCAACAATTATCAATCTCTTTTCTTATTGAGAACTTTATGGCATTTCTTGTGGTTCACTTTTATCAATATTTTGTGAGTTAGTCTTTTCAAAATGTGTTAGATTATGGTATTGTGCAATATTATTTCAACTTTAATAATTGTTTGGACTATTAACTTTAGTTTTCTATATATTCACATCCTATCTTTCAACACTCCCACTAATTTATCCATTCTCAAGGAATCTAGCATTATCAGTTTTTATAATTCTTGGACTATGGTTTGGAACATAAAAATTATATACTTTATATTTCTCTAGATAACAAGTAAAATATCCATTATTCGAGCATTTAATTTCTTTTCTTTCATGTGGATTATAAATTCTTACTTTCACTAAACACCCCTAACATGCAGGTGCCTTAAACTAAGTTTCCTTCTGATTCACAATTCATAAGATATTTTTAGGACTATCTTACTAGAAATTCCAAGTATATAGTGGTTTTAAGTGCGATCATCTACATAGAAACAGGTAAGAAGGAGTTAACTTAATATATATATATATATATATATATATATGAAAGACAATATTAATAAAACAATACCTTAATCTTCAAGGTAATTTCGCTTTTGCTACCTGAAGTTAGGTGGTTGTAACATAATACTATCTAATAATTAATTTGTAACAAAAAAAATCCAAACTTTAGTTTTGATTACAATAAAATACCTATGGTTTGATCGGTGCTGACTGAGTTTCAAAAAAATGACAACATTTTTAGATAACATTTTTATTTTTTTTCCTAGCTCAAATAAGTTAGTTTTCGCTACTTAATAGGTTGTAATATAATTCTACTTAATAATTAATTTATAACAAAAAATAATCAAAATTTAATTTTGATAACGACATAAAACCTACAGCCTGACCAATATTGATTGAGCTTTGGAAAAATGAGACCTTTAATCCAACCCACCACCCACTTATTTCCTTTTAACATCATTTTTCATTATTTAGAAGCCCTAAGCTCTTTCATTTTAGAATACCCAAATCTCCTACTATATCTCTTCTCCCTTCTCAGATGTCTCAAGTATCAAGTAGAAGTAATTAGATAAATCATTCATAGTCGATGAGATGCAAATGCAGGGTGGAGATTATGATAAAAACTTCTTAAGCGAACAAAAATTCAAGGCGAAGATTTATTAGTGTCCCACTATGGGATAAATAATCTTTGAAATATAATCTAATAAGTTTCACTTTTTCTTTTCCCTCTTTATTTTTGAACATGATTGGAGAGATGGAGTTTATTAATACGAGAAAATTTTTGATATTTGGCAAACAAGAAAATATTGTAAGTACTTGCATTGGATTGATCCAACGATCAATAGGCAGTCCAAGAGAGTAATCTTTAGCTTACTAAGGAGATTAGATAGAGTAGAGCATGAGAAAAAAAGGATGGTTGGATGGTGAAAAAAGTTTGGTTTCTTAGTTTTAGTCTATTTCATGATATTCTATGTTGCTTGTAGCAAATGTAGTTTCAGAGATTCAATTTAATTTTACTGAGACTAAATTGAAGGTTTTAACTTATCAGATATATGCTTATAATATATAGCAATAGTGAGAAATATTTAGTTGTTGACTGATTTTGATGTATTTTCGAACTTGAAGCTTTAATGGAAGGTTTTTACTTTCAATTTGATCATGTTTCTACCATTTTTGTCATATTCATGAAATTTATTTTTTTTACTGAAAACTAAATAAAGAGAACAAATAGTTTGTGTTTGTCTTGAAAAATGTCCTAGATCAATAGGCTTTTTGACTAAATAATGGAAAATGACATTAAAAGGGAAGAAATAGACAACGAGTTGTGTTAATGGTTCTAGAGCTCAATCAGCACAGATTCGATCATAGATATTTTATCGTTACCATAATTAAAGTTTGAATACTTTTATTACAAATTAATTATTAGATAGTATTATGTTACAATTTTTTAAGTTCAAATAGTACCAGAGAAAATTAACTGGTCCGAGTTAGTAAAAATAATTATTAAAAATGCCATATTATTTTTCTAGAACTCATTCAACACCCGTCAAATTATAGATATTTTATCTTTAGAAAATTAAAGTTTATACATTTTTTGTTATGATTTAATTCTTAAATAATATTATGTTACCACCACCTAAATTTAGATAGCACAAATGAAAATTATCCCAATCTTCATCTTACATATGGTGAAAATCTTCTTGAGGTTTAGTAAAACTTACAATTTAGTTTCTACTTATTTAAGATTAAACAATTTATTTTTAAAATTTTTATTTTATTAATAAAATAGTCAATCTATTAATTTTACTGTTAGTCAATGATAAATTAAAACAGTCAACTCAAATTAAATAAATTAAATTATTACAAATATTAAAATTATCAATACTAAATTATCACAAATTATTAAAATTAAAGGAACTAAAGTGTTATAAAAAATGAATTCGAAAAATTAAATTATTATAGTGTAATAGTGAATTTTAAAGAAACCACTATTTTGTTAAAAAAAACCTTAAAGACTATATTATTAATTATTAAAATAATAGAAACTGAATTATAAATTTTACTAAATCTCAAGACTTTATTATAAACTACTCTTAATAAAATAGTTGCAATTAGTTATGATTTAAAACGGAGCATTTTATAAGCCTTTTTAAAAATTTTAAAATTATAATAATATTAATATTTTATGTATTATAATATATAAATTTATAAGATTTAGGTATATAATACATTGATTATTAGGTAACTGAATTTTAGTAAAATTTAAAGTTTAATTCCTATAATTTAATAGTCAATAATTTTATTAATAAAATAATCTTACTATTAAAATTTATTGTTAAATTATAATAATTTAATTTTTTAAATTTAATTTTTTATAATAATTTGGTCTTTTTAATTTATATAATTTATAATAATTTAATTTTTATAATTTTAATATTTATAAGGTTAATTGATTTAAAAACTCCATGTTTAGCGATATTTACATTTTAATTCAAATCTTTTAATTTTAATTTAATTGACTCTATTTTTATATTTTAGTGCAATTTTAGCTAATTTATAAATTTCTAAATTTTAATAATATATATATCTTTAATAATTTAGTTGCCATACCACATGTATTATTATTATTATTATTATTTATATAAATTAATTATCAAATAATTGAAAAAAATTGAATATTTATATTATTTTGAATTTTAATTTAAATATTTAAATTTTGAATTAATTAGCTAAGTATTTATATTTGAGTGTAATTTTACTCAATTTTTAAAAATTAAAATATAATAGTTTAGATAGAATGCTAAATATAATATTTTATTATTTTTTAAATATAAATTAATTTTATATATAAATTAATATTAATTAGTACTTCATTATAGTTAAATAATATATTTAATTTTAAGGATAATATTCAATAATTTCAACAAATAAATTTTATTTTACATCAGTATTTATAAAGATTTTATAATAGTATATTATTTTTAATTATTTTATATATGCTTTAATTTTAAATTAAATAATATATTTATTATAAAATATTTATAATTATTTCTATACAATAAAATTTATCAATTACTACACTCACAAATTTAGTTTGATAATAAGTGTATTGATTCTATTTTCTCGATTTTTAATTTCATTTTAAAAAAAATGTAAACTACTTATTTAATAATTAGATTATTTAATTTTAATTTTAAATTAATTAAAATTGCATCAAAATTTAAATTAATTAAATTAAAGTTAAAAAATAAAAATAAAATAAAAATATAAAAATATGTGTAAATATTAAAATTTTTAAGTTAATTATTTTATTTATAATAATTTAATTTTTTAAATTTAAATTAATTTTTTTAATTAATAGTTGAGTAATAATAGATTTGATAGAATAATTATTTTATTATAAAATTTAAAGATTAAATTATTTAATATTAAATAAATTGATACTCAATTATGAGTTTTGTTAAACTTCAAAATTATCCATAATTATTTAGTTTTTGAATGGGAATGGTTTTATTGATTCTCATTCTAAATTTAACCTTGTTTAAAATCGGACCGCGGCTAGATTTAGTGTTACAACTCTTAATAATTAATTAAATAATAAAGATTTAATATATGATAAGTGAAAGGGAGGAAAAGAATAATAATAAATAACAGCAATCACATTTGTTTTGTGAAAGTCAATGTCCTTTCTCACTGTTCGCCAACTAGGTTATCGTGGAAGATTGTGGAAAGCAGAGAGAGAGAGAGAGAGAGAGAGAGAGAGAGAGAGAGAGAGAGTCAATTCAGAGAGAGAGAGAAAGAGAGAGAAAGAGAGAGAATGGTGGGTTATCAATATTTGTATGTCTTGATTTTGGATTTAGCAGTCGCAGTAAATGAGCATTTAATGGGGAGAGGGGTTTTGGTTTGCCTGCTTTTATTTGTGTTGCTGTAAAGAGAGAGAAGCTCATTAAAGAGAGGTTCTGTTTGAGCTCTCTCAGCTGTGTTAATGGAGTCTTGGCATCTCTTTACCCACAGATTTTAAGGGTTAAGTGCTTCTTTATGTGAAACCCGTATTTCTCTCTTTCTTTCTTTCTGATTTTCTTGTTGGATTCAATTTCCTTTGCGAAATATGGGGATCTGGTTTTGGGTTCCAGGGTTTGACTCTCTCTCTTTATTGGGTTTCTTCCAAATTTGTTTTCCTTGTTTAACTTTTCACTGTAATGGAGCTTTGACTTGATTGAATTGGGTCATTTCAATTTTGGGATTTATTTTTCTGTGGGTTTTCACCTGATTTTTTTTTTTTTTTTGGAGCTGAGCTGACATCTTTGTTAGTTTCTGTTAAGTTCTCTTCTCATTTTTAGGTTCTTCATTTATAGTTACTCTTGGAAGAAATCTAAATTCACAGCTTCTTTGATCTAGTTCTATATTAGAAACCTTTTCTTTCTCGTTGCAGCACCTGGGGTTTGAAACTGGCCCTCCTTTGTTTATCGTACATGGGCTAAACTGAACAGAACCCAACTGTTTCCTTGAGTCTTGAGCTAGGTTTGCTTTCTTCGTTCCGTCTCAGACTGGTTGTAAAGTCAAAAGCTTTGATGCATCTTTCACTGTGGAAGCCCATATCTCATTGTGCTGCTCTAATCTTGGACAAGAAGAGCAGGAAAAAGGATGGGTCTGAATCCAATTTTGAACTCAAGAAAAACTCATCAGTTCTTCGGAAACTGCAAGAACATAAGCTGAGGGAGGCTCTTGAAGAAGCATCTGAAGATGGTTCTCTCTTCAAATCCCAAGGCATGGAGTCTGAGTCACTTGAAAACCAGGACGAGAGCCTTGGGCGATCAAGATCCTTAGCAAGACTCCATGCCCAGCGTGAATTCTTGCGAGCCACTGCCCTGGCTGCAGAACGCATATTTGAGTCTGAAGATTCCATTCCTGACCTCCATCAGGCTTTCTCCAAGTTCCTTACAATGTACCCAAAGTACCAGTCTTCAGAGAGGATTGATCAGCTAAGATCAGATGAGTATGCACATTTGACTCCAAAGGTATGTCTTGATTACTGTGGATTTGGGCTTTTTTCATATCTTCAGACTTTGCATTATTGGGAGTCTTCTACATTTAGCTTATCCGAGATAACTGCAAATTTAAGTAATCATGCTCTTTATGGTGGTGCTGAGAAAGGCACTGTGGAACATGATATAAAGGCCAGAATTATGGATCATCTGAACATCCCTGAGGATGAATATGGCCTTGTTTTTACTGTGAGTAGAGGGTCTGCATTTAAATTGCTTGCAGAATCGTACCCCTTTCATACCAACAAGAAGTTGTTGACCATGTTTGATTATGAGAGCCAGTCTGTGAGTTGGATGGCTCAAAGTGCCAAAGAAAAAGGTGCAAAAGTTAATAGCGCATGGTTCAAATGGCCAACTCTTAAACTCTGTTCCACTGATTTGAGAAAACAGATTTCAAGTAAGAAGAGGAGGAAGAAGGACTCTGCAGTTGGTTTATTTGTGTTCCCAGTGCAGTCAAGAGTTACTGGGGCCAAATATTCGTACCAATGGATGGCGCTGGCCCAGCAGAACAATTGGCATGTCTTGCTTGATGCTGGTTCTTTGGGTCCCAAAGATATGGATTCTCTTGGGTTGTCCTTGTTTCGGCCTGATTTCATCATTACTTCATTTTACAGAGTATTTGGGCATGATCCAACTGGCTTTGGATGTCTTCTTATCAAGAAATCTGTGATGGGAAGCCTTCAGAATCAGTGTGGAAGTACAGGGTCTGGAATGGTAAAAATCACACCTGAATATCCTGTGTATTTGAGTGATTCTGTTGATGGTCTGGACAGATTGGTGGGCATTGAAGATGATGAAGTTGCTGGGAATGCTGAAACTACCACAGAAGCTCGTCCAGGCTCACAGTTGCCTGCTTTTTCTGGTGCATTTACATCTGCACAGGTGAGGGATGTATTTGAGGCAGAGATGGAACAGGATAACAGTTCTGATAGAGATGGCACAAGCACCATATTTGAAGAAACTGAAAGTGTTTCAGTTGGTGAAGTAATGAAAAGCCCAATCTTTAGTGAAGATGAATCATCAGATAACTCATTCTGGATTGATTTGGGTCAGAGTCCGTTGGGATCAGACGCAGCAGTTCAGTTGAACAAACAGAAAGTGTCCTCTCCCCTACCACCTTTCTGGTTTTCTGGCAAGAATAGCAACAAGCGGCCCTCTCCAAAACGAACATCAAAGATATATGGCAGCCCCTTATATGATGACAAGGGGGTAAACATGGGGCCACATGATGACCATCATATGCTGTCATTTGATGCTGCGGTGATGTGTGTTTCACAAGAATTGGACCGAGTTAAGGAGGTTCCTGAAGAAGAACAGTTTGCAGAAACAAACTGCACTCTGCAAAATGGTAAAAAGGGTTCTGATCATCCACATGTTCATGAGATTGAAGAAGAACCTGCAAACAACAACCTACATTCAGATGGTTCTTTGTTAAGTACCGCTATAAATAGATCTCAACTTAATAGTTCAACGTCTGCTGCTATGAATCATAGCCTAGCAAATGGCTCAACCTCAGCTATTTGTTCAGAGATGAAAGAGAGTGCTATAAGAAGAGAAACGGAAGGTGAATTCAGGTTGTTAGGAAGAAGGGAAGGGAACAGATATGCTGGTGGTAGATTTTTTGGGTTGGAAGAGAAGGAACATCCAAGCAGGGGAAGAAGGGTGTCATTTAGCATGGAGGACAGCAATAGAGAGTGTCTAAGCCGAACTCTAGAGCCAGGAGAAGTATCTGTTACTAGCCTGGATGATGAAGAGTACACCAGCGATGGGGAATATGGGGATGGCCAAGAGTGGGATAGGAGGGAACCTGAGGTTATTTGTCGACATTTAGATCATGTGAATATGCTGGGTCTCAATAAAACCACACTTAGGCTGAGATTTTTGGTCAATTGGCTTGTGACCTCATTGCTTCAACTGAGGTTTCCCTGTCCAGATGGGGAAGGAAGAGTGCATCTTGTTCACATCTATGGCCCAAAAATAAAATATGAAAGGGGTGCAGCTGTTGCTTTCAACATAAGAGATAGAAACCGGGGTCTGCTAAATCCCGAAGTTGTTCAAAAGCTTGCTGAAAGAGAAGGTATCTCTCTTGGCATTGGTTTTCTTAGTCACATACGGATATTAGAGAGCCCAAAACAGCAGCGTGGTAATTTGAAGCTTGAAGATACCACTCTATGTAGGCCAATGGAAAATGAGCAACATAATGGAAAAAGTGGGTTCATAAGGATTGAGGTGGTCACTGCATCCCTAGGATTTCTTTCAAACTTTGAAGACGTTTACAAATTATGGGGTTTTGTTTCCAAGTTTCTTAATCCAGCCTTTATCAAAGAGGGTGGTAATCTTCCAAGAGTCGAAGAGAGAACAGAGACGTGACTGTTGTAAACTTGCAGGACGAAGCAAATGGATGCTTTTGAGCATGGAAAATCAATTGGGGCGTAAATTTAAGAGTCAGAGCTGAAGATGAAAAGCTATAGAGAAGCTGGGGAAGTGTTTGTCGCCATGTTCATTTGCTCTTCCTCTGGGCTCTTGGATTCAACGGGTGAAACTTATTAGTTCTTGTTTGTTTGATCTCCCCCAACAACAAACCCTTCGTTTTGGATTTCTTGTGGAGGGTGGCATTACAATTTGTATCAAACTTGGGAAGTTATGTTGATCTCGAAGCAGATTTATACGAGTGGTAATTTCTCCACTCAACATTCTGCTTTTGGCCTATACAAAAATCAAAATTTCTTTCTTCTGTAAAGAGCTTGGACCTTATTTTGCCTGTTGTAGTTTATCATACGATTCAGAGGCAGGAAATCAATGTTTTGCTTTTCTGATTGGAAATTGCAAGGTTGAGAGTATGTACACTCCTAACAGAAGCCTTGTTCTCCGAAGTTGCTGTTGTTTCTTTCTCTCTCTCGGAGAGCTCTTGTGGGAGCTTTCTTCAAAATGGAAATTTCAAATGGTGGTTGATGATAGTGAACCGTTGACAAACTTCAGCCCATTGAAGTCGTAGTAGCCTAGTTTGCTCTCAACTAATAAATATCCACAACTTTGTACAGGAGCGTTCAAAAAGTTTTTTTTTTTTTTAAATAAAGAGTATCATTTACATTTAAAATTTTTGGTGTTTTTATAATTAAATTATGTAAAAATAATTTTAATTATTTTTTAATTTGTTTTTAAATAGTGTTTTCGATAAAGTGTTTTTCTTAATAATAGCTTTAACATTAATACCAAATAAAGGAAATCACCAATCATTAAGAATTCTCTCAATGTCAGAAGATAATGTAAGGGTAGCTTCTTCTTCCATATCAAAATTAAAATATTAATTTGTTAAAGTTTTATAATCGTGAGAGTTTAGATTAATATATACAAATACCAAACTTAACATGGGAAAGCAACGCATCACCAGCAAATTTGAGATCTGAAGTTTTTTCTGGCCTGATCTCATTGGCCATGTTAGCAAGTTAAACCAGCAAAATGGCTACATCACCCATAGTCTCTGTAAGAAAGTCGACTCCAACTCTATCAAACACCACAACCACCAGCTTTTATATATATAAATGGGGTGAGAAAAAGACAATGGGATTATGGTCAGTGATTAAATGTTGATTAAGATCTTAAAGATTGCTCTTTGACGAAGATGAATCTCCAACTTCGCTACCTGTCCTAAAAGTCATAAAGATTATGAGTAATGGGCATGCCTCCTAAAGATCTAAATCTCTTCCGCCCCCTAGCTCCATCAACAAGAGGTGGATAATGGGTATGATTATCGAACACCCGATTACTATTTTCTTCCATACACAATGTGTCAACAAATTACACAAATTATAAGTATCACCAAATTTTGAATATATGCCAATATTTTAAAATATACGTAGGATATAAAATTTTTTCCCAATAAAAATCTTTTCATCCAAAATATAAGTGTAGATTAAGTATATAAATGTAAAAAATTTTATAATATAAATATAAGTATAAAAAAATTTTAATTATATATTCACACTTAAAAACTTATGTCTCTATATTTTAAATAAATAAATCTAATTTGATTTTTTTTATTTTTTATTAATCGGTTCAATTTTTGCTAATAGATTCAATCTTTTGTTAATCCCTTAAATTTTGATTTTTTTTATTTAAAAGAAATTAATTTTTTAATCTAATTCAATATTTTGATTCGATTCGATTCATATATAATTTTAATTTACTTCATAAAAAATTATTGTTTAATTTTCAGTTACTGTAGTTCAGTTTGGTGTGAAATTGAAATAATCAATTTCATACCTTTATTAATATTTTCAAATGTGATCTGATTGTTGAATTAGTGAAATCAGAGGGTTAAGAGTTTAAAGTTCTATCATTCAGAATTTAATTAGTATATTTATATTTTTTATTAAAAAAATATAATAATTTAATTTAATTAAAAAATAAATTATATCTACCTATTTAAATTATATATATATTTTACTTTTATAATGACCTATTATAATTATTAACATAAATTAAATATATAAATAATTTATTGTAATAAAATAATAAATATGAGGCCCACATCTTATTAGCTAGTTGATAAGACAATAGCTTGGTAGGCGACTAGAATGATCAGCCTAGGGACTGAGAACGCCCAGAAAGCAGTGATGGAAAATTTTGAGTGAAAGCCTGACTGAGTAACGCTGTGCGGAGGTAGAAGGCCTATAGATTGTGAACTTCCTTTTCTGGACAAAAAGCAACGACGGTATTTGAGAATAAATATCGGTCAACTCTGTGCCAACAGCCATGGATTGGGCGTAAAGGTCTATAAGTGGCTTTTTAAGTAAATCGTCAAATCCCACAACTCAACCTAGATAGGCCATAAAGGAAAAATTATTCTAATTGATCTTAGAATCAAGACTCAATATCAATATAATTTTTTGGCCTATTCAATAAAAAAATTTAAATATTTATAATTTTTTATATTTATATCCTAATTTTAAAATTTCAGACAATAAAGTTAATCATTTTATATTTATCTCAATTTGATCTAAAAATTTGTAATTCACGTGCACGTCCCGTAAAATTATTCCTTAAAAGTCTTATTGGATAAAAAAAATTAAAATATTTATGTTAATTCATATTTATATTCAAAACATTAAATTTTGAATAATACAATTAAATTTTTTTCATTTTATCAGAAATAAATTGAATATGAAAAGTTACTAAAAATTATAATATAGTCTCTAAAATTTTATTTGACTAATAAAACAGTCCTTAAAATACATATTTTTATTTCAACAATATTTTTTTTCTAATCCCATTATTTACTTCTCATTCTTATTTTTATATACATATTGTAGTTTAATAAAAATTAAAAATATAAAAAAATTATAGTATAAATATATAATATTATTGATATAAAATACAGTTTTTTATCGAATTAACTAATAAATTAATATATATCACAAATATGTTATAAGTGATCAAAATAAAAATATCAAATATCTCAAATACTTCATAAGAGACGTAATTAACATATATAAATTTTTATAAAAATTATAAAAGAGATTACTTTACCTCATAAAACATATATATTTAATATTATTAATGTAAAATACAATTTTCATATACTAAAAATAGGTACATGATTTATAATAGTAAATATAAATCTTTAATGAAATACTTTAATATATAATATTTATATATGATATTTTATATAGTAAAAAATTATTTGTAATAAATGTTTATTTAATATTATATATGATAAATATAAAATAAATTTACTTTTAATATAAAATTTAAATTAAAAGATTAAATATTTATTAATATAAAACTTTAGGCACTATATTATAATTTATCATTAACTTTGATAAATCTGATTTTCTTCTTGCTCCATCATTTGGGTCTCTCAATGTTTAATTTGATGAAAGGACCTGCAAAATAAGGAAAGATGGTCAGGGGTCTATCGGGGATGCCCCCGGTGAAGACCCTCCGATGTTCAAGTCAGGTTCATGAACTGGTGTAGTATGGATAAGCAAGAGTTGCAGAGAAGAATAATGTAAAAAAAAAAATGGAGTCGAGGAAGAAGCAGGAAGAAGAATAAAGAAAGATCTCCTTTTTTCCTGCCCCTCCTGTTCCTGCTCTGGTGCTACCTGTCTATGTCACTCAAGTCCGTACGTACGGGCGTGTCAGACCCCCTCTCCATGCCAAGTAGCCATTTAATTCCCTCGGCGCACGTGCGGGCAGGGCTGCGAATTGATTGGACCAGCTCCTCTCCCTCACATCACATCACCGGGCTGGACTTCTTCCTGCTGGGTATGGGATCGTGGATAACCCATCCGGCCCGGCGAGTCTGGGTCGAGACCTGAGATGCTGAGTTGGTCAGTCTAAGGAGGGCTTGATGGGCTTTGGGCCATTGTTCTCTTCTTGGGCCCGGCCTCGCCCAGGGTAGAGAAAGCCCGGCGATCATCAATTGCTCCTTTACCTCCTCAGCAGTTATTACATGAGTGACGAGGGGTAAATTCTTAAACACTATTTATGACCGCGTGGCCCGAGAACTGCTCCTGTTAAAAGCGTCCTTTCCTTGCCTTTTTATTTCTTTGTCTCTTTACTTTGATGTTTGAATGTATGGCGATCTGGAGATGTGTATTTGATGATGAATGATATTTCACCTCGGCCTGTACCTCATTATTATTTTTTTACTCAGACTGTCTTCTGCTTTGTCAATTTTACTTAATTGATAGACCAGGCTATCTCTACTGGGACTTTGCTAGTCGAACTGACCTGGGCTAAGAGCTCGGTGTCTGGCAAAGCTTTTGACTTGCGAGTTTTTCTTATTCTTATGAGGGCATTTATGTTTCTGGCTCATGACCTCGTCAGTGCTGCGAGTTTGGATATATAATACATAGAGGAATGTCTTATTTGCATGAGTGACCCACATTTGACGATTTTAAATCTTGTTCTTGTTACGAGCTCGGACATCTTGTCCCTCTGGATGTAACCTTCTGGTGGTCAGTGCGGTCTGAGCTGTGTGCTCCACTGGGATAGGGAGCTTGGCCTTTTATCGTCTTCCTCTTCCTGGGTCATCTTTGCTAAGTGTTTGTTTACTGTGGGTTAATCCGAGCTGTGAGCACGACCCTTCTCTTTCGTTTATCCTTTTGTGCATTTCGCATTGGCAGGCCTTTTCATATAGGGAGCTCGGCTCTCTGTTGTTTCTTCTACACTTAGCTTTATTCAGCTTGATTGTTTATTTGTTGTGAGTTCGTCTGTACTGCGAGTTCGGGAGCTCGGATTTTTGTTCTTTGCTTAGGCTTTAATACCTATAGCCTGTGATGCTGCTTGTGCTATGAGCTCGAGAGTTTGGGATTTCATTTTCTTTACTTTGGTGCCCCAAGCCCTTTTGTGAAGTCGGACTTAATTTCTTACTTTCTTGTTTAGCCTTACACAGGCTATGTTTCAGCTTGACTGCTTGTTTGTTCAGCTTTTAACCTTTCTTTTATAGGTTTATAGCCTCGCCAGCACAGACATAAGGCTCAACAGGGAGGTATGTCTGGCCCCTCTGGGCTTTTGGGAAGATCGACCCAGGGTCGAAGAGGTTGGACTATCTGTTTTGGGTTTGACCATACTGGGGTTTAATTCTTTTGTATCCAATGAGTCAAGACTTTCCACTGCCCCGTCCAATCATTCAGAATGGTTCATTTGGCCTTTTACATTGCTCCTGTCCCTTTGATTCTTTATCTGAGCATTTGGTCCTTGAGTATGTCTTAGTTGTTTGGGTTTTTTGCCCCCGAGTGCTTTTCGAGCTGTCTTTCCTCAAGCGTTTTGTGAGCTCTTTGCTGCTTAGACCTTTCTCTAGGCTAGCCGAGCTGGTTTAGTGCTAGCGGTCAATTCTCAAGGTCAGTGCCTCCTATGATTGCCCCTAGTCTTTTGTTTGATTCTCTATCTTGGTATGCATTTTGCTTAGGATTCGCCTCGCCTTAATTTGGTCTGCCTATTGGATTTACCAGTACCGAGCTTATTTTCTTGAGATCGGCATGGTGCTTTGGCGCTTTAGCGCCGTGAGCCTTGCATTGGCCTTTAGTAGGTCGTATTGTTACATGATACAGGCGTTGGGGCGCCTTAGTTTAATTTCGTTATATGCTGGCTATTTTGCAAGATCGAGGTCTTATTAGCCTGTAATCCGAGCTCTTTCAAGAGGTTGGATTCATATTTTTTGTTTCTGTTCCAACACCCTCTTGAGGTCAGCATAGCGCTTTGGCGCTTTTGGCTGTTGTGTGAGATCAAAGTCTCTTTACCTTTTGACCCGAGCTCCTTTGGGAGGTCGGAGTTTAACTTTTCATTTATGGTCTAATGCCCCAATCTTTTTTGTGAGGTTGGAGCTATGTTCTTATGAGTTATTTTTGCGTGTTGTCATCGTATGCCGCTGTTTGCTGTGAGCATATAATGTTTTATTTATTTATTTTCTTTTAATAAAAGGCGAAAGAATAGTTTTCTTCATCCTCTCAGCTCGGTTTTGTGGTGCTGGCAGTCATTTTCCGAGACCAGTCGCCTACCTCACTGAGGGCTTGCTCAAGATTCAGGCTCTTAGGTCTTACTGTCGCTTCCAGGCTCTTTAGCCTTGCATGGAATTCAGGCTCATTGGCCTTACTGTCACTTCGTCATCTCAGCCAGTTTTTTGGTGCCGGGGTCATTTTTCCAGGCCGGTCACCTACCTCACTGAGGTCTTGCGTAAGATTCAGGCTTTTAGACCTTACTGTCGCTTTTAGACCTTACTGTCGCTTCCAGACTCTCTAGCCTTGCATGGGATTCAGGCTCATTGGCCTTACTATCGCTTCGTCATCTTAGCCGGTTTTGTGGTGCCGGAGGTCATTTTTCGAGACCGATCACCTACCTCACTGAGGTCTTGCATAAGATTCAGGCTCTTAGGCCTTACTATCGCTTCCAGGCTCTCTAGCTTTGCATGGGATTCAGGCTCAATGGCCTTACTGTCGCTTTGTCATCTTAGCTAGTTTTGTGGTGCCGAGTCATTTTCTAAGCTCGGTCACCTATCTCACTGAGGTCTTGTGCAAGATTCAGGCTCTTAGGCCTTACTGTCACTTCCATGCTCTCTAGCCTTGCATGGGATTCAGGCTCAATGGCCTTACTGTCGCTTCGTCATCTCAGCCAGTTTTGTGGTGCCGAGTCATTTTCTATGCTCGGTCACCTATCTCACTGAGGTCTTGCGCAAGATTCAGGCTCTTTGGCCTTACTGTCGCTTCCAGGATCTCTAGCCTTGCATGGGATTCAGGCTCATTGGCCTTACTGTCGCTCCGTCATCTCAGCCGATTTTGTGGTGCCGAGTCATTTTCTGAGCTCGATCACCTACCTCACTGAGGTCTTGCGTAAGATTCAGGCTCTTTGGCCTTACTGTCGCTTCATCATCCCAGCCGGTTATGTGGTGTCGGGGTCACTTTGGGAGCCCGGTCACCTACCTCATTGAGGTCTTGAACAAGATTCAGGCTCTTTGACCTTACTGTCGCTTCATCATCCCAGCCGATTTTGTGGTGCCGAGATCACTTTAGGAGCCCGGTCACCTACCTCACTGAGGTCTTGAACAAGATTCAGAATTTTTTCTGCAAAATAAGAGCTTACACAGAGCGTATATAATGAGGATGCTCATTGTTAATTCAATAATATTCATCAATAAATAATATGTCGCACATGTCACTTAGTTTCATATTTCAGATGAATGTAAATATTAGCTCTAACTAACAATATTAACTCATACAATATAGAGATTCAATAAATAATATTTTGTATGTGTAAATTTCTCCAAGATTTTTCAATCTATAAAATACATGATCTTTTTCTTAGAAATATTTGTGCTAACATTAATGATAAATCTGTCATGACAATACTTGAATTTTAATGTTATGTAAGCAATTATCAAGATATCTAAACTCAGAGAAGTATACTTTAATTAAATTTAGCATTATTATTTACATGCAAAGCATATCTTTTAATAATCTATGAAATCTTTTGTATTCAATAATAATTGATAAAAAACAATTGTTAGTAACTAAAGGCAGTATTGAAATTCTAAAGCAAAATAATAAGCATACACAACAAGAGGCAATTTTGAACAGTTGGAGTCTTTTCACCTGAGCTCTTCCGCCGATCTATTTTTCATCATTTGTTGTGCAGTCCGACCTCGCCTATTTGTTGTCCAGTCAGAGAGCTGTCCAATCTACCCAACATGCTTCATTTTTTCTCGCAAATCCTTCTTTTTTATTTTATTTTATTTTTTATTTATTAATTTTCT
Source organism: Manihot esculenta (assembly GCF_001659605.2). NCBI lineage: Eukaryota > Viridiplantae > Streptophyta > Magnoliopsida > Malpighiales > Euphorbiaceae > Manihot > Manihot esculenta. Next base: position 20,764,744 of record NC_035172.2, read on the forward strand.
CTCTAATTTACTAACTTAGGACTCTATAGCCGACCTGTCCATCTAACCTTTACAACATATATACGGCCGACCTCACAATTTCAATAAATATATACATTACTTATTTTATTTTTTATTTTTTATTTTTTTTAGAAAATATTAAAATTTTATACTCATAGATAAGTATTTCGATCTAAAATTTCACTTTACCAGATTTCAAAAAAAAAGTTAGTAGTAATAAAATTCAATAAATATTAAAATAAACTATCTGAAAGACTATCAAAATATTCATGAACATAATGAATCTTTCTTTTCAGCTAAGTTATTGTAAACCTTTCGTTTCCTTTTTGTATAAACTTTCATACCTTCATGTGGATCTCAATGAGTGAATTTAGGAACTTTAGAGATAGTAAAAATCTCTTTTGTTCCCACAGACGGCGCCATTTGATAAATCTGGTTTTCTTCTTGCTCCATCATATGGGTCTCTCAATGTTTGATTTGATGAAAGGACCTGCAAAATAAGGAAAGATGGTCAGGGGTCTACCGGGGATGCCTCTGGTGGAGACCCTCCAACGTTCAAGTCAGGTTCATGAACTGGTGTAGTATGGATAAGCAAGAGTTGCAGAGAAGAATAATGTAAAAAAAAAAAAATGGAGTCGAGGAAGAAGCAGGAAGAAGAAGAAAGAAAGATCCCCTTTTTTCCTGCCCCTCCTATTGCTGCTATGGTGCTACCTGTCTATGTCACTCAGGCCCGTACGTACGGGCGTGTCAGACCCCCTCTCCACGCCAGACAACCATTTAATTCCTTCGGCGCGCGTGCGGGCAGGGCTGTGAATTGATTGGACCAGCTCCTCTCCCTCACATCACTGAGCTGGGCTTATTCCTGCTGGGTATGGGCTCGTGGGAAACCCATCCGGCCCGGCGCGTCTGGGTTGAGACCTGAGATGCTTAGTTGGTCAGCCTAAGGAGGGCTTGATGAGCTTTGGGCCATTGTTCTCTTCTTGGATCTGACCTCGCCCAGGGTAGAGAAAGCCCGGCGGTCATCAAACTTTTTTATATTCATTTTAGTCCTTTTAATTATAATCATGATAAATTGAGAAGAATTATTTTATTATACAAAATTTAAAGTTTTGGATATAATATGAATTAACGTAAACGTTTGGATTTTTTTATCCAATAGGCCTTTTAAGAAATAATCTTATATGGCATGACACGTGAATTAAAAGTTTTTTGGCTAAAATTGATTAAGGCAGATGGCTAAAATTAAAGCAAATGTGAAAAGATTAATTTTATTGTTCAAGATTTTAAGGTTAAGATATAAGTTTGAAAAGCGGTAAACATTTGAAACTTTTTTGTCTAATAAGTTAATTTTTTTAGTGTTATTGACGCTAAAAATTATGACTTTTGTATAATTTTGCGGTTTAATTCCCATCTTTTAATTTTTAAATAATAAATTAATTTTTAAAAATTAGTTAAAATCTTATCATAATTTCAAATTGAGAATTGGGGGAGATTGCAATTAGATATTATTATTCATATATTTTAAATATTTAAATACAGTTTTATAAAGACAGTTATTTATCTTTAGTATTAATTAATTGAATTTCGAGTAAAGATAAAGTTCATGAGACTATATTACTGTGTAAAAAAATGAGACTATATTACTGTGCAAAGAAAATCATACTGTGATTATAATTTTGAGATTCCTATTTGTATTTAAGTAATGTGTCCAAATGTTTCTAATCAATGTTTTTATTATGATTGGACAATGATTAAAACTGTTGAGAATAGTACATATTATGTTGCTTATTATAAAGGAAGCAACTGAATTTATAGATTAAGATATGTGAGATATCTAGAACTAATATATAGTTGCTTATTTTATAAATAAGTGTACTGAACTGAAATTCATATAAAAAATAACTTGTGTCTATAAATTACTAAGTGATGGTTGTGTAAGTGATCATTTGACTTGAAATCAATAAATAATCTTATATAAGAACTTTTATGTTTTGATTTATCTTACACGTTACTTTGATCATGAATAACAAATGAATATGAATTGGATATATTAGGAACTGTATGAGTATTTATGTGATAAAAATATGATTCATCACTATAGGTTAAATTAGGAAATGTTGATTTATTCTTTACTAGTATTGATCATGAAATCTTTGCGTAAAGTGTAATGAAATTAACAAATGAGGTTTAGAATTTCATTCATTCGGTGAATGACTAATAAAAGAGAACTAATATGATTTAATATTATAAATACATTCTATATATCAAATGTTAAATGTGGATATTTGTGATGAAAAAATATTAATTACACCAATAAATTATCATGCACCGAAAAATTAAGTCAAACTACTTTTGACTTCCTTAATATTTTGGTAATTTTAACATAGTCCAAGATAATATTCTTGACCTTTAAATTAATTATATTTATTGCCAAACTTGATGTGAGGACGGGTTGAAATTCTTTTGAGAGTCTCTAGAATTTGTAGAAAAGGTAGAGAGTTAGTTCTTAAAATCTCTCCCCTTTTGAATCCTTTAGAATGGTCTTAAAAGTGTTCAATTGCCGTTCTGTATAGATATCGTTAAAAATTAAACATATGAACGGTTTATAATTTGTTATAATCCAATATTAAAGATGAACAATCTCATATTTTATTGTAAAAAAATAAAATATATTATTTTCTCTGTAAATATTATTGTTTTCTTCATTTAAACGTGATTTATGTTGATCAAAAAATTTATTTATTTTTATTCTAGTGTATTCAATCCGATTGAAATTCAATACGAGAACCGTTCATATAATTTATTATAATCCAATCAAAACGAATAATATCATATTTTATTGTAAAAAAATAAAATATATTTATTTTTTTAAATATTATTGTTTCATATTGATGAAAAAATTTATTTTTTTTATTTTACTGCATTTAATCCAATTAAAATTCAAGGGTGATATTAGAATTTCGTTTATTTAAAGTGTAATATTTGATTATATTTATTATTGAGTTAATTGGATTAAATTCTGTGTGTTATAATTTCAGGTGTTCTTCAAAAGTATTTTTCTAAACATATTGCCTCAAAAATTACTTGATTTGAAATCAAAAATTGTTTTGGGTTCTTTAACCAAGGGTAATTTATGTTAGAAATTAAAATAGTTTTAATTTTTGATTAAAAAATAAAAAATAAAAATCATCGATTTCTGGAAATCTTGGAACATGATCTGCAGCTGCTAGAACGCCCGGTGACAGCTCGACGGTCCGACGACGGGCATCATAGCGATGCACATGTGCCGTGCGAAGCTGCAGTATCTGTGGCTGCTGAGATCATCATCGGGCATCCTCGATATCGCGGGAAAGCTGGAACCGAGGCGCTGGTCGCCGGTGGAACCGAGAGGAGAAAACATTCGCCTTCTCGATTCTCGTCGACGAAGAAGATTAAGGACTTTCCAGCGCTGCTTTTGTCGGCAGCGGACGCGCAACCGTTACGCGATCTGCGGGTCGACAAATGGCGGCGGGAGCTGAAGGATAGCGGCTCTCGCGATGTCGCGGGTTGAAGCTACTGTTTGTTGCGGGATATCGCGGCTTCCTTTGCGATGCCATCGACCTTGCGTTCGATTAGCGGCGGACGGGGAACCGACGGGAATGCAATGTTGCTCGTCCCTCCGGTGGCTGGACTGGATGACAGAAGTGCTGAAACCTCATACGGGGGCTAGGGTTGTTCTAAGGAAGAAGATGAATTTGCAAGCCAAATTATGATTTGGTCCTTGAAACTTTTGAAAGTTTTCAAAAAAGTCCTTTTGAACTGAAAAATTAATTTAAAATTGTTTTTGGTCTATAAATTAAATGGCTACTTAATTTAAAATATTTTTTATTAGTTTAATCCATTTAAATATTTTGACAGTGATTAAAATTAATTTTGTTTATTTTCTAATTTAATTAGAAATTTGAATAAAATTATTTTATTCATTAAATTAATTTTAAAAATTAATGACATTAAATTTAATTTTATAATTGACTGTTAAAATTAATTTTTAATATGATTAGAGAACTGAATAAAATTATTTTATTTATAAATTATTTTTCATTTACATTAAAATTAAAATATTAAAATATTTAATTTTTAATTATAGCACACAAAACCAATAATAAATATAAAATAAATTAATGATTAATTTATATGCTTTTAATAGGATTTATTTGCAAAATGGATAGTTATGGATAAATTTTAAAAAATTTAATGTGTATGGATGAATTATAGAATCTTTTTGGTAATTATTAAATAGAGTTTGCGTGTCCTGTATTTTCTTATTATTTTTAATTATAAAATTGTCCTCTCATCTAACTTTCGTCAAATGTAATTCAAGGTTTTTTATTCATATTATATAATAGTTATATAATCATAATAAGTAGATATGATTTTTCTTTTGTAAACTTAAGAAGAAAAGGAAGAGTTAAAAATTATATGAAGTATTGAGCATGATAAAATGGAGGAGCCCTTTTGATTTTTAAAGATGAAAGAAGCTGGCACTTATGTTTCTAAATCATCAAGTTTCCTTTATTGTTTAAATGAAATTGCTTTTAAAATGTTTCTAATCATCAAATTAGAATGGCATATTAGGGGTGTATGTTTATGTATGTGATATATATGCTTTACAATAATAATGCCTATGCATGAAACCTTAATAGAATCTTAGGATTAAAATCCCTAATTAAAATTTTAAGTACATATTAAGAATATAATAGCTTACTACCTATTGTTATAATATAAAATTAGAGTTCGGTTTTTATTAACTCGTTGGACAAATCTAATGTTAATTTTACTCGAATATGTTTAGTGCTATGAAATATTTTATATTTCTCAATAATGGTTATACTTAACTAAATTACTTGATTTGGATGGGTAAACTCATTATCATATAAGTTTAGAGAGTTAGGCATATAAAGATAAAGAGTTGTCACCTAACTGATCTAAGAGTCACACAAAAATGTGATTAATAAATTATGTTAACTATCTAATTTAATTTATAATAATTTTTTGGGCAAACCCAATGTTATTTAAATTAAATGGGATTCTACCCTATTAGGAGATCTACTGCTGAATTTTTTGAATTAATAGATAGGGCTATTAATCTGAATAATATAGTGGGAAACTAATTAAAAATTAAAGATCTTATCTAATAATTAGAAAAATATTTGAGACTAATAATTAAATATCTCTACATGAATATAATTTAGTTCCATCATGAGTAAATTATTTATGGGCGTAGTATACTTGATGCTAACAAATTAACTAAATTGAACTTCTTAGGCTGGTATCGCAAGTTGAGAATGGTTCGGAAGCAAGAAAAGAGGTTATATATTCTCAATCAAGATATACTTGATGTTTCTGATGAGAATGCTTGATAATGTTAAGGACAAGTACGATCATCGTATTAATGATGATGTGCAAGCTACATGTGTGATGTTAGCTAATATGAGTCCTGAGTTTCAGATATATTTATAATTGAAGAAAGGAGATGTGGACTTACGAGTGGCAAATGGTGCAAGGATTGCTGCATTAACTATAGGAACTTATCATTTGCCTTTACCTTCTAACTTAATATTAGAATTGAATAATTATTATTATGTTCTAATAATTTAGTGAAACATTATTTTAGTTTTAATTTTAGCCTTAAATAATGAATTCAAGTTTATTGAGAATGATACTTGTTATTTTATAATAAAAGAGCTTATTATGGAATTAATGATACTTGTTATTTTATAATAAAAGAGCTTATTATGGAATTGAAATTTATATTGATGGTCTATTTAATGTTTCTTTTAAAAGCCTATTCTCAATATACACGAGACTCAAATTAGATAATCAACTTTCATATCTATTTTGACATTGCAAACTTAGTCACATAAATGAAGCAATAACCACTAAATTACATAAAGATGGATATCATGATCCATTTGATTATGAATCATATGAAACTTGTGAAACTTGTTTAATGGGTAAAATGACCAAAACACTTTTTAAATGAAAAGGTAAACGGTCACAAGAATCATTGGATCTTATACATATAAGTGTACGGGGACTAATGACTACCCAAGCCATAGGTGAGTATACATATTTTATTACATTCACTAATACTATACTAGATATGGTTATGCGTATTTAATGAAATAAAAATCTGAATCATTTAAAAGGTTTAAGAATTCAAATTTGAAGTTGAAAAACAGACTGACAAAAGTATTAAATCACTTAGATCTAATCGAGGTAGTGAATATTTGAGTCAAGAGTTTCGTGATTATCTAACAGAAAACGATTCTCTCACAATGGACTCCACTTGGAACACTGTAACACAATGGAGTTTTGGAAAGGAGAAATCACACTTTATTAGATATGGTATGGTCCATGATGAGTCTTACAAACTTACCTTTATCCCTTTGAGGATATATCTTGCAAACTGCAATATACCTTCTTAATAAAGTTTCATTCAAATATGTTGATAAGACCCAATATATGATATGGACTAACATAAGTTAGTATTATCACACATTAAGATTTGGGAATGTTATGCTTATGTGAAGCATTTCGTATCTGATAAATTGGGAGCTAAGTCAGATAAATGTAAGTTTGTGGGATATTCAAAAGAAACTATTGGATATTATTTCTATTATCCATTGAAAAAACAAAGAGTTTGTCTCAAAATATACTATCTTTATAGAAAAGCATTTTTTTGAAAGAAGTAGTGGGAGTTAGATAGAAGTTGAAGAAGTTGAAGAACCACAGATGGACATCCAAATGGAACCAGAACCAGAGACTATAACATCTGCTATGGAAACACAAGTTAAAGCACTACCGCGAAGATCTGTTAGGACAAGCCATGCTCCAATAAGGTTAAACCTTCTTGTGGAGACTCATAATAATGTTTCACTCATACCTAATTAGCCTAACAACTATGAGGAAGCAATATCTAAATTGATTCTTCAAATTGCCTTGAAGCAATGAAATTTAAAATGGATTCCATGTACAGTAACCAAGTATGGACTTTAGTTGTCCACTGGGTGCAAGTGAGATTTTAAGAGAAAATTGACATGGAAGGCAATGTACAAAACTAGACTAGTTGCTAAAAGTTACAGACAAAAACAAGATGTTGACTTTGATAAAACATTTTCACTAGTAGCTATGTTTAAATCCATAAAGATTTTACTTCCAAAAACAGCATACTATGATTATGAAATTTAGTAAATGGATGTTAAAATATCATTCCTAAATAGGAATCTTCTTGAGGATGTGTACATGATAAAACCTGAAGGTTTTAAATCCAAGAAATTTCATAAGGTATGCAAATTGCAAAGGTATATTTATGGACTTAAGCAAACTTTGCAGATTTGGAACATCCATTTTGACGAAACAGTCAAACAGTTTGATTTTGTCAAAAGTATGGATGAACCTTGTGTATATAAGAAGGTTAGTGCAAGTGGAGTTGTATTTCCTATTTTATATGTAGATAACATATTAATAATAGGAAATGATATTCCATTACCACAAATCTCTAAAGATTTAGTTGTCCAAAAATTTCTTCACGAAGAATTTAGGAGAAGCAGCTAAGATCTATAGAAATAGATCTAAAAAGTTGCTTGGCTTAACTAAATTCACTAACTTTAACAAAGTGCTAAAATGGTTTAGCATGGATGAATCCGATAAAGGATTCTTGACTATGTCACTTGAAGGGACTTATGAATTCAAAGTCCATGGATACCTAGATGCGATTTTTCAATCAGATTTTGATGATAACAAATCTCAATCTGATTATACTTTTGCTCTAAATGATGGAGCAGTGAGTTGGAAATGTTCCAAACTAGAGACCATTGCAAATTCTATAACAAAAATCAAGTACACTTCTGTGTCCTAGGCAGTAAAGGAGACAGTTTTGGATCAAAAGTTCATTTTTGAACTTGGTGGTTCCTAGCATTATTGATCTAGTTATAATGAACCGTGATAATAATGGAGTCATTGCATAAGCAAAGAACCCAGGTCTCATTAAAGATCAAAGTATGCATTTAGACGATTCCAAATGATTAGAGAGATCATTGAAAGGAAAGATGTGGAGATAAAGCGAATTCCACTAATGAGAATCTCGAAGATTTTCTTACTAAGGCTTTTTTCCAATAGAAACATAATTACTGCATATATAATTATATGATAAATTATATAGGTGATTGGCTTTAGTGCAAGTGGGAGATTGTTAGTAATATGCCTACAATCAATCTATTGGTTGTAGTTGAATATTATTATTCATGTATTTTAAGTATTTAAATATAATTTTATAAAGACAATTATTTATATTTAGTATTAATTTAATTGAACCTCGAGTAAGCTAAAGTCCATGAGACTATATTACCGTACAAAGAAAATTATAATGTGCTTATAATTATGAGATTCCTTTTACATTTAAGTAACATCTCCAAATAATCTTGGTTGATGTTTTTATTATGATTGAACAATGATTAGAGTTGTTGAGACTAGTACATATTATGTTCTTTAAAAAGCAACTGATCTCATAAGTTGAGATATGTGACATATCTAGAACCAATATGTAGGTGCTTATTTTATGAATAAGTGCATTGAACTAACCCGCCTGAGAAATTCATATGGACAATAATCTATGTTTATGGATTACTCAAGTGATGGTTGTGTAAGTGATCATTTGACTTGAAATCAATAAATAATTTTATATAGGAACTTTTATGTTTTGACTCATTTTACACGTTACTTGTTTATGAATAACAAATGGGGATAAATTGAACATATTAAGAATTATATGAAGGTATTTATATGATTGAGATATGATTTATCACCCTAGTTTAAATTAGGGAATGTCCCATTTGTTCTTTGCTAGTATTGATCATGAAATCCTTGTGCAAGGTGGAATGAAATTGGCAAACGAGATTTGAAATTTTATTTATTCGGTCAATAGCTAATAAACGAGAACTAATAGGATTTAACATTGTAGAGAGCCAGACACGTTCTATGCGTCAAATGTTAAATCGGGACATTTCAGATGAAGAGATATTAATTACACTGACAAACCATACATTGAAAGGTTAAGCCAAACCACCTTTGATATTCTGAATATTTGGGTAGTCTTGATATGTAGTTAGACCTTCAAATTAATTAATTAATTAATTATATTTATTGACAATATATTTGAAATCTAATAGGTCACACACATCAAGAATTGCATGAGAAAATAAAACGAGAAGTTAAATCATATAGGACTTGATTGCGTATAAATTGACATTGGGATAAAATTATAGTTTAAAAAAATTACGATTTTGATCTAATTAATGAAGTAGAGACTTAATTAAAATTGTCTAAAACTTATGTAATTTGCTTATTAAAGTTCTAGACCATAGTTATTATTTATTTATTTAAATAAATAAATACTATTATACTGAAACCCTAGAATTTTAGTATAAAAGGGTATCTTATAAGAGTTTGGTGATGATTGGTTGAAACCCTTTTGAAAGTCTCCAGAATTTATAGGAAATGCAGAGAGTTAGCATTCAAAACCTTTCTTTTTTCAATATCTTAAAACGGTTCTAAAGTTTTTAGATTACCATTCTGTGTGAATATTATTAGAGACTGAACACTTGGATGGTTTGTGATTTGTAACAATGCAACTAACGCGAACAATTTCGTGTTTTGTTGTAAGAAAATAAAAAATATTTATTTTCTCTTTAAATATTATTGATTTATTCGTTTAAACGTGATCCATATTGATGAAAAAATTTTATTTTTCTATTTCTTCCGCTGTGTTCAATCCAATTGAAATCCAACACATTATATATCATACAAACTTTAAAAAAAAACAAGAAAAGAAAAAAGTTAACCATAGTTAACTTTTAATACTTTCTCTAAACTCTAAGCCTAGATTTTTGGAAAATGTTCTAATCTACTGTCTCCTTAAATGATTCCAGCTTTCTACTCTATTAGCTGTTGTATACTCTTTAAACCCTTGTTTAGACTCCCTCGACACCCTATTAACAACCGTCATCAATTGGAATCCTTCAAGAAACCTCTTTAAAAAGTGCCAAAACCTCCTTCAGCAAGCTTCTTGTTCTCTGAAAAATTATTGGTGGCTACAATTAGTTCATTGTAAGAAAATATTTTTAGGTTCGGTCCCTTCTTGAAATTATTATCCAGTGATAACTCAAAGACAATATATCTTTTTTTTTTTTCTATTCTTTTTTTTTTCTTTCTCCATTAACGAAATCACGTAAAATTTTAACAAATTTTCAAAAATTGATTTATTGTGCTAAAATTAAAAAGTAAACATTAAATCATAAAATAAGTAAAGATTAGAATTTTTAGTGCCAATAGCCCTTTTTAAAATTAAAGGTAAACAATTTCTAAAAATATTTTAATATTTATTTTTATGTGCAATCATTTATAAAATTAGAAAAAATTACTACTTAATTCTCTATTGTATAAAAAAACTTATTAGTTGATCTCTTTATTTTAAAAAATACATTAAAACGTCTTGACATTTTAAAAAGTCTATTAATTAGTCTCTCTATTAATTTTAGTCGTTAAATATTTTACTGTTTAGTCCTATAGTTTTAAAAAGTTCATTAGTTAGTCCCTCAGATTATTAAAAAGTCTACTAATTAGTCTTTTCATATTAGAGATATTTTAAACTTTTTTACAATACGTATTTTAGAATTTTTTTTAAAATACTTAATAACTAAATTAATAAAAAAATTAATTAGTAGACTTTTTTAAAATTTCAGGAACATTTTAATATATTTTTCAAAATAACGTTTTAATATATTTTTCAAAATAAGGGGACCAACTAGTAAGTTTTACTATACTAAGGGACTAAATAATTAATTTTTCATAAAAATTTTTTATATTATATTTCAAAAAAATATTTTGTTACTTTAAACAAAGTATAAACTTACTTTATGTATATAATTTTTAGAAATAAAAAATCTATTTTTAGTTTTGAACAAATAAAAAATAAAACATTACTAAATGCACTCTTATTTAATTTATTAGTTAGGACATTAGCAGTATTGAGGAATCTTATGAAAAGTGAGCGAATGAAAGTTTGAGATCATAGAAGTGATAGCACAAACCATGCCCGAATATTCCAAGAAACCTAGCAAAGTGATTGAGATAACGCCGAAAATAGAAGAGTAGAATTAACCTCACAGATCACATCTCAAAACCTCTAAGACCTTGCCAAGAGACTTCCAAAAGAGCCATAGCCTCCCCAACTGCTGGTGAGTAACACCAAATATGCTTAAGCAAACCATCAATCGAATGATTAGAATTATTTCACACAATAATTGCAATAGCAACAAATAAAATTGATTCTGCCAACTCACATCATAATTAAGTTTTAATATAGTAGGAGGAGGTTGTCATACTGGTAAAATGCAGTCCGGAGATGATGGAGGGGCTGAATCTGAAAAAACACAGCAATGCTGTAAAAGAGAGAACTTAATAACCATATATCTAACTGTACAAGCAAGATTAGGCAGAAAGCCATAAAAAATACTCTAATGACAAGACTTCTAAATATACCAAAGTGTTAAATATATCAAAAACATAATATAGTCCTTATCATGCTCACAGCTAAAAGCACTATTGTAATTGGGCCACCAACGAGCAAAATTTTATAGTAAACATGTTAATTAACTATGTTAAATGAAAGTATATTATTTTCACATTCAAAATTAATTTGTATTTAAAAAATAATAAAATATTACATGTGATATTGCCATCTAAATTTTCATTTTGAAAATAGTCAAAATTACATCTAAATATAAATATGTTGGGATCATTCGATAAAAATTTAAATATTTAGATTAAAATAAAAAATAATATATATTAAAAAATTATAAATTAGCGATCAAAACTTCGGTCACTAATTGAGATAAATTAGTTGCTATTTTATAAATAGCAACCACTTAGCAATCAAATGAAAAGGTCTGTATGCCAATCACTAAAAAAATAGCAACCAATTGATGGTTGGTTGCTAAATCAGCAACCAAATTATTGTTGCTAATTGAATATTAAAATAAATTTGCCGTTACAAATTTTATTCGCTAAATTGAATATCAAAACAGATTTGCCGTTACAAATTTTGTTCGCTAAGTTGATAGCTGACAATTGATTAATAATTTGTTACACAGGCCAGTAAATTGATTGCTATTCGGTCGCTTAATGGAAATTGAATATCTCCTCAAAATTTTCGTTTGAAAGATTTTATACAATCTAAATGGTCAGTAAATAAATTAGACGCTAGATGATCATCAAATGGTCACTATTTAGTTGCTAGTTAGTAGTTAAATTGAATTAGCCGTTAATTATTTAGATTGCTTTTTGTAATTTAGTAATTAAATATTTTCTGAAACTAATTTATCACAAAAAAATAAATAGCAATCATAAATATTTCATTTCATCTACAAAATAAAAGAAAAAAAATCAAAGAAGCGAAGAATTTCCTTGAGCTATACACAAGATATAATAACTCTAAACATCCATATTTATATAAAAATATGTTGCATAGTGTAGTTTAGTTTCTTCAAGTTACAAGACTATACTGATCAATAATGTAAATTACACACAAACCACAATTTAAATTACTTGAGCAACTTTTACTTCTTCTCTTGCTACTCATCCAATTCAACTTTAATCTTTCTTTGAACATTTTTATGAAATCTTGGATATGGTTGAAGATCCAGAAAGAAAGCAAAATAATTAAACTTAATTTTCAGACAAAAAGAAAAATTTTATAACATCATGAGCTTTAAATTATAAGGAATCACCTCCAATAGCTCACAGGTATATTGAATCACAAATTCCAATTATGTAAAACGTGTAGTAGATCTACACTCAATAAAGAAAACAAGAGTAAAGGGAAAAAAATAACTTAGTGCAAAATAACAACTTACTGGAGGAAATAATAAATTAAATAATAGAGAGATACCAAACAATGATAAGATAGTAGTGCAAATAATTCGTCTTGGAATGTAACTCTTAAGAGTTTACCTGAACTGCATCATGCATGATGATGATGCATTTTAATTAAAATTCTACCCATTGTTTGGATCCTTGCATCAGGAACTGGACAATCTAGGAAATAAACAACGAATAACTTTTTTCTTGTTACTTTTCTTTGATCCTTGCATCAGGCTCTTTAATGATTATGTTGTTGAAGTTAACGGTAACAATAATATCTAATTAAATTATATTTTATATTATTATAGATAAGGATGATGGTCTATACTAAATATAAGGGTCTCCAAGTCTTGGCATGTGGTCTATATACCATAGGATAATAACCACTAATTGCAATGATAGTAATGATAATTAATATTAGAAATTAGCTTACTGCTTCCATGGCCACTAACTGAAATAAGATGAATGAATCATATGATTTTATCTAAAAAAATTCTTGAATTCAAAAGAGATCTTACCTGCATGTGATCAAGCCACAAAGTAAGACCAACAGAGTTGCACCACCTGACAACTTTCTAAAATCAACCCCTAATTTTGGTTAGCGACCCTGCCTCATAAAGATCACAGGATATGAGCAAAGTAATTCAAAGTGAAAACAAAATTATAAGAGAAAGTAATGTAATTTGGCATGTAATATAGTATTACAACTTTCAGACTTTTTTCTTTTAATTTCATAAAATGGGACATCCTTTCGTCCTCTTCAATCTAGAATTGCCTTATTTTCTTGGTATAAATACAAATAACACAAAAGAGAGCTTATCTTTCACTCTTTAATCTGTCAGCATCCACCTGAACGCATTATGGCTATAGATGCTCCTCTTAACTGTCAATTGTAAACCCATGAAGCAGTGGCTTGAATATCAAATGCCCACAGCAAATTCTCCAAGACGTTAATGAAGTTGAAGGTTGCATTATCACTCTTTAATACTACCTGATTGGAAGACCAAAGCCAGAATCTTTGAGATAAGCATCAATAACAGAACTATATGGTAGTATATTGAGATCTAACCCTGATTCTTTCAAATAGTGAGCACTTTTCAAATTACGGTGCACTTTTTCAGTTTAGATCCTTTTGACCGTAATTCTTAAACCCTATCTTTGACAACCAATTACTGCTCCAATTTTATTTAACAAAAAAAAAATCTACATCTAGCATATAGTTTATTTGGTCTAATTACTACAGTAGATCATTCACAAAAGGAGAATCAAAAAAGAGAAAAGAAAAAAAAAAAAAGAGAAACAACGTCTTTACCGGTCTAATCCAAGACTTGAGTTATGATGATGCAATTTCAGAAACCCTATCCTTGATCTGTTTCTCTCCCAAGACATTATTGTTATGTTTTTCCACTTGACAAATAATTTCTAAAACCCTATTCTCAGCTAGATGATACATGTGTATTGATGGGAAATACAACTTTGGCAAATTGAACCCATAAGGTAAAGAGATGATCTACAAATATTCGATTGGCAAAGGACCCATTCAAATAATCAAAGCAATGAATCAGAATGGTGTTCTATACCTGATGCAATTTCCTTTGCTGTCGACCTACCGCTGGTGGTGTCATTGAATGGTGACCATCGACTTGTTACTGCTTTGATTAAAATGGTGGTTGGGTTGCGCCGCTGAGAAGGGCTGGAGGAGAAGGGACAATGGTGGCACCAATGAGAACAAGTAGAGGAGAAGCGACAATGGTGGCTATCGGCAATGAAGTGGGGGAGAAGAGATGTCTGCTCATCGCTGTCGACTGTGGTGTAGATAGTGGAAAAAGAATGTGGTGTTTAGATAGATCTATATTAGAGCTTGAGTCTTTTTTATATTGTTTCATTTTATTAATCAATTAATTTTTTTAAACATTTCTCTATTTTTTAATGTATTTAGCGACTTAAAAATTCATTACTGAATAGTCACATATTAATTGTTAAAATAGTCGTTAAATTTAGTATCATATGAAATTTTAACTTTTTTTAAGTATTTAACCATTAAAAATTGGTTGTTGATTAGTTGTCAATATAGTCATACATGAATTATCAAAATGATCGCTAAATTTATCGTCATACGATTATTTTATTTTTAAGTATTTAGCAATTATAAATTAATCGCTAATTTAGTCAAAAATAATCGCAGATTAATCACTAAATTAATCATTAAATTTGGTACTATATTAACTATCTATTGCCACCATATTTAGTAATAATTTAAAAATTAGTCATTATTTATCGACCAAATAATAATAAAAAATTGGTAGCTAAATAATTTTTTAAATATAAATTCTTTTTTATTCAAATCGTTATAAAATGGTTGTTGATTGGTCACTATTTAGTGACTACCATTATTTAATCGCTAAAATTAATCACTATTTTACAGATTTTTTAGTGGTGAGCGTTGATCTTTTCAGCTATTTGGCTTTATTAATATATAGGTGTGAATTGATAAATATTAGCAAATTCTATGGACTTTATAACCATTGTATATCATAGTTAATTATTAAATACATATATGCTCAACCTATAGTTATATACTCTGAATAATGTTTGATGAGATGGAATGACACAATCTCTTTTTCTTAACCAGACATTTTAACTTTAAATTATAAGTATGAAGTATATTGAAAACTAATAAAAGAACATTTCATCTCTTAATGAATATGCTCAACGAAAACTGATTAATAGAATAACATATTAGAATATGTATCGAAATATTCTAAACTATATTGGTTGGATTTGATTCATCATACTAAAATATAATATATATGATGAAATTTATATGTAAAATTCTTTATGTATTAAGTTTATAATGAATTAATAAGTATATATATGTGAAATTTTAGAATACCTTATACAATATTCTAGTAACATTTATATACCACATTTACATGTACAATAGGAACACATCTCTAGTACCTTCTATCATCCATTCAGGCACGATTAGAGCTTGGAGCTGGTGGCAGTGAGATTGGTATGAAATTAGCACACGCATCCCAAGCCACTGGTGGAGCGTTCTCCGACACCCTCCATACCTTCACCGACTTATCAAGGCTTCCACTGTACAAAAGCCATGAAGTCTCCTGGGAATTTGATTTCTCATCTTTCTCAGCTGCCAAACACTTAATAGGCGCTGTATGTGCATTCAACAATGACAAGCATATATGATAACTTCCCAGTCTTCTCCACACACATATTCCCATATCTGCCGACCCACTAAAGACAAGGCTCCCGGCGGTTACTAGACAAAGAACCGCCAATCTATGGCCTTTTAAAACACCTCCATGGGAGAGGTTGCTCCTTTGCTCCCAGAAGTTAACTAGCCCATCCGATGAGCCGCTGTAGATAATGTTGGCTTCTGGGTTAACTGCCAGTGTAGTAACTGCACATTCTTGTTTCAATAACGTTTGAGAAAAGAAGTGCTTTGTCCAATTCCCTTGTATTTCTCTTTTCCAAACCTTGATGCTTCCATCTGCTGAACCTGTAAAGACCAAGCCATCAGATCCTGCTACAATAGAGTTTACTGCATCATCATGAGCGGTGACAGATTCGAGACATTTCGAGTCTGAAATTCTCCATACTTTGAAAGTCTTGTCCCATGATGTAGAATAAAGAAGAGTCTTGTCTTCGTTTAAGCTAAGACATGAAATTGCATCAAAATGCTTTAGCCAAACAACGTTTCTGTGGCGTCTAACTTCAATGTAACTACTGCGTTTTAATGAGTGCTTAAGATAATCTTTATATTTTGGCAGAGTTCCAACTCGCTTGTGAATGCCTGTATTCTTCGAAGATAACTTCCATATCCTTATCTTCCCATCTTGATGTCCAGTAAAAACTCTGTCATTGGTTATTACAATTGCCTTAACCAATCCACTTTTCGATTTAAACCCAGAAAACGCCTTCAGATTCTTCCATACTCGAACGTTCTTGCTGTCGGAACCCGTGTACAGAAGATCACCGGAAGCGGCCAACGAGTATATATGCCCCTCTTCACGTACCAATGATCTTATAAGCACATTATTAGGAGTTTTATTTTGATCATTATTACAGTTATCTTTATCTTTAGAATCTTCAAAGTCTATATCCACCTGAGATGACCATGGCGACTTTCTAATCGGGGAAGAAGGGAAGTCAATTAAAGAAGAAGAAGCAGAGCCAAAATTGAAGAAAGCGTAATCCGGGGCGCTAGTTCCATTCATGCTTGCATTGGAACTATCACCGTCGAAGTTTCTGCTTATTTGGCCGCGGCCATGACCGTGGCCGGAGACGACGCTTCTCTCCCCGGATAAAAAACGGAAAGCTGCCTCTGTGCCACCCCGTATGGAGCCCTTCATTAAAAGGGACGAGTTTATATTCTGATTAGCTCCAAACAACGTTAGAGAATTAACAATAATAGAATAGACTAAAGATCGCATCTAACGGAAAAGAAGGAATAAAGAGGAAAATCAGGAAGGTAACCGAAAGCAAAGAGAAGAAGAGGAGAGCCAGAGAATGGGAAAGGTGATCATTGAATGTGAACCCAAGATTATACTTTTTTTTTTTTTTTTTTGGTTCTCAGGTTGTTAATTTTTTTTAATTTTTTAAAATTATTATTCGACGAGTTAAGGAAAGTAAGTTATAATGATGTCACGTTGAATAGGGTAATTTAATTTTCGGAAGCTACGATAATGTCCTTATTTTTAATTATTTTCATAATATATTTTAATTTTTTAACATATTAATATAATAATACTATAATAAAATAATATAATTATAAGTTTATTGATAAATAAGTATTATATTTTTTAATTACAGTATTTCTACGATCGCATAAAAACAGTTTAATAAATATTAAATTTAATTTTGTAATATTAAATATTTATATTAATTAATTAATTAATTTATTTTTTAAATTATAAATAATCCAATGATATTATAAAATTACAAAATTAAGCTTAAAATATTTTAATATTATTTTTAATATATTATTATAATAACACCATAATTAAAAATAATATCATTATTAATATATAATTATTCTATTAATATAATTTATTATTCTTAATATATACTAATACTATAAAAGTTAGTATTAAAAAATTTAAAATTATAAAATAATATTATTTTGTAATTAAATCATATACCAAATTATGGTGTTATTTAATTACACTATTATTATATATTAATATATTAAAAATAATAAAATATATGATGAAAAATAATTAAAAATTTTATCTAAATATATCTGATTGAATTATTTTTACATGTCTAATTGCAATTAATCACAATAAAATATTAATTTTATGACATTAAAATTATATAGCATCAATAATTTTTTATTTAAATATTAATAATAAAATATATTAAATATTAATATATTAAAAATTATGAAAATATTTATTATTATAAAAATATAATATAAATAATATTATTAAATTAATATAATATAAATATATTACTATAATATATTAATATTTGAAAAAAAAAAATGTTTTGGTCCGACGCCATTCACACAGGCGCGGAACCAAAATTTAAAATTAAAAAAAAAAATTTAAATGTTTGGCTGACAGAGATTTTTTTACTAATTAACATATATTTTTTTAAAAAAGTATATCTTAAATATACCTTTTACTTGGTTTAAATGCCTTAAATATACTTTTGTTCGTTCGCATGGCTGCATGTGTGCTGTGTGTTTGCTTTTGGTGGTGTTTTAACCTTTCTTGATGCAGGTGGATCGTTTTGGTGAGCTTTGAGATTTTGTCATGAATGTTGTTGCTGTCTCGGCGTTGGTGTTAGACGGTGGGCTTAGTTTCTGTGTGGATTGGTTGTGTGCTTGTGTTTGATTTGGTTTATTGTCTTGTCTAGTTCGATTTTATTTAGTTTGTTTTGGTTTGATTTACTTTCTTTTGAGTCTTTGTCAAGTTTTCATGTCACTTTCTTGTAATTTACCCTCAAGGCATTATAAATATAGTTACTTTGTATGGTAAAAAAAAGGCTTATAACCTCAGAGAATATGGATATGAAATCCCACTAAGTAACACTTTGAAGAACATGAAAAAAAAAAACCCTAAAGGCCTTACCAATTGAACTAATAGACTTGAAAAAGGAAAATTCAGGAGGGTTGCTCTCCTTACTCGGACCAAAAGCCACCATGTCCTGCAGCAAACAAGGAAAAATGACAAACAACAAACATATTCCAGATACTAAGAGAGGGCGTCTGCGATTGGAATGCACTACCGATTTAGAGGCAAATAGCCGCAAAGACTTTTAAGAAAGGCAGAAGTTACCTCCAACGAAAATAAAATATCCTGAAGTGGATCGTCTGTCGACATAGTCTCCTACCCAATTAGCATCCGTCTATCCACTGATACTGAGATGACCATTCTTCTTGAACAACATGCCCATCCCAGCTGTTCCTTTCAGATATCGAATGATCCTCAATGCTGCCTCGATATGGTTTTGTTTTGGATCGTGCATGAACTGACTTACTAAACTCACAGCATACGCCACGTCTGGTCTGGTGTGCAATAAGTAAATAAGCTTTCCTACCAGTCTCTAGTACCTCCCCCTATCCGCTGGTCCTTCTTCTGAATCTTTTTTCAACTCATGATTGACCATTACTGGAGTATCAACCGGCTTGCAGTCTATCATTCCTATTTCGGCTAACAGATCAAGGATGTATTTTCTCTGTGATATCAGGATTCCCTGGTCTGACCTAAGAACTTCAATCTCAAGGAAGTATTTTAACCCCCCAGGTCTTTCATCTCAAATTCTTGGAATAAGTTATCCCTCAGCCGTTTGATCTTGTCCACATCGTCTCCTGTTATAATCATATCATCCATGTATATTATCCAACACGTGATTTTTCTTCCTCATCTCTTCAAGAACAGGGTGTGATCGGAGTTACTCTGCCGATATCCATATTTCTTCATTGCTTAGGTAAATCTCCCAAACCATGCTCTGGGAGACTGTTTCAACCCATACAAGGCTCGCCTTAATCGACACACTTCTCCAATCGTGAATCCTGGTGGAGCATCCATGTAAACTTCCTCTTTCAGATTGCCATGCAGGAAAGTATTCTTCACATCAAATTGGTGAAGTGGACAGTCTTGGTTTGCAGCAAGAGAGAATAGGACCCCATATTGTATCAATTTTTACTACTGGAAAGAACGTTTCGGAGTAGTCGACTCCATAGGTCTGAGTGTATCCTTTTGCTACCAGTTGGGCTTTATATCTATCCACCGTTCCATCCGGCTTATACTTTACCGTAAACACCCATTTGCATCCCACTGGTCATTTTCCCTTGGGTAGCCAGCATTTCTCCCAGATTTTATTTTTCTCAAAGGCATCCATCTCGATCTCCATTACTTCAATCCATCTCTTGTCCTTCTGGGCCTCTATGGCATCTTTTGGTATCAATTCTAAGCAAATATTTTTCTGTAGTGTGATAAACTGAGGTGATAGATTCTCTCCTCTAGTAATATTTGCCATAAGATACTTAGATCTGGCTGCCTCGAATTCTGGATCATATCTCCTAGGTGGAACTCCTCTGTTACTCCGAGGGGGTAGTATATAATGGCCTATTTCAGGAGACTTAAGGGAGATGGGTTCAATAGTAAAGTTATTAGATGAAGGAAAGGGTTCAGATTCATATACCTCAGTGATGTATTCCTCAGGATATTCTATGGTGGCAGGCTCTAATTGTGGCGTTGAGATTGAGGACTGTATTAGATGACTAGTGTCTCCAAGTTCTGATGTAGATTCAAGAAGGGAAAGTGGATGGATAGTCTCTGACTCCCCCCTGAGGATAGCTAAGCCAACTTGGAAGTGGTGGTTCTATTATATTTTCCCCCTCACTACCAATTGGTGAGGAGAAACAAATACTCGTCTTCAAGAAAAGTGCAGTCCATAGAGGTGAAGAGCAGTTTAGAGATTGGGTCAAAACACTGATAGCCCTTTTTATGGACACCATAACCGAGGAACATACACTTAAGAGCACATGGATCAAGTTTAGTGCGATGTGATTTAGGAATGTGAACATAGACCGTGCAACAAAAAATTTTGGATGAAAGGTTTAGATGGGAAGGGATGGTGTGATAAGAAGACAAGGTATGCAATGGAGATTAGAAATTAAGGACTCGAGACGGGAGTCTATTAATGAGGTAAATAGAAGTAACAATTGCTTCGGACCAAAACTTAGAAGGAACTCGGGCTTCAAACAATAAGGCTCGGGTGGTTTCAAGGATGTGCTGATTTTTTCTTTCGGTGACCCCATTTTGCTGTGGGGTATAAGGACAAGTAGTTTGGTGAATGACCCCATTGTCCCAAAAAAAGGTTTAAAGATGATTGTTGACAAATTCCTCCCCATTGTCAGACTGAATGACTTGAATGGTGCTGTGAAATTGGATTTTAATCATGCGAAAAAAGTCACAAAATTTTTCAGCCACTTTGTATTTATGTTTCAACAAGTAGATCCAAGTAACACAAGTGCAATTATCAATAAAAGTAACAAAGTATCTATAATCATGAGAAACAGTTTTCGAGGCAGGCTCCATACATTAGAGTGTATTATTGAGAATGAAGTATCAGATTTATTTGCAGAAATATGATAAGTACTCTTATGACTTTTAATAAGCACACATGAAGAACAAACAGGGATATCAATGGATTTAAATTCAGGAAACAAAGCACGAAGATATTCACTTGAGGAATGGCCAAAGTACCGGTGCCAGAGCCATAACTGTCGGGTTGAAGACCCTTGAGCTAAGTGAGCCGATCCAGTGTTCGAAACTTCCTCCACATAGTACAGTCCATCTTTCTTAAAACCACGGCCCAGTACCGTGTCCGTATGAATATCCTACAAAACACAAAAATGAGGATACAAGAGTACTTTACAATTTAACTACTTGGTGATTTGACTGACAGAGAGTAATTTGTAAGATAAGGAGGGTACATAGAGGCAGTTGAAGACATTTAAAGTGGGGGTTACAGAAATGATACCACCACCGATGACTGGAAATGAGCCACCGGTAGCGTTTAGGATATTGGATTTGGTGGGTGGAGTTCGGGAAACAATATCTGAAAGATCATTGGTCATAGTGTCTGTGGCTCCTGAATCAAATATCCAACCACTAGTACTATGCACATTATTAACGTGGCCAACACAATTATTTAAAGTGGTAGGGATAGAAAGGTCATTTGACTTTTCCAACCCTAAAATACCTATCCTTCACTATTAGTTGAGGCATTTGTGCCTCCTTCTCTTTTGGTTCCACGTAACGCCATTGCAACCTTGAACTCAGTCTGTTGCCAGAGCTTACTTCAGTTTGCCCGATCTGGCCGCTGTCGCAGGCGACCATTTGGTTGCTGTTGGCGGCGACCATTGCTATGTTCACCATGCCCTGTCCCATTCCTTTTTTCTTACGGGCCTTATTCTCCTCCCACCACTTCGAGTATCCTATGATTTTGAAATATTTGTCCCGTGTGTGCTGAGATCCGCCGCAATGGCTGCATTTTAAGCCCGATTTATCATCTTGGAGTGATGACTTGTCTATGTTTGATCGATTTTTTGTCAATAATCTGGCACCCATAAGGTCATGGCCAACTTTCACCGGCGATGGGGAAGGAAGATGGATAGCACGACGCATCTTTTCACTGCGGAGTCCAGAGTAGGCATCATCCAAGGACAATAATGGCTCTTTGTTGAGAATTTCTCGACGGACTGGGTCGAGTTCCGACTGTATCCCGGCCAAAAAAAGATAAAGACGTTCCTCCTGAATTTTCTGGTTCGGATAATGATATGAGTGTCCCCTTTGATTCTGGTTGGTTGTCTTTCATCGATCTTGGCTCAAATGGCCTGGAGATCATTGTATAAATCCTCAAGCATGCTTCCTTGTTGTGTTAACTTGTATGCCTTAGACTGTAACTCATAAATGATTAGTTTGTTACTGCCTGCATTGAACCTGGTTTTGAGGGCATTCCAAAGCCCTTTGCTTGTCTTTGTATTGTAATAGATTTGGACGGAGTTTTTGCTCTACTATCTGGATCATCCATCCTCGGACGATGCTATCATTGGCTTGCCATAGGTGAATGGCTAGATCTGTTTCTGCTGGAGGAGGGGGGATCCCAGTGAAGTGGTTTAATTTTTCTCTCTCTATAATAAACAACTCCATTGTCTTTGCCCAGACGACATAATTGGAGTTGTTCAACTTCACATCGGACAGCGGCTGTGCTGAATCAAGAGTAATTTGATTTGCTGGTTTTTTATTTGCATTTTGGTTATTCTGAATTAACAAAAAGAGTTTGTGTGACAGGTCTGCTATTGGATTAGTTATAGCCTAGGATTGATCGGCTGGTCTCTGGCTAAAAGAATCATCTCGGTTAGAGAAGGTTGGGAAATGTATTATGGTAAATGATGATTGCAGGAAAAATCGACTAAACTTTTAAACCGAAACCGCTCTGATACCATCTAGAATTATAGGAAGAAAAATATTTTTTATTTTCTTGCTTTCTGTGTAATAGAATACAAGAATTATATAGTACAAGATATGATCAATTATGCCTATAATTATATTATCAATCATCACCTAAAATCATGCTAGGATTATACTAACTATGGTAGTGCTAATCACTGATTAATTATAATTATGACAAAATATTTTTTCCAACATTTGTATGAATAAAAAATATATCTATGATATTTTCAGTACTACATGAAACTTTTTATTATTATTATTATTTATCATTATTATATATCTATTTTTAAAATAAAAAAAATATTAAACATATACTTTCTAATAAAAAATTTTAAAAACTTATTATAAGACTAAAAACATATATACTCTATACAAGATTTTAAACACAAAAAAAAAAAAAAAATCAAAATTCAAGTTATATAAGATTTTAAGTATAAAAAAAAAAATCAATCCCAAACTAATTTATAAAAAAATATTAAAATACAAATAAAAAACAATACCTTCTTGTTGGTTTGAAATATATAATAAAGAGTGAAAAACAAAAAACAAAGCACAAATTTTAAGAACTCAATTGTGTTTTGCTTAGTGTTATGAACGAATGGTATATGTTGACTTTAAGATATAATTTATACATCAATTTATATAAGAAAAAAAATATAATTCTAATTAAACACAACATAAAAGATATCGTATTAAATTTATAGTTCTATTCAGATAATAACTCTAGTCAAATTTAACCATAATTATTATATTTTTTGTAATATGATAATAACACGCTATTATTATAAAAAAATTAAATTATAAATTTCATTATTTATTTACTTAATTAATTATTAATAAATAAATCGTCTCTATATATATTTATAAAAAATATTTAACTTCATGCAGTAAACATTCAAAAAATTTTTATATTTATTTTATTATATAATATAATTTTATAATAATTATATTACAGCATAATATTAAATAATTTATATTAATTTATATTACATATAAAAACGAAAAGAAACTCGTACGATAAAATCATCTAAAAATTTATAACATTACATATATATATATATATTACTAATTTATATTTTTATTTTAAAAAATTTAATCTTATTATTTCTTGTATATTTTTTAAAAATTTTCCTTAACTAACTAAAAATTAATATAAAGAATAAATTATCATTTATTTTAAAAATTAAATTTTAAAAAAATAAAATTATCAACTATTTAAATAATTAAAAATTATTATAAATAATTTAAAAAATTTAATCTTATTATATCTTGTATGTCTTTTTGAAAATTTTCTTAACTAACAAAAATTAATATAAAAATAAAATTATCATCTACTTTAAAAATTAAATTAAAAAAATAAAATTATCAACTATTTAAATAATTAAATATTATTATAAATAATTTAAAGATTTAAAGGTATTATGAGTAATCTCATTATTCTCTTATTTTCACTTTTATATATAGTATATATTAAGAAAAATTAATTAACGTTAATTAAAATATAAAAAAAATCATTTAATCTAAGACAGGCACAAAGACGAAATTTTATTGCGATGGAGAGAATAATTGATATAACTCAAACATGATATTATTATTATTTTTTCCATAGCATTCTTTATGAAGGATTTCTTTTGCATCAGATAGTATTTATAATAAATATATTTTTTATACAGTAATATTATTTTATTATCATTTATATTTTATTTTTTATTTAAATTACTTTTCGACTAATTAATTGTCAAATGCTAGGTTTTTGTAATTAAATTTATTATTTAAAATTATTATAAACCCTTTTACCTGCTTAGTTTTTCTTTTCAATACTAGAAAATGCACTTCGTTTTTGCAGTTCAAAAAATAAATGCACTTTAATCCCTTACAAATTTTGGATTTATATAGTTGAATTTGATGATAAAATTGGTTAGGGTCCAGTAATGTCGTCATGGGTACTGTAATTTTGCAGGAAACTTAGCTCCATGGTTAAACCAATCTCGTCAAAATGTAGAGGTTCAAGTTTGCCAATTTGTATGAATTAAATTAAGTCTGATGTTTAAGTAGTTACTTCACTTGATTTAAGCTAAACTCCAACAATAAATTTAAACCATTCAATGTCTGGTGTTAGTATTCTTTTCATATATATTTTCCAAATCTTTCTTTGGTAATTTACTGTACTCTTTATGAAGGTGATGATATTTTATTCTCCTATGTCTTCTTTGTTTTCTTTTTGCAATCTCCTTTGATGTTATATATTCTTTGCATGAAATGATGTTCATGCAAAATCCCATGCTGTCTGTCGCGGGCAGTGTCATAGGAAGGGCCACTAAATGCTCTTCTAGGTGCAGTACTCCATGCATTTTCCTGACTAAATGCAGCAACAAATTTGTCCGGAAGTGATAAAACCAGGACAGAGAAAAGAATAACTCAGATACTTTTATTTCAATATCAGTAAAAATGAGATCGATTATCCCTGTACAACGGTGAAAGGCCCTATACAGGGCAAGGGATAATAACAAAACAATTTCTCAGTGTTTACAGTTTTAGACAAACAAAATCTAATACAAAATTAAAGCAAATGACAAATTATAGATTGGTCTTTTGTCAACATCACTATAAAGAGAAATATTGAAAAAGAATATTACGACACAAATTATTTTAACACTCCCTTTACGTTGGAGCTGAATGAATGACATGTTCAACTTGAAAGTTAAATATTGATGTTGCTCGGCAGAGAGGGACTTAGTGAGAAGATCAGTTGGCTATTCTAGAGTGGACAGATGAGTAAAATGAATAAAACTCTACTGGAGTTGTTCCAATACAAGATGACAATCAATGACTATATGTTTTGTGTGTTTGTGAAATATGGGATTGATAGCTATATGCAGAGTTGCTTTGTTATCGCGGTAGAGAGGAATTGGCAAATGAATTGAGATTTGTAAATCTTGAAGAATGTAAGTAATCCAAAGGAGTTCACAGACAGTACTGCCATGGCTCAATATTTTGGTTCAGCTGAAGATCAAGAAACAATGTTTTGTTTCTTTATTTTCTAAGAGATGAGGGAACTGCTGAGAAAAATGCAAAACCCGATTAAGGATTTATGAGAGAAAGGGCAAGAAGCCCAGTCAAAATCGCAATATGTTGAAAGATGAAAATATCAAAAACAAGGAAGTATAGACCCTGATATAAAATTCCCTTAAGGTATCTCAACACATGAAAAGCGGCCTCCAAGTGAGGTTTGCAAGGGATAGTCATAAACTGACTAAGGTGTTGTGCAATATAACTAATGTCTAGTTTGGTCAATTGACATAAGGAGCCTGTCCATGAGCCTCCTGTAAACTAAAGGCTCAGGAAGAGGATCTCCAGTTTCAGTGGACAACTTTAAGCCTCAAAGAAGAGGGAAAGAAGATGGTTTACAGTCCATCATCCCAACATTGTAACGACCCGAAAATCGGACCGCTACCGGCGCTAGGATCCAGGTCGGCTTAAGGCCGCCGGGACCCGTAGCAAGCCTAACATACATCCTGAAAACCTGCTTAATCCCATACATGATCAACAACATACATAAAAATTAAAACTTTTCTTTCCTTCATTCTCTCATACACCAACTCAACCTGTGCATGCACTGAACATAAACATAATCATAAACATTGGTCCTTCTGTGGGACCTCATCAATGCCCCCAATGGGTGGCATAACATGTGTTGAGTTGGTTTACATAAGCATCATAAAACATCTAAGATCATGTATTGAAAGGGATACCTTATACATAAAGTCAAGCACAATCTCTAATCCTCAATGTCATTACATTACATAACTATTCACAACTCTACATCATTACAATTTGTCATGTCCACATTCTAGCTATTACATACATAAGACTTCATTACTCTTGTTGACCTCCTGGTCTACCCTGCATCTGCAAGCCTGGGGGTTAAGGGAGAGGGGTGAGTTACAAGAGCCCAGTGAGCAGAATAATAAAACATTTGAAACATATGATAACATGAAATGCATCACATCACAGCTAATCACATCAAGGATGAATTTGTCACCAATAGTCCTCTACATGGTCCAACTGTGCTAGGGGCGTAGAATGGGCCTCACTGGTCTTTCTCTTACATGGTGCCAGGGGCGTAGAATGGGCCTCACTGGTCTTCCGTACCGTATCATCATCATATCATAACATAGAAGGACTAAAGGATCATTCAACATTCATCCGCATCATCAACATATTATACAATGCAACATATTCGTGAGTTCTAATGCAAGCACCCTATTATATCTCATGGCATTCATGATGCGTGAATCATGCTAAAACCGGTTTATTTATTTAAAAGCATAAGAGTTATTCCACTCACCTCTGGCTGAAGCTCTACTGACTCAGAAGCAGCTGAACTCACTGCTGGGGTCCTCGGTTCCTCGGGTCCGAACCTACACAGGTGGACTCAAATGAGGGACCAAACATACATGAACATAACTCTAAACTATTCCCCAAAAACCACCTAGAACATCATGAAACAATCATAGAAAAACATGCAAAAGAGGGCTGGACAGGGCACTTTCGGCGGCAGGTTCGACGGCCGAAAGTCCCTCCAGAGCCGAAAGTCAGGCAGGTTCGGCGGCACCTTCGGCGGCCGAAACTCCTAGACAGAGGCGAAACTCATGCATGTTCGGCGGCACCTTCGGCGGCCGAAACTCCCAGACAGAGGCGAAAGTCCTCTTTCGGGGGCAAGCTTCGGCAGCCGAAGGCTGCCTCCACAAGCATGTTCGGCGGCCGAAAGTTCCTTCGGCTGCCGAACCTGGTTTCTCCCAGAATGGCAGAAACTCAGCTCTTCTATGCACATTTGCCTCCAAACTTTCCAAACATGCATAAACCTATTCTACAACACACATACACAAGCATAAAAGCTCCTAGGGGCTTCAAACTATCTAAAACCCCATCTACAACACATCAAACATGCATTTGCAAGCCACATTGCTCAAAAACACAACATAAACTCATAAACCTAACTATAAGCTAAACATGCTTTCTACCCCATAGATCTTCATAAAACTTACTTAAAACATGCAATGAGCTTAAGATCGGCTCTTACCTCTTGAAGATCGAGAGAGAGACGACCTAATCTTGGAGATGGGAGATTTTCAACTTCCTTGGGTCTCCAAGCTCAAAACTTGCTCAAAACTTGAAAATCTTCAAAACAAGATGAAAACTTGTGAAAATCGTGAAAGATTTGAAGGAAGAACTCAAAGATTGGTGAGGGACGACGGAGAGCTCACCTTGGCCGAAAACGGGAAGAAAAGCTTGCCCGTTTCGGCCATGGGGTCCTTTTATAGGGCTGTCCTTACCACCTTTCGGCGGCCTAACGTGCCCCCACAGCGCATGCAAGTTCGGCGGCCGAACCTTGGCTGATTTAAACAAGGCTTTCGGAGGCCTAAAGCGCTCCCAAAACCTCCCCACGTTCGGCGGCCGAACATGACTTTCGGCGGCCAAACCTGGCAAAGTCTCCAAAGCCCTTCTCCACTCAAAACTTGGATTTATTTTCATTAAAAACCATAAAAAACATTAAAATATTTTAGGAAAACATGGTTTTACCCTTCTAGAGGTCTCCGACATCCGAGATTCCACTGGACGGTAGGAATTCCGATACCGGAGTCTAGCCGGGTATTACATTCTCCCCCCCTTAAGAACATTCGTCCCCGAATGTTCCTCAACTAGCATATAGCATGGCATACACATATCATACATACAAAGCACATAAAACTCACAAGGAACTAACCTCAGAAAAGATAAGGGTATTGCTGGAGCATGGACTCCCGTGTCTCCCAAGTGCATTCTTCCATATTGTGGTGGTTCCAAAGGACTTTCACCATCGGGATTTCCTTGTTTCTCAGCTTTCTGATCTGGGTGTCTAGGATCCGTACTGGCTGCTCAACATAAGTGAGATCTTCTTGGATCTCCACATCAGGCTCACTAAGAACCTTGCCCGGATCTGACACGAACTTTCTCAACATGGAAACATGGAAAACCGG
Organism: Manihot esculenta; assembly: GCF_001659605.2. Classification (NCBI taxonomy): domain Eukaryota; kingdom Viridiplantae; phylum Streptophyta; class Magnoliopsida; order Malpighiales; family Euphorbiaceae; genus Manihot; species Manihot esculenta. The sequence goes on from NC_035172.2 coordinate 20,794,220, forward strand.
ATGGATTCTTTCCATTGAAGCAGGTAAATCCAGCTTGTACGACACATTCCCAATCTTTTGCAAGACTTCAAAGGGTCCGATGTACCGTGGAGCCAGTTTACCTTTCCTTCCGAACCGAACCACCCCTTTCATTGGAGACACCTTGAGCAATACCAGATCCCCCTCTTGAAACTCTACTTGTCGTCTACGGATGTCTGCATAACTCTTCTGTCTGCTTGCAGCAGTCTTGATCCTTTCTCTGATTATGGGTACCACCCTGCTGGTGATCTCTACTAGCTCAGGCCCTGCCAAGGCCTTCTCTCCAACTTCCTCCCAGCAAACAGGTGACCTGCACTTCCTTCCGTATAAAGCTTCATATGGAGCCATCCCGATGCTAGCGTGATGGCTGTTATTGTAGGCAAACTCCACCAAGGGTAGATGCTGCCTCCAAGAACCGCCAAAATCCAGCACACACATTCTAAGCATATCCTCTATCGTCTGGATGGTCCTCTCTGATTGTCCGTCCGTCTGTGGATGGAAGGCAGTACTGAAATCCAACCTGGTACCTATGGCATTCTGCAGACTCCGCCAAAACCTGGAGGTAAACTGGGGCCCTCTATCCGACACTATTGAAACAGGAACCCCATGCAGCCTGACGATCTCTTCAACATACACCTGCGCCAAGTTGTCCACAGAATAGCCACTCCTGACGGGGATGAAGTGAGCAGATTTGGTGAGTCTGTCCATAATCACCCATATGGAGTCCAATCTGTTGGACGCCGCCGGTAACCCCACTATGAAGTCCATAGCTATATTCTCCCATTTTCACTCTGGAATAGGTAGCGGGTTAAGCATTCCAGCCGGCTTCTGATGTTCCAGCTTCACCCTCTGACACACTTCGCAGGCTGACACAAACTGTGCCACTTCTTTCTTCATAGCTGGCCACCAATAAACCTTCTTCAGATCTTGATACATTTTGGTGGCTCCGGGGTGAACGTTGTATCTTGCATTATGAGCCTCCCTCATAATGTCTCCTTTTAGCCCTATGTCATCTGGTACACACAATCGACTCCCATAGCGGAGGATCCCCTTACTGTCAAATCTGAACTCACTGTCTTTGCCTGACTAAACAGTCCTGGCAATTTTTACTAACTCTGGGTCCTCATGTTGTTTCTGAGCCACTTGCTCCAGAAACACAGGTGTCACTCTCATCTGGGCCACTAAAGCACCTGTACCAGACAACTCCAACTGTAGACCTTCATCAATGAGCTTGTAAAACTCCTTCACCACTGGTCTCCTCTCTGCCGTAAAGTGGGATAGACTGCCTAGTGACTTCCGGCTTAGGGCGTCTGCCACGACATTCGTCTTACCCGGATGATACTGAATCTTGCAATCATAGTCGCTCAGCAGCTCTACCCATCTCCTCTGTCTCAAATTCAAATCTATTTGACTCAGGATGTACTGCAGGCTTTTATGATCTATAAAGATCTCACATTTTACCCTATAGAGGTAGTGCCTCCACATCTTGAGTGCAAAGATTACTGTTGCCATCTCAAGGTCATGTGTGGGGTAATTCAACTCATGCTTCTTTAGCTGCCTAGAAGCATAAGCGATCACCCTCTCATTCTGCATTAGCACACAACCCAGTCCCACACGGGACGTATCGCAAAAGACTGTAAAGTCTTCATCACTAGATGGCAGAGCTAACACTGGTGCTGAAGTCAACCTCTTCTTAAGCTCTTCAAAACTCTCTTCGCACTGGTCGGTCCACATTAACTTTTGATTCTTCCTGGTTAACTTGGTCAGAGGAGCTGCAATCTTTGAGAAGTCCTGAACGAACCTCCTGTAGTAACCTGCTAAACCCAAGAAACTCCTGATCTCTGCTACTGAAGTGGGTCTAGGCCAGTTAGCCACAGCTTCTACCTTCTTGGGGTCCACCTCTATTCCATTTTCTGACACCACGTGCCCCAAGAATGAAATGCTCCTCAGCCAGAACTCACACTTGGAGAACTTGGCATACAAACCATGTTCCCTCAAGGTCTGTAGAACCAACCTCAGATGATGGGCATGCTCCTATGCATTCCTGGAATACACTAAGATATCATCTATGAAGACAATAACAAAGTGATCCAGGTATTGGCTAAACACTCTGTTCATGAGATCCATGAATGCTGCAGGGGCGTTGGTTAACCCGAACGGTATTACAAGGAACTCAAAATGCCCATATCTGGTCCTGAAGGCTGTCTTCGGCACATCCTCCTCCCTTATCCTTAGCTGATGGTACCCCGATCTCAGATCTATTTTGGAGAAACAACCTGCTCCGGCTAGCTGGTCAAATAGATCGTCGATCCTAGGCAACGGGTACTTATTCTTGGTAGTGACTTTGTTCAACTGCCTGTAGTCGATACAAAGCCTAAGGGATCCATCCTTCTTTCTCACAAACAAAACTGGTGCACCCCAAGGTGAGGTGCTCGATCGGATGAAGCCCTTTTCTACCAGCTCTTGCAACTGTTCTTTCAATTCTTTCAACTCGGCTGGAGCCATCCTGTAGGGAGGGATAGAGATCGGTCGGGTTCCAGGCATCAGTTCTATCTCGAACTCTATCTCCCTAGCAGGTGGTAAACCTGGCAACTCGTCTGGGAAGACGTCTAAAAACTCTCTAACCACTGGCACCGAGGCGGGCTCTCTAACCTGACTGCTAAGCTCTCTCACATGAGCCAAATACCCCTGACATCCCTTCCTAAGCAACCTACGAGCCTGAAGAGCTGATATCAGACCTCTAGGTGTACCCCTCCTGTCTCCCCTGAAGACAACCTCTGACCCATCCTGACCTCTGAACCTGACTACCTTGTCCCTGCAGTCCAAGGTAACACTATGGGTAGATAACCAGTCCATCCCTAGAATGACGTCAAAATCTGTCAAGTCTAGAACCACAAGGTCGGCGGAAAGGCATCTTCCCTCAACAAAGACTGGACTGCACTGGCAGACTGACTCTGCCACTGATGGATCACACTTGGGTCCACTGACCCAGAGAGGACACTCTTACCCAGAGATCATCAGACCCAACCTCTCGACGGCTCTCGGAGCAATAAAAGAATGAGATGCACCAGGGTCCATAAGGCATACACATCTGAACAACCAATGACTAAGTTACCTGCCACCACGGTGTTAGATGCATCTGCCTCCTGCTGAGTCATCATGAAGATCCGTGCTGGAGCTGACGGACCTTCGCCTCTGAAACCCGCTGAAGAAGAGGCTGCTCCTCTCCCTCTACCTCTGCCACTGGCCTGAGTCACGGCTGGAGCTGCTGGCTGAGCCACACTACCAGAAGCTGTCTGCTGAGACTGTGCTCCAAAAGCTGCCCTAGGACACTCCCGAGCCATGTGTCCCTCCTGCCCGCATCTGAAGCAGGCTGCTGTCCCAGCCCGGCAAACTCCTCTGTGTGGCCTACTACACTTTGCACAAACTGCATTATCCGCACCAGAGCTCGAGCCACTCCCTAGTCCCAGACTAGACTTGACCTTGTTCCAAAACTTGTTCTTCTTCGACTTCTTGGTGGTACTGCTCCACCTCTTGCCTACCTGAAGCTGCTGCACTAAAAGAAGAAGAGCCTGGGGTCTTAGAACCAGAAGGTTGTGCCACTGACTGCTTAACTGTCCCCTGAACGATGGCACTGGCCTCCATTTTCCGGTTCATATCCACTATGGCATGGAAGCTCTCCCTATCTGCTGACTGGATCAAGGAGGAATATCTAGAGTGGAGTTTCATGATATACCTCCTTGACCTTTTCTGGTCCGAGTCAAGATTTTGCCCTGCAAATGGCAACAGCTCCAAGAATCTATCTGTGAATTCCTCTACACTCATATCATCGATCTGCCTCAACTGCTCAAACTCTATCATCTTCAGCTCCCTTGAACTATCTGGGAAAGCCCATCCTGCAAACTCGTTTGCAAACTCCTCCCAGGACATGCTGTCCACTCTCGGGTTCACATAATTCTTGAACCACTCTCGTGCCTTCTTGCACTTAAGCGTGAACCCAGCCATCTGAATGGCTCTACTATCATCAGCCCCAATCTCATCTGTGATCACCTTAACCCTTTCAAGATACACAAATGGGTCATCCCCTTTTTCATACTGAGGAGCGCCCAGTTTCATGTAGTCGGTCATCTTGACCTTGCTCCCACTGGCTGAGCTAGGTCTATGAGGTTGAGTAACTGGGGCTGCTGGTTCTGTAGGTGGTGGAGGTGGTGCAACATTTTCTGAGGTAGGGTTTGCTGGATTTGGATAGTAAGGTAGGGGTGGATACATTGGGTATTGTGAATATGGTGGGTAGTAGGGTGGGTATGGCATCTGTGTGGGATAAGGAGTGAAGCTAGGGTAATCCTATGTACCTCCCATCGAATACCCGGGATTTTGTGAGAAGTGTGGGTAGTGGGGTGGCTGAACAAATCCCGAGGCCTGAGTGCCTCCTTGGGACTCTCCCATTCCCTCTTCTGACATGCTAACTCCCAGATTGCCATCCCTCCTCTGCTCTACATCCATATCATCCCCCATGTCTTCTGACATTCCTCCCTGAACTGTTCCCCTCACTGATCTGCTCCTACCCAGATCCAGAGACCTTCTAGGGTCTCTTACTGCTCTTTCTCTGTTAGACCTACTAGACATTGCCCTAGGCAATGTAGGAGGACGGGCACTCATGCCCTCATCCTCAGGTGGCACTCCAGTCAATCGTGCAGATCGACGAGTTCCTCTCATCCTGTTTTCTCTGAAAGGCAGCACATAACAAGCAAACATTAGCATCATATGGTTCATGTGGGCACACATGAACCCTCATCACATATCATTAATGCACATGCATATAATCATGGCATTTCACATCATCACGCAAGACAGGACTCCACATCCTATCCTAGTGGACATGATCTTCCTATTGTGCTTGACCTTCTATAACATCTATGAGCCCGACACTCTAGGTCCGACCATATGAACCTAGGGCTCTGATACCATTCTGTAACGACCCAAAAATCGGACCGCTACCGGCGCTAGGATCCAGGTCGGCTTAAGGCCGCCGGGACCCGTAGCAAGCCTAACATACATCCTGAAAACCTGCTTAATCCCATACATGATCAACAACATACATAAAAATTAAAACTTTTCTTTCCTTCATTCTCTCATACACCAACTCAACCTGTGCATGCACTGAACATAAACATAATCATAAACATTGGTCCCTCTGTGGGACCTCATCAATGCCCCCAATGGGTGGCATAACATGTGTTGAGTTGGTTTACATAAGCATCATAAAACATCTAAGATCATGTATTGAAAGGGATACCTTATACATAAAGTCAAGCACAATCTCTAATCCTCAATGTCATTACATTACATAACTATTCACAACTCTACATCATTACAATTTGTCATGTCCACATTCTAGCTATTACATACATAAGACTTCATTACTCTTGCTGACCTCCTGGTCTACCCTGTACCTGCAAGCCTGGGGGTTAAGGGAGAGGGGTGAGCTACAAGAGCCCAGTGAGCAGAATAATAAAACATTTGAAACATATGATAGCATGAAATGCATCACATCACAGCTAATCACATCAAGGATGAATTTGTCACCAATAGTCCTCTACATGGTCCAACTGTGCCAGGGGCGTAGAATGGGCCTCACTGGTCTTTCTCTTACATAATCATAACATAGCATAACATAACATTCCAACTGTGCCAGGGGCGTAGAATGGGCCTCACTGGTCTTTCTCTTACATGGTGCCAGGGGCGTAGAATGGGCCTCACTGGTCTTCCGTACCGTATCATCATCATATCATAACATAGGAGGACTAAAGGATCATTCAACATTCATCCAAATCATCAACATATTATGCAATGCAACATATTCGTGAGTTCTAATGCAAGCACCCTATTATATCTCATGGCATTCATGATGCGTGAATCATGCTAAAACTGGTTTATTTATTTAAAAGCATAAGAGTTATTCCACTCACCTCTGGCTGAAGCTCTACTGACTCAGAAGCAGCTGAACTCACTGCTGGGGTCCTCGGTTCCTCGGGTCCGAACCTACACAGGTGGACTCAAATGAAGGACCAAACATACATGAACATAACTCTAAACTATTCCCCAAAAACCCCTAGAACATCATGAAACAATCATAGAAAAACATGCAAAAGAGGGCTGGACAGGGCACTTTCGGCGGCAGGTTCGGCGGCCGAAAGTCCCTCCAGAGCCGAAAGTCAGGCAGGTTCGGCGGCACCTTCGGCGGCCGAAACTCCCAGACAGAGGCGAAACTCATGCATGTTCGGCGGCACCTTCGGCGGCCGAAACTCCCAGACAGAGGCGAAAGTCCTCTTTCGGGGGCAAGCTTCGGCAGCCGAAGGCTGCCTCCACAAGCATGTTCGGCAGCCGAAAGTTCCTTCGGCTGTCGAACCTAGTTTCTCCCAGAATGGCAGAAACTCAGCTCTTCTATGCACATTTGCCTCCAAACTTTCCAAACATGCATAAACCTATTCTACAACACACATACAGAAGCATACAAGCTCCTAGGGGCTTCAAACTATCTAAAACCCCATCTACAACACATCAAATATGCATTTGCAAGCCACATTGCTCAAAAACACAACATAAACTCATAAACCTAATTATAAGCTAAACATGCTTTCTACCCCATAGATCTTCATAAAACTTACTTAAAACATGCAATGAGCTTAAGATCGGCTCTTACCTCTTGAAGATCGAGAGAGAGACGACCTAATCTTGGAGATGGGAGATTTTCAACTTCCTTGGGTCTCCAAGCTCAAAACTTGCTCAAAACTTGAAAATCTTCAAAACAAGATGAAAACTTGTGAAAATCGTGAAAGATTTGAAGGAAGAACTCAAAGATTGGTGAGGGACGGCGGAGAGCTCACCTTGGCCGAAAACGGGAAGAAAAGCTTGCCCGTTTCGGCCATGGGGTCCTTTTATAGGGTTGTCCTTACCACCTTTCGGCGGCCTAACGTGCCCCCACAGCGCATGCAAGTTCGGCGGCCGAATATGAGGTTCGGCGGCCGAACCTTGGCTGATTTAAACAAGGCTTTCGGAGGCCTAAAGCGCTCCCAAAACCTCCCCACGTTCAGCGGCCGAACATGACTTTCGGCGGCTGAACCTGGCAAAGTCTCCAAAGCCCTTCTCCACTCAAAACTTGGATTTATTTTCATTAAAAAGCATAAAAAACATTAAAATATTTTAGGAAAACATGGTTTTACCCTTCTAGAGGTCTCCGACATCCGAGATTCCACTGGACGGTAGGAATTTCGATACCGGAGTCTAGCCGGGTATTACAAACATCTTTTAGAATATCTGAAATAAATTTACTCTGGCTAAGCACAGTTGTAGTGTCAGATCTAGTCACTTCAAAGCCTAAAAAGTATTTGAGAGGGTCTAAGTCTTTAACAGTAAATTGAGCATGCAAGCCATCCTTGATTGCTTGAATGCATCAAGAGAATTTCCAGTGAAAATAATGTTATCCATGTAAATAAAAGGAGCAAAAAAATAAGTATATATATGTTTCATAAAGAGGCAGTGATCATGAGTAGATTTTTTGAAATCTAGAGTTTAAAAAACCCAAAAAATTCAATGTTCCACTGTCTAGAGGCCTGTTTGAGCCTATACAGGGACCTCTTCAGGAGATAGACTTGCCCTGGCAAGGCTTTGTCATACCCTTAAGGAGGTACCATATACACTTCTTCATCAAGATATCCATGAAGAAATGCAATGTTAACATCAAGTTAGAAAATAGGCCACTATTTGTTAGTGGCTAAAGCAATTAAAATTCAAACAGTGGACAGTTTAGCAGCAAGGGCAAATCTATCTTTGTAATCTAGACCTTCTATTTGATTGTAGTCTTTAGCTACTAAACGTGCTTTAAATCTTTTAATATCTCCATTAGGTTTGCATTTGACCTATATATCCATTTACAGCCTATGGCACCCAAGTATTATATTGTTCTAAGGCTAGAAGCTCTAGCTGCATGGCAGCTAACTAGTTAGCATCTTTAGATGCTTGAGCAAAAGTTGAAGGCTCTTGTATTTTAGAGACATTAGAGACATATGAAAAATGAGAAAGTGTGAAACAAACAGTAGGGAAAGTGGAGGCATTGCTAGTTACTATATCGCTAACAAAATCAGCCAGCCAAGTGTTAGGAAATTCAGAGATTTACTACAACCCAAACAAGCAGTGAAAAAAATTAAAATATCTGATTTCTTTCCCGGGATCCATGTGCTTCGTTTAATTCGAAAGGAAGGATAAGTTTCTAACCTGTTAGACTCGACGAGAAGATACAATCTCGGACTCAAGGTGCTGCTTTTCAACGAACACCCGCTATGGTATCCACACGAACGTCTTCTATCCTTCTAGAGTGCTCGCTCTCTCAAGGATGGATAGATTATGTGCTCCACAATCTGCAACTGATAGACTGAATTTTCTAAAAATGTTCACTGTAGAATTCGTAGAAGGAGTTTTTATATGTTTCAGTCTTTTGTTTTACCACAACTCTTTTCGTAAAAGAGTTGTGTTCAGTATTGGAAAATCCCGAGATTATTGCAACCCAAATTGCGCAGCGAAAAAATAAAATTCGGATTTTCTTTCCCAGAATCTGAGTGCTTCGTTTATTTCATAAGAAGGATATGGGACTAACCTGTTAATCTTGTCCAAAAGATACAATGGCGGACTGATGGTGATGCTTTTTCAAACGAACACCCTCTATGGTATCCACACGAACTTCTTCTATCCTTCTAGAGTGCTAGCTCTCTTAAAGATGGATAGATTATGTGCTCCATAATCTGCAACTGTTAGACTGAATTTTTTCCAAAAGTTAACATCCTCTCCTCAATTCGTAGAAGGAGTATTTATATGTTTCAGTCTTTTGTTTTCCCACAACTCTTTTCCCAAAAGAGTTGTGTTTAGAACCCACTATCACAATCTCGCAGATACTCAAATATCTTATATGATAGAGTCCTTTATCTGTAACAGTTACAGATAGATTTGCAGATCTTTTAAATATTATTATCTTATAATAATAAATAATTAATAATAATAACGCTTTATTATTATTAATTAATATAATAATAACACTTTATTATTATTAATTAATATAATAATAACACTTTATTATTATTAATTAATATTAATAATAATAACACTTTATTATTATTAATTAATGATTAATAATAATAACACTTTATTATTATTAATTATATTAATGGTGTAACGACTCCAAAATGGACCGTCACCGGCGCTAGGATTCAGGTCGGCTTAAGGCCGCCAGAACCCGTAGCAAGCCTACTATACTCTCTGTGTACCTGTAAATATCATACATGGTCATACATTTTCTGTGAAAAATAAAAACTCTTTTCTGACCCAAGGCTTAACCTGTGCATGCACTATCTCTGTACTCTGTACGCTGTACTCTGTACTCTGTACCCCTGACTAGAGCTTGCTCTAGATGGGTTAACTCATACCTGTTAAGCCTGGTTTTTCACATACTCTGTACAACAGTTATATCAACAAACCATGTATACAAAGATTTACAACACAAACATAGCTAAGTCAAGTACAACTGTAACTGTATACACAACTAGTACATCTCTTTAATATTACATGCCCACTCTAAGCTATTACACCTCTCTTTACTCTTTTTGTCCTCTGCTGATCTCCCCTGTACACTGTACACTGAACCTGCAAGACTGGGGTTAAGGGAGTGGTATGAGCTCTATAGCCCAGTGAGTAGAACAGTAAAACATATCAGTAAAAACATGATCTTATGGAATGCATCATAACACAGACAATCCACATCAAGGGTAAACCTGTCACCAAATAGTCCCAGTATCTCATACCAGGGCGTAGTCAAAGGCACCTGGATTTCCTGTCTCATATATGTATATGTGTATATAACACTTGTACTTACCATTGCCAGGGCGTAGTCAAAGGCTCCTGGACTTTACTATACCTGCCAGGGCATAGTCAAAGGCTCTTGGACTTCTATACCTGCCAGGGCGTAGTCAAAGGCTCCTGGACTTATCTCAGTGACTATTGGATCATTCAGCATTCACCCACATCAACAAATAACTATGCAATGCAACATATTCGTGAATTCTAATGCAATCAACCTACTACATACCCATGATGCATGACATATGCTAAAAACATTCCATTTCTCAATTAAAAGAATTAAGTTTAGTTCCACTCACCTCTGGCTATCTGGACTGACTTTGCAGGTGCTGTACACTCTGGAGCAGTACTCACTGCTGCTCTCTCTGGTTCCTCTGGTCTGTGTAGGCACAGATAAACTCAAATGAGGGACCAAACTAGCTTATAAACAACTCTATTACATTCCCCAAGAATCCCCTTAAACTCACTCAAACATCTATGTAAAGCATGCAAAGGAAGACTGGACAGGACACTTTCGGCGGCAGGTTCGGCAGCCGAAAGTCCTCTCCAGAGCCGAAACTCATGCACCTTCGGCGGCCGAATCTCAACTTTCGGCAGCCGAACCCTTTCGGGGGCAAGTTTCGGGGGCTGAAAGGCACTCCAGAGACGAAAGTCTCTAACCTTCGGCGGCACCTTCGGCGGCCGAACTCCCCTCCAGAGCCGAAAGTCCAAAGGCTCGGGGGCAAGCTTGGGCAGCCGAAGCCACCTCCTCAGCACATTCGACGGCCGAACCATTCTTTGGTGGCCGAAGCTGGGTTCATCAGCAAGGCAGAACCTTGCTCTGCCTCACGCCAAAATGCTCAAAACTCTCCCAAACTCAAACACCTCAATTCCTCAACATGCATACACCCAAGTATATGCTCAAAGGGGTCAAAAACTAGCTTAAAATCCCAACAAACAGCAAAGCACAACACATACACAAACTATTCTCACAAAATCATCAAAAACTCTCTTTTAACCCTATTCATGCAACTCTCCCCCAAAACCTTAAAAATCTTTCATAAAACATAAAAACAAGCTCAGGATCTTCACTTACCTCTTGACACCAAGAAGATGAACGATCCTAACGTGGAGTTTTGGAGCAACTCTCCTTCAAACTCTCCAAACTTCACAACTTTGTGTTTTTAGCTCAAAACCTTTAAAAACCCATAAAAATCAATCAAATCTTGGCATGATTTGATGAAAACATGAAGAAAACGTAAGAAGGACAGGGTCTCACCTCAGAAAGAGAAAGAAAAGGCAATCCTTATCCTTCTAACCGACTGAGGGCCTTTTATAGGTGGCTGGCCAGACCACCTTCGGCGGCCTATCGTGAAACCGAAAGCCATGCATGTTCGGCGGCCGAACCTCACCTTCGGCGGCCGAACCTGGCTTTTCTGCCTTGGTTCTTTTCTTTCAAAAACACAGTTCCTGAAGCTTTAAAACTATGAACATATCAAAACATTAGAGAAAAACATAAATCTTACCCTTCTAGATAATCCCGACATCCTGGATTCCACCGGACGACAGGAATTCCGATGCCGGACTCTAGCCGGGTATTACATTCTCCCCCTCTTAAGAACATTCGTCCTCGAATGTTCCTAAAACAAACAAATAAACACATAAAAGGAGGAAAACTAACCTCAAAACAGATATGGATACTGCTGGAGCATAGACTCCTGCGTCTCCCAGGTGCACTCTTCGAGATTATGGTGGTTCCACAGAACTTTCACCATTGGAATCTCCTTGTTCCTTAGCTGTCTGATCTGTGTGTCAAGAATCCGCACTGGCTGCTCGATATACGTGAGATCTCTAAGGACCTCCACATCAGGTGCACTCAAAACCTGATTCGGATCTGACACAAACTGTCGTAGCATAGAAACATGAAATATCGGGTGAATTCTCTCCATAGAAGGAGGTAAATCCAGCTTATACGACACATTGCCGATCCTCTGTAAAATCTCAAAGGGTCCAATGTACCGTGGAGCTAACTTACCCTTCTTTCCAAAATGAACCACTCCTTTCATCGGAGACACTTTTAGCAATACCCAATTCCGCTCCTGGAACTCTAGCAGTTTCCTGCGAACGTCCGCATAGCTTTTCTGTCTACTCTGAGCTGTTCTGATCCTCTCTCTGATCATAGGCACTGTTCTACTGGTAATCTCTACCAACTCTGGCCCTGCAAGAGCCTTCTCTCCTACCTCTTCCCAGCAAACAGGTGATCTACACTTCCTCCCATATAATGCTTCATACGGAGCCATCCCTATGCTAGCATGATGGCTGTTATTGTAGGCAAACTCTACCAGAGGTAGATGCTGCCTCCAAGAACCGCCAAAGTCTAACACACACATTCGGAGCATATCCTCTATGGTCTGGATGGTCCATCACTGAGCAATTCTACCCATCTTCTCTGCCTCAAATTCAGCTCTCTCTGACTCAAGATGTACTGTAAACTCTTGTGATCAGTGAAGATCTCGCATTTCACCCCGTAGAGGTAATGCCTCCACATCTTGAGTGCAAAAATAACTGCTGCCATCTCTAGGTCATGGGTGGGGTAATTCAACTCGTGCTTCTTCAACTGTCTAGAGGCATAAGCAATGACCCTATCACTCTGCATCAAAACACAACCCAATCCCATTCGAGATGCATCACAGAACACTGTGAAGCCAGTTAGCTACAGCCTCTATCTTCTTGGGGTCTACCTCAATCCCTTCTGCTGATACCACGTGTCCCAAGAAGGAAATGCTCCGCAACCAAAACTCACACTTAGAGAACTTGGCATACAAACCATGTTCTCTCAGTGTCTGCAGAACTATCCTCAGATGCTGGGCATGCTCCTCTGCATCTCTGGAATACACTAAGATGTCATCGATAAAAACAATAACAAAGTGATCCAGAAACTCGCTGAACACTCGGTTCATGAGATCCATGAATGCTGCTGGGGCGTTAGTCAACCCAAACGGCATCACTAAGAACTCATAATGCCCATATCTGGTCCTGAAAGCTGTCTTTGGCACATCTGCCTCTCTGACTCTCAACTGATGATACCCGGATCTCAGATCTATTTTAGAGAAACAACCCGCTCCAGTTAGCTGGTCGAATAGATCATCAATCCGAGGTAAAGGATACCTGTTCTTGGTAGTGACCTTGTTCAACTGTCTGTAGTTGATACAAAGTCTGAGGGATCCATCCTTCTTTCTGACAAAGAGCATTGGAGCACCCCAAGGTGAGGTACTAGGGCGGATGAAACCCTTATCTACCAAATCCTGCAACTGTACTTTCAACTCCTTTAACTCTGCTGGCGCCATCCTGTAGGGAGGAATAGAGATAGGTCTGGTCTCAGGCAGCAAATCAATTTCAAACTCTATCTCCCTACCAGGTGGTAGTCCTGGAAGTTCGGCTGGGAAAACATCGAGAAACTCTCGGACTACTGGTACTGTGGCTGGTTCCCTAACCTGACTGTCTAGCTCTCTCACATGAGCTAGAAACCCCTGACAACCCCTCCTAAGCAAACGACGAGCCTGAAGGGCTGAAATCAAACCTTTGGGTGTACCCCTCCTGTCTCCTCTGAAGACACACTCTGACCCATCCTGGTCTCTGAGACTAACTACCTTCTCTCTACAGTCCAAGGTCGCACCAAATGCAGATAACCAATCCATCCCTAGAATGACATCAAAATCTATCAAGTCTAGAACCACAAGGTCAGCTGGAAGGCATCTACCCTCTATGAACACTAGATTGAAACGACAGACTGATACTACCACTGATGGGTCACACTTGGGTCCACTGACCCAGAGAGGATACTCTAACTCAGAACTGATCAAACCCAATCTCTCTATGGCTCTCGAAGCAATAAAGGAATGAGAAGCACCGGGGTCCATCAAAGCATACACATCTGAACACCCAATGATGAGATTACCTGACACCACTGTGTTCGACGTGTTAGCCTCCTCCTGTGTCACAGTGAAAATCCGTGCTGGGGCTACCGGATTTCCACCTCGGGAACCTGCTGCTGAAGTAGAGGTTGCCCCTCTCCCTCTACCTCTGCCACTACTCTGAGGCATGGCTGGAGCTGCTGGCTGTACAACACTGCCTGAACTCATCTGCTGGGATGGTGCAAAAGTCACCTGAGGACAATCCCGAGCAAAATGCCCTTCCTGTCCACACCTAAAACAGGCTGAAGATCCCAACTGACAAGCTCCCTTGTGTGGTCTCCCACATCTTCTACATACTGGACTGCTTGCGCCAGAGCTTGAGCCACTACCCATTCCCAGACCTGACTTGACTTTACTCCAGAACTTACTCTTTGTTCCTTTTGCTCTATCCCATCTCTTACTGCCTGAAGTTCCTGAACTGGGGGCCTTAGAACCCGAAGCCTGTGCCTTTGACTGTCTCTGAATATTGGCACTTGCTTCCATTTTCCTGGCTGCAACCACAATAGAGTGGAAACTCTCCTTCTCTGCTGGAAGAATCAAGGAAGAATACCTGGGATGCAATCTCATAGTATATCTTCTTGCCTTCTTTTGATCAGTATCATAGGCTTGACCCACATACTGAAGCAAATCCATGAACTTATCTGTAAACTCGTCAACACTCATCTCGTCTGTCTGTCTCAACTGCTCAAATTCTATTACTTTCATCTCCCTGGAGCTATCAGGAAAAGCCCACCCGGCAAACTCATTAGCGAACTCTCCCCATGACATACTGTCCATCCTGGGCTCCATATAGTTCTTGAACCATTCTCGAGCTTTCTTACACTTAAGTGTAAACCCTGCCATTTCTATGGCTCTACTATCATCTGCTCTCAACTCATCAGTAATCATCTTCACAGTTCGAAGATACTCAAATGGATCATCTCCTGGGTTGAATTTAGGAGCATCCAATTTCAAGTACTCTGTCATTTGCACCTTACCACCAGATGAGCTAGGTTGATGTCTTTGGGCAACAGGAGCTACTGGTTCTGATTGTGGTGGTAGAGGTACTGGTTCATTTAGCTCTGGGTGTGCTGCACTTGGCTGGGTAGGTGAGGATGGATACATAGGATATGGTGGGTAATAATGAGGATAAGGCATATATGGCATGTAAGTAGGATATGAGACAAAACTCGAGTACTCCAACATACCTTCCATCGGATACCCTGGGTCCTGAGGAAAGGCTGGATACCCAAACCCCGAGACCTGAGCGCCTCCCTGAGACTCTCCCATACCTTCATCAGATCTGCCTACACCCATGCTTTCCTCCACTAACTGGTCAACCTCCATAGCCTCCCTCACTTCCTCTGATCTTCCTCTTCTACCTGTACCTCTTCTGCTCTCGTCTACAGACCTTCTAGGGTCTATTGATGTACCTTCCCTGCTAGATCTCTGAGACCTTGCCCTTGGCAATGCAGGAGGACGAACATCTGTTCTCTCCCTATCTGGTGGGACTCCAGTCAATCGAGCTGATCAACGAGTTTCTCACATCGTAACTCTGGAAACACACCACAACACATAAGTAACTCATATAATAGAAAAGCACATGCATAAATCACAAATAGACAGGACGCAACATCCTATCCTAGTGGACATGATTCCCTATTGTGCTTGACCACCTCTAACCTCTATGAGCCCGACACTCTCTCTATAGGTCCGATCATGTAAACCTAGGGCTCTGATACCAATCTGTAATGACCCCAAAATGGACCGTCACCGGCGCTAGAATTCAGGTCGGCTTAAGGCCGCCAGAACCCGTAGCAAGCCTGCTATACTCTCTGTGTACCTGTAAATATCATACATGGTCATACATTTTCTGTGAAAAATAAAAACTCTTTTCTGACCCAAGGCTTAACCTGTGCATGCACTATCTCTGTACTCTGTACGCAGTACTCTATACTCTGTACCCCTGACTAGAGCTTGCTCTAGATGGGTTAACTCATACCTGTTAAGCCTGGTTTTTCACATACTCTGTACAATAGTTATATCAACAAACCATGTATACAAAGATTTACAACACAAACATAGCTAAGTCAAGCACAACTGTAACTGTATACACAACTAGTACATCTCTTTAATATTACATGCCCACTCTAAGCTATTACACCTCTCTTTACTCTTTTTGTCCTCTGCTGATCTCCCCTGTACACTGTACACTGAACCTGCAAGACTGGGGTTAAGGGAGTGGTATGAGCTCTATAGCCCAGTGAGTAGAACAGTAAAACATATCAGTAAAAACATGATCTTATGGAATGCATCATAACACAGACAATCCACATCAAGGGTAAACCTGTCACCAAATTGTAACGACCCGAAAATCCGACCCGTTACCGGCGCTAGGATCCAGATCGGCTTAAGGCCGCCGGGACCCGTAGCAAGCCTACATACCTCCTGTAAACCTGTGGAATCCCATACATAACAACATATACATGATCTGTAAAAATTTTTCTTTTCTCTTATCCAAGCAAAACCTGTGCATGCACAAAATCATACATAAACCCCACACTGGAGTCCTCATCAAATACTCCAATGGGGTATCATCATCATACATATCAGCTTGGATAATCATGGTTATTAACATCATTACTCATTAACACTCTGTACATAATGGGGATTCACACACCTCTAGGTCAAGCACTACTATAATCCTCAATACATCATCAAATCATTCATTACATTACATGGTCATAAATACTCATTACATCATGTTCATGTCCACTACTATCTATTACAACATACATGACTTAACTTCACTCTAGCCGACTTCCTGATCTATCCTGTACCTGCAACTCTGGGGATAAAGGGAGTGGGGTGAGCTACTAGAGCCCAGTGAGTAGAATAATAAAACATCAATTTAAATCATGCTTTCATGTATGCGCCATAACACAAACATTTCACAACAAGGATGAACTTGTCACCATTTAGCCCCTATCTTTCTTACTTATACATGCCGGGGGCGTAGAGCCGTAGCAGGCACACCCAGACTTCCATATTCTGTCATAGTGCCAGGGGCGTAGAGCCGTAGCAGGCACACCTGGACTCACATAGGCTATCATGACATACAAGGGCTAATGGATCATTCAACATTCATCCACATCAACAACAAAGTATGCAATGCGACATATTCGTGAATTCTAATGCAAACAACCTAATATATCTCATGGCATTCATGATGCGTGAATCATGCTAAAACATTTCATTAATTTGCTTTAAAACTTAAAGTTTATTCCACTCACCTCTGGCTAGCTCTGAAGAGACTCTGAAGCAGCTGGCTCACTGCTGGGGGTCTCGGTTCCTCGGGTCCGAACCTACACAGGTGGACTCAAATGAGGGACCAAACATACATGAATATGACTCTAAAATACTCCCCAAAAACCCCCTAAAACATCCTGAAAACATCACATGAAAACATGCAAGAAATGGCTGAACAGGGCACTTTCGGCGGCAGGTTCGGCGGCCGAAAGTCCCTCTGCAGCCGAAAGTCATGCAGGTTCGGCGGCACTTTCGGCAGCCAAACCTCCCAGACAAAGACGAAACTTGAGTTTCGGGGGCAGGCTTCGGCAGCCGAAACTGCCTCCACAAGGGGGTTCGGCGGCCGAAAGTCACTTCGGCGGCCGAACCTGAGTTTCTGCCGAAGGGCAGAAACTTGGCTCCCTTGTGTCCACAGCCTCCAAAACGCCTCAAAACATGCATAAACTTGTTTCTACACATGCATACACATCATACATCACACCTAGGGGTCTCAAACTATAATATACCCCAACTACAACACTTCAAACAACACTTTTCCAACATACATTGTTCAAATCACAACATAAACCCATAAACCTAACAACAAGCCTAAACATGCATTCTACCCCATCAACTTGCATAAAACTTTCATAAAACATAAAAGAAGCATAGATCGAAGCTTACCTCTTGAAGATCGAGAGGAAGAACGACCCTAGCTCGGAAAATGGAGGAATTTAGCTCCAAGACTTCCAAGCTCCAAACTTGCTTAAAAACACTCAAAAACTTTTATGGAACCTTAAAACTCAAAGAAAATGGTGGGGATTGAAGGAAAAACACAAGATTTGGGAGAGGGAGGTCGGAAGCTTGCTGTGGCTGAAAATGGGAGAAAACTCTCCCATTTCGGCTAAGTGCCCCTTTTTATAGGTGGTTGGCCAGGCCACGTTCGGGGGCCGAAAGTGCCTCCGCATGCATGCAAGGTTCGGCGGCCGAACTTGGAGTTCGGCGGCCGAACCTGCATTTCCCTCACTCAAAATTTTCGGGCGCCTAAAGTCCCTCCGAAAGCATGCATGTTCGGCGGCCGAACTTCGGAGTTCGGCGGCCGAACCTGGGTTTTCCTCCAAAGATTTTTCATGCAAAAACTCATTTAATTTCTTACTTAAAAACATGAAATACATGAAAACATTTCATAAAATCATAGTTTTACCCATCTAGAGGTTTCCGACATCCGAGGTCCCACCGGACGGTAGGGATTCCGATACCGGAGTCTAGCCGGGTATTACATTCTCCCCCCCTTAAGAACATTC
This sequence comes from Manihot esculenta, assembly GCF_001659605.2. NCBI lineage: Eukaryota > Viridiplantae > Streptophyta > Magnoliopsida > Malpighiales > Euphorbiaceae > Manihot > Manihot esculenta. The sequence continues at coordinate 20,812,668 of NC_035172.2, forward strand.
GTCCCCGAATGTTCCTCAACTAACATACAAAGCATGGCATCAATCATAACATACAACATAGCATACAATATATCATACATGCAACACATAGAACAACTAACACTCACCTCAAAACAGATGGGGGTATTGCTGGAGCATGGACTCCCGTGTCTCCCAGGTGCATTCTTCAATATTGTGGTGGTTCCAAAGGACTTTCACCATCGGGATTTCCTTGTTCCTCAGCTTTCTGATCTGAGTGTCTAGGATCCGCACTGGCTGTTCTACATAGGTGAGATCCTCATGGATCTCCATATCAGGCTCACTAAGAACCTTTCCAGGATCTGACACGAACTTCCGTAACAGAGAAACATGGAAAACCGGATGGATTCTCTCCATCGAAGCAGGCAAGTCTAGCTTGTACGACACATTACCGACCCTCTGAAGCACCTCGAAAGGACCGATGTACCGTGGAGCTAACTTACCCTTCTTCCCGAACCGAACCACTCCTTTCATAGGAGACACCTTGAGCAAAACCAAATCCCCTTCCTGAAACTCTAGCTGTCTTCTGCGGATATCTGCATAACTCTTCTGCCGACTAGCAGCAGTCTTGATCCTCTCTCTGATTATGGGTACCACCCTGCTGGTAAGCTCTACTAACTCCGGACCCGCAAGAGTCCTCTCTCCTACTTCCTCCCAGCAGATAGGTGATCTGCACTTCCTCCCATACAAAGCTTCATATGGAGCCATCCCTATGCTAGCATGATAGCTGTTATTGTAGGCAAACTCCACCAAAGGTAGATGCTGCCTCCAAGAACCGCCAAAATCTAGCACACACATTCTGAGCATATCCTCTATTGTCTGGATGGTCCTCTCTGACTGTCCGTCTGTCTGTGGGTGGAAGGCAGTACTGAAGTCTAATCTGGTACCCATAGCGTTCTGCAGACTCCGCCAAAACCTGGAGGTGAACTGGGGCCCTCTATCTGACACTATAGATACCGGGACCCCATGCAGTCTGACAATCTCATCTACGTACACCTGCGCCAACTTGTCCACAGAGTAACCACTCCTGACAGGGATGAAGTGAGCAGATTTGGTGAGTCTGTCCACAATCACCCATATGGAGTCCAATCTGTTGGACGTCGCCGGTAACCCCACTACGAAGTCCATAGCTATATTCTCCCATTTCCACTCTGGAATCGGTAGTGGATTTAACATTCCAGCCGGCT